>NC_137152.1:73077591-74556488 GCF_951394435.1 Stenella coeruleoalba | reverse complement strand
CCAGATATTTTAATTTTTTTGTTGCAATGGTAAATGGGAGTGATTTCTTGATTTCAGTTTCAGATTTTGCATCATTAATGTATAGGAATGCCAGAGATTTCTTTTTTTATTTTTTTATTTTTTAAAACATTTATTTTTTTTTAATTTTTTTTAATTTTTTTTTAACATCTTTATTGGAGTATAATTGCTTTACAATGTTATGTTAGTTTCAGCTTCACAACAAAATGAATCAGTTATATATATACATATATTCCCATATCTCTTCCCGCTTGCGTCTCCCTCCCTCCCACCCTCCCTATCCCACCCCTCCAGGCGGTCACAAAGCACCGAGCTGATCTCCCTGTGCTATGCGGCTGCTTCCCACTAGCTATCTACCTTATGTTCTTTGCATTAATTTTGTATCCTGCTACTTTACCAAATTCATTTATTAGCTCTAGTATTTTTCTGGTAGCATCTTTAGGATTCTCTATGTATAGTATCATGTCATCTGCAAACAGTGACAGCTTTACTCTTTCTTTTCTGGTTTGGATTCCTTTTATTTCTTTTTCTTCTCTGACTGCTGTGGCTCACTTCAAAAACTATGTTGAATAAGAGTGGTGAGAGAGGGCAACTTTGTCTTGTTCCTGATCTTAGTAGAAATGTTTTCAGTTTTTCACCATTGAGGCCGATGTTGGTTGTGGGTTTGTCATATATGGCCTTTATTATGTTGAGGAAAGTTCCCTCTGTGCATACTTTCTGCAGGGTTTTTATCATAAATGGGTGTTGAATTTTGTCAAAAGCTTTCTCTGCATCTATTGAGATGAGCATATGGTTTTTCTCCTTCAATTTGTTAATATGGTATATCACATTGATTGATTTGAGTATATTGGAGCCTCCTTGCATTCCTGGAATAAACCCCACCTGATCATGGTGTATGATCCTTCTAATGTGCTGTTGGATTCTGTTTGCTAGTGTTTTGTTGAGGATTTTTGCATCTATGTTAATCAGTGATATTGATCTCTAGTTTTCTTTCTTTGTGACATCCTTGTCTGGTTTTGGTATCAGGGTGATGGTGGCCTCATAGAATGAGTTAGGGAGTGTTCCTCCCTCTGCTATATGTTGGAAGAGTTTGAGAAGGATAAGTGTTAGCTCTTCTCTAAATGTTTGAAAGAATTCACCCGTGAAGTCATCTGGTCCTGGGCTTTTGTTTGTTGGAAATTTTTAATCAGTTTCAATTTCAGTGCTTGTGTTTTGTCTTTTCATATTTTCTATATCTTCCTGATTAAGTCTTGGCAGGTTGTGCATTTCTAAGAATGTGTCCATTTCTTCCAGGTTGTCCATTTTATTGGCATAGAGCTGCTTGTAGTAACCTCTCATAATCTTTTGTATTTCTGCAGTGTCAGCTAGTACTTCTCCTTTTTCATTTCTAATTCTATTGAATTGAGTCTTCTCCCTTTTTTTCTTAATGAGTCCAGCTAATGGTTTATCAATTTTGTTTATCTTCTCAAAGAACCAGCTTTTAGATTTATTGATCTTTTCTATTGTTTCCTTCATTTCTTTTTCATGTATTTCTGAGCTGATTTTTATGATTTCTTTCTTTCTGCTATCTTTGGGGTTATTTTGTTCTTCTTTCTCTAATTGCTTTAGGTTCAAGGTTAGGTCGTTTATTCGAGATGCTTCCTATTTCTTAAGGTAGGATTGTATTGCTATAACTTCCCTCTTAAAACTGCTTTTGCTACATCTCATAGGTTTTGGGTCGTCTTGTCTCCATTGTCATTTGTTTCTAGGTATTTTTTTATTTCCTCTTTGATTTCTTAAGTGATCACTTCGTTATTAAGTAATGTACTGTTTTGCCTCCATATGTTTGTATTTTTTTACAGATATTTTCCTGTAATTGAGATCTAGTCTCATAGCGCTGTGGTCAGAAAAGATTCTTGATACAATTTCAGTTTTCTTAAATTTACCAAGGCTTGATTTGTAACCCAAGATATGATCTATCCTGGAGAATGTTCCGTGAGCACTTGAGAAAAATGTGTATTTTGTTGTTTTTTGAATGGAATGTCCTAGAAATATCAATTGAGTCCATCATGTTTAATGTATCATTTAAAGATTGTGTTTCCTTATTTATTTTCATTTTGGATGATCTGTCCATTGGTGAAAGTGGGGTGTTAAAGTCTCCTACTATGAATGTGTTACTGTCAATTTCCCCTTTATGGCTGTTAGTATTTCCCTTATGTATTGAGGTGCTCCTATGTTGGGTGCATAAATATTTACAATTGTTATATCTTCTTCTTGGATCGATACCTTGATCATTATGTAGTGTCCTGCTTTCTCTCTTCTAATAATCTTTATTTTAAAGACTATTTTTTCTGATATGAGAATTGCTACTCCAACTTTCTTTTGGTTTCCATTTGCATGGAATATCTTTTTCCATCCCCTCCCTTTCAGTCTGTATGTGTCTCTAGGTCTGTAGTGGGTCTCTTGTAGACAGCATATATATGTGTCTTGTTTTTGCATCCATTCAGCCAGTCTGTGTCTTTTGGTGGGAGCATTTAATCCATTTACACTTAAGGTAATTATCGATATGTATGTTCCTATTCCCATTTTCTTAATTGTTTTGGGTTTGTTATTGTAGGTCTTTTCCTTCTCTTGTGTTTCTTGCCTAGAGAAGATCCTTTAGCATTTGATGTAAAGTTGGCTTGGTGGTGATGAACTCTCTCTGCTTTTGCTTGTCTGTAAAGGTTTAATTTCTCCATCAAATCTGAATGAGATCCTTACTGTGTAGAGTAATCTTGGCTGTAGTTTTTTCTCCTTCGTCACTGTAAATACGTCCTGCCAGTCCCTTCTGGCTTGCATTTTTTTCTGTTGAAAAATCAGCTGTTAACCTTATGGGGAGCCCCTGATTCAGGGGCTCTGGCTCACTCAGGCTGGGGTGGAGGGAGGGGTACGGAGTGCGGGGTGAGCCTGTGGTGGCAGAGGCCAGTGTGACATTGCACCAGCCTGAGGTGCACCGTGAGTTATCCTGGGGGAGTTGTTCCTGGATTCTGCGACCCTGGCAGTGGCGGGCTGCACAGGCTCCCTGGAATGATGGTGTGGATAGTGACCTGTGCTCGCACACAGGCTTCTTGGTGGTGGCAGCAGCAGCCTTAGAGTCTCATGCCCTTCTCTGTGGTCTGCGCTGTTAGCTGCCGCTCGCACTCATCTCTGGAACTCCTTTAAGCAGTGCTCTTAATCCCCTCTCCTAGAGCACCAGGAAACAAAGAGGGAAGAAAAAGTCTCTTGCCTCTTCGGCAGGTCCAGACTTTTCCCCGGACTCCCTCCTGGCTAGCTGTGGTACACTAACCACTTCAGGCTGTGTTCATTCTGCCAGTCCTCTCCCTGCGCTCTGACCGAAGCCTGAGCCTCAGCTCCCAGCCCCACCCGCCCTGGCAGGTGAGCAGACAAGCCTCTCGGGCTGGTGAGTGCTGGTCGGCACCGACCCTCTGTGCGGGAATCTCTCCACTTTGCCCTCTGCACCCCTGTTGTTGCACTCTCCTCCACAGCTCCAAAGCTACCCCCATCCACCAGCCGCAGTCTCCGCCCACGAAGGGGTTTCCTAGTGTGTGGAAACCTTTCCTCCTTCACTACTCCCTCCCACTGGTGCAGGTCCCATCCCTATTCTTTTGTCTGTTTTTTTCTTTTGCCCTACCCTGGTACGTGGGGAGTTTCTTGCCTTTTAGGAGGTCTGAGGTCTTCTGCAAGCATTCTGTAGGTGTTCTGTAGGTGTTGTTCCGCATGTAGATATATTTTTGATGTATCTGTGGGGAGGAAGGTGATCTCCGCGTCTTGCTGTTTCACCATCTTCCCTCTCTCCCCTCATCTTCCCATTTTTTAATTGGGTCTTATGTTTGTTTGTGTTTTTGATGTTGAGTTGTATAAGTTCTTTATGTTTTGTATATTAACCCCTTATCAGATTTATCATTTGCAAAACTCTCCCTTTCAGTAGATAGCCTTTCATTTTGTTGGTAGTTTCATTTGCTATGCAAAATCATTTTAGTTTGATGGAGTCACATTTCTTTGATTTTGTTTTTGTTTCCCTTGCCTGAGGAAACATATTGAAAAAAATATTCCTAAGACTGATATCAAAGACCTTACTGCGTGTTTTCTTCTAGAACTTTCGGTTTCATATCTCCTACTTCAGTGTTTAATTCATTTTGAATTTTTTTTGTATATTCTGAGAAAGTAGTCTAGTTTGATTCTTTTGCATATAGCTGTCTAGTTTTGCCAACAACATTTATTGAATAGGCTGTGTTATCCCCATTGTATATTCTTGCATTCTTCATCATAGATTAATTGACCATAAAGGGTGGTTTCATTTCTGGGATTTCTATTCTATTCCATTGATCTATGTGTCTGTTTATGTGTCAGTACCATACTCTTTTGATAACTGCAGATTTGTAGTATAGTTTCAAATTAGGGAGCATGATAACTCCGACCTTGTTCTTTCTCAATATTGTTTTGTCTATTCAAAGTCTCTGTATTTTCATACAAATTTTAGAATTCTTTATTCTAGTTCTGTGAAAAATGCCATTGGTATTTTGATAGGGATTACATTGAATCTGGATATTGCCTTGGGTCTTATGGTCATTTTAACAATATTAATTCTTCCAGTCCATGAGTATCGTATACCTTTCCATTTGTTTCTGTCATCTTACATTTCTTTCATTAATGTCTTATATTTTTCTGAGAACAGAATATATTTTAGTTAGCTTTATTCCTAGTTATTGTTTTCTTTCTTTTTGATGAGATTGCAAATGGAACTGTTTTCTTTTTTTCTCTTTTTGCTAGTTTGTTGTTAATGTATAAAAATACAACAGATTGCTGTATATTAATCTCATATCCTGAAAATTTGCTGAGTTCATTGATTAGTTCTAATAGTTTTTTGGTGGCATCTTTAGGATTTTCCACATATAGTATCATGTCATCTTCAAACAGGGGCTGTTTCACTTCTTCCTTTCCAATTTGGGGTCGCTTTATTTCTTTTTCTTGTCTGATTGTTGTGGCTAGCACTTCCAATACTACATTCAATAAAAGTGGCAAGAGTGGGCATCCTTGTCTTGTTCCTGATCTTAGATAAAATGCTTTCAGGTTTTCAAAGTTGAAAATGATGTTGGCTGTAGATTTGTCGTATATGGCCCTTATTATGTTGACGTATTTTCCCTTTATACCCATTTTTTGGAGAGTTTTTAATCATAAAAGGATGCTGAATTTTATCAAAATCTTTTTCTGTATCTTTCAAAATGATCCTATGGTTTTTATTCTTCAATTTGTTAATCTGGTATATCACATTGACTGACTAGCTGGTGTTCAAACTTCCTTACATCCCTGGGATAAATCGCACTTAATCATAGTGTATGATTATTTTCATGTATTGTTGAATTCAGTTTGCTAATATTTTGTAGAGGATCTTTGCATCTATGTTCATCAGTGATATTGGTCTGTAGTTTTCTTTTTTTGTAGTGTCTTTGTCTGGTTTTGTTTTCAGTGTGATGCTGGTGTCATAGGATCAGTTCAGAAGCATTCTTCTTTAAGTTTTTGAAGTAGTTTGAGAAGGGTAGGTGTTAACTCCTTTTAAAATGTTTTATAGAATTAAGCTGTGAAGCTGCCTGGTCCTGGATTTTTGTTTGTTGGGAGATTTATTTTTTATTACTGATTCAATTTCATTACTGGTAATTAATCTCTCATATTTTGTATTTCTTTCTGATTCAGTCTGGGGAGGCTGTATGTTTCTGGGAATTTACCCATTTCTTCTAGGTTGTCTATTTTGGAGGGCATGTAATTGTTTGTATTAGTCTTTTATGGTCTTTTATTTCTTCTGATTTTATTTGAATCCTCTCTTTTTTTCTTGATGCATCTGGCTAGAGGTGTATCAATTTTCTTTATCTTTTCAAAGAACAAGCTATTAGTTTCATTGATCTTTTCTATTTTCTAGTCTTTGTTTCATTTATTTCTGCTGTGATCTTTATCATTTCTTTCTTTCTACTAACTTTGGGTTTTGTTTGTTCTTCTTTTCCTAATTCCTTTAGGTGTGAAGTTAGGTTGTTTATTTGAGACATTTTTTTGTTTCCTGATGTAGGCTTGTATCATTATACACTTCCCTATTAGAACAGGTTTTTCTGTATGCCATAGATTTTTTTTAAACATCTTTATTGGAGTATAATTGCTTTACAGTGGTGTGTTAGTTTCTGCTTTATAACAAAGTGAATCGGTTATATGTATACATATATCCCCATGTCCCCTCCCTCTTTTGTCTCCCTCTCACCCTCCCTATCCCACCCCTCTAGTTGGTCACAAAGTACTAAGCTGATCTCCCTGTGTGGTGCAGCTTCTTCCCACTAGCTATCTATTTTACATTTGGTAGTGTATATATGTCAATGCTACTCTCTCACTTTGCCCCAGCTTACCCTTTCCCCTCCCCATGTCTTCAAGTCCATTCTCTACATCTGGTCTTTATCCTTGTCCTGCCCCTAGGTTAGTCAGAACCTTTTTTTTTCTTTTTTTTAGATTCCATATATATGTGTTAGCAAATGGTATTTGTTTTTCTCTTTCTGACTTACTTCACTCTGTATGACAGACTCTAGGTCCATTCACCTCACTACAACTAAATCAATTTCGTTTCTTTTTATGGCTGAATAATATTGTATTGTATATATGTGCCACATCTTCTTTATCCATTCATCTGTCGATGGACACTTAGGTTGCTTCCGTGTCCTGGCTATTGTAAATCGTGCTGCAATGAACATTGTGGTACGACTCTTTTTGAATTATGGTTTGCTCAGGGTATATGCCCAGTAGTGGAATTGCTGGGTCAGAAGGTAATTCTATTTTTAGTTTTTTATCCCATAGATTTTTTTTTTTTTTTTTTTTTTTGCAGTATGTGGGCCTCTCACTGTTGCACCCTCTCCCATTGTGGAGCACAGGCTCCGGACACGCAGGCACAATGGCCATGGCTCACAGGCCAAGCCACTCCGCGGCATGTGGGATCATTCTGGACTGGGGCACGAACCCGTGTCCCCTGCATCGGCAGGCAGACTCTCAACCACTGCACCACCAGGGAAGCCCATATCCCATAGATTTTTGAGCATTGTGTTTATGTTTTCATTTGTCTCCATGTATTTTTTTATTTCATCATTGATTTCTTCCATGACCCACTGGCTGTTTAGTAGCATATTGTTTAGCCTCCACGTGCTTGTGTTTTTTGTGCAGTTTTTTCATATCGTTGATTTCTAGTCTCATAGTGTTATCATCAGAAAAGATGCCTGATATTATCTCATTCTTCTTTAATTTACTAAGACTTTTTTACTTGGCCTAGCATGTGATCTATCCTGGAGAATATTCCATGGAAACTTCAAAAAGAATGTGTGTTTTGCTGCTTTTGGATGGAATGTTTTATATATATATATATATATATATATATATATATATATATATATATATATATATATATATATATATATACTATCTGATTTAATATGTATATCTATATATAAATACAATATATATGTATATATACCATCTGATCTAATATGTCATTAAGGGCAGTGTTTCTGTATTGAGTTTCTGTCTGGATGATCTGTCCATTGATGTAGGCAGGATGTTAATGTCCCCTACTTTTCTTGTATCACTGTCAATATCTTTTTTATGTTTGTTAGTATTTGCTTTATGTATTTAGGTGCTCCTATATTGTTTGCATATATGCTTATAATTATTATGTCTTCTTGTTGGATCAACCCTTTTATCATTATGTAATGTCTTTCTTTGTCTCTTGTTAGTCTTTGTTTTAAAGTCTATTTTTTTTTTCTGATGTATGTATTACTACTCCAGGTTTCTTTTCATTTTTATTTTATTGGAATACCTTTTCCCATTCTCTTAGTTTGTCTGTGTCTTTAGATCTGAAGTGAGCCTCTTGTAGAAGCATATATGTGGGTCTTGTTTTTCTGTCCATTTGGCCATGCTTTGTCTTTGGATTGCAGCATTTAGACCATTTACATTTAAAGTAATTCTTTATAGGTATGTACTTAATTCCATTTTGTTACTGCTTTAGGGTCATTTCTGTTGTTCTTTTTTTGTTCCTTTCTTCTTCTTTTTCTCTCTTCCCTTATGATTTGATGGCTATATTTAGTGATATGTTTGAGGTTTTTTTCCCCTTTTTTGTTTGTATGTCTATTACAGATTTCTCTTTCTTTCTTTTTCCTGGCTGTGTGGTCTGCTTATGTTTTCTTTTTTTTTAAAATATCTTTATTGGAGTATAACTGCTTTACAATGTTGTGTTAGTTTCTGTTGTACAACAAAGTGAACCAGCTATATGGTTAGTGGGAAGCTGCTGCATAGCACAGGGAGATCAGCTTAATGCTTTGCAGCTCAAGAGGGAGGGGATATGGGGATATATATTAGAGATTTTTCATTTGTGGTTTCCATGAGGTTATGTATAGTAACCTATATTTTTACATAATTATTTTAAGTTGATGTTGTCTTAATTTCAAATGCATCCTAAATGCATATTTACTCCCCCTCCCACATGTTTAATTTTTTTACATCATATTTTATATATTTCCAATGAGATTTTTTCTTTCATAATCTTCATATTTCTAGTTGTGGATTTTTTTCCACTTAGAGAAGTACCTTAACATTTCTTATAAAGTTTGTTTAGTGATACTGAACTCTTTTAGCTTTTGCTTGTATATGAAACTCTATTTCTCCTTCAGATCTGGATGATAGCCTTGCTGGGTAAAGCATTCTTGGTTGCAGGTTTTTATTCCTTTAATCACTTTAAATATATTGTGTAACTTCATTATGGCCTACAACATTTCTGCTGTAAAGTCAGTTGACAGTCTTATAGGAGTTCATTTGTGTTTAACTTCTTGCTTTTCTCTTGGTGCTTTTTTTTTTGTTTTTTAACAACTTTATTGGAGTATAATTGCTTTACAATGGTGTGTTAGTTTCTGCTTTATAACAAAGTGAATCAGTTATACATATACACATGTTCCCATAACTCTTCCCTCTTGTGTCTCCCTCCCTCCCATCCTCCCTATCCCACCCTTCTAGGTGGTCACAAAGCACGAAGATGATCTCCCTGTGCTATGTGGCTGCTTCCCTCTAGCTATCCACCTTATACTTGGTAGTGTATAAATGTCCATGCCACTCTCTCACCTCATCACAGCCTACCCCTTGCCTCCCCATATCCTCAAGTCCATTCTCTAGTAAGTCTGTGTCTTTATTCCCGTTTTAACCCTAGGTCCTTCATGACCTTTTTTTCCCTTAGATTCCATATGTATGTGTTAGCATATGGTATTTGTTTTTCTCTTTCTGACTTACTTCACTCTGTATGACAGACTCTGGGTCGATCCACCTCACCACAAATAACACAATTTCATTTCTTTCTATGGCTGAGTAATATTCCATTGTATATATGTAACACGTCTTCTTTATCCATTCACTGTCGATGGACACATAGGTTGCTTCCACGTCTTGGCTATTGTAGAGATGCAATGAATATTTTGGTACATGACTGTTTTTGAATTACGGTTTTCTCAGGGTGTATGCCCAGTAGTGGGATTGCTGGGTCTTATGGTAGTTCTATTTGTAGTTTTTTAAGGAACCTCCATACTGTTCTCCATAGTGGCTGCATCAATTTACATCCCCACCTACAGTGCAAGAGTGTTGTCTTTTTTCCACACTCTCGCCAGCATTTATTGTTTCTAAATTTTTTGATGATGGCCATTCTGACCGGTATGAGATGATACCTCATTGTAGTTTTGATTTGCATTTCTCTAATGATTAATGATGTTGAGCATTCTTTCATGTGTTTGTTGGCAATCTGTATATCTTCTTTGGAGAAATGTCTAATTAGGTCTTCTGCCCATTTTTGGATTGGGTTGTTTGTTTTTTTGTAATTGAATAGCATGAGCTGCTTGTAAATTTTGGAGATTAATCCTTTGTCAGTTGTCTCATTTGCAAATATTTTCTCCCATTTTGAGGGCTGTCTTTTGGTCTTGTTTATGGTTTCCTCTGTTGTGCAAAAGCTTTGAAGTTTCATTAGGTCCCATTTGTTTATTTTTGTTTTTATCTCCATTTCTCTAGGAGGTGGGTCAGAAAGGATCTTGCTGTGATTTATGTCATAGAGTGTTCTGCCTATGTTTTCCTCTAAGAGTTTGATAGTGTCTGGCCTTACATTTAGGTCTTTAATCCATTTTGAATTTATTTTTGTGTATGGTGTTAGGGAGTGTTCTAATTTCATACTTGTACATGTACCTGTCCAGTTTTCCCAGTACCACTTATTAAAGAGGCAGTCTTTTCTCCACTGTATATTCTTGCCTCCTTTATCAAAGATTAGGTTACCATATCTGCATGGGTTTATCTCTGGGCTTTCTATCCTGTTCCATTGATCTGTATTTCTGTTTTGGGGTCAGTACCATACTGTTTTGATTACTGTAGCTTTGTAGTATAGTCTGATGTCAGGGAGCTTGATTCCTCCAGCTCTGTTTTTCTTTCTCAAGATTGCTTTGGCTATTCGGGGTCTTTGGTGTTTCCATACAAATTGTGAAATTCTTTGTTCTAGTTCTGTGAAAAATGCCAGTGGTAGTTTGATAGGGATCACATTGAATCTGTAGATTGTTTTGGGTAGTAGAGTTCTTTTCACAATGTTGATTCTTCCAATCCAAGAACATGATATATCTTTCCATCTCTTTATATTACCTTTAATTTCTTTCATCAGTGTCTTATAATTTTCTGCATAGAGGTCTTTTGTCTCCTTTGGTAGGTTTATTCTTAAATATTTTGTTCTTTTTGTTGCAATGGTAAATGGGAGTATTTTCTTAATTTCACTTTCAGATTTTTCATCAATAGTGTATAAGAATGCTAGAGATTTCTGTGCATTAATTTTGTATCCTGCTACTTTACCAAATTCATTGATTAGCTCTACTAGTTTTCTGCTAACATCTTTAGGATTCTCTTTGTATAGTATCATGAAATCTGAAAACAGTGACAACTTTATTTTTCTTTTCTGATTTGGATTCCTTTTATTTCTTTTTCTTCTCTGATTTCTGTGGCTAGAACTTCCAAAACTATGTTGAATAAAAGTGGTGAGAGTGGGCAACCTTGTCTATTTCCTGATCTTAGTGGAAATGATTTCAGTTTCTCACCATTGAGGACGATGTTGGCTGTGGGTTTGTCATATATGACCTTTATTATGTTGAGGAATGTTCCCTCTATGCCTACTTTCTGCAGGGTTTTTACCATAAATTGGTGTTGCATTTTATCAAAAGCTTTCTGTTCATCTACTGAGATGGTCATATGGTTTTTCTCCTTCAATATGTTAATATGGTGTATCACGTTGATTGATTTGAGTATATTGAAGCATCCTTGCATTCCTGGAATAAACCCCACTTGATCATGGTGTATGATCCTTTAATGTGCTATTGGATTCTGCTTGCTAGTATTTTGTTGAGGATTTTTGCATCTATTTTCATCAGTGATATTGGCCTGTAGTTTTCCTTCTTTGTGACATCGTTGTCTGTTTTTGGTATCAGAGTGAGGGTGGCCTCGTAGAATGAGTTTGAGAGTGTTCCTCCCTCCACTATATTTTGGAAGAGTTTGAGAAGGATAGGTGTTAGCTCTTCTCTAAAGGTTTGATAGAATTCGCCTGTGAAGCCGTCTGCTCCTGGGCTTTTGTTTTATTTTGTTTTTTTTTTTTTTTTTTTTTTTTTGCCGTACGTGGACCTCTGACTGTGGTGGCCTCTCTCATTGTGGAGCACAGGCTCTGGACATGTAAGCTCAGTGGCCATGGCTTACGGGCCTAGCCACTCCGCACCATGTGGTATCTTCCCAGACCGGGGCACAAACCTCTGTCCCCTGCATCAACAGGCGGACTCTAAACCACTGTGCCACCAGGGAAGACATGTTGGAAGATTTTTAATCACAGTTTCAATTTCAGTGCTTGTGATTGTCCTGTTCATATTTTCTATTTCTTCCTGGTTCAGTCTCGGCAGGTTGCTCATTTCCAAGAATTTGTCCTTTTCTTCCAGGTTATCCATTTTATTGACATAGTGTTTCTTGTTGTAACCTCTCATGATCTTTTGTATTTCTGCAGTGTCAGTTAGTACTTCTCCTTTTTCATTTCTAAATCTATTTATTTGAGGCTTCTCCCTTTTTTTCTTGATGAGTTTGGCTAATGATTTTTCAATTTTGTTTATCTTCTCAAAGAACCAGCTTTTAGTTTTATTGATCTTTGCTATCGTTTCCTTCATTTCTTTTTCATTTATTTCTGATATGATCTTTATGATTTCTTCCCTTCTGCTAACTTTGGGGTTTTTTTGTTCTTTTTTCTCTAATTGCTTTAGGTGCAAGGTTAGGTCGTTTATTTGAGATATTTCCTGTTTCTTAAGGTAGGATTCTATTGCTATAAACTTCCCTCTTAGAACTGCTTTTGTTGCATCCCATAGCTTTGGGTTGTCCTGTCTCCATTGTCATTTGTTTCTAGGTTTTTCTTTGGTTTCCTGTTTGATTTCTCCAGTGATCACTTCATTATTAAGTAGTATATTGTTTAGCCTCCATGTGTTTTGATTTTTTATAGATCTTTTCCTGTAATTGATATCTAGACTCATAGAGTTGTTGTCGGAAAAGGTACTTGATACAATTTCAATTTTCTTAAACTTACCAAGGCTAGATTTTTGACACAAGATATGAACTTTCCTGGAGAATGTTCCATGAGCACTTGGTAAAAATGTGTATTCTGTTGTTTTTGGATGGAATGTCCTATAAATATCAATTAACTCCGTCTTGTTTAATGTATCATTTAAAGCTTGTGTTTCCTTATTTATTTTCATTTTGGATGATCTGTCCATTGGTGAAAGTGGGGTGTTAAAGTCCCCTACTCTGATTGTATTACTGTTGATTTCCCCTTTTATGGCTGTTAGTATTTGCCTTATGTATTGAGGTGATCCTATGTTGGGTGCATAAATATTTACAGTTGTTATATCTTGTTCTTGGATCGATCCCTTGTTCATTTTGTAGTGTCCTTCTTTGTCTCTTGTAATCGTCTTTATTTTAACGTCTATTTTTTCTGATATGAGAATTGCTATACCACCTTTCTTCTGATTTCCATTTGCATGGAATATCTTCTTCCATCCCCTCACTTTGTATGTGTCCCTAGGTCTGAAGTGGGTCTCTTGTAGACAGCCTATATATGGGTCTTTTTTTGTATACATTCAGCCAGTGTGTGTCTTTTGGTGGGAGCATTTAATCCATTTACATTTAAGGTTATTATTGATATGTATGTTCCTATTCCCATTTTCTTAATTGTTTGGGGTTTGTTATTGTAGGTCTTTTCCTTCTCTTGTGTTTCTTGCCTAGAGAAGTTCCTGTAGCATTTGTTATAAAGCTGGTTTGGTGATGCTGAACTCTCTCAGCTTTTGCTTGTCTGTAAAGGTTTTAATTTCTCCATCAAATCTGAATGAGATCCTTGCTGGGTAGAATAGTCTTGGTTGTAGGTTTTTCTCCTTCATCACTTTAAATATGGCCTGCCACTCCCATCTGGCTTGCAGAGCTTCTGCTGAAAGATCAGCTGTTATCCTTATGGGGATTCCCTTTTGTGTTATTTTTTGTTTTCCCTTGCTGTTTTTAATGGTTTTTTTTTTTGTATTTAATTTTTGACAGTTTGATTAATATTCTCTTTTTTTTGCCATTTTAATTACAATGTGTCTTGTCATGGACATCTTTGTGTTGTTGTTTAAGACTCTTCTTCCTGGACCTGGATGTCTGTTTCCTTCCATGTTGGGGACATTTGTCAGCTATTGTAGTTTCAAATAAGTTGTCTGCCCCTTTCTCTGTTCTCTTTCTGGGATCCCTGCAATGTAAATGTTAGTGTACTTGATATTATCCAGAGATCTCTTAAATATGTCCTCATATTTTTAAATTATTCTTTCTTTCTTTCTGTTGAACTTGCATGATTTCTACTACTGTCTTCCAGTTCACTGATCTGTTTCTCTGTATCATATAAGCTACTGTTGATTCCTACTCGTGTAGTTTTTATTTCAGTTATTTTAGCTCTGTTTGGTTCCTCTTTATATTTTCTATCTCTTTGTTGAACTTCTCACTATGCTTCTCCATTCTTCTCCTGAGTTCATTGAACATCTTTAAAATCATTACCTTGAGGTATTTATTGGGTAGATCACTTATCTCCATGTCACACAGTTTTCTTTTCAGTGTTTTATCTTATTCATTCATTTGGAACATATTCCTTTGTTGCCTCATTTTGCCTAATTCTCTGTTTATTTGTATTATTAGGTAGGTCAGTTCTATTTCCCAATCTTGGAGAAGTGGCCTTATTTAGGAGATATCCTATGGCCCAGCAGCACACTCCGTTCTGCTCACCAGAGCTGTATGGTCTAGGGGTGCCCATTCTGTGGGCTGAGTGGGCCTTTCTTTTGTGGTGGGACTGTATATTGTGAGTAACTGGTTGATATGGCTGGTCCCCAGCCTGGTTGGCTATCAATATTTGCCTCATGTAGAGACTGCTGACCACTGGTGGGTGATGCTGTGTCCTGGCATGGCTGTTTGTATGGCCTGATGAATCCTGCATTGGGTGCCAGTCTGCTGGTGGTTAAGGCCAGGTCCCAGGGCAGCTGGCTGTGGGGCTTGGAGCTGCTGCTGGCCTGCTGGTGGGTGAGACCAGATCCTAGCATGGCTGGCTGTGGGTTATGGGGTATCCAAAGTAGTTGGTTTTGGTGCCTGGGGGTCCTGGAAATGTCACCATCACTCTGGTGGGCAGGGCTTGGTCCCAGAGTGGGTGGCTGAAGGTGCTGGGGTTCCTGGGGCTAGTACTGGCCCAGTAGTTGGAAGGACTAAAGCCTTGAAATTTGGGGGATGTGCTGGCCTGCTGGTGGATAAGGCTGGGTCCACGTACTGCTGGTGACATGGCCCAGGGAGTACCCAGGCTGGTCCTGGCTTGCTGGTGGACAGTACTGGGTCCCTGCACAGCCTCCTGGAAGGCTTGGGGAAGCCTGGGGCTAGTTTCAGTCCACTGGAGTGTGGGGCTGGGTTCTCACACACCTGATTGCTAGGCCTGGGGCGTTCCGGGACTGGTTTTTGGGCGGGGCTGTGTCCCAGTACTAATAGTCTAGAGGGAGGACTCCAAAATGTTACTTGCCAGCACCAGCATCCTTGTGTTTGAACAACCTCCCCAAAATGGCTACCACCAGCATCTGTGTCCCCAGGGGGAGTCCCAGTGACCTCCTGCCTCCCTGGAAGACCCTGAAATTCAGCAAGTGGGTCTGATACAGGCTTCTTTCAAATTACTGCTTCTGCACTGTGTCTTGGAGCATGCAAGATTTTGCATGTGCCATTAAGTGCAAAGTCAACATTTCTTACAGCCTTACAACTCTCCCATATGCAAGTCCTGCTGGCCTTCAAAGCCAGACATTCTGGGAGCTCTTCTTCCTGGTGCAGGACCCCCAGGCTGGGGAGATGAATATGGGTCTCAGACACCTCAAACTTTGGGGAGAACCTCTGCAATTGTGGTTATTCTCCCATTTGTGGGTCCCCTATCCAGGTGTGTATCTCTACTCTGTGTCTCTGCCCCTAGTACCTATTTCACTGTGGTTCTTTCTTTATATTTTTAGTTGTGGAAAATATTTTCTGCTAGTATTTAGGTTGTTTTCATGGATACTTGTTTTGTAAATAGTTGTAATTTTGGTGTGTGCCTATGGGAGGAAGTGAGCTCATGCTCTTCCTACACTGCCATCATGGTCACTCCTCTGATTTCATTCTTTTTTATGATTGAATAATATTCCATTGTGTATATATACCACATTTTCTTTATCCATTCATCTGTTGGTGGACACTTGGATTGTTTTCATGTCTTGCTTTTTATAAATAAGGCTTCAATGAATATGGGGGTATGTATAATTCTTTGAATTAGTGTTTCCATTTTCTTTGGATAAATACCCAGAAGTACAATGTCTGGATCCTAAATTAGTTCTATTTTTAATTTTTTGAGGAAAGTTTTTAGTGTTTTTATGTAGTGGCCACACTAATTTACATTCCCACCAAAAGTGCACATGGGTTCCTTTTTCTACACATCATGGTCAACACTTGTTATTTGTTGTATTTTTGATAATAGTCATTCTGACATGTGTGAGGTGATATCTCATTGTGGTTTTGATTTGCATTGCCCTGATGATTAGTGATATTGAGCATCTTTTTATGTACCTGTTTGCCATCTGTATGTAATCTCTGTAAAAATATCTATTCAGATTCTCTACCAATTTTTTAATTGGCTTATTTGGGTTTTTATTTTTTTGGTTGTTTGTTGCTATTAAGTTGTATAAATTTTTTATATACTTTGTATATTAACACCTTTTCAGTTATATGATTTACAAATCTTTTCTGCCATTTAGTAGGTTGCCTTTTCATTTTGTTGATGGTTTCCTTCTAAGTGCAAAAGATTTTTGGTTTGATGTAATCCCAATTGTTTACTTTTGTTGCCTTTGCTTTTGGTGTCAAATCCAAAAATATCATTGCTGAGACTGATGTCTAGGAGCTTAACATCTATGTATTCTTAACATCTATGTATGCAGATGTTATGGTCAGTAAAATAAGCTAGGTACAAAAGGATAAATATCTAATTTTATTTTTATGACTTTCCCAGAATAGTCAACTTGTAGGGACAGAAAGTATCAGTAGAGTGTTGGCTACTGGGGACTGGAGAGATGGGAAAATGGAGAGTTATTGTTTAATGAATAAAGACTTTGGGTTTGAAATGATACAAAAGTTCTGGAGATAGATAATGGTAATGTTTGCACAACAGTATGAATGGACATAATAACATTGAACTATACTCTTAAAAATGCTTAAAATCATATATATATATATATATATATATATATATATATATATATATATATATATATATATATATATATATATATATTGCCCCAATAAGAAAAGAAAGAAAGTTATACCTTCCATTATTCCTTATAATTTCTGGTCTCTAGTTCATACAGAAAGATGTTTTTGTACATTTGTTTAAATAATTTAAAGTCCCCATAATTTGACACTATTTGTAACAGCTGATTTCATTTAGGAATTAAAGTAAGACATTAAATTAGCTCAGCAACTGCATAATTCTTTCATCTGAAAAGTCTTTCACCTATATTATCTAATTCATCCTAGTATCATAATACTGACAGAATTAGATATTAATATCTCCATTTTATGGGTTAACTTCTTCAGTTATTAAATCCTTACTATGCTTACTATATGCAAAGCACTGGATTTGTTTCTGAAGCCACAGATATGGCCCTTAAGCTTCTTAAGGTATAACAGGATCAGACCACTAAAGATATAGGAGGGGCCCTAGAGACCACCTGTTTTACTATTCTCATTTTATAGGTTCAGAGAAGTTAAGTTACTTACCTGTGGTCACACAGTTGGTTACTGTGAATCTGGACAAGAATCTCCTTTATTTTCAAATGAGAAGAGTGATCTTTTGATTTCACCAAGCTACCAGTGAAATAGGATATATAAAGAGACAATGATGGGTTATAAAAAGTCATATGAAAGGTTCAAATCATGGAATAACTGCTCTTTTATAAGAGGATAAAGAGAAGAATCCATCCTGGAAGAGATGATTCTTAAAGCCTGGTAGAACTTAAGTATACATGATTGAGAGAGAGAAAGAGTGAAAAGGAATATGAAGCAGAAGGGTTAATGTGAATAAAAACATAGACTTTAGAAAACATGGGTTGTATGCTAGGAATAACAAGTTTTTCTATTTAGCTAAGTGTGTGAAGAGAAGTAGTAGGAGATAGGGCTGAAGAGTTTGTTTGGAGTCAGGTCATGAATACTGGATTTGATTAGTTGGGCAAATTCAAGGTGAATGAAGTGTCTTTTATGGTCGAATGGGGAAAAATTCCAAGGCAACTGTCAGAAGTTGCACAATAATCTCTTGGTAGAACCAAATCAAAGATTTAGGCCAAAGGGCTCCAAGTAATCCAATGTATTTCCTGGTATGTTCCAATTTTTTTTTTAAGTTTGGATATTATCATCTATATTTGTATGTCCTGGTATAATTTTAATGTCTTTCTATAATGTCTTTTCCCAATCTTGAAAGCTAATATGATGTCCTAGTGTATTAAAGAAAGAGTCCACTATTGAAGTCTCTAGTGGTAATTTTAATGCTGACCAGAACTTATACGTTCTGTATTACTCTTACCAAAATATTTTGCCTTAAATTTCATTAATTGTCTTTGAAAATGAACTGTTTCCCTTGAGTGACATTTTTATGTTAAAATTATATTGTATTTGATTTCAAAAGCAATCTAATTAAGGTAGACATCCTGCATGAGATTTAAGCCTCACATCCCAATGGAATCATGAAACAGTTAGAAAAATAATGAATGACACCTTTTATAATCTTTATTGCTACTTTTAAAATGAATAATATATTCAGTGTGGGTTGAAATAACATATCCCCAAGGAGTAATTTGTTTTCACAAATTAGATTGGTTCCTCATATACAAGATTATTAAGCATGAAGGAGGAAGTTATTGGGCATTGTATGCCTTGAAGGAATAATTTTTTTTTTCCAGAACTGAGCTCAATTCACTGATTGAAGACAAAGATATTTAATAATGAAAAAAAGGACAATGTTACTCTTTTTCTTAACAACTTCTTGTTCTTTTTACCTCCTTTCCCTATTTGTTGGCTATAAGTCAGGTGAAACTTAAAACTTGACCCAGTTTCCTTCAGGGTTTCTTACAATTGTTCAGATTAGTGGCATGGCTATATGGTTATCTTTAGCCGAAAATCATTTACAGGCATGGTCACACCTATGACTAATATAATATGTATAAAATGTTTTCATTTTTGTTTTGTTTGTTTTGAGATGCAGAAGGTAAAAGTGCTACCTTTACATCTTTTATCTTCCATCATGAAATGTCAATTTAAATGTCTTCAAAATACCAGAGTGCTTATCTACCAAAATTTGGACTAAGTAAAGTTAATAGAATGTTATTTACTTGTTAAGAAATTTGAAATCATTTAATTGGCTAATTTAAACAAGGCAATTTTAAATGGATCTAAATTTTTTTCTTTTATCTTTATAATACCTAAGACAAATGAATAGAAATAACAGAATGCTCAAGCAGGAAATAACATACAGATATGGATAAATAAACTCCTCAAAATTTTCTCTGCAGATCTAGGGAACTCGTTTCTCAGAAGTTCCCAGCAAACTTCGTCTTATATCTTACTAGTTGGGTTCTCATATGTTCTAGTTTGGGGCAGTTCCAGTTTATGCCTCATGTTTTGGTATAATTATTAGCAGCATCCCCTTTCCTCTCTTAAATGTATCCTATTGAATTACTTAGATTCTAATATATATAGTATGCTTACGTACTTATTGCACTGAATTGGACATATTCTTACCCCTAAAAATAACTTACCCCTAAAAATAACTGTTGGCAATAAATGGTGTTATGCTAATTATCTTAGGCCTAATTCACATGATCTATGCTAGAGGCCAGAGATGGAGCTGTCTTCTTCCAAAGCACAAGGGCTGATGGGAGAGGTATGAATAGCTGAATAAAAGTCAGGATATTTACCAAGATCAGTATTAGATGGTTGATAGTGAGATAATCACAAAATCTTTAATATCTGCCCTTGCTCTCTTTCTAAATGTCCTAATATCTGTTTAAGCTTTTTCATTCTAATTCCAAAGCACAGCATATTTTTATCTTTCAATACTGTTTGTCTCCCTGCTTGAAAGCAGTTATTGCAGAAATAAACACTTTAATTGGTGATAGGTGGAAATATTTGGAAAATTCAGTTAGAGAAAAATAATTTTGCCTAATTCTAAAGACAAAGATTTCTAATAAAAGTATCTTTTATTATAAAGAGGAGATATGGTTTTAACCAGATAGGTTTCTAAATGTATCAGAGTATTTATGCTAGAGACCAAACTTAGAATACCAACACCCACCTCCCAATCTAGCAAGTCAGAAACTAATTTCACTGGTTGTTTTCCTTAGAATTGTAAATTATCTTTTAGCCACTAAGTTTATTAATAATCCTCTGAGAAGAAAGTGTTAAAATTTAAGGAAGCCAATTTAAAAAGGAGAGATAGCAGCCCTACTATCTGGAAAACATAATGAAATAATATTCTTTGTATTTTAAGAGTTATAAAGGAAAATCTGCCTGATTTCTGGTGTGTATCTACTAGCCTGGAAATAGGGATACTAGATGAAAGTTCTCAAAGGTTAACAACCTTAACACATCTAGACAAGGTGATTCTATCAGTAGCCGTAGTTTTAGAGGGGAATGGATTGGAGAAGATGAAAGATTAAGGGTCTAGAAACTGTAACCCTGGAAAACCAATGAGAGATATCTTGGGACATTTTTAGGACAGTGAAAATTGTACCCTTAGAATCATCTAAACTTGAAGGACAATACTGGCTTGTACTGGAGAGCTGAGACCAGTGAGACATTCCTTCAATGTAAACCTGCAACAGAGGTCAGTTATGGAAGATCATTGTTGAATAGTGATTCTATGTAGTAGGAAGAAACAAAGGCAGTGATAGTAACAGAAGCATTGGACACCAGAGCTCTCTCTAAGTGTGGAAATTAAATAGACCTCCTCATTCAAACTGTAAACCTTGGAGTTCTTGGCCAATACAAGGAAAATAAGAGCTCCAAATAAAAGATTTTGGACTTTCTGCTAATTTTCAAATGTGTTCTCAAGCCAGTTTTAATTTAATTTAGAGAAATAAGCATATCAGCATTCAAAAATTAATGAATGATGCATACTAGCTACATTAAAAGGAAATGGAACAGTTGGAGTGTCTCAGGGATGAAATAATCCTTAAAGATGTCCCTCTACCATTTCATCTAATATTCATTTTGCCTTTCCCATATCCTACTGAGTGGACTCTTAACCTATGACTGAGGTAAACTCATCATCTCTTTATAGATCTCTGATTATTCAAGAGGCCTTTCTCAAATTGACCTGAAATATATTTCTAGGGTAACATAAACTTGTTAGTCTTAATTTTGTCTCATTGTGTCCTGCAAATTCTAAACCCCTCCCCCCTTTTTTTTAACAAAATGGCCTTCTAAATATTTCAGGTCAGCTATTGATAACTGCTGTGAATATTCTCCTTCTTTCCCTTTCCTTCCTTTGTCCCCTTCTTTCTTCCTTCTTTTTTCACATTCAGACTAACATTTTGTTTCCTCAAAAATTCCTCAAGTTAAATAACTTTGACTCCTTTCACCATTTTTTTAAAGTTATTATAAAATATTGACTATGACTTTTCAAAATAGTTCTTTTGCCCTTCTCCTTCTGGGAAGCAGGAGGGATTTTCTCCAATATTTACTGTAGAATCCTTGCCAAATTCCTGGACATAAATCTCACAATATTGTAAGGAACCTGTTCTAATACTGAATCAGGACTGGTTCTTCCTGGAGGTTTTAACTCTCAGAGTTGTCTACATTGAGCCTTCAGCAATTCATCAATTACAGTTCCAGTTTCCCTACCCCAGCACTGATTCCTGTGCCAGTTTCCCTCTTGAATCTCCACTAAGATGGGATCCAGATGGTGGAGTAGGTGGACATGGAACTACCCCCACACACACATGAAAAATACATCTGAATGCAGAAAAATTCTCACTGAAAACTAACTGGAGACTGCAGAAAGACTCCTGTACAACAAAAGCTGTAAGAAAGATCCACACAGAATTGAGTAGGAAGGGAAGTGAAGCGATCAGGTCAGGACTTGTACCTCTAGGAGGCATAAGAAGAGGAGGGCAATTACATGGGTGAAGATCATCCCTGTAGAGTGAGTGGTTTGAGCCACATATTGGATGCCCCAGTCTTGGAGTCTGACACCAAGAAGATGAGTCCCCTTAGCTAGTTGGAGGGCCAATGGGACTAACAAGAGGGCTGTGGGAAACCTGGAATTCATTTATGAGGAATGTGCACACACTTGTTTACTCCTGAAACAGAGCCGAGAGGAAGGATTGAAACTACATAGGATGCTGATCAGTTTCCCATGACCATTCTGGCATGTGCCCCAGCCTAAGATGAGTGCCTGTTCCAGCCCCACTTGCTTCATGACCTCCACACTGGGGCAAGGACTGCCATAGCCTAGAGGAGAGATCAACTGTGAGGGACAAAAGCAGCTCAGACCTCGATCTGAGCAGGGTAGGGACAGCCATTACTGGCACTTATGCAGGCAGTACAGCAGAAGAAGTCTGGGTCTCTGAATGTGGCCAGAGCCACCACAACCTATGCCTAGACCCATGCCAAGAACCCACAGCAGACCCTTCTGCTCAAGCACTGCTCCCCTCTGGGGTGAAGGTGCTGGTGCTGGGAGGTGGAGAGTACACACTTAAAAGTAGCAGAGCTGGCTCAGACTTGACATCCAGGGCTTTTTTTCGAGTAACTTGGGACCCACCCCTGCAATCAATAGTCTGGTGCTGGCTACTGAGGAGAGGAGAAGCTCCAAATCACACCTGGCTCTGGCCCTAACCCCTTCATCTCCAGCCCCACTTCCTACAAAGGTGATAGCTGCCAGCATACACCGGGAAAGATGCGACTCATGCACATGTCAAATCTAGCATTCTCACCAAATCCACTGGGCACATGCAGACTCTATAGTGATGCTCCCACATAAGGACACTCCTTCAAGAGCACAATAAGTAACTGTTTCACTTAATTTCATAAAGACAGAGAAAGCTAAGCAAAAGGAGAAGACAGAGGAATTTATTTCAATTGATATTACAAGAGAAAACCCCTGAAAAAACAATTAATGAAACAGAAAAATATAATTTACCAGATAAAGTGTTCAAAGCATTAACAATAAGAATGCTGAATGAATTAGGGAAAAGAATAGATGAGCACAGTGAAAATTTTAACAAGGAACTAGAAAATGTAAAAAATAATCAGTCAGAACTGAAGAATATGATAAATGAAAAAGGAATCAATTAACAGCACACTAAGTGATACAGAAGAATGCATAAGTGATCTGGAAGATAGAAAAATGGAAATCACCCAATCAGAACAACAAAAAGAAAATCAAATTTAAAAAATGACGATGGTTAAAGAGACTTCTGGAACAACATCAAGCATACTAACATTTGCATTATGGGGGTCCCAGAAGGAGAAGAGAAGGAGAAAGGATGTTGAAAATGTATTTGATGAAATTATGGCTGAAGATTTCCCAAACCTGAAGAAGGAAACTGATGTTCAGGTACAGGAAGAACAGAGAGTCACAGACAAAAGGAACACAAACAGATCCACACCAAGACACATTATAATTAAAATGCAAAAGTTAAAGGTAAAAGGAGTATTCTAAAGGCAATAAGAGAAAAAAAGTCATATAAAAGGGAACTGCCATAAGGCCATTAGCTGATTTTTCTGCAGAAATTTTGCAGGCCAAAGGGAGTGGCATGGCATATTCAAAATGCCAAAATGGAAAAACCTGCAACCTAGGATACTCCACCAGCAAGATTATCACTTAGAATTGAAGGAAAGATAAAGAACTTCTCAAGCAAAAACTAAAAGAATTCATCCATGCTAAATCTACCCTAAAATAAATATTAAAGTGTCTTCTCTAAGTCGAAAAGTAAAAGATATAACAAGAAATAAATACCTGTAGGAAAAGAAAAATCCTACTGGTAGAGGCAAAATATACATATAGTAAAGGCTGAAGATCAACCACTTCAATCAGCTAGTACAAAGAGTAAAAGAAAATAATTGTAAAATCAACTATGATTACAATAAACAGTAAAGGGATAAACATGAAGATGTAAAATATGGCATCAAAAACACAAACTGTGTGCAAGGGGAGTAAAAAAAATGTAGATCATTTAGACTGTGTTTAAAGAAGAAGAACAGAGAAGAAACACAAATAAGTAACAAGATGTCAATAAGTACATACCTATCAATAATCACTTTAAATATCAATGGACTGAATATTCTGATCAAAAGACATAGAGTGGCTGATTGGTTAAAAACCAGGACCCATCTGTATCCTGTTTAGAAGAGACTCCGTTCATAACTAAAGACACAAGCAGACTGAAAAGGAGGAGATGGAAAAAGATATTCCATGCAAATGGAAGTGAAAAGAAAGTGGGGATAGCAATGCTTATATCAGACAAAATAGACTTTAAAACAAAGACCTTAAAAAGAGACAAAGAAGGGCAATATATAATGATAAAAGGATCAATACAAGAAGAGGATGTAATGCTCATTAACATATATGCACCTAATATAGGAGCACCTAAATATATAAAGCACATTAAAGGATATAAAGGGAGAAATTGACAATAATACAATAAAAGCAGCTTCTTTAACACCCCACTTACACCAAAGGACAGATCATCCAGACACAAAATCAATAAGGAAACAATTCTCTTAAATGACACATTAGACCAGTTGGACTTACAGATATCTATAGGACATTTCATCCAAAAACAATAGAATACACATTATTTTCAAGTGCACATGGAACATTCTCAGGAAAAATCACATGCTAGACCCAAAACATGTCTCAACAAACTTAACACATTATTGACTGGGGGACTTTTGCAGAAAGTAATGCCTGTGGCTGGCAATTTGTTATGTAAGTGAATATTGAAACACTCATGTTTGAGTAAATATCAACAACTTCTTTTGCACTTAATGTATTTATTTGAAACTTTGTACATGTCTTACTAAAGCATTCTAATATTTCGTTAAGAGTGTGGTAGGCAATATGGCAGGCACCTCTGTGCAGGGGAACAGAACATCTATTACAAACATACCAGGTTTCACTGCACTTTTTCCGGGAAGAGCAGACTATGCTTTCTGGTGGCATTGATTTTTTAGTCCTGTGGGTATTATTTCCTCTAGAATATGTTCTTTTTTTTTAACCTTATAGTCAACAAGATGGATTTTTGTAGGGGGCTCTTTTAGAAATGACACAAGAAGGACCACGTGTGGGACTACCACTGCATTCACCAGAATGGTCAGTTATCCATTCTCTAGCTACTGCTAACAAAAATTGCTTGTAAGTCATTTTATTCTGTGTATTAAGGTTACAATAAATTTTAGGTGTATTGAATAAACTGCAATTACTCAAATATCAACAGAAACCCACTTTCTTATACCATTTTCGAGTTTTCTGGAGGATATTGAAGTTTTCCAGATATTGATTGGATCAACCAACTCTTTTTGTATATTTATTATAATCTAATACACAAGTGGGCTTAGTTATCTGATGGTTAGTCCTCCTGTCTTCCTTTCCTGTAGATACTATGGAGGCGTCATGAATAATTGTCACCATGCGGATTAGCCTCTTGTCTTTCCATATACAAATGTCATTTCTCCCCTCTGTAGATTTTTAGATTTCTCCTCTAATTGGTTTGGTAGAACATGATTCTCCCAGAGTCCCACAAACTCTGTTTTTAGTTTTCAACAATATTTCAGATATGGACACTGTTTTTGTCTTAATTGTCTTGGTAAATATGGTGCCATGAACCAAGATAAGGCTATAGGACTGATAATACTGTTTCTTGCAGTTTCTTTCCTTCACCCATGTAAATCTCAATGTTGCATATATATCCAGTTTCAGTTTCGCTAACCATTCTGACCAAAATTCCATATTTTGTAAGTTTTCTGGGATTATAGGATTTGAATCTAAGTCGTCCTCTCCTCTTTATCATTGCCTCACCAAGGGATAGCTCTTGTTTGGGTATACAGAATGATTGAACTTTTGGTAGAAAATAATCCAAAAGAGGTTTAACTTTTGAAATTCTGTCTGCAGTCAGTGGAGTTTCCTAGTTATCATTAAAGTGAAGAAATGTCATTATTTGTTCAAACCTTCTTCTGGTCACAATATTTGGAAAGATAGGTGTTTCAAGTAAGGGATCAGTCAACCAATATTCTTTCCAGTGTGACTTTCTTATTTGTCCCATCAAAATTGTTAATCCAAGAAACTTCTTCATGTCACTATTGGTTACATCAGTCCATTTTAAAGCCTTATCATACTTTTTATATGATTTTTCATTCTGTTGGTAATACAAGTTTGTTTGAGAAGTGACCAACTTGAAAAACTCATTACCAAAAATTAATTCTATTTCAATAACACTTTGTGGGTTATTACGTTCAATAGTTACACCTGACACACCTGTAAAGTCTTCTAATTTTTGTGTCTTCAATTCACTCTTCTGTAGAAGCAAAGGAATATTCTCCAGCACCATGAGTTTCATTTTCACTTTCTGCATCAGAATCAATCACTAAGTTTTTTGTCTTTTTGTTGGTCTAATATTCACATCATCTGAATCAGAACTCTATTCTGAAGAATTATCATCTTCTGAGACACTAGTGTATATGTCGCTCAGAAAATCAGAGAAAGTATCTGCATAAAATTCACCGAAAAATTCTTCTTCACATAAATTTCACGATGTGTCATTTTTGAAAAGTTTACAGGAGTAACCTTATGTGTGTAACATACAAAAAGTTGGAACAAAAACCTAATGGAGAAAAATGTGAAAGATAACAACAATCATAAGTTGTATAATGAACCTTGATCAAGTTTAAGCTCTAACAACTTCACACAGTGATGTTAATTGTATCACTCTCTAAAAGTGTATTGATACGTCTCTGGTCAATAATGTTCAGGTAACAAAAGACGTACTAATACATCTCTGCTCAATAATGTGTTAAGAGGATAGAAATTATATCAAGCATGTTTTTTCAACCACAGTGGTATAAAACTAGAAATCAATTACAGGAAGAAAAATGGAAAAAATACAGACATATGGAGACTAAACAACATGCTATTAAAATACTAATGAGTCAATGAAGAAATCAAAGAAGAAATCAGAAAATACCTTGAGACAAATGAAAATGGAAACAAAACTTTCCAAAATCTATGGGATCAGCAAAAGCAGTTCTAAGAGGGAAGTTTATAGTGAGGCAGGCCTACCTCAAGAAACAAGAGAAATCTCAAATAAACAACCTAACCTACCATCTAAAGGAATTAGAAAAAGAACAAACAAAACCCAGTGTCATGAGAAGAAAGGAAATAATAAAGATCAGAGAGAAAGTAAATAAAATAAAGACCAAAAAAAAAAAAAAGACCAATGAAACCAAGCGCTGTTTTTTTTTGAAAAAAAAAATTGATAAACCTTTAGCCAAGCTCATAAAGAAGAAATGAGAAAGGACCCAAATAAACAAAATAAGAAATGAAAGAGGAGAAATAACAACTGATATCACAGAGATACAAAATATCATAAGAGAATATTATGAATGGTTATATGCCAACAAATTGGACAACCTAGAAAAAAATGGACAAATTTTTAGAAACATACAACTTTCCAGTACTGAATCAAGAAGAAATAGATAATCTGAATAGACTAAACACTAATAGTAAAATTGAATTTGTAAAAAAAAAAAAAAACCTCCCAGCAAATAACAATCCAGGACTGGATGACTTCAAAGGGGAATTCTATCAATATAAAGAAGAGCTAATAACTATATGCTCAAACTATTCCAATATATTGAAGAGGATGGAACAAACACACCCAACTTCATTCTATGAGGTCACAATTACCCTGATACCAAAACCAAACAAAAAGACACTAGAAGAAAATAAAATTACAGGTCAATATCTCTGATGAATATAGATTCAAAAATTCTCAACAAAGTTCAGCAAACCAAGTTCAACAATAAAGAAAAAGGATCATACACCATGGTTAAATGGTATCTATTCTAGTGATGCCAAGATGGTTCATTACCTGCAAATTGATCAATGTGATACTCCACATTAACAAAAGGAAGGATAAAAATCACATGATCTGTTCAATAGATGCAGAAAACGAATTTGACAAAATTCAACATCCATTTCTTGATACAAACTCTCATCAAAGTTGGTATAGAGGGAACATATCTCAACATAATAAAGCCCATTTATGACAAACCCACAACTAACATCATACTCAACTGCAAAAAATTGAAAGCCTTTACTCTAAAATCAGGAACAAGGCAAGGATGCCCAATTTCACCTCTTCTACTTAACACTGGAAGTCCTAGCCACAGCAATCAGACAAGAAAATAAACAAAAGTCATGAAGTTTGGAAGGGAAGGAGTAAAACTATGACTATTTTCAGATGACATAATACAATATACAGAAAACCCTAAACTGTCCAGTATTATTAGAATAAATGAATTCCACAAAGTCGCAGGATACAAGATTAGCATATAGAAATTTGTTAGTTTTCTACGCACTAACAATGAACTATCAGAAAGAGAAAGCAAGTAAACCATCCTTTTTATAATTGCATCAAAAAGCATAAAACACCTAGCAGTAAACTGAAACAAGGAGTTGAAAGACCTATATTCTGAAAACTATAAAATATTGATGAAGGAAACTGAAGATGATACAAAGAAATGGAAACATATATCATGTTCATGGATTAAAAGAATTAATATTGTCAAAATGTCCATACTACACAAAATATAGCCATTAGTTTCCAGTAAATTTAAATGGAATATAATCTATATAAATATTGAAACACTGTGTTGTACACCTGAAACCAGTAAAACATTTAAATCAACTATAATTTAAAATATTGGCTATATTCCCTGTGCTGTACATCACATTCTTGTATCTTATTTTATACCTAGTAGTTTGTACCTCTTTATCCCCTTCCCTTATCTAGCCCCCCCCCCACTCTCCCCACTGGTAAGAACTAGTTTTTTCTCTGTATCTCTGAGTTTGTTTCTCTTTTGTTTTGTTCATTTATTTTACTTTTTAGATTCCACATATAAGTGAAAACATACAATATTTGTCTTTCTCTGAGTTATTTCACTAAGCATAATATCCTCCAAGTCCATCCACATTGTTGCAAATGTCAAAATTTCATTCTTTTTTATAGTTATGTATATATATATATATATATATATATATATATATATATATATATCACAGCATCTTTATCCATTTATATGTTGATGGACACTTAGGTTTCTTCCATATCTTGGTTATTGTAAATTATGCTGCTGTGAACATTGGGGTGCCTCTATCTTTTGAATCAATGCTTTTATTTTTTTCAGATATATACTGAGAAGTGGAATTGCTGGCTCATATGGTAGTTCCATTTTTAACTTTTTGATGAACTTCCATACTGTTTTTCATAGTGACTGTACCAATTTACATTACCACCAACAGTGTGCTAGTGTTCCCTTTACTCCACATCTTCACAGGCATTTATTATTTGTTGTCTTTTTGATGATAGCCATTCTGACAAGTGTGAGGTGATATCTCATCATGGTTTTGATTTGCATTTTTCTGATGATTAGTGGTGTTGAGCATCTTTTCATGTGCCTGTTGGCCATCTGCTTGTCTTCTTTGGTAAAATATCTATTCAGATCTTCTGCCCATTTTTAATTGTGTTGTTTGATCTTTTTATTGAGTTATATGAGCTCTCTATATATTTTGGATATTAAGCCCCTATCAGAAATATCTTTTGCAAATATCTTCTTCCATTCAGTAGGTTGTCTTTTCATTTTATTGAGTTTCCTTCACTGTGCAAAAGTTTTTAAAGTTTAATTAGGTCCCATTTGTTTATTTTTGCTTTTGTTTCCCTTGTCTGAAGAAACAGATCCAAAACAATATTGCTAAGACTTTGTCAAAGAGTGTACTGCTTATGTTTTCTTCTGGGATTTTATGGTTTCTGGTCTTACATTTAGGTCTTTAATTTATTTTGTCTTTATTTTTGTATATGGTGTGAGAAAATATTTTAATTTCATTCTTTTACATGTAGCTTTCCAGTTTTCACAAGACCACTCATGGAAAAGACTGTCTTTTCCCACTTGTATATTTTTGCCTTTTATTGTACATTAATTGATCACATGTGCATGGGTTTATTTCTGGGCTCTCTATTCTGTTCCATTGATCTATGTGTCTGTTTTTTTTGTGCCATTACCATATTGTTTTTATTACTGTAGCTTTGTAAGATAGTCTGAAATCAGGGAGCATGATTCCTCCAGCTTTTTTTCCCCTCAGTATTGCTGTGGTTCCTCTGATATCACAGAAAAACAGAAAGCACATGCAACTGGAAGAGCTTTAATAAAAACTCATATTGTAAAAAAGTGTCCCTGTGCTTTTCAGTGTTTATCTTCTGTTTGTCATCATTCTTGTTAATAACGTATTTTGGGGTAACAGAACAATTCTTTGGCAATGACCCAGGGTATTCTGTAAAGATATCATAGTTAATTTAGATAAATATTAGATTTTCTACATCTTCTGGCAGCAGGGCTTGTTGTTCAGTGTCACTGCTTCTATCAGTACTAAATATTCTCTGCAGGTGTGTGTTGGCCAGCAGATAACCTGGGTAAAATATAGCCCATTTAGTTAAGGCTAGCAAGAGAGTGATTGCTTTCCCAAGTCACTTTTTCAAAGTGTCTTCTTTTTTCTGTCTTTGACTTTTTCAGGTATTTTTCTCTTTTCATTTCAAACACTGTTGGCTGTGGAAGTGGAAGAGAATGGCACTTTTTAAAATTCTAAGTTCAAAATATGGATAATCTTTTTTCTTTTCTACTGATTTCTCTCTAAATGTCTGCATTCATTTCCTTAGATAATTTTTAGCCTCTGTTTGATTTCATGTTCAGTTTTGTATACACTTTTCTCTTCTGCTGAATGTTGATTACTCTTTCATTGTGTTACACTGTACCTTTCTATGTGTTTTCCAATTTCTCATCTCTACATTGTTAGCCATTAATTTTTAAATAATGTTTAGTTTTTGTTTTAATCTTTTTCTCTATGGGTATTTATTAGTTTGATTCATTTGCTTATTATTTCAACAAATTACAATAGAGTAAGTGTATTGCTAAAATAGAGGTATATGCTGTTGATAAAAAAGGACATTGGTGACATAGAGGATGGAACACCTTATTGCATGGGCTGTCAGGAAAGGCTTTTCAGAGGAGGTAGCATTTGTGCCCAGACTACAGGGATGAATAGGATTTTACAAGTATAAATAAATGGAGGGGATGGGAGTCAGAGGATATGCTATATGTAGGGGCATGTAGGTATGAGGCTGGATGGTATGTGTGGGGAAATCTTAACAGTTCAGGATGACTAGTGTAAAGTAGGAAGGGGAAGGTTGCTGGAAATGTGGATAGACGAACATACAGAATCTATATCATGAAAAGCCTTATATTTCAGTGAATGATGTGGAACACCAAATAAACTTTGAGAAGAGAATGAAATGACTAATGTTGTGTGTTAAAAGTATGATTCTGCTGTTGGTTTGGAGGGTATATTGAAGAGTGTGAAAACTGTAGTCAAGAAAGGAATTATTGAAATAATTCAAGTGAGAGAGGATGAGGGCTTGCCCTAAGGCAGTGGCAGTGGAGATGGAGAGAATAGTGTAGGTACAAGAGAAATTCAGAACTTGATGATTGATTATGTGCCAGGGGATATTTGAGAAATAATAATATAGGATCATTCCCTGGTTTCTGGCTTAGGTGACAGGATGGATAATGATGCCACTCAGCAGAATGGGGGACATATAAAAAGAGGACAGAATGGAGAGAGATGAAGAATTCAGATTTAGAGATGTTGTTATGAGACGGCATTGGGACAAGCAGGGGAGAGATATTAAGTAGAATTTAAGCTTAGGAGAGAAAACTAGGAGTTTTAGATGCAGATGTAGGAATCCTTATCATAAACCTGGTAGTTGAAGCTGAAGGGTGTATTTGAGATTGCTCAGGCTGAGTGTGTGAAATAAAAACAAAACAAAACAACAACAAAAAAAACAAACAAGGTATGAGGATAGTATCCTGGAGAATTTCCCAAAGTACACAGTAGAATTATTCTTCATCCTGTGTAAATTCTTAATTATTTCAATGGGTCCCTAATTATCTATCACTGCAGCAAAATTTCATTAAAAAGTTAAAAATTAAATGACTGTGTATCAGTGTTCTGTGGGTTTTGCTCATATTTAAAAATTCTTCATCTTCAAAAATTGTTTAACTTATTCTGATGTTAGCAACCTGGGTACATCTTTGTTCTTCAGCTTTATGGTATAACACTTACCTAACACTTAAAATGGTTTAGGTCTTAGCACTTCCCTGGTGGTACAGTGAGTAAGACTCCACACTCCCAATGCCGGGGGCCTGGGTTTGATTCCTGGTCAGGGAACTAGGTCCCTCATGCAGGCCGCAACTAAGAAGCCCACCTTCCTCAACGAAGATCCCACATGCTGCAGCTAGGACCCAGCACAGCAAAAATAAATTAATTAAATAAATGAATAAATAATTTAAAAATGGTTTAGGTCTTCATCTAAAAATAATGGGATACTCAGCATTCCCCAGTAGCTAAGGATTCTCAAGAGATTTGTTTATTTTAATCACTTCTTGTCCTCTCTGCTTCTGAATTTTCAATATATTCCTTTCTTTCCTCCTATATCTCTTTCCTTTTCTCTAAGCTCTGTGTACATAAACATAGTGTATTGTCCTTTTCTCCTGGTTTCTCCAAAGTCTTTCACATATATTGGTTGTTTATGGTACACATTTACTCAAGTTTCAGGAGGATAATTTATAGGTGTTTTCTGTGGCAAAACTACACAGCAGAGAAGTAAAACTGAATAGTGGAGATCTTTGTTCTTGAAAATTATTTGGCTCTATCAGCCACAGGGAATATTCATCCTCAAAACTCCTGGTCTCTTTCCAGATTTTTTGGCTCAGTCCCTAGCCAGATTTATTCATTAAGATACTTGAATTCTGGCTTTATCATTTACCTGTTGTCTGATTTTGGGAAAATTATCTAATTTCTCTGTGGCTCCCTTATCTCATTAGTAAAATGGAGATATTACTTTCCTCATAAGATTGTACTGATGATTAAATGAGCTAATATATGTAAAGTGTTTAGAATGATTACTGGCAAATTCCCAATATGTTAGCTGTTATTATTTTTATTGTTATCATTATTACTTTACTCCTTACCTCTGATTCCTATCTGTGTTTCCTTCAAAGCCCTCTCCCCATCTAAAATTCCAAATCTCTACAAGTTTTTATGAAAAACAACTCTGTTCCCTGTTTGTTTTCTAAAAATCCTTAAAGTAACAATAACTGGGCCAAAACACATATTAGACATAAAAAAATTAAAGATATTAATAAAGTTCTTACACACTCCTCCCAGTAGGGAAACATAAATATTTTATACTTTATAAATTGTTTTGTTATTACCAAAAATATGGCTAAAGGATATTTGGTCTAAGAGAAATCAGTTTTTATCTGAAAATAAAGAATTATCTCTTAAATAACAGAGAATGGGAAAACTAAGGAGAAAAAAAATATTCTCTTTACACGAAGTAGGTTCACAACTGAAAAATGAAGTTGTTACCACTTTTTTCACCTGAGTAAACTTATATCTCTTCTGTCTTCTACAGTGTCTAACCTGAGTTTCCCTTAGTAAAAGGGTTGCTGCTGCTTGTTTAGGCATAGTATGAAAGTAGAAGTGTCCAGGGAGATCCATCTCTATGCTGGCATTTACTAAGATTTTCTAAAGTGTTCACATTATGTGACAAATACGTTTTACTCAAACTGGCAGACAAATCACATCTCAGAGATTTTTTGGTTTTTGTTTAAAGGAAACTTCCAGAAAGAATAGGAATAGTGTGATAAGAATAAAACTTTTCCTTAACATATCCCTCTAACATAACCCATTATAGTTCAGATATATGTCTTCCATTTTAGCTGTTGAAGATGGTATTATTCAACAATAAAGTGCTGTTTTATACTTTGTTTGTGGTGAATGAGTAACTTAAAATTCTATTAAACTGCTATTAAGAGAGAAAGTGACATAGAGAAAAAATGCCCAGCTTTGTAGTCAAACAGACTTGCATTTGTAGTTAAGCTCTACCACTCATTAGTTGCGTATTCTTAGGCAAGTTAGTTGATTATTCTAGGCTTCAGATTCTCAGCTGTGAAGTGGAGATAATAATATTACATACTATAAAGGTTTTGATAAGGATTACCGTAATGTCTATGAAGTACCTAGCATAATTTCTGGCCCATACCAGATGCTGAAAAAGCACTAGCTGTGAGTATTATAATGAATAATTATTTGCTTGAAAGTATTTATTTAACACCTCCCATATACTGAGTACTGAGTTAACTATTAGATGTATAGTGATGAACAAATTAGACATGGCCCCTACCTTCATAGAAAGTCATCATCAGTATTATTGCTCTTATTCTTTACTCCCATATTTAGATTATCAATTTTTATATGTTAGGAACAAAAGAAATAAGCACAAAAATAATATTTATAATGACCATAGCTTTTTTTTTCTTTTTTTTTTTGCGGTACGTGGGCCTCTCACTGTTGTGGCCTCTCCCATTGCAGAGCACAGGCCTCGGATGCGCAGGCTCAGCGGACATGGCTCAGGGGCCTAGCCGCTCCATGGCATGTGGAATCTTCCCGGACCGGGGCACGAACCCATGTCCCCTGCATCGGCAGGCAGACTCTCTACCACTGCGCCACCAGGGAAGCACAATAGCTTATTTTTTATTCTAAGTCAATACACTATTTGAAATGTCTTAGGACTCTTGTTTCAATTATCAATTCTTCTATTTGATGTTTACAGAAATTTGGAAGTTATAGGAGCTTGGACTGATTCTGTATCAATTTTAAGGCATATCCTAGAAGTGTATTTGTTAAATAACTTTTGGCTGATATGTTTCTTTGTTTCAGAATACAGAATGAAGCATTTCCAGGATATTTTCACTTTCTGATATTTTAGATTCTAGATAAATTGAAGTATAGCAATATTTTAAAGAAAATTATGTACACATATGGGATTAACAATTATTACCTTCCAAAGAACATTAATTTTTAAAATAATTTTATTTTGTTTGAAAATTATTTGTGCTTCTCAAAACCTATCCCTGAATATATATATACACACACACACACACACACACACACACACACACACACATACACACACATACATACACATATATATATAGTAACTAAACATTTTAAAATATGCTTAAGGATCTCTGAGAAATGGATGTTTTTCTAAGTTTGAGATATCAAGTGATACTATACTTTTTAAGTAAAATAAAATAGCTAAGATTTTGAGTACTCACTATTTTTAATTATTGTATTCAATACTTTACATGGATTTAAGTCTTTCAAAGTTCACAACAACTTATCAAATAGTGCTATTAATATCCCAACCCTATACTTGTTTTCCAAACATGTTCTATACATATAAGGCACTGTTATGGGTATTTATACTAAGAGATGTCTTGACAATCACATGGGAAAAATAATTTATAGATATGCGTATACGCAAATCTATCAATGTGATAAACCATATTAACAAATTGAAGGAGAAAAACCATATGATCATCTCAATAGATGCAGAGAAAGCTTTTGACAAAATTCAACATGCATTTATGATAAAAACCCTGCAGAACGTAGGCATAGAAGGAACTTTCCTCAACATAATAAAGGCAATATATGACAAGCCCACAGCCAACATCATCCTCAATGGTGAAAAACTGAAAGCATTTCCACTAAGATCAGGAACAAGACAAAGTTGCCCACTCTCACCACTCTTATTCAACATAGCTTTGGAAGTTTTAGCCACAGCAATCAGAGAAGAAAAGGAAATAAAAGGAATCCAAATCGGAAAAGAAGAAGTAAAGCTGTCACTGTTTGCAGATGACATGATACTATACATAAAGAATCCTAAAGATGCTACCAGAAAACTACTAGAGCTAATCAATGAATTTGGAAAAGTAGCAGGATACAAAATTAATGCCCAGAAATCTCTGGCATTCCTATACACTAATGATGAAAAATCTGAAAATGAAATCAAGAAAACACTCCCATTTACCATTGCAGCAAAAATAATAAAATATCTAGGAATAAACCTACCTAAGGAGACAAAAGACCTGTATGCAGAAAATTATAAGACACTGATGAAAGAAATTAAAGATGATACAAATAGATGGAGAGATATACCATGTTCTTGGATTGGAAGAATCAACATTGTGAAAATGACTCTACTACCCAAAGCAATCTGTAGATTCAATGCAATCCCTCTGAAACTACCACTGGCATTTTTCACAGAACTAGAACAAAAAATTTCACCATTTGTATGGAAATACAAAAGACCCCGTATAGCCAAAGCAATCTTGAGAACGAAAAAAGGAGCTGGAGTAATGAGGCTCCCTGACTTCAGACTATACTACAAAGCTACAGTAATCAAGATGGTATGGTACTGGCACAAAAACAGAAAGATAGATCAATGGAACAGGATAGAAAGCCCAGAGATAAACACATGCACATATGGTCACCTTATCTTTGATAAAGGAGGCAGGAATGTACAGTGGAGAAAGGACAGCCTCTTCAATAAGTGGTGCTGAGAAAACTGGACAGGTACATGTGCAAGTATGAGATTAGATCACTCCCTAATATCATACACAAAAATAAGCTCAAAATGGATTAAATACCTAAATGTAAGGTCAGAAACTATCAAACCCTTAGAGGAAGACATAGGCAGAACACTCTATGACATAAATCACAGCAAGATCCTTTTTGACCCACCTCCTAGAGAAATGGAAATAAAAACAAAAGTAAACAAATGGGACCTAATGAAACTTCAAAGCTTTTACACAGCAAAGGAAACCATAAACAAGACCAAAAGACAACCCTCAGAATGGGAGAAAATATTTGCAAATGAAGCAACTGACAAAGGATTAATCTCCAAAATTTACAAGCAGCTCATGCAACTCAATAACGAAAAAACAAACAACCCAATCCAAAAATGGGCAGAAGACCTAAATAGACATTTCTCCAAAGAAGATATACAGACTGCCAACAAACACATGAAAGAATGCTCAACATGATTAATCATTAGAGAAATGGAAATCAAAAGTACAATGAGATATCATCTCACACCATTCAGAATGGCCATCATCAAAAAATCTAGAAACAATAAATGTTAGGGAGGGTGTGGAGAAAAGGGAACAGTCTTGGACTGCTGGTGGGAATGTGACTTGGTTCAGCCACTATGGAGAACAGTATGGAGGTTCCTTAAAAAAATACAAATAGAACTACCATATGACCCAGCAATCCCACTACTGGGCATATACCCTGAGAAAACCATAATTCAAAAAGAGGCATGTACCAAAATGTTCATTGCAGCTCTATTTCCAATAGCCCGGAGATGGAAACAACCTAAGTGCCCATCATCAGATGAATGGATAAAGAAGATGTGGCACATATATACAATGGAATATTACTCAGCCATAAAAAAAATGAAATTGAGGTATTTGTAATGAGGTGGATAGTCCTAGAGTCTGTCATACAGAGTGAAGTAAGTCAGAAATAGAAAGACAAATACCGTATGCTAACACATATATATGGAATTTAAGAAAAAAAATGTCATGAAGAACCTAGGGATAAGATAGGAATAAAGACACAAACCTACTGGAGAAGGGACTTAAGGATATGGGGAGGGGGAAGGGTGAGCTGTGACAAAGCGAGAGAGAGGCATGGACATATATACACTACCAAACGTAAGGTAGATAGCTAGTGTGAAGCAGCCGCATAGCACAGGGATATCAGCTCGGTGCTTTGTGACTGCCTGGAGGGGTGGGATAGGGAAGGTGGGAGGGAGGGAGATGCAAGAGAGAAGAGATATGGGAACATATGTATATGTATAACTGATTCACTTTGTTATAAAGCAGAAGCTAACACACCCTTGTAAAGCAATTATACCCTAATAAAGATGTTAAGAAATCATAATTTATAAAATAAGTTCTAGATAAGTGGTTAAAAGGTAGAATTCACCTTCCTGGAGGGTAAGATTCATAAACTTTACATTGTGGGACAGGAATGTGATCTGATCCTTGAAGGACAGATTTGGCTTTACTAGATAATGAAAATGAGGGCAGGCTGTTCAGGCAGAGAAGTGTCATGAACAAACCAGCTTGACTGACATAGTGTAGTGTTTGTATTTTAGAGTAATGGGAGCTTATATTGGACTAGAACATAGAAGACCCCGTACACTAGACAAAGGAGTTTTGCTTTAGCCAGAGGATATATTTATTTTTTATTTAAAGAAGGGGATAGTGTAATAAAAACAAAGTTTGAGGAAATGCAGTTTCACAAAGATAAACAGATGAATTGATTCAAAGATCCATGTTAATTGGCTACTTCAATAGTTAATCTTAAAGAAATTAAGGCCTAAACTAAGGAGGTGAACATGAAAATGGATAGAAAAGAGAGACAAATCTTATGGTAAGAAAAGTAGGGAGAGCTTCTTAGCTGAATAGGAGTAGAGAGCAAATCCACGGTGGTACCAGCATTTGGTTTCCTAGTGGCTGAATGAAGTCCATAACCAAAATAAGAAATTAAAGTACAGTAGATTAATTGAATGTGGGAGGAAGTAAAAGAGTTATTTTTACACCTGTTGAGTTGGAGGTGACAATCCAGAAATGTCCAATAAGTATGTGAAACATAAAAATGGAGCTCAGACAAGAGGGCAAGGATGAATGAAAATAATGGTTGAAGGAGGGTTTTCTTAGAGATAACAGAGTATAGGAAGACTCACTATGAGAAATCACAAGGAAAATACAGAGTCAAGGTTAAGACTTTGATAGAATGTCTAGTTGGCCTACTTGAGATAGAAGGCAGTATTAAAAATGATTATATACTGAGGGTCTAAAATCAAGGAGCCCTTACCTAAATCATGGCTCTGCCTCTTACCAGCTATGTGAGGAGGAAAGTTACTTAACTTCTTTGAGACTCTGTTTCCTCATCTATAAAATAAAGATCCTAATATGATAATAGAGGTTTGTTGCACTGATTAAATGAAATAATGTATACAATCAGCACAATGCTTTAAACATTGCATGAGTTCAAAAACTTGCATAGTAATAGTAGTATCCTTAAGATTCAATATCCTTTAAGATTAAAAAAGATATTGTCCCCACTACTTAGCTACAACCATCCTTGTAAAGGTTGTAGACAACCTCTACTTTGCCAAGTCCAGTGGTCAATTCTCAGTCCTCATCTTGGCTTCTTAACAATATTTAACAGAGTTGATCATTCCCTCCTTTTTGTAATATTTTTTTTCATTTGGTTTCAATGACACATGTTCTCCATCCTACATTACCAACTGCTGCTTTTCAGTCTCTTCTTATGGTTCCTTCCTCTCTGTACACCTCTAAATATTAGAGTATCCTAAGGCTCAGTTCTCAGACCTCTGTTGTACGTACTCCCATGGCTTTTAATATCTTTTATATGCTCAACTTCTGAATTTATATCTCCAGCCCAACCTCTCCTTTGAGTTACAAACCCATCTATTCATACATCTACATGACCTTTCCACTGTTATCTAGTAAGCATCTCAAACATAAAATGTCCCAAACCATACTCTTGATTCCCATCCCCCAACCTATTCCTCCCATGCTTTACTCCTTCTCAGTAAATGACAATCATCTAATTATTTAAGTTTAAAACTCAGGAATCTTAACCCCTTGCTTTCTCTCACACCCTGTACTTAAACCATCAACAAATACTTTCAGCTCCATTTTAGAAATATATCCCATTTGACTACTTTTCACCACCTGCACCATTATTATCTTAGTCCAAGCCACCAGTATTTCTCATCTGGACTATTGCAATAGTTGCCTAACTGGTTTCCCCTGCTTCCTTCCTTGCCCTCTTTTAACACTGTTTTCCGTACAACAATCAGAATCAGCCTTAAAAAAGTTTTAAATCATGCCACTCAAATTTGCTAATCACTCTCAGAGTAAAATCCAAACTCCATACTATGAGCAATAAAACTGTACATGATCTAATCTAGCTCTGTACTATATATTTCATCTCATCTACTACCATTCTCCCTTCATTGTGCATGCTGGCTTTCTTATTGTCACTTGAAAACATCAAGTTCTTTTTCAACCTTAGGAATTTTGTGTTTCTATTGCCTTTTCCTGAAATACCCATCACCAACAAAGCTCCCTCATTTCATTCAGATCAGGTCTCTGCTTAAATGTGACTTTTTCAGGAAGGTCTTTCTTCAACATTCTATTTAATATAGCTCAAGATTCATTATCCCCTTATCCTGCCTTATTTTCCCTCATAGAAATTGTCACTGCATGGCATTATAAGTTACATTGTACTTGTTATATTATTACACTATTTTTGTCTCAACTTTATTGCTTTGTCTTATTTATTATCTTATTTATCATTATAAATAATAAAAACATATTTATCAACATCAGAATGTAAGCTCCCTCTTAGTCAAACTATTTTGGTTTATGTTAGTTACATCTCAAATTTCTGCTAGAAAATTTTATCATAATTTCTTGGAATCAAGTAAATATTGAAGCTGGCATGCATTCTGAATTAATGAGAAATTATTATTTTTTAAAATTCTAATTAGCTTATAAAGGAGTCCTAATTCTTCCCTGAGGGTAAAAAATTGCACAAAATAAATGCATCAAAGAGTTTAGCATCTGATTATTTCAAATTTTTCCATTTAAATAGACCTTTTTAAAATTTATTTTTATTTATTTTTCTTCCAGTTTTATCAGGTATAACTGACATGCAGTACTATATAAATTTTAGGTGTACAGCATAATGATTTGACTTACATACATCATGAAATGATTACAAGTTTAGTGAACATCCACCATCTCATATAGATACAAAATAAAAGAAAAAGAAAATTTTCCTTGTGATGTGAACTCTTAGGATTTAATCTCAACAAGTTTCATGTATAACATACAGTAGTGTTAATTATATTAATCATGTTGTACATTCCACCCCTCATACTTATTTATAACTAGAAATTTGCACCTTTTGACCAGCTTCATCCAACTCCTCCTCCTCTCAACCCTGAAATAGGCTCTTTTATTAAAAGATCATCAATATACAACCAAAGAAGCATAGAAAGATTTACACATTTAAAATAAACCTAGATTATGGCTAATCTAAATTTCTTCTCATTTTCTTTCATGACGTGAAACAATTCCAACCAAATATCTGTGTCTGAAGAACAGTATAGCTGCAATTTCCGCATTTTTTTATTCTTTCTAAAAAGGATTCCTTCATCCTAGCTTCTTCTTTTTTTTTTTCCTGAAGCTATTAAAGTCATAGGAAGTGGCAATTTTTTTGTAAATAAAGCAGATAAATCTAGAGACTGACTGACCACAATAGCCTTTGAGTAGAAGATGCCATTTTGAAGATATCTACATGAGCTTTCCAAAATAAAACTTTCTGAAGTAGAAACATGTAATGATTTAATGATTTTCTCTGGGTCAGGTTCTGCAAGGATTTCCATGATCAAGATCAAATCCTTCCACTTATGACATTTCTTTCACTTATTACTTTTTTGTTTGTAAAATATAAACAACTCTAAGAAGACTTATGGTAATAATAGATTTTTTTAGATCACCTACTGAAAAGTTTTCAAAAGTAAAGATAACTTGAAGGTACAGAGTACTCTTAAAAGAGAGACTACAGCACTGAGGCAAGGAGAGAAGGAAGACTGAGGAGTATGGGGGATAAACTTAGCATTCTTATGTTTTTCTACCTTCTCTTTTCTTGTTCATTTGTTCCTTCATTGCTTCATTACTTCCTTCCCTCCACTCCTCCTTCCTTCAAGATAGTATTTATTTTTCACTGTGCTAGGGTGATAGTAGTACAATGGTGAATATAGTCCTTGCCTTCATGAAACTTACTATTCGGTGAGAGGGATACAGATATTAATCCAAAAGCTAATAATACTAATAAACACATAATTAAAAACTGGATAAGTGTCTTGAAAGAGTGATGTTATCAGAGGCTGTAATGGTGGTTTATCAGTTAGGGTTACATTTAACTGAGAGTAAGAGAAATCCAAACATAGTGAATTGAACAAGATAAGTGCTCTCTCTCATATAAAAGCCAGAAGAAGGCCATCAGGACTGATAAGGTGGCTTTGCTCCAGAGTGTCCTTAGAGACTCAGACTTCTGTCAGCTCAGTACTCTGTCCTCCCTAGCTAGGGTAATGCTCTCATTCTTATGTTCTAAGATTGTGGCCATCATATCTGGTCTCCGGGCAGCAGAATAAAAGAGGGAAAGGAAAAAGAAACAAATAATATATTTCATGTCACTGGAGCTATCTGTTTTAGCTCTGTTACTTGAACTAAGAGCTGAGTGATGTAGGAATAGAATTTAATTTGTGTAAGAAGTGAGGAAAGAACATTTCAGGCAAAAGGAAGAGCAAGTGCAAAGGCCCTGTGGCAGGATGAAGCATAGTGGGTAGAAGGGCCTTTGTTTCTGTTTTAGTGCATCTTCTTTTTTTTTAACTTTTATTTTTTTCATGCAAAAGAGACTTTTATCCTGAAACATATTTCAATCCACTTTTGTGATGATCTCTGGGTACATTAGGGAAGGGAGTAGGAATCAAACATGAAAAGCCCTTAGTGATTCTGCAATATTTTCCTCTGTAGTACCAATCTTCTGAAGCAATAGCCTCTTCATCAATCTTCTCATATTGCCCAGGTGACTATGCACGAGACCAGTTGACAACCCAGTGTCCTTTCTCCTTCAGCATCTCTAAAAATGTACTTCAGTTACAGAAGAGATAATATAAAATTACATTTTTTTTTTTTTTTTTTGCGGTACGCGGGCCTCTCACTGTTGTGGCCTCTCCCGTTGTGGAGCACAGGCTCCAGATGCGCAGGCTCAGCAGCCATGGCTCATGGGCCTAGCCACTCTGCAGCATGGGGGATCTTCCCGGACCAAGGCACGAACCCATGTCCCCTGCATTGGCAGGCGGACTCTCAACCACTGCACCACCAGGGAAGCCCTAAAATTACATTTTAAAATCCATCTTTCATGCACTTTTTTATATAAATCATATGCATCCTTTACTTTTTTAAATTGTTTTTGGGTTTTTTTTGTGATGGGTTATTTTATTTTTTTATTTTTATTTTATATTAGAGTATAATTTATTTACAATGTTGTGTTAATTTCAGGTGTACAGCAAAGTGATTCAGTTATACACATACATATATCTATTCTTTTGCAGATTCTTTTCCCATTTGGATTATTACAGAATATTGAGTAAAATTCCCTGTGCTATACAGTAGGTCCTTATTGGTTATGAATTTATATATAGTAGTGTATATATGTTAATCCAAAACTCCTAATTTATCCCTCTGCCTCCATCTTTCCCCTTTGATAACCATGTTTGTTTCCTATGTTTGTGAGTCTGTTTCTGTTTTGTAAATAAGTTTATTTGTATCATTTTTTAGATTTTACATATAAGTGATATCATATGATGTTTGTCTTTCTCTGTCTGACTTACTTCACTTACTATGATAATCTCTAGTTCCATCCATGTTGCTGCAAATGGGATTATTTCATTCTTTTTATGGCTGAGTAATATTCCATTGTATGTATGTGTGTATATGTATATATATATATATATATGTATGTGTATATATATACATATATATCACATCTTTTTTATTATGAATTTCTTCTTGCCCCTTTTAATTTTTTTAACTTTTTATTTTATATTGGAGTAAACTTGATTAACAATGTTGTGTTAGTTTCATGTGTACAGCAAAGTGATTCAGTTATATATATACATGTATCTATTCTTTTTCAAATTATTTTCCCATTTAAGTTATTACAGAATATTGAGTAGAGTTCCTGGTACAAAAAGTAGGTCCTTGTTGGTTATCTATCTTATATATAGTAGTGTGTGTATGTTGTCTATTTTATACACAGTATCAATAGTGTATATGTATACGTATAGTGTATATGTGTCAACCCCAATCTCCCAATTCCTCCCACCCCCCCTTTCCCCCTTGGTATTCATACATTTGTTCTCTATGTCTGTGTCTCTATTTCTGCTTTGCAAATAAATTCATCTCTATCATTTTTCTAGATTCCACATATAAGAGATATTATACAATATTTGTTTTTCTCTTTCTGATTTACCTCATTCAGCATGACAATCTCTAGATCCATCCACATCTTTGCAAATGACACTATTTTGTTTCTTTTTGTGGCTGAGTAATATTCCATTATATATATATGTACCGCATCTTCTTTATCCATTTATCTGTCGATGGACATTTAGGTTGTTCCATGTCCTGGCTATTGTAAATGGTGCTGCAGTGAACATTGGGGTGCATGTATCTTTTTGAATTATTGTTTTCTCTGGGTATATGCCCAGGAGTGGAGTTTCTGTGTCATATGGTAGTTCTATTTTTAGTTTTTTAACAAACCTCCATACTGTTCTCTACAGTGACTGTACCAATTTACATTCCCACCAACATTCTCTTTTCTCTACACTCTCTCCATTATGAAGCATAATGAGTAGAAGGGCCTTGGTTTCTGTTTTTGTGCATCCTGTAACATATTAGCTTTGTAGCCCAAATTGTAAATAACCAGATTCATTAAAATCACTCAGTACAAAAAATCTTGAAAAATTCTTCCATTTCTGGCTTAAATTTTTGAAGATTGTTATACTGCTTGTTTTTTTCACATGTAAGATCTCAAATTTTACATATTTCTTTTGCAACATGATTCTGCTACATCTTGTACTGAAAGAAAAAATGAAAACACAGCACTACTATGCATATCTTGAAAACAGTACTTTCCCCTCAAAATATGGATCCAAGCTTTTTTTTTTTTTTTTTTCGATACGCGGACCTCTCACTGTTGTGGCCTCTCCTGTTGCGGGGCACAGGCTCCAGAATCGCAGGCTCAGTGGCCATGGCTCACGGGACTAGCTGCTCCATGACATGTGGGATCTTCCCAGACCAGGGCACGAACCTGCGTCCCCTGCATCGGCAGGCGGACTCTCAACCACTGTGCCACCATGGAAGCCCTGGATCAAAGCTTTTTGATTAATGCCAATAATACTTTGTACTAGAGTTATTTGAATAATGGTAGTAGTCAGATCAAGGATTATTAAATATAATTTTCCTTTTAATATGGCTCTTTTTACTAGTTGATAGCCTAACTCAAAGTTGAGAATAATTGTTCTACTTAGTTAATTTGTTAATAGTTATTTCATTACCAGGTGGTCCTTAATGCTAAGACTATTAATGATCCTAACAAGAAAAGGAAATATTCAACATTGCCTCAAGTATGGATGTTTAGCATACATTCTATTTTAGTATTTCATTACCTTAATTACCAACTCTTTAAATTGCATGCTAGTTAGCATAGATCACTATGTTTATTTTCTCAGTTTCAGCATAGTCCCTTGCTTAAAGGGTCACTCTATTTGAAACAATATTGAATGGTCAAATTGAGGAACCAGATAATGTGTCAAAATAATATGGAATATTTTTAGACTTACTATCTAACTTTCAAGGAAAGGTTATATATATATATATATATATATATATATATATATATATATAAAATATACATATATATACATACATTCATATGTATACATTTATTTGTTTTTTGAAAAAATCTTTTGCTTTAAAAATGAACAATCAAAGTAGGCAAACAGGATGATCATGGCATTAACCATTAAAGTAAATACTGTAAAATTTTTCAAATGTCTGTGGCTTCCCCAGAATTATTATTTGTGATGAAGACCTGATCATAAGTGCAATTTTTATCAAATATTCTTTCTTTTTTAATTCCAAGGAAGGTCAAAGTATTTTGTTTACTGCACAAGGCATTGATTTCTTTTTGTCCTGGTTCACCTTTGAAAAATTACCATGTTAACTCTTACAAGATTTTTCCTATGACTTTGCTGTTAAATATATAAGCAGCCCCATTTTTCTTTATTAAATCTCTTAGAAGGAAAAGAAGAGATATGGACAACAAGGGAATTAGATTAATTATTGTTAACATAATACAAGGTCATATGTGAAGAAAATATATATTGTTACACTCCTAAGCTTAGAATCAATGACAATATGATTTTTTAAGATGTCCAATAAGACCTAGACACAGTATTCATCTTGACAAGAATTGATGGGAATAGTCATATAGCTACTGATCTTAGGGATAGCTAAAGAAAACTGGCTGGGAAGTTCAAAGAAGTCTGCCACATAACATATATGATGACTGCCAAATTTTCAAAATCTCAAGTTCAGATTTCCTATAGAAATCAGGTAGCACAGGTAGGTTTAAGATAATTTAGTTATAACACTAACTAGCTCTATGACCTTGGATTAGTGGTTCTCAAATACACTTTTAGAAATAGAACCCCACAAAAATAAAGAAATAAGAGTGGTGATGCTTTGGCTGAAGTAGAGTGAAGAGGTCTATAGTCCCAGCACTTGTCCTTCCCCTTTTCCTCTCTAGGCCCCTGAGACATCTCTGACGATACTAGAGATGTTTCTGCAATCTGATTCCTAGGTAGCTGTGATGCTAAATAAGGAAATCATATCAATTGCTGCATGGGAGGGACAGTGTATTTTATCAGCATGAAGATGTAAGAGAGTATAAGAGATAGCATTCTGGTAATTTTGATTTTTTATTAAGGTTTTATTCATTCATTTATTCATCCATTCATTACTGAATCATAGAAACTTTTAGTGTTGAGGATTTTTTAGCAATTCCTCAATTTTTAAAAATCCCCTTTCCAATCTCTTCTTACTACATTGTAATGGAAATGGAGTGGACAAGTGAGATAAGCTCAGTCTTTTGGAATCTCTCTCCCTGAACTTTGGATCCTGAAACAAGTAAAACAAGAGAGGAAGCAAGTGGAGTTCATTGAACTCAGCAATTGTGCTCTGACAATTAAAGAGTTTATCTCCTCTCCACCATAGTTCCTTTCTTGCTTACAATTCTATTTCTCCAGTTTTCCTATCCACCATATGAGCTACCTTACATTCAACAAAATACCCCTAATGGATATGTATCCTGTAGCAATGACTATGAAAAACTGATATTCAAGGTCCAAGATTTACATGCCTGAATTCTCAGGGATTTTGGACAGTCTATAAACATAATATTTGAGGTATTTACATGTATGATTTTCTTTGAGTTAAATTATCCCAATAAATTTATATTCTGAACACTAACAAAACTTGTAGCTAGTGGTGTTCTGCCTCATTATTCTGGAATGGACCTTTGGTTTAGTTAACTAAATGTATGGGTGGAAGAGTCTTCAAGTTTGATAGTATTGCATTCAGTCACACATTGGGGTTATATAAGCCTGCCTCTCAAAGATTGCCCCAAGATACATCTTTGTTCTTTCTATATACTGCCTACCAACTATCTAGTTATTTTTCAGGTACAGATTTAAGACATTATATTTGTTTCTCTTGGGACTCTGAGTGTCCCTCCCAGGTGCTTGCTTTCCACAGTATTCAGAATTCCCTTCCTCAGGGACATGCCATCTTGGATATAACCAAAGTCTGTAAGAGCTTAATGGAGGTCTTAACCACTTTGTAAGTAAGATAGCTTATCACCATTCTCCCTAAAGCACCCTATAGGCTGTTTGATTTAAGTGTGATGGGCACCCATACTCAGAAGTCTGTTTTGTACTGGAATAGGAGATGAACAGCCCATAATGTTTAATCTGCAACCAAAGCCTTTATTTCTGTAAAACTATGGGGAAAAGACAACTAGCAGATAAATCTGGAAATTGGCCTTAGTCTGTTTGATATAGGTTGTTAGGTAACTATCTTTCTTAATATCATGTATCACAGGAATTAGAAGACACAAGTATTTTGCAACACAGACCCCTTTCCCTGGTTAAATGAAGTTAAGGAAACTTGTTTCTCTGACTCTTGTCTGAATAATTTCTGTAGATATTTACAATCAGTTTGAATAGTAAGTTTGGGATACTTACCTGTTATAAAGACAGTAATAAACATTTTGGGATGTTTACATAAATAGTAATTGTTGGCTAAAATCAACTTCCACAATTTACTTGACGTTCAGTAATCAAGTAAGATAAAGGTTATGTCATTTAGGCAGGTGGAAATACTGGGAGTAGTATAAGCATTTTATGACAGGGAAAGTAGTTGTGGAAATATAAGATTCATAACTAATCCAAATTAAAAGGTAATAATTGCCTCATTTGTTCAGATAAATGATAGAATTTCAGATATAGTAAAGATGAAGGAAATTATATACACTCAGACACTCAAACGAGGAATTATTATGGAAGAAACACAATATTTCATGTGTATCATTATCTGTTAAAGTGTAGTTAGAGAGGAAACTGTGACTCAAGATAAAAAAAAGGAAATCGATTAAGCTGTCAACATTTCCATTTCCTTTTGATTGGTTATATCTATCCCTTTTTTATTACAAGAAATGAAAAACTGCCTCTCATTCATCAAAGAGGAGGAGGATCTCTATACGTGAAGAAACACACATCCCAAATATTCTTAAAATCACAAATTGGATCATTAAATAATAGCAATAGCTCATGCAGAGTTATGCTGCGACATAATGAATAAATTACAAATTTTATCTTTCATTGGAGAGATAATTTCCCTATTAAACATTAAGTATCAGTCCTTAAGGTTTCGAAGATTAAATTGGATCTGAACTGAACCCCCCATAAGCAATTAAACTTACTATATTACATGAATTTTATGATCTTTGGGATGCATATGTTTTTTTGATCCAGGGTTTCAATTTATTTTCTCAATTTAAAAGAGGAATTTTTTAAATTTTTGGCCGTGTTTGGTCTTCATTGCTGCTCGCGGGCTTTCTCTAGCTGTGGCAAGCGGGGACTACTCTTCATTGCGGAGCATGGGCTTCTAATTGTGGTGGTTTGTCTTTGTTGCAGAGCATGGGCTCTAGGTGTGCGGCTTCAGTAGTTGTGGCACGCGGGCTCTGTAGTTGTGGTGCACGGGCTTAGTTGCTCAGTGGCATGTGGGATCTTCCCAGACCAAGGCTCGAACCTGTGTTCCCTGCATTGGCAGGCAGATTCTTAACCACTGTGCCACCAGGGAAGCCCTAAAAGAGGAATTTTTGAATTAATTAGATCTTTAAAGAATGCACTCTCGTATTTACATACATTGTGATACTGAAACTTGCATCAATATTTTGTACAGCTGCTCATCTCACAAACAGGCAGGATATGTAAGCTTCTTGCTAAATATATCATGCCTTTCTTTTGACCATTTAGGGTTAGTTGGAAAGCAGTTATCATTAGTATGTTTTTTGTTTAAAATTACCATTAGTATGTTTTTGTTTTATCATATATCACTTAGTCACTGGGAAAGAGAAAATATGCAAAGATTGCTTGGGTCTTTTATGACATTAGTGCTCTCCTTTAGATAAATTAAAAAAATTGAACTCTAAAATCAATTATTGGAAAGGGATAAGACAACACATGTAGAAAGCAAAATCATTAGCAAAATCATTAGCAAAAGCAGCAAGCAACTCTATCTAGTTGTAGAAATGGAACAAACATGAAAATGTGCTTGGCAATAGTGAGGAAGAATTCTGGGCTACAGCTATTAAACATCCCTTTAGGTCAGCTGTGCATATTTGCTGAATTCAGGAGCAATATCCCTGTTTTCACAGGTAGTCTGAAAAGAATTCTTGTTAAAAGAGGCTTAGTGCTGAAGGATGAAGTGAATAGGAAAGGATTTTGTTTTCTGCTGGCAAAGGATAATCTCTCATAATCCAAATAAAAATCTATCCAGTCTACCCAATCCAGGGGAAACTAGATCTCTAGCCCAAGAACTCTAGTACATTCACACTTTCCTTATCAACTTCTCACTGAGTTGTCCTTTGTAACTATAACATAACTTTGTTCATACACAATACTCAGATAATATTATAATTCCTGTCCTTTTCTCTTCCTTTCTACCTGCTTCCCTATATTGTCTGTTAAATATTTACAGATATTTTACTTTCCTTTATTTTCCTTTATTTTTTCTTGTCTAGTTTCTAAGTGAAAATTTCACAATTTTCTCTTTAATTAATTGAGCATAGTTTTAAATTTATTGAATTGGTTAAAGGTACAGACTCTAGGTATGGAACACTTGGATCTGAATCCCAGCAACACTACCATTAGTTGTGTGACCTTGAGCAAGTTACTTAATCTCTGTCTACCTCAACTTTTTCATTTATAAAATTGAAATAATAACTGCCCAATAAAGTTATTATGAGGGTTATATGAGCTAATATTGTATAAAATTGAGAATGATGTCTGGCACAGAGTAAGCACTATTTAAGTATTAGTAATAATAATACTAGTAATAATAAAAACAACTATTATTTTCATGGTTATGTCTTAGTTTGTTGGTCTTCACTGATTCCTTTTACTAAAATCTATTTTTAAAATCTCTTAAAACTTCAAACATATATTGTTATGATTTTAATGAAAAATATTTTTCTTTTACAAAATTTCTATCCTCTGTCCCTGTATGTGTGTGTGTGTGTGTGTGTGTATGTGTGTGTGTGTGTGTGTGTATAAAAATGTGGAGTTGCTTTGTGACCTCTGACATGATCTAATCCTTATATGAGGAGTTATGCATTTTAAAAGTCATTATATAGCCATAGAATTTTGGCCAAATGATTCCAAAAGCATGTCACAAGCCATATTATTGTGCTAAATATTAGAATAACTAAGATGAGATGTTGAAAGAGTCTATTAATCAGAGGTGAATACTGGAATCAACTTAAGGAGCTTTTTCAACCTGCATATCCCTAGGCCCATTCTTCAGATTCTAATATGGATTTTCCTTATTTTAGTCTTCGACATAATTTTCCTGGAGTTATCACGATTTGGAATTTATATTTTTTTAATACTGCAAGTTATAAAGATCCACTTTTGTTTTTCTACATATAGTAGGCAGTTTTTCCAATAGAGAATAATTTACATTTTCCTCACAAATGTTTTTAGATAGATTGTTTCTCAGAGCAGATTTAGGTCCACAACAAAATTGAGCACAAGATACAGAGTTAGCATATAACTCTTGTTCCCAACACACAGAGCCTCATCCACTATCAACATCCTGTTCTAGAGTGGTATATTTTTTATAATCTATGAACCTACATGGATACATCATTATCACCCATAGTCCATAGTTTACTTCAGGGTTCACTGTTGTTGTTTTGAACATTCTATGGGTTTGGACAAATGTATAATGACATATATCCACCATTATAGTATCATACATAGTATTTCCACTGCCTTAAAACTCCTCTGTGCTACACCTATTAATTCTTTTTTCTTCTCAACTTCTGGATACTACTAATCATTTTACTATCTCCATAGTTTTACTTTTTCCAGAATGTCATATAGTTGTGTGTCATATAGTTGGTTTCCTAAAACCTTTTCTTTTTTTCTTTTTTTTTTTTGCAGTACGCAGGCCTCTCACTGTTGTGGCCTCTCCCATTGCAGAGCACAGGCTCCGGACGCACAGGCTCAGTGGCCATGGCTCACGGGCCCAGCTGCTCCACGGCATGTGGGATCTTCTCGGACCGGAGCACGAACCCGTGTCCCCTGCATCGGCAGGCGGACTCTCAACCACTGTGCCACCAGGGAAGCCCTTAAAACCTTTTATTGATTGGCTTCTTTCATTTAGTAATATGCATTTATGGTTCCCACATGGTTTTTCATGGCTTAATAGATAATTTCTTTTTAGTACTTAGATATTCCATTGTCTGAATGTACCGCAGTTTATCCATACACCTACTGAAAGACATCTTGGTTGCTTCCAAGTTTTGACAAATATGAATAAAGTTGCTATAAACATGTGTGTAGGTTTTTTGATGGACATAAGTTTTCAACTCATTTGGTTAAATACCAAGGAGGTTGATTCCTGGATAATATGGTAAGAGTATATTTAGTTTTGTAAAGGACTGCCAAGTTGTTTTCCAAAATGGTACACATTTTGCATTCCCACCTGCAGAGAATGAGATTTCTGTTGCCCTACATCTTTGTCAGTATATGGTGTTGTCCACATTTTGGATTTTAGCCATTCTAATAGGTTTGTAGTGATTTCTCATTGTTGTTTTAATTTGCAATTCCCTAATGACATATAATGTTCATCATCTTTTAATATGCTTACTTGTCACTTTTACGTCTCCTATTGGTGAGGTTCTGTCAAGGTCTTTGGCCCATTTTTTAATCGGGTTGTTCATTGTCATTTGTTGAGCTTTAAGAATTGATTGAAAGTTCTGTTGAGTTCAACTATGTCGTTACTGATTTTCTGCCAGCTAGATCTGTCCTTTTCTGAGAGAAAAGTGTTGAGTCTCCAAATATAGTAGTGGATTCATCTATTTCTCCTTGTAGTTCAAACACTTTCTGACTCACACATTTTGACTTTCTCTTGTTAGGGACATACACATTATGAATTCTTATGTCTTCTTTGACAATTGACCTTTTTATCTTTATGCAATATCTCTCTTTATCCCTGATAATATTCCTTGCTCTGAAGGTAGCTCTGTCTATAATTAATAAACCAACTCCAGCTTTCTTTGATTAGTGTTAGCATGGTATACCTTTCTCCATCCCTTTAATTTTAATCTATATACATATCATTATATTTAAAGTGGGTTTCTTACAGACAACTTTTATCAATAGTTTTCTTGATTTTTTGATCAACTGTGACAGTCTCTGCCTTTTAACTGGTGTATTTAGGTCATTGACATTTGAAGTGATTGGTGATATTGTTGCATTAATATGTACCGTATTTATGATTGTTTTGTATTCACTGTCCTTATTCTTTGTTCCAGTTTTTGTATTCAACTCTTTTTCTGTCTTTAGTGGTTTCAATTGAGCATTTTATGATTCCATTTTTTTCTCCTTTCTTAGTGTATCAATTATACTTCTTATTTTTTCTTTTTTTGGGGGGGCTTTTTATAGTTTCCCTAGAGTTTGCAATATACATTTAGAAGTAATCCAAGTCCACTTTCAGATGACACTATAATACTTCATAGATAGTAAAGTACCATATAATAACTATTCCTAATTCCTCTATCCTGTCCCTGTTATCATTATCATTCATTTTATTTATATATGAGCTAAAATCAATGAATATATTATTGCTATCATTATTTTGAAGAAACTGTTATCTGTTACATCAGTTAATAATAAGAAAAATATAAGTTTTTATTTTACTTTCACTTATTCCTTTTCTAGTGCTTCTCCTTTATGCAGATCTGAGTTTCTGACATATATCATTTTTGTGCTTTATGGAGAATTTATTTTATCATTTCTCATACGGCAGGTCTGTTGGCAACATTCTCTCAGTATTTGTCTGAGAAAGTGCTTATCTCTCTTTCACTTTTGAAGGATAATTATAGAATTGTAAGTTGCTGTTTTATTTTCTCTCAACACTTTAAATATTTTACTCTCATCTTGCATTCATGGGTTTGTATGAGGAATCAGATGTAATTCTTATTTTTTCTGTTTTCTAAGTAAAGTGTTTCTTTCCTCTGACTTCTTTCAAGACTTTTTCTTCGATTTTCTGCAGTTTGAATATGATATGCCTAGGTGGATTTTTTTTTTTTTTTGACATTTCTCCTGCTTGGTTCTCTGAGCTTCTTGAATCTGTGCTGTTGTATCTGACATTAATTTAGGAGAAGTTTTCAGTCACTATTACTTCAAATATTCCTTCTGTTTCTTTCCCTCTTTCTCCTTGTGGTATTCCCATTACCTATTACACATTTTGTTAACACATTTTGTCACACAGTTCTACGATATTCTATTATTTCTTGAGTCTTTTTTCTTTTTTGATTTTCAGTGTTGGAAGTTTCTATTGACATATCTTCAAGCTGAGATATCTTTCCTCTACCTGGACCAGTCTATTAATAAGTCCATTGAAAGCATTCTTCATTTCTGTTTTAGTATTTTTGATCTCTAGCATTTCTTTTGATTCCTTCTTAGACTTTCCGTTTCTCTTCTTACATTGCCCTTCTCTTCTGGAATGATGTCTACTTTATCCATAGAGCCTTTAGCATATTAATCATAGTTAGTTTAATTTGTTGGTCTGAGAATTCTAATCTTCTTGCTGTATTTGGCTCTGCTTCTGAAGCTTGCTTGCTCTCTCTCTTTAAACTGTTTCTGCCTTTTAGTATGCTTTGAAATTTTTTGTTGAAAGCCAAACATGTTGTACAGGGATAAAGGACCTACAGCAAATAAACTTTTAATAATATGGTGGTAAGATGTGTAGAGAGGAAAAGTGTTCTTTAGTCCTATGATTAAGTCTCAGTCTTTTAGTGAGCCTGTGCCCCTGGACTGTGAACTTAACAAGTGTGTCTTTGTTCCTCCTCCACCTAAGGAGGGACTGGATGGCTAGAGGGGACTGGAAGTGAGTATTTTCCTTCCTCTACATGGAAGACTAGTGAGATCTGTAGTTGAGTGTTTCCATTATCCCAAGTGGCAGGCTAGAGTGGGCTACAGCTGGATATTTCCATTCGCCCAGATCATTAGACTATGATAGAACCCCAATAGTTTAGGCTCTAATAAATGACTTTCTCCTGGGGGCAAACCTTATGAAGAACAGAATGCTGTGGCCTACTTCAAGATAGCTACATTTCCTCTCCCCTGCAGGAAGTACGAGGGGATTTTTCTCCAATCTTCACTTTGAGAACCTGGTACAACTCTTGGAAGTAAAACTCACAAAAATGAAAGTACTCTCCACCCATAGATTGGGATCCCCTTTAGTTTTTATCTCTTAGAGTTGTCCACATGGAGCATCCAGCAATTCATCAGTTATAGTTCAGGTTTTCTACTCCAATAATTTTTCCCATGGAGGTTTTTGCTCACAGCCCTCCTTTCTTGTAAGTTGTGATTTTTCTTTATATACCTATATGCCTCTTTAACATGGGGAGCAGAAATTTGCCTTGTAACCTCAATTCTCTGAAAGATTTAAGAAAAACTTGATTTTTAGTTTGTTCAGCTTTTTATTTGTGGTAGGATGGAATGACAACTTCCAAGCTCTATAAATGCTGGACTGGAAACTCAAAGCAATTTTCTAATTGATTTTTACCACTTCTGTTGTATAGATAAGTCTTCCACTGTGATCTTTAAGATATTCCTTGGTTTATTTTCTCTTTCTGAACCTGTTTTAATTACTATGATGTGGTGGTATATATTCAAACCTGGTGGAGCCCACTTAATCTTTTACTTCCTTTTGGTATTGTTGTTTAGCTATTTGTGCTTCTTTATTTTTCCATATACATTTTAGAATACTTCATAAATCCTTTCCCATAAAATTTTGCAGTTTTTAATTAAAAATGTATCGGTTAAGTTTTTAAGAATTAAGATATGTAAAATATTGACTTTCCTTCCATGAATGTGGGGTATCTTTCCATTTACTGAAGTCTGTTTTATGTCCATTAATAAAGTTTAAAATTTTTATTAATAAAGATCTTATTTATTAATCATTAGATTAATTCCTTGATATTCTGTAGATTTTGTTACTATTTTTAATGGTAATATATTAAATTTTCTACATAATTTTTGTGAATGTAGAAGAATGCTACTGATCTTTGAATTTTTATTTTTTATCCAGCAACCTGACAGATCTGTGTCTCTTTCCCCATCTCTCACTCTCTCCCTCTCACTGTCACGATTTAATATTTCATCTATTATATATTATATAATAAATGTTATGTCTTTTCACATAGATTATGCTGGCTTTTTAATGTAGATGGTTATGGCTATTGCAAAAGGCAAGTTTTCTTCACTTCTAATCTTTATACATCTTTCTTTTTACCTTATATCATTGTCTTGACCTGGATCTTCACTAAATGTTCAACCAATAACTGATGTTGAAATCCATCAAGTGAATTTCTTCTTTTGAGCTAGCTATAAAATTTTTACAATTAATTTCATTAATGTGTTAAAGTATATCAATAAGCTTTTCTCTTGTTTAAGCATTATTTATTTCCTAGTATAAATCCTAACTCTGGTCATGATCAGTCTTTTATGTAACTCACTGATGATTTGAGTTAACTAATATTTTCATGTAGGGCTCTCACAAAATTTTTATGAGTAAATCAGACATATCATTTTATTTTCTCTATTGTCCCTTTTTCTTTAACAAAAAAACTTGTATACAATGGAGATTATCTGCCTGAATATTTTTTGACATGTAGTATTTTCTTTGTCATCCAGATCTAATTTTACTCAAAAATTTCCTGATTTTTTTCACATACAAAAGAACTACAGAAAATAAGACTTAATGGGGGGAGAATAGAGACAAGATGATGGAGTAGAAGGACTTGAGCTCATCTCCTCTCACAAAAACACCAAAATCAAAACTAACTGCTGAACAACCATTGACAAAGAATACTGGAACCTACCAAAAATGACATTCTACATCTGAAGAAAAAGGAGAAGCCACAGTGAGATGGTAGGAGGGACACACACGTGATATAACCAAATCACATACCTACTGGGTGGGTGACACACAAACTGGAGAATAATTATATCACAGAAGTTCTCCCACAGAAGTGAGAGTTCTGAGGCTTATGTGAAGCCCCAAGCCTGGGGATCTGGCACCAGGAGGAGGAGCCCCCAGAGCATTTGGTTTGAAGGCCAGTGGGGCTTGATCGAAGGAACTCCACAGGACTGGGATAAATGGAAACTCCAATCTTGGAGGGCACACACAAGGTCTCTTGCCCACCAGGACCCAGGGAAAAAGCAGTGACTTCATAGGGGCCTGGGCCAGACCTACCTGCTAGTCTTGGAGGGACTCCTGGGGAGGCAGGGGGAGGCTGTGTCTCTTTCTGGGGTCATAAAGGCTGGTGGTGGAAATATCCATAAGTGTTTAGCCCTAAAGGAGACAGACATTTTTCTTGAGTCAGCAGCACCAAGACCTGGTCTCATCCAACAGCCTGTAGTCTCCAGTGCTGGGACGCCTCAGGCCAAACAACCAACAGGGAAGTAACACAGAAGACAGGCTGCCTAAACTCTTCCTGAGCCCACAACCACTGCTAAACACAGCCCTTGACATGGCCTTGCCCACAAGAGGGACAAGACCCAGCTCCAACTACCAGTGGACAAGCATCAGTCCCTGCCACCCAGAAGCCTTCACAAGTCACTAGACAAGCCTCACTCACCAGGAGGCAGACACCAGAAGCAAGAGAAATACAATTCTGCACGCTGTGGAACAGAGTCCACAAACACAGAAATTTACACAAAATAAGACAGCAGAGGAATATGTTACAGATGAAGGAACATGATAAAAGCCCAGAAGCACAACTAAGTAAAGTGGAGATAGGCAATCTGCCTGAAAAAGAACTCAGAGAAATGACAGTAAAGATGATACAAGATCTCAATAAAAGAGTGGAGGCACAGATGTAGAAGATACAAGAAATATTTAACAAAGAGCTAGAAGATCTAGAGAACAAAGAAACAGAGATGAACAATACCATACTGAAAGGAATCAACAGCGGAATAAATGAAGCAGAAGAATGAATAAGTGATCTGGAAGATGGATTGGTGGAAATCACTGCCTAAAGGAAAAAGAATGAAAAGAAATGAGGACAGGCCAAGAGACCTCTGGGACAACATTAAACACACCAACATTCGAATTATAGGGGTCCCAGAAGAAGAAGAGAGAAAGAACCAGAGAAAATGTTTAAAGAGATTATAGTTGAAAACTTCCCTAACAAGGGAAAGGAAATAGACACCCAAGTCCAAGAAGCACAGAGAGTCCCCGGCAGGATAAACTGAAAGAGAAACATGACGAGACACATAGTAATCAAACTGACAAAAACTAAAGACAAAGAAAAATTATTAAAAGCAACAAGGGGAAAATAACAAATAACATACAAGGGAACACTCATAGGTTAACAGCTAATTTCTCAGCAGAAATTCTACAAGCCAGAAGGCAGTGGTAAGATATATTTAAAGTGATGAAAGGGAAGAACCCACAACCAAGATTACTCTACCTGGCAAGGATCTCATTCAGATTTGATGGAGAAACCAAAAGCTTCACAGACAAGCAAAAGCTAAGAGAATTCAGCACCAACAAACCACCTTGACAACAAATGCTAAAGGAATTCTCTAAGTGGGAAACACAAGAGAAGAAAAGGACCTACAGAAACAAACCCAAAACAATTAAGAAAATGGTCATAGGAACATACATATCAATAATTACCTTAAATGTGAATGGATTAAATGTTCCAACCAAAAGACACAGGCTTGCTGAAAGGATACAAAACAAGACTCATATATATGCTGTCTACAAGACACCCAGTTCTGACATAGGGACACATACAGACTGAAAGTGAGGGGATAGAAAAATATACTCCATGCAAATGGAAATCAAAAGAAAGCAGAAGTAGCAATACTCATATCAAATAAAATAGACTTTAAAATAAAGAATGTTAAAAGAGACAAGGAAGGACACTACATAATGATCAAGGGATCAATCCAAGAAGATATAACAATTGTAAATATTTATGAACCCAACATAGGAGTACAACAATACATAAGGCAAATGCTAATAGCTATAAAAGAGGAGGGGCTTCCCTGGTGGTGCAGTGGTTGAGAGTCCACCTGCTGATGCAGGGGACATGGGTTTGTGCCCCAGTCCAGGAAGATCCCACATGCTGTGGAGTGGCTGGTCTCATGAGCCATGGCCACTGAGACTGCGTGTCTGGAGCCTGAGGTCACAACAGTGAGAGGTCCGCGTACCGCAAAAAAAAAAAAAAAAAAAAAAAAAAAAAGAGGAAAGCGACAGTAACACAGTAATAGTAGGGGGCTTTAACACCTCACTTACACCAATGGACAGATTATCCAGACAGAAAATTAATAAGGAAACACAAGCCTTAAATGACACAATAGACCAGATAGATGTAATTGACATTTATAGGACATTCCAACTGAAAACAGTAGATTACACTATCTTCTAAAGTGCACATGGCTAATTTTCCAGGATAGATCACATCTTGGGTCACAAATCAATCCCTGATAAACTTAAGAAAATTAAAATCATATCAAGCATCTTTTCTGACAATGCTATGACATTAGAAATCAGTTACAGGGAAAAAATGTAAAAAACACAAACATATGGAGGCTAAACAATACACTATTAAATAACCAAGGGATCACTGAAGAAATCAAAGAGGAAATCAAAAGATACGTAGAGACAAATGACATTGAAAACACGATGATCCACAACCTATGGGATGCAGCAAAAGCAGTTCTAAGAGGGAAGTTTATAGCAATACAATTCTACCTCAAGAAACAAGAAAAATCTCAAATAAGCAATCTAACTTTACACCTAAAGGAAGTAGAGAAAGAAGAACAATCAAAACCCAAAGTTAATAGAAGAAAAGAAATCATAAAGATCAGAGCAGAAATAAATGAAATAGAAACAAAGAAAACAATAGCAAAAGCCAGTAACACTAAAAGCTGGTTCTTTGAGAAGATAAACAAAATTGATAAACCTTTAGCCAGTCTCATCAAGAAAGAGAGGAAGAGGACTCAAATCAATAAAATTAGAAATGAAAAAGGAGAAGTTACAACGGACACTGCAGAAATACAAAGCATCATAAGAGACTACTACAAGCAACTCTATGCCAATAAAAGGGACAACCTGGAAGAAAGGGACAAATTTTTAGAAAGGTATAACTTTCCTATACTGAACTGGAAGGATATAGAAAATATCAACAGACCAATCACAAGTAACAAAATTGAAACTGTGATGAAAAATCTTCCAACAGACAAAAGTCCAGGATCAGATGGCTTCACAGGTGAATTCTATCAAACACTTAGAAAAGAGCTAATACCCATCTTTCTCAAACTCTTCCAAAAATTTGCAAAGGAAGGAACACTCCCAAACTCATTCTACAAGGCCAACATCACCCTGATACCAAAACCAGACAAACATACTACAAAAAAAGAAAATTACATACCAATATCACTGATGAATATAGATGCAAACATCCTCAAAAACTGCTAGCAAACAAAACCCAACAACACATTAAAAGTATCATACACCATGAGCAAGTGGGATTTATCCCACAGATGCAAGGATTCTTCAATAAATGCAAATCAATCAATGTGATACACCATATTAAATTGAAGAATAAAAACCATATGATCATCTCAATAGATGCAGAAAAAGCTTCTGACAAAATTCAACACCCATTTCTGATAAAAACTCTTCAGAAAGTGGGTATAGAGAAAACCTATCTCAACATAATAAGGGACATACATGACAAATCCATAACTAACATCATTCTCAATGGCGAAAAGCTGAAGGTATTCCCTCTAAGATGAGGAACAGGACAAGAATACTCACTCTCACCACTATTATTCAACACAGTTTTGGAAGTCCTAGCCACAGCAGTCAGAGAAGAAAAAGAAATAAAAGAGTCCAAATTGGAGAAGAAGAAATAAAACAGTCACTGTTTGCAAATGACATGATACATAGGTAATTGTATATATGGGACGAGAAAACTACTAGAGCTAATCAATGAATTTGGTAAGGTTGCAGTATACAAAATTAATGCACAGAAATCTCTTGCATTCCTATACACTAAAAACAAAAGATCAGAAAGAGAAATTATGAAAACAATCCCATTCACCATTGCAACTAAAAGAATAAACTACCTAGGAAGAAAGCTACCTAAGGAGGTAAAAGACCTGTACACAGAAAACTATAAGACACTGATGAAAGAAATCAAAGATAACACAAACAGATGGAGAGATATACTATTGTCTTGGATTGGAAGAATCAATATTGTGAAAATGACTACACTACCCAAAGCAATCTATACATTCAGTGCAATCCCTATCAAATTACCAATGGCATTTTTCACAGAACTAGAACAAGAGATCTTAAAATTTGTATGGAGACATAAAAGACCCTGAATAGCCAAAGCAATATTGAGAGAAAACAACGGAGCTGGAGGAATCAGGCTCCCTGACTTCAGACTATACTACAAAGCTACAGTAATCAGGACAATATGGTACTGGCACAAAAGCAGAAATATAGATCAATGGAACAGGATTGAAAACCCAGAGATAAACCCATGCCCCTATGGTCAACTAATCTATGACAAATGAGGCAAGGATATACAATGGAGAAAGACAGCCTCTTCAATAAGTGGTGCTGGGAAAACTGGACAGATACATGGAAAGTATTAAATTAGAACACTCCCTAACACCACACATAAAAATAAACTGAAAATGGATTAATGATCTAAATGTAAGGCAGGACACTATAAAACTCTTAGTGGAAAACATAGGAAGAACACTATTTGACATAAATCACAGCAAGATCCTTTTTAACTCACCTCCTGGAATAATGGAAAAAAAATAAACAAATGAGACCTAATGAAACTTAAAAACTTTTGCACAGCAAAGGAAACTATAAACAAGACGAAAAGACAACACTCAGAATGGGAGAAAATATTTGCAAATGAATCAACAGACAAAGCATTAATCTCCAAAATATATAAGCAGCTCATGCAGCTCAATATTAAAAAACAAACAACCCAATCCAAAAATGGGCAGAAGATATAAATAGTCATTTCTCCAAAGAAGACATACAGATGGCCAAGAGTCACATGAAAAGCTGCTCAACATCAGTAATTATTAGAGAAGTGCAAATCAAAGCTACAATGAGGTATCACCTCACGTCAGTTAGAATGGACATCATCAGAAAATCTACAGACTACAAATGCTGGAGGGGGTGTGTAGAAAAGGGGACTGTCTTGCACTGCTGGTGGGAATGTAAATTGATACAGCCAATATGGAGAACACTATGGAGGTTCCTTCAAAACCTAAAAATAGAACTACCATGTGACCCAGCAATTCCACTACTGGGCATATACCCAGAGAAAACCATAATTCAAAAAGTCACATGCACCCCAATGTTCATTGCAGCAATATTCACAATAGCCAGGTCATGGAAGCAACCTTAATCCCCATCAACAGATGAAAGGATAAAGAAGATGAGGCACATATACAATGGAATATTACCCAGTCATATAAAGGAACAAAATTGGGTCATTTGTAGAGATGTGAATGTATTTAGAGACTGTCATCCAGAGTGAAGTAAGTCAGAAAGAGAAAAACAAACATATTAATGCATGTATGTGAAATCTAGAAAAAATGGTACAGAGGAACTGGCTTGCAAGGCACAAATAGAGACACAGGTGTAGAGAACAAACATATGGACACCAAGGGGGGAAGGGGGGGAGGGTTGTGGTGGGATGAAGTGGGAGATTGGGATTGACATATACACACTAATATATATATAATAGATAACTAATAAGAACCTACTGTATAAAAAAAATTCAAAAGAAATAGAGAATTAAAGTATCTGTGGCAGCATACAGCAGTTTATTTACATAAAGGGCATATGGATATCAACTGCACTATTCTTTCCACTTTTGTGTATGTTTGGAAATTTTTAAGTTAAAAGTTTGGATAAAAGTGAAAAGAGCCATAAAGTAATAATAATGATATGTGCAGTTTTGTGGAATTCTTGAAAGTATGACAAAAGAAACCTGTCTGCTAGACATTGGCTAAACTTTGGAGAATAGAAATAAAGAAAATCTTTGCTCCAAAGAACATATATGTTATTAGGATCAGACATATAAATAGACGAATGAATGGAATGATCATGGAAGAGTGAAACTGGACTGTGATAATATATGTATATAAGGTTTTAATAATATACTATTAATAGTAAAGATTGATTCAAAACCAGAATACAAATTTAAATATCCTATACATCAACAAAATGCAGTCAAACAAAATTGCAATGAAGTTAAATATTTCTACAAAGTAAAAGCCTTTACCAGAATAAAATTATAATAAAAAGGTGGTATGATCACATTTTGTTGTTTATATCATTTAACTGTTCTTTAATTTCTAAAAAACTAAACCCATTGAATTATAGCCCCAGTTTTGTTAACCAGAATTGTGTATTCTCTTATCATCTCCAGTTATACTCAATAAATTGATGGACAAATAGGTCAAGATAAGACAAACTCAATCATCCCCTCTTGGAGATAAGTATATAATGGAAGAAAACTTTCCTAAAATGAAAGAACTGATTTGTCAATTCAAATGGGCTTTCCATGTACAAGGAACAGGAATAAAACTTCACCAATACCAATACTGAAATTCACTACAATTATTAAACTTTAAGAATAAAGACAGACTCCTAAAATTCTGGTAAATAAAGAAAATCATCTACATAAGACTTTTCCTCAGCAACGTTAGATGCCAGAAGGAAAAAGAGACATCTACAGAGAATTTTAGAGCAGGATACTGAAATTTTACATCCATCCAGTTTGTCATACATGTTTGAAAACATCATAATAGATCTTAAGTATATGCTTGCATATACAGGGAATCAGGAAGTACATCAATTCTGCCCCCATTTTGATAAATCAAGTTGTTATAATCTATCCAACTGAAAAATAAATCTAAAAGTAATAAATCACTGAATAGGAAAGTTAAGGTATGAAAGAAACGATAATGAGCATGAAATCCATGTAACAGAAAATTTAATCAACATTAAGAATTGTTACAAAACCCTACCCAGACAGAGACCTTCAAGATGGCAGAGGAGTGAGACATGGAGATTACCTTCCTCTGCACAAATACATCAGAAGTGCCTCTACATGTGGAACAACTCCTACAGAACACCTACCGAGTGCTGGCAGAAAACGTCAGACTTCCCAAAAGGCAAGAAACTCCCCACGTACCTGGGTAGGGTAAAGAAAAAAGAAAAAACAGAGACAAAAGAATAGAGACTGGACCTGCACTTCGGGGAGGGAGCTGTGCAGGAGGAAAAGTTTCCACACATTATGAAGCTCCTTCCCTGGTGGAGACAGTGGTAGCGGGGGGGAAGCTTTGGAGCCACAGAAGAGAGCACAGCAAAAGTCAGGGGTGCAGAGGACAAAGTGGAGAGACTTGTGCACAGAGGATCCAGTGCCAACCAGCACTCACCAGCCCAAGATGCTTGTCTGCTCACCCACCAGGGAAGGTGGGGGCTGGGATCGGAGGCTTGGGCTTCAGAGGTCAGATCCCAGCAAGAGGATTGGGGTTGGCTGTGTGAACACAGCCTGAAGGGGGCTAGTGCAGCACAGCCAGTCGGGAGGGAGTCCAGGAAAATGTCTGGAAGTGCCTAAGAGGCAAGAGACCATTGTTTCAGGGTGTGTAAGGAGAGGGGATTCAGAGCACTGCCTAAACGAGCTTCAGAGACGGGTGCAAGCCATGGTTATCAGTGCAAACAGCAGAGACGGGCATGAAACGCTAAGGCTGCTGCTGCTGCCACCAAGAAGCCTGTGTGCAAGCACAGGTCACTATCCACACCTCCCCTCCCAGGAGTGTGTGCAGCCTGTCACTGCCAGGGTTCCGTGATCCAGGGACAAATTCCCTGGGAGAACACACAGTGCACCTCAGGCTGTTGCAACATCACACCAGCTTCTGCCACTGCAGTCTTGCCCTGCATTCCGTACCCCTCCCTCCCCCCAGCCTGAGTGAGCCAGAGCCCCCGAATCAGCTGCTACTTTAACCCCATCCTGTCTGAGTGAAGAATAGATGCCCTTGGGCGATTAACATGCAGAGGGGAGGCCAAATCCAAAGCTGACCCCCAGGAGCTGTGCGAACAAAGAAGAGAAAGGGAAATTTCTCCTAGCAGCCTCAGGAGCAACAGATTAAATCTCCACAATCAACTTGATGTACCCTGAATCTGAGGAATACCTGAATAGAAAACGAATCATCACAAAATTGAGACAGTGGACTTTGGGAGCAAAGATATATATTTTTTTCCTTTTCCTCTTTTTGTGAGCGTGTATGTGTATGCTCTTTTGTGTGATTTTGTCTGTATAGCTGTGCTTTTATCATTTGTTCTAGGGCTCTCTCTGTCAGTTTTGTTGTTGTTGTTGTTTATTTTATTTATTCATTTTTTAGTATAGTTATTAGCACTTCTTATCATTGGTGGATTTGTTTTTTGGTTTCGTTACTCTCTTTATTTTTTATTACTTTTTAATTTTTAAAAATTATTTCCTTATTTTTATTTTAACAACTTTATCTTATTATACTTTAGTTTTCTCTTTCTTTCCTTCTTTTTTTCTCCCTTTTTTACTGAGCCATGTGGCTGACAAGGTCTTGGTGCTCCGGCCGGGTGTCAGGCCTTTGCCTCTGAGTTGGGAGAGACAAGTTCGGGACATTGGTCCACCAGAGACCTCCCAGCTCCACATAATATAAAATGGTGAAAGCTCTCCCAGAAGTCTCTGTCTCAACACTAAGACCCAGATCCACTCAACGACCAGCAAGCTACAGTGTTAGACACCCTATGCCGAACAACTAGCCGGACAGGAACACAACCCCACACATTAGCAGAGAGACTAGCTAAAATCATAATAAGGTCACAGATACCCCAAAACACACCACCGGATGTGGTCCTGCCAGACCAGATGAGATCCAGATACCCCAAAACACATCACCGGATGTGGTCCTGCCAGACCAGATGAGATCCAGCCTCATCCTCCAGAACAGAGTCACCAGTCCCCTCCACCAAGAAGCCTACACAACCCACTGATCCAACCTTAGCCTCTGGAGGCAGACACCAAAAACAACGGGAAGTACGAACCTGCAGCCTTTGAAAAGGAGACCCCAAACACAGTAAGTTAGGCAAAATGAGAAGACAGAGAAATAAACAGCAGATGAAGGAGCAAGGAAAAACCCACCAGACCAAACAAATGAAGAGGAAATAGGCAGTCTACCTGAAAAAGAATTCAGAGTAATGATAGTAAAGATTTCCAAAATCTTGAAAATACAATGGAGAAAATACAAGAAACGTTTAACAAGGACCTAGAAGAGCTAAAGCGCAAACAAACACAATGATGAACAACACAAAATACGAAATTAAAAATTCTCTAGAAGGAAGCAATAGCAGAATAACTGAGGCAGAAGAACAGATAAATGACCTGGAATATAAAATAGTAGAAATAAACACTGCAGAGCAAAATAAAGAAAAAAGAACGAAAAGAATTGAGGATAGTCTCAGAAACTTCTGGGACAACATTAAGCGCACCAACATTCAAATTATAGGGGTCCCAGAAAAAGAGAAAAAGAAAGGGACTGAGAAAATATTTGAAGAGATTAGAGTTGAAAACTTCCCTAATATGGGAAAGGAAAATAATTATTCAAGTACAGGAAGTGCAGAAGTCCCATACAGAATAAATCCAAGTTGAAACACGCCAAGACACATATTAATCAAAATATCAAAAATTAAATACAAAGAAAAAATATTAAATGTAACAAGGGAAAAACAACAAATAACATACAAGGGAATCCCCACGAGGTTAACAGCTGATCTTTCAGCAGAAACTCTGCAAGACAGAAGGGAGTGGCAGGACATACTGAAAGTGATGAAGGAGAAAAACCTGCAACCAAGACTACTCTACCCAGCAAGGATCTCATTCAGATTTGATGGAGAAATTAAAATACCTAGGAGTAAACCTACCAAAGGAGACAAAAAAACCTATATGCAGAAAACTATAAGACACTGATGAAAGAAATTAAAGACGATACAAACAGATGGAGAGATATACAGTGTTCCTGGATTGGAAGAATCAACATTTTGAAAATTACTCTAGTACCCAAAGCAATCTACAGATTCAATGCAATCCCTATCAAACTACCAATGGCATTTTTCACAGAATTAGAGAAAAAAATTTCACAATTAGTATGGAATCAAAAAAGACCTCAAATAGCCAAAGCAATCTTGAGAAAGAGAAATGAAGGTGGAGGAATGAGGTTCCCTGACTTCAGACTATACTACAAAGCTACAGTAATCATGACAGTATGGTACTGGCACAGAAACAGAACTATAGATCAATGGAACAGGATAGAAACGCCAGAAATAAACTCACACACATATGGTCACCATATCTTTGATAAGGGAGGCAAGAATATACACTGGAGAAAAGACTGCCTCTTCAATAAGTGGTGCTGGGAAAACTGGACAGCTACATGTTAAAGAATGAAATTAGAACACTCCCTAACACCATACACAAAAATAAACTCAAAATGGGTTAGATACCTAAATATAAGACCGGACACTATAAAACTCTGAGAGGAAAACATAGGAAGAACACTCTTTGGCATAAATCACAGCAAGATCTTTTTTGATCCACTTCCTACAGTAATGGAAATAAAAAACAAAAATAAATAAATGGGACCTAATAAAACTTAAAGGCTTTTGCACAACAAAGGAAGCCATAAACAAGACAAGAAGACAACCCTCAGAATTGAGAAAATATTTGCAAATGAAGCAACTGACAAAGGATTAATCTCCAAAAGTTACAAGCAGCTCATGCAACTCAATATCTAAAAAGCAAACAACCCTATCCAAAAATAGGCAGAAGACCTAAATAGACATTTCTCCAAAGAAATACATAATAGCCAACAAACACATGAAAGAATGCTCAATGTCACTAATCATTAGAGAAATGCAAATGAAAACTACAATGAGGTATCACCTCTCACCAGTTAGAATGGGCATCATCAGAAAATCTACAAACAACAAATGCTGGAGAGGGTGTGGAGAAAAAGGAACCCTCTTGCACTGTTGGTGGGAATGTAAATTGATACAGCCACTATGGAAAACAGTATGGAGGTTCCTTAAAAAACTACAAATAGAGCTACCATATGACCCAGCAATCCCACTGCTGGACATATACCCTGAGAAAACCATAATTCAAAAAGAGTCATTACCACAGTGTTCATTGCAGCTCTATTTACAATAGCCAGAACATGGATGCAACCTAAGTGTCCACTGACAGATGAATGGATAAAGAAGATGTGGCACATATACACAATGGAATATTACTCAGCCATAAAAAGAAACAAAATTGAGTTAGTTGTAGTGAGGTGGATGGACCTAGAGTCTGTCATACAGAGTGAAGTAAGTCAGAAGGAGAATACTGTATGCTAACACACATATATATGGAATCTAAAAAAAAAAAAATGTTCTGAAGAACCTAGGGCGAGGACAGGAATAAAGACACAGATGTAGAGAATGGACTTGAGGACTTGGGAAGGGGTAAGGGTAAGCTGGGACGAAGTGAAAGAGTGGCATGGAGTAATATGTACTTCTAAATGTAAAATAGATAGCTAGTGGGTAGCAGCCACATAGCACAGGGAGACCAGCTTGGTACTTTGTGACCAGCTAGAGGGTTGGGATAGGGAGAGTGGGAGGGAGATGCAAAAGGGAGGGATATGGAGATATATATGTATATGTATAGCTGATTCTCTTTGTTATAAAGCAGAAACTAACACACCATTGTAAAGCAATTATACTCCAATAAAGATGTTTAAAAAAAAAAACCTTACCCAATTTATTGTTGAACAAAACTACAATTCTAAAATTTAAAAGTAGGAAGTGGGAAGAAATGTAAAATGTTAATTTCCTCATGATCTATAGTCAATGGATTTCAGTTTTCTTTTTCTGAAAGTTACAAATAGATCAATATATTCCTGTGCATTCTATTTATAATTATAAAAATAATCACTAGTAGAACCAAAAAAGAAGGTACATTTTTCAAACTCCTAGAGAGAACAATAAAAGGAAGCACAGATCATGTAGCAAAAGTTAGAAAATAAATGAGAAACAAAAGATAGAAAAGAGAAATCTTAAAAGAAGGTGACAACAGTAAGACCAAATTTATAGATTTTTAGCGTAAATGAAAATTGAGAAACATAACAAATAAAGAATTCACAAATTGGATAAAAAACCAGTTTTAACCATATTTTACCTAAAAGTCATACACACAAAACTTAAAAAGTAGAAAGGAAAAAATTAGGCATCTACAGCAAATAAATGCAAACAAAGAAAGCAAGTATAGCTATATTAATGTCAAATAAGGTAAAAATCAATTAGCATTAAGTAGTATGACATGAGTCATTTTATATTCATGAAAGTTGAATGCTGCAATGAAAATTTACCTGTCATGTATATTTATGGACTGAATAATGTAGCATATTGTATATTAAAGTGTTATATTAATGATATTATAATATATATTGAAATTTTCTGTAAATATAAGAATTTGCTAGAAAAAATAATGATTTATAGCACATCTCTGCTTTTCAGAATATTTAGACAAAAAGTATGCGTCTATATATATAGTGTGAATAATATTATTTATAAAGTTGTTCTAATATATGCATATCAAATACTCTTCTTTGAACACAGAGAATGCCCTTTTAAGTTATCAAATTTCTATGTGTAATTTAAACAACTTGAAAATACCTTAGGCAAAAAATTAATAAATTCAAGAAAATAAAAATATTATAGAATACATTTTATAACCATAGTATAATACAAGGAATGCATTAAAAAATAGTAACAGGTAAACTAAAAATATGTTAAAACCCTTCAGACATCCTTTTGTTTTCTTATGTTTCCTCCTGCACAGATGCCAATATTATCCAGGACTTATGACTAGTGATGGTTTCATCTCTTTTTGCTGATGCTGATGAATATTTATATTATTTCTAATTGTTTGCTGGAATGTAATAAACATTCTTGTGTGTGCATTTTTGAAAATTTCTATAAGATAAATTACTAGAATTGGAATTTTGGCATATATTGTCAAACCCTCCTTCAGAAAATTTGTGCCAACCTATATATTTATCAATGCTGCCTGAGGATGCCTGTTTACAGGTGTATTTATTCAACTTTTAAGCAATGGCTACTTATTAGTGTACTTAAATTGTTCCACAAATTATTAAAAGAAATTTTCCCCAATTTTTTGAAACCAGAAAATTACTTGACAAAACTAACACTCAAAAGGAACACTACAATGCAGTCTCACTTATGAATGTAGAAACTTCTAAACAAAATATGAGAAAAGTACATCTAGAGATATACTTAAAGAGTAGCAGACAAAAAAAAAAAGAGTAGCATACTATAACTAGGAAGTAAATAGGATAATGTTAGAAAATCTATTCCTATTTCTCACTATAAGGCAAATGAAAAAGGCCATGTACTCATTTTGGTGGCTGCTGGAAAGGCATTTGTTATTTTCAAAATCTGTTATGATTATATATGACTAAATAGAGAATAAAAAGACACTTTCTTAAAATTAAGAAAATTATACATTTTAAATTATTGGCATTATGCTTAATGTTACACTGAAAGTATTTCAATTAAAATCTAGAACTAGAATGACAACACTGCTATTTAACAATGATCTGTAAATGGTAGTCAATGTATTTTAGTAAAAATTATAAAATACAGAGTGTAAAATTAGAAAAAGGCAAAATTACCATTTACCTACAAATGATATGATCATGTATCTGTAAATCTCAAGGATTTAATAAACTAGCTGAAAAACTTTGGAAATAATATAAAACATCTAGATAAAAATATCAGTTGAACAACTCTCTACCAGTAGTAACCAAGTAGAAAGCTTATCAAAGGTATTTACTTTAGTAATAACAAAAACATATAGACTACCCTAGAATCTATATGTATAAAGATCTAAAACCCTATTAAGGGATAAAAATAAAGACCTCAATAAATGGAGAGTCAGATCTTTGATAGGAAGATTAAATATTACAATAATATCAGTTTTTCTAAATCTATAAAATTTGTAGTTATGTCAAGCTAGTTCTAGGATTTGGGAGAGAGAACACTTGACAACATTATTTTCAAATTTATATACAAGAATAGTAATGTGAGCCTATTAGAATAGTCACTAAAATGTAAGCTCCATAATGACAGGGACACATATGTATACTAAGTATCTCTAAGAATTCCCAGCACATAGTAGGTGACCAAAAATTTAAAGAACTAAGAAATTTGACAATAATTAGGGAGGGCTTGACCAAGCAGATGTTAAAACATATTATAATGCTACAATACTTAAAAATAGTGTGAAACTAGTACAGAAATAGACATTTCAATGGAACTGAATTGAGAGTATAAAGAGAGATCAAATTACATATGAGGAGTTGATATGACAGAGTTTATTTTTAAGGTCATTAGCAAAATTTGAATTTTTCAATATATGTTGCTGGTTCAATTCCTTATCCATTTTGAAAAAAATAAAGCTGGGTTCACTGTCATTTCTGACTCTAAAAGCATTCTCAGATTTTTGAAATATTTGAAAGCAATAACAATTCTAGAAGAAATATTGGTGAAGCAACATAATTTAGTAAAAATGCATGAATCCCTTGTGGATAAAGGGAATACTGTGGTAGGTGGCTGGTTTTGATCAGGAGAAGTCTATAGGCTGTACAGCCTGTGGCAGAAGGTTATGCGGAAACACTGGGAGGGTTATCCAGAGCCACATTTCTCATGGCAGGCATTGAAGAAGATTTGCCTGGCTTTTCAAAAAGCTCAACCATATATCCCACCAGAGAATCAGCATTTGGATGCTGGACACACAGAAGACATCCAGGACCAGCACGTGTTAACTAGATAAGTATTAATGATCAGCAAATAGAACTTTATAACTTCAGTTAAATAAACATTAAAGACCTTGGTCCTTTTCCTTCATTCTACCTCTCAGCTTTCAAGCTTAGATAAGCTATATTGGGGTATATAAAATATACCATACCCCCCTTAATCATATTTAAATCAGCTATGAAATTAGCCTTTTAAATTGAGTAAGTCTGAGTGGTAACATGGGCAAAAGCCTTGAATGGATGATTGTATTAGATACCAATTTTGCACCATTTCAAATCCTTTTGGCTTCATTGCTTATTTCAGCCACTGATACAGCATCCAGTTTAACCAGATTCATACAGGTTCAGCCTGACTGTGCCTCACTTTACTTCTTTGTTCTTTATCCCTGGGTTTATCTGGTACCACAGCACAGGAGCCTTTAGGAAATTACTTAGTATCCATGAATGAGCAACCCAGAAATGAGAGGGAGTTAATGCCCAGTAGATTGATCCTTGACAGAAGTCTATGTCTAAATACTTTTTTTCTTTGCAGAGCACATAGTTCTGGGATGCATTTCACAGTTATCTTAGAGATCTCATGGCTTCTATGTATCAGTTGCTTGTATTAGTGGCTAACAATAACTCCTCCTTTTTTTTTTTCACTTTTCATTACCCTTGAATCCTCCACTGCTCCCTGGGAATATTCCCAAACTACTCATATATACCCCTTTATCTCAGGGTCTGCTTTTGGGAGAACTCATGTTATAACAGTTAGTACCAAGAATTGCCCTAAAAAGGAGAACCCTGGTATAGGGTTTTAGAGCTGGATCACTCACTGATCTTATGTCAATAAGAGGTCCATTGCTGTTAGTAAGTGGCAGAAATAGCCATTAGCAATAGTACCACTATTACTTAGAACTTCCACCTGTTTGTGATTGGGATAAGTGGCAGGTGGACTATAAAGCATTAGGTTATGCTTTGCTATGGCACAGAAATTGTATGACTGTAATGGTAATTATAATTATAAAAACTGTGAAGTGGGCTAGCTGTTGTTAATTCTTTTGAAAGTTTTGAAAAAAGAAAATGACATGCTCAGACCAGCCAAATATCAACTCAAGCCATGATGTGAAAGACAGATGGCCTCTTTGGTGGCAAGGAGTGGAAATTCATCTACCACAGCTGACTTTCAATATCTAATTGAAGGGTGGCAGAACAGCAATGCTGACCATCTGAATGATCTCCTATGGCAAAGCCAGGGCTATGAAAGGAGCAAACTGGACCTGGAAGAAGGAGATGGTCATACTTAAGTGGACAATCCTGAGAATCTTCAATCTTCAGTTTTCCTCTAACTTTCTGCACCAACATTAGCAGCCTTCTTTCCCTTGTTAGAGATGAGCGGCCTCCCCTAGCTGAAGACTGCAAAGACCTCACCTTAGCCAGGTGCATTGCATGATGATGTTCATCTTCCTTAAGATCTGGCCCCTCTTCTCCCCACTGCCTCCAGGCCAGCAACCAGGGTTGGGTTTCAGCACAGCGTGAGCTAAAATAAAATCCCTGTGATGGGAAGAAATAACTTACACACTAAAAGAATTACAGAATCAGACAGATACATCAGAAGAAATAGGAGATAAAAGAAGCATGGGAGTATCGGAAGAAGAATCATGGGAGTATCATATTGGAGTAGGTGGTGGAATATAAATCTATATAAGGGAAAATTTATTAAGGTGAGGGTAGTCACATGTGACTCAGGATACTATGTTCTGGCAAAGGTGCCTGGAGCTCTTCATAGAACTCCTTTGGGATAGCTCCCTAAAACTTGGACAAAGATAATGGCATAGAGTAAATGACATAAAGATGTCAGAAGTCCTTTGAAAAACTGTTGAGGAAGAAGTTAGAGGCCCAGATAAGTGGGATTCACACTAGTGACATGGACACTTGCATCTTTAAGAAGCTCAATGGTGGTTGTCCTCTATAGCTTAGGGTTGACAGTGGGAGACACTGCCATTGAACTGAACTCCCTAGGAGATACTCTAAATGGATGATGGGATTATGGAATGTTAGAGGCCAGGTGACAGCATTTAACTCTTAAATGCAAGATGAACAGAAAGATTCATCCTATGGATATCAGGCAGACTTTCTCCTTTGTGATTCCAAATGTTGACCATAACAGTGTGGGTGTGGTAGCAAGAATAAAGCTTATGCATAGCTCAATAACATGGGCTCCTCTCTCTTCAATATTCATCTAGCTATTGCTATTGCTGAGTGCCTCATCTATCAGAATTCAATGTTAAGCCCTAAATATGGCAGCATTTCTTCAAGAGACTAGCCCACAACTAGAGGCCAGGTTGATTACATTGGAGCCCATCCACCCTAGGTGAATTAGTGATTCTTCTTTATTTAAATTGACACCTACTCCAGATATGGATTTGCCTTTCCTCCATCACCATTGAAGGTTTACAGACTATCTAATCTATCCACACAGTATTCAGCATGTTATTACCTCAGACCACAAGATCAATCTTATGGCAAAGGAGATGTGACAATGAGCTCATGACAATGCGATTCCCTGGATTCACCATATACCTCATTGCTCAGAAGAAGCTAGTCTGATATAAAGTTGGGATGGCCTATTAAAGTTCTGCTAGAGTGCCTTGCTCGTGTATGGCAGCTTGAGTCAGGGTGTTGTCTTCCAGTATACAGTATTTGTATTGAACCAATGACTGATATTTGATGCCAGATCTCCAGGAACCAGGAAGTGGAAATAGGATTATCCACTCTCACCATCACTCTCAATGACTTCACAAAAGTAATTTAAAAGTCCATTCAACATATGAAAAAAATGCTGAATCTCATAAGTAATCAAGGACTTGCAAGTTAAGACTTCAATGAAATCCTCCTTTTTATATCCATTATATTGGCAAACACTTTAAAAGTAGTTAATACTAAGTATTAAAGAAAAAAATGTATCAACAGGAACTCCTGCATTGCTGGTGGGAATGTATGTTGATGCAGTCATTTAATGAAAACATTTAATCATTATATTGTAAACTTGGATAGTCACATACCCTTTGACAGCAATTCCACATTAATTATATACTTCAGGAAAGCTCTTGCCTGTGAACAACAGGAGACATGCACCTAGAGTTTAACCAGCTGTATCCATAGCAATTCTGAACGGGAAAAAAATCCCCACAGGTTTATCAGGAAGAGAATGGGCAAATTGTGTTGTATTTGTATACTGAAATAATATACAACAATAAAAATGGACAGATTAAAACTATACTAGGGGGGCTTCTCTGGTGGCGCAGTGGTTGAGAGTCTGCCTGCTGATGCAGGGGACATGGGTTCATGCCTGGGTCCGGGAAGATCCCACATGCCGCGGAGCGGCTGGGCCCGTGAGCCATGGCCGCTGAGCCTGCACCTCCGGAGCCTGTGCTCCGCAACGGGAGAGGCCACAATAGTGAGAGGCCCGCGTACCGCAAAAAAAAAAAAAAAATTACTAGGCAACATGTATGTATCTCACAAACATGATATTGAGTAAAAGAAATAAGATGTAATGGAATACAACCAAATATTCCATTTATATAAAATAAGCAAAACTAAGTTATATAGTGTTTAAGGAAACATACATGTAGTAAAGATAGTGGATACTGTAGAGGAAAGGTGGTGAATTGGGAAGCATTCATGGGGGTTCTCTAGGGTGCTGGCAATGTCCTATTCCTTGGCATTGGTAGCAGTTTCATTGTATGTGTTTTACATATTCCTCTGTATGTAGGATATAGCTCATTAAACAAGGTTTTAAAAATTTGTTTGGAATATAAGAGGCCATGCAACTAAGCTTATGATAGGTTAGTTGATGTTGGTAGACTCCGCCAGCAGAAATACTGTAATTGAGTAATGATGGACAAAATTTTCTTTATACGGAATAATTTGTTCCCTTATCTAAAGTATAAGTTCTTTAGAATACTTCCCAAAGAGTTGTCATGTTTCGAAGATTGCAGAGGAAACCTGAAGAGAGAAGAGGTGAAATTGGAAAAGGTTTTATAAGACAGAGAGAGAGAGAGCACTTTTAATGTATTTTCAGCAAGATTTGTAACTCAAACTACATAAGTTACCTGTATTCTTAGTGAGTGTATATGACAAATGTAATCTAGTTATAAGGAATGAAGAAATTGTGACATGATAGACAATTCCAAATAAGTTAAAGTGTTATGTTATATTCAGAATATAAGTTCTTTATTTTAATATATAGACTAAAGGAAACTATTTTATTAATACTATGTCAATTTCACACCTCTAAGTAAATATTTATATTTTATAACATTAAATATCTATTCAAAGTATATTGGTTTCATGGAAGACAAAATTATGAACCTGTATATTGGATTAGCTCAGCCTGATAATGTTTCCCTATTTTTATTCATTCCTCCAATATAAGAGAATAAGCTCACCTATACTGGCTTAGGTTCAGTTTGATTTACCTGCTTTAATAACTGTATCTTCAAGCATAAAAATTCAATTATGCTTAAATCTTAAAATGTAAAACTAGTATGTCCAGATAAGCCTTTCTTCCTCAGCTTTTCTTATTTAGAATCATAGAGCATTATCTTTGGACAGAGTGATACTAAAACATAATTTAATTGCATGTTATTGAAAAGATGCGTATTATAACTTTTTTATCATTTTGTCTTTGCTTTAAATAATTGATGACCTTAAGACTTAGATGAAAAACTCTTCACTATTTACTTTACATTCCAAGAATTCCTCTGTATGTTTAACTGATAGTGCTCAAAGAACTGTACATTGAGAGACAGACAACATTCTCTATGCTAATAATAAATATAGTGGCATTTGGATACTGGAAATAAACATATATTTGATTAAAATTTTGAACAGGCAATACTATCTGGTATTTTCTTTGCTTTATCACCTCTGCTTTCCATAGTTCTAGAAAAACTTTATGCATCACTATTATGGGCTATATTGTGTCCCCCCAAATTCATATGTTGAAGCCCTAACCCACAGTACCACAGAAAGTGATTGTATTTGGAGATAGTGCCTTTAAAGAGGTAATTAAGTTAAAATAGGGTCATATGCGTGAACCCTAATCCGATATGATTGGTGTACTTATAAAGGAGATTAGGATACACACAGAGGGATGACCATGTGAGGTCACAGCAAGAAGGCTCTCAACTGTAAGGCCAGGAGAGTGGCCTCAGAATGAAACCAACCCTGCTGACACAATGATCTAAGAGTTTTAGCCTCCAGAACTATGAGAAATATATTTTTTATTGTTGAAGGCACTCAGTCTGTGGTATTTTTTTATGGCAGCCCTAGCAAGCTAATACAGTCAGCATATCGTACAACCTCTTTATCCCACGGGGCAAAAAAAGGTAAAAAAAGCAATGATTAATATCAAATATTTGTATTATAACATTTTCGTAAGCAGAAAACAGAGGTCCATTGTCTTGATTCTTCACTGAGTTCAGAAAAAAATAATGTAGATAAATCTATATCAGTTATCTTCCACCCGGTGCCATGACCCTTTGGATAAGAGGAACTATCTGAATCTCAGACTCAGCTTATGTGTGTATGAGGACACAGTAATATTTATGGCCAACACATAAAGATTTTCAGGTGTCACCTACTATTATTGGATTTCTGACCCCTCTAAAATCTACTCAATTAATTTATGGGTATACTTAAGATCATGCCTTATCTATATCTAGCAGGAAGCCCATTCACATGTTTCTGCTCTGTTCTTATTGTCCATTTGTCTTGCTCTGCTGTTATTGCCCTTTTGCCCTTTTTGAGAATGTTAACACATGTAGGACCATCCATTTTCTGCTAGTGGCTACCTTGAGTACTTAGGTACTAAAACTGTACTGTGTAAAGATCCAAATAAGAGATGGGATAGATAGCTCTACTGACAATCCTATGTTTCAGTTATGTCAATTAGGCCTCAAAGTCCTACTTTTCCCAAAGTCTCATAAAATCTTTTTACGAGCACAACTACTTCTAATTCATATTCTTCTATGGGAAGATAAAATGATTCCCTACTGGTGAGAGAACCGATACTAGGCAGTCACTTACATCTTAAACATCTTTATGGAAAATATTAAGGATGTTCCTCAAAAACTTCAAAGCAGAATTACCCTATACCTAACAATCCCATTTCTGGGTATATATCCATAAGAATTCAAAGCAGGATCTTAGAGATGTTTCCACACCCATTCTCATTGTATCACTATTCACAATAGCCAAGAGGCAGAGGAAACTCAAATGTCCATCGATAGATGAATGGGTAAAGAAAATGTGGTATATATATATATATATATATATATATATATATATATATATGTATACACATGTGTGTGTGTGTATATACAAACACACACACGCACATACAGACACACACATACACAATGGAATATTATTCAGCCTTAATAAAGAAGGAAATCTTGTCCCATGCTACAGCATGGATAAACCTCAAGAACTTTATGCTAAGCTAGTCACAAAAGGACAAATACTGATGATTCCACTCATATGAAGTACCTAAGGTAGTCACAATCTTAGAAACAAAAAGTAGAAAGGTAGTTGCCAAGGTCTAAGGAGCAGAAGCAGGAGGAATTAGTGATTAATAGGTATAGAGTTTCACTGTTGCAAGATAAAAAAGTTGTAGAGATCTATTGTACAACAGTGTGAATATACTTAACACTTTTAAACTGTAAACTTAAAAACTGCTAAGATGGTAAATTGAATGTTATGTTTTTTTTAACACAGTAAAGAAACAAACAAATAAAAAAAGAGTGATTTACTTCAGATGTGATTTTTAAACTTGGGTAGGAGTGCCCTGTTAAAACAACAATGCATCTCTAAGAATCTCAGGCAGGTGTGAGCAGAGAGAGAAGTTTGTAAATGAAAACAACAAAAAATAACAAAATTGGAATCAAAGAAAGAAACTCAACTAAAGAATTATGATATCAAAAAGAAATGAAAATACAGATGATTTATACAATAATTACTTGGGGAAGATATACATTTTACAGATGAAGTACCTGAGGCTTAGACAGAGTAAGAAAATTGGCATAGAGTGGATATTTTGTAGAGCACATATTAAAATTTGACAAAAGTTGTACATAAAGATTTTTATGACCATAGAGCAAATATATTGTACATTCACATCAACAAATCAGAAAATAACAGCACAATAAACCTAAGGAAAGCACGAATAATCAATTAATGTAGATTAAAAATCAATATGATACAGAAAATTAGATATACTTGATTAATCCAAGAGCTAGATTTTCAAGTGTTAATAAAATAGACAAAATATGGCAAGTAAAATCAAATGAAAACAGCCACAGTATAATAGAAATGAGAAGGAGAATATAATCATGGAGGGAGGTGGCATTTAAAATATATAAAATAATTCTACATAAAACATTATCTAATACATTTGAAAATACCTATGAAATAGATGATTTTCTAAGAAAAAATAACTTAGAAAAGAAATATTCATTCAAAATATAGGAATAGAAGAAATCTTTAACTTAGGGCAATACATGTGAATGTCTTTTAAAATATGAAGATAACCAAAACTCTGTGATTGGATAAATAAAGAAAACTCAACAATAGGTAAAAGAAAACAATTTAAAAGAGAAATGATAGAAAAGGTATAACAGGCAAATGCTAATAAGAAGAAAGCTGGATGCATCTGTGGAAATTTAAGAAAAAGATTTCAAGGTCCAAAATATCATATGGAATTAAGAATGACATTTTATAATGACAAAGATGCACTTACTCAAGATGATGTAACAGTTACAGATCTCCACACATCAAGCAACATTTTATTGAAAGAGGTAAAGCAAAAACTTTAAGAAAAAATATTTTGGCAATACCAAAATTATATCAGGAAACTTCTCTTAGAATGTGATCAGTCATCTAAGGACAAAAATTGAACATGTACACTATTTTAGTAATATAATTAATACTTTTTTATATAAAAATGCATTTTAATTTGTATCTTTTATTTCTTGTGTTACATCATGTTTGGAGAATATGGCTTGTCAAATTTCTACATTTTGAAAACTATTTTTCAAATATATATGCTCCTTGGACGTCTGAAAAAAATGATGTTCTCTGATTATAAAATACTGGGTAGTCTCTGTTTTAAGGTACATTGAATTATACATACATATATCTACATATATGTATGTATAAATGTTTACATATATTTATATTCTGCTTGTAATGATCATTGTTTATTTAAATATGGACCACACACAAAAAACTCAATAAATAAAATATGTATTTATTTGTAATAATATATTAATATTTGATATGTCAATAATAAATATTTGTAGACCCCAATTAAACAACTTTGGAGTCAAAGAGGAAATCAACAGAATATTTAGAAATTGACAACAATTAGAAGCCTGTAAGATGTGGCTAAATCCGTACTCAGAGGAAAATTATTGGTTATATATTATTTTAATATTAAGTAGTCTAGACTGAAAATTAAATGACAATTTAATGAACAAGTTGCAAAAAGCAACAATGTACGGCAAAATAAAATCTGAAAAGGAGTCAATAAGATTGAAAGCATACATTTGTGAGTTAGAAAATATTTCGTATCATTGACAAATAAAACTAAAAAGTGGTTTTCAGAATAGAGCAATAAAATTAAAAACAACCACCACCACCAAACTTGACCAAGAAAAATGATAGAGACAATGTAAATATAAACATTAATATGAAAAAGGGGATTGCCTACATATTCAGAAAACATTTAAAATTATGGGACTGGGTATACCTTTATATTTTAGATGACATGAGTAATTTTCCAGAATAAATTACTGAAGATGACTTGTGATGAATTAGAATAGAAAAATTATATCAAAACTCTATGCCCCAGTGGCCAATTATGTCATCATGTGGAATTATTCAGTCCCCAGCCCCTTTCTGTGTAAAAAAGATTAGGCATCCCCATCCACACATAGTGCTCACCAATCTCTGGTTGGAGACAGTATTTGTCCCCACCTCATTGCCTTTGGGCTGAGCTAATGAAATATGAGCAGAGATGATACATGTCACATCTGAGCAAAAGATTTAAGAGAACTCATGATTTCACAATCTTTCCTGATTTTCCTTGTAATGAGAGTGGGTATATCATGCATAGAGCCTCTACCTCAACTGCGTCATTGAATGAGAAAACACAGGGTAGCCTCCACAGGAGCACAACAGGAAACTATAACGCATTTGGGATGTAAACAAGGAGTATTCAGGGGTAGTTTGTCACCACAACAAAGCTGACAGCATCCCCCTCAAATGGTGCCAAGCCCAAATGCTGTCATACGCAAATTATATCAAACATCCAACACCATACATTTTCTGGACATTTTGTAGATATTGCTTTTTCTTTTCTCTTTGTATAAAAATTATATTGAGAAAGGTATATTTATTTAATATGCAGATGACTGCAGTTTTCTGTTTCTTATCTAGTTCTAGTTTCATTACATATTAATTAGAGAATGTTGTGTGTGCTATCTGTACTTGTTGCAATTTGTTGATGTCTTCTTTGTGGCCTACTAGCACTCTATTTGTAATCATGTTTAATAGACATTAAAAAAGAAGGTATAGCCTCAGCTTTCAAGGTATAAAGCTTTGCATAATTCTATTTACATTTATCTAGTTTATTGTTATTTAGATCCTGCATTTGCTTGTTTTTGACTATTTGAATTTGTCATGAACTGAGGGAATTAAAGTCTAATATTATTATTGTGTTTATATATATTTCTCCTATTTTACATAGTTTTTCCTTAATGGATTTTTTTGTTTTTGTAACTCACCCCTCCCCCCCCCACTGTGCTGAGGCTTGCAGGATCTTACTTCCTGGACCTGAGATTGAACCTGGGCCCACAGCAGTGAAAGCACCGAGTCCTAACCACTGCACTGGACTGCCAGGGAATTCCCATCGTTATGGAATTTTTTTTTTTTTTTTTTTTTGCGGTACGCGGACCTCTCACTGTTGTGGCCTCTCCCGTTGTGGAGCACAGGCTCCGGACACGCAGGCTCAGCAGCCATGGCTCACGGGCCCAGCCGCTCCGCAGCATGTGGGATCTTCCTGGACCGGGGCATGAACCTGCGTCCCCTGCATCGGCAGGCGGACTCTCAACTGCGCCACCAGGGAAGCCCATTATGGATTTTTTATGCTTTTTAATTGCTGCATTAAAATTCCTGACAGATATTCACTGTAGATTTTGTCCTTTATTAGTATAAGGTGTTTTTCTGTTATGGGCTGAATGGTGCCTTCCAAATTCATACACTGAAGCCCTGTATTTGGAGATAGGGCCGTTAAAGAGGTGATTAAGGTTAAATGAAGTTATAAGGGTAGGGCCCTAATCTGATTAGGACTGGAAGAGGAAGAGTCACCAGGGTTGCATGAACACAGAGAAAAGGCCATTTGAGTGAATTGTTTGTCATAGTTCACATTGTCAGTGGGAAACTCACCCAACACAGGTTTGTAAAATTACATCTATGGCGACAAGGAAGTTGGAAAAACTGATTGGAAAGGTTGAGTCACAATTAGCCTAAGGTGGGAGCAGTTCATCCTATAGATGCTATATCATACATCACTTCTTTACAATGTGCATGAAAATCACCTGGGGCTCTTGTGGATTCTAACTCAGTACATCTGAGGTGTGGCTTAGGGTTCTGCATTTCTAACAAGTGCCCCTAACATGCTGAAAGCCACTGATCCTCAGACTACACTTTGCATAGCAAGCCCATAGACCTCCTTGACACAGGTTTAAAAATGAAAAAATACAGTTGACTTACTTGATCTAAGTCATGCATGCAGGTGACATTAGAACCTTCCAGCCAAGGTGCGTGATCTAACCAGAAAAGTAATCATTCTTAGAGGAAAAAGACCAAGCCAGCACTGAGTCTCAGAGCATAAGGTAGATGGAGCCTGGGTTTGAGGGGTCTGGAAACACGTATAGAAATCAAGAGAGGGAAAGAATGGGCAGCAGTCAGAGAAATAGCAACAACGTTATTCAACTGAATAAATAATCCATGTTTGAAAAGCAGAGAAGAAGGTAGCCTGGGGTATTTGAAGTCAGGCTTGGGAATGCCAGACCCAGGTCACTAGACTCACTGGCACAGAAAAGGAAAACTTCAAAGTCTTAACAACAAGCAACGAAAAGAAGTCAGGGCAGCCAAACCAATACCACCAAGGTGTGCATGGGGTCACATGTCTAGAGGGCAACCAGGTAGATTCTCAGATGTGGGAAGTGAACTTACTTGCTCATTTTCAGCTTCCAGAAGGAACTAAGCAAGGGAAATCAAAGTGTCCTAACCCCAGAGGAAATAGCATGTCCAGAAAGGAATCCAGGAAGGGATGAAGTACAGGAGCTAGAAAACTCAGGAAAGGCTCAGCTCTGCTACCCACATCAAATCTGCCGTAAAATCATGTCATAATGAACCAATGAAAGGCCTGTATTCCATACTACCTATGTGGGGCAGAATCAACACGTGTAAGTTAAATCTCTCTAGCTGTGAAAATTGGCAAACAATAGGAGGCAAAAGGCATACTGGTAGAGCCCAGAGCCTCAAAGTGAGGTCCCAGATCAGCAGTATCAGCATCACCTGGGAACCTGACAGGAAATTTAAATTCTCAGTCTCGTTCCAAACCTACCAATCAGAAACTGGGCGTCGCATTCTGCAGCCTGTGTTCCTACAAGCCCTCCAGGTGATTCTGATGCATGCTCATTGTAATAGAGTCTATTGAAAGCATGGCGGAAAGACAAGGCCAGATGTGGCAAAGGACAGTCATTATAAGTGGGCTTGATAATAACACTTTTAAAGAGCTAGTGAAGACTAAAGCCTGTTTACAGGGAGGAGAAAACCCAGTAGAGATAATGTAAAGTAATAATTAATAAAACAAACATGCTCAGTGATCAACAAAGTTAGGCAATGATATTCTGTGGCAGAGTTTTATCAATGTTGAGGAATCATCCAGTCATGTGTAGGGCAATAATGTTTTGATGCTGATAATGAGAGACATCATGTGTGCCAAGAGGGGTCAACTCACAATATGTGTTTGAAAATTTTCATGATGTATTTTTAAGACTCACTAAAAAGAAGTGCTATTTGGTGCCCATGCTTGTGAAGAGATCTTCTCAGAGGGAAAAAACAACTTGATGGTCTAATGGGATCTGTTTCACAAAAACATTGAGAAAGAATTTTGTTTTAAATATGAACACAAGTGTAAGACACAAAACCCCAAAAAACACGTAAGGGCTTTAATTACAGGCACACCGTGTTTTATTGTGCTTTGCTTTATGGTGCTTCACAGATACTGCATTTTTTACAAATTGAACGTTTGTGACAACCCTGCATCAAGCAAGTCTATTGGCACCATTTTCCGACAGCATTTGCTCGCTAACTTAGTGTGTGTGTGTCACATTTTGGTAATTCTCACAATATTTCAAGCTTTTTCATTATGATGATATTTGTTATGGTGACCAGTGATCTTTGATGTTGCTATTGCCAAAAGATGGCAACTCACTGAAGGCTCAGATGTTGGTGAGCACTTTTCAGCAATAAAGTAATTTTTAATTAAAAAAAAAACATAAAGAAGGAAGCAATCTGAAAAAAAAAAAGAAAGAAAAGAAAGGAAGAAAAGGCCATGTGAGGGCAGCAAGAAGGCAGACATCTGCAGGCCATGGAGAGATGCCTCAGAAGAAAGCAAAACTGCCAAAACCTTGATTTTGGACTTCTAGCCTACAGAACTGTAAGAAAATAACTTTCTGTTGTTTAAGCCACCCAGGCTACGGTATTTTGTTATGGCGGCCCTAGGAAACTAATACATCTTCTTTGTCTCGTGTAATGATTTCTTGTCAGGAATTCAAGTTTTTCTCAGTGTTCAGCCCCTACTTTTAATTTGTTGATTTGTCTGTCTGTATTTGCCTATCATTAACTTCCAACTATTCTGAGTCACTTCGTTTTACACGTATTCTTGTCTACGGATTATAAGAATCTTGTTCTTTTAATAGGTGAGTTTATTCTATTAATATATATAAATATTATAGATGTGTGGTCTTTTTATCTTGTGCTATGATTTCTGTTGTTAATGAACTTTTTTCTTATTTGTTCTCTGTTTCACTGCTGTAATTCTGCTACTGCTGTAAACCTTTATTATAATAACATAGGTAGCTTATGTTATGTTTTGAAATCTTTGAGAGGTTACCTATTTACTGATAGCCCATTATAAAATGTGCACATAAACTTCCTTCACCTACTGACTTTTTTTTTATTGAAGTATAGTTGATTTACAAAGTTGTGTTAGTTTCAGGTATACAGAAAAGTAATCCAGTTATGTGTGTGTGTGTGTGTGTCTGTGTGTATTCTTTTACAGATTCTTTTCCATTATAGGTTATTACAAGGTATTCAATATAGTTCCCTGTGCTATACAATAGGTCCTTGCTGTTTACCTATTTTATATACGGTAGTGTGTATATGTTAATCCCAGACTCCCAAATTATCACTCCCCTACCCTTTCCTCTTTGGTAAACATAAGTTTATTTTCTATGTCTGTGAGTCTGTTTCTGTTTTGTAAATAAGTTCATTTATATCATTTTTTGGACTCCACATATAAGTGGTATCATACGATATTTGTCTTTGTTGGATTTAGTTCAATTAATATGATAATATCTACATCCATCCATGTTCCTGCAATTGGCATTACTTCATTCTTATTTCTGGTTGAGTAATACTCCATTGTATATATATACCTCATCTGCCTTATCTTTTCATCTGTCGATGGGCATTTAGGCTGCTTCCATGTCTTGGCTACTGTAAATAGTGCTGCTATGAACATGGGGTGCATGTATCATTTTGAATTAGAGTTTTCTCCAGATATAAGCCCAGGACTGGGATTGCTGGATCATACAGTAGCTCTATTTTTAGTTTTTTAAGGAACCTCCATACTGTTCTCTATAGTGGCTGTACAAATTTACATTCCCACCAACAGTGTAGGAGGGTTCCCTTTTCTCCACACCTTCTCCAGCATTTATTGTTTGTGCATGTTTTTATGATGACCATTCTGACCCGTATGAGGTGACACCTCATTGTGTTTTTGATTTGCATTTCTTTATAATTAGCAGTGTTCAGCATCTTTTCATGTGCCAGTTGGCTGTCTGTAAGGACAAGTTCTCTTTATTCTGTTTTTTATAACAATTTTATTATTTGTTCTTGTGTATTCTCTTCTCAATTCAAATGAATTATTCTAGAAAATGTTTGTTAAATCCTATTAAAATATTTTTATAGATTAATTTTCATGAAAGTTGACATGTTTATCACATTGAGTTTTCCCATCTGATAGCATAGGTTCTTTTTATTTCCTTTGCATTTTAGGTGTATTTTATGCTCTCGATAAAATTTAAAAAGTGTCTTCATAAAGGTCACGTACATGCCTTCTGAGGTTTATTCTTAGGTAGTTTTACGGTTTTCATCACAATTTTGCATAGATTTTTATTTTCCATTCTGTTTTTCAATTGAGTAGTGCCAGTGTATAGACATGATATTAATTTCTGCATGTTGATCTTAAATTTGCAGCCTCTTACTAAGTTTTATTAGGTGGGATAGTTTTTCAGGTGAATTTCTTAAATTTTCTAAGTAGATGATCATATCATATGTAAATAATGACATTGCTTCTCTTTCTAATATTTTTACTTAAAAAAAAAGTCTTATTAGATTCACTTGGACAAGAACTACAATTTCAAGTAGGCAAAGTTATAGTGGTAATTCTTGTTTTACTTTTAACTTCAGTAAAATTGTATCCAAGGATTCATTATCAAATGAGATAATTCATGTAGTATTTAAAACAGTGCCCAGCACTTAATAAATATTCAGTAAATAATGTTCACTGAATCCTGTACTCAGACTGAAGTTACCATCCTCTACCTGGGTGGGGGGCCTTAGTTCATGCACAAGAACTCAAAGATATTGTTATGTATATTTCTTGAGGAGGAACCAGGACCATGACCAATAGCTGCACTATTGTTTCTTGAATGCTCCTCCCTTATTTCTGCATCCTCTCCTTTTCCTGATTAGCAAGTGCTCTTTGACTTAATCTGCTCTTTGGAACTCAGGGAAGGTCAAGGAAGCTGAATGAAGTCTATTTCCTACAAACAAGAAACTGGGGACATGGAAAGACTTTGTACCCAGGAGGGCCCCACAGGGTCCTGCTTCATTTCATTAGCTCTTAATCATGTATTTTATATTATTAAGGGATTTTTTATAGATTGCTGAGTTAGTTTATTCATTTTTATTCTTTACTGTTTTCTAATTAGGGAAATTTAGGGCCTGAATTTTACTCTAGTTCTTACTATAACCCATTTCTTCAAATTTTAATATGGAGTGTTCTTAATGCTTATCATTTCCAGATAGTGTATAATCTCAATTATAAATTTTTAATCCAAGGGTTACTTAGATTAGTGTCTAAGATCCCATCTCCCAATTGTTCTACCTCACTGGCCATTCCTTCCTTGACTCCTTTATTGGTTTCTCCTCATCTCCCAGACCTGTAAATATCTATTTTCTATCTATACTCCTATTTAGTTGCATGGCTTAACATGCCATCTATGCATTGACAGGTCTCAAATAAGTACCTCCAACCTGGCCCTTACTCCTGAATTCAAGGCTGTATGTCCGGCTATAAGAATCTCTTCTTGACATTTTCACTTGGATGTCTAATGAAATCTCAAACTTTAACATGACCCAAACAACTTCTGGTATTCTACACATTCACTGAGTCAAGGCTTCTCCTAAAATCTTCCTCATTTCAGTGAATCTCAAGTTCCTCCCTGTAAATTCTTCCTGCTAAAAACTGAATCAATCTTGATTCCTCTCTTTTTCCTCACACTGCTCACCCAATCAATTGAGAAATGGTTCTGCTTTAAAAATATATCCACAATCTCATCAGTTCTCATCACTTCCATTGCACACCCTGGTCTAAGTCATCATCACCTCTTGCCTGGATCATTCTAATACCCTTATAACAGCTCTCCCTACTTCTCACTTGCAGAATATAACAGTCTCAATACAACAGTCAAAATAATCCTTCAAAAATGTAAGTCAAATCATGTTACTCATCTATTCAAATCCTTCCAATGACTTATCTCACATAGAATAAAATTCAAAGTCCTTAAAATCTAAAAATTTCTTCCCTACATGAATCTGATGCCCTCTCCCTACTACCTCTCTGACCTCATCCACTACTCTCTGTCAGAATCACTCTGTTCCAGCCTTTCTGGCCTCCTCAATTTTTTTTGAGCAAAGCTGACACATTCCTACTTCAGGGCATTTGCTCTAGCTTTTCCTTCTTCCTGAAATGTTCTTTTTTCCCAGATAGCCACATGGCCCTCTCCCTTACCTTCAAGTTATCTCTGGTAAGCCTTCTCTTCCCACTCTATTTAAAATTGTACATTCATTTCTCCCCACACACACCCACTGCTGTTACCTCCTGCTCTTCCCTGATTTACCTTTCTCTATAAAACATAATTATTTAACATAATATATATTTTACTTATTTACATTTGTATTGTCTCCCTTACTTCAACTGAATATAAGTTCATTGAAGGTTCACCTTTTGCCTGTTTTGTTTACTGCTGTTTTCCTAATGCCTAGAAGACTGCCTGGTATATGTTAGGTGTTCAGTAAATATTTATGGAATAAATGAAAGAATATTAATATTTTTCAATTTCTAAGTAGGTAAATGGAGATGGGTCTGTGTATTTGTTGTTGACTTTTACTTTTATTGTATTTTACTCTTGTGGAATTTATTCAGTTTTCTTTTGGCTATTTATTTATTTATTTATTCTCCACACATCCTTATTCTACACTTTTCTTTCTTTGTGATTCGGTTTTAAATATTTATATATAAAATTTCAGATTCTTTTTCATCACAGGTAATTACAAGATATTGAAAAAAGTTCCTTTTGCTATAGAATAAATCCTTGTTTATCTATTTTATGTATAGTGGTATGTATCTGTTAATCCCAAAACTCCTAATTTTGCTTTGGCCTTTTATATTCAAATTTTTCTTTGTGAAATTTAAAACTGAATCCTGTATTTAAATAATTTCATGCAAACATGTAAAATTATTTTTTTATTATTTTTATCTGATACATTATAAATATATAATCATACCCTTTATCTGAAGAATCAGATGGTTATTCAAACCAATAGCATATCTTATTTTTAGAACTTTTCTCTGTCATTATCCTATTCTTTTATACACAAGAACACTGATCAACCATATGTTAAAGCGTTCATTTCTATCTTTCATCTCTGTTGCCTTCCTTCTTACCACTTTAATTTTTATTTTTTTTCATTTCTATTTTTTTTTTTATTTTATACAATCTGGGGATATTACCAAATAATTAAAAATGGCACAAAAACACCACCAGGATGAAGAAATGAGAATTTTAGATGGTTTATTCAATAAAAACTGAAATCTTTTCTTTTTTATTCCCTCCCGAATGCTAGATGATCAATTTATGTTTATGCTTATGCTTATGTGCTGTGTCCTTCGTTTTCTATAGTTATGTTTCTGTGCTTGCTTCCTCAAAGTAAATTCAAATTTTACTGTGGCATTTTTTTTCTCATTAATTTTTTTTTTTTTTGATCCTTCAGCTAGGACCGCTCCATTATTTTATTTTTTAAGACAATGTATTTATTTATTTATTTTTGGCTGCATTGGGTCTTCATTGCTGTGCATGGGCTTTCTCTAGTTGCGGCAAGTGGGGGCTACTCTTTGTTGTGGTGTGCCGGCTTCTCATTGTGGTGGCTTCTCTTTGTCAAGGAGCACGGGCTCTAGGCACACGGACTTCAGTAGTTGTGGCTCATGGGCTCTAGAATGCTGGCTCAGTAGTTGTGGCACATGGGCTTAGTTGCTCCGTGGCATGTGGGATCTACCCAGACCAGGGATCGAACTCATGTCCCCTGCCTTAGCAGGTGGATTCTTAACCACTGTACCACCAGAGAAGCCCCACCACTCCATTATTTTAATCCATTTTTATTTTCTTCTTTCATTGTTTATGTATTTGAAATCCATGTTTTATTTATTTATTTATTTATTTATTTATTTATTTATTTTTGGCTGTGTTGGGTCTTTGTTTCTGTGCGTGGGCTTCCTCTAGTTGCAGCGAGCGGGGGCCACTCTTCATCACAGTGCACCAGCCTCTCACTGTCGCGGCCTCTCTTGCTGTGTAACACAAGCTCTAGACACGCAGGCTCAGTAGTTGTGGCTCACGGACCTAGTTGCTCCGCGGCATGTGGGATCTTCCCAGACCAGGGCTCGAAACCGTGTCCCCTGCATTAGCAGGCAGATTCTCAACCACTGTGCCACCAGGGAAGCCCAAAATCCATGTTTCTTTACTTTGACAGTTCAATTATTGTCTAAATTTTCCTCTAGTTCCTCATATAAATTTTCTTCCAAAGTTTGCTCTTCATCCAAGTTTGCATGTTGTATATTTTTCCTTCTTTTTTATTGCAGAAATTTTTATTGATCCTACTTTTTCACTCATCTTTGAGTGGAACATTTCTACCTACTTATGCCCCCAAAGAGTTTTGCTGATTTCTATTTGATCTCCTTCCTGTTTATCTACAGACCATTTAAATATTTAAACTGCAGAGCTGCGTTGACGGCTTACATAATCTGTTTAGTCATTCTATTGTCTGGAGTAGAAGGGATTAGTAGCTGACAAGATCTGAGTCTTTTGGATGTCTGTAATCAGGGAACTCTCTTATGCATTCTTTACAAGCTTATGGAAACTCTGGCATCTGGAGCCAACATTATCACTTTGAGGAATCCATATTTTCCCCCACTGGAGTTATCCTTTGTTATTAATTTTGAATCCTCCCTTTTAGATGAGCTGGCCAACATTTTAAAAAGTTGGATTACATATATTTATCTTGATTTGTGGGCATTTTTTTGATATGGCTACATATTTTCCTCATAAAAACTTGCCTTTGTTTTGCTGCCATTTACCTTCACCATGAAAAGATCTCTGATGAAACTATTTTATTTCTCTTATACCCCTTTGTCCTTTCACTTTAGGGATTATCACGTATATATCAAAGCAAGTCTAAATTCTTTTAGGAATATTTGTTATAAAACACCAGAGAAGGGAAAGACGTTTACAGTTTCCCTATAGCACTACATCCATAGCCTTGGAGTGCTATTGCCTTCTGGTTGAAACAAGGACTCTATAGGGGGAATTCTTCATTGTCCCTGTGATCTATCCAGAATTCCAAAATTTCCTCTAAATAGAATGATGTTAATGTGTTTTTTTTCCTTCAGAATTCCTTTCACGTACTTTCTACAGAAGTTCTCCTCTGTTTGGGAATGACAACTGTTTTTAAATTCCCAGAAGCTTAGTATAATTTGGTTTAATCTCTGTTACATTTGGCAAGTATTGCTTGCAATTTGTTATTGAGTTGGGAATGATCCCTAATCTCACTGTTAACTATGTTTCTTTTATTTATAACTTATTTTGGTCAGTGTGGTGGCTTAAAAAGATGTCCACAAATTTGATACACTTTCCTTCAAAAGGTGGAGCCTAATTTCCCTTCCCTTGACTGTGAGCTGTACTTTGTCACTCACTTGTAATAAATGGAATTAAGTGGAAGTGATGGTGTGTAACTTCTGAGACCAGGTAATAAAAGTCACTGTTACTTCCTCCTTTCTCTCTCTCCTGAATGACTCACTCTGGGAAAGAATAACTGATATTTTTTAAAGAACACTGAACCATCTTAATAGAGAGGCCAGTATGGCAAGGAACTGAGGCTTCCTGCCAACAGCCAGCATTAACTTGCCAAGATGTGAGTGAGCCATCTTGGAAGTGGGACCTCAATTCTTGGTCAAGACTTCAGATGACTGAAGCCTGGTTGGCATCTTGATTGCAGGCTCAGCAGAGACATTGAGCCATCACTCATTCACCTAAGCTATTCCTGAATTCCTTACTCACAGAAACTGTAGCTATAGAGTCAAATGACTGGTTACCTGCCACTTTTTTCTTACTACGTCTCTTACTATTAAATCTACCACTACTACTATATTTAGTACTATAGGCATATGTGTATGTATGTTTGTAGAGGTGCACATAAGCATGCACAAAAATGACAGCTATGATTATTTCCAGGTTGTGAGATTATGAATGTCTTCTTTTCTTCTCTTTGTTCTTCTGCATTTTTTCATATTTTCTACAATTATTCATTTATCAAACTAGTATATCTTGAGCAGCTTTTGTATTTTAGACACTGTTTTAGATGCTGGAAATATAGCAGTAACATAAACAGATAATTTGTGGCCCATATTTACTTAAACATATGACTACAATGCATGCTACTTTATATGATGATAAATATTATGGAGAAAAAACATCCACGAAGGGGAAGAGAAATTGCTGGCAGGAGAGCAGTGATTTTGCTATTTTAAATGAGGTGGACAAAGATCTCCTTGAGAAGGCAATAATTGAAAATCACCTGAAGGAAATGAGAGAAAGAGCCATGAAGATTTTTTGGGCAAGAGCATTCCAGGCAGAAAGAAAAGCAAGTACAATGCTCTTGAGATGGATGTATATCTAAAGTGGTTAGTGAATAGTCAGAAGGCCAGTGTGGCTGGAACAAATTGAATCAGGAGCAGAGTAGTAGCAGATGCGATCAGAGAGGTTAATATGCACAAGATCACACTGTACAATCTGGGTCAGTGAATATTTAGTACTTTTGTCATTAAAAAATTACACTATGAAAAAATTTTTAAATGGTTTTAAAATAAATCTCCTAAAACTGTTGAAATAAACATTGCACTGAGAATTATACATGTATTCATCTAGTGAAATGAGAGCACCAAAATTATTTTTAAAAGAACTTTGTCAAGGTTTATAAGTGTGATATCACAAAGCTGAGGAAATGTAAGAAACATTATCAAATTATCTTGGATAAAATTAGTCCATTTTTATTAATATGATTTTCTCATCTACTGGCTATTTTAATACAGATTAAATCCAAGTTAAAAGCTAAGATTAGGCTCCAGCACTCAGACTGGATATTTCATTACATTACCTATCAAAAATGTCTCCATCCAAAAAAATCCTGTCTCTAACTCTTTCATTAGAAATTCAATTTTCAAAAGAAAAGTGATAATTTCCACTTTTAAAAACTCTTGCTGAGCCGAGTATATTCCAAATTTCAATTTGAAATAATTTTACCCACAGAGAGAGTGGAGACTGAGAGTCAAAAATTAAAAATAAACATTTCTACTGAAAAAGTATAAATAAATTCCAAACTGTGAGAATAACACAGATATTACCCTGACAAATTTTAAAAGCACATCAGCTGCCTCAATGACATGATTGTCATTCAATGTGGGTTCAAACATTTCCTAAGACTAATGAAACAATACAGAAGATTTTCCTTTTCCATTAGCTTTCTCTACATTGGTTTACAGGGCAAGAGGAGGAAAATGGGCAATGGCAGGAGGCATTTGGGGATTTCCCATAAAAATATGCACTCTGCCATCAAAAATAAACATTGAAGTACAGTCTGTGGGCTACATTTAAAATAATACTTGATAATAACTATAAATGGAGTATAACCTTTAAAAATTATGAATCACTATTGTACACCTGTAACTTATAAAATATTGTACATCAACTATGTTTCAATAAAAATAAATAAAAATAAAGAATAATACTTGTATTACTCCCTGCTCTGTCCTAAAACTGAAAGAACAGTAGATTAACAAGAAAATATAACCTTTTTTAATGATAGGCTTCATTTCTGCATGCATATAGCTTATAGGTGGTGAATAAAATTCCATAACCCTAAAGACTGATGCCTCTCCAAATTCATGGCCTCCAAATTCATCAGGACCCTCAAAGCTTATTGCCAGTCCTTCTTTTTTTTTTTTTTCTGGGTTGTAATGTGAAAGTTTTTTTTTTTAACATCTTTATTGGAGTATAATTACTTTACAATGGTGTTTTAGTTTCTTATTCACTTTATAACAAAGTGAATAAGCTATACATATCCATATATCACCACACCTCCTCCCTCTTGCATCTACCTCCCACCCTCCCTATCTCACCCCTCTAGGTGGTCACAAAGCACCAAGATGATCTCCCTGTGCTACATGGCTGCTTCCCACTAGCTATCTATTTTACATTTGGTAGTGTATATATGTCCATGCCACTGTCTCACTTTGTCCCAGCTTACCCTTCTCCCTCCCCATATCCTCAAGTCCATTCTCTACGTCTGCATCTTTATCCCTATCCTGCCTCTAGGTTCTTAAGATCAATTTTATTTATTTTTTTTAGATTCCATATCTATGTGTTAGCATACAGTATTTGCTTTTCTCTTTCAACTTACTTCACTATGTATGACAGATTCTAGGTCCATCCACCTCACTACAAAAAAACTTAATTTCATTTCTTTTTATGGCTGAGTAATATTCCATTGTATATATTTGCCACATCTTCTTTATCTATTCATCTGTCAATGAACACTTAGGTTGCTTCCATGTCCTGGTTATTGTAAATAGAGCTGCAATGAACATTGTGGTCACATGACTCTTTTTGAATTATGGTTTTCTCAGGGTATATGTCAAGTAGTAGGACTGCTGGGACTTATGGTAGTTTGATTTTTAGTTTTTTAAGGAACCTCTATACTGTTCTTCATAGTGACTATATCAATTTACATTCCCACCAATGGTGCAAAAGGGTTCCCTTTTCTCCACACCCTCTCCAGCATTTACTGTTTGTGGATTTTTGATAATGGCCATTCTGAATGGTGTGAGGTGATACCTCATTGTAGTTTTGATTTGCATTTCTCTAATGATTAGTGATGTTGAGCATCCTTTCATGTGTTTGTTGGCAATCTGTATATCTTCTTTGGAGAACTCTCTATTTAGGTCTTCTGCCCATTTTTGGATTGGGTTGTTTGTTTTTCTGATATTGAGTTGCATGAGCTGTTTGTAAATTTGGGAGATTAATCCTTTGTCAGTTGATTTACTTGCAAATATTTTCTCCCATTCTGAGTGTTGTCTTTTCATCTTGTTTATGGTTTCCTTTGTTGTGCAAATGCTTTTAAGTTTCCTTGGGTCCCATTTGTTTATTTTTGGTTTTATTTCCATTTCTCTAGGAGGTGGGTCAAAAAGGATTCTGCTGTGACTTATGTCATAGAGTGTTCTTCCTATGTTTTCCTCTAAGAATTTTATAGTGCTGGCCTTACATTTAGGTCTTTAACCCATTTAGAGTTTATTTTCATGTATGATGTTAGGGAGGGTTCTAATTTCATTCTTTTACATTTAGCTGTCCAGTTTTCCCAGCACCAGTTATTGACCAGGCTGTCTGTTCTCCATTGTATATTCTTGCCTCCTTTATCAAAAATAAAGTGACCATATGTGAGTCAGTTTATCTCTGGGCTCTCTATCTTGTTCCATTGATCAATATTTCTGTTTTTGTGCCAGTACCATACTCTCTTGATTACTGTAGCTTTGTGGTATAGTGTGAAATCCAGGACCCTGATTCCTCCAGCTCTGTTTTTTTTTCTCAAGATTGCTTTGGCTATTCAGGGTCTTTTCTGTTTCTATACAAATTGTGAAATTTTTTGTTCTAGTTCTGTGAAAAATGCCATTGGTAGTTTGATAGGGATTGCATTGAATCTGTAGATTGCTTTGGGTAGTATAGTCATTTTCACAATGTTTGCTCTTCCAATCCAAGAACATGGTATATCTCTCCATCTGTTTAAATCATCTTTAATTTCTTTCTTTAGTGTCTTATAATTTTCTGCATACAGGTCTTTTGTCTCCTTTGGTAGGTTTATTCCTAGGTACTTTATTCTTTTTGTTGCAATGGTAAATGGGAGTGTTTCCTTAATTTTTCTTTCAGATTTTTCATCATTAGCGTATAGGAATACAGGGAATATCTGTGCATAAATTTTGTATCCTGCTACTTTCCCCAATTCATTGATTATCTCTAGTCATTTTCTGGTACTATCTTTAGGATTCTCTATGTATAGTGTCGTATCATCTGCAAACAGTGACAGTTTCACTTCCTCTTTTCCAATTTGGATTCATTTTATATCTTTTTCTTCTCTGATTGCTGTGGCTAAAACTTCCAAAACTATGTTCAATACTAGTGGTGAGAGTGGGCAACCTTGTCTTGTTCCTGATCTTAGAATAAATGGTTTCAGATTTTCACCATTGAGAATGATGTTGGTTGTGGGTTTGTCATATATTGCCTTTGCTATGTTGAAGTAAGTTCCCTCTATGCCTATGTTCTGGATGGTTTTTATCATAAATGGGTGTTGAATTTTTTTGAAAGCTTTTTCTGAATCTATTGAGATAATCATATAGTTTTTATTCTTCAATTCGTTAATATGGTGTATCACATTGATTTGCATATATTGAAGAATCCTTGCATTCCTGGGATAAACCCCTCTTGATCATGGTGTATGATCCTTGTAATGTGCTGTTGGATTCTGTTTGCTAGTATTTTGTTGAGGATTTTTGCATCTAAGTTAGTCAGTGATAGTGGCCTGTAGTTTTCTGTTTTGGTGACATCTTTATCTGGTTTTGTTATCAGGGTGATGGTGGCCTCATAGAATGAGTTTGGGAGTGTTCCTTCCTCTGCTATATTTTGGAAGAGTTTGAGAAGGGTAGGTGTTAGCTCTTCTCTAAATGTTTGATAGAATTTGCCTGTGAAGCGATCTGGTCCTGGGCTTTTGTTTGTTGGAAGATTTTTAATCACAGTTTCAATTTCAGTGCTTGTGATTGGTCTGTTTATATTTTCTATTTCTTCCTGGCTCAGTCTCAGAAGGAAGTGCTTTTCTAAGAATGTGTCAGTTTCTTCCAGGTAGTCCATTTTATTAACATATAGTTCCTTGTAGTAATCTGTCATGATCCTTTGTATTTCTGCAGTGTCAGTTGTTATTTCTCCTTTTTCATTTCTAATTCTGTTGATTTGAGTCTTTTCTCTTTTTTTCTTGATGAGTCTGGGTAACGTGTTATCAATTTTGTTTTTCTTCTCAATGAACCAGATTTTAGTTTTATTGATCTTTGCTATTTTTTCCTTCATTTCTTTTTCATTTATTCCTGATCTGATCTTTATGATTTCTCTCTGTCTGCTAACTTCAGGGATTTTTTTGTTCTTCTTTCTCTAATTGTTTTAGGTGTAAGTTTAGTTTTTTTATTTGAGAATTTTCTTGTTTCATGAGGTAGGATTTTACTGCTATAAACTTACCTCTGAGAATTGATTTTGCTGCATCCCATAGGTTTTGAGTCATCTTATTTTCATTGTCATTTGTTTCAAGGTATTTTTTGATTTCTTCAGTGATCTCTTAGTTATTTAGTAGTGTATTGTTTAGCTTCCATGTGTTTGTATTTTTTACAGATCTTTTTTCCTGTATTTGATATCCAGTATCATAGTGTTGTGGTTGGAAAAGATACTTGATACTATTTCAATTTTCTTAAATTTACCAAGGCTTGATTTGTGACCCAAGGTATGATCTATTCTGGAGAATGTTCCATGAGCACTTGAGAAGAGTGTATTCTGTTGTTTTTGAATGGAATGTCCTATAAATATCAATTAAGTCCATCTTGTTTAATGTGTCATTTAAAGCTTGTGTTTCCTTATATATTTTCATTTTGGATGATCTGTCCATTTGGTGTAATAGGGTGTTAAAGTCCCCTTCTATTTTTATGTTACTGTCGATTTCCCATTTTATGGATGTTAGCATTTGCCTTATGTATTGAGGTGCTCCTATGTTGGGTGCATAAATATTTACAATTGTTATATATTCTTTTTGGATTGATCGCTTGATCATTATGTAGTGTCCTTCTTTGTGTCTTGTAATAGTCTTTATTTTATAGTCTATTTTGTCTGGTATGAGAACTGCTACTCCCGTTTTTTTCTTCATTTCCATTTGCATGGAATATCTTTTTCCATCCCCTCACTTTCAGTCTTTATATGTCCCTAGGTCTGAAGTGGGTCTCTCATAGATAGCATATATATGGGTCATTTTTTGTGTGTGTCCATTTAGCCAATCCATGTCTTTTGTTTGGAACATTTAATCCAATTTCATTTAAGGTCATTATTTATATGTAGGTTCCTATTACCGTTTTCTTAATTGTTTGGGGTTTTTTATTATAGGTCTTTTCTTTCTCTTGTGTTTCCTAACTAGAGAATTTCCTTTAGCATTTGTTTTAAAGCTCGTTTGGTAGTGTTGAATTCTGTTAACTTTTGCTTGTCTTTAAATATTTTAATTTTTATATTGAATCTAAGTGAGATCCTTGCTGGGTAGAGTCATCTTACTTTTAGGTTTTTCTCTTTCATCATTATAAATATGTCCTGCCCCTCCCTCTGGCTTGCAGAGTTTCTGCAGAAAGGTCAGCTGTTAGTCCTCTGGGGAGTCCCTTGTATGTTTTGTTGTTTTTCACTTTTAATATTTTTTCTATGTATTTAATTTTTATAATTTGATTAATATGTGTCTTGGCATATTTCTCTTTGGATTTATCCTGCATGGGTCTCTCTTCGCTTCCTGGACTTGATTGACTATTTCCTTTCCCTTATTAGGGAAGTTTTCAAGTATAATCTCTTGAAATATTTTCTCAGACTCTTTTTTTTTTCTCTTCTTCTTCTGGGACCCCTATGATTCAAATGTTGGTGCATTTAATGTTCTTCCCGAGGTCTCTGAAACTGTCCTCAATTCTTTTCATTCTGTTTTCTTTATTCTGCTCTGCAGTAGTTATTTCAACCATTTTATCTTCCAGGTCACTTATCCATTCTGCCTCAGTTATTCTGCTGTTGATTCCTTCTAGAGAATATTTAATCTCATTTACTGTGTTGTTCATCATTGTTTGTTTGCTCTTTCGTTCTTCTAGATCCTTGCTAAACTTTTCTTGTATTTTCTTCATTCTATTTCCAAGATTTTTGATCATCTCTATGATCATTGTGCTGAATTCCTTTTCAGGTAGACTACCTATTTTGTCTTCATGTGTTTGTTCTGGTGGGTTTTTACCTTGCTCCTTCATCTGCTGTGTAGTTCTCTGTCTTCTCATTTTGCTTAACTTGCTTTTCTGGGGTCTCCTTTTTGCAGGCTGCAGGTTAGTAGTTCCCATTTTTTTGGTGTCTGCTCCCAATGGGTAAGGTTGGTTCAGTGGGTTGTGTAGGTTTCCTGGTGGAGGGGACTTTTTCCTGTGTTCTGGTGCATGAGGCTGGATCATTTCTTTCTGGTGTGTAGGAACCCATCCAGTGGTGTCTTTTGGGATGTCTGTGAAATTATGATTTTAGGCAGCCTCTCTGCTAATGGGTGGTGCTGTGTTCCTGTCTTTCTAGTTGTTTGGCATAGGGTGTCTAGCACTGTAGCTTGGTGGTCGTTGAGTGGAGCTGCATCTTAGCCTTGAGATGGAGATCTCTGGGAGAGCTTTCTCCATTTGGTATTATGTGGGGATGGGAGGTCTCTGGTGGACTAATGTCCTGACCTTGGCTCTCTCACCTCAGAGGCTCAGGCCTGAACCTGGCTGGAGAACCAAGACCTTATCAGACACATGGCTCAGAAGAAAAGTGAGAAGTAAAAGGAAAGAAAGAAAAAAATGAAATAAAACAAATATTATTAAAATGAAAGAAAATTATTCAAAATATAAAAGTAAAGAAGTAATTAAAAGCAAGAAAGAAGACAGCAACCAAACCAGAAAACTAATCCACCAATGATAACAAGCACTAAAAAGTACACGAAAAAGAACAACAACAACAAAAAGAACAGAACCATAGGACAAAGTGTAAAAAGAATGTTATATGGAGAAAAATCACACAAAGAAGCATATACATACACACTGACTAAAAGAGAAAAAGGAAAAAAAATTAACAAAATAAAAGGAATAGAGCAACCAAATGAATAATCATATCTACCAATGATAATAAGCTCTAAATTCTAAACTAAGAAAAATATAAAACCAGAAATATATTAGATGCAGAAAGTAAACCCCAAGTCTAAATTTGCTCCCTACATCCACCACTTCAATTTTGGGATAATTTGTTGTCTATTCAGGTATTCGTTAGATGCAGGGTACATCAAGTTGATTGTGGAGATTTAATCTGCTGCTCCTGAGGCTGCTGGGAGAAATTCCCCTTCCTCTTTGTTCACACGACTTCTGGGGTTCAGCTTTGGATTTGCCCCCACTCCATGTAGATTTCCTGAAGACGTCTGTTGCCTGCCTGGACAGGATGGGGTTAAAGTAGCAGCTGATTAGGGGGCTCTGGCTCACTCAGGTCTGGGGAATGGAAGGGTACGGAATGCGGGGCTAGCCTGCCATGGCAGAGGCTGACATGGTGATGCAACAGCCTGAGGCACACCATGTATTCTCCCTGGGAAGTTGTCCCTGGATCACAGGACCCTGGCAGTGGCGGGGTGCACAGACTCCCAGGAGGTGTGGTGTGGATAGTGACTTGTGCCTGCACACAAGATTCTTGGTGGCTGCAGTAGTAGCCTTAGCATCTCATGCCCGTCTCTGGTGTCTGCACTGATAGCCACAGCTCACACCCGTCTCTGGAACTTGTTTAGGTGGTGCTCTGAATCCCCTCTCCTTGCGTACCCCATAACAATGGTCTCTTGCTTCTTAGGCAGGTCCAGAGTTTTTCCTGGACTCCCTCCTGATTAGCTGTGGTGCACTAGCCCCTTCAGGCTGTCTTCACACAGCCAACCCCAGTCCTCTCCCTCAGATCTGATCTCAGAAGCCCGAGCCTCAGCTCCTATCTCCCACTTGCCCAGGCAGGTTAGCAGACAATCCTCTCAGGCTGGTGAGTGCTGGTCGGCCCTGATCATATGTGTGGGCATCTCTCTGCTTTTCTCTCTGCACCACTGTTGTGCTCTCCTCCACGGCTCCAAATCTTCCCCCCTGCCCACCCCCTGTCTCCACCAGTAAGGGGGCTTGCTAGTGTGTGTAAACTTTTCCTCCTTCACAGCTCCCTCCCAGAGGTCCTGTCCCTATTCTTTTGTCTCTGTTTTTTTCTTTTGCCCTACCCAAGTACCTGGGGAGTTTCTTGCCTTTGGGGAAGCCTGAGGCCTTCTGCCAGAGTTCAGTAGGTGTTCTGTAGGGGTCATTCCACATGTAGATGTATTTTTGATGTATTTGTGGGGAGGAAGGTGATCTCCATGTCTTATTCGTCCGCCATCTTGAAGGTCCCTCCTTTATATCTGTTTTGAATTCTTCCCAAACACTAATTACAGGACTTCTCCAGGTGGCCTTCCTTAGTCCAGTGCATCTACCTATGCACTGGGCCTCAATCCTTTGGGACCTGATTTATCTTGACACTAGTTGAGTACCATATTTTGACAGAAAGGACTTTAGAAATCATCTCATCAGTCTTTTTAAGATCTAGGACTTGACTTCAAGTTCAGTGCAATGGAACACTATTTAATTACATTCTTTTACAATATTTAAATGGGAGAGATGTACCTAATGTAAGTAGACAATTACCTAATTTGAAAAGCAAGTTTAATCTTTTTGCATATATTTTCTCATTTGAAATTGATAGCATAAAACTTTACTGAATACTACATCAAGCTTATTTTCAGAATGCATAATTAAAAGTAAAATGTGACTAAATATAAGAATATATATTAAAACACTTTCCTTATGAAGTGAGTTAGAGTAGATATAATTTTATAATAGCTGGTTTATACTTATTAATTTAATGATTTGTTTACATTGTCTTTCTTATTTTTGATAGAACTATATCAAATTAGAATAATTTTAAATATTATGCAATTCAGTTTTGTTCGTTAGAGTTTAAGGATTTGGTACCATGCGCTGATACTACATCATCAGCATCATCATCATCATCATCATCATCATCATCCCATATTACTTTTCCAATGCATTCACTATCATGTTCCTCAAAATTTCTCAGTGAAATCAATTGTGTCGAGTGACTATTACCATTTGCTAGATGAGGAAAGTGTGACAACTTTCAGTGACTTGTCTAGGATCATCAAGTTTGTAACAGAGCACATCCTAAACATCAATCTTCTGACTTGAAACCAATGAACTGTGCAAGTCAATACAAATATAAAAAGTGTGTATACTGTAAATAAGTAAGATAAAGTATAAAAGAAGTACCTAAAAATGTATTGTGATATAAGTAATAGCAGTCTGATTATTTCAGTAGTCTTTTGGACAAACTTTTTTAATTTACAATTTTTCTGTGTCTTATTTACTTAGTTCTTTACATAGCCAGGTACACATACAGAAGGTGTCAGTGACTGTGAACTTATGAAATGAGCCATAGTTGCTCTGATTTTTCAAACGTTTTAATAATAACATGATATTAGCTAACACAAACACAGAACTTACTGTACCAGACACTGATCTTTGCACTTTATATAAACTAATGCATTTGATTTTCACTAATTCTATCAGGTAAATACTATTGTTATTCCATTTGAAAATAAGGAAACTAAGGCTCACAGAGTTAAAATAATTTTCCCAAATTCACAAGACTTGCCTAGCCAGTATTCAAACCTGGGCAGTCTGGCTCCAGTATCTGCCTTCTTAAGCACTACAAAACATTATTATCCACAGTTTACAGATAAAGAAGATGAGGTGCAGAGTTTAAGTTGCCCAAGGTCAGTAGCCAGTATGTTAAACTCCAAGAGTCTGGGTCTAGAGTCCAGGATTGTAACAGTTGTACTATACTGGAAAAAAAACTGCCTTTAATTCTTAATTACACAAAGATTTTTTTTTATTTCCTTGGTTAACACCTAGGGGAATATTTGCCCCCAGGGGATATTTGGCAATATCTGGAGATAATTTTGGTTGTTACAACATGGTGGGGTGTGGGACGACACAGAGATGGGGTGGGGTTGGGGGGAAGAGGTGCCACTGACAACCAGCAGGAGGAGGCCAGGAATGCTACTAAATATTCTACAATCTAAACTACAGCCCCCCCAACAACAAAGAATTATCCAGCCCCAAATGTGAATAGTACAAAGTTTGAGAAACTATGTTTTTACTGCTCTTATCTTTGTTTAGATATATAAACAAGGTTAAGCATATTCCTAGATACCATTTTTGTTTATAACAGAAAATAATTTTGGAATATTCTAATAATATCAAATAAAGCAGTAGCACAATTAAAAAGTCTAGAATAACTTTAAGTTTTAAAAACTGTCTCCTCAATTTATATTTAAGTATTTATTCAAAAAATTATATTTTTAGAATTCTAACTTGATGATAGCAATATTATCATCTAGGCAAGCTTTCAATTATGGGGAGGCGGGAATATGTTAACACTTCCCCATGAGTTTAAACCTTACAACATAACCATCCTAGAAGATGAGAACTAGTTTTGTTTTGTTTTGTTCTCTTGTAAGTTTCCAGTCACTCATATAATCAGGTTCCGATGCTTTCCTTTATATGGAAAAAGTGGTGGAAAGGCAAACTAGTTAAGCCAATAATTACTTGAGAATCAGTGAGAGGATTAAAGTGAGATTCTCTTTCTTGCACAAATCCAGATGGTAAATTACTACATCCTGAGCTTAAAAAGCAAAATTTGAGTTGATTTATTTTAGCATCATTTTTAGATAAACTACATTTTAATTATCAAGTTGCTTGTTGTTGGTCAATATTTCAGGATTAGTATTTTTTATGGTACAAGTCACATACACCCAGGAACTCAATATACATTACTGGGTGATGGTGAAGGGGATGGCAGTGACGAGGATGACATCAATGAAATAGCATTAAGAAAATAAATTTGTATATAACAATATTAATTCAAAGTGGATCTTATATTTAAAGACACGGAAGAAATAAACCCACTTAGAAAACTCAGTAGGTGGCTAATTCACTATGTACATGATAATTAATTTATAACACACATCATAACCTCAGTAATTTGGAACTATGAACATGCAAATGATGCACCAAATGGTTTGCAGGGTATTTTAAACAAAGGAATTTCTTACTTCAGGGCTTTCATAATTAAGACTTTCTTTTTAAAATACATGGCACTTGGTCAGCAACGGCCTCAAGGGGCTGAACTATTGAACAATAACATAGCCAGCTCTTCTTAGAACTATTTACAAAATAACTATAAATAAATAAGTAAGCAACTGATAACTAAAATCAGACTAAATTACAAAGAATTATAGTTTAATAGATACTGCCTTGTAGGCTTGAGTTCACTATTTCCAGGGAAAGAAAGAAAATTTTACTGAGACATTTGATAGCCATAATTTTATTTTCATTGAGTAGAAAATATGGACTTAAATTTAACTATAGGTGCTCTTGGGCTATTTACTATCAGAATTCTATGTTACCTTGCAACTTTATAACAGAGGGTACTTTATTTTCCCATCTGATCCATCCATAGTAGAAGTTATTTTATGATTCTCAATGAGCTGTCATGAAACAATTCAAGGATGAAGAACAAGTAAGTCTTCTTTCCCTATTTCTCTCCGTCTACCAGCTTTTCTGTACCAAATGATAAGAAATATTTCCAGCTCATCAAGACAAGGAGTTTGAAAGAGGTCATAGAAAATAGTTATCACAGAAGAGACTCCGAATGATATATTTTTCTCGATCATATATATATATATGTGGGGGCGGGTGGGTGTGCGCATATGCGTGCATACACTTTAAATGCACAATGAGAATGAACTGCCCTCACTTGGACCACATGGAAGGGACAAGTACATGATCATCTCTCCACTTGGAACAGACACCTAGTCTCCTTCCTTCACATAAGTTCAGGAAGAGGAACCCCTCACTGATCTCTTTGGTCATTTCCCTTGCTGCACATGTTTCCCTTGACCTATGGCTAACAAAAAAAAAGGCTTTGATGGACAGAAGGTGAATTTATATCTATAACAACTCACTGTTGATAGCACAAAAATACTAAACCTGTTAATAGAAATATAAGACCTGGTTTCACAGAGAAGAGAGCATAAAGGAGACAGTAATGTGGTCAAAACACAAAATAGTGAGTCTGTCAAGAGAAGGAGAAACTAATATCTTTTAGGCTAGTAAATTCTTTACCACACACATGGTCTACGAAATTATTACCAATATGTTAAAACATGTATCTTCTCTTCAATCTCTAATTTTATTCTCATTAGCCATACATTGCAGGAATGCCAGGATAATAATAGGTCCAGCAAAGTTACTTTTCATCCAATTATGGCCTGATAGATTTTCATCCAAACCAACACCCAACATTGGTCCCATCAAAATATTTGTTGTTGGACAGTGATACTCTCCATACAGTAACAATAAAGAACACAAGATAAGTTGGATAGGGGAAGGGAGGTGATTAAATTGTTCAGGACTTGTTTCAGTTTCTGCATCTAGAAGTTCTTTATAATATCAGTAGAATAGATGCCCATGTCATTCAGCAGTTTGTCAAATAAGTTTAAAGGGTTAATAGTCCTTCCCTCATTTAACAAATATGGTTACACTTACGGACATACCAGTACTCTCAATGTATTTTAACTATGTTGTAGTACACAAACCAGGGAGCAATTTTGATCATTTGTTCGAAATTTATATTCCTCATCTCCTGGCCAAAAAGAATGTAACTCTCCATCTTTCCAAGGCTAAACTTTCTTCCTGTGCCTTCAGGGATCTCTCCTGTGTAGTTTATCTCCTTCTCCTACTTTTAATCAGATCCTCTCTGCTAAATTTTCTTCATTACTCCACATTGTGCCCAATACTTCTTTTCCTAACAAAACAATACAAAACTCTACCTCCAACCTAAACTCTCAGTTTGACTTAGGGATTATTTACCTGTAAGGAACAGAAATCTACCCAAAAATGTTCAGGGATAAAGGAGATCTGTTGAAAAATTAGTTGTGCTAAAAAATCAAAAGAGAGTACATGTGAACCTTAGGGGAACTGGATACTTGTAAGGCAGCTAGTGTCTCCACAAGTGTGCACATGTACACACATGTGCATGCACACACATGAATATATATACATGTGAATGGGGTCATCTTATATGTATTTTCTGTGATTTGATTTTTTTAATCTCATAGTAGTTCATAGAAAAATTTTCAATAAATAGCATAATATCTCATAGCTTAAATGTACCATAATTTAGTAAATAATTTCCTCATTGCTAGACATTTCTCTTATTTTTAATTTTTAATCTATTACAAACATTCCTGTAATAATTTGTACCATATTTTAATGTACATTTACAAGGTTGTCTGTGAAATATAATCCCATAAGTAAAACTGCTTGATCTAAGGCACATGTAAGGATTTTAGTACATGCTGTCAAACTTTATGGAAAAGCAAATATCAAGATGGTGGAGCAGTAGGATGTGGAGCTCACCTTCCCCCAAAGATACATCAAAAATATATCTACAAGGGGCTTCCCTGGTGGCGCAATGGTTGAGAGTCCGCCTGCCGATCAGGGGACATGGGTTTGTGCCCCGGTCCGGGAAGATCCCACATGCCGTGGAGTGGCTGGGCCCGTGAGCCATGGCCGCTGAGCCTGTGTGTCTGGAGCCTGTGCTCCGCAACGGGAGCGGCCACAACAGTGAGAGACCCACAAATTGCAAAAAAAAAAAAAAAATACATCTACAAGTGGAACGACTCTCACAGAACATCTACTGAACACTGGCAGAAGACCTCAGACCTCCAAAAGGGCAAGAAAATCTCCCCATAACTGGGTAGTACAAAAGAAAAAAGAAAAAAAAAAGAGAGAAAAGAATCGGGATGGAACCTGCACCCCTGGGAAGGAGCTCTGAAAGAAGAAAGTTTTCCACATACAGGGAAGTCCCCTCACTGGTGGGGAGATCAGCCAGGACAGAGGGGGAGCTTTGGAGCCTCAGAAGAGAACACAGCAACAGGTTTTCAGAGGCCAAAGCAGAGAGAAACCTGCACAGATGATTGGTGCTGACTGGCACTCTCTAGCCTGAGATGCTGGTCTGTTGGGGTGTGAAGGGTCTGGGTGCTGTGGCTTGGGCTTTGAAGGTCAAACCCTGGAGAGAGGACTGAAGTTGATTGCATGAAGACAGCCTGAGGGTGCTAGGGTGTGGTGCACAACAACCAAGGGAGTATGGGAAGAAGCCTGGACCCACCAGAGAGGCAAGGCACCATTGTTGGGGGATGAGTGAGGAGAGGGGCGGGCCTACTATATGAGCTTCTTTCAGGTGTCACATGCTCTCATGTGGCAGAACACCACCTACATAAGCTACAGGGGTGGGTGTGAGCCACCACTGCCATCTTGGACTCCAGAGGCGGGCACAAACCACTGCCACTACCGAGGATCCTGTGAGTGGGTGCAGGTTGCTGACCCCACCTTTCCAGGAGCATGTGCGGCCTGCCAACAAGGGTCCTGCAACAGTACCCACCACTGCCCCAACTTCCCTGGGAGTGCACGTGGCCTATTGCCACTGCAGAGGATCCCATGACCCTGTGTGAACCACTACCCCTGCCACCCAGGGGTATGTGTGACCTGCTGCCACTACTGAACGTCCCACAACTCAGTGCCAACTGCTGCCCTCACCTTCCTGGGAGTGTGTACACGGTCCATGCACCTGCACACACCCATTATCAAGGGGATAATGGCCAGCACACACTGAGGAAAGAGAAAACAAGCATCCAAACCAAATACAGCCCTCACACCAAACCAAATACAGCCCTCACACCAAAAAAATATTAAACTGGCACAAGCTATGCAGGGATGTTCCCACATATAAATAGCCCTCCAAGAGTACAGTAGATATTTGTTTCTCCTAAACTCACAGAGTAAGAGTAATATAAGCAAAATGAAGAAGCAGAGGAATGACTCTCAGTTAAAAGGCCAAGAGAATTCCCCTGAAGGAAAAAAAACATGAAACAGATCTCTTCAGTCTAACAGACACCAAGTTCAAAAAGAAGGTGATGAAAATACTGAAGGAATTAAGAAAGGCTATCAACAGAAATGCAGATTACTGTAAAAAGGAACTAGAAACTATAAGGAGGAGCCAAGAAAAATTAGAAACTTCATTTGCTGAGATGAAAGCTGAGCTCAAGGCAATGAATAGTGGAATGAATAATGTAGAAGAAAGAATAAGTGACATGGAAGATATAATAATGGAAATTACCCAATAAAAAACAGCAGGAAGAAAGCCAAATGAAAAAAAAAAAGAAAGCAATATAAGAGACCTATGGGATAATATAAAGCAGGCCAATCTATGCATAATAGGGATTCCAGAAGGAGAAGGAGAAAAGGGGATTGAAAATGTATTTGAAGAAACTATGGCTGAAAACTTCCCAAACCTAAAGAAGGAAACAGATATCCAGATACAGGAAGCACAGAGGGTCCCAAACAAGATGAACCCAAACAGACATATGCCAAGACATACTATGATAAAAGTGGCAAAAGTTAAAGATAAAGAGAGGATTCTGAAGGCACCAAGAGAAAAACAACGAGTTAATTACAAGGGAACCCGCATGAGGCTATTAGCTGATTTCTCTACAGAAACACTGCAGGCCAGAAGGGTGTGGCAAAATATATTCAAAGTCTTGAAAGAGAAAAAGCTGCAACCTACAGTGTTCTATCCAGCAAGATTATCATTTAGAATAGGAGGAGAAATAATTTCTCAGACAAGCAAAAACTAAAAGAATACGGCAATACTAAACCTATCCTAAAAGAAATATTAAAAGGTCATCTCTAAATAGAAAAGAAGCAAGAAGATATAGGAAAGAGGAAATCACAACTGATAAGTAAATCACTTAAACTAGCCAGTATACAGATCAAAAAGAAAAAAAATACTATTTGTGAAAGCAATGATAAACACAAGGAACAGCAAAATGATAAACATGAGAATGTAAAAAGGGACATCAAAATCATAAAATGTGGGGAAGGAGAGTAAGACAATGCAGATTATTTTTCTTTTCTTTTTTTAGAATGTCTTGGAGCCTATATAACTATCAGTCTAAAGCAAGCAGATATAGGAAGGGGTTAACATACTTGAGAAACAGGGCAACGCCAAATCAAAAACATACAGTAGAGTCACAAAACCCAAAAAGAACACAAGCATAAAATAAAAGGAAATCATACAATAGAGTCACAAAACCCAAAAAGAACACAAGCATAAAATAAAAGGAAATCATCAAACCACAAAAAAGAAAAAGAAAAAGAAAGGAACAAAGAAGAAACAAAGAATCAACTGGAAAACAAGGTTTGAAATGGCAATAAATACATATGTATCAATAATTACCTTAAATGTCAATGGACTGAATGCTCCAATAAAAAGACATAGAATGGGCTTCCCTGGTGGCACTGTGGTTGAGAGTCCGTCTGCCGATGCAGGGGACACAGGTTCATGCCCCAGTCTGGGAAGATCCCACATGCCATGGAGTGGCTGGGCCCATGAGCCATGGCCGCTGAGCCTGCGCGTCCGGAGCCTGTGCTCTGCAATGGGAGAGGCCACAACAGTGAGAGGCCTGCATACTGCAAAAAAAAAAAAAAAAAAAAAGAAAAAAAAGACATAGAATGGCAGATTGGTTAAAAAAACAAGAACCTACAATATACTGCCTAAAAGAGACTGACCTTAGGGCAAAGGACACACATAGATTGAAAGTGAAGGGATGGAGAAAGATATTTCAGGCAAACGGAAATGACAAGAAAGCAAGAGTTGCAATACTCATATCAGACAAAATAGACTTTAAAGACTATAAAGAAAGATAAAGAAGGACAGTATATAATGATAAAAGGATCAATACAAGAAGAGGATATTACACTCATCAACTTATTTGAAGCTAATATAGGAGCACCCAAATACATAAAACAAATACTAACAGACATAAAGGGAGAAATTGATGGGAATACAATAATAATAGGAGAATGTAACACCAAACTCACATCAATGGACAGATCTTCCAGACAGAGAATCAATAAAGCAACAGAGGTCCTAAATGGTACAATAGAACAGCTAGACTTAATTGATATTTTCAGGACATTGCATCAAAAAAAAAACAAAAAAAAAAAAACAAAAAAAAAACCGAATACATATTCTTTTCAAGTACACACGGAACATTCTCTAGCATTGACCACATACTGGGGCACAAAACTAACCTCAACAAATTTAAGAGTATAGAATTTATTTCAAGCATCTTCTCCAACCACAATGGCATGAAACTAGAAATCAACCACAGGAAAAGAAATGAGACCAAAATGACTACATGGAGACTAAACGATATGCTACTTAAAACCAATGGGTCAACGAGGAAATCAAAGGGGAAATTAAAAAATACCTTGAGACAAATGACAATGAAAACACAACCATACAAAAGCAGTTCTTAGAGGGAAGTTCATAGTGATACAGGCCTTCATCAAAAACAAGAAAAATCTCAAGTCAACAACCTAAATGACCACTTAAAAGAATTATAAAAAGAAGAACAAACAAAACCTAAGGTCAGCAGAAGGAATGAAATAATAAAGATCAGGGAGGAAATAAATAAAATAGAGATTAAAAAAACAATAGAAAAATGTCAATAAAACCCAGAGCTGTTTCTTTGAAAGAGTAAAGAAAAATGACAAACCTCTAGCCAGGCTCACCAAGAAGAAAAGAGAGAGAACCGAAATAAAATAAGAAATGAAGGAGAAATCTCAACTGATACCACAGAAATACATAAAACGATAAGAGAACACTATGAACAATTATATACCAACAAATTTGACAACATAGAAGAAATAGACAACTTTCTAGAAACATACAGCCCACCAAAACTGAATCAAGAAGAAATAGATGATTTGAACAGACCAATCACTAGAACTAGAAGTGAAATAGAACCTGTAATAAAAACAAACAAACAAACAAAAGAACTCCCTACAAACAGAAGTCCAGAACCAGATGACTTCACAGGCGAATTCTATCAGACCTACAAAGAAGAACTTATAGTGAAGACCTTATAGCAATTCTTCTCAAACTCTTGCAAAAGACTGAAGAGGAGGGAACACTCCCAAAACACTTTATGAAGCCTTCATCACCCTGATACCAAAACCAGACAAAGACACCAACAAAAAAGAAAATTACAGGCTAATATCTTCGATGAATATAGATGCAAAAATTCTCAACAAAATATTAGCAAACCAAATCCAACAAGGCATAAAAAATATCATATACCACAACCAAGTGGAATTCATCTCAAGTTCAAAAGGTTGGTTTGACATTTGCAAATCAATGTAATACACCACATTAACAAAAGAAAAGTAAAAAAAAAACACATGATCATCTCAATAGATGCAGAAAAAGCATTTGACAAAATTCAACATCCATTCATGATAAAAACTCTTACCAAAGTGGGAATAGAGGGAACATATCTCAACATAGTAAAAGACATTTATGACAAACGCACATCCAGTATAATATTCAATTGTGAAAAGGTAAAAGCCTTCCCACTAAAATCTGAAACAAGACAAGGATGCCCACCCTCACCACTTCTATTCAACATAGTATTGGAAGTCCTAGCCACAGCAATCAGGCAAGAAAAAGAAATAAAATGTATGAATTGGAAGGGAAGAAGTAAAAATTGTCACTATATGCAGATGACATGATACTATATATAGAAAACCCTAAGGATTCCACACAAAAAACACTAGAGCTAATAAATAAATTCAACAAAGTATCAGGATACAAGATTAGCATTCAAAAATTGGTTGCATTTCTTAACACTAACAATGAAATATCAGAAAAGGAATGTAAAAAAAAAAAAAAACAAAACACAATACCTTTTAAAATTGCACTAAAAAAAAAAACATACCTAGGAATAAACCTGACCAAGGAGGTGAAAGACTTATATGCTGAAAACTACAAAGCATTATTAAAGGAAATTAAAGAGGCTTCAAAGAAATGGAAAGCTAGCCTATGCTCTTGGATTGGAAGAATTAATACTGTTAACATGGCAATACTACCCAAAGCAATCCACGGATTTAATGAAATCCCTATCAAAATACCCGAGACATTTTTCACAGAACTAGAACAAATAATCCAAAAATTTATATGGAACCATAACAGACCCAGAATTGCCAAAGCAATCCTGAGGGAAAAAAACAAAGCAGGAGGCATAACTCTCCCAGAATTCAGACAATACTACAAAGCTACAGTAAACAAAACAGTGTGGTATTAGTACAAAAGCAGACATACGGCTCAATGCAACAGAGTAGAAAACGCAGAAAAAAAAAAACCCACACCTATGGTCAATTCCTTCTTGACAAAGGAGGCAAGAATATAAAATGAGAAAAAGACAGTCTCTTCAGCAAGTGGTGCTGGGAAAGTTGGACAGCTGCAAGTGAATCAATGAAGTTACAACACATCCTCACACCATGCACAAAAATAAACTCAAAATGGCTTAAAGACTTAAACATAAGACATGACACCATAAAACTCCTAGAAGAGAACATAGGCAAAACATTCTCTGATATAAGTTGTACCAATGTTTTCTTAGGGCAGTCTCCCAAGGCAATAGAAACAAAAACAAAAATAAATAAATGGGATTAATCAAACTTACAAGTTTTGCTCAGCAAAGAAAGCCATAAAAAAACAAAAAGACAACATATGTAATGGGAGAAAATATTTGCAAATGATGTGAGAGACAAGGGCTTAATCTCCAAAATACACAAACAGCTCATACAACTCAACAACAAAAAAACCAAACAACCCAATCGAAAACTAGGCAGAAGACCTTAATAGACATTTTTCCAAAGAAGACATACAGATGGCCAGTAGGCACATGAAAAGATGCTCAACATCACTAATTATTAGAGAAATGTAAATCAAAACTACAATAAGGTATCACATCACACCAGTCAGAATGGCCATCATTAAAAAGTCTACAAATAACAAACACTGGAAAGGGTGTGGAGAAAAGGGAACACTCTTACACTGTTGGTGGGAATATAAGATGGTACAGCCACTATGGAAAACAGTGTGGAGTTTCCTCAGAAAACTAAAAATAGAATTATCATATGATCCAGCAATCCCACCCCTGGGCATATACCTGGACAAAACTATAATTCAAAAAGATACTTGCTTCCCTATGTTCATAGCAGCAGTATTCACAATAGCCAAAACATGGAAACAACTTAAATGTCTATCGACAGATGAATGGCTAAAGAAGATGTGGTACATATATACAATGGAATACTACTCAACTGTAATAAAGAATGAAATAATGCCATTTGCAGCAACATGGATGCAAATAGAGATTATCATACTAAGTGAACTAAGTCAGAAAGAGAAAGACAAATACCATATGATATCACTCACTTATATGTGGAATCTAAAATATGGCACAAATGAACCAATCTACAAAACAGAAACAGACTCACACACATACAGAACAGACCTGTGGTTGCCAAAGAGGAGGGGGTTGGGAGAGGGAGGGACTGGGAATGTGTGATTAGCAGACATAATTATATATATGATGGATAAACAACAAGGTCCTACTGTATAGCACAAGGAACTATATTTAATACCCTGTGATAAACCATAATGGAAAATAATATTTTTAAAAAAGAATGTTTATATGTGTATAACTGATTCACTTCGCTGTACAGCAGAGATTGGCACAATATTGTAAATTAACTATACTTCAATTAAAAAATAAAAATTAAAAGAAAAGATGCTTTATGAACATATATTCCTAGTAATCTTTGAGAAAACCTATTTCCCAATATTCTCATCAAAGTGGATATTATAAACGTTTTAAACTTTTGCCAGTGTAATGAAAGAAATTCAGTAACTCTCTGAATATTTCTTTTCAATTTTTCAATTTTATTTTATTTTAAATTTTCATTTTACTGATTACTAGTAATTTAAAATAATTCTATATGTTTGTTGGTCCATTTTTATTTGTAATGGTTTTTAAAATTATTTTCCTATAAGACTTCTGTATATATTATGTACATTACCCATTGTCTGATATATGTGTTGCCTATGTCTTTGCCCTTTATTGTTACCATGTATAATTTAAATTTTTTTATGTTGTTGAATGGTTAATTTATTTCCTTATGGATTCTGGGTTTCAGATCATAATCACAAAGTCCTTCTTTACCTTGAGTTTTAAACACACAATAAGTTTCTTCTGATATGATTAGAGTTTTGTTTTTTACATTTAAATCTTTAGTCCATTTGGAATTTATTTTGGTGTAAGGTGTGAGGCAAATGATCTAACTTTACTTTTATTTCTAAACAGATAGGTCTCCAAACAACACTTATTGACTAGTCTACTCCATTTTTTTAAATTGAAGTATAGTTGATTTACAATATCATGTTAGTTTCAGGTGTACAGCCCAGTGATTCTTTTCCCTTATAAGTTATTACAAAATATTGAGTATAGCTCCCTGTGCTATACAGTAGGTCCTTGTTGGTTATCTATTTTTTAAACAGTAGTGTGTATATGTTAATCCAAACCTCCTAATATATCCCTCCCCCCACTCCCCTTTTCCCTTTGGTAACCATAATTTTGTTTTCTATGTCTGTGTGTCTCTTTCTGTTTTGTAAGTAAGTTCATTTGTATCATTTTTTTTTAGATTCTACATATAAGTGATATCATATGATATTTGTCTTTGTCTGGCTTACTTCACTTAGTATGATAATATCTAGGTCCATCCATGTTGCTGCAAGTGGCATTATTTCATTCTTTTTCATGGCTGAGTAATATTCCATTGTGTATAAATACCACATCTTCTTTATCCATTACTCTGTTGATGGACATTTAGTTTCCTTCCATGTCTTAGCTATTGTAAATAGTGCTGCAATGAATATTGGGGTGCAAGTAACTTTTCAAATTATGTTTTTTCTGGATATAAGCGCAGGAGTTGGATTGCAGGATCATATGGTAGCTCTATTTTTAGTTTTTTAAGGAACATCCATGCTGTTCTCCCTAGTGGTTGTACCAATTTACATTCCCACCAACAGTGTAGGAGGGTTCCTTTTTCTCCACATCCTTTCCAGTATTTACTGTTTGTATACTTTTTGATGATAGCCATTCTGACTGGTATGAAGTGATACCTCATTGTAGTTTTTTTTTTCTTTTGCACAGTATAGTACTGGATGAAAAACAGAAATATAGATTAATGGAACAGGATAGAAAGCCCTGAAATAAAGCCACACACCTATGGTCAATTAATCTATGACAAATGAGACAAGAATATATAGTGAAGAAAAGACAGTCTCTTTATTAAGTGGTGCTGGGGAAAACTGGACAGCTACATGTAAAAGAATGATATTAGAACATTCTCTAACACTATAAACAAAAATAAACTCAAAATGGATTAAAGCCCTAAATGTAAGACTGGATACTATAAAACTCTTAGAGGAAAACATGGGCAGAACACTCTCTGACATAAATCACAACAGTATCTTTTTTGATCCACCTCCTATGGTAATGGAAATAGGAAGAAAAATAGACAAACTAGACCTAATTAAACTTAAAAGCTTTTTCACAGAAAAGGAAACCACAAACAAAATGAAAAGACATCCTACAGAATGGGAGAAAATATTTGGAAACCATGCGACCAACAAGGGATTAATCTGCAAAATGTACAAACAGCCCATACAGCTCAATATCAAAAAAAAAAAAAAACCCAATCAAAAAAAAATGGCAGAATTTCTAAATAGTCACTTCTCCAAAGAAGTTATACAGATGGCCAAAAGACACATGAAAAGATGCTCAACATCACTAATTATTAGTCTACTCCATTTTTAATTATTTGAAACAGCATTTTTTTTGGCCGCACTGTGAGGCATGTGGGATGTTACTTTGGCAACCAGGGATCAAACCCATGCCCCCTGCAGTAGAAGGGCAGAGTCTTAACCACTGAACCACTAGGGAAGTCCCTGAAACACCACACTTTTATTGTACATTAGTTCTTATGCATATACAGGTGATTGTTTGGGGGATATTTTTTCTGTTCTACTGATGTAAATGTAATAATTGATATATAAGAACTCTGCCTGCCGAGAAACCATTTCCTCAGATTGTATATAATGATACTTCAAATATCTCATGTTGAACACTGCCCATATTTTTTCCTTAAACATGATCTTCACGTAATTCTTATCACATTTAATGCCATCCTCATTCCTCTGTCACCTAGCCAAGAAACTGTATTGTCATGTTTGTTAGTTCCTTCTCTCTCTCTCCCATATCTTATCAGCAATCAAATCTTAACTTCTATTCTAAAACATCTCTCCAAACTTCTGTTATGCTATTTCCATGACCACAGTCATATTTCAAGCCTTAATTTTCTGTCTCAAGGATTATTACAATATTATTACCCAGTATACTCAATAGCCTCTTAAGTGGTCCTCTAATAGATGTAAATTTCAGAACTGCCTGATAGATTTATTTTCTGCTTCTTCAATGTACCCCAAATGAAGCTTTGATAAAAATTATACAGGTGAACAATACATTTAGTTTTTAAATGTTAGACATTAAAAATGATCAAAGTGATTTAAAATAGAGACAATACTTTTGTCTATAAAACTGATAAAGAACAAAAAATGCCCAATATTTGGAAGCAATCCAATGAAGCAGATTTCTACTGGTGGGTGCATAATTTCATGCAAGATTTCCAGAAAACAGTTTGACAATGAGTATCTGTAATTCCACTTCTAATAATTTATTCTAAGGGATAACCTGTTGTATTCTCTAAATAATTTATACAACTACATTTGTTGTAGTGTTTTCTTTTTGCAAATAAACTGTCCAGACATAATAAAGTGCTATAATAAATTATGATATATCCATATGATAAGAATGTGACCATTAAAATTGGATTATCAAAGCATATTGAAATAATCTGAATGAAGAAGACATGAAAGAAACTGTGTTACAATATACTACTTTGTTTTTTAAATTTGCAATACACAAACACTGGATGAAAGCATACAAGAAATGCCATTGAATAATGGTATTATAGATACATTTTTTTTAAAAATTCATCTTGTGATTTTCCTACAGATTTAGAATTTTCTAGAATGAAGATACAACTACTATTGTAATAAAACCAAACAACAATACCAATAAAATAAATTTTATTTCATATCAGAATCACAAAACAGAGTGCAGTAAGTCACCAATATAGGAATGGATTATATTTCATTTTATTTTTTGTGGTATATCCATAATGAAATGTGTAGTACCATAAAATGAATGAAGTTCTGAGACATGCTGTAATGTAGTTGAACCTTAAAAACATTATTCTATTTGAAATAAGCTAGATACAGGAGGATAGATATTGTATGGTTGCACTTATATGAAACGTCTAGAATTGGCAAATCCACAGAAACAAAGTAGATTAGAGATAACCAGAAGTTTGGACAATGGAATAATAGGGATTTATTGCATAACTGGTACAGTTTGAGGTGGTAAAAAATTTGGAAATAGATAGTGATGATGGTTGCACAACTTTATGAATATACTTAATGGCACTGAATTTTACACTTAAAATGACAAATTTTATGTCATATCACAATAACAAAAATGAGGGAATGGATTATATTTTAAAAGTCTGTTTGTATAAACAAAAGACATCAACAGACACATCACAGAAGAGAAAATAAATTTTTGGAACACATATATGAAACAATGTTCAAATTTTGTAAACAAATAAAAATAAAATAAAATGTCTTTTTTAACCTATGAAAAGAACAAAACGTGTTGTATGTTTGTCTATTTGCTAATCTGTTTTAAATGCTAACAAAGCTATTGTGGAATTGGTACATTTCTGGTAATGTAAATTCAAATAACACTTCTTGAAGGTGATTTTGCAATATGTATCAAGAGCCATGAAAATTATAATATTCCTTGACTCAGTAATCTCTCCTGTGGGAACCTATCCTAAAAAAATAATAACTAATTTTAATGAATGCATTATTTATAAAAATAAAAACAAACAGGGAAAGAAAAGAAACAACCTAAGTTTCAAATGAAGAGGATTAATCATATTATGGATTATATATTAAACTGAATATCATGAACACACTAAAAGTGATAACACTTGTGAAGACTCAGTAGTACATGGGAAAATATTGATAATATATCATCAGGTGACAGGTAAAATACAAACATATATACACTGTAATTGTAACCATAAAAATACATGAAAATGAAAGTGGTGAAAGAGAATTAAAAACAAAGGGTAATATTTTGATATATTTTCTATAATTTTTGCAATGTACTTTAACATTTCATCTACAACTTGAAAGAAACAAATGAACAAATATTTGTCTGAAAGTCAAGTGGGTTGTTTGAGATTTAATAAACTTTTCCTTCTAGAAACAAAATAATGCATTGTTTGAGTCTCGAGCTAGTCAACAAAAGCCAGGTACTTATAAAAGGTCTTGGAATTCTTTTTGAACCAGAGAGTGATTACCCATTTCAGTCAACTCAAGCTTCCCTAATAAAAGACTTGGCTTTTACAAAATGTCACATATTATAGCAGTTCCTATGCCCATGAATGTACTGAACATATTAATAACTGAGATAATACTGAAAGAAGATTTTTGCTTGCATCCAGGGATAAGAAATTGGCCTTCAATTTTCTAATAATTAGCTTTTCCTTCAAGAAATAAAATAATGAATTGTTATTTTGAGCACTTCTGTTCTTGTACCATATCTTAAAAGAAAGACCAAAAGGAGAAAACTGTTTCTAAGTAACTAAACTTTACCCTAGAACACAACTCAAGAATATTTATAGGACTACAAAATTATTTAGCACTCACCAAGAAAAAATTCACAAATGTCAGGCACGCAAAAAAGGAAAATGTAACCTATAATGAGAAAAATAAATCAGTCTTGAAACTGACCCCAATGTTAGAATTAAATAAGGACATTTAAAATGTTATTATATCTGTATTTTGTATGCTCAAAAAGTTAACTATAGTCATTGGAGAAGTGAAAAAAGACCCAAATTGAACTTCTAATCATGAAGAATACAATATTTGAGGTGAAAACTAAAATGTCTATGAAGAAAAATATACACTGGAGGGGATAAAAAGCAGATTCTACATTGACAAATAAATTAGTGAACTTTAAGACAAAGCAATTGAAGTAATTCAAAATGCCACAGAGAAGAAAAAAATTCACAGAGCATCAGCATCAGTGAACAATGGGATAACTTAAAGAAGCCTAATATATGTTTAATTTCAGTCCCTGCAGGAAAGGAGAGAGAGGCTGAAAGAGAAAAAAAAATGAGTAAACACTGTCCAAAAATTTAAAAAGTTTGATGAAAACTATAAACCCACAGATAAAAGAAACTCAGAAGCAAGAAGAACAGGAAACATGAAGAAAAGTAGACCAAGGTACCTCATAATCAAATTGCTCAAAACCATTGATCAAGAGAAAATATTAAAAGCAGACAGAAAAAAAGAAGAGGCTGTATGAGAATAGTGCCATTCTCTGGTCAAAAACTTACCCAAGCCACCTGCTCAAGTACAGCTGTAATCCAAATAAATGCCTACATGAGCAAGCCCCTGGAGCTTACCCTCAAATTTGCTAGATTTGGGGGGACAGTGGAATTGGTGGTGGTGATGAGGACAATCATACCTCACAATCCTGTGTATCTGGATTACTGGGTCTCTGGGCTTACATCATATAATACATACCAATTTTCTTTACCTGCTGCTACTAATGTTTTCCAAAAAACATCTGAATTTCAGAGCTAGACACACTGTATTTTCTTTTGAAACTACATAGATACATTTCTACTATTGGAAGGATATGAAAGTGAGATAAACATGTAATTGCTTATTTTTTGTTAGTTTTCATGACTGTCAACTGCAAATTGTGTAGATACTTAAGTTCAAAGTGCATCAAGATATTGCCTCTATTACAAAAAATCTAGCAAAAATCTCCCTTAAAGTCTTCTAAATAAATAAACATACAGGTAAAAAAGAATGAAATCTTCATTAGCTATAGATTTTCTGGCATTCTTCTTATGAATATTAGTTAAACTACAGTGAAACAGTAGATAATCAGTGAAGTGGAGTTGTTAATAGTTTCATTTTGATCCCATAATTCTGAAAAGTAACCTGTATTCTAGGATGGAATTTCAAAGAAAATTGTCACTCAGGCTTATTTTCCCATACCTACTCCTTGGACATATCTCCGCATCATTCAATGGGTCAGGATTTTAAAAGTCATGTTTTACAATGTTGTGTTAGTTTCTACTGTACAGCAAAATGAATCAGCTACACATGTAAATATATCCCCTCTTTTTTGGATTTTCTTCTAACACAACATTGTAAAGCAACTATACTCCAATAAAAATTAATTTAAAAAAAGGAATATAAAACTAATAAAAAAGTACATTTTCATTTGAAAAAAAAATAAAAGTCATGCTGCTGTAACATATCTTGTGGATGGAAGGAGGCTATTTCCACTCTTTAGAATGAATCAGAAAAAGGAAAACAACCAAATTGAAATATGAAATTGTAGTTAATTGAAAACAACATATGTCTTAAAAACATATGTAAAGATATTCAGCCATACTTATAATTAGAGAAATACAATGAAAATACAAGATAGTAACTTTTACCTTCTAAATAGAAAAAAAAATGATAATACTAGTCTTTCATAAGTAAGTGAAGAAAGAGGCAATTTTTTATTTTATTACTAGGAGTCAAAATTGAAGTACTCCTTTTGGAGCACAATTTTACAAAATCAGTTAAAATGTAAACTGCACACGCCTTTTGACCATCAGTAGAGAGCTGCTTAAATGAATTGTGATACATCTATACAATGGAAAACTATTCAGCCACTAAAAGTGAGATGGATCTGTACATGCTAAATCTGGATATACTGATAAGGAAAGCAAGTTGCCAAACACTTTATATTTGGAAAGCAACTCTTTATGATTGTTAACATTGGGGAATAAAATGGCAGAGTAGTATGCTTATATTTTGTATTTTCCCACTTCTCTACCATCTTTGAAATCTTCATCATGACCACATATACCAGTTATAGTAAAAACAAACCTATGGTGGAGGGTCAGGAATTTCTTTGATGGTGCAATGGTTAGTTTTCCTTTTCATTTTGATGAAAAAAAGTGAATTTTACTGTATCCTAGGGCAAATATAATGATGATGATGAGCATTTTAAATTTCTTGCATTTTGACAATTTTATCATTTTTCTTAAAGTTATAATACTTCCCCCTCAACAAAGCAGGGCATGTTTACATTTCTCCTTATAAGTTTCTGCTATGAAACTAGTGACTAGCTATTTCTCTACTCAGTAAAAACTCTGGCTTTCTTTTTTTCCCCTGTCTTTTCATTTTTAAATGACTCCTTTCTAACAATTATGCACACATATGTATTTTTTATTGGGTGTTAAACTCCACTTGAAAAGCCAGCATTTTCTCTTTGTGACTCCTGTACCTTCTGGTTAGGAAGGGGCACAAGTCCTAGAGTTAAGATTTCCTAGGTTTAAATTTGCTAATTACTAGATTGTTGAGGCAAGGTGCCCAGTCTCTCTGAGCCTCTCTATCTTTGGTTCTTCAAAATAGAGATAACGATAACATTTACCTTATGAGACTGTTGTAAGGATTAAACAATATCAAGATTAATATATGTAAAGTTCTTAGCACATAATAAGGGTAACAAAATGTTAAATACTATTAGTATTTTCATTGATTAATACATATTAATTAAATAAAATTTATTATAATATTTTAACTGGCCAGTTATGAAAATAATTATTATTTCAAACATTTGACAAGTGTTTTATACTTTTACTCATATACAGTTCATACCTTTAATCCATGCCTTTAAAAATGGTGTACACAGTAAACTAGAATAAAATTAAACATCACATATTTGTGGAAAATGCCAAGAAACATAATGGATTGTTATATCAGCAATTGGATTGAGTATGTTGGTGGATTAAATTCGTTAGCATAGAACTCTATATTTTACAATGAGATGATTGTAGAGGGTAAACATCAAAATAGTCCCTGGTATAGCATAGGTGGTGTGCATTTTCACATGTAATGACAGATAATTATATCTTCCTAGAATGTCCTTGTCCCCTTTGTGACCTGGCAAAATCTTATTCTTCCTTTCAAGCTCAGTTTAAATAATAACTCTTCTCTTGAAATCTTACCCAACTTTCCATGACAGAATTAGTTGTTCTGTCCTTTCAGTTGCATCTTGTTAATATCTGTGTACCACACTAACAATTTTTTACTGCTTACTTATCTGTTTCTCCCCACTGACTGTGAGCTTCTCAATGGAAGAAATATGCCTTATTCGTTTTTGTTCCCAGATGCCCCATGCCATTAATGCAAGTTGAAATTCCAACACCTTCACTGAAAGGTAAGGATAATGGGAATAATATTGTCTTCATAATAAAACTAATCAAAGCCACACAGCATGAACGTGACTAGCAATTTGTGAACTTTAATAAATCTATGAGTAAATAATTAACTAAAGGGACAGAAACACCCAAAAGTTGATGAAAGACTGGAATTCATAATAATTACTTTCTTGGACTCCAGGGTCTGATCCAATTCCACTATTTACTAATTGTATTACTTTGGGTGAGCTTCTTAAACTTTTATAAACCCATTTTTAAGATGGGGATCATACCAATATTAATCTTTTGAAGTACAGTTTTGGAAGAGTAATTAGAAAATTATTTGTAAAGCACTTAGGACAGTGTCATATATTGAGTATTTCATACTCACCTTTTTGTGCCTCAGTGTCCTCATCTGTGAAACAAAGATTTTAATAGTATCTAACCCATGAAAGTGTTGTGATAATTAAATGAAGCAATGAATGAAAAATTATTAGTACATTTTCTGGCAAATAGCCAGTGCTACATAAATTTTCATTATTTTTAATAATAATAATAATAATATCATTAATAAGTAAGCAAACATAGTCAAGTTAATTCTATTAGGAGAAACACAATATGAAGAGAAGAGTCAGCCTAGAAAAATGAAGAGGCAAACAAAGTGATCCTATTCAAATATACTTCATCTTGAAAGGCTGTGTTCTAGACCCCAGACCAGTGTTTTGTAAACTGCAGGTGGCAACCCACTTGTAGTCACTATATCAATTGTGTCCAGCAGTCTTTTTTTTTTCTCAAGAGAAGATAAACTAATGAAGACCTACTCTGAGATAACCCAGATGTTGGAATTATCAAATTTGGAACTATTTTTAGTTTTTTATTTTAAATTCTATTTTTAAGAGCTGTTTTGGGTTCATATCAGACTTAAGAGGAAGGTACAGAGATTTCCCATTTATCCCCTAGCTTCCACACAAACATAGCTTCCCCCATTATCAACATCCTTCAACAGAGTAGTATATTTATTACAACTGATGCACCTACACTGACACACCTTCATCACCCAAAGTCCACGGTTTACATTAGAGTTTATTCTTGGTGTTATACATTCTATGGAATTGGACAAGTGCATGACATGTATACATCATTATAGTATCATAGAGAGTATTTTCACTGTTCTTAAAGTCCTCTGTGCTCCACCTATTAATTCCTTCATCCACACAACCCCTCCAGCATACTTTCTAATGAAATAGAACAGAATAGGATAAGATAGCATAGAATAGAAAAAAAAAGAACAGAATAGAATAAATCATTGAGAGTGTACAATATTTAGGATGATTCTAATGAGTGACTGAGTGTGTGTATATACTGGGTCACTACATTAAATATATTTTTAACTGAGGTTTAATAAAACATTTGAAATCTGGCTTGTAGTGAATTTAACAAGGTGTTCCCTTGTGAGGAGCCTCTCAGGACAACTAGCCAACTTTCCAAAAATGATTGACAATTCATTGATGAATCATACAATGTACTCCTTAAAAACTGAAATACAAAGCAAGCTAACACATGGTAAGACTAATACATGCTCATCGTGTAAAAATAAATGAATGCCCAATATGCTAACTCAGCAGAATAGATCATGTAATATGAATAGAAAAAACATTCATATATAAATATTTGTGTGGAAGTATGTTCTCATTTCCTTTGGCTATATACCTAGGAGTGGAAATGCTCAGTCATGTGTTAATTCTATGTTTAACATTTTGAGGAATTGTGAGACTTTCCCACAGCAGCTGTATCATTTTAATTTCTACTAGCAATGTATGAGGGCTCTGATTTTTCCACATGCTTAGCAACACTTGTCTTTTTTATTATAGCCATCTTAGTGAGTATGAAGTGGTATCTCATTGTGGTTTTGATTTTCATTTCCCTAACAACTAGTGATGTTGAACATTTTTTCATGTGTTTATTGACCATTTATTTATCTTCTTTGGTGGGGTGTCTTTTCAAATCATTTGTCCATTTTTAAATTGGGTTGATTTAAATTTTTGAATTGCAAATGTTCTTTATATATTCTAGATACAAGTCCCTTATCAAATATATGATTTGTAAATACTTTGTCTCACTCACTGGGTTGTCTTTTCACTTTCTTGGTAATATTATTTGTGACACAAAAGGTTTTAATTTTGAACAAGTTCAATTTATCTAGTTTTCTTTTTTAGATTTAATCAGATATTCACCCAGTTACAAAGGAATCAGCATAATCTTCCTTTATTATCAGTAGATAATACATTTCACCTGAAAATTTTTGGTAAACTCTTACTTCACAAGACCTCCTTTCTCATTAGTATCTGAAATTCAGAGCGCATTTTATTATCACTGAAAACTCTCATAGCCAAGAAGGCTAAAATCAATTAAGGGATCAAGCCATAATACTTTGTATTGACCTGTTAATTCATTTACCATATTTTACATCTATTACCATAACCAGTGGTGTGTTAGTTGAAACACATCAATAATTATACAATCATACAATATGAATTATAAATTATAATTCCAGGACCCTATGAATAGTATAGTGTAGTGGGGTTAAAAATCTTTTCCAAGTGTTTTAGTTTAGGCTCTGATATTCTGAGGAGGTCAATATAAACTTGATTTATGGCTCTGTTAAGACCTTCTAAACAGAGTTAAATTACAGTGTGCTAACTTGGAAAATTATGGAACATTTGCAGCACTTAGACTAATGAGAAGATGATATTCAAATGATGCAACTGTGGACGTAGTGCTCTCCTTTTACTTTTCGTGTTAGTCACCTGCATTTACCTCATTTCTATTCATAACTGATCCAGTAATACTTTCTCCAACCTATCATTTAAGTTACCTCACCATCCCTCCACTCAAGTTATTATTCTGTTTTCATATATATTTTTCCACCATCTCGCAGTATGTTCCACAGTTTACCTGTTTGATGATCTGAATTTTATTGCTACCTTAAATTCTCATTATCCAAATTATGACCTCTTTTTAGCATGAACTCTAGAACTATCTAGGTTTAAATCATGAATCCATGAGTTATTTACTGTTATTGTTGTAGCTGTTGTTTTTACCTGACCAAGTTACTCTGTACTTCTTCAATTCTAAAATGTGGATAATGAAGGTAGTATTTGTGACAACATCATAGATGTGTTATGATGCTCAAATGGGTTTGTAATATACAGCATTCAAAAATACTTATGTTAAATATTACATAAACACTATTACTAGTATTAATACTACTGTTTTGTTAAATTATTTATCTCTTTCATTTGTATGTAGAAAATGTTGATATAGTATGGATGTTAACTTTTATTCTTTGATGTAATTAGTTTTATCCATGCATTGGCTTTTGGTTTTGTTATTAAATTTTTATTTCTGGTGTTATTCACCAAACAGTAATTACTTCTTTTTATTTAGTTAAATCTATCACTTATTTCCTTTATCAACTCTGGGTTTTGTGCTTTTGTTCTGAAAGGTCTCCTTCATTATAAAAATATTCCTTGACATTGCTCTAGTACTATGAAAAGTTGCATTGTTCATTTATATCTTTAATCCAGCAATTATTTTTTTTTGCATTGTGTGAGTTAGGATTCTAAGTTAATATTTTTTTCCTATGTGACTATCAAATTTCCCTAACACTTAAAATGGCCATTCTAATATAGTTTCTAGGTTTCTAGGTGCTTCTCATGTATGATAATTTCTGTTCCATTCCAACCTATATGCTTTGTCCTATTCTGAAAGCATAGTTCTATTCCTAGTTTACTCAATGTTTTTTATAACAATAAATTTATATTTATTATTTTGTACTGTGAAGGTTATTCATCAAATTAACATTACAAATGCAAGCACTCTTAAGCTTAAATCACTGAAATTTTCGTTTCAACTCTTTTTAACATGAGAGTAACACATTTTGTTTATATAGGCTCTCCCCTCATGGATTCTCTTCATAAAGCAATGCTGTTGGCTCACAATTTTTAAAACTCCAGAATGAACTGCACTGGATATTTTTTATTTGCCTTCCACATCCACCCTCCACCCTTCTCCAGCCTCCTCTTTGCTATGGAATTCTGGCCTGTGTTCTGTATTTGCTACATCCATCAGTTTCTTTTTTAATTTTTTTAAACATCTTTATTGGAGTATAATTGCTTTAAAACAGTGTGTTCATTTCTGTTTTATAACAAAGTGAATCAGCTATACATATACATATATACCCATATCTCCTCCCTCATGGGTATCCCTCTCACCCTCCCTATCCCACCCCTCTAGGTGGTAACAAAGCACTGAGCTGATCTCCCTGTTCTATGTAGCTGTTTTATATTTGGTAGTGTATATATGTTCATGCCACTCTCTCACTTCGTCCCAGCTTACCCTTCCCCATCCCAGTGTCCTCAAGTCCATTCTCTACATCTGCATCTTTATTCATGTCCTGCCCCTAGGTTCTTCATAACCATTTTTTTTCTTTAGATTCCATATATAAGTCTTAGCATATGGTATTTGTTTTTCTCTTTCTGACTTACTTCACAGTGTACGACAAATTCTACATTTATCCACCTCACTACAAATAACTCAATTTCGTTTCTTTTTATGGTTGAGTAATATTCCATTGTATATATGTGCCACATCTTCTTTATCCATTCATCTGTCAATGGACACGTAGGTTGCTTCCATGTCCTGGCTATTGTAAATAGAGCTGCAATGAACATTGTGGTACATGACTCTTTTTGAATTATGGTTTTCTCAGGGTATCTGCCCAGTAGTGGGATTGCTGGGTTGTATGGTAGTTCTAATTTTAGTTTTTTAAGGAAGGTCCATACTGTTCTCCATAGTGGCTCTATCAATTTACATTCCCACCAACAGTGCAAGAGGGTTCCCTTTTCTCCACACCCTCTCCAGCATTTATTGTTTGTAGATTTTTTGATGATGGCTATTCTGGCTGGTATAAGGTGATACCTCATAGTAGATTTGATTTTCATCTCTCTAATGACTAGTGATGTTGAGCATCCTTTCATGTATTTGTTGGCTATCGGTATGTCTTCTTTGGGCAAATGTCTATTTAGGTCTTCTGCCCATTTTTGGATTGGGTTGTTTAGTTTTTGGATATTGAGCTGCATGAGCTGTTTGTAAATTTTGGAGATTAATCCTTTGTCAGTTGCTTCATTTGCAAATATTTTCTCCCATTCTGAGTGTTGTATTTACACCTTGTTTATGGTTTCCTTGCTGTGCAAAAGCTTTTAAGTTTCATTATGTCCCATTTGTTTATTTTTGTTTTTATTTCCATTTCTCTAGGAGGTGGGTCAAAAAGGATCTTGCTGAGATTTATATCATAGAGTGTTCTGCCAGTTTTCCTCTAAGAGGTTTATAGTGTCTGGCCTTACATTTAGGTCTTTAATCCATTTTGACTTTATTTTTGTGTATGGTGTTAAGGAATGTTCTAATTTCATTCTTTTACATGTAGCTGTCCAGTTTTCCCAGCACCACTTATTGAAGAGGCTGTCTTTTCTCTATTGTATATACTGGCATCCTATATCAAAAATAAGGTGACCATATGTGGGTGGGTTCATCTCTGGACCTCCTATCCTGTTCCATTGATGTATATTTCTGTTTTTTGTGCCAGTACCATACTGTCTTGATTACTGTAGCTTATTTGTATAGTCTGAAGTCAGGGAGCCTCATTCCTCCAATTCCATTTTTCGTTCTCAAGATTGTTTTGCCTATTTGGGATCTTTTGTGTTTCCATACCAATTGTGAATTTTTTTGTTCTAGTTCTATGAAAAATGCCATTGGTAGTTTGATAGGGATTGCACTGAATCTGTAGATTGCTTTTGATAGTATAATCATTTTCACAATGTTGATCCTTCCAATCCAAGAACATGGTATATATCTGAATCTGTTTGTATCATCTTTAATTTCTTTCATTAATGTCTTATAGTTTTCTGCATACAGATCTTTTGCCTCCTTCAGTAGGTTTATTCCTAGGTATTTTATTCTTTTTGTTGCAATGATAAATGGGAGTGTTTCCTTAATTTCTCTTTCAGATTTTTCATCATTAATGCATAGGAAAGCAAGAGATTTCTGTGCATTAATTTTATATCCTGTTACTTTACCAAATTCATTGATTAGCTCTAGTAATTTTCTGGTAGCATCTTTAGCATGTATAGTATCATGCCATCTGCAAACAGTGACAGTTTTACTTCTTTTCTGATTTGGATTCCTCTGTTTTTTTTTTTTTTTTCTTCTCTGATTGCTGTGGCTAAAACTCCCAAAACAATGTAGAATAATAATGGTGAGAGTGGACAACCTTGGTGTGTTCCTGATCTTAGAGGAAATGGTTTCAGTTTTCACCATTGAGAATGATGTGGGCTGTGGGTTTGTCATATATGGCCTTTATTATATTGAGGTAAGCTCCCTCTATGCCTACTTTCTGGAGGGTGTTTATCATAAATGGGTGTTGAATTTTGTCAAAAGCTTTTTCTGCATCTATTGAGATGATCATATGTTTTTTCTCCTTCAATTTGTTATTATGGTTTATCACATTGATTGATTTGTGTATATTGAAGAATCCTTGCATTCCTGGTATACACCCCACTTGATCATCGTGTATGATCATTTTAATGTCCTGTTGGATTCTGTTTTCCAGTATTTTGTTGAGGATATTTGCATCTCTGTTAATCAGTGATATTGGCCTGTAGTTTTCTTTTTTTGTGACATCTCTGTCTGGTTTTGTTTTCAGGATGATGGTGACCTCGTAGAATGAGTTTGGGAGTGTTCCTTCCGCTGCTATATTTTGGAAGAGTTTGATAAGGATAGGTGTTAGGTCTTCTCTGAATATTTGATAGAATTCACCCATGAAGCCATCTGGTCCCTGGCTTTAGTTTGCTGGAAGGTTTTAATCACAGTCTCAATGTCAGTGCTTGTGATTGGTCTGATTATATTTTCTATGTCTTCCTGGTTCAGTCTCAGAAGGTTGTACTTTTCTAAGAATTTGTCCATTTCTTCCAGGTTGTCCATTTTATTGACATATAGTTGCTGGTAGGAATCTCATGATCCTTTGTATTTCTGCAGTGTCAATTGTTACTTCTTTTTCGTTTCTAATTCTATTGAATTGAGTCTTCTCCATTTTTGTCTTGATGAGTCTGGCTAATGGTTTATCAATTTTGTGTATCTTCTCAAAGAACCAGCTTTTAGTTGTACTGATTTTTGCTATTTTTTCCTGCATTTCGTTTTCATATACTTCTGATCTGTTTTTTATGATGTCTTTCCTACTGCTAACTTTGGGGTTTTTTGTTATTCTTTCTCTAATTGCCTTAGCTGTAAGTTAGGTTGTTTATTTGCAATGCTTCTTGTTTCTTGAGGTAGGATTGTATTGCTATATACTTCCCTCTTAGAACTGATTTTGCTGTATGCCATAGGTTTTGGGTCATCATTTTTTCATTGTCATTTGTTTCTAGGTATTTTTTGATTTCCTCCTTGACTTCTTCAGTGGTCTCTTGGTTATTAAGTAGTGTATTGTTTAGCCTCCATGTTTTTGTATTTTTTACAGATTTTTTTCCTATAATTGATATCTAGTCTCATAGTATTGTGGTCAGAAGTGATACTTGATATGATTTCACTTTTCTTAAATTTACTGAGGTTTGAATTATGACCCAAGATCTGATCTCTCCTGGAGAATATTCCATGAGCACTTGAGAATAAAGTGTATTCTGTTGTTTGTGGATGGAATGTCCTATAAATGTCAATTAAGTCCATCTTGTTTAATGTATCACTTAAAGCTTGTGTTTCCTTATTTGTTGTCATTTTGGATGATCTGTCCATTGGTGAAAATGGGGTGTTAAAGTCCTGTACAATGATTGTGTTACTTTCGATTTCCCCTTTTATGGCTGTTAGCATTTGCTTTATGTATTGAGGTGCTCCTTTGTTGGGTGCATAAATATTTACAATTGCTATATCTTCTTCTTGGATTGATCCTTTGATCATTATGTAGTGACCTTCTTTGTCTCTTGTAATAGTCTTTATTTTAAAGTCTATTTTATCTGATATGTGTATTGCTACTCCAGCCTTCTGTTGATTTCCATTTGCATGGAATATCTTTTTCCATCCCATCACTTTCAGTCTGTATGCATCCCTCGGTCTGAAGTGGGTCTCTTGTAGACAGCATATATACGGTCCTTGTTTTTGTATCCATTCAGTCTATGTCTTTTCGTTGGAGCATTTAATCCATTTGCATTTAAGGTAATTATCAATATGTATATTCCTATTACCATTTTCCAAATCTTTTTGGGTTTGTTATTGTAGGTCTTTTCCTTTGCTTGTGTATCCTGCCTAGAGACGTTCCTTTAGCATTTGTTATAAAGGTGGTTTGGTGGTGCTGAATTCTCTTAGCTTTTGCTTTTTTGTAACGTTTTTAATTTGTCCATCAAATCTGAATGATATCCTTGTTGTGTAGAGTAATCTTAGTTGTAGATTTTTCCCTTTCATCACTTTAAATATGTCCTGCCACTCCCTTCTGTCTTGCAGAGTTTCTGCTAAAAGATCAGCTGTTAATCTTATCGGTATTCCCTTCTATGTTATTTGTTGTTTATCCGTTGTTGCTTTTAATATTTTTGTATTAATTTTTGATATCTTGATTAATATGTGTCTTGTCATGTTTCTCCTTGGATTTATCCTGTATGGGACTCTCTGTGCTTCCTGGGCTTGATTTACTATTTCCTTTCCCATATTAGGGAAGTTTCATCTATAATGTCTTCAAATATTTTCTCAGTCCCTTTCTTTTACTCATCTTATTCTGAGACCCCTATAACTCAAACGTTGGTGCATATAATGTTGTCCCAGATGTCTCTGAGACTCAATTCCTTTCATTCTTTTTTCTTTATTCTACTCTGCAGTAGTTATTTCCACTATTTTATCTTCCAGGTCCCTTATCCATTCTTCTGCCTCAGTTATTCTGCTATTGATTCCTTCTAGAGAATTTTTAATTTCATTTATTCTGTTGTTCATCATTGTTTGCTTACTCTTTATTTCTTCTTCATCCTTGTTAAACATTTCTTGTATTTTCTCCATTCTATGTCCAAGATTTTGGATCATCTTTACTATCATTATTCTGAATTATTTTTCAGTTAGACTGCCTATTTCCTCCTCATTTGCTTGGTCTTGTGGGTTTTTGCCTTTCTCCTTCACCTGCTGTTTATTTCTCTGTCATCTCATTTTGCTTAACGTCCTGTGTTTGGGGTCTCCTTTTTGTGGGCTGTAGGTTTATATTTCCTGTTGTTTTCTGTGTCTGTCCCCAGTGGCTAAGTTTCATTCAGTGCCTTGTGTAGGCTTCTTGTTGAGGAGACTAGTGCCTGTGTTCTGGAGAATGAGGCTGGATCTTGTCTTTCTGGTATGCAGGAGCGTGTGCTGTGGTGTGTTTTGAGGTGTCTGTGAACTTATTATGATTTTAGGCAGCCTCTATTCTAATGGGTAGTGTTGTGTTCCTGTCTTGCTATTTGTTTGGCATAGGGTGTCCAGCACTGTAGCTTGCTGGTCATTGAGTGGAGCCGGTTCTTAGTATTGTGATGGAGATCCCCAGAAGAGCTTTCACTGTTTGATATTATGTGGAGCCAGGTGGTCTCTGGTGAACCAATGTCCTGAATTCAGTTCTCCCACCTCAGAGACACAGGCCTGATACTCGGCTGGAGCACCAAGAATCTCTTGCCACATGTCAGAAGAAAAGGGAGAAACAACAAAAGAGAGAAAGAAAAATGTAAAATAAATTAAAGTTATTAAAATAAAAAATTATGTAAAAAAATTAAAAAGTAATTTAAAAAAGAAAAGAAAATTAAAAAACAAATAAAGAAAAAGAGAGCAGCCAAACCAAAAAACAAATCCACTAATGATAACAACCACTAAAAACTATACTAAAAAAAAAAAAAACGAATGGACAAAACCCTAGGAGAAATGATAAAAGCAAAGCTATACAGACAAAATTACACAGAGAAGCATACACATACACATTTACAAAGGAGAAAAAGGAAAAATGTATATATATCATTGCTCCCAAAGTCCACCACCTCAATTTTGGGATGATTCATTGTCTATTTAGGTTTTCCACAGATGTAGGGTACATCAAGCTGATTGTGGAGATTTAATCTGCTTCTCCTGAGGCTGCTGGGAGAGGTTTCCCTTTCTCTTCTTTGTTGGCACAGCTTCTTGGGTTTAGCTTCGGATTTTGCCCTGCTTCTGTATTTAGGTCACCTGAGGGCATCTGCTCTTCGCTCAGACAGGACGCAGTTAAAGGACCCGCTGATTAGGGAGCTCTGTCTCACTCAGGCCAGGGGGAGTGAGGGGTACGGAATGCGGTGCAGTCCTGCAGTGGCAGAGGCCGGCATGACATTGCAACAGCCTGAGGTTCACCGTGTGTTCTCCCAAGGAATTTGTCCCTGGATTACGGGACCTTGGCAGTGGTGGGCTGCACAGGCTCCTGGGAGGGGAGGTGTGGACAGTGACCTGTGCTTTCACACGTGCTTCTTGATGGCTGCAGTAGCAGACTTAGCATTTCATTCTCATCTCTGGTGTCTGCACTGATAGCCCTGGCTCCTGCCCATCTCTGGTGCTGGTTCAGGCAGTGCTCTGAATCCCCTCTCCTCGCGCACCCCGAAATAATGGTCCAGACGTTTAGGCAGGTCCAGACGTTAGGCAGGTCCAGACGTTAGGCAGGTCCAGATGTTTTCTCGGACTCCCTCCTGGCTCGCTGTAGTGCACTAGCCCCCCTCAGGCTGTGTTCATGCAGCCAACCTCAGTCCCCTCCCTGGGACCTGACCTCTGAAGCCAGAGCCTCAGCTCCCAGCCCCCACCTGCCCCGGCGGGTAAGCAGACAAACCTCTCAGGCTGGTGAGTGCTGGTTGGCACCAATCCTCTGTGCGAGAATCTATCTTCTTTTCCCTCTGCACCCCTGTTGCTCTGTTCTCCTCCATGGCTCTGAAGCTTCACCCCCCTCACCAGGCCCTGTCTCCTCCAGTGAAGGGGCTTCCTAGTGTGTGGAAACTTTTCCTCCTTCACAGCTCCCTCCCAGAGGTCCTGTCCCTATTCTTTTGTCTCTGTTTTTTTCTTTTGCCCTACCCAAGTACCTGGGGAGTTTCTTGTCTTTTGGGAAGTCTGAGGTATTCTGCCAGCGTTCAGTGGGTGTTCAGTAGGAGTTATTCCACATGTAGATGTATTTTTGATGTATTTGTGGGGAGGAAGGTGATCTCCATGTCTCACTCCTCCACCATCTTGAAGCTCTCGCTTAATGTTTTTATTAAGAACTCTTGAATTTTGGTTAAAATCTTTCTGAATATCTACTGATAGTATAATAGTTTTTTCTCATTTGATGTATTTCTGTCATTTTAAACAATGATGCTTTGACCACTGTTGCCCCATTTGTGGATTTCAAACTTCTTCTCTGCAGTTCCATCTTGGTCAGTAGTGAAGTTTCCACTTTTCCTGATCCCATAGACCTATATATGTTAGAAAACCTCAGTTCCCCTCCTGTGTTTCTCCTCTATTCTCACACCATTACTACAGTCACACTTTTGACACAGGATGTGTGAGTATTTTCCTCACACCAAGCAATCCTCTGTGACATCAGCTGGGTGTCCTACAATTTAACTCAATTCTGATCCTACATACCTAGAGATGGTGTCAATTCTCACAGATTAAGTCCTCAGTCCCACAAGACTGCTCTCACTTCAGATGCCAATTACAAGCAGTAGGTCCCCAGGTTACCCACAACTTCTGTCCAATTTGCTTCACATTGCAGATTCCCAAGACCTCCTCCCCCTTGGATTTGATTATTTGCTAGAACAGCTCACAGAATTCAGGGAAACACTTACTTACATTTACCAGTTTACTATATAATAGAGGATATCACAAAGGATACGGATGAACAGCCTGATGAAGAGACACAAAGGGCGAGGTCTGGGAGAGTTCAGAGTGCAGGAGCTTTTTTCCCTATGAATTTGGGGCGTGTCATCCTTGTGATGTGTGGATGTGTTCAGCAACCAGGAAGCTCTCCAAACCCCATTCTATTGGAGTTTTAATGGAGATTTCATCGTACAGGTATGATAAGTCATTAAGTCAGTTTGCAGCACCTCTCTCTTCTCTGGACAGTGGGGAGTACAGCTGAAAATTCCAAGCTTCTAATCCTGGCTTGGTCTTTCTGGTGACCAGCCCCCATCCAGGAGCCCAGCAAGAGTCACCTCATTAGAACAAAGGACACTACTATCACCCAGGAAATTCCAAGAGATATAAGAGTTCAGTGTCAGAAACCAAAGACCAAATATTAGAACAAAAGATGCTCCCAGTATTATTATCACTTAGGAAGTTACAAGGGTTTTAGAAACTTTGCCAGGAACAGGGGACTGAGACTAATATATGTGTTTTCTATTATTTCACACCCATATGCTGTACCTTGCTTACAATTATCCAGGACTATTGCTCAGACACCTGTGAGTCAGTGAGGAATCCCTACTCAAGGGCAATTTAGTCTACAAAATCAAGGAGTATTCTTTCCACTCTGCATCCTGATTCACTCGCTAAAAATTTCCATTGCAACTCTACCTTATTTCTCCCTTCTCCCAGCCTAGTATTATCTAGTCTAATAGAGCAAACAAACTAGCTCTGCAGGCATGCATGAGAAAATCGTCATTTGACATTTAGATTACCTCTTCTCTTTTTTTCTGCTTCAGTGTAGTCCTTTTTCTGTTTCAGTGTTGTCTGGGAGATGGAAAATAGTCCATGATATACTGTTGACACAGAGGAAGTTCAGAAAAATATGCTGAAAACACACAGATTGATACTTTGAGATTTAACGCTGTCACAAAATGAATTACAACACTGGATTTACTAATATTAAATGTCTTTTAAACATGGTGGATTGAACATACACCTTTATATTAGTACCCTTTGAAACACCATTAAAGTGGTAGCAAAGAAATAAAGCAATATAAACACACAAAACAAAAGAAATAAGTGAGGAGACGATGGAAGACATTAGAAATCAACTATTTGGAAACTAGAAAGAAAGTGAAGTAATGGCAACTAATTCTGATGACCAAAGAAAACTGAAACCTAAGCCTGCAGAGGAAAGCCAACAAAAAGCGAGCCATCGTCCCCATGGAGTTCATAAAAGGCTTAAGAATAGTCTTATGTGGCTTTGGAAGGCAGGAACACAAGGCTACTTAGAATGTGGGGCTTCAAGGCAAGGTTGAAAATTAATTGAAAGTCTTAAAAAAATAATATTTGGTTCACCACTTTCCTTTTTAACCCAACGTAGCTATACATTCTCCCAAACTTACTCATTTATAACAGTGTGCTTGAGGTTTTATGTTTGTACAGGTTGAGCCAGACAAAGCTGTGGACTCGATGAACCAGGCAGAGTTCAAGGTGTTAGTGAGATGCTACTTTAAAAACAGAAGCAGTAAATGGGTTAAATGAAAGCCTCCATACTGAACACTGAGATTGCCCAGGCTTCTTTTTCCATTCAGCTCCATAACTGCTAGTAGCCAGGTTTGTATCTCAAGCAGAAAAGTGAAGAATTCCAACCTGGGAAAACTGAGCAATTAAAGAGTAAATACCTATCAATGAAAGAACTTCTGAATAAAAGGTTGCGTCTCCTCCTGAACACCTTACAGTGAAGCTAATCAGTTAACAAAATCAATCCTGCCTTTAAATCTTCAAATTATTTACTCTTCCCTTCCCCCCAATTTTTATCTTGAAAAATGTCAAGACTTTAGAGAAGTTGAAAGAATAATAAAATGAACAACTGTATTTGTGTGTTGTTATCATTTGCCTTGTTTGTCTGCCTCTCTCTGCTTCTTTCTGTCTGTCTCTGTCTCTGTCTTTCTCTCTGGTCTGACTCTCTCTCTCTCTCTCTCTCTCTATATATATATATAGATATATAGATATAGATATAGATAGATACATAGATAGATAGATAGGTATAGATATAGATATACACATTCACTCTATATATATGTGTATGTATTGTTGTGTGTGTGTGTGTGTATGTGTGTCCTAAATGCTGAATCATTTGGAAGTATGTTGCAAAATCATGATATTTTACCCATCTTCTTATCTTCTTAAAACAAAGAAATTCTCCTGTTGTCTGGGAGAATTCACCATTATTCACCATTATCAAACTGAACAAATTTGATATTGAGACAATAATACTACCTAATATAATAGTCCAGATTTCCCCAATTGTCCCTGTAACGTTCTTTTTTTTTCTTTTTTTTTTTTTTTTTTTTTGCAGTACACGGGCCTCTCACTGTTGTGCCCTCTCCCATTGCGGAGCACAGGCTCCAGACACGCAGGCTCAGTGGCCATGGCTCACGGGCCCAGCTGCTCCGTGGCATGTGGGATCTTCCCGGACTGGGGCACAAACCCGTGACCCCTGCATCAGCAGGCGGACCCCCAACCACTGAGCCACCAGGGAAGCCCTATAATGTTCTTTTTGAATGTGTTTTCATTTGTTAAATCTAGGACACATTCAAGAATCATGAATTATGTGTAGTTATCATACCTCCTTAGTCTCCTTTAATGCAGAATAGTTAGCCTCTTTTATTTGGCTGGATTTGTTTGGTTGTTTTGAAGATTCTAGCCCATTGTATTACGAAGTCTTTAGAATCTGGAATTTTATGCTTGTTTCCTTGGATTCAGGTTAAAAATTAGGGTCAAGAATACTATAGAAGTGTTATTGTGTACATATCATGGTATCATATCAGGAAGTATAAAATATCAATTTATATAACAGTTTAGTGTTTGCTAGGGATACTGAGTTTGATTACTTGCTATCCCCACATTTCCCCATTGTATAAAAGTACATTTTGGGGCTTCCCTGGTGGCGCAGTGGTTGAGAGTCCACCTGCCGATTCAGGGGACATGGGTTCGTGCCCCGGTCCGGGAAGATCCCACATGCCACAGAGCGACTGGGCCTGTGAGCCATGCAACGGGAGAGGCCACAACAGTGAGAGACCCGCATACCGCAAAAAAAAAGAAAAAGAAAGAAAAAAGTACATTTTTCTCTTTGTAAGGTCTTGAATTATTTCTCTACACTCTATGTTATAAATTTGAAATACATTTAGGTTAATCTCTTTCTGGTAGTTTAACCAAGTTTATAGTTCCTTAAAAAATTATCTTTATTGACTTAATTTTATTAAATAGAAATGCCATAAAAATTAGAGGAAGACTTCTTTCCTTCACTATTCCTTCCATTCTGTTCCCAACTATCCTCCACAGAACACAACTGTCATTAGTTTCTGTTTTATTTTTCTTATGTTTTTTGTTTTGTATTTGTGTAGAGATGTACTTGCAAGGCAAATTCCTAATATAGGCATGGCTGAGTCAAAGGTATATGCAAATGGAAATTTGTTAGACATTGCCAAATTCCCCTCCTTAGCTTTGTACCATTGTACACTCCAGCACAATGTATGAAGGTATTTATTTGACCACAGCCTCACTAGCAGAAGGTATTATCATGCTTTTGAAGTTTTTCATCTTTTATTATAAGTTGAGCAACTTTTTATATGTGCAAAACTGTTTGTTTCTTTACATTTTTTAAATATTTTTAACATCTTTACTGGAGTATAATTGCTTTGCAATGTTGTTAGTTTCTGCTGTATAACAAAGTGAATCAGCTACATATATCCCCATATACCTATACCCTCCCTTTTGTGTCTCCCTGTTTCTTTACATTTGAACTGTCTATTCACTTAATTTTCCTTTCTACATTTTTTCTTGACTTTTAAGATTTATTTATATATTAGAGATGTTAACCCTTCATCTATGATTTATGTTGCAAAAATCTTCTCTTGGTCTATTACCTGTGGCTTTGCTTTTGGTGCTTTTTGTCATTCTTGTATTCCTGGAAAATAAATCTCACTTGTTTTAACAGCTTTTGTTGCCAATAGAAACACCCCAAAACTCGGTGGCTTAAAATAACAACCATTTTATCATAGCTCATGAGTCTGCAATTGGGTGGTTCTGCAGTCAGCTAGAAGGTTAGCTGGGTACTGGTAGGTCTAGGATGTACTTGCATATTTGGTAACTGGTGCTGGCTACCAGAACTGACCGTCAGTTGGGATAGTGGGGTGAATATGCCATGTATCTCTCATCATGCAGTGGGCCAGCAGTGGGCCACAGTGGTGGTTGCAGGAGTCCCAAAATCCCTCAAATTGGGCAAATCCCAGTGCACAAGTTCTTTTAAAACCTCCACTTGCATTGTGTTTACTAATGTCCCATGGGCAAAATTAAGTCATATGGCCAAGCTCAGATTTAAGGGGAGTAGTTTCCACCTTTTGACAGAGGAATGCCAAAGTCACATCGCAAAGAGGTGTGTATAGAAAGATGAAAGGAGTATGTGGTCATTTTTGTAATCTATACCAGTTGTCATGTATTATTATTTTTTTACTGTGGTGTTGGATTCTGCTTGCCAAAAGTTTATTAAGGAGTTTTGTATTGACATCCATAAATGAGAACTGTAGTTTTCCTTTTTGGTGTTACCTATATTGATTTCAGTGTCAATGTTATATTGTACTTGCTTTATATAAAGGTCTTGGAGGTTTGTCTTTCTCTGAGCTTTCAAAAATGAATGTAGCATTAGCATTATCTAGTCTTTGAAGTTTTGTTGGCATTCTTATATGAACTGGTGGATTTTTTGGGGGGGAAGGGGTGGTAGATTTTTTTTAAACTTTCTCTAGTACCTCTATGGAAAATGAACTGTGAAAAATGTTAAGTTCTACTAGGCTCAGTTTTGGTTATTTGTATTTTCTTAAGAAAATACCACCTTCATATAGGTTTTCAAATTTATTTTTAAAGAGTTATGCAAAATAGTCTTTTTGATTTCTAAAATTTCCCTTTATTTCAATGATTATCCCCATTATCATTTCTGATTTTGCATATTTGTGATTTTTCCTTCTTTTTCTTGAGGAGTTTAGCTATTAGTTTGTATAATTTATTTTTTTAACAAAATAGCAGTTTGATTTCTTTTTTTTAATTATTAATTGAAATTTTTTAAAATATTTATTTATTATTTGTTTGTACTGGGTGTTAGTTGCAGCAGGTAAGCTCCTTAGTTAGCTGTTTGATTTCTATATTAGTTTGAATGTTTTTCTGTTTTCTACCTGCTTAATTTCTGCTTTTATTATTTATTTTATTTTTACTGTTTATTGTTATTTTATTTATTTTATTTTTATTGTTTTCTAACTGTCTCTTTCTTTTGGTTTACCTTTGTCTTTTGATTTAGCTTTCTGAGTTAATGACTAAAATTCATGGATTTTAATTCTTTCATCTTTAATTGATATAAGCATTTAGGGCTTTCTCTTATTGCATTTTAATTTTATCCCCCAGGTTTTGATATCCTATAGTTTTTAATTGTCAATAGTTTTTTGATATTTTAAATGAAGTTTGTATTTTTTCTTTCATCCAAGAGTTCTTTAAGATAAACTATAATCCAGTTCAAAGGCAATATTAAGTTGGCATTTGTTTGTTTGAATTTTTACTAATTTCTAGTTGTATTGCATTTTAGTTACAGAATATTTTTTGTATTATTGAGGTTTTTCTTTATGAACTAATGTGTGGTCAGTTTTTGTGAATATCCCATGTGTGCTTGAGAAGAAGTTATATTCTCTATTCTTGGAGCATAAATATTGACACATAGCTATAATATTTTCATTATTATGTCATTTGGATCTTCTATAGTCTTCTTATTTTTTGTTTACTTAACCTTCTTCAGCGAAGAATGGAGACATGATCACCTTGGATTATTGATCACAATTTCTCACTACCTGTAAGAGGTTTAAGCATCCACACCATTTTCCTTGTAAGTATGCAGTACCTGTAGTGCCTCCTACTGTGAGTGGAGTACATTTTCCCATCTCACTGATATTCAGCTTGGCCATGTGACTTGTTTTGGCCAGTGGAATGTTTATGGGTGTGACATCAGCAGAGCCTTTAAACGTGCTTTCATGTTTTGGCTTGCTCTTTTGTACTCCTGAGATCTGCCAAAACAAGCACATACTCCAGGTAGTTATTGTCACTTTAGCTTAAGCTCAAAAATGAAGAAAAATGGAGCAGATCTGAATCCAACCTGTAGCCTATAGCCAGGACAGGCTTCGTGGAGGTGTTACCCTGCAGTGTTTTGCAGTTGCTGTTTTGAAAATGTTAATAATTTAATCTTTGTACTTAATGTTTTGAAAGTGAAATCTGATGAGATAGTGGAGCATGTGCATGATCATAGGAAATACTCTAGGCAGTAGTGTGCATATGCCAGGGCTTAGATCCACAGGCATGACAGGCAGCGTACATACCAGAAAGTTGGCTTGGCCTCTGGTGCAGGCATAACTGCAGCAATCTGAGGGAGCAGCTGGGCTAGGATCTGGACCCAGATTAGTGGTGGCAACAGCTGCAGCATCAGCAGCAACCATAGCTATGGGAGAGAGGTGAAATTTTGCAAGGGGGCAGCACTGACCTGTGCTGGCAGGCTGTCCTGCTGTTCCTTGAAGAGCTGGCTTCTGTGGCATCTGCACAAATATTAACTCTCCAGTATGAGTGCTGGGACAGAAAATGCCAACTCTCAGGCAGTAAATTTTGTCAGTAAATTATTACAAAATAAAAGCATATACATGGATATTGCAATAAAGCATATCAGAGAGTTATTAGAATTCATCAATGAATGTATACTCCCTGGTTTTGAAAACTACTACAACATTGCAAAGCAAATATCCACAGGCTTAGAAATTGAAATTAAATTGAAAGATCTTTGCATTAGATGGAAAGTACATTATGTTTATATGAAGCTTAGAATAAACCAATTATTAATGAGGAAGATAATTTTAAATTATGCTTTGTTATTAAATACAGCAATAGAATGTATAAACAGATGGTTTGAATAATATACAAACCATGAAACCACTTTTGTTTTTGTGTATGAACTCAAGAAGCTACAGGGAATGTCAGAGGAAACTATAAAATTCTATCCCATGAACTTACATTTAAAATTAAATTTAGACTTATAAAAAAACTGGTTTGTATGTAGAGTTAAATATTTTTAGAAAAATAGTTCTGCAAAAATCATAGGCTCTAGATACACTAAAATTTATATTTTGAAAAAAATTGGTCAGAGATCTGTCCTGTACTCACCTGTAAAAGAATGACACTTGACCCCTATCTTACAGCACTCACAAAAATTAACTCAAAATGGATTAAAGACTTAAATGTAAGACATGAAACTATGAAACACCTAGAAGAAAACATAGGAAAAAATCGCCCTCCCAGAGGTCTTGATAATGATTTTTTGGAAATCACACCTAAAGCACAAGCAAAAAATACAAAATAAACAAGCGGACTACGACAAACTAAATGGCTTCTGCACAGAAAAAGAAACAATCAACAAAGTGAAAAGGCAACCTATGGAATGAGAAAAAAATATTTGCAAACCATATATCTGATAAGGGGTTAATATCCAAAATATATAAAGAACTCATACAACTCAATAGCAAAAACCCAAATAATCCAATTAAAAAATGGGCCAATGACCTGAATAGACATGTTTTCCAAAGAAGATATGTGAATGGCCAACAGGTACATGAAAAGATAATCAACATCATTAGTCATTAGGGAAATGCAAATCAAAACGACAATGAGATATTACCTCATGCCTGTTAGAAAGACCATCATCAAAAAGACAAGAGATAACAAATGATGGCATGGATGTAAAAAAAAAGGAACCTTTGTGCACTATTGGTGGGATTGTAAATTGGTATAGCCAGTATGGAAAACAGTATGGAGGTTCCTCAGAAAATTAGATATAGAACTACCATATGGTCCAGCAATTCCACTTCTGGGAATATATCCAAAGGAAATGAAAACACTAACTCAAAAAGATATCTGTATCCCCATGTTCATAGCAGCATTATTTACAATAGCCAAGACATGGACACAACCTAAGTGGTCATCAATGGATGAGCGGAAAAAGAAGTTGTGGTATATGTACACAATAGAATGTCACTCAGTCATTAAAAACAAGGAAATCCTACCATTTGCGACAACATAGATGAAACTTGAGAGTATTATGCTAAGTGAAATAAATAAGAGAAAGACAAATACTGTATGATCTCACTTAAATGTGGAATCTAATTTTAAAAACTCATAGAAAAAGAGATCATGTTTGTGGTTACCAGAGCCAAGGGTTGGGGAAAGGGGGAATTGAAGGAATGTAGTCAAAAGGTACAAAATTCCAATCATAAGATAAATAAGTACTAGGGATATAACATACAACATGATGACTATGGTTAACACTGCTGTATGATAAATAAGAAAATTAAGAAAGTAGATCCTAAGAGTTCTCATCACAAGAAAATTTTCTTCTTCTCTTTATATTGTATCTATATGAGATGATGGATATTAACTAAACCAATTGTGGTAATCATTTCACAATATATATAAATCAAACCATGACACTGTACACCTTAAATGTATACAATGATGTATGTCAATTATTTCTCAATAAAACTGGAAGAAAATAAAGAAATATATCCTGATGTTTTTGCAGCCTATAAAATAACATTAACAGCACCAGTAACAGTTGCATCAGCAGAAAGGCCCTTCTCAAAATAAAAAATAAATCAAAATTTATTTGTCATCTTGCATTTGCCAAAAGAACCTGACATTACTGTCAGTTATATCAGTTGAAATAAGTTTTCTAAAAGTTCATTTTGATGATCTAATAAATAAATTTGCAGAATGGTGAGCCAAAAATATTCTATGGTTAATAAAGATATCAAACTAGCAAAGCCCTATTATTTATTGTATTATATATAATTATGATACCAAAATGTTACTTTTTTGCAATTATAAGATTATGTTGTTACTCATGTACCACTATTAATTCTATTGTGTTTTATAAGTAGTAGAATATCTTTAGAGAAAAATGCTTTTTTTAAAAAAAATGATTTATAGTTTAGTAACTTAATGTGATTCCTTCTCTTTGATATTGAATAAGGGACCTCTTTTTTTTTTTCATTTTGCACTGGGCTGTACAAATTATGTACCTGGTCCTTCCTAGACCTGTCAAACCAAGCTACAACCTGAGGTAGAGTACCCTTAGCCAATGCAGACCTGTAAGCAAGAAAAAAATATATAAAAATGACTGAGAGTTTGAAATTGTTTTATATGCAGCATTGTCTCAGAAATTACTGACTTGATACAGGTGTTTTAAAGGTTTCTATTGTGACAGTGGCCCCTTTTCTCCTGGCATTGCTTGGTGCTCCCCTTGATATTTCATGGACTATGTTACAGACTAAGCTGCTGTGATAATAAGACTCCAGAATTTAGAGTTTTACGTAAGTTAGAATTTTATTTTTCTCTCTAATAACAGTCCAGAGTTAAGCTAGGAATGGTGGCTATGCCACACTTCAATATGCAGCTTCCATCTTTGGGTCCTGAGGAGCTGCTGCAATTGCTGCCATTTCCTGTATCAACTGAAAAAAAATGCATAACCTAAAAGTTGAGAATTATGTTTTATTTGGTGGACAAAACTAAGGACTTCAGCCCGGGGACACAGCATCTCAGATAGCTCTGAGAGACTGCTCTGAAATGGTAAGGGAGGAGCCAGGATATACAGAAATTTTTGCAACAAAAGACAGGGTAGTCGGAACATCAAAAGATTACTATTAATTAAGGAAAACCAGACATCTCAAGTTAATGAATTTAGTGCTTTTCTATGTATGGAAATATGCAAAAGTCAAGGCTCATTGAAATCATTCCTTTGATATGCACCTCAGCTACCTGGGGCCAGTATCCTGTGCTTTCTCATCTTGAGTATCCTCAGGGTGCACCGTCAGGGGTTTGGCTGCAGTGTCTGATGGCTTGAAGGCAGGCAGCTCTTTTGCGCAGTCTGTTCTCATCCTGAGTTCCCTCAGGACTTACCCTGGCGTGGCGGGGGTGGCGGGGGTTGGGGGAGGTGGCCTGCAGTGGCTGATGGCCATAACATCGTTTGCTTACTGATATGGAAGGTGTCATTCTTAGTCAAGACCTAGCTACCAAGAAAGTGAAATGATAAATAAGGCAAGTAGTTTACTTATTAAAAATGTGACCCAGAAGTTGCACACATCATTTTTTCATCCATACATGACTGCAAGAGAGGCTGGTCTCTATGTGTATGGTAATATGCACTGATGAAACTTGGAGATTCTATTGTTTAAAAAGAAGGAAGGGCAATGGATGTCAATGGGAAAATGAACAGTCTCTCACACAGGATGGGAATAGCCATATGGGTTAAGGCTCCTTTTGTACAGTGTTACAAGACTGCAGGTATATGTGTGTGTGGTAAAATCCAACTTCCATTATTGTTAATTTGCAGAAAATGCAGGTGCTAATGACTCATTTAGTGTGCTCGACCTATCCTAAGGCCTTGTCTTCTGGGACCCTAAACTTGTGTGTGTTTGGTTAGACCAGTAATTATAAGTGAAGAAGAAGGAAGATGCTAAGGTAGCTGATCTCTGTTAGGGAGTTTGCTGCTTGCCTAGCCTTTTTTAAAACTCATTTTCATGTGTGGCAGTTCAGTCATCTGAGTATTGGAATTCCTCTTTACAATATGAGTCTACAGTAAAAATTCTCTATTTAGTAAGCAGCTGATAGGGGTAAGTCATTTGGATACCTGCCCTCAATAAGGGTGAGGGAGGAAGATTTTATGAGGTTGGGGCATTGAAGCAAATCAATTTCTTGTTATCCTGCTGGTTGCTCTAAGACTTATCCTTGTAATTATGAGCTTTGAACTTTTCTTTTTTCTTTTCTTTCTTTCTTTTTTTTCTTTTAAAGGAAACCAGCCTAATTATGTCTCAGGTGAGGGAGCTTGGCTTTGCTTTTTGTTGTGGATTTATCAGTGGTGATTGGATTTTTCCTTAATTTGTTACCCTTTGTTTTATTTACTTTTTATTTGTAAAATAACATACCAAAAAGTAATGTTATTTATTTCCTCAAAATGTCCTCAAATTTTCTGGATTTTTGAAAGTATCCTTCTTTGTTTTTCAGTTCTATGGATGTTTTCTCTAATTTTGTTCTTTAAGAGAGAGGTGGCTTATCAGTTAGGAAAAGGTTTGGCTATGGATAACAGAAATCCAAAATAAGAGTCGCTCAAGCAAGAGAGACATTTCTTTCTTTTTTCACATGAACAAAATCCAGAGGTAAAAAATCTGGGGTTGACATTGTGGTTCCATGATCACTGGAGACCCCAGATCCTTCTGTGTCTTTCTTTAAACTTTTCAATGTATGTCTTCTATTTCATGGTTCAAGATGACTGGTTCATATCTTCATATCATATCTGAATTCCATTCAGAGGGAAAATAGAAGCAGCAAAGAAGGGCACACTCAATTATATTACATTCCACTAGCTGTCTCTTAGTCATTTGGCCACAATGAGTTACAATAGTGACTGCAGAATGTACCCAGCTCAAAAGTAGAGGTTCTATTACCAGAGAAGAAGAGAAAATGGATATTGGGAGACAAATATGCTACAAAAGGAGAAATAAATATTTAGGTTCAATTTATTATCTTAACACAAAACACAGGTTCTTTCTTGAAACTCCTTAAAAATAATTGTGCTTATTCGTCTAACAAGGAAAAATAACCATGTTAGTATGCCCTTAGTAATGCTGGTTATGACATAATTTGATGTGGACATGATGTTCCATCCATGAATTCCTTTTCAATTTTATTTTTACTTCAAGAAGCAAAGCATAGTTAATATATAAGAATGTGGTCTATGAGGGGCTTGGATTGTATTATTTAGCATTTGAAATCCCCCTTTATCTTATAGTTTATATCACATGCATATTTTAATACATAGGGACACTTAGCTAATTCACACATTTTATTTAAAAAAGAGTGAATTTAGCAAAAAAAGAAACAAACAGGTTCTTATAGAAAGTGGTATTATCATTATTGCATAGAAAATAGTCCTAAAGTCACCTTTCTTTTCTGGGGGTCTTGATATGCTAAAAGGTAGAACCAAACTGTCCAGGGAAGAAGCTGTATTAAAACAGCAGTGGCATACACTCTCTTCAGTGTAAAGCTTAGGGAACAGGAGGATAAGACATTTTATGCTGATGAACATTGGGTGAAAGATCTTGGCATGAACACTGCAGTTTTCAAATAATCTTTTGAACTAGTACAGGGCCGTTATGGCAGAGCAGCAGCCTAGCCCTCTTGTCATCTGTGATAAGGACATCAATATTAGTCATTGTCAACCTTCATTAAGTTCACATCTTACATTCTTCCATCCCTAAGGGTGTGTTTCATTGATGTTTTTCTTAGCAAACAACACAAGGACAGAGGGACACAAGCTCACATCAAACTGGCCTTTAGAGCCAGATTTCTTTTTCCTCCATTGGGCATTTACTACAAAGGAACAAAAACAGTTTCCAAGAATTCTTTCAATTTTATTAAACTTATAATGAATGCTTAATCTTTCTCAAATAAATGAACTAACTTAAGGAATTTTAATGTGGGAGTAAATATTATCATTTAAAATATATGTTTTGACATTGTTTCTATATACATTTTTAGTTTTTAAGTCTCACATCTAGAAAGAATGGTGAGCATAAGTATATATTTCTATAGTATATAGCTTTTTTTGGTATTACATTCATTTATTAAATTCAGTTTCATTTAATTTATTAAATGAAATTGGAGTTTCATTTTCCACTACTACATATGTATTAATGAACTTTTTATGACTGTATGATCCCTTGCTGAGAATGAAATCAACGTGCTTTTAAGCTATATAAACTCCCCATTTCTGTGTGGATAAGATGCCTCACCTACTCATGGCCTATCAATGAGATGCCCCGTAGGAATAGCTTCAAAAGTAAGTCCTGGGCACTGCTTCAAGGGACTACCACACAACCACACATCAAGGACATAGACACAGCATACTGTGGGCAGCCCCACAGGTTACTGAAAAGAGTCACACCGAAGGGGAAGTGAGCAAAGGACAGTGAGAGGAAACAATAAAGTGACTTCCAGACCATTGCATTTTGAATGCTGGCTTTGATTTAGCTCAAATTCTTACCAATATGCAGACTTCATTCAGCTGTCAGCCATGAGGCACTTTCCAAATCTTTAAAAGAAGTGTTTCTGCTTCACTCATGGCTGCTTGCTCAAGTTGTGGAACATATCCAACTACAAACACTTCAAACGTTCCGGTTCCAAAGTGAAATAGTCATGGAATTAACTAATGATTAGAAAATTTTAAGTCCTTCCCATTCCCTCCCATAAAGGTGGTGGGTTTATCTGGAGAGAAATAAGGAAGAAAAAAAGCCTGCTTAAGAGTGAGTAATACCAATAACACCAATACAATGAGAGTAGAAGGGGAGAATATAAAACCGTGCAAAATAAAACTAGAAACAAAACTGTTCGATGAAGTCAAATTATTTCTGGTGCTGAATACATTTGTTCCTATTCTTAATCATGCACATGTGCTCTGATTGTATATTTACATGAACTTCATGAATTGCATTCCTGTGACTGTGAGACTCGGTGTGGTTGTGGCTTAGCTTTAGCTTCCTTCATGCACATATCTATTTACATAAATAATGTATAATAAAATGGAAACTGATCAGAGTTAATTCTGTGTGTTCCTCACTTGATGCAGGCTCTCAACTCATTCTCTCCTGCAATAGCCCAGAAGAAAGTGCTTTATTTAAGAGGATGGTGCTTCCATTCACTGCTGTCTTCTATGAAGCCGTTCTCTATTTCCAAGGGGCCACCTTTTCATAATTCATGGCTCTCTGTATGGATACTAGCATTAAAATGCTTCATCCTAATTACAGTAAGACAACCAATACGTATAAGAAAATTCTCTGAGGCACTCAGTCAGTCATACATACAGATTGAACTCCAACTCTATGGCAGGCAGAACACAGACAGTAAAGCATCTTAACTTACCTCTAAGGAGTGAGTAAAATTTTAAGAAGCAACAACTATGAGGAAGCTTGAATTACTAGAACTATCAATCAGATTTAGGACAATGCCCTGTTCGTTCTTTCCATCCTTGATACAAGATCCCAGGGACTTAGACTGTTTTTTCCTTCTTTTTGTAGTTACTACTCTGTCCTTTGGGATTCCTCACCCTCAAACTGACAGTCGACGCACTATATTTTATTCAGCTCTTTTTTGTCGTTGTTGTTGCTGCTGCTCTTGAAGTAAAGCACAGAAGCTCTTTTATTTCAAGGACTATAATACTAAGTATTATAAGAATGATAATAGTTAAAATGGCAAATATCAGGAAGAGATTAAAAAATTAACAAATAATTTAAAAGTTCAAATACTTATGGTCCCTGACCTACCTGGACAACCTTAGCACCTGGAAATTCCCTTGAATTCCTTTTATCTTTTGTTTTGAACAGAAGAAAATAAGAAAAGAACCTGTTTTCAGGAGTAGAACTCATGATATGAAATGGACAGAAAAATGGGCACAAATTAGCAACATCAGGCATATATTTGTTTTATGGGGATACTTTTCACCTCCGAGAAACTATTGACTAAGAAACATTCATTTAGGTGGATTTATTGCTCTAGTTCCATATGACAGAGGTTTTCAATCTTTTTCCTTTTGGCGAAGGAACTATTTTTTTTTCATTTTTCCCTAAATATAATATTTTGATATAGTCCAATAAATATAATTGATAAAACCTGAAGATTCTTGTTTGAAATCTAGATGGAGGCCCCAAATCCCACTCACCTGGCTTGCCCTCACAACCACCCACTCCATAGAATTTTAGGGCTCCAAGGAACACAGCTGAAAACTACCACTTTATGGTGTTTCCTAAAAAGTCTTCTTCCTTAAAAATAAAATTAGCTTTACTATTTTAAAATGCAGTTTTAAAATAATCTTTGTTCCTTGTAAAAAAAAGTACAGAAAAGCATTTTGTAAACAAGGGAGAGAAACGGTCATTATCCTAGCACTCAGCAATATAACCACTATTCACATTTGCTGTATATGTATTCCCAGCCTTTATTTTTTAATGGTAACTCTTATCTCTCCTATTTTGGAAATTTATATTATAACCATGAAAAAGTTTAAAGTAGTCTGAAGAACATGTGCTTTTAAATCAGATAATTCTGTATTCAAATTTTGGTTTCTTGGACAAGGTATTTAACTTCTATGAACCTTAGTTCTGCTCCCCCACCCTATTTTTTAAGTCGATATCTAAAACCTCCATCAAAATGCTGCTGTGAGGACTAAATGGCTGAATATGCTAAGTACCTTGAACATCTCTGATACAATAATTACCCATTTCTAGTCTTGTTCTTTTTCTTAAATAAATAAAGCTTCTACATTAAAACATTGGAACATCAGATAGTTAATGGGACACTTGATAATATTTTTTAAAGAAGAATTTGAGTTGAGAAGTATTCCGTCATATCCTCTGAAATCACATTATGTGGATCACCCCTGCTACCTGTGCATAGATTAACTTGTGCTGTCCCTGGCTTCTCAATGAAAAATGACAAACATAAGTCAATAGAAAAGTCTATGCTATTTGTGCTCACCAGTGTTTTTTACTGTTCATCGGTATGGTTTATATAAAAAGCATAGTGGATAATAGTGCCAATTTTAGCTCTTTCACTTACTAACTTTGTGACTTTGGCAAATCATTTAACTTTTCTAAGCTTTAGTATCATATTATAAAAGGGAGATAAAGTATGATAATACATGGAAAGTATTTGGGATGGTGCCAGGCATATAGAAAGTGTTAAATAACTATTAGTGATCACTATCAAAATTATTTGAAATTTAAAATAAACTCATAGATGGCAGAGGACTGTGTAATGTATGATTAGCACTTAAAGCGGTTCCCTATTTTCATAAGTGCTTTATTTTGTTGGTGTTGTAGGTAATAATGACAATATTTTATGACTAAAAAGACACCGAGTAGCCAAAGGAACTACAACTTATATCACAAGGACAACAAAAATCAACTTGGAAACTACAAACTAGTTTATCTTGCCCTTGTCCAATAAGAGTCAAGGGCATGCTAAATTGAGAATTGATTAACCAGGTAAGAGAGGAAAATCATCCAAAGAAAAGGACCTTTTCTTAAAGAAAGTGACAAATGGGCTTCCTAAAGTCAAACCTGAGATCTCTTCCACCTAACAATTATTCACTCTTTTTGACTGAGAAATGCTTTTGAGATGAAAATGCTTCATCATTTTCAGAAAATAAAATGCTACACTGGAAATCTATTAACTCTGGAGTGCAGATCAAGATGTTATTTGAAAATATTCCTTCCACAAACTCTCCAGGGATTTAATCAGTTGCCCCTCTCTATATACATATAAGAGGCATGGTCTGCAGAAATGCTCATAATAAGTGGTCCCAAGCTTCTAAAGCTAAGGATAAGATACACATACTTTCTAAGGCAGACATAATTCTGAAGTTCTCTGCTTATCTTGATTTGCTAGGCTGAGTTCCAGGGTTGTAGTATATAGAATAATTCTTGACTTTATTTCTATATATACCCTAACAACAGCAAGGGGTGAGTTTACTGCAACAATTGTCAATATATTTTCTCAGAGCATTGGTACAGTTAGAGGTGCTCAAACTTTAGTCTGCATACAAACCAACTGAGAAAGCCAGTTAAAATTCAGATTCCTGGGCTACATACCAGAATTTTGTATTTGAATATCTTTTGTGGAACAAGGAATTGGCACTTTTCACAATCTCCAGAGGAAACACAAATAGTATACATACATTTTGAAAAAACAAAGCCAAAAACATTATCTTTTCTTAGTACATGAAGTTGCAAAATAGTCTGGCAACCATGTCAGAATAGAAAATTAGAGTGAGAATGAGTTTAAGGGCAGCCAACCAGAAACCTGCATCTGTATATTATGGGGCAAAGGGATAAAAGCATTCACTGAGGAGGTTTCCCTTACCCAGGATCACAAGAGGATAAACAGCTGTGTAACTAATCACTAATTTTTAGGGGAAAGTAGTTACATAACAGAGGACCAGAAAAGGGTATGTTAAAAGCAGATGGTTGGCAGGGACCTGCGAGAGGGGAGGAGCCATGGATACAATGCTTAAGTAACAAAGCTATGTTTTAAACTCATATACCTCTGACTCCAATTCCATTGCCCTAACCACTATATTAGTGGTTCTCAAACTTAGAGTGTTTTAGGACCATCTAGAAAAGTTGTTAAAATGAAGATTCTTAAAATCCACTGTTGGAGATTCTCACTCAGTAGAGCCGAAATGGAGCAAAGTGATCCTAATAAAAGTGAACTTTGTATTAGTTAGGATCTATACCCAAAGCTAAGCTGCTATAATGAAGAACTCCCAAATATAAAAGAAAAAAGTTTATTCTTCTCTCTTACATAGGTGCTGGTCCAGGGTAGTTATGTGTTCTGACTCACAAGCTAATGCAGACACCCACATTCCTTCTATATTATTGCTCTGTCATATTCTACTGGGTTGTCTTTTTCTACAAGGTTTGAGGCCTTGGTCACCAACTGCCCATAGAAAGGAGGAATGAGAGGAAGTTAAAGGGTAAACATTTTTTCACGGCTCTGAGTGCGGCTGAGGGGAGTTGTGTCTCTGCAGGCACCGCCGGGCTGTGGCTGCTGATTGGCGCTCAGTCTCCTCAGGACTCGCTGGGGTTTCAGCTTCAGGACAACGTGGGGCTGCATCCACGCTTACGGGAGCTGGGTTTCCTGAGGACGCAGGTGACGGCAGAGAAAAGGAGTTGCCGGGCTGCCACCTGTGAAAGAAGAGGAAGTATGACCCATACCTTCTGCTGGAATTTCTCCCCGGGAAGAGCCGTGTGGATGAAAGGCTCTTGGTGCTCCAGCCAGGAGTCAGGGCTCTGTCTCTGAGGTGGGAGAGCTAAATTCAGGACACTGGTCAACAAGAGACCTCCCAGCTTCACATAATATCAAACGGCGAAAACCTCCCAGAGACCTCCATCTTAACACCAGCACCCAGCTAACTCAACAACCAGCAAGCTACAGTGCTGGACAACCTATGCCAAACAACTAGCAAAACAGGAACACAAAACCATCCATCAGCAGAGAGGCTGCCTAAAATCATAATAAGTCCACAGACACTCCAAAACACACCACCAGACGTGGACCTGCCCACTAGAGAGACAAGATCCAGCCATATCCACCACAACACAGGCACCAGTCCCCACCACCAGGAAGCCTACACAACCCACTGAACCAACCTTAGCCCCTGGAGACAGGCATCAAAAACAACGGGAACTACAAACCGGCATCCTGCAAAAAGGAGACCCCAAACACAGTAAAATAAGCAAAATGAGAAGACAGAAAAACACACAGCAGATGAAGGAGCAAGATAAAAATGCAACAGACCTAACAAATGAAGAGGAAATAGGCAGTCTACCTGAAAAAGAATTCAGAATAATGATAGTAAGGATGATCCAAAATCTTGGAAATAGAATGTACAAAATGCAAGAAACGTTTAACAAGGACATAGAAGAAATAAGATGAAACAAGCAATGATGAGCAACACAATAAATGAAATTAAAAGGTACTCTAGATGGAATCAATTGCAGAATAACTGAGGCAGAAGAACGGATAAGTGACCTGGAAGATAAAATAGTGGAAATAACTACTGCAGAGCAGAATAAAGAAAAAAGAATGAAAAGAACTGAGGACAGTCTCAGAGACCTCTGGGACAACATTAAACATACCAACATTCGAATTATAGGGGTTCCAGAAGAAGAAGAGAAAAAGAAAGGGACTGAGAAAATATTTGAAGAGATTATAGTTGAAAACTTCCCTAATATGGGAAAGGAAATAGTTAATCAAGTCCAGGAAGCACAGAGAGTCCCATACAGGATAAATCCAAGGAGAAATACGCCACGACACATATTAATCAAACTGTCAAAAATTAAATACAAAGAAAGCTTATTAAAAGCAGCAAGGGAAAAACAACAAATAACACACAAGGGAATCCCCATAAGGTTAACAGCTGATCTCTCAGTGGAAACCCTGCAAGCCCGAAGGGAGTGGTAGGACATACTGAAAGTGATGAAGGAGAAAAACCTGCAGCCAAGACTACTCTACCCAGCAAGGATCTCATTCAGATTTAATGGAGAAATTAAACCTTTACAGACAAGCGAAAGCTGAGAGAGTTCAGCACCACCAAACCAGCTTTACAACAAATGCTAAAGGAAATTCTCTAGACAAGAAACACAAGAGAAGGAAAAAACCTATAATAACGAACCCAAAACAATTTAGAAAATGGGAATAGGAACATACATATCGATAATTACCTTAAATGTAAATAGACTAAATGCTCCCACCAAAAGACACAGATTGGCTAAATGGATACAAAAACAAGACCCTTATATATGCTGTCTACAAGAGACCCACTTCAGACCTAGAGACACATACAGACTGAAAGTAAGAGGATGGAAAAAGATATTCCATGCAAATGGAAACCAAAAGAAAGCTGGAGTAGCAACTCTCATATCAGACAAAATAGACTTTAAAATAAAGACTATTAGAAGAGACAAAGAAGGGCACTACATAATGATCAAGGGATCAATCCAAGAAGAAGATATAACAATTGTAAATATTTATGCACCCAACATAGGAGCACCTCAATACATAAGGCAAATACTAACAGCCATAAAGGGGAAATCGACAGTAACACATTCATAGTAGGGACTTTAACACCCCATTTTCACCAATGGACAGATCATCCAAAATGAAAATAAATAAGGAAACACAAGCTTTAAATGATACATTAAACAAGATGGACTTAATTGATATTTACAGGACACTCCATTCAGAAACAACAGAATACACATTTTTCTCAAGTGCTCATGGAACATTCTCCAGGATAGATCATATCTTGGGTCACAAACCAAGCCTTGGTAAATATAAGAAAATTGAAATTGTATCAAGTATCTTTTCTGACCACAATGCCATGAGACTAGATATCAATTACAAGAAAATATCTGTAAAAAATACAAACACATGGAGGCAAAACAATACACTACTTAATAACGAAGTGATCACTGAAGAAATCAAAGAGGAAATAAAAAAATACCTAGAAACAAATGGCAATGGAGACAAAATGACCCAAAACCTATGGGATGCAACAAAAGCAGTTCTGAGGGGGAAGTTTATAGCAATACAAGCCCACCTTAGGAAGCAAGAAACATCTTGAATAAATAACCTAACCTTGCACCTCAAGCAATTAGAGAAAGAAGAACAAAGAAAACCCAAATCTAGCAGAAGGAAAGAAATCATAAAAATCAGATCAGAAATAAATGAAAAAGAAATGAAGGAAACAATAGCAAAGATCAATAAAACTAAAAGCTGATTCTTTGAGAAGATAAACAAAATAAATAAACCATTAGCCATACTCATCAAGAAAAAAAGGGAGAAGACTCAAATCAATAGAATTAGAAATAAAAAAAGAGAGGTAACAACTGACACTGCAGAAATAAAAAAAGATCATGAGAGATTACTACAAGGAACTCTATGCCAATAAAATGGACAATCTGGAAGAAACGGACAAATTCTTAGAAATGCACAACCTGCCAAGACTGAATCAGGAAGAAATAGAAAATATGAACAGACCAATCACAAGCACTGAAATTGAAACTGTGATTAGAAATCTTCCAACAAACAAAAGACCAGGACAAGGTGGCTTCACAGGTGAATTCTATCAAACATTTAGAGAAGAGCTAACACCTATTCTTCTCAAACTCTTCCAAAATATAGCAGAGGGAGGAACACTCCCAAATTCTTTCTATGAGGCCACCATCACCTTGATACCAAAACCAGACAAGGATGTCACAAAGAAAGAAAACGACAGGCCAATATCACTGATGAACATAGATGCAAAAATCCTCAACCAAATACTAGCAAACAGAATCCAACAGCACATTAAAAGGATCATACACCATGATCAAGTGGGCTTTATTCCAGGAATGCAAGGATACTTCAATATACGCAAATCTATCAATGTGATAAACCATATTAACAAACTGAAGGAGAAAAACCATATCTCAATAGATGCAGAGAAAGCTTTTGACAAAATTCAACACCCATTTATGATAAAAACCCTCAAGAAAGTAGGCATAGAGGGAACTTTCCTCAACATAATAAAGACCGTATATGACAAGCCCACAGCCAACATCATCCTCAATGGTGAAAAACTGAAAGCATTTCCACTAAGATCAGAAACAGGAAAAGTTTGCCCACTCTCACCATTTTTATTCAACATAGTTTTGGAAGTTTTAGCCACAGCAATCAGAGAAGAAAAGGAAATAAAAGGAATCCAAATTGGAAAAGAAGAAGTAAAGCTGTCACTGTTTGCAGATGACATGATACTATACATAGAGTATCCTAAAGATGCTACCATAAACCTACTAGAGCTAATCAATGAATTTGGTAAAGTAGTAGGATACAAAATTAATGCACAGAAATCTCTGGCATTCCTATACACTGATGATGAAAAATCTGAAAGTGAAATCAAGAAAACACTCCCATTTACCATTGCAACAAAAAGAATACAATATCTAGGAATAAACCTACCTAAGGAGACAAAAGACCTGTATGCAGAAAATTATAAGACACTGATGAAAGAAATTAAAGATGATACAAATAGATTGAGAGATATGCCATGTTCTTGTATTGGAAGAATCAACATTGTGAAAATGACTCTACTACCCAAAGCAATCTACAGATTCAATGCAATCTGTATCAAACTACCACTGGCATTTTTCACAGAACTAGAACAACAAATTTCACAATTTGTATGGAAACACAAAAGACCCCGAATAGCCAAAGCAATCTTGAGAACGAAAAACGGAACTGGAGGAATCAGGCTCCCTGACTTCAGACTACACTACAAAGCTACAGTAATCAAGACAGTATGGTACTGGCACAGAAACAGAAAGATAGATCAATGGAACAGGATAGAAAGCCCAGAGCTAAACCGACGCACATATGGACACCTTATGTTTGATAAAGGTGGCAGGAATGTACAGTGGAGAAAGGACAGCCTCTTCAATAAGTGGTGCTGAGAAAACTGGACAGGTACATGTAAAAGTATGAAATTAGATCACTCCCTAACACCATACACAAAAATAAGCTCAAAATGGATTAAAGACCTAAATGTAAGGCCAGAAACTATCAAACTCTTAGAGGAAAACATAGGCACAACACTCTATGAAATAAATCACAGCAAGATCCTCTCTGACCCAACTCCTAGAGAAATGGAAATAAAAACAAAAATAAACAAATGGGACCTAATGAAACTTCAAGGCTTTTGCACAGCAAAGAAAACCATAAACAAGACCAAAAGACAACCCTCAGAATGGGAGAAAATATTTGCAAATGAAGCAACTGACAAAAGATTAATCTCCAGAATTTACAAGCAGCTCATGCAGCTCAATAACAAAAAAGCAAACAACCCAATCCAAAAATGGGCAGAAGACTAAATAGACATTTCTCCAAAGAAGATATACAGACTGCCAACAAACACATGAAAGAATGCTCAACATCATTAATCATTAGAGAAATGGAAATCAAAAGTACAATGAGATATCATCTCACACCATTCAGAATGGCCATCATCAAAAAATCTAGAAACAATAAATGCTAGAGAGGGTGTGGAGAAAAGGGAGCACTCTTGCACTGCTGGTGGGAATGTGAATTGGTTCAGCCACTATGGAGAGTACTATGGAGTTTCCTTAAAAAACTACAAATAGAACTACCCTATGACCCAGCAATCCCACTACTGGGCATATACCCTGAGAAAACCAAAATTCAAATATAGTCATGTACCAAAATGTTCATTGCAGCTCTATTTACAATAGCCCGTAGATGGAAACATCCTAAGTGCCCATCATCAGATGAATGGATAAAGAAGATGTGGCACATATATACAATGGAATATTACTCAGCCATAAAATGAAATGAAATTGAGCTATTTGTAATGAGGTGGATAGACCTAGAGTCTGTCATACAGAGTGAAGTAAGTCAGAAAGAAAAAGACAAATACCGTATGCTAACACATATATATCGAATTTAAGAAAAAAAAAATGTCATGAAGAACCTAGGGTAAGACAGTAATAAAGACACAGACCTACTGGAGAACGGACTTGAGGATATGGGGAGGGGGAAGGGTGAGCTCTGACAGGGCGAGAGAGAGTCATGGACATATACACCCTAACAAACATAAGGTAGATAGCTAGTGGGAAGCAGCCGCGTGGCACAGGGATATCAGCTCGGTGCTTTGTGACCACCTGGAGGGGTGGGATAGGGAGGGTAGGAGGGAGGGAGACGCAAAAGGGAAGAGATATGGGAACATATGTATATGTATAACTGATTCACTTTGTTATAAAGCAGAAACTAACACACCATTGTAAAGCAATTATACCCCAATAATGATGTTAAAAAAAAAAGGGTATACATTTTCTTTTTATTAAGTGACATAACAGTTGAACATATCATTTTGGCTCAATAACCCCGATGAAAATGTAGTCACATAACCTGAAAACGAAGCTTAGAATGTAGTCTCTAGATAAACAGTATGTGAACTGCTAAAACTTAAGGGCTATCTATTACTAAAATAAAGAAGGGGAGAATAGATGTTAGGAGAGAGCTAGCAGTCTCTGCCATAGTATTCAGACTCCATTTTTGAAAAAGACTGTCTATAGAATACCTTAGATGAAGATAATCATGGTAGAATTGTAAAACAGATACCAATGTGAGGGCTAGTTGTTAGCAGAGGCCCTGAGAAAACACATAGAATCAGCTTGATCTCAATTCCAGTATATCTAGATTAGTTCTAATAATATCATTGTCTAAGTAAAAAAGACATCCCTGGGACCCTACACCAAAGGATACATTAGTTGATATAACAGGTTCAAAAACCCACCCCCTGGACCTTCATATCTCATGTGGTCTCATTCCCAAAGCTCTTGTCACTGGAAAAGTGATTAAAAGTTATAGAAATACAAAGAAGAGAGAGATCATATTTAATTGGAAAAGTTCAAAAGAAGCTTCCTGAGAGAAGAGACAGTTGTGATAGATCTTGAAACAGTAGAATTTTGACAAGTTTAGTTGAAGAGGAGAGTGTTCCAGTTCCAGTTCAAGGAAACAACATGACAACAGGAGCAGAGCAAGCAAAAAAAAAAAAAAAAGCATTCTCAATGAACCTCTAATTCAATTCAAGGATATTTAGAATAACCCCAACAAAAAGTATTGGTGAGACAAGATAGGGAAGTTAACTTTATTTATTTAGTTTTTTAAACATCTTCACTGGAGTATAATTGCTTTACAATGGTGTGTTAGTTTCTGCTTTATAACAAAGTGAATCAGCTATACATATAAACATATACCCATATCTCCTCCCTCTTGCTTCTCCCTCCCACCTTCCCTATCCCACCCCTCTAGGTGGTCACAAAGCACCGAGCTGATCTCTCTGTGCTATGTGGCTGCTTCCCACTAGCTATTTTACATTTGGTAGTGTGTATATGTCCATGCTACTCCCTCACTTCATCCCAGCTTACCCTTCCCCCACCCACGTCCTCAAGTCCATTCTCTATGTCTGCATCTTTATTCCTGTCCTGCCCCTAGGTTCTTCAGAACCTTTTTTTTTAATTCCATATATATATATATAGAACTACCATACGACCCAGCAATCCCACTACTGGGCATATGCCCTGAGAAAACCATAATTCAAAAAAGAGTCATGTACCACAATGTTCATTGCAGCACTATTTACAATAACCAGGACATGAAAGCAACCTAAGTGTCCATCGACAGATGAATGGATAAAGAAGATGTGGCACATATATACGATGGAATATTACTCAGCCATAAAAAAACGTAATTGAGTTATTTGTAGTGAGGTAGATGGACCTAGAGTCTGTCATACAGAGTGAAGTAAGTCAGAAAGAGAAAAACAAATACCATATGCTAACACATATATAGGGAAGTTAATTTAAAATAAAACCCAGCAAGTTGCTGTTTTCTACTCCTTTATGTACTTATATATTGATTTAATTTTTTCATGGGTTAGGGATGATATTACAAATTTGACACTAAATTTAGCTTTCCACTGATTTGATACCAAGAGACATACATGCTCCAGCAAATTAAAGGGGGGAAGGTTAAATACTCCAGAGACTATGCTCTACTCATCTTCTCCTATATTATCATTAAATTATCTCCCTTGTGCTTCTGAATTTGTGCAGTGGACATCAACTCTAATGTCTTTTTTCCAGCTTTTGATGCTTTCTAGTCCAAATGGTAACATTTTAATATATTATTTTTGCTATATGAATGTACAATTCATCCTTATTAATATTTCTAGTCACTCAGTAAAGGGGCTGCGTAAGATAAATAGCTTAATTTCATCTGACTGTATTAAGAGCTCGCTTGACAGTAGCTAGGGGCAAAGCTGTAAAGTGTTGCAGAAATTGTCAAATGTCCTTAGTCTTCATTGATATAAGATTCACACAGCACCTTTCAAATGTTATTCTCTTTCTTTCTAATGTATTGATACTTCATCCTTTTTTTTTTTTTTTTTTTTTTTTTTTTTTTTTTTTTTTGCGGTACGCGGGCCTCTCGCTGTTGTGGCCTCTCCCGTTGCGGAGCACAGGCTCCAGACGCGCAGGCTCAGCAGCCATAGCTCACAGGCCTAGCCGCTCCGCAGCATGTGGGTTCTTCCCGGACCAGGGCACAAACCCGTGTCCCCTGCATCGGCAGGCAGTCTCTCAACCACTGTGCCACCAGGGAAGCCCGATACTTCATCCTTTTGATAAAGTACTTTCTCCGTATATCCTTGCATTTTTCTTTAAAATTACATCATGAAACATTGTCAGTTTTAAATTTCCCAGTTAGTGATAAATCTGTACTAAACTTGACATTTCTGAAATAGAAAGATAATATTGACCATCAACTGACATATACAGTATTTGTTTACATAGCAGAACATTTACTTTGGAGTCACACAAACTGCAGTTCAAAGCCTGTGTCTGTCATCTGCTAAGTGTGTGACTCTGGGTAAGTTACATAAACAAAGGAGATAATACCTGTAAAACAATTTGCACAATACCTGGCACATAGTAAATGCTCAATAAGTAGTGGTTTTTCACTATGTATATAAGTGAGAAATAAATGACATTTTATGATTAAGATGATTGGTAAATATGTTTGTGACTTTAATTTTTTTAATGCAACACCAACTTTTTAGAAATTCTAAAGACAGCCGAAAATCTTAATATCTTTTCCAGAATAGTTAACAATGGATTCAGAAATTATTGCCCCAAGGTTGAATCTCATTTGAATCAAAAGTTTGAAATGATTAAAATTAAGTCATTTCTGTTATAGTTAGAAATAAAATAAATCATCTGAAGCACTGACTTCTCTTTTTAAAAGCTTCCACATCAAATGCAGCTCATTGTTTTCTTTTTCAAATGGAACATTCCATTTTTATTTCTTTGGAATGAATTTGCTCACTTTGTTTTAGACAAAAGAATATATTTTACTACATTGAAATTCCAAGGAATATTAACGACTTGAGGTAGAACACATTATAAAGTAGTTAGAATAGCTTAGAGAAAATTTTAGAAATAATCAGAATATCAATTTGATAGATATTTTTTTAGCTACAAAATATTTTCAACATAGTGTATAACTTGAATACTCTTGATCTGCCTTTGGCAGCTATATATACAGAGTTAAATAGTTTTGTCCACATTTTGCCTAGTAAAAATCCTGCTCATATTAAATTCACCTTTCTTATCTATATATAAATCATTATTTGATTTGTGTGGTTAAATTAATACACATCCTCATTCAGAACCCCCCACCCAGAGGGAATACTATCTGGACACTTCTCTATGTTTAATTTAAAAATGTTTTTCTTAAGTCAAATCCTTTTGAGAATACAATATGTAGAAAACAATATGCTAAATGTTATATGGGAGTAAGAAAGAATAAGGTAGTGTGGTATAGTAGAAAAGAATTGCCTTTGAAGTCCGACACTAGGTCAAATCCTGACTCTTGCCATTAACAATGCTGTGCAACTTTCAGCACGTTAATTAACCTCTCAATTTCTCTGTAATAATATTCATTATTAATAAAGACTAGTAAAAGAGAATTTGATCTTCGAAAGTGACATAATGAATGGCAAATGTGGAGTAGATACTTATGCAGTTAAGTCTAGGCATTTTCAAAGAAAGCTGGCAAAAGGTAGACCAAAGTTTTGCAACTGCTTCCTGCTGGTTAGGAAGGTCAGATGTTCCTAAGGGGCCTGAGGTAACCAGATGAATTGTTCTATGATATGTTGCGCTATGGAATGGGGTGTCATGAACAAGGAAAATTTCATAATTCCCCATTCTAACCCACGACACCCTCCCTCAAATAGCCAGAATTAATTGTTAATTAATCCTTTTTCTAATACAGGTTTTTCTGCATCTGCAGAAACATGAATCCTCAAATAAAAAGGTCATGTTCTATCAAAGACAAGGCCAATTTGTGTAATATGGTAGAAGTGATTAAATAAAGGAAGTGTGTAAAGGTCCTATAATTAAAAAATACTTTAAAAATTTATTATTATCTTAGATCAGATCAAATAAATTAATTTAGGTCCTAGAAACAAGACACAACTATCAGCTCTAACAAAGAATTACATAATTTGTTCCTAAAGTAACCCAAATCTATACATGTTTATGTATAGAAAATTTCTAGAAACAATATAGAAACAATCATATGAGTGATAATCTCTGTGCTATATTATTAGGAGTTCAGGGAGAATGTGAAAGGAAATTTTACTTTAGTATTTTCTTTCTTTTTATTCTTTTTCCTTTCCTTCTTCCTTTCTTTCATTCTTTTTTTCCCTATGAGCTTATATTACTCTCATTATTTAAAAAGTAGTTAATAGAAGTGGCATGTAGAATCAATGGAAAAAGAAGGATGATTCAAGGCCTAATTTGGGGATAATCGACTCTCTATTGGAAAAAAATAACTTTAGATCTCTATATTGTACCAAACAGAGAAAATAAAATTCTATATAAATTAAAGACCTGAGCATGTAAAACAAAATTCTCAAGCTGTTTGAAAACAATAGTGTAGAAGTATGGTCTAAATAGTTTAGAAGTATGGTCTGGGTAAGGGAAAGTTTTTTTAAAACAGATTTAAAAGGCACAAATTGTATAGGAGAATAGTTAAATCTAACTACATAAAAATTCAAAACATTAGGAAAGCAAAAATATAACAAAAATATGGCCTGAAAATTTTCTAGTTCTAGCCATGATGGATTAATGAGGACCAAACTTGCCAGCTCACGATAAACAACTAGAAAACTGGGCTAAATATGTGAAACAATTATTTTCAGTTTGGACAAGAAGCAGCACAGGACTGTCATTCCTGAGAAAAGGGAAACTAATGAGGACAGCATTATCACTGCCCAGCTTTCTACTTGGATGTACATTCAAGAACACTGCTCAAGAAGGAAGAACTCGAGCAGATCCTTGTGGCAGTGCTGAGTTGAGGAGATAGAGATCAGAATTGAGGAGGTTGCAGTGGTTGGAATTTTTGAATGCAGGAGGGAGATATGCAGAGCAAAAGCTCCAGATAAATGCATAAGGATTTTCATGAGATTTGCTAAATATTTAGTTGAACATGCATAGGATGTAATTCCAGGAGGTTGAGCACAGAACATCTGTGGAGCTGAACATGAACAAGTTCTAGAATTTTACAGTGATGGGAGATATTTGAGTTCAGGGTGCAGAGTCCATGTAGGAAAGCCAGGACAATCAGTAAAGATCCCAGAAGGGTCATGTCTTAGTAGTAGGGCTATCTCAGATGTAGAATTATCATAGCAAAGCTTAAAATCAGACCTCCAAGGAATCAAACTGTTCCAAAAGTAAATTAACTGCCTGTCAAAACAAAGCTCTCCACTCTGAAAAATTAAGGAAAATCCAGTAGTCCACAATGTAAAACTCCCAGAGTTCAGCATCTAATAAAAATTTACTACACATGTGTAGAAGCAAAACCTTTTCACCAACAAACAGAAAAAAAAATCACTTAATAGAAACAGCACAGAATTAACAAAGACGATGGAATCAGCAATGACTTTAAAACAGCTGCAGAAGGATATATACTGCAGGATAATAAGGAAAGAAATGAGAGAGAGAAAAAAGAACAACAACAAATGAGCCATACTATGGATATATAACAATTTGTTTATCCAATCATCTGCTGATGGACATCTGGAATCTTTTTTCCCCAGTTTTTTGGCTATTATATAGATTTTGTATGAACATTTGTGGGTAAGTCTTTGTGTGAACATATGTTCTAATTTCTCTTAGGAAAATAGCTAGGAGTGTAATTTCTGGGTCATGTGTAATATGTGTTGAACTTTATAAGAAACTGCCAAACTGTTTTTCATTTTGCATTCCCACCAGCAATGTATGAATTGTTTGACATACTCAACAACAACTGGAATTATCATTATTTGTGACTTTAGCCATTCTGATATTTTTTATTGTTTGAATTTGCATTACCTTCATATTGATCAAATATTTATGTGCTTTTGACCATTTATAAATCTTCTTTTATGAAATGTCTATTTAAGTATTTTGCCTATTTTTTAAATTGAATTATCTCATTATTAATTTCCAAGCATTCTTTGTATAATCTGAACATAAGTCCCTTGTCAGATCTATGCATTGCAAATATTTGCTCCAATTCAGTGGCTTGCATTTTCATTTCTTTGACAGTGTCATTCAAATACTACTTTTCTTTCAATTTTGAAGAAATTGATTTTATTATTTTTTTCTTTTGGTTCATGTTTTCTGCGTTGTATCTAAGTGCCTAAACCATGGTCACAGAGATTTTTTTCTCGCTTTTCTCCTAGAAGCTTTATAGTTTAGTGTTCACATTTAGTTCTCTAATCTATTTGAAGTTAATTTTTGTGTATGGTATCAGGTATGGATTGATATTCAGGTTTTTCTATATGTGTATCCAGTTATTCCAGCACCATTTGTTGAACAAATTACTGAATTATCTTGTCATTATTGCAAAACATCAATGTGGGTTTATTTTTGAATTCTATCCTGTTTCATTGATCTATAGTCTTAATCTTATCCCATGACACATTAAGATTACTGTAGCTTCATAGCAGTTCTTGAAATCATGTAATCAAGTTTTCCAACATTGTTTTTGTTTTTCATAATTGTTTTAGCTATTCTAGCTCCTTTGCATTTTTACATATAATTTGAATGAAGTCATCAATTTCTACAAATCAACTGCTGGGACCACGTTTGATATTGCAATAAATCTGTAGATCAATATGGGGAGAATTGATTATATTAACTATATTGAATCTTGTGATCCATGGACATAATGTATCTTTCCATTAATTTTTAAAAAAATTTGTTTCAGCAATGCTATATAATTTCAGTATGTAAACATCAAACATATTTTGATACATTTATATATATGCTTTTAATGTATTTGATGCTATTGTAACAATTTTGTTTTAATTTCCAATTGTTCATTGAAATTGTACAGAAATACAATCAATTTCTTGTATACTGTATATAGTGCAACATTGCTAAGTTCACTTTTTTGTAGATTTATTATTTTTTAACAATGTAATCATGTCATCTGTGAATACTTCTTCATTTTCATTTGCTATACTTTGTTTCTTTTTTATTTCTTTATTGCACTGGTTGACATCTCCAGTAGAATATCGAATATAAATGGTGAGAACGAACATTGTCATCTTTTTCCTGACCTTAGGGGGAAAAGATGTGTTGTTTCACCCTTAAGTGTGATGTTAGCTTTAGGTTTTTCATAGACATACTTTATCAGGTTGAGGAACTTTCCTTTCATTGAGCAGTCTTGTTGAATTTTTTCAAATGTTTCTTGGCATTTAGTGAGTTGATATAATGGTATTTCCTGGTTATTTTGTTAATAAGATGAATTATAGCAACTTTATTTATTTATTTATTTTTTAACATCTTTATTGGGGTATAATTGCTTTACAATGGTGTGTTAGTTTCTGCTTTATAACAAAGTGAATCAGTCATACATAAACATATGTTCCCATATGTCTTCCCTGTTGCGTCTCCCTCCCTCCCACCCTCCCCATCCCACCCCTCCAGGCTGTCACAAAGCACCGAGCCAATATCCCTGTGCCATGCGGCTGCTTCCCACTAGCTATCTACCTTACTGTGTTTGTTACTGTGTATATGCCCATGACTCTCTCTCGCCCTGTCACAGCTCACCCTTCCCCCTCCCCATAACCTCAAGTCCGTTCTCTAAGAGGTCTGCGTCTTTATTCCTGCTTTACCCCTAGGTTCTTCATGACATTTTTTTCTTAAATTCCATATATATGTGTTAGCATACGGTATTTGTCTTTTTCTTTCTGACTTACTTCACTCTGTATGACAGACTCTAGGTCTATCCACCTCATTACAAATAGCTCAATTTCGTTTCTTTTTATGGCTGAGTAATATTCCATTGTATATATGTGCTGCAACTTTAAAAAAATACTAAATCACGCTTGTATTCCTGATAAAATAAAATTCACTTATTCATGTTGTATTACTTTATATATTTTTGGATATTCATATCTTGTTATGATTTTTTGTGTCTATCTTCATGAAAGTCGTTGGTCTGTAATTGTGTTTTTCTTGTAATAACTTCATCTGGTTTTGGTCTCTGGGTAATTCTGAAATCAAAAAAATAATTTGGGAAGTGACCTCCCCTTCTTTATTTTCTAAAAGAATTTGTGTAAGATTGGATTTATCTTCTCCTTAAATACTTGACAGAACTTACCAGTGAACTTATCTGGGCCTGGAATTTGCATTATGAGAAGGTTTTTAATCACAAATTCAATTTATTTAATAAATATAATGCTACTCATATTATCTATTTATTCTGTCTCCATTCTGAGAATTTGTCTTCTTTACGGAATTTGTAGAGGTTATTGGAGAAAAGCTGTCCTGAATATTCCCTTATTATCCTTCTATTAGCCGTAAGATATGTAGTGATGTCCCTGTTTCATACTGATATTGAAAACTTGTGCCTTCCCTCTCTTTTTTTCAAATTTATTTATTTTATTTTATTTATTTTTGGCTGCATTAGGTCTTCGTTGCTGCCCGCGGGCTTTCTCTAGTTGTGGAGAGCTGAGGCTACTCTTTGTTGCGGTGTGTGGGCTTCTCATTGTGGTGGCTTCTCTTGTCATGGACCATGGGCTCTAGGAGCATGGGCTTCAGTAGTTGCAGCACGTGGGCTCAGTAGTTGTGGCTCACAGGCTGTAGAGCGCAGGCTCAGTAGTTGTGGTGCATAGGCTTAGTTGCTCTGCGGCATGTGGGATCTTCCCGCACCAGGGATCAAACCCGTGTCCCCTGCATTGGCAGGCAGATTCTTAACCACTGCACCACCAGGGAAGTCCTCTTTTTTTAATGATTTTTAAACATTTTTTAATTTATTTTTTGGCTGCATTGGGTCTTCATTGCTGCACGCAGGCTTTCTCTAGTTGCGGCAAGTGGGAACTACTCTTTCTTGCGTCTTTTTTTCTTGATTAGTCTAGTTTATTTACCTTTTTCCAAGAACCACTTTTACGTGTCCTTGAGTTTCTCTCTATTTTTTTTTGTCTTAATTTTAATGATTTCTGCTACCTATTATTTTCTTCTTTCTTGCTTTTGGTTTAATTTGATCTTTCTTTTCTATTTCCTAAAATGGAAACTTAGGTCACTCATTTGGGAACTTTCTTCATAAGCATTTTATATTCTAACATAAGTATCTAAGCATTTCTTTAGCTGTATCCCACAATCTGTTTTTTTTTTTTTTTTTTTTTTGGTGGTACGCGGGCCTCTCACTGTTGTGTCCTCTCCCGTTGCAGAGCACAAGCTCTGGACATGCGGGCTCAGTGGCCATGGCTCACGGGTTCTGCCGTTCCATGGCATGTGGGATCCTCCCAGACTGGGGCGCAAGCCCGTGTCTCCTGCATCGACAGGTGGACTCTCAACCACTGCACCACCAGGGAAGCCCCTGATATGTATTTTGATTTTAATCTAGTTCAAAAGAATTTCTTGCTTCTCTTGGAAGTTCTTTGATCCATGGGTTACTTAGAAATGTCTTTTATAAATTTCCCATTATGGGGGGATTTTTCAGATTTTTTTTGGAATGATTATTAATTGCCTTTCTTTTTGATTAGAGAATGTAATTTTGATGATTTAAATTTATTTAGACTTACTGAGACTTGTTTTATTGCCTAGCTTATGATATATCTTGGTGAATGCATCATGTGAATTTGGAAAGAGCTGAGCTCCTTTCCAATTTGTTCAGAGGTGACTGAGTGCTTTAAAGGGAGAATGAATGAGTAGGGAGATGGAATGAGCAGGGGTTCAAGTGGAATCAGGGAAGTAAAATATTACAAATGATTTAGGCCATCTGTGATTGCTTAGCTAGCAGTTATGGAAGTTAGGATTCTATCCTCCCACAGAGACCGTTTTTTTTCCTAAGATTACATTTCAAAGGAATGAGAAAGATATTCCTGAGTTGTAGGAAATATATATACATCTCAAAGAGACAGATGAAGGATTTATAATTGTAAATCCTTTTTAGTAAATGCTCTAACAAAGGGAAGTCATGGACCTATGTCAGGTATTCTCTAGAACAAACAGTAAATTTTTTGACATCCTTAAGTGTTTGCAGATACGTATTCAAAAGGGTTCTGGATCATCCCAAGAACCCAGTCTTAGGCTGCTAGAAGCAATGCTAGAGTTGGTCAAGAAGCTTAGTGAAGGAGTTTGGATGGAGTCTTTTTGTGCCAGAGTTCTTTACAGTTCTCAATCATGTGTTGTATATCCTTACTGATTTTCTATCTACTTATTCTATCAGTTATTGAGAGGTGGGTTTTTACATTTCCATCCATAATTGTGAACTTGTTTATTTCTCCCATTAATTTTTCATGAAATTTTAATTTGTGTTGTCAGATATATATACATTTGGGATTGTTTGGTCCTCTTGATGAATTGATTCATTGACCCCTTTATCATTATTAAATGTCCCTCTTTATTCCTGGTGATATTCTATGCCCTGAAGACAATTTTGTATGCTGTTAATATAGCAACACTACTTCTATTTGGAATATGAATATCCAGCTTTGCTGGCAACATTTCTTGAACAGACTATTCTTTCCCTTATTGAATAGCCTTGTACCTTTGTCAAAAATCAATTGACTGGGCTTCCCTGGTGGCACAGTTGTTGAGAGTCCACCTACCGATGCAGGGGACGCGGGTTCGTGCCCCTGTCTGGGAAAATCCCACATGCCGTGGAGCGGCTGGGCCCATGAGCCATGGCTGCTGAGCCTGCGCATCTGGAGCCTGTGCTCCACAACAGGAGAGGCCACAACAGTGAGAGGCCCACATACCACACACACACAAAAAAAATCAATTGATCAGGATTTCAGAGAAGATGACAAAATAGGAAGCTCCGGAATTTGTCACTTCACCTAGACAACAATTGTACTGACAGAAACTGTCTGAAGTAACTATTATGGAACTCTGGAGTCTATCTGAACCCTTCCAGCTTTGGGGGGAAGCTTAGCTTGCAAATAACAGTTCATTTTGATCAACTTCAGCCTTTAGTACTCTAGAAAACTACCCATCTCTCATCCTTCTAGCCACATGGCAGGCAACCATGCCCATATTTTGGTATGGCTTACTTGAGCCAGTGTGGATAATAAGAATATCATAGATATAACAGGAACACTTAAAAATTAAGCTCAAATGTGAGCATACAAGTACAACTGGATATCCATATATGTAAGAAATAAGTTGGACCCCTAACTTATGCCATATTCAAAAATTAGCTTAAAATGGATTACAGACCTAAATATAACATCTTAAGTTATTTAAAAGAAAAACTTAGAAGAAAATATAAGTGTAAATCTTTGTGACCTTGGGTTAAACAAAATCTTTTTAGGTATAATACCAAAAGCACAATTGAATTTTATTTGCTGATTTCAATAAAATGTTTGGTCATCTGGGGAAAAAAGCACAGTCAACAAAATAAAAAATATAAAAAGGATAAATTGGACTTCATCAAAAACAGAAGACTTTGTGCTTCAAAGGACACAATCAAGAAAGTGAAAAGACAACCCACAGCGGCTTCCCTGGTGGCGCAGTGGTTAAGAATCTGCCTGCCAATGCAGGGGACACGAGTTCAAGCCCTAGTCCATGAAGATCCCACATGCCGTGGAGCAACTAAGCCTGTGTGCCACAACTACTGAACCTGAACTCTAGACCCAAGAGCCACAATTACTGAGCCCATGTGCCCCAACTGCTGAAGCCTGCATGCCTAGAGCCCATGCTCCACAACAAGAGAAGCCACTGCAATAAGAAGCCCGCACACTGCAACAAAGGGTAACCCTTGCTCACCTCAGCTAGAGAAAGCCCACGAGGAGCAACAAAGATCCAACACAGCCAAAAATAATAAAAATAAATAAATAAATAAATAAATTTATATTAAAAAAAAGACAACCCACTGAATGGGAAAATATTTACATATTATGTATCTGATAAGCGACTTATATCCAGAATATATAATTAACTCCTATAACCCAAATATAAAATTACATCCCAATATAGAAATGAGGAAAGGATTTGAATAGACATTTCTCTAAAGAAGACTTGTAAATGACCAATAAACACATAAAATGATGTTTAACACCGTTAGTCATTAGGGAAATGCAAGTCAAAATCACAGTGAAATAACACTCACCCCTACTACGATGGCTATTGTGAAAAAGAAAAAGTATAGGTGAAAATGTGAAGAAACTGAAACTCCCACGCATTGCTGGTAGGAATGTAGAATGTTACAGCCACAGTACCATTTGGTACAGTGTACCACTGTACAGTTTGGTGGCTCCCCAAAAGTTACACATTGAACTACAATAGGACCAGCAATGCCACCCCCAAGTATATATCCAAAATAATTGAGAGCAGGGACTAGAATAGATATTAGTGCACCAATGTTTATAGTATCATTATTCACAATAGCCAAAAGTATAAACAACCTAAGTGTCCTTCAAAAGATGAATGGATAAAAAAAATGTGGTATATAAATACAATGGAATGTTAAGTCATAAAAGAGAATGAAATTTTAATATATACTACAACATGGATGGACCTTAACATTATGCTAAGTGAAATAAGGCAGACACAGAAGGACAAATATGGTATGGTTCTTGTATGATGTACCTAGAAGAGTCAAATTTATAGAGACAGAAAGTAGAATAGAGGATATCAAGGACTGAGGGAGGAGAAATGATAGTTACATAGCATTGTGGTATATTTAATGCCTCTGACTTATACACATAAATGGTTAAAATTGTAAATATTATGTTGTATATATTTTTACCACAGTAAAATATCAATTGACCATTGACATATGGATTTATTTCTGAACTCTCAATTCCATTTCCTTGATCTCTATGTCTACTGTTATGCTAGTGTCACACTGTATTGATTACTGTAACATTGTAGTAAGTTTTAAAATTGGGAAGTGTGAGTCTTCCAACATTGTTATGCTTTATCAAGATTGGTTTGACTATTCTGGGGCCATTGAATTTCCACTTGAATTTTAAGATCAGCTTGTCAATTTCTGCAAAGAAGTCAGCTGAGATATAGGTATGGATTACATTAAGTTTGTAGATCAATTTGTAGAAGATTTTCATTTTAACTATATCAAGTCTTGCAAACCATGAATGTGGGATATCTTGCCATTTACTTAAGTCTTCTTAAATTTCATTCAACAATATTTTGTAGTTTTCAGAGTATAAGTTTTGCAAGTATTCTGTTAAATTTATCGCTGAGTATTTTATTCATTTAGATACTATTTGAAATTAAGTTGTCTTCTCAATTTCTTTGTCAGTTTGCTCATTGCTACTGTATAGAAATACAACTGATTTTTGCATATTAATCTTGTATCTTGAAAGTTTCCTGAACACATTAATTGTTCTAATAGTTTTGTGGTGGACTCCTTAGGATTTCTTATATAAAAGATCAGACCATATGCAAATTGAGATAATTTTAGTTCTTTCTTTCTAAATGATCTAAATGATCCCTCCCCACCCATTTTCTTGCATAACTGCCCAGACTAACACCTCCAGTGCAATCTTGAATGGAAGTGGCAGTAATGGGCATCTTTGTCTTGCTCTTGATCTTAGGGCAAGAACATTCATTCACCATTAAATATAATGTTAGCTGTGGGATTTTTGTTGATACTTATTATCAGACTGAGGGCATTTCCTTCTTTGACTAGTTTGTTGAGTGTTTTTTATCATGAAGGGGCATTGAATTTTGTCAAATTCTATTTCTTCACCTTTTGAGATGATCATGTGAGTTTTGTCTTATATTCTATTGATATGATTTGCTACAATTAACTGATTTTTCATGTGTTTGCTGAAACTTGCATTTCTGGGATAAATTACAATTGGTAGTGGTGTATAATTCTTGTTATGTACTGCTGAATTTAGTTTGTTGGCATTTCGTTGAGGATTTTTTCATCTATATTCATGAGATATTGCAGCTTTTTTGTATGTGTGTGAGTATAGGATGTCTTTGTGTGGTTGTAGTATCAGGGTAATACTGGCCTCAGAAAATGAGTTGGGAAATGTTCCATCCTCTTCTAAATTTTGGAAGTGTTTGTGAATAATTGATATGAATTCTTCCTTACATGTTTTGTAGAATTCACCAGGGAGGCCATTTGATCCTGGGATTTTCTTTGTGAGTAGATTTTAAATTACTTATTAAATCACTTTACTTGCTAAAAATCTATTCATATTTTCAGTTTCTTCTGAGTCAATTTTGATAGTTTATCTCCTTATAGGTATTTGTTTATCTATTGTCTAATTTGTTAGCATATATTTTTATAATAGTCCCTTATAGTCTTTTTTTTACTACCATAATGTCAGCAGTAATGTCTCCTCTTCCCTTCCTGATTTCAGTAATTTGAGTCTTCTAACATTTTTTTTTATTGAGCCCAGATAAAAATTTCAAAATGGTTGAAATTTTCAAAGAAACAACAGTTAATTTTGTTTTTATCTATTCTTATTTCATTTGTTGCCACTGTAATCTTTATTATTTTCTTTCTTCTGTTTGCTCTGGGTATAGTTTGCCCTACTATTTCAAGTTTCTTAAAGTATAATGTTGAGTTATTAAGTTCTGATTTTCTTCTTTTTTAATGTATGCATATACAGATATAAGTTTTCCTGTAAGCACTACTTTAGCTGCTTTCCATAAGGTTTTGTATATTCTTTCTTCATTTTTATTTATCTCATGAAATTTTCTCCAAACTGTTCTGTGATACATTGATTGTATGGGAGTGTGTTGCTTAATTTCTACATATCTGTGAGATTCATAAATTTCTTTCTGTTATTAGTTTTCATTTCACTCTTGTGATAGGAGGACATACTTTGTATCATTTCAATCCTTTTAGATTTATTGAGGCTTGTTCTATAGCCCAGTATTATATATCTGGGAGAATGTACCATGTGTATTTGAGAAAAATTTGTATTTTATTGTTGTAGGGTGGAATGCTCTATAGATATCTGTTAGATCTAGTTTGTGTATAGTGCTGTCCAAGTCTTCTATTTGTTTATTTATAGTATGCCTACTTTGTGTCTCCTTTATTGAAACATAGGTATTGAATCTCTAAAAAATTATTGCTGAAGTATTTATTTCTCCTTTCAATTCTGTCAGTTTTTGCTTCACAGAATTTGAGGCTCGATTGTTAGGTGAATATATATTTATAATTTTTATATCATTCAGAAGAACTTGCACTTTTATCATTATAAAATGTCCCTTTTTATCTCTAGTGACATATTTTTTTCTTATAAGCTCTAGTTTTTCTGATTAAATGTAGCCACTCAAGTTTTCTTATGGTTGCTGTTTACAAAATATAACTTTATCCAATCTTTTCCTTTTAACAGATTTGTTACTTCAAATCTCAAATGTGTCTCTTGTAGATGGTATATAGTTGGATTACTTTGTTAAAAAAAACTATCTAACAATCTTTAACTTTTGATTGGATTGTTTAATACATTCATATTTAATGTTATTGTTGATATGACTAGATTTATGTCTGTCATTTTACTTTATGTTTCATATATGTCTCACATATAGTTTTCTTCCTCTATACCTCCATTACTGGCTTATTTTGCATTAAGTGAATATTTCTTAGTGGAACAACTCCTTGCTTTAATGATGTTTTACTATGTTTTTAATTTATTCCCTTAATAATTTCTCTAGGGCTTACCATATATATCTTAACATATCAGAATCTACTTCAGCTTTATACTATTTAATCACAGTGAGATATAGAATCATTATGTTAAATAGCTCTATAATTTCTACACACCTTTTGTGCTATTATTGTTGTGCATAACATATCTAAATATATTATAAACCCTACAATTGTTATATGTAATTTTTTTCAGTAAGTTCATTTTTTAAAATTAAGGTATAATCAACAACATTATATTAGTTTCAAATGTACAAAGTAATGATTTGATATTTGTATATATTTCTAAATGAACACCACAATAACTCTTTACATAATTTTATATCTATTTTATTTATTTATTTTTAATTGTATATTTATTAAAGAACCTTAGAAAAGAAAGGAGAGGAAATAAATATTTATAGAGTTTGTTATTATTTACCCTTTAATGTTCTCTTCATTTTTCCTGTAGATTTCCATTACCATGTGCTATCATTTTATTACTCCAATACAACATTGTTCTCATCTACCTCCTTTGCACTACAGTTCTCAACTATATTACCTTTCTGTATGTTAGAAATCCAACAATACAATTAAAATCATATTATTTTATACAAATGCTTCTTAAATCAGTTAAGAACAGGAAGAATAAAGATACATTTACACATTCTTTCATAATTGCATTATAACTATTACTTGTGTTCTTTTATTTATTTCTGTGGGATTGATCTATGGTCACTTTCTCAGCCTGAAGAACCTCTTTTGTCCATCTTTATCAGGTGGGTCTATTAGCAATGAATTATCCCAGTCTTTGTTTATTTTGGAATGTTTTTATTTTGCATTCATTTTCAAAGTTACTTTTGCTGTAGATAAGATTTTTGACACTGTTTTCTTTTTCTCCTAGCACTTTGAATATGTCATTCCACTGCTGTCTAGCCTTCATGGTTTCTGATGAGAAATTAGTTGCTAATCTTACTGGAGCTCCTTGTGTGTGATGGGTTGTTTTCCTCTTGCTACGTTCAAGATTTTCTCTTTCAATATTTTTAATATAATGCATCTGGACATGGATCTCTTTGTGGAGTTTGTTGAGTTTCTTGGATGTGTAGATTAACATTATTCACCAAATTAGGGGGGTTTACTGGTATTACTTTATTAAAGATATGTTTCTGTTCCTTTGTTATTATCCTCTTCTTCTTGTACTCCCATTAGGTGCATGTTGGTATATTTAAGGATGTTGCATATTTCTTTGAGACTCTTAAATTTTCTTTATTCTGTTTTTAGGTTGCATAATATCTAGTAATTTATCTTCAAGTTCTCTGATTCATTTCATTATTTTGACAGGTAAAATCTACTGTTGAGATTCTCTAGTGAATTTTTAATTTCAATAATTATATATTTTAATTTCAGCATGTTTATTTGGTTCTTTTGTTTTAATTTCTAATTATTTATAGATATTATTTGATGAAGCATTTTCACTATACATTCCTTTACTATTTTAAGCATGGTCCTCTATCTCATAATTTTTTTTATTAAAAACTGTTTACATTTCCTGAGACTTGATTTATGGCCTAACATATGGTCCATCCTGGAGAATATTGCACATGCATTTGAAAAGAATGTGTATATTCCCCTCACTGGATGGAGGATCCTACAGATGTCATGCAAGAACTACACAAACATCTCAATAGATACAGAAAAAGCATTTGAGGAAATTCAATGCCCCTTCATAATAGAAACACTAAAATAAATAAATAAATAGATGAATAAAAGAATAAGTGAATGAATGAATGAATACATAAAATGAATAAAATCTATGAAAACAAGGGAAATTCCTCAACCTGATAAAAGTCATGTGTGAAAACCCCACAGCTAGCATCAAAGAGGAAATTTTAAAACAATTCCATTTATGATTGCATCAAAAAGAATAAAAAGTTTTTGGAATACATTTCACAGAATGAGTGCAAGTATATGGTACACTGAAAACTATAAAACATCATTGAAAATTTTAAAGATGACTTAAATAAATGGAAAGACATTCCAGATTTATGAATTGGAGGATGTTATTATTAAGACAGTAATACCTCACAAATGTATTTATGGATTTAACATAATCCTTGTCAAAATCCCAGCTGGCCCTCTTTGCAGAAATTGTCAAGCTGATTTATTTATTCATATGGAAATCCAAAGCACCTGAATTCCAAAAACTATCTTGGTAATGAAGAAGAATTTTGGAAGATTCACACTCTCTGATTTCAATACTTACTACAAAGCTAGAGTGATCAAGACAATGTGGGAATCATATAAGAATGTTCATAAAAATCAATTGTGAGTCTAAAAATATATCTTGCCATTTATGTTCAATTGATTTTTGGCAAGGGTACCAAGATGATTCAATGGGATATTAATAGTCTGCAAAAATGGTGCTGCACCAACTGGATTTCCACATGCAAAAGAATGAAGTTGAAACTCTCCCTGATACCATATGCAAAAATAAATCCAAATGGATCAAAGACCAAAATGTAAAAGCTAATATATATATATATATAAAGCTTAGAACACATAGTAGTAAATCATTGTGACCTTAGGTAAGACAATGCCTACTTAGTTTGACACCAAAAGCAAAGCAAAAGGAGAAAAAATAGATAAATTGAACTTCAACAAAATTTTATAAACTTTGTGCTGCAAATGATACCATCAGTGAAATGATAACCAATAGAATGGGAGAAAAATACGTATATATCATATATCTTACAATGAATGGGTATCCAGAGTATATAAAGAATAGGAATAAATGGCTCATACAACTCAATATCAAAAAATAAACATAATTCAAAGATACATGCACCCCAATGTTCATTGCAGCACTATTTACAATAGACTGGACATGGAAGCAACCTAAATGTCCATCAAGAGAAGAATGGATAAAGAAGCTGTGGTACATATATACAATGGAATATTACTCAGCCATAAAGAAAGAACAAAATAATGCCATTTGCAGCAACATGGATGGACCTAGAGATTGTCATACTGAATGAAGTTAAGTCACACACAGAAAGACAAATATTATATGATATAGCTTATATGTGGAATTGAAAAAATGGGTGCGAATGAACTTACTTACAAAACAGAAGTAGAGTAACAGATGTAGGAAACAAACTTATGTTTACCATGCGATAAGTGGGGGGAGGGATAAATTGGGAGATTGGGATTGACATATACACACTACTAGATATAAAATTGATAACTAATAAGGACCTACTGTATAGCACAGGAAACTCTACTTAATACTCTGTAATGGTCTATATGGGAAAAAAATCTAAAAAAAGAGTGGATATATGTATATGTTTAACTGATTCACTTTGATGTACCCCTGAAATTAACACAACATTGTAACTCAACTATACTCCAATAAAAATTTTAAAAAAAACAATCAAAAAAAAGAGGGCAGAAGACCTAAATAAACATTTTTCCAAAGAAGACATACAGATGGCTAATAGGCACATGAAAAGATGCTCAACATCACTAATTATTAGAGAACTGTATATTAAAACCACAATGAGGTCTCTCTTTACTCTGGTCAGAATGGCTATCATCAAAAAGTCTACAAATAATAAATGCTGGAGAGGATGTGGAGAAAAGGGAAACTTCATGCACTGTCAGTGAGAATGTAAATAGGTGCAGCTACTATGGAAAACAGTATGGAAGTTCCTTAAAAAACAAAATAAATCTACCATGTGACCCAGCAATCCCACTTCTGAGTATATATCCAGTAGAAAAAAAAAACCCTCTAATTTGAAAACATACATACCCCCAATGTTCATAGAAGTACTACTTACAATAGCCAAGAGATGGAAACAACCCAAGTGTCCATCAACAGATGATTGACTTAAGAGGATGTTGTGTGTATATATATATATATATATATATATATATATATATATATATATATATATAATGGAATATTACTCAGCTATAGAAAAGAATGAATTATTGCCATTTGCAGCAGCATAGATGCACCTAGAGAATATTAAGCTTAGTGAAATGTCAGACAGAGAAAGACAAATACTATGTGATATCTCTTATATGTGGAATCTAAAAATAAAACTGAATTTATATACAAAATAGAAACAGACACAGAAAACAAACTTATGGTTACTAAAGGGGAGAGAAGGGAGGAGGGACAACTTAAGAGTATAGGATTAACAGATAAAAACTACTAAATATAAAGTAGATAAGCAACAAAAATGTACTGCATAATACAGGGAATTATACCCACTATACTGTAATAACTTATAATGGAATATAATCTGAGAAAAAAAATCACAATGCTGTACACCTGACACTAACAAAATATTGTAAATCAACTATACTTTAATAAGAATAAATTTTAAGAAATAAAATTAGTATACTCGAAATAAAGGAGGGATAAATGTAACAAAATAAATGAAAGTCTTAGGCAATGAAAACTACAAACATTGTTGAAAGAAATTAAAGAATAACTAAACAAATTAAAAGATATCCCATCTTTATATACTGGAAGACCTAATACTATTAATATGGCAGTGATCCCCACTTTTATCTACAGAGTCTATACAATCCCTATCAACACTCAACCTGTTGTATTGGCAGAAATTTAGAAGTTAACCTTAAAATTTATACGAAAATACAAGGTACCGAGATTAGCTAAAACAATCTTTTAAAAAAACATATCTGGAGAACTTACATTTCCCTATTTTAAGACATACTATGATATTACAGTAATCAATCCATGGATAGTACTGGCACGGGGATAAGACATATAATTCATTGTAATAGAATGGACAGTCCAGAAGTAAAACATCACATTAATGGTCAATTGATTTTCTACAAGTGTTCCAAGACAATTCAATGGGGAAAATGATAGTCTTTTCAACAAATGATACTGGGACAACTGATTATCCACTTGCAAAAGAATAATCTTGAATATCTACCTTACACCATATATTAAATTAACTCAAAATGGATCATAGATCTAAATCTAAGAGCTAAAGCTATAAAACTCTTAGAAGAAAACATAGTAGTAATCTTGGGTTAGGCAATGCTTTCTTAGATATGACACTGAAAACATAACTGACAAACAAAAATTAGATAAATTGTGTGTTATCAAAATTAAAAACATTCATGCTAAAAAGGACAACATAAGAACATAAAAACAATCAACACCATCAGAGAATATTTTCAAATCACATATCTGACAAGGGACTTGTATTGAGAATATATAAATTATCTTACCACTCAATAATAAAAAGATAACCCAATTAAAATGTGGTAAAGGATTTTAATAGACACTTCACTGAAGAAGATAGATAAATATACAGTAAACACATGAAAAGATCCTCAATATAGTTAGCCTTTAGGGAAATGCCAGTCAACACAACTTCACACCTAATAGGATGGTTTTAATCAAAATGTAAGTTTTAGTAATGACATGGAGAAATTAGAACCATCATCATTCAGTTCTCTTGAGAATATAAAATGGTTCAGGTGTTTTGGTAAAAGCTTGGTAGTTTCTCAAATATGGTAACAAATACAGGCATATCTCATAGATATTGTGGACTCAGTTACAGATCACCACAATAAAGTGAATATCTCAATAAAGTAACTTATACATTTTTTTGGTGCCCCAGTGTGTAAAAAAAACGTGTTTTACACTATACTGTAGTATATTAAGTGTGCAATATCATTATGTCTAAAAATACAGTGTACATACTTTAATTAAAAAATACTTTGTTACTTAAAAATGTTAACCCTCATCTGAGCCTTCAGAGAGTTGTAATCTTTTCTGCGTGTGGAGTCTTGCCTCGATGTTGACTGCTGCTGACTGATGATGGTGGTGGTTGTTGACGGCTGGAGTGGCTGTGACAATTTCTTGAAATAAGACAACAATGAAGTTTGCTGCATTGATTGACTCTTCCTTTCATGGACGATTTCTCTGTAGTATGGAAAGGGCTTGATAGCATTTTATCCACAGTAAAACTTCCCTCAAAATTGGAGTAAATCCTCTCAAAACCTGCAGCTGCTTTATCAACTAAGTTTATGTAATGTTCTAAGTCTTTTGTTGGTATTTTAACAATCTTCACAACATCTTCACCATCTTGAGATTCCATCTCAAGAAACCACTTTCTCTGCTCATCTATAAGAAACAACTCCTTATACATTAAAGTTTTATGATGTGATGGAAGCGATTCAGTCACATCTTCAGATTCCACTTAGAACTCTAGTTCTCTTGCTATTTCCACCACATTTGAAGTTCCTTCCTCCACTGAAGTCTTGAATCCCTCCAAGTCAACCATGAGGATTGGAATCAACTTCTTCCAAACTCGTGTGAATGTCAGTATTTTGACCTCTTCCCATGAATCATAAATATTCTTAATGACATCTAGAATGGTGAATCCTTTCCAGAAGGTTTTCAATTGACTTTGCCCATATCCATCAGTGGAATCACTACCTATGGCAGCTATAGCCTTACAAAATATATTTCTTAGAAAACAAGACTTGAAAGTCCAAATTACTCCTTGAATCATGGACTGCAGAACACATGTGTTAGCAAGCATGAAAACAACATTAATCTCATTGCCCATCTCCATTTGAGCTCTTGGGTAACCAGGTGCATTGTCAATGAGCAGTATTATTTTGAAAGGAATCTTCTTTCCTGAGCAGTAGTTCTCAACAGTGGGTTTAAAATATTCAGTCAACCATGTTGTAAATAGATGTGCTGTCATCCAGGCTTTGTTTCCCATTTATAGAGCACATGCAGAGTAGGCTTAGCATAATTCTTAAGGGCCCTAAAATTTTCAAAATGGTAAATGAGCATTGACTTCAACTTAAAGTCACCAGCTGCATTAGCCTCTAACAAGAGAGTCAGCCTGTACATTGAAGTTTTGAAGCCAGGCATTGAATTGTCTCTAGCTATGAAAGTCCTAGGTGACATCTCCTTCCAGTAGAAGGATGTTTTATCTACGTTGACAATCTGTTGATTTCAATATTGTTGTGTCTCAGGGAATAGGGAGTCCCAAGGAGAGGGAGAGAGATGGGGGAACGGCCAATCAGTATAGCAGTCAGAACACACACATTTAGCAATTAATTTTGCCATCTTTTTATGGGAGCAGTCAGTGACACCCCAAGATAATTACAATGGTAACATCAAAGATCACTGATCACAGATCACCATAACAAATCAAATAGTAATGAAAAAGTTTGAAATATTGTGAGAATTACCAAAATGTGATACAGAGACACAAAGTGAGCAAATGTTATTAGCAAAATGGCACTGATAGACTTGTTCAATGCAGAGTTGACACAAGCCTTTAATTTGTTAAAAATGCAATTTCTGTGAAGCACAATAAAAGGAGGTATGCTTGTAATTGCCATGTGACCCAACATTTCCTCTCCTAGTAATTTCAAGGGAATTGAAAACCTATTTCTACACAAACATTTGTACATGGACATTCATAACATCATTATTCATAATAGGAAAAATATAGAAATGACCCAAATATTCTTCAAGTGATGACTAGATAAATAAAATGAGGTATATTGATACAATGGAATATTATTCAACCATAAAAGATAATGAAATATTAATATTTGCTGCAACAAGGGTGAACTTTGAAAACTTAACGCTCAGTGAAAGAAACCAGACGCGTATTGTATGATTCCTTTTAAATAAAATGTGCAGATTAGGAAAATCCGTAGAGCCAGAATATAGATTAGTTCTTTCCAGGGGCTTGTTGCATGGATGGCATGTGTTGAGTGACTACTAATGGTTATGGGTTTCTTTCTGAGGTGATGAAAACATTCTGAAATTAGATAGTGGTAGTGGTTTTATAATTCTGTGAACATAGGTAAATTCACTGATTGTACACTTTGAACGTATGATTCAATGGTTTATTAATTACATCTCAATATTTTTTTTTAAAAAACCCTGAAGTTGAAGAGAGAATGCATTCTAAGAAAGCATAACTTAACAAGTAATAACCCCTTCCTCTGGTGCACCAAATTTACATTCCCTAGTAAATTTGAGACCTACTGCTCAGGAAAAAAGATTCCTTTCAAAATATTACTGCTCATTGACAATGCACCTGGTTATCCAAGAGCTCAAATGGAGATGGACAATGAGATTAATGTTGCTTTCATGCTTGCTAACATATTTGTTCTGCAGCCCGTGGATCAAGGAGCAATTTGGACTTTCAAGTCTTGTTATCTAAGAAATACATTTTGTAAGGCTACGGGAGTAGAAGAATCTTGAGCTCCTATCTTTAAACATTGTTTCCAAGAGAAATGACAGTATTTTTCAAGGGCATTAAACCATCAACTGACCTTAACACCTTCATCTCTTAGCACCTTGAATGGATCTAGCTCTGATCACAAGACTGAGTTCCAAGAATGCTTATATGCATATTTTAAAAATATAGTAACAATCTGTTGTCTTTCAGCAAGAAGACAGGTACAGGGTAAACTTTTGGCCAGAGGTTGGAAAGATATATGCTATAAATGAGGAACTAGTACAAAGAAGCATTTGGAAATACAGGGGTAAAGAGATAGAGAGGGGAAGAAATAAATGAATAGCAAGTGAATAAAATAAGAATTTTAGAGTGTTAAGTGCTATCAAAGAAATAAAAGAAGGATATGTGATAAGAAGTAACTTGAATTTGATACTCAGCTTGGGTTTGTGTGATTAAGAAAAACCTCTCTTAGCAAGTACTGTTTGAACTAAGGTTAAGGTCGAAGGAAGCAGTCATTTGCAACTTTCAGAAAAGAGCATTCCTGACAGAGGAGCAGCAATTTAAAAGTCCTTGAGCAGGAAGCAGCTTGCAGAAGAGTGACCAGGACCATGGTCAATGAAAATACTGCCAAGTGAAAAGTGCTGTGAGAAGAGGTTTAAAGATAGATAGCTATAGGTAAAGCAGGCTGTTGCTGGCCATATGAAGAGTTTGTATTTTACTCTGCTTGCAAGGGGAAGTGATTGTATGATTTTAAGTATAAAAGTGTCGTGATGTGATTTATGTTTCTTAAAAAGCCAGAAGCATATTGAGTCACTGCCAATCCTTTCTAAACTGGTTGTATTATGTGGCAATGGAATATTTGAACTTCAGTGAAGAGAGGAGTTATACACTCAAATTAATGTCAATGATACAATTTAATGTTTTATTCGCCTCAACAGAGAAATTTTGTTTCTATACAATCAGTGGTTGTTACACTGAGATTTGGAAGTCAAAGATTTGATTCATTTTATTTCATCAGTAATTTTTTAATTTTGAAGGTAGATATATGTTTAAATGTTTATGATTGTGTATTTGAAATGATGATGCTTCATATACCCGTTAGTGTCTATTTCACTATACTTGGACCTGATTGCTCTTAGTACACACACAAACTACTATCATTAAGGTGCCAATGGATATCGACTTTATACTGTTTTAGAAAATGTTTGGAAGACGATCTGGGGGGACTGAAGTTAGGCAGGTCTGAAACAATCTTATTTAACATGGTCAGATGCCAGGGACTCCTGGCTTCAACTTTTGATTCAACCCAGGGAATAATTATAAAGATAATTATTCCCTGGGCAACATCACACCAGAAAATTATTAACAAGTAAACTCTGAATGTGTGTCTCTCAGAACAGTTTAGGGTGTCTATAGGGGTATAAACATACTCTTCCGTGATCCTAGAAATGCCTGGATTAAGTTTCTCAAAGGATCTGATGAATCGTGATATTAGTCATACATTATTATCAGCAGTAGATACCTTCATGGGGGCTTGAATACAAAGGGATATTTCCCCTACAAAGGGTAGAGTGTTCCTGGGTCTCTTGTTTTATATAGCCATCTTCATGCAGCTATGTTTTAGTTTCTTTTACTTACATTAAAGAGATTTGTATCCTTTGTCAGTGTCTCTGGGTACCATCAACACTGCTTCAATCACATACTGTCTGTCAGTAACAAATATCACCTTGTTCAATATCTGAGTCCCTCTGGTTATCCCAAAACAGAAGGCCTTTTTAAAATAAGGTTTGTTTATTGGATTCAATTTGCTAGTATTTTGTTGAGGATTTTTGCATCTAAGTTTATCAGTGATACTGACCTGTATTTTTTTTATTTTTTGTGGTATCTTTGTCTGGTTTTTGTATCAGAGTAATGATGGCCTCATAGAATGAGTTTGGAAGTATTCCTTCCCCTGCAGTTTTTTGGAAGAGTTTGAGAAGGATCAGTGTTAGCTCTTCTCTAAATGTTTGATAGAATTCACCTGTGAAGCCATCTGGTCCTGGACTTTTGTTTGTTAGAAGATTTTTAATCACAGTTTCAATTTCAGTACTTGTGATTTGTCTGTTCATATTTTCTATTTCTTCCTGGTTCAGTCTTGGAAGACTGTACCTTTCCAAGAATTTGTCCATTTCTTCCAGGTTGTCCATTTTGTTGGCATATAGTTGCTTGTATTAGCCTCTTATGATCTTTTGTATTTCTGTGGCATCAGTTATAACTTCTCCTTTTTCATTTCTAATTTTATTGATTTGAGCCCTTTCCTTTTTTCTCTTGATGATTCTGGCTAAAGGTTTATCAATTTTGTTTATCTTTTCAAAGAATCAGCTTTTAGTTTCATTAATCGTTTCTATTGTTTTTTCCTCTCCATTTAATTTATTTCTGCTCTGATCTTAATGATTTCTTTCCTTCTACTAACTTTGGGTTTTGTTTGTTCTTCTTTCTCTAGTTGCTTTGGGGTAAGGTTAGGTTGTTTATTTGAGATTTTTCTTGTTTCCCGAGGTAAGATTGTATCTCTATAAACTTCCCTCTTAGAACTGCTTTTGCTGCATCTCATAGGTTTTGGATTTCATTTGTGTTTTAGTTTTCATTTGTCTCTAGGTATTTTCTGATTTCTTCTTTGATTTCTTCAGTGATCCATTGGTTGTCTAGTAGTATATTGTGTAGCCTACATGTGTTTGTGTTTTTTGAGTTTTTTCCTTGTAGTTGATTTCTAATCTCATAGCATCATGGTTGGAAAATATGCTTGATATGATTTCAGTTTTCTTAAGTTTACTAAGGCTTGCTTTGTGGCCTATCATGTGATCCATCCTGGAGAACATTCCATGTGCACTTGAGAAGCATGTGTATTCTGCTGCTTTCAGGTGGAATGCTCTATAAATATCAGTTAAGTCCATCTAGTCTAATGTGTCATTTAAGGCCTGTGTTTCCTTATTAATTTTCTGTCTGGATGATCTGTCCATTGATGTAAGTGGGCTGTTAAAGTCCCACACTATTATTTTGCTACTGTCAATTTCTCCTTTTATGTCTGTTAACATTTGCCTTATATATTGAGGTGCTCTTATTTTGGGTGCATATATGTTTACAACTGTTATATCTTCCTGGATTGATCCCTTGATCATTATGTAGTGTCCTTCTTTGTCTCTTGTAACAGTCTTTATTTTAAAGTCTATTTTGTCTTATATGAGTATTGCTACTACAGCTTTCTTTTGATTTTCATTCACATGGAATACATTTTTCCAAACCCGCACTTTCAGTCTGTATGTGTCCCTAGATCCGAAGCGGGTGTCTTGTAGACAGCATATATATGGGTCTTGTTTTTATATCCATTCAGCCAGTCTATGTCACTTGCTTTAAATAGACATGAGATATCACTTAAAATATGTTCTAAGTGCATTCCTGAATATCTGTAAGTAAGAAAAACTATTGTCTTCTTGTTTCCCATTGGCAGGACATTGAATATTTGGACTTAGACATGTTATAATTTTATAATAAAATATATAGAATCAGGTAAAGTATACTTACTACCTGTGCTTAAGACTTACTTGCTTGAAGACCATTAATATTTGAGGCTAAGGACAAGTATATCAAGTTTAAAAGTTCCCTAAGCACTTGTCAGTTTCAAAATATCCTACAGCAGAAGACAATTCATACATTTACTTTTCTCTGTTCTAGTTTTCAAGCACTTGGTGAAAGCTGCTGCCTTTGAGAAAAGACCAGGTTGATCTGAGATGAAGGCTGCAAGGAAGGGAATTAGGTAACAGGTATGGATCATAGTTATGCCTCCCATCCTATGTGCTATTATTACATTGTGACCAACACTGTGTTCCCACCTCTTGAATTTTGCATACTTATGACTTTCCCAGCCAATAAGTCATGATGGGAAATTATGTTATTTGACTTCCAAGATGAATTCATAAAAACATTACAGCTCCTATATGGAGCAATTTATCTGTCTCTCTCTGTCTCTCTCTCTCCATTTCTCTCTCTGTTTCTCTTTTGCCATACTTGCTTTGGGGACCCATGTGGAGAGGCCAGGTTTGGTTGTTCCAACCAACAGCCCCAGATAAGGTTTCAACAAACAGCATCTACCACCAGACATGTAATTGAGTGACTTTTCAGAATATTCCAACCTCCAGACATCAGGTCAACTCAACTAGATGCCAAGTGCAACACAGATATCTTCCTCAACAATCAGAGCCCAAATTATAGATTTGTGAACAAACTAAATGCTGCCATTGTTCTAAGACACTAAGTTTAGGGGTAAATTTTTATAGAGCCATAGTAACTAGAACAACTCCAGAATTGTATATCCAATTGCCTACTTGCTAAATGCAATTTAAATATGGTAGAAGCCAAATTCCTTCTTATCTTTCCCTCATACTTGTTCCTCCATCAGTCTTTCTTATCTCAGCAGACAGGTACTCTATTCTTCCAGTTTCTCAAACCATAGGCCAGAGTCATCTTTGATTGCTCTCTCCACATCTGATATCCAATATATCATTGTTGCCTCTACCTTCACACTATATCCTAAATATGACTATTTTCCTTACACCTACCACTCCCACCTAGTCCAATTCATCAACATTTCTCTTCTGGATTATTTCAGTAGCCTCTAAGTGGTATTCCTGTTTTATCCCTCAAACATCTATACCTTAATTTCTACAATGCTTCCAGCAGAATTGTTTCAGAATATGTCTCATTTTGTTATTTCACTGTTCCTTCTGAGTAAATACCAAGTTCTTTAAAATAGACCCCCTGTTTCCTCTCTATCCTCATGGCCTCACACTCTCATCTTTGTTAATTCAGCAGCAGTTACACTGGTCTCCTTGTTATTCTATGATGACATCTGGTACTTGCTTGTCTTTGCTGTTTTTGCTGCCTGGAATCCTCTTTCATTAGTTATCACATTGCTCAGTCGCTCACTTCCATCTTCACAAATATCATGCCTTCAGAGGAGCCTTCCTTGGCTACCTTATCCCTTAAAACTCTTTTATTTTCTCTTCATTATTTACTAACATCTGACATTGTTACTCGCTCTACATTTGTGTAGTTTCTTAACACTCACTAGAATGTAAGATTCATAAGGGCAGGGACTTTGTCTATTTTGTTTACTGGTATACTCCAGCACCTAGAACAGTGATTGGTACAGGGTGCTTGCTAAAATATTTGTTGAATATAAGGCCAAGAGGCTCCTAAAATCTCCTCATGTAGTAGTCTTGAAAAACAAACAGTAGCTCTCTTAATACAAGGAAAAGGATGATGCTGAATATCTCCAAGGGTCTTTACTTTAACCTCTAAATGTGCAAATGCTATGTGCTAAGCACTTATGTTTAGATGAAGGATGCACTGAGGAAACAGTTGATTAAGATATTTTGAAATCAAAGACTTTAAAAACAAGTGCAATGAAATATAACAGGTCATATGATAGAAATTTTAAAGGAACACAAACAAGGAAAGAGTTGTTGATTCTATCTTGAAAGAAATTTCCCTAAACCCCCTTTCCAGATAGGATTGACAACTCCTTCCTTATGTGTGTTCCTTTAAAGAAAGATGAGTAGTTTGTGAGATAAATGGGAGAGGCAGCATTACAGGTACAAGAGGGCATCACAAGCTGCAAGAGCAACATGAATAAAGGAAAGCCTGGGTAAAACAGTTTGTCCTGTTCAAGGCCTGAATACCTCTCATGGATGCAGCTTGGGTAAAATGTATGGTTATATGATAGAGGAGATTGAAGAGATAAAGTAGGCAGAGGACAATTTGTGACAGGCCTTTTTAGGCCATATTTATTTATACACTATTGTGTAATGAATGAAGATCCTATAAGGGTTTTAAAAAGGGTTTTAAAAAGGGTTTTAAAAAGATTTCCTGTTTTCAGATTCTTAATGACAAAAGATGTGGCTAAAAAAATAGGTCAGCTCATTACCCTGTGTTCTATTCACATAACACAAAGAGTTTCCAGAGACACAAAAATGCTTCTCTCAAATACTTCTCTAAGGAAGGAATTAGACCAGCTTAATTCATCAAGTCTAAGCTGGGTACAGTCATAAGTAACACTGTATTTTCCGTTAAAACAAAATGACAATTGTTTTTATGGGGTTAATGTTGTGAAAAGACTGCTAAGTACTTCTATAAAAAAAGAAATGATTAACTGTCAAAATTATCTATTTTAGAATGAGACTAAATATCAAGAATAGTGTAATTGATAATTAAATTATGATGGAGTACTACATATTCATTGAAAAGGATGATTATGATGATGATATAATGAAGAGAAATGGTTTTATATATAATGTTAATTTTAAAAGTATAATTAAGAATAGCATTTACTATGGAATTTCAACTAAATAGAAAAAAAAAGCCATTGTGATAGCCAGGTTCCAAAATGGCCCCCAAGGATATTGCCTTCTTGTATGTATGACTGGTATCATCCCTTCCCACACTGAATAAGACTGACTTGTGTAACCAATATAATATTGCAGAAATGACAGTGTCTGAGTTCTAACGCTAGGTCATAAAATATATTATAGGTTGTCTTTTGCTTTCTCTAATGATCACTCACTCTGGGAGAAGTCAGCCATCCTATCTATGAGGATACTCTAGCAGTCATATGGAGAGTTGCACATCATGAGGACAATTGAGACCCCCTTCTGACATCCAGCAAGGACTTGCCAACAATGTTCATGAGCCTTGGAATCAGATCCTCCAATCCTAGTCAAACCTTCAGATGATGGCAACCTATGTTGACATTTGGAATGTGTTGAGAGGAAAAGGTTTCCTCTACCAACTTAGGTCCATGTGGTAGCTATGGTGGTAGTGGGGCTGTGAATGAATTGATAACAGTAGATTAACAAGAGAAAACATGAGTTCTGGAGCACTTTACAAGAAGTGGTTCTCCAAACAATCAGGGGTAAGTGTTTATATATCAGCTTAAGAAAGGGAGGTGGGGATTTGTGGCTTCAGTGAGAAAGTATGGAAGGTTCTATTGGGCTTGTTTACACAATTTTTCACCCTGGTGCTAATGGGCAGTCTCCTTTTTGGCTGGAAGCTTCCATGGAGGGGGATTTATGGCAGTTTAATCCTCAGAAAGCCCTGCTTTAATCATCAATCAAAGGGTTGTTCAGATAAGGCTTTTTCTGGGGTTGTTTGTCCAAAATTTTTCAGTTTATAGTAGTCTTCATGCCACTCTAGTGGGTTATTTGTCCCTTCCACTGCAACATCATGAGATACCCAGTTAAGTCACTCTTGAAACCTAATTCAAAGACTATGTGAGATAAAATGTTTACTATTGATTTTAAGCTCTTAGATTTTGATGTAATTTGTTATGTAGCAAGCGGTGTAATTTGTTACGCAGCAATTGATAAGTAATTCATCCATGTATTTTATTTCCAAAAAATTCTGTAATGTGATCTTAATTTTATGATGAAAAAGCATAATGGAAGAAAGTCAACTATTTGATATTGGTTAACAAAATATAGTGCTAAGGTCTCTAAAGTGATAAAGACTATCTTTTAAAAGATTTAAAATTATGAAATAGAGATGCAATGAAAAACTTAAAACACTGGACTTCATTAGACCTTTCACTAACAAAAGATTTGCATAAAACAATAGGGAACAGTGTTACCAAACGCAAGTTTGGCTGCCCTCTGATCAAAAGCCAATAATCAAGAGGCAAGTGTTGGTAGAAAGGAAAGTTGTTTAATCAGAAAAGCCAGCAATCTGGGGAGAAGGTGGACTCATGTCCTGAAACCAACTCCAAAGATTCTGCTCAGCTATGACAGTTTTTAAAGGGAAAAAGGGGAAACAAACTTAGTTAAGCATTAAGGTAGGAGTTCAGATTTTTTGTCATTTTTCTGTTGCATGCAGACGTACTGACTTCTCCTGATCTTCCTTTGGATGCTATCTTTCCTGTGTGAACCACCTGCAAATTTGCTAAGGGGAAGATGGGGGTAAAGAGTCAGTCATTTTTTAACTACCTAATTACTTATTCCTACTACTTTTAATCCAGGAAAGGAATCAACAGGTTAGGCAAGGCATTTAGTAGAACAGAAGTCAGAAGTTAGGTTAAATATTACCTGGTGATGTCATTTTTATAATTAAGGTTTAAGGGAAATAAGCAAGCAGGAAAGGGGCAAAAGAGCTGCTTACAAATCCCCACTTCTCAGATATCATTTCATTTCTATGGGAATAGTGGTGAAAGTCTATCTTCTGTAACCTCTTCTTGCTGACATAGGGTGCTGTATTCTCAGAGTGGGAGATGTCAACATGGGTCTGTAGCATCTCTTTGCTGACAATCTGAGTTGCTGGCTTACATATATGGGCAGAGCAAGCTACAGTTATTTTGATGCCCACAAAGATATAGATTATTATGGGCAATAATGTTAAACTCATTCTCTTGAGTCCAGTTCTTGGAATTGTGCTAGCCATAGATTTAGTACTGCTCAAGATTGAGCAGCTTATGTCATAGCTACAATCTGGTCATCATGCAGTTAGCTTTTTCCCTCTGGTAGCAGTTATAGTACCTGTAAAATGACTCAGGACTGTGCATCAGATACTGAATCTGTAACTTTATTGTCCTCATCATTAACTGCTTGAACCTGCTCCTTTGTGATTTAGGGAGGCCTGGGAGATTTCAGCTTTTCTACAGACAAGAGGCAGTGGACATGGAAGAGCCTTTGTACTTGGTGCTGGGGGAGGGCCCACAGGGTTCTCCTCAGTTTCAACACTACAGCCAATAAACCAATACTGTAGGCAGATATGGTAAGAGGTCCCCAGGGGAAGAAAATGAGACATAGCTTTCTTAAAGTAAGAGAAGCCAATTTAGGCCTAAGCCATTTTGTGATCTAAGCCAGGCCACAATGCTTGCTCATACAGAACAGGTCTTAGTAGTTAATAATTTTAAGGGAACAAAAGAATGTAGGAACAAACAGCTATTGCCAGGCCAGAGAAATAATGATATCAGAGATAATAAATCAGTCACTAAGACTCCCAGTTCTGACACATATTTTTGAACTGTTTTACAGTATCTGAACCCCCTTGAACAATTGACTATGAGACTAACTGGAGCCAGAGAATTGATGATGTGACCTTTGCTGGCCCTTGTGACTTCAATCAATTAGAACCTGGATCCTGCCAACTTTATCCCCAATTCTACACTAAATTCCTCTTTGCATGAGTCCCTTCATAAATATGCATGCTCCCTTAGCTTAAAACTTCCCTAATTTTGCTGTTCAGGGAGACACTGCTTTGGGAAAGATCCTCAGTCTTCTCCTTATCTGTTACAAGTAATAAATGCTTCCTTGTCCTGCTCTTTGACTTGGTGTGTCTTTTGGCTCGACAAGCACCTAGAGGTGAACCCAGTTCTCAGGTTACAATACCTCAATAAACAGAATAAGATTCACCAAAAAGAGGAATATGTTGAAATACTTTGATACCATGATCTGTTTAATGGAGAATCCAAAAATATTAATATGAAAATGGAAAGAATAATACCATAAAATGTGTTTACCTGAAATATCAGATCAAAGATGGAAAGAGATTTTTAAAGTATAAAATAATTCTGTTTTTCTCCCCTTCAGTTTAGCAAATTAGATTATGCTTAATTGTCCTCTCACTAGAAAAACAAAGAAAGATTTGATAATATCCTCAAAGAAATAAGTGATATCTAGAATCAATAAGAGGGCTTTGGTAAACTGTTGTACAATCATATTCTAAAGCATAAATAACCGCTTTTGATACCTTGCTTATCTGGATATGTCTATACCTGAAAGCAGTCATAACAGTCATTCAAAAGCAGACACACAATGTTAGGGTATTGAAGGTAAATTGCAGCATTATATGTTAAACAAAGATGGGGGATGTGACATAGAAAATGTATTCAATAACCTGAAATAAGGAAATGAGGGGATTTGCATGACTTACATTGTGTTGCCCTTTTAAAAAGGAGAGCTAAACCCTTCTTTGGTATTTTCTTCTCTTGTCTTAAAAACAAGATATGAAAAAATAGAATATTTTACATTCACCTTGAATCTCATCAGCTATTCTTAGCAAATTTGAAGACATGAATTGCATCAGGAACTCATTATGGCTCCAGAGGAAAGTTAGAACAAGGATCATACAAAACTAAAGAAAAAAAAAATGTTTGACCTTTTTTTTCTAGAACCTATTATCATAACTTAGAAATATTTGACATTTATTGAGCATTTTCTATGTTCCAGACAATGTAATAAGGGCTTCATTTATCATATTTATTTATCTTTTTAACACTGGAAACAATGCTATGAAGTAGGTGGCATTAGTAACCCCATTTTAAGATGATGAAACAAAAAGTTTAAATATCTTGCCTAAATATTGCCAGTATTTTAACCCATTTGTGTTGAGCTTCAAAGCCAGGACTCATAAACACTTTGTGATATAAGAGGTAAAGCCTTTCTTAAGATGACACATATTTAAAAGTGCAGTGGGACCAACTGCTATTTCAAGGACATTTCCAGCTTTCCTAGAAGGGAGGCCTACTTGAATTTCTAATTAATTTACTAATTTTGATGCTGATTATGGTGGAAAATTTAGAAAAACTTCCTTTTCTGTTTTGGGATAAACATTGTAATAACATCCCATTTATGTTAATACAAAGCCAAAATCCTATCCTAGAATGAGGAACTTAACCACTTAACTGATTAACTACTTAAGTTTCCAAATTCTAGTTAAAAGGTTATGTACTGAGTATAGCAATGTAAAGATCTCTAGTGTGGCCTGAGTTGCTGCTTTAAAAAGTGGGCCATTTACTGAAGGTAGAGAATTTCCTTTTCTCCTTCAGGTGGGGACAGCAAGGGAGATTGAGGATGGGGACTCTGGAAAGAGAAGACAGGGTCAAAGCAAATCCAGGAAGTGAGTTATTCAAACTTCTCCTTGAATATCGAAACAGGTGGGGGAAGGCAAACTGAAATAGCCAATTAGGAAGCTCCTGTGGTAGGCACTAGACAATAAACATGAGGTAAAATATGATACTCAATTTTTGGTGATTTTTCTCTTCATTGCCATTTTCATTATTTTGTTCCCAAACCTCTATATAAATAATACTGTGAACTAAAATTCATATTTTATGGCAAGACAAGAAAAGATTTATACATAACATATTTTCTCTACCAATTTGTTACCAGAGAACTGGGTTTGCCTCTTGGTGGATGTCAAGCTAAGAGACACAACCAAGCCAAAGTTGGGGAGATAGAAAGATTTATTACTTGCAGCAAGTAAGGAGACCACCAGGGATCTCTCCCAAAGCAGTGTCTCCCCTAACAGCAAAATTGGGGAAATTTTAAGCTAAGGGTACATGCATATTCATGAAGGGGCTTGAGCAGAGGATAATTCAACATAAAATTGGGGAAAAGTTCAAAAGTCAAGAGAGTCCACCTTTAGTTGATTGAAGTCAGGAGGGTCAACATCATCATTCCATCCTCCACTTGGTTGGGGGCCTTGGTTCCTGCAGAACTCAAAGACCTGTATCTGATTGTTACATATATCCCCTGAGGGGGAACTAGGACTCTGTTTTATCACTAAACTATTGTTCTTGACTGTTTTTCCTTTGTTCCTGCATTTCCTTACTTCCCTTAAGATCATTAATTACCTAGACCTGTTCAAGGACAAGCATTGCCTTGACTTAGACTTAGATCACAGACTTAGATCACAAAATGGCTTAGGCAAAAATGGCTTCTCTTATTTAAAGAAAGCCATTCCTGGTTCCCTTTCTTTGGGGACCCCCTAACCTATCTGTTTACACTTTGGCCTCCTCTCTCCCCTCTACTTTGCTTTGTGTACCTGCATTATGCTTCGACCAAACCTCCTCCATTGGCAGAAATACCTGCTCAACCATAAAAAGCAACATTCTCCTAGCACCAACAAGACAACTGCTTAAAAGATACATTCCTTCTTGATCTTATAAGGGGTCACAGTGATGACACTTACATCTGGATTGCATAAACTGTCAATAATACATCATTTAATGTATAGCCTTCTGTCTCAAAAAACTTATATAACTGTGCCTTGACTTCTAACGGGTGGAACAGTTCTCAGAGCTTTCTGAGATGTTGTTTCCAAGTTATTATCCTCAATTTGGCTCAAATAAAATTTTCCATTTTTTTTAGATTTATTAATTTTTTCATCAACAATACTTATATATCACTTACTATGTGCCAAGCACTGTTCTTAATGTTCACTTGGGATTAACCCATTTAATCTTCATGGCAGTCCTATGAGATAGATACTAGTATTATCTCCATTTTACAATAAGGAAAATAAGGCACAGAGAGTTCCCTAAAATTCCACAGCTCCTAAGTGACCAAGTTGGGATTAGAACCTAAACAGTCTGGTGTCAGTGTCCATACACTTAACCAGAATGCTGTAATAGTAAATCTCAAAGAGATTTGTTATCTTCTACAACTTAGAGTTAGCAAAGATTAAGAACAGTAAGGAAGAGGCATTTGGCCACACTGGAGTGAAGTGGCATTGAAAAAGACAAAGCAACCTGGAAAAGAGAAGCTCAGACCAATTGTCTGGAGGAAGAGGTGATAAGTGAAAACCAGAATGAATTTTACTAAACATGTAAGTATTTCCCAAGGATAATCAGAAATGCTGGGGAAAGAGAATGCCATAGAAGACAATCTGGTAAAATGGGGAATCAGATTAATTTAGATATGTACTAAAGGGAATTTCTAGGGGCTTGAGAACTTGGAACATGGCAGCATTCCAAAACATAAGTTTAATTTATTATTTAAGGGTTTCTCACATCCTGAAGAGTGCTTGACTGGGCAATGTCAAGTTTTGCTTTACGACACCTCTATATTTTTTAAGGTCTCTGGTTTAAGCCCTGCCCCCAACATACTGCACCACCATCCTCCATCACCCCCACACAAGCAGAAAGCACAGATATATCTACACATTCCATCTTTAGGTATATATATATATATATATATATATATATATATATATATATATATATATATATATATATAAACCTTAAAGCTGGTTATCATTAAGTCTTTACAGGGAAAAATCATTCAATTTCTTGAGTTATGTAGGGGAAGAAAAAGTTTTCCTCCCTCTTAGGTTATCTGGCTGGGTCTGAAAACTAAACTGACAAAGATTAGCAGGAGAAAAACATACAAATTTATTTAATATAAGTTTTATGTGACACAGGAGCATTCATAAGGAAATGAAAACCTCCCAAATTAAACCTGAGTATTTTATGCTAGGTTTGATGAAGAATGGACAGTTGTAGAGGAATAAGGTAGGTTAAAGCATATGAGGTAAATCTAATAAACTGGGGGAAACTTAGCAAGAATGGATTGTTTGGATCCTTTTAGCATCCCTTTGTCTGTGGAGATAAGAATGATCCTTTCCTCCAGGTATAAGGTGGGCACCTCTCCTACGAGGGTTTTATGTCCTGTTTCAGGGGAAAAGGGCAAGCCCTGCTCACTTAGAATTAGATCATTTAATCCTCAAAGGAAGCCTGATAGGTACTCTCAGCTACTTTCTCAAAGTCCTTCAGCTTAACATATTCAATATGCCAAGGTACCATATTTTGGAGTAGCACGTTCTGAACCCCATCAGTTGGTATATCAATCCTTTGACCTATTAAGTGTTAATATTAACTGAATTTATTGAAGTTTCTACATTGAGATCCTACTGCTGTGTCTCTGTACATCTTGCTTACCATTTCAATTTTTATCAGAGATGTTTCCAACTTGTGTCAATTTAACTTATTAGAATACAGAGTATATGATATTTCAAGATAGCTTTTTAATGAATTGTGTATGTACTATTGTTGAAAAACAATATTCAACTGAGTAAATTTCAAAGATCTTATTGGCTTTATTCAACAATTCATGAATCAAGCAGTATTCAATTTAGCAGGTAGAAAGGAGCTCCAAGGAGCTCTACAAATGAAAGATTTTTATAGGTAGAAAGGAGCAAGAACAAGGAAATTACACTACACAAAAAGAGCTGGTTGATTATTTCAAGGTCACTTTCCTTTAGGGGGTGGCAGAGGTTTATCAGACAGATGACCTCACTAGGGCTGATCAGGTGATTCTTTTTTTTTAAAATAAATTTATTTATTTGTTTATTTATTTTTGGCTACATTAGGTCTGTGTTGCTGCGCACAGGCTTTCGCTAGTTGTGGCAAGCAGGGGCTACTCTTCGTTGCGGTGTGCAGGCTTCTCATTGCAGTGGCTTCTCTTGTTGTGGAGCATGGGCTCTAGGCACGCAGGCTTCATTAGTTGTGGCACATGAGCTCAGTAGTTGTGGCGCACGGGCTTTAGTTGTTCTGCAGCATGTGTGATCTTCCCGGACCAGGGCTTGAACCTGTATCCCCTGCATTGGCATGTGGATTCTTAACCACTGCGCTACCAGCGAAGTCCCGATCAGGCAATTCTTGATTGACCAGTTTAAGATTTCATTTTTGGGAGAGCAAAAACTGTAATTAAGTTGGTTTGATGACATGGGGCTTAACATAAGCAACACCATTTGGGGTCCGTTTTCTTATTTTTAACATTATTTTTTATTCTATCCAACATCAAATAAATATTTTGATTCTCTACCCAGTGCTTCCAGTATCCATTTTGTCAGTCAGATTCCTCTACTCTCCATCTCCTCTAGATACCCTATATTCCCCGGGTGAATTCAGATAACATCATAAGAGTTGAACCTGTCTGCTGACACTCCTCTTTTTCATACTATATTCAGGTCATTTATTCAACATACACACTTCACTTGCTCTGTGATCAATTCCACCTCTTTTCTGTATGCTTTGTATTCCTAACAGTTTCCTATGTTATAATACTTTTGACTCTAGATAGTTACCAACTCAGTGAAAGAAGTTTCATTTATTTTATTAGATTTTATAATTTATATAAAACTTTGCTAGCTAAGAAAAGTAAAAACAAACTAGTAAACAAACAAACAACTCTACATAAATCCCTGTACAAAGAAACTATTTTCAGAAAGAGAACACAAGTTTTTAATTTTAAGCCTTAATTTATTAATTTAATATTTATTTCACACTTACTACACACAGGCAGTTTGAACCACATAATCCCTAGTTTCATTGAGCATATATTCTAGGGAGGGTGTCCCAGATAAGAATCTCATTTATGCACTCACACTTAAATAGGTCTATAACTGTACTATGCTGGAAGTACAGAAGTGAATAAGATATTTAAAGATCTTGCCCTCATGAAATTATATTTTAGTAGGGGGAGAGAGATAGTAAGTAGGAAACTAACAAATTAAAAATATTTCACAAATTATAAGCACTAGACAAAGACAAAGCAGGGTAAGTTCTTTTCAAATAAAGAAACATGTATGATATAAGCAGTTTTATTGACTTATTTCGGAAGAGAGAACAACACTACATGGGAAATTCCAAAATATCATCTCCTTAAAGAAACTGAGTGCATGACATTTTTGCTCATGGTTTGGGCTGGGAAGCTTTTAGGTTGAGATATGAGAGGCCAGGTGAGGCTTTGGATTGGTTGATTTCCTAAGACAAAGCTAGATGCAACAGAGTCAGATGAAAATATTATATGAGTCACAGGACATTCTGTGATTAGATTGCTTAGTGAAAGTGTGGCTGTTCTAATCCTCCACCCCTTAGGCCATCCTGGCCAGACCATAAGGTTAGCCACAAAATTATTCTTACAGCAGTTCTATACCACTCTTTTGATTACTAGATAAGATCATTGCCTCAGAAACAACAGTCTGGAGTTGAATCAGAGTTTGACCTTTGTGTTGATTTTGTCAAATGATGAGTTGCTGGTTCATCTGATGTGATATTAGTGTCACAGCAACATATAAAACTCTGGAGAGTACACACCTGCCAATGACAACACACATAAAGACTAACAGGAAAGTAAGGGTTAAATTGTATAGAATTCTATGAGTCCATGATGCAAATGAACAAATCCAGATGAACAAAACAAGCTCCCAAGTGGCCAGCTCTTTTGATTTAGAGATTGATTGTTATAATTGGCAGTAGTATTTATCTGAATGCAACATTAGACACCATCTTGGCTAATAGAGAATCTAAAGTTACTCATTTGTCCATTATCTCTTGGACCAAAAGAATTACACTTGTCTTTTGAGCCTTGAGAGCTGTGGAAGTATCATTTACAACTTCAGCTACAGTTATTGATAATTGTCTGAACGTTATAGAAATCACTATTTGGATGGTAGGCATAAAAGTGGAGTAGTGAATTTTCTGTGTAATTTTCCATAGAAGCCTTTATTTTTTATATTACTGGGCTAATACCTCATTAAGAAATGGTCCACAGGGTGTATATTGGTCTTGAATATATAAAGTCTCTGACAATTATCCCGTATACACAAGTCAGGCTTATAAATAAGGAAAGAGCTTGGTCCACATAAAATATAGTATGCTTGCAAAAAAAATATATAGTATGCTTGTGACATAGAAATTGTATTGGAGGTGTACACATTGCTTAACATGACAGGAGTGCCCTAGTTAACTGCCTGGTTGAAGCTGAATAATTTTTATAAAGCAGGTTGGATTCTTTCTGAGGAATACAAATAGACTACTATAGAAAAAAATAGTGTTAATATTTAATCCTACTCCTATTGTGTTTCTGGTCCCCATGGACAATTCTATAAATAATTTTGCAGAAGTATTTTTCTGTTCCATGATCATGGTCCAATTTTTATATGACTGATGCTGGAGTTAATAATAAGAGGATATTTCTAATTCCAGAAGTGTCCAGTGGAAGGAATATGCTCCTCTGAAGTGTTTACAGGAATGCCAATTAGCTTGTTTATGCTCTTTACGGAGTATAATTTCCATATGTAAAAGTGAACATAAGTGAACAGATCAATGCATTTTAAAAAGCAGAGCACACTCATATAACCGGCTCCTAGATGTAGAAGCAGAATACACAACAACATCCCAGAATTCCCCTTTATGTGCTCTTCCAGTCACCATTTCCTCTCAAGGATAGCACTATCTTAGATAATTATTATAAAGTTAATAGCTTTATACCCATCATGCAGGTCAAGAAATAGAACTTTGGCGCTCACTCCAGAAGCCCTTCCATTTGCCCCATCTCAATCATAGTCCTTTCCTCCCACCATAAGTAACCATTATCCTGATAATAACTTTCTTATATTTTTAAAACGGTTATAGTAATAACTTTCTTATATTTTTAAAATGGTTTTATAGTAATAACTTTCTTATATTTTTAAAATGGTTTTATCACCCAAGGGTGCAACCCTAGATACTATAGCTTAATAATCTCCAATTAAACATCTGATATGGCTTTTAAGTCACTTTTAATCAATAGATGCCCCCTCTATATATTTTGCTTTGTTACAGTTTATTTGCTTAAGAACCTAGGTATGACTTGCCAATATTTCCAGTCTAGGATTTTCTGCTTGTGTAATCATGGTGCGGTTCAGCAAGTTTCTTTGTATTTTCTGCAAATTGGCAACTGGATTCAGAAGTGTGATCAGAGTCAGATGCAATCCCTGTGGCAAGGCTACTGGTGGTGTTTTGTTGTTTCATCAGGATGCACATGTCTGTTTTTCACACTTTTTTTTAATGTTAGCAGCTTTTGATCCTCAATGCCTAGATCCATTGGGGGTTTCAAAATGGCAACATTCTAATTTTATCATTTTGTTTGCTTTTACAATCTGAAATAATTTTATAAGAGAACAGTTCTCATCTAATGTTTGGTTATTCTGTGGTACAGTTTGTGTAGGAAAGGCAGGGTAGATGCATGATACTTTCATTTTATTTACAGAGTTTTCAGATAATGAATTTGTGTTTTGTCATTTTCAGAAGGTGAATAATTATTTTTAAAATTCTTATAAAATTATAGATTTAAATATATTTAATGTTTTCAATCTGTTTCAATTCTTAACCTCATTGAGGCTAAAATTGTATATTGTTTGACCAAGAGAGTCTCTTCAAGTTGACACTTGAGTCTTATTGACATGACCTTCATAGTCTTTGATAGCTTTCTTACTATCTGACATGTCAAGGGGTTCCAGACTCATCTTGTACATTCTCTGGTCCATGCCTTGAATCAACCATTTCTCTAAGAAGTTTAATTTATATTAAATGACATTTCTGGTATGTGACATGGTATTTTAACTTCATAGTCTGAGCACTAGGAATGCTCATTGTTAATAGGTTGGTCATCGTTTCTAGGCATTTTCATATAAAGAATTCTAGTAAGGGCAATAAGTTCTACTATCTGGGCTGATTTAGTTTATGTTAAAGAATCATCTTCTAAATGTCAAATGAAACCTGTTATAGTATAACTAGTCTGATAATCTCCTTTTTCTGATTTTTTTGTTGTTTGGTTCATTTTGGTGTTTTTTTGGTGTTTTGTGGCATGACCCCTCAACAGAGTCTGGACTGTATAAAGGATTTTTTAGTAAGTATACGTGAGACATAGATGATTCTCAGGCAGAATCTAGACTACATGTTTTACTGACAGAAGCAGTATTCAAAGTAGTATTGTAAAGTATAATAATATATGAAGGAGAAAATTATGAATGTATCATAAGATGTAAGCCAGTTTGATAAGAAAGTGTTTTGTTGTTGTTGTTTTGTTTTTTCAGTAAATAGCAAAGAGGGACTGTTAGTTTCAAGGAAGAGCCCAAAAGTATGTCATCAGAGGCTTCAACGAATTTGTTGGTGGCTGCCATAGTCTTAAGGTAACTAGAGTATCAAGAAAGAGACTATAGTAAGCTATGAGTCTTTGGTGGTTTCTATTTGGTTTAGTTAGAACACCAGGGGCCCGATCAGATCATTCCTGAATAGGGTGAAATGTTTGCAGTAGTAAGGCAGACCTGGGGGAAGGGGTTGGTGAAGAGCTAACTTTAGTTTGCAAAATTCCTGTTCATGTTTGAGATCCCAATTGAGGACTTTTTCAATGAGAATTTAGTTTTAGGTTAAAAAAAAAAAGTAATTTTGGAAAAGGTTGGAACCCACTATCTACAATAGCTAGGAAGACCTAGAGATACCCTAGTTGTCTTAGACTAACTGGCCTAGGGAAGCTTTGGACAGCTTATGGTTGATCACAGGCAAAAGATTTATTCCTCTGTGGCAAATAATTCTCCAAATAATGAACCTTTTGCTGACAAAATTGTAATTTTTCCTTTGGTAATGTCTGTTCTTTATGGGCTAAGAGTTCAAAAGTACACAGAACTCATTTTAGAGATTTCTTTATTTTTGGAGCTTAATAAAATATTATCCACATATTATATGAGGGGAAATTTTTTTAAAAAATTATGATCCTTGAGATCCCGATTAAGAACCTATAAAAATAAGCAGTAATATCAGTGACTCCCTGGGAAATGAGAGTCCCTGTATAATGTTGTTACTTCCAAGTGAAGGTGAACAAATATTCACTGTCTGAAAATCTGGGGACATTAAAAAAAAGGCAGAATATATATCCTCAACTGTAAAATAGGTGACCTTAGATGGGATCATGAAAAGAATAGCATTTGTCTTTAGCACCACTGGAAAGGAAGCTGCAGCCATACTCTTGACAAACTTAAGACCTTGAACGAATCTGAACTCTTGTTCATTGGGTTTCTTAACAGGCAGGCCAGGATTATCACAAGTACTAGTGCAAAGTATGAGCATTATTTTGTCTAGTATATCTACTGTGGGCCTTAATCCTTCTTTTCCTTAGGGTATTTTATGCACATTGAGGTAAAGGTATGGATGGATGAAACTGAACCTTGATGGGCTCAGTATCATCAAATCTGCCAATATATGTAGAATTTTTAATCCATACAGAATCTGTTTTCTCCTAGGGATCTTCAAATTTTATCTAAATATAAGGATACCAGTAAGGCTAGGTCCAAATTAGCTACAGTCTGATTATGACTTGAAAAATCCTTGGGAATTTCAAGTGGCCTACCGAATTAAATTGATTGGTGTGATATCATAAAACAGATCCATTTCTCAGTCAAAGGACCAAGGGTAATTGGCTGGGAGATAGGGGGTGGCTGAGATTTCTTGCAATGGTACAATTTGGTAATATTGACTCCAAGAAAGATGGACGGACATAGTGGTAGATTTATTGCACAAAGTGTAGGAACTGTAACTATAAGAGAACTGTAAAATTAGCTTCCAAAAGTTAATGACAAATCTTGCAAGTTTAAGGGAAAAACTGGAAGCTAGGCCCCTCACTTTTCTCTTGCTGGTCCCTCACTTTTATCAGATTTGTCCTTGCCTATTAATTTTTGGGCAACACTGGGAAGTTGTTTGTTTAGTATTCATTTTGTTTATAGTAATATCAAGTATCCTTATCAGTGAACCCTTTTTTGGGGAAGAAAATGGGAGAACATGGAACAATCCTATTGTTTGATCTGTAAAGCTATTAACTTATTTTGGATTGTTTTCAGAACAAGTTTGGTTTTGTTGTAAGACCTTTTCAGAAATTTCCAAATGCTATAGGTCTATTAGGTGACCTATTTCCTATTCTAGCCTTTGGTTATGGCTAAATATCCCTATTTTTATCTTAAATCTTGAAAGGGAGCAAAATATACCACCCCAAAATGTATCTCTGATGTAAGATTTATCTTGGGCTGATTATTTTTAAGAAACAGCACACACAGGAGAAGCTTTGAAAACCCAGAAGAAGTTACCTTTTCTTAAGAGACATTTGCATTTATAAGTGAAATCTTTATTTGTAAGGGTGACTTCCTCTCTGTATCAGGTAGAGGAGGATGACTAAATCTCTAGAAACACTTATCAATGGAGAAGGCAGCAATTTAAATCTGCATAACATACCTTTGTTTACTGTGCTTTTCCTGATAATCACCAATAACTGGCTCCCCTAGTCCTTTACCCAACATCTTGTTTTGTCTGTAGCTGAAGATGATATTTAAGGTGATGTCTTGGGCTTTTACAAGAAGTTAGTTTTCCTGGGCATCTTCCATTCATACAGGAGGTACATATCTTATTAAACTTCTGTTTATTTTTTCTCCTGTTAATCTGTCTTTTATTACAGGAGGTCTCACCCAAGAACTTAGAAGAATAGAGGGAAAATTATTTTTCCTCCTCTATAGACTTTTCACAATAAGAAAAATAATAATAACAACAACTGTGGCATGAGCATCTGCCTCTATATCTACCCTAGAATGTTGTTTGAAGGCATTGAAAAGACATTCATTAAAATCTCCAATGGATTTATCTTTTCTTTGCTTGCAAGACTGGAGTACCGCCTACTCTTTTTTTTCTTTCAATTGAGGTAAAGTTTACTTAACAGGGAAATGCACAGATTACAAAATATTTTATGAGTTTTAATAAATGTATACACTCATGTAACCAACAGTCCAATCTAGACATAAAATATTTCCAAAATCACAGAAATTTTCCTTATGCCTCATTCCAGTCAATTTTTATCCCACACCGTTCTGATTTCTATGGTCAAATATTAGTTTTGCCTCTCCTTCAAATTAAAATAAATGAAATCACACAGTCGACATCCTTTTGTGTCTGGCTTCTTTTACTCATGTTTTTGAGATTTATCCATTTTGTTGCTTGACTCACTAATTTATCTCTTTTTATCTCTGAGAAATATTCCGTTGTATGGATATACCACAATTTGTTTATCCATTCTTCTATGGATGAACATTTGGATTGTTTGCACTTTTTTTTGTTTTTCACGGTACGTGGGCCTCTCACTGTTGTGGTCTCTACCGTTGCAGAGCACAGGCCCTGGACGCGCAGGCTCAGCGCCATGGCTCACAGGCCTAGCCGCTCCGCGGCATGCGGGATCCTCCCAGACCGGGGCACGAACCCGTGTCCCCTACATCGGCAGGCGGTCTCTCAACCACTGTGCCACCAGGGAAGCCCGGATTGTTTGCACTTTTGAGTTACTATGAATACAGCTGCTTTAAACATTCTTATATAAGACATTTTTTGTATATGTATACTGTCTAGTAAATATTTAGTGGAAATATGAGTATAACCTTCAGAAAGGACTGTCACATATCTTATGTTTTCTCTAGTATCTGTTCTGTTCAGTGGACCTCAGGCATAGCTAAATTCTTTGCAAGATCCTTGCAATTAACTTTGTTGAGCCAGGTTTTATTGTCTGAATGTCCTACTAATATATGTACTAGCTGTTAAAGGTCAAGGAAGCTGAGGTTTTAGATTCCCAGTATTATTCAACTTCTCCAGTAAACATCTTTCTCTTTTCTCAGGTTTGAAGAAAATCCTTGATGATTGCCATTAACTCAGACCGAGGCAAGTGTCTAAAATCTTCCTGCAAAAGTTTACCTTCATGTTTGGCAATCTTATTATTAAAGAAAATTGTGGTTTGAGTACAGAATCAGAGATGGAAGATGATCAGAGATTGGGAAAGTCACGGGGGGATGGGATCAGAATTTGGAAGAAAGGGAGGAGGAGAAGATTCAATTGGGAGTGAGGAAGTGAGTGTAAAAGGAGGAAAAAAAATTATTTGATAAGAGCAATGACTAAAGGAATAGGATTATGATGGATCCAAAATTCAGATTGTCTTAAGTTTTTCACATTTTCATTAGCTGTAGCCAAAGAATCCTTTAATGAAACTATTTTTCATCAGAATTTCATTTAGATTCTTCTTTACATCAATTTTAAAAAGTAGACAATTGAATGGAGTAGTATGGCTTGAACTGAGATGACTCAAAGTATGTTGATAATGGTCAGTTGAATGTATTGTTTCTTCATCTTGTATCTTGTGTCCCTAACCAGAAGTTAGCCATCTCTAGCCACTAACCAATCTGTGTCCTCTGAAAGATTTAGTGTATGAAGGTTTTGTCACAGAAATGGTATCAAGAGAAAAAGAAAGACCTTTTAAGGCTTTTGGATGCTGACCCGAAGAAAACTTCCTTCACTGAAGGGCAATGGCCTGGCAAAATCTTTAACTTGTCAGTGTTTAGGACCAGTTTTTGGTCATTGATTTACAGGCTTTTGTGGGTTTACTTTTTTACCATCTTTTTTTAACTACATAGACTAATGGTGCTCATGACAAGATAAGACAAGTTTGATATTAGATGAAAAGCAAAATTTCTACAGAATTTTTAGAAAGACAAGTTTGATGAGAACAACAAAGAATTGAATGAATGACAATCTAATTATCCTGGGATAAAATAAAACCCAGTACTCATGACCTTCATCAAAATTGTATCTCATAGCCAGCATGGAACTCCTTTATCTGCCTTGAGTTGGGACCTTCATGTGGCAGAGATGCAAAAGCCTTGAATATATACACACAGAGTTAGTATGGATCAAGCATTCTAGTCTAAGGCAGGAGTCTTATAGTAGAAACTTGGGTCATACAAATTATGGAAATCCCCCTTCTCAAAGTAATAATTATATAACAAAATGAGCAAATTGAGTTTTATTGATTTACTTTAGTAAAGGAGAACATCATACCAACAATTCTGAGATGATCATTTTAGAAAGTGAGCATTTCTTGCTTATAAGTTTTCACTAGTTTTGAACAGAGGATTTTTAAATAAAGATATTTCATAGAAATCTTTAGGGCATAATACCAGAAGTAGAGTTACTCTTTGGATTAGGTGATTTCATAATGTAAGAGTTGAAGTGGTGAAGTTCTGGGAAGAGATAGGTCCTGCCCTGGACTATGGCACCTGACTGACTTGATTAGCTCAGGCTGTAAACAGGGCATCATTGCTAAAGACAGTTAGCCTTGGTGGGAGTATCTTATATGTAGCTTAAGCCTTGATGAGCCTGTAAATAGAGAATGGAGTCCTCTTGCTTGCCATATAAAGAATGACCCATGTATACATACACATACACAACCACAAAACACACACATTCATATAATACAAAGCAAACAAAGGTGAGTTTCTGAAAGATGGATAAAGTATTATGCAAGTCACAGGGCATTCTGCAGTTGTAATTACATAAATGATGGGAATGTTTATTTGAGTTATCCAGAGTTAGAAATTGAAGAAATCAGGGGGAAACTACAGACTATTTTGGATAGCTGCTTATGGAAGGCTGCTGAAAAAGTGAAATTTGAGCAGAGACCTAAATACTATGGGGGAGAGAGACTTTCAAATATCTGTGGTAAGAATGTTCTAGGCATATTAACCCAATGAAGATCTGTGTGGCTAGAGTATAGTGAGCAAGGAATAGAGTAGTAGCAGATGAGGTCAGAGAGTGACACAGAAAGCAGATCTAGCAGGGTCTTGTGGGCCATAGTAAAGTCTTTCAGTTTTACTCTTAGATTAGTGGGGAAGTTACTAAAAGGTTTTGAGGAGAGGACTGATATGATTTGCCTTACATCTTAAGTGGACAACTCTAACTGTTGTATTAAGGACAAATATGGGGAGAATTGTTAGGAGGTGTATCCATCAGTGTCAACAGGAAAATAATAGTATGATCTAAGGGTTTATTTGCAGAGATTACAAGGGTACCAAAAGGTTAGGGAAACCAAAATGAGATGGTGAAGCACCCACTGAACAGCAGTTGTACAAAGACATTACCATTCTGTGCCGGAAATTCTACATTTGTCACTTCAGATCCACTCTCCACTCTTTTTCCACCCAGCTTTGTGTCCTAAGAACCTGATCTATATAAATTGCAATCAATAGGCTACCTTGTCGGGCTTCCCTGGTGGCGCAGTGGTTGAGAGTCCTCCTGCCGATGCAAGGGACGCGGGTTTGTGCCCCGGTTCGGGAAGATCCCATGTGCCGCGGAGTGGCTAGGCCCGTGAGCCATGGCCACTGAGCCTGCGCGTCCAGAGCCTGTGCTCCACAATGGGAGAGGCCACAACAGTGAGAGGCCCAAGTATGAAAAAAAAGAAAAAAATTAGGCTACCTTGTCATATGGCCTCTGTTTAGGTTTGGCAGGTGGGTGACAATGGCAAACACGTTTAGGAAACAAGTATAAGATAGGGGTATTTGCCCCCCCACCACCACCAACTCCACTTTCTACCACCCTTACCGCCCACCCCATCAACTCTTAGGGTCAAATTTTAAGAGTGGTTGCATTTCTCTAGGATTATAGCTACTTCAGGTAGTTCTTCATATAGCTTCCTTTCCTGGTTACCCTCTTTTACTAGCTCAGGGGTTATGATTCATCCCTTGTTACTTTCCATATACCTAACCACACCTTTGTAATAATACCATTATTAAACTACCATCAAATTCCCCAATTTGAATGTACTCTTTCCTGCTGAGACTGATGCATTCCAGCCCTGAAGTGACAGTTGTGGAAAGTGTTACTGGAACACAGTTACAGCTGATAGGAGCTATAATCCTAGAGAAATGTAGTCATTGCTAAAACATTGCAATGGTAGGAAAGGAGAGCAGGCCATATATGCCCTGATTTCTTTCTCTTTCTACCATCCAATGTCTCCCATTTGTTGACTCCAACTTGAAGCTCAAGGGAAAGAGAGCCCAGGTAATGCTGTCAATAGAATTCAACCCCCTGTATAGTCAACAGCATTCAGAAAGGTAGACAATGACTCTGGGAGAGACAAATGGAAATTAACCATCTAAGGAAACTATTGTAGTAGCCTAGATATAAAACATACAAGATAATTAAAAATTGTGAAGGGAACTAGGATGGAAATAAATCCGGTGATGATATGAAGTAACAAGGAAGCTATTTTTCTAAAAAGTAAGAGAAAGCTTTTTTGAAAGGTGGCATTTATGCTAAGACTTGCATGATGAGAATGAGCACATTTTGCATAGAGCTTGAAGAAGAATATTCTAGGTGGAGGAAACTGGAAGGGCAAAGACCTGGTGGTTGCAAATGAATTAGAACATTTAAGAAACAGTTAAGAAGACCTAAATATTGCTGGAGCTTAGAATAAGGCATGAGAATACAGTTTCAATCAATAAACACCTATATTCTCTGTAAAAATAAAGAAATATACCTTTGACACTTGGAAATCACAAGCCTCATTTTTACCATCGTCATAGTACTTAGTTTCAAGAGGAAGGAATGGTCCTCTCAATGGGAGAAGAGTCAATGTCACATTATAAGAAGAGCATACAAGATGAGAAATTTTGTCACAATCATCTTGGAAAATATAATCTACTAGTTTGCCAGCTAATGGTAAATAATTTTACAGCATTTGCTATGAGAATTAAGTGTAAAATTCTTGGAATATTATAAGTATCCAGTAAATATCAATGAACCTTTAATTTAAAAAAAAGAAAGAAATCTACCTTTGAATTATTGCACAAGTAAAAATTCTGTTCCTTACAGCTTATTTTGATACAACAAAACTTATACTTCTTATTTTATCACTAAGTTATCTTTGAACTTTCTTTCTCTTCTCTTTAAGAAGTTAACATTATTACTGCAGAAACTCAGATGTAAGAATTTTTTTCTAGCTAGATTATTGATTGATCTGGCGATGGAAAATTACCTATGTCTTAGTTGCTCCTCTGAAATAGAAAGAATATACTTGCTGCTAACTGAATATTTTTAACAACTAGTAATAGGAAATACAGAAAAAAGAGTTTATACCTAAAGCTAATTGTTGTGGAAAGTTGCCATGGCATGACCTGTTGCCCCTCCTCAGGACTGCCCAATTAGTGTCCTGGGCCTAAAACATTCCCCTCCTCTATGGAAGCCAGATGCTGAGCTGTCACTTGGCACTGGATTCTTCTTCCTTATAAGGAGAAACCTTTCCCTTATTCTGGGTATTCAATGAACTTCTTTATACTACTGTGTCATATGGCACCTAGCCAGCCCTACCAGTATATCTGCCCCTTGCAGGAAGGGAAAAAATCTTTGTCTGCAGAGCCAGAAGTGTGTATGGAGTCCATTATCCTGTGTTGGCTATTGGGGCAAACCCACATGCCATGGGAGACTAGCACAGACTACAGGTACTGATCTTGCTGTGTCTCTTCTCCTTTCTGTGACTAAAGCGTTGTTCCAACCAGCACCTTGTGTGTTGAGTCCTCCTTGGCAATTCCAAACATGTAGAAAATGTGGCAGATCGAGGTCTGTGGGCCCCTATTTCTGGTGGTTAGTATCGTTATGACCCTTGCCGTACTCCATGTGGTGGAAATTCTCACGTAGAAGTGGTAGCTGGATCTCCTCCTCAACACTAATGTAGTATTCAATGAGTGCATGATCTGTTTGGCAAGACATTTTCTTACACATAGAACTCTGAATCAGTCAAGGTAAGAGAAAAGTTTTTTGCATTGATATTAAAAAATACCAATAATGAAGAGAATAGATTATTTGTTGATTATACATTTGTCAATCATTCTACAAATATTTATTAAGCATCGACTATATGCCAGGCTCTGCTCTAGGTCACTGGGATGTAGTGGTGAGCAAAACAAAGGACTTGCTTTCATGGAGTTTAATATCTAATGGGGATGACAGACAGTAAACATAAAGAGATTAATATTTAGTAAAATGTCAAACAGTAATGAATGCTATGAATAAAAGTAAAACAGAACAAAAGGGTAGAGAGTGATAAAGGTGGTGGTGACTATTTTAGGGTGGTCAGAGATGGCTTTTTTGAAGACTACATCTGAGCAAATTATAACATTAGGTACAAGTTCAGTTAAAATTACCAAACTAGCCACAGTCGTAAATATAGAAATTAGAAATTGTGTAGAAAAAATATAAGCAAACAACAAAGAACTTGCTGTTAGAAATGCAACTGATCAAAGTTTTTCTTATTACTTCAGAGAAGTTAGAGCAGTGGTTCTCTGTTGCCTGCACATTTGAATCACCTGGGGAGCTTTAAAATTTATAGATATCTGGGTCTCACCCCTAGAAATTGATTTCACTGAACTGGGGAGCAGCCTGTGAATTAAAGATTTAAAAGTTCCCTAGTTGATTATAATGTGCAGCCAAGGTTGAGAACCTTTGAATTCTAAAGGATTCAAGAAACTACAGCTGAAATTGATATATTTAACTTTAATCACTTCTCCCTATTCCTATCTGCTTTCTGGTAAACATACTAACCATCAGTAAAGTGGACAAAATATAGGCAAAGTCTGTAGAAAGATATAAAATATGCTTAGATAATTATCTTGAAAAATTAAGTATTAGCTACACTGCAAACTTTCTCTTTCCAACACAGAAGCAATAACATTGAAGCAGAACCTAACACTGAAGATTGCTTCTACATGTCTAGAATATCCTAAATGATGTCTGCCTCATTTTATTCAGATCCAAAAGATCAAGACAATCACCTTATCCATCTTACTATTATCATTGTTCTTCATCTTGAGTTTAGCTTAGGGGTTTTAGGGACTTAGTATTTATTTGGATCTTTGAAAATTTTTGTGCCAGTCTAAGAATCAAAAAAGTCTATAGTCTAAAAAAGCTCTTTTTCTTTCCCAAGAAAAATAATGAAGCTGTTCTTATTCACCCAAGATCAAAACTCTAGAGTCCAGATGGCTAAAGCATCATTTCAGACAAGTCATCTGCCACACTTAGAGCATGTGCAGTTTTCAAAATCTGTACTCACATGCTTGGAAGAAAATGACTTGAAGAGAGGCAGCACCTGGTTTAAACTTGCATCATTAACTCTAACTTTCTAAGTAATCATCTCAATCAGGAATAGGATAGAAAGTAAATTAACTCAATATTCCAGTGGGTGGAAGGAAAAGATAGATAACAGCTGTTTTTTCTATAGTCTTCTTAAACCAATAGACTCATTGAAAGCTTTTTGACATTTCAGAAACATGTCCAGGGTATACTATAAACTAAATAAATGAAGCAGTCTGTTATAAGCATCTCTATTCAACTAAATGTTTGCTGCCAAGAAAGTAACATAAAATTATATTTTAAGGTATACTATGAAGACATCTTAAAGGATGTTTTTAAGATAGATCATGTGACTATTTTGAATAAAAAGAAAACCTTATCTCTACAAACGTGTTTTGATGTCAAAAGAAGTGAAGTTAAAAACGTAAACATATAATCATTCCCAGTAGTACCCATAGTGATCTTTCAAATGTCATAATAGACTGTACTTATTTATTATTTTTTGCGGTACACGGGCCTCTCACTGTCGTGGCCTCTCCCGTTGCGGAGCACAGGCTCTGGATGCGCAGGCTAGGCAGCCATGGCTCACGGGCCTAGCCGCTCTGCGGCATGTGGGATCTTCCCGGACCAGGGCACGAATCCGTGTCCCCTGCATCAGCAGGTGGACTCTCAACCACTGCGCCACCAGGGAAGCCCATATTCTTTTAAAGAATATTTTGAGCTTAGTTAGTGAAATGCTAAGAAGTTCCTGTTCTGCCTGCATTTCTCTCCTGATGTGCAGACAAGACATTCTGCAGCTAAGCAACTGGATTCTCTAGCTTCTTTTTTTCCTATCTCTTTACCTGATATCTAAGGTTTTCCAAATTTATTTTCTATAAAACATATCCAGAATAACCGAAAACTGTAACCATGTGCCAACCAAAATATAGCACCTTAGACATTTTTTTCCTGCTACTATTACCTCACAGTAGCAGCAGCATCTGGAAAATAAAATTAACAGTTATTGATCACCTACTCATTTTGATTATTTTATTTTATAGGTGAGAAAACTAAGACTCAGAACTATATTGCTCAAGGTCACACAGTCAGTAGGTGGTGGAAATCATATTCAAACCCAGATCATTCTGATTCCAAAGCCCAAATTCATGCTCCCTCCACTGTACCACATTATCTTTGGATCTATTTTTAACCTCACTGACAGGGCTGGGGGTGAAGTGGGAGGCAAGAGGTGGGTACATGAACACACACCACCTTTAGAATTTTAAAATTGATTCTAATTTTATTCCCCACCAATCTTGTTTTGTCCTCAAATATGTTAAAGTGTGCTATGAGACACAGCTTTGTCTCTTATAGCAAAGACCTGTCTTTTATAGAAAAGACCTTTTCTTTGAATTTCAGCTTTGTCTACTGCATTTATAAGAGTGAAAATCTTTGATCGTTTTTTTTACTGTTTATCTCAGTATTGCTTCAACAAAATTGAGTTTAACTTAATTCAGATACTGTTAATGATAGTTCTTTTGTATGTACAGTAATCAGAACAAAGGCTGCAGTATTTGAAACATGCATGCATGTGTACATGCACAACTTCCTTCAAATTTGAGTGAAGCCAGTAAGATTATATCAAGAGAAGTAATCATTAGTAGATGAAACTACCTCTAGACATTCTTTACTCTGCATTAATGATTGAAACTTTCCTTAGGAAAAAAGGAATTTTTCAATATATTTCCTATGAATTCCAAGAACATTACTGAAAACAATTATGTGAATTACTAAGAAATTAGTATTCTACTTTATATAAATATATTAAAAATGTTACATTTGTATTAACCAGTAAAATTTTCTAATAATATAAAGGGCCAAAATTTAATGTTTCTGTATCAAGTTGCTACTTTTCAAACACAAATTTTTGGGGGTATGAATAAGCTAGAATGAGTAAGATTAAACATTCGCCTAGATTAATAAAAATCTTTGGTTACAAAATATGCTACTGTTGTTTTATAAATAAAAATCAAAACACTTCACTATGAAATATTAGAAATATTCACACAGCAAGGTTCTAAAGTGTTGCATAGGTTGACCTTTCAAAAAACTTTTTATTATAAACAAAGCTGTAACCATATTAACTTGCAGCAATGGTGACAAGGAGTCACATTCTCATCTGATCTTTTATTTAGTATGATAATTTTTTTCTGTAATTCAATAAAATCACCCTAGGTTTTAAATTTATTTTCTTTCACATTTTCCCAAGTTGCTATGAAGTTACTGTCTGTGTAGCTTTCGTAAACCCACAAGCTAATTTTAATTTTTATATGAATAGCACATTCACAAGTTTCAAAATTCAAAAAATGAAAAGGAATAGGTACAATGATAAATTTCTGCTTCTGACCCTAGCTGCCCTCCCTTCTCACATACTACAAATATTATTATTTGGTTTATGTCATTCCAGGGATATATACTTTAAATAAAAGCAGGTTCATGCCTATATATCATAATCTCATTCCTCATCCTTTTTACACAAATGGTAATATACGAATCACACTCTTGTCTATCTACTTTTTCAACTTAATATATTTTGGAGAACTTTCTAGATCCACACATTCTATGTTATGGATGCACAGCATTCCATTATACAAATATTAGTATATCCTCTACTATTTATTTATCTAATAATTTAATCAAATTTTGGCAGCATTTTGACAACTCCTTTTCACTTACACATCACATAGTATTCATCAGGCACTCTTGTTAGCTCTACCTTCACACTGTATAGACAATCTGACCACGTTTTACACCTCCACCTTGGTCCAAGCCACCATCAACTCTCATATGGATAATTGCAATTGACTCATTACTGGCCTCCCTATATAGTCTCAAGCCTTTACATTCTCCTCTTCTTAGAATATCTGAGGTGATCTTTTAAAAATCTAACCCCAATCAATACAAATTTCCTGCTGAAAATGCTTCGCTTGCTTGCAGTATCACTCAGAACAATTACCAAAATCTTTAAAATATGCCTCTGTATAATCTGAACATTTATAAAGGACAAATCTAGCTATTGTACCTGTCTTGGGCCACCTGATATATATATTTTTTAACATCTTTATTGGAGTATAATTGCTTTACAGTGGCGTGTTAGTTTCTGCTTTATAACAAAGTGAATCAGCTATACATATACATATATCCCCAAATCTCCTCCATCTTGCGTTTCCCTTCCACCCTCCCTATCTCACCCCTCTAGGTGGTCACAAAGCACAGAGCTGATCTCCCTGTGCTATGCGGCTGCTTCCCACTAGCTATCTGTTTTATATTTGGTAGTGTATATATGTCCATACCACTCTCTCACTTCGTCCCAGCTTACCCTTCCCCCTCCCCATATCCTCAAGTCCATTCTTTAGTAAGCCTGCGTCTTTATTCCCGTCTTGCCCCTAGGTTCTTCATGACCAGTTTTTTTCTTAGATTCCATATATATGTGTTAGCATACAGTATTTATTTTTCTCTTTCTGACTTACTTCACTCTGTATGACAGTCTCTAGGTCCATCCACCTCACTACAAATAACACAATTTCATTTCTTTTTATGGCGGAGTAATATCCCATTGTATATACATGCCACATCTTTATCCATTCATCTGTTGATGGACACTTAGGTTGCTTCCATGTCCTGGGTACTGTAAATAGAGCTGCAATGAACATTGTGGTACATGACTCTTTTTGAATTATGGTTTTCTCAGGGTATATGCCCAGTAGTGGGAATGCTGTGTCACATGGTAGTTCTATTTTTAGTTTCTAAGGAACCTCCATAATATTCTCCATAGTGGCTGTAACAATTTACAATCCCACCAACAGTGCAAGAGTGTTCCCTTTTCTCCACACCCTCTCCAGCATTTATTGTTTGTAGATATTTTGATGATGGCCATTCTGAGTGGTGTGACGTGATACCTCATTTTAGTTTTGATTTGCATTTCTCTAATAATTAGTGATGTTGAGCATCCTTCCAAGGGTTTGTTGGTAATCTGTATAACTTCTTTGGAGAAATGTCTATTTAGGTCTTCTGCCCATTTTTGGATTGGGTTGTTTGTTTTTTTGAAATTGAGCTGAATGAGCACCACTTATTGAACAGGCTGTCTTTTCTCCATTGTATATTCTTGCCTCCTTTATCAAAAGTAAGGTGACCCTATGTGCATGGGGTTATCTCTGGGATTTCTATCCTGTTGCATTGATCTGTATTTCTGTTTTTGTGCCAGTATCATACTGTCTTGGTTACTGTAGCTTTGAATTCTGGGAGCCTGATTCCTCCAGCTCCATTTTTCTTTCCCAAGATTGCTTTGGCTATTTGGGGTCTTTTGTGTTTCCATAAAAATTGTGAAAATTTTGGCTCTAGTTCTTTGAAAAATGCCATTGGTAGTTTGATAGGGATTGCATTGAATCTGTAGATTGCTTTGGGTAGTATAGTCATTTTCACAATGCTGATTCTTCCAACCCAAGAAAATGGTATATCTCTCCATCTGTTTGTATCATCTTTAATTTCTTTCATCAGTGTCTTAAAATTTTCTGCATACAGGTCTTTAATCTTCTTAGGTAGGTTTACTCCTAGGTATTTTATTATTTTTGTTGCAATGGTAAATGGGAGAGTTTCCTTAATTTTCACATTTTTCATCATTAGTGTATAAGAATGCAAGAGACTTCTGTGCATTAATTTTGTATCCTGCTACTTTACCAAATTCATTCATTAGCTCTAGTAGTTTTCTGGTAGCATCTTTAGGTTTCTCTATGTATAGTATCATGTCATCTGCAAACAGTGACAGTTTTACTTCTTCTTTTCCAATTTTGATTCCTTTTATTTCTTTTTCTTCTCTGATTGCTGTGGCTAAATCTTCCAAAACTGTGTTGAATAATAGTAATGAGAGTGGACAACCTTGTCTTGCTCCTGAACTTAGAGGAAATTGTTTCAGTTTTTTTACCATTGAGAACAATGTTGACTGTGGTTTTGTTATATATGGTCTTTATTATGTTGAGGTAAGTCAACAATGTTGACTGTGGGTTTGTTATATATGGTCTTTATTATGTTGAGGTAAGCCTACTCTCTGGAGGGTTTTTAGCATAAATGGGTGTTGAATTTTGTCAAAAGCTTTTTCTGCATGTATTGAGAATGATCATATGATTTTTCTCCTTCAGTTTTTTTTAATATGGCTTATCACATTGATTTGCATATATTGAAGAATCCTTCCATTTCTGGGATAATCCACACTTGATCATGCTGTATGATCCTTTTAATGTGCTGTTGGAATCTGATTGCTAGTATTTTGTTGAGGATTTTTGCATCTATGTTCATCAGTGATATTGGCCTGTCGTTTTCTTTCTTTCTGACATCTTTGTCTGGTTTTTGTATCAGGGTGATTATGGCCTCATAGAATGAGTTTGGGAGTATTCCTCCCTCTGCTGTATTTTGGAAGAGTTTAAGAAGGGTAAGTGTTAGCTCTTCTCTAAATGTTTGATGGAATTCACCTGTGAAGCCATCTGGTCCTGGACTTTTGTTTGGTGGAAGACTTTTAATCACAATCTCAATTTCAGTTCTTGGTTTTTGTCTGTTTATATTTTCCATTTATTCCTTTCAGTTCTTGGTTTTGGTCTGTTTATATTTTCTATTTATTCCTGGTTCAGTCTCAGAAGGTCATGCTTTTCCAAGAATTTGTCCATTTCTTCCAGGTTGTCCATTTTATTGGCATATAGTTGCTTGTAGTAATCTCTCATCATCCTTTGTATTTCTAAAGTATCAGTTGTTATTTCTCCTCTTTCTTTTCTAATTCTATTGTTCTGAGTCTTTTCCCATTTTTTCTTGATTATTCTGGCTAATGGTTTATCAATTTTTTTATCTTCTCAAAGAAGCAGCTTTTAGTTTTATTGATCTTTGCTATCATATCCTTCATTTGTTTTTCTTTTTTTTTCTGATCAGATCTTTATGGTTTCTTTTCTTCTGCTATCTTTGGGAGTTTTTTTGTTCTTCTTTGTCTAATGGCTTTAGGTGTAAGGTTTGGTTGTTTATTTGAGATGCTTCTTGTTTCTTGAGGTAGGATTATATTGCTATAAACTTCCCTCTTAGAATGGCTTTTGCTGCATGCCATAGGTTTTGGGTCACTGTATTTTCATTGTCATTTTTTTTAGGTATTTTCTGATTTCTTCTTTGATTTCTTCAGTGATCTTTTGGTTATTAAGTAGTGTATTTTTAGCCTCCACGTGTTTGTAATTTTTACAGATTTTTTCCTGTAATTGATATCTAGTCTCACAGTGTTGTGGTCAGAAAAGATACTTGATACAATTTAAATTTTCTTAAATTTACCAAGGCTTGATTTGTGACCCAAGATATGATCTATCCTGGAGAATGTTCTGTGTCCACTTGAGAAAAAATTGTATTCTATTGTTTTTGATGGAATGTCTATAAATATCAATTCAATCCATCTTGTTTAATATATTATTTAAAGCTTGTGTTTCCTTATTTATTTTGGTTTTGGATGATCTGTCCCTTGGTTAAAGTGGAGTGTTAAAATCCCCTACTATGATGGTGTTAATGTTGATTTTTCTTTTTATGGCTGTTAGCATTTGACTTATGAATTGAGGTGCTCCTATGTTGGGTGCATAAATATTTACAATTGTTATATCTTCTTCTTGGATTGATCCCTTGATCATTATGTTGTGTCCTACTTTGTCTCTTGTTATAGTATTTATTTTAAAGTCAATTTTGTCTGATATGAGAATTGCTACTCCAGCTTTCTTTTCATTTCCTTTTTCATGGAATATCTTTTTCCATCCTCTCACTTTCAGTCTGTAAGTGTCCCTAGGTCTGAGGTGGGTGTCTTGTAGACAGCACATGTATTGGTCTTGTTTTTGTATCCATTCAGCAAATCTGTATCTTTTGGTGGGAGCATTTAATCCATTTACATTTAAGGTAATTATCAATATGTATGTTCCTATTACCATTTTCTTAATTATTTTGCAATTGTTATTGTAGGTCTTTTCCTTCTCTCGTGTTTCCTGCCTAGAGAAGTTCCTTTAGCATTTGTTGTACTGGTTTGTTGGCGCTGAATTCTCTTAGCTTTTGCTGTCTGTAAAGGTTTTAATTTCTCCATTGAATCTGAATGAGATCCTTGCTGAGTAGAGTAATCTTGGTTGTAGGTTTTTCCCTTTCATCACTTTAATTATGTCCTGCCACTCCCTTCTGGCTTGCAGAGTTTCTGCTGAAAGACCAGTTGTTAACCTTATGGGGATTCCCTTGTATGTTATATGTTGATTTTCATATTTTTTTATTTGTATTTAATTTTTGATAGTTTGATTAATATGTGTCGTGGCATGTTTCTCCTTGCATTTTTCCTTTATGAGACTATCTGTGCTTCCTGTATTTGACTGACTATTTCCTTTCCCATATTAGGGAACTTTTCAACTATAATCTGTTCAAATGTTTTTCTCAGTCCCTTTCTTTTTTCTTCTTCTTCTGGGGCCCCTATAATTCGAATGTTGGTGCGTTTAATATTGTCCCAGATGTCTCTGAGTGTGTTCTCAATTCTTTTCATTCTTTTTATTCTGCTCTGCAGTAGTTATTCCACTCGTTTATCTTCCAGGTCACTTATCCATTCTTCTGTCTCAGTTACTCTGCTACTGATTTCTTCTAGAGAATTTTTAATTTCATTTATTGTGTTGTTCATCATTGTTTGCTCTTTAGTTCTTCTAGGTCCCTGTGAAAGCTTCTTGTATTTTCTTCATTCTATTTCCAAGATTTTGGATCATCTTTACTATCATTACTCTGAATTATTTTTCAGGTAGACTGCTTATTTCCTCTTCATTTGTTTGGTCTAGTGGGTTTTTACCTTGCTCCTTCATCTGCTGCATATTTCTCTGTCTTCTCATTTTGCTTAACTTACTGTTTTGGGGGTCTCCTTTTTGCAGGCTACAGGTTCCTAGTTTCTGTTTCTTTGGTGTCTGCCCCCAGTGGCTAAGGTTGGTTCAGTGGGTTGTAGATGCTTCCTGGTAGAGGGGACTGGTGCCTGTGTTCTGGTGGATGAAATTGGATCTTGTCTTTCTGATGGGCAGGACCATGTCTGGTGGTGTGTTTTGTTGTGTTTTTGACCTTATTATGGTTTTAGGCAGCCCCTCTCCTAATAGGTGATGTTGTGTTCGTGTCTTGCTAGTTGTTTGGCATAGGGTGTCCAGCACTGTAGCTTGTTGGTAGTTGAGTGGAGCTGGGTCTTAGCGTTGAGTTAGAGATCTCTGGGAGTGCTTTTGCTGTTCGATATTACGTGGAGCTGAGAGGCCTCTGGTGGACCATGTCCTGAACTCGTCTCTCCTACCTCAGAGGCTCAGGCCTGACACCCATTTGGAGCACCAAGACCCTGTTAGCCATACCACATTAGTTTTGCCACCTGCATCTTCTCACTGAGCTTTAGCCGAGTCTGCAAGAAATGCTCTGATAATTTTCTGGACCCAGCCTTTGGTCTAGGAGTATCCAAGGATCTCTCAGCCTGCAGGTGCATCACTGGGGAAGAGGGAGTTAGACACTGACCAGGATGTAGTTTCGAGCCTGGAGCCAGGCCCACCTGATCTTTTATCTGTTTATCTTTGATATCTGCTTCTTTCTGCTGTTTCTCTACACAGATCTCCCTTCTGCCTATCAATGCTCATGGGCTAAGAATTGATGCCCTGGTTTGTTTTTAAAATTCTCCAGTTAGTAGTCCACAAATAGATTAGTTTAAATTATAAGGAAAGAATCATATTGGCTTGCCTATGTTGGGAAGGTTGTGTGCATTTGGCATAAGCAATCTCTCAGTTGGGGATATGGAGGCTACTTCCAAAGGAAGGGACATGGGTTTGGCAGGCATTCCTCACATGTCCACTATAACCTGAAACATACTAACAAATAATTATCCTTCCATAATTCTAAAAATTTTTCAATTAAAACTTCTCATAACTTTTTATAGCTCCCTCAGAAAACCTTTGTATTTTAGTATGTCTTTATCTCAAGAGAGCAAATGTCATAGAAAAATAAGGCTTTGAATCAATTAGATAAAAAAGAAATAGCCTAAAATCTAGCGAAGGTTCATTTAATTTTTTATAACCTCCACTAACCATATGAATTGATAGCCTCTAAAATGACAAAATATGCTGTGTGTCTGATTTTCACAATAATGTATAAGAACCTCATTGGCTTTTACAGTATGGTTTTGGTATAGTGTTGCCTAGAGGTAGGAGGAATGAAGGGAGATGATCTTTTAAGGTAATTTCTGATCCCACTGATATAGGTGTAATTTTAAAGATGTACTGTGAAATATTTAAGATAAACAAAAAGCATAAAGAATGATTAAATAAACCTCTACTTACTAGCTTAGAAAATAACCTACCAGAAATACAGTTGAAAGCCCCTCTCTTCCTGTATGCAATTTCTTTCCCCTTCAGTTCCCCATACTTGCTCTTATCCTGATATCAGGGTAATCACTATTCTGAATTTCTTTTTATTATACATTCTTTGGGAAGAAAAGAAAAAAAAATCATCATTATAGGTTTGTTTTCTCCTGCATCATTCTACCTCATCAGAATATATTTCCCTTCCCTTTTAATTACAAAAATCTTTTCAAATTAGCTTTACTTACTTTTTACCATTAAAAAAACCTTTTTTTAAAAAAACAAAGATATGGCAATGCTTTTCAATTTAGAAAAATAATTTCATCTATTGGTTATTGTTCCTTTTTTGTCTCAGCTTAAATGAAAGTAGGAGAAATTCAAGTAGTTTATTGGACGGACTGAGATTTATCTTTTCCACTTATTGGGTCAGATGTGATAACTCAGGAGAGACAATAAGAGGAGTGGGTAATTGAAATTTTTTCTCTCCTGGGGGATAAATGAAATTTCTTATTCCAGCACTCCATACTATATATATATATATATATATATATATATATATATATATATATATATTTATTTATTTATTTATTTATTTATTTATTTATTTTATTTATTTTTTTTCAGAGTATGAGGACTTGGCTCCCATTTGTCTTTACTCTTTTGGTAAAAGTTGTATTTTTTGGTTCTGTTTTGTTTTGAGGTATATATAATCCTTGAAGGTTAAATTGTTTTTCATAAATATGTTGTATTTTTTTAATCTTTGATTGCTGGTTTGCAGAATCATTTATTTTAGAGAACACTTTTTTTAGTATGATTTCCTGTATTATTATTTTTTTTAAATCCAAAACTCATTAATTTACTAAACTGTTTCATTCACATTGCCATTGTTTCCTTGACTTGGGCAAAGAAGTCAGATTTCTGTTTTCATATACTAACAAAAAGACATTAAAAGAAAGGCAACTATGTGCTTTACAGATATGAAGATGTTTTTAAAATTATTTTTCTAGTTATGTCCTGTGAAAGGCTATAATCAAGATATATTGTAGGCATTCTAAATTGGGATTTTTCACATGAACAAGACCTCATTTAATTCTGCAAGCTTTTCTTCAGCTTTCAAGAAAAGACATCCTATTTTGCTGTTATTTGGGATGTTTATATTCAACATAAAATTTTCATTTTTGATCATATGGATAAGCTTTCCCATTTTAAGGTTTTCAAAGATGAGTTTCCAATTTGGCACATCAGGAGCTTAGAATTCACCACTCTAACAAGTAAAAGGCTGAAGAAACTGAAAAATCAACAACCCTTCTTAGATATGTCAGAGAAGCAAGGTTACAGGGAAAACTGCTGTCCCCCAAATTGGAGAGCTGGACATGCAGATACAGAGAACCACAATTTGCAGGAGCTGAAACCTGCAAGAAGAAACCTCCACAGGAACTACTACCAGGAAAGGAAAACTCAAACTGTAATTGATGAGTTGCTGCAGGCCCAATGTGCAAAACTCTGAGAATTAAAAGTTCCAGGGGAACCCAGGCATAGGTGGGGTCCCCACACTTTTGTGAGTTTTACCTCTAAGAGCTCTACCAAGTCTTCACAGTGAATATTGGAGAAAAATCCCAGTGTGCTTCTGGCAGGGGGAGTGGACAAACAACCATTTTGAAATATGCCAGAGCACTCTGCTCTTCTGAAGAAAGACTGCCCTCAGAAGAAAGTATTTTACCAGAATTTAACCTTTTGGGGTTTTATAAAATGCTAACCTAACAAGAGGAAAAGAAATACCCAGCTCTAGAATCACTTAGCCTTTCATGTGGGGAAAGGGAAATATTCAACTCCGGTCCCCTCTAGCTATCCTGTTCCACATAAGAGGGGGAAAAATAAATTTAGAAGTATTGCTGAAGTTCACAGTCCAGAGACACGGGTTCAACAAAAGACAGACCTAATCATAGAACTATACAATGCTTTTCTTATCCACATACCTTATCTCTACATTAGTAAAAGAATATTCGCATTTATTTACATCTTTTACCAAGTACATCATGCCCAGCTTTCAAAACTAAATAAATAAAGAAAAAAAACATAGTTTGAAGAGACTAAACAAGCCTCAGACCCAGAGTGAAATATAGCAGGAATGTTGGAATTATCAAACCATTAATTAAAAAACAAAACTATGACCAATATGTTGATTGCTTTAATGTAAAAAGTAGACAACATGCAAGAACAGATGGATATGTAAACACAGAGATGGAAATTCTAATAAAGAATCATAAAGAAATACTAGAGATCAAAAACATTGTAACAGAAATGAAAAATGTCTGTTATGGGTTCATTAGTAGACTGGGCATGGCTGGGGAAAGAATCTCTGAGCTTGAGAATGTTACAGTGGAAACATAGAAAACTGAAAAGCAAAGAGAAAAAAAAATAAGAGTGAAAAAAACCCAGAATAGAATATACGAGAACTGTGAGACAACTACAAAATGAGTAAAACATGTGTAATTGGAATATAAGGAGAAGAAAGAAAGGAACACAAGAAATATTTAAAGTGATAATACTGAGAATTTCTTCAAAATAATGTCAGACACAAAACAACAGCTTCACAAACCTTAAAGACCACCAAGCAGGATAAATGTAAAAAACAAGCAAACAAACAAAAAACTGCACCTAGCCATAACATTTTAAAACTTCTGAAATTCAAAGATAAAGAAAAATCTTGAAAGAAGCTAGATGGAAAGCACACCTTATTTATAGAGAAGGAAAGATAAGAATTACATCCAACTTCTCCTCAGAAAGTATGCAAAAAAGGAGAAAGTATACTGAAACATTTAAAGTTTTGAGAGAAAAAAACCCCAACAACCTAGAATTCTGTCTCCTCCAAAATTATTCTTCAAAGTGAAGAAGAAATACTTTCTCAGACAAACAAACATTGAAGGAATTTGTTGCCAGTAGACATGCCTTTTGAGAAATATTAAAAGAAGTTCTTCAGAGGGAAGGAAAATGGTATAAGTCAGAAACTTGAATCTACATAAAGAAATAAAGAACTTTATGTTGTATTTCTACATAAAAAATGAATACATGAAAGTAAAATTTAAAAAATTTTATATATATTATATAAATGCTTATGTATGTTTACATATAAGTGGAATGAATGACAAGAATAATGCACAGGGAGGGAGAGAGGAATTACAAATATTTTGTTATTATATGGTACTTTCATTATTCATGAAGTGGCATAGTGTAATTTAAAGTGGACTTGTAGGGAGACCTTCAAAATGGTGGAGGAGTAAGACATGGGGATCAACTTCCTCCCCAAAATACATCAAAAATACTTCTACAGTAGAACAACTCCTACAGAACACCTACTGAATGCAGGCAGAAGACCTCAGACTTCCCAAAAGGCAGGAAACTCCCCACGTACCTGGGTAGGGCAAAAGGAAAAAGAAAAAACAGAGACAAAAGAATAAGGATGGGACCTGCACCTCTGGGAGGGAGCTGTGAAGGAGGAAAAGTTTCCACACACTAACAAGCTGCTTCACTGGCAGAGACAGGGGCTGGGGTGGGGGGAGTTTCAGAGCCATGGAGGAGAGTGCAGTAAAGGGTTGCAGAGGGCAAAGTGGAGAGATTCCGCACAGACGATAGGTGCCGACCAGCACTCACCAGCCTGAGAAGCTTGTCTGCTCACCCACCAGGGCAAGTGGGGGCTGGGAGCTGAGGCTCTGGCTTCGGAGGTCAGATCCCAGGGGGAGGACTGGGGTTGGTTGTGTGAAGACAGCCTGAGGGGGCTAGTGCACCACAGCTAGCCAGGAGAGAGTCCGGGAAAAAGTTTGGACCTGCCTAAGAGGCAAGAGACAATTGTTTCATGGTGCGTGAAGAGAGGGGATGCAGAGCACTGCCTAAACGAGCTCCAGAGATGGGTGTGAGCTGCAGCTATCAGCATGGACACCAGAGATGGGCATGAAATGGTAGGGCTGCTGCTGCAACCACCAAGAAATCTGTGTGCAAGCACCGTCTCTATCCAAACCCCCACACCCCCCAGGAGCCTGTGCAGCCTGCCACTAACAGGGTCCCATGATCCAGGGACAACTTCCCCGGGAGAATGCACAGCATGCCTCAGGCTGTTGCAATGTCATACCAGCCTCTGCCACCACAGGCCCACCCTGCATTCCAATTATAACTAATGTACCCCTCCTTTCCCCCAGCCTGAATGACCAAGAGCCCCCTAATCAGCTGTTGTTTAACCCCCACCTGTCTGGGCAGGAACAGATGCCTGAGGGTGACCTACACACAGAGGTGGGACCAAAACCAAATCTGAACCCTAGGAGATGTGCCAACAAAGAAGAGAAAGGGAAATTTTTCTGTGCAGCCTCAGGAGCAGTGGATTAAATCCCCACAATAAACTTGATGTGTCCTGCATCTGTGGAATACCAGGATAGACAACAAATCATCTCAGAATTGAGGCAGTGGACTTTAGGAGTTACTGTAGACTTGGGGTTTGTTGTCTGTGACTGATTTGTTTCTGATATTTATGTTAACCTTAGTTTAGTTTTTAGCACATGTTATCACTGGAGGATTTGTTTATTAGTTTGGTTGCCCTCTCTTTCTTTAAAATTATTATTATGTTAATGTTTAATTTATTGTTTTTTTTTCTTTTCTTTTCTTCTTTCATTTTTCTCCCTTTTCTTCTGGGCCATGTGGCTGACAAGGTCTTGGTGCTCTGGCCTGGTGTCAGGCCTGAGCCTGTGAGGTGGGAGCACCGAGCTCAGGACATCGGATGACCAGAGACTCCCAAGCCCCACATAATATCAATCAGTGAGAGCTCTGCCTGAGATATCCATCTCAAAACTTAGACGCAGCTCCACCCAACGGCCAACCAGCTCCAGTGCTGGAGGCCCCATGTCAAACAACTAGTAAGACAGGGACACAGCCCACCAAATAGTAGAAAGTCTACCTAAAATAATAATAAGTTCACAGACACCCCAAACCATACCACCAGATGTGGCACTGCCCACCAGAAAGAAAAGATCCAGCATAACCACCAGAACACAGGCACCAGTCCCTTCCACCAGGAAGCCTACACAAGCCACTGAACCAACCTGACCAACTGGGAACAGACAATAAAAACAACAGGAACTATGAACCTGCAGACTGTGAAAAGGAGACTCCAAACAGAGTAAGTTAAACAAAATGAGAAAACAGAAACACACAGCAGATGAAGGAGCAAGGTAAAAACCCACAAGACCAAATAAATGAAGAAGAAATAGTCAGTCTACATGAAAAATATTTCAGTGTAATGATAGTAAAGATGATCCAAAATCTTGGAAATAGAATGGAGAAAATACAAGAAATGTTTAACAAGGACATAGAAGAACTGAAGAGCAAGCAAACCATGATGAACTTCACAATAAATGAAATTAAAAATTCTCTAGAAGAAATCAATAGCAAAATAACTGAGGCAGAAGAATGAATAAGTGACCTGGAAGATAAAATAATGGATATAACTACCACAGAGCAGAACAAACAAAAAAAGAATGAAAAGAATTATGGACAGTCTCAGAGACTTCTGGGACAACATTAAACACAGCAACACTCGAATTATAGGGGTCCCAGGAGAAGAAGAGAAAAAGAAAGGGACTGAGAAAATATTTGAAGAGATTATAGTTGAAAACTTCCCTAACATGGGAAAGGAAATAGTTAATCAACTCCAGGAAGCACACAGAGTCCCATGCAGGATAAATTGAAGGTGAAACATGACAAGACACATATTAATCAAACTAACAAAAATAAAATACAAAGAAACAATCTTAAAAGCAGGGAGGGAAAACAACAAATAACAAACAAGGGAATCCCCATAAGGTTAACAGCTGATTTTTCAGCAGAAACTCGGCAAGCCAGAAGGCAGTGGCAGGACATATTTAAAGTGATGAAAGGGAAAAATCTACAGCCAAGATTACTCTACCCAAAAAGGATCTCATTTAGATTTGATGGAGAAACTAAAATCTTTACAGACAAACAAAAGCTAAGAGAATTCAGCACCAACAAACCAGTTCTACAACAAATGCTAAAGGAACTACTCTAGATAGGAAACACAAGAGAAGGAAAAGAGCTACAAAAACAAAAACAAAACAATTAAGAAAATGATAATAGGAACATACATATCGATAATTACCTTAAATGTAAAAGGATTAAATGCTCCAACAAAAAGACATAGACTGCCTGAATGGATACAAAAACAAGACCAATATATATGCTATCTACAAGAGACCCACTTCAGACCTAGGGACACATACAGACTGAAGGTGAGGGGATGGAAAAAAAATTTCCATGCAAATGTAAATGAAAAGAAAGCTGGAGTAGCAGTTCTCATATCAGACAAAATAGACTTTAAAATAAATACTATAACAAGAGACAAAGAAGGACACTACAAAATGATTAAGGGATCAATCCAAGAAGATATAACAAATGTAAATATTTATGCACCCTACATAGGATCACCTCAATTCATAAGACAAATGCTAACAGCCATAAAAGAGGAAAATAACACAATAACACTAGGGAACTTTAACATGCCACTTTCACCAATAGATATATCATCTAAAATGAAAATAAATAAGGAAGCACAAGCTTTAAATGACACATTAGATCAGATGGACTTAATTGATAATTGATATTTATAGGATAGGCCAACAAAAAACAACAGAATACACTTTCTTCTCGTATGTTCATGGAACATTCTCCAGGATAGATCATACCTTGGGTCACAAATCAAGCCTTGGTAAATTTAAGAAAATTGAAATTGTATCAAGTATCTTTTCCTACCACAATGCTAAGAGACTAGATATCAATTACAGGAAAGAAATCTCTAAAAAATACAAACACATGGAGGCTAAACAATACACTACTTTGTAACCAAGAGATTACTGAAGAAATCAAAGAGGAAATCAAAACATACCTAGAATCAAATGACAATGAAAACATGACAGTCCAAAACCTATGGGATGCAGCAAAAGCATTTCTAAGAGGGAATTTTATAGCAATAAAATCTTACCTCAAGAAAAAAGAAACATCTCAAATAAATAACCAAACCTTACACCTAAAGCAATTAGAGAAAGAAGAACAAAGAAAACCCAAAGTTAGCAGAGGAAAGAAATAATAAAAATCAGATCAGAAATAAATGAAAAAGAAATGAAGGAAACTGTAACAAAGATCAATAAAACTAAAAGCTGGTTCTTTGAGAAGATAAACAAAATAGATAAGCCACTAACCAGACTCATCAAGAAAAAAAGGGAGAAGACTCAAATCAATAGAATTAGAAATGAAAAAGGAGAAGTAACAACTGACACTGAAAAAATACAAAGGATCATCAGAGATTACTACAAGCAACTCTATGCCAATAAAATGGACAACCTGGAAGAAATGGACAAATTCTTAGAAAAGCACAACCTTCCGAGAGTGAACCAGGAAGAAATGGAAAATATAAACAGACCAGGGGCTTCCCTGGTGACACAGTGGTTAAGAGTCCGCCAGCCAATGCAGGGGACACAGGTTCAAGCCCTGGTCTGGGAAGGTCCCACATGACACAGAGCAACTAAGCTCGTGTGCTACAAACAATAATTGCTGGAGAGGGTGTGGAGAAAAGGGAACCCTCTTACACTGTTGGTGGGAATGTAAATTGATACAGCCACTGTGGAGAACAGTATGGAGGTTCCTTAAAAAACTACAAATAGAACTACCATATGACCCAGCAATCCCACTACTGGGCATATACCCTGAGAAAACCATAATTCAAAAAGAGTCATATACCAAAATGTTCATTGCAGCTCTATTTACAATAGCCCGGAGATGGAAACAACCTAAGTGCCCATCATCGGATGAATGGATAAAGAAGATGTGGCACATATATACAATGGAATATTACTCAGCCATAAAAATAAACGAAATTGAGCTATTTGTAATGACGTGGATAGACCTAGAGTCTGTCATACAGAGTGAAGTAAGTCAGAAAGAAAAAGACAAATACCGTATGCTAACACATATATATGGAATCTAAGAAAAAAAAATGTCATGAAGAACCTAGGGGTAAGATGGGAATAAAGACACAGACCTACTAGAGAATGGATTTGAGGATATGAGGAGGGGGAAGGGTAAGCTGTGACAAAGTGAGAGAGTGGCATGGACATATATACACTAGCAAATGTAAAATAGATAGGTAGTGGTAAGCAGCCACATAGCACAGGGAGATCAGCTCGGTGCTTTGTGACCAACTGGAGGGGTGGGATATGGAGGGTGGGAGGGAGGGAGACGCAAGAGAGAGGAGATATGGGGATATATGTATATGTATAGCTTATTCACTTTGTTATACAGCAGAAACGAACACACCATTGTAAAGCAACTATACTCCAAAAAAGATGTTAAAAAAAGAAAAGAATAGAAATCATACAATGCCCGCTCTCGGACCACAGTGAAATTAAACTAGAAATTAATAACAGAAAGATAGCTGGAAAATCCCCAAATACTTGGAGATTAAATAACACACTTCTAAATAATACATGGGTCAAAGAAAATATTTCAGATTTTGAAATATTCTGAACTAAATGAAAATAAAATCCCAGCAAGTTATTTGATGTATATTGACAAACTGATGCTAAAGTTTATATGGAGAGGCAAAAGACTCAGAATATTCAATTCAATACTGAAGGAGAATAACAAAGTCAGAGGACTGACAGTACCTGACTTCAAGACTTGCTATAAACCTACATTTATCAAGACAATGTGGTATTGATGAATAAATAGACAAATACGTTAATGGAACAGAATAGAGGGCCCAGAATAGACACAAATATAGTCAACTTGTTTTTGGCAAAGGAGCCAAAGCAATACAATAGAGGAAAGGTAGCCTTTTCAACAAATTGTGCTGGAACAAGTAGACATTCATATGATCCATATGCCTTCCCCACCCCCGTCACCCCCCCAAAAAATAATCTAGACACAGACCTTAAACACTTCACAAAAAGTAACTCAAAATAGTTTACAGACCTAAATGTAAAGTGCAAAACTCTAAATTTCCTAGAAGATACCATAGGAGAAAACCTAGATAGCCTTGGGTATGGTGATGACTTTTTAGATATAACACCAAAGAATAAGTCCATGATATAAATAGATGGTTAGCTTGACTTCATTAAAATTAAAACCTTCTGCTCTGTGAAAATGCCAAAAGAATGAGAAGACAAGCCACAGAGGAAAAATTACAGCAAAAGATACATCTGTTAAAGGACTGTTATGTAAAATATAAAAAGGGCTGGCAATACTCAGTAATAGGAAAATGAACATTCCAATTTAAAAAAAAATGGGCAAATGACCTTAACAGACACTTCATCCAAGATGATACACGCATCACATACACGTATAAAAAGATATTCAATATCATATGTCATTAGAGAATTGCAACCTAAAACAACGAGATCCCACTACACACCCATTGGAATGGCTAAAATATTAAATACTGAAAACACCAATGAAAATAAATTTTTTAAATGACAAGAGAAAAATACATATACTTAAAGGGTAGCCTCAGTTTTCCTACCCAGTGAAAGTTTACAGGTTTTGGTCCAACTGGCTATTTTCACTAATTAAAAACATTTTGAACCACACATAAACCTTTTAAACCATCTGTAATAACAAGAAAGGTCAAGACAGAATTTCAATTACAACCTGGGTTTACTTCATACTCCATAAAGAATACTTGTTCCAGAATGAACAGCAAAACACCTCATCCACTGCTGTGGGGAATGGAAAATATCACAGATCGCATTGCAAACTTTAAATGAACAACATTTCATCATGAAGAGACTGGTAAAGACATCTCCTCACCTGTGCTTTATTTGTTTTATGTTTTAATTTTGGCTTTTGTTTCCTAGAAACACACTTTTCTAAGCAGGCTCAAAAAGAGTGCTCTGGAAGCAGTGGATTGGTTATAAGTAATTCTTCAAATCTGCCTAGAGATTTAAGACATTCTAGAAAGATAGTTAGAAGTGGGATTCTAATTGGCATTTAAAACTTCTAATAACATTTTCCTACAATGTGTTGCAAACTAGGCACCATTAACACAATATTTATATAACATGAAACTCAGAACCATCCCAGACTTCCAGCTCTCCCCATGTCTAATACCCAGTGTTAAATGCAGAAATTAAAATGCTCTGTCTGGGAGTAAAAGTTTATATTCAAGTTAAATTTATACATTTCTTGCTTTAAAGAGATACCCCAAAACATTTCAAGCACTGAAGTTACATTTACCTCTACAATAAAAGTTTATTAAAGAAGAGCTTCAGTATAAAAAAAAATAAAAACAAATCCAAAACCAATGAGATCCCACTCCACACCTATTAGAATGGCTAAAATCTAAAACAGTGACAACACTAGATGTTGGCATGGATGTGGAGCAACAGGAATTCTCATTCATTACTGGTGGAAATGCAAAATGGTACAGCCACTTTGGGAAAAAGTTTGACAGTTTCTTAAAAAAACTAAACATGTTCTTACCATATGATACAATTATTACCGTCCCTGGTATTTACCCAAAGAAGTTGCAAAAATGTCCACACAAAAACCTACACATGGATATTTGTTTATAGCAGCTTTAATCATAATTGTCAAAACTTGGAAGCAACCAAGATGTCCTTCATTAGATGTATGGATAAACTCTGATACATTAGACAATGGAATATTATTTAGCACTAAAAAGAAGTGAGCTATCAAGCCATGAAAAAGACAGAGGAAATTTAAATGCATATTACTAAATGAAAGAAGCCAATCTGAAAAGGCTATATAATGTATGATTTTATCTATATGACATTCTTAAAAAGGCAAAACTATGGAGACAGTAAAAATATTAGTGGTTACCAGGAGTTAAAGATAAGGGAGGCCTGAATATGCAGAGCACAGAGGATTTTTAGGGCAATGAAAATTCATTCATTGCTGGTGGGAATGAAAAATGATCCAGCCAATTTGGAAGATAGTTTGGCAGATTCTTAAAAAACTAAATATACTTTTATCATATAATCCAGCAATCATGCTCTTTGGTATTTACACAAATGAATTGAAAATTATGTCAACACAAAAACCTGCCCATGTATATTTATGCAGCTTTATTCATAAATAAATAAAGCTGCCAAAATTTAGAAATAGTGATGATGTTATTTAGTAGATGAGTATTGTACATCCAGACAGTGGAACATTATTCCTTGCTAAGGGAAATAGGTTATCAAGCCATGAAAAGCCATGAAGGAACCTTAAATGCATATTACTAATTGAAAGAAGCCAATCTGAAAAGGCTACATACTGTATGATTTCAATTATATGGCATTCTGGAAAAGGCAAAACTATGGAGAGAGTAAAAAGAGCAGTGGTTGTCAGGGATTAGGGAGGATGAAAGGATGAATAGGCAGAGTACAGAGGAATTTTAGGGCAGTGAAAATACTTTGTATGATACCATAATGACAGATACATGTCCTTATACATTTGTCAAAACCTACAGTGTACAACACTAACAGTGAACCCTAATGTAAACTATGAACTTTAGGTGATAATAACATGTCAATATAGGTTCATTGATTGTAACTAATGCAACACTCTGGTGTGAGATGTTTATAGTGGGGGAGATTGAGCATGTGTGGGCACAGGGGAGAAATGAGAACCCTCTGTACTTTCCACCCAATTCTTCTGTGAATCTAAAACTGCTCTAAAAAATATTTATTAATTAAAAATATTGTCAAAGGCAAATGAGCCAACTTCAATTCCTTGTTTCTAAAACAAGATGAGATGGAATTATTACATTTATCAGAAGATGACATGTTTATAGCACTAATCTTGTTGTGTGTGTTATAATTAAAACTCTGCCTGTCAGGTAGCCTGACCATGATTTATCTACCAACTTTCAGATTCATGATCCATTTTCTAAGACTTGGCCAATCAAAGATTCAGTAATTGAAGCCAAGCTGGTGGGGGACACTTGAATGATAAGTACTTCTATAATATGACAATGAAGGGATTTTTATGTCATTTTATTGTTCAGGCAACACTAGTATCTACCATTCAAAATGGCCATTGCCATTGGATTAAGTGGTATGCTGAGAATCTGCCCCTCTGTTAGCAAGAGGTATGATGTAGCATAATCAGCCAATGGTTGGATTTGAGGTGAAGTCAGAAATCAGAAACAAGAATAGTTTGGAATTAGTTTAATCTTACCTCAGCCAAAATAATTGCAAAAATATAATATATTCTAGATAAACATAGAAACATGAGCTAGTAAGAGAGTTATTTTAGAGAGAAACACTCTTTTGATTTCAGACAGAAACATTCCCTCTCTCTATGGTTTCAGGAAATAGAATAATTTTTCTGGGGTGTCCTGGCTAGGAAAGGACAATGTATAGATGCAAAAATATGTAGAAACAAAAGGCCAAGATGTCTGTGTGTCACTGTGGCACTAAGACCTGAAACAACCTGCTTAGATCACTATATAGAAACATACTGTGATTACCTCAAAGTATATTGGTGAAAGTTCAGTTTCAGAGAATGAAATCAATTTACCCACTTTTAAAGAAAAGGATTTATTAAAGGGTGTGAATTATAGACTTGTTGAGAAGGTTGAAGAACTAGACTCTAGATTAAGCTTTCAGGAACAATTTCAACAGTCATATTGAAAAACTAAACCACCAAGGGGGCTATGGCCTCTTCTAAGATTAAGAAGCCTCCTGTTAAGGTTTTACTGCCAGGAGCATTGATCTGCTCTCCAGTGAAACTGGTGAAACTTATATACACAAAAAAAATTTTTTTTTAATCTTCAGAAATGGTCTTAAGGGCAGACAGCAAATGAAGAAACATTGATTCAAGAAAACCTGCTAAAGCACAGGAAGAACAGCAAGTGTCTGTGTCATTTCAACCATAACACATTCCCTGTCAATTCAGCATAGCAAGAAGTCTACTCAACCAAGAACAGGACTTGATCACCCTCTCAGCTACTACCTGGAGAGCTATGGTACCTTCCAAGGAGGCACAGGACATCAGCATTTCTCATCCTACTCTCCAGTTACTTGTGCCAGATACTACGTTTTTGGGTAGTGCAGCTGAGAAGTGAAGGTTTTCTTCTTCCATTCATCTCCCACTCCTGGGAAAGAAGCTCTGTACTGAGCACTGTGTACTAAAAATACTGGGGCCTCAATTGACCTTGCCCAGCTCATTCATAAAATGGAGGTTCTTCACCTGACGAGGCAAGCCGAAAAGAACAGAGGCTACAGCCAACTTTCTCTTCTGAGTACCTACCTCTAACAACAGGAGTGCCATTCAGAGACAAAGTGCCCTGCCCAAACCATTGTGATCCTAAGTTTACCATGCACAAACCCAAGTCTGCACCTTCTGAAGAGAAACAAAAATGACTTCACACCAACGGGAGCATAGACATCACTAAAATAATTTATCTAGTAACTCAACAAATAAATAATCAACTAGCAATAACAAACCTTGGAAATGAGGATAGTCTAGTACCCAGGGTTGCCACAATATACTACCTAAAGTGTCCAGTTTCCTACAAGAAATTATGAGACATGCAAAAAACAAGAAAGTCTGACCTAAACATGGGGAGAAATAAGCAAGGACAGAAACTTCCTGTGAGAACAACTAGATTTCGGTTTCACAGAGAGATATTTCAAAGTAGTCATTGTAACTATGTTCAAAGAAGTAAAGGAAATCATGTTTAAAGAAGGAAAGCAATGTATGATCACAAAGTTTCATCAACCAGAGAATGTAAGTAAAGAGATAGAAGTTATTTTTAATTATTTTTTTTCTCTCTTAACTTTGAGGTCTCTGTTCAAATATTACTTTCTTTGCTGGTTTTGCCTGAGCATCCAATAAAAAATAGCACCTCACTATCCATTCTCTCCTTTTTATCTGCTTTCTTTTTCTTCATGCCACCTGTTACAATCACACATATTATATGATTTTCTTTCTTTGCTTATATAATTTATCCATCATGGGAATGTAGGAACTTCTGTTTTTCAGCACTCTATACTGTTTGCTACACAATGCCTGGAACACAGTTAGCACTAAACATATGTTCCTCAAATGCATGAAAGAATTTCTCATTAAAACTGTAGATTACATGAACTCTTGGGGAAAATGCTGAGTGTGGGACAAGAATTCTTAATCAGAGAGGGCAAGGGGAAATCCCTTAAAGAAGACCAGATTGATACACAAAGTTTTGAAATTAATTACTTGACTTCAAAACATAATTGTAATATTTCAACTATGTGAGTAAATCAGTTTGGGTGAAAATTAATCACATCATTTTTCTCTATCTTGTAGTCACCTCCACCACATGAATCCAGAGAAACTTACAAGAATTACAAAATTACTTCTTCTGGGAGTTTCAGAGGAACCAGAACTGCGGGCTTTCATATTTGAGTTGTTTCTCTCCATGTACCTGATCATTGTGCTTGGAAACCTGCTCATCATTGTGGCTACTATCTCTGACTCCCATCTCCACATGCTCTTGTACTTTCTGCTCTCCAACTAGTCCTTTGTTGACACCTGCTTCACCTACACCACCATCCTGAAGATGCTGCTGAACATCTAGACACAGAGAAAAGTCATAACTATGCTAGCTGCATCACCCAGATGTATTTTTGTCATACTCTTTGCAGGATTGTATGACTTTCTCTTGACCATGATGGTCTATGACTACTTCATGGTCATCTGCCACCCCAGGCACTACGTAGTTGTCATGAACCCCCAGCTGGTTCTGCACTCCTTATTATTATTTTTTTATAACAACTTTTAAAGTCACCTCTACCCTTCAGTTTATTATACATTGTTTAAGTCTGCTTTGACTATAAGGGTACCTACTTTTGATGGTATCCTACCATGAGTAATACTCTTATCCAATTCTTAGTGTCCCTGTTTATCAGAATAAGCCAGTCCTCTAAGATTTCTTCCACATGAACAAAACAAGTAGAAAATCATAAGCAAATTATGCCATTATACCACACTTTTCAAAGGAAGTTTTGAAAATCTCCCCTCTCCATTTTCCTTTCATGCCACAAATCAAAATGGGATAGCTTTCTAGGTTGCTTAGAAGAATTTTTCATGTCTTCCAGAGGTTGCTTCATCTTCCTAACCTGAAGCTACTTATCTCCAACTATAACTTCATGAACCCCTGATCAAGAGCAAGTTACCACTACTTTTGCATAAAACATTTATCTTTTCAAATTTTTGTGATGGGCAAGATGATGCTTGTATATTCCCTAGGTTAATTGGACAAAGTATTTGCAGAGAACTAATGTTTGGGACAAACTTCACCCCAAATTTAGCATGTTTTATCAGAAGGTCACAGATAAAAATTCCATGTGTCTATAACTCCAAACTTAGACTTATTTTTTCTTTTTACCTTTTGACGCCCCCACACTCATCCCTTGCCTCTTGCAACCACGAGTCTGTTATCTATCCTAGCCAACTGAATCCAGCTGCATATTAAATGAAATATACACCATGATCATCTGGGTTTTTTTTTTCCCAAGAATGCAAGGTTGTCTTAATATCCAAAGATCAATCAATGTCATATACCATATCAATAGATTACAAAGCATAAATCATATAGACATAGAAAAGAATTTGATAAAATCCACACCCTTTCACTATAAAAGTACTGAACAAAAAGTAAGAGGGGAGTTCCACAACCTGACAAAGGGTATCTACAAAAAGCCCAAAGCTAATATCATACTTTACGGTGAAAGACTGGATCCCAATCCCCCAGAATCAGGAATAAGTCAAGAATGTCTGCACTTACCACTTCCATTCAGCACTGTCCTGGTGATTCTCACAGGGCAATTAGTAAAGGAAAAAGAAATAAAAGGCATCCAGAATAGAAAGGAAGAAGTAAAATTCTCTCCATTCATAAATGACATGATCTTGTATATAAACATCTCAGGTAATTCAATAAAAAATATTAGAACTAATAAATGAGTTTAGCAAGTTTTCAAGATATAGGAGGATTAATAAACAAAAATCAATTGTATTTCTATACATTAACAATGAACAAACTGACAATGAAATTAAGAAAACAATTTAACTTACAATACCAACACAATGCTTAAGAATAAATTTAACAGAAGTGTACCATGAAAATCTGTATCATGAAAGCTGCAAAACTTTGTTGAAGAACTTAGAGATCTAAATAAATGAAAAGACATCTGAAGACCATTAATCAGAAAACTGATTATTGTTAATATTGTTAAGATGTTAACCCTCCCCAGTTGGCCAATAGAGTTAACACATCCCTACCAGAATCCAAACTGGGTCAATCATAGAAGTTGACACACTAATCCTAAAATTCATATGGAGACTGAAGGGACCTATGATATCCAAAACTATCCTGACAAAGAAGAATAAAGTTGAAGGACTCATAATTCTCATATTCACAAGCTAATACAAAGCAACAGTGATCAGTACAGTATGATATTGACATAAAATAGACATATAGATCAAAGGAATAAAATTTAGAGTCCAGAGATAAATCCTTACATTTACAGCAAAAGTACCAAGACAATTCATTGGGAAAATAATAGTCTTTTCAGCATATGATACTTGGGTAACTGGATAATTCACATGCCAAAGAATGAAGTTGGATCCCCTACCTCGCACCATATTTTAAAAAAATAACTCAAAATCGATCATAGACATTAATGTAAGGGTTAAAAGTATAAAACTTTTAGAAGATATAGGAGTATACTTATGTGATCTTGGATAAGCAATTATTTCTTAGATATCACACCTGAAACACAGGCAATCAAATAAAAAATAAATTGGACTTCATTGAAATGAAAATTTTTGTGAATCAAAAGACACTATATGAAAGTGAAAAAGAGAACCCACAGAATGAGAGAAAATATTTGCAAATAATATATCTGATAAGGGACTTGTATCTAGAATACTGTTGACTCTTGAACAACATGGGTTTGAACTGTAAGGGTCTGCTTAACAAGAGGATATTTTTCAGTACTAAATACAACAGCACTACATGGTCTGTGATTTGTTGAATCCGTGGATGCAGAGAAGCTGCAGATATTGAGGGCCAACTATAAATTATACACTTATTTAACCCCAGAGTTTTTTAAGGGTCAACTGTGTATGGAGAGCTCTTATAACTCAATAATAAAAAGTCAAGCAACCAAATTAAAAATGGGCAAAAGATCTGAATAGGCATTTCTTCAAAGAAGAACTACATATAGCAAATAAGCACATAAAAAAATTGTTCAAGATAATTAGTCATGAAGGAGATTGAAATCAAAACCACAATGTAACATCCCTCTAAATCCATGAGGATAGCTGAAATTAAAAAAAAAATAAGAAAAAAGAAATAACAAGTGCTAGAGAAGATGTGGAGAAATTGGAAATCTTGTGCATTACTGGTGGGAATGTAAAATGGTGCAGCCACTGTGGAACAGTTTGGAAGGCCCTCAAAAAGCTAAACTTAGAATTACCATACACGACTCAGCAATTCCACTACTAGGTATATGTCCAATAGAAACTAAGGGCTCAAACGGAGGCTTGTACACCAATGTTTATTGCAGCATTATTCACTACAGCCAAAATGTGGAACTAAGGCAAGTGTCCATCAACAGATGAATGGATAAACAAAATATTGTCTATACATACAATGGAATATTATTAATCCATAGAGGTTTGGGTTTATTTCTGGACTTTAAATTTTATTCTGTTGATACATATGTCTATCCTTGTACCAGTACCACACTGTCTCGATTACTGTAGCTTTATAATAAGTTTTATGTTTTTCTTTTTTAATTGAGCTATGATGCACATACATAAAATTCACCCTTTTCACATGTACAATTCAATGGATTTTAGTATATCACAAGGTTGTGCAACCATCACCATTACCTAAATCCAGAATGTTTTTACCACTTCAAAAGGAAACCACAAACACATTAGCAGTTACTTCCCATTCCTACCTTCCCCCACTCCTGGCAAACACTAATCAACTTTCTGATTCTATGGATTTACCTATTCTGGATATTTCACGTAAATAGCAATCATATATTATGTGCTTTCTGTTCTGGTTTATTTCAAACAGCATAATGTTTTGGGGGTTCATTCATGTTGTAGTGTGTGTTACTTCATTCTCTATTATTGTTGAATAATATCCCATTATATGGATATATTCAGTCTATCCATTGTCAGTTCATGTACATTTGGGTTGTTTCTACTTTTTAGCTGTTATGAATAAGGCTGCTATGAACATTTGTATATGAAATTTTGCATGAACATATTTTTTAATTTGGGGGGATTTTACCTAGGAGTTGTATTGTTGGTTCTTTGGGTAACACTATGTTTAACTTTTTGAGGAATAGCCTATCATTTTCATACATGGTATGTGCTATTTTACATTCACACCAACATATGTAATGGTTCTATTTTTCTAGTTCTTGCCAACATAGTTTATTATTTGTCTTTCTGATTGTAGCCATCTTAGTGTTTGTGAAGTGGCATCTTATAGTTTTTACTTGTATTTCTCTCATGACAAATGATATTGAGCATAATCGTGCTTATGAGTCATTTGCACATCTTTTTTGAAAAAAATGTCTATTCAAAGATTTGCCCATTTTTTAATTAATTATTTGTTTTTTTTTTTTTTTTTGCCTCGGTTGTGTTGAAGGAGTTTTTAAAAAATATATATTCTCAGTACAAGTCCCTTATTTCATATATGATTTGCAAATATTTTTTCCCATTTTTGTGGGTTGTCTTTTTACTTTCTTGATTGTGCCCTTTGATACACAAAAGATTTTAATTTTGATGAAGTCCAGTTTATTTATTTATTTTTGGTTACTTGTGTTTTAGGTGTTATATCAAAGAAACCATTGCAAAATCCAGGGTCATGAAGATTTGCCCCTATGCTTTTTTATGCTCTATAATTTTAACTCTTAAATGTTGGCCTTTGCTACATTTTTGTGGTAATTTTTGTGTATGATAAGATGTAGCAGTACAACTTCATTATATTGCAAGTAAATACCCAGTTGTCCCAGCACCATTTCTTTGAAGCACTAATCTTTCTCTTTGAATCATCTTGGCACCCTTGTTGAAGAGCAATTGACCATAGATGTATTGGTTTATTTCTGGAATCTTAATTCAATTCCATTGATATATGTGTCTATCCATATTCCAGTACCACATTATCCTCATTACTGTAGCTTTGTAGTTAGTTTAGAAGTCAGAAAGTGTAAGTCCTCCAACTTTGCTCTTTTTCAAGATTATTATGCATAACCTGGGTCCTGTGTGTTTCCATATGAATGTTTAGTATCAGTTTGTCAATTTCTATAAAGAAACAAATTGGGATTCTAATTGCACTTGCCGTGAATCTTTAGTTAATTTGGGGGAGTATTGCCATCTGATCAATATTAAGTGTACTGATCCATGTACATGAGATATCTTTCCATTTGTTTAGGTATTTTACAATTCCTTTTAAGAATATTTTGTATTTTTTATTGTATAACTGTCCTACTCCTTTCTTTGAATTTATTCCTGTGTATAGTATTCTTTTTGATGTTTGTAAGTGGAATTGCTTTCTTAATTTTATTTTCAGATGAATTATTTCTGGGATATAGAAATACAACTGATTTTTGTATTGATCTTTTGTCCTACAATGTTGCTGAATACTTTTATTAGCTCTTACAGTATTTTTTTCAGATTCCAAGGAATTTTCTATGTACAAGATTATATCATCTGAAAATACGGATAGTTTAAATTTTCTCATTTCTCATCTGGATGCTTTTAATTTTGTTTTCTTGCCTAATTGCCCTCACTAGAACCTCCAGTACAATGTTAAACAGAAGTGATGAGAATGAACATCCTCTTGTCTTGTTTTTTAATTTAGGGGCAAGTGTCCTATCTTTCAACATTATATATGATTCCAATTGTGGGTTTTCATAGATCTTCTTTATCAGGCTGAGGAAGCTCCCTTCTATTCTTAGTTTTATTTTCATGTTTTTTTAACCACTTTATTGAGATATGATTGACATGTAAAAAGCTGTACATATTTAATGTATACCACTCGATCAGTTTGGAGATAATTATCTACCCATAAAACCATCACCACCATCAAGGCAATAGACACACCCATCTCCTCCCCAAATTTCCTCCAGCCCTCTTTATTATTATTTTTGTGTATGTGGTAAGAACATAAGATCTAACCTCAGGAAATTTTAAGTATAAAAACAATATTTTTTTACTATAGGCACTATGATGTATAGCAGATCTCCAGAACTTATTTATCTTGCACAACTGAAATTTGTGCCTTTGAGCATCACTTCCCCATTTCCCCTTCCTCCTGGCTTCTGGAAACCACCATTCTACACTCTGATTCTGTGAGTTTGACATTTTAGATTTTACATATAAGTGAAACCAGTTGTTACAAATGGCAGGATTTCCTTCTTTCTCATGGCTGAATAATATTCCATTGAATAGATATACTACATTTTCTTTATCCAATAATCTGTTGATGGACATTTAGTTCGTTTCCATATCTTGGCTATTGTGAATAATGCACTAGTGAACATAGAGTGTGGGCATCACTTTGAAATATTGATTTCAGTTCCTTTTGGATAAATATCTAGAAGTGGGATTGCTGGATCATATAGTAATTCTATTTTTAATTTTTTGAGGAAACTCCATACTGTTTTCCATGGTGACTGCACCATTTCTCATTCCTGTCAATAATGTGCAAGTGGTACATTTTCTCCATATCCTTACCAATACTTGTTGTCATATATATACATGTATATAAGAACTATATATATTTTATATATCTTCATCAGCAGTTGTTGTCATATATATACATTTTTAAATATATTATATAAATAAAATAGCTATTCAAGAATGTGTGAGGTGATATCACTGTGGTTTTGATTTGTATTTCCTTGATGATTAGTAACATTAAACATTTTTTTCATATACTTGTGGGCCATTTGTATGTTTTCTTTGGAGAAATATCTACTCAAATCATTAACCCATTTTTTAATTTGGTTATTAGTTTTGTTTATTTTTAACTTTAAGTTGTAGGCATTCCTTATATATTTTGGAGATTAACCCCTTATCAGTTATATGATATGTAAATATTTTCTGCTATTCTGTAACTTGGCTTTTCAATCTGTTGATTGTTTATTTTGCTGTGCAGAAGCTTTTTAGTTTGATGTAGTCCCACTTGTTTATTTTTGTTTTTATTGCCTGTGCTTTTGGTGTCATATCCATAACATCATTTCCAAGACCAATGTTATGAAACTTTCTGCTATGTTTTCTTTGAGGAGTTTTATATTTTCAGGTCTTACCTTTATATCTTTCATCCATTTTGAGTTGATCTTTTTGTGTGGTGTTAAGTTAGGGGTCCAAGCTTTCTTTTGCCTGGATAGCCCGTTTTTCTAGCATCATTTGTTGAAATTTATCCTTTCCTCCTTCTGTATTCTTGGCATCTTTGTCAAAGATCAGTTGATCATATATGTATGCATTTATTCCTAGTCTCTCATTTCTGTTCCATTGGTCTATGTGTCTATATTTATGCCAGTGCCATGCTGTTTTGAATACTGTAGCTTTGTAATATAAGGCATATAATATTTCCAGCTGTGTTCCTTTTTCTCAAGGTTTCTTTGGCTATTAATGGTCATTTGTGTTTCCATATGAATTTTAGAATTTTTAATAATTATGTTAAAATGCATTGAGGATTTTTACAAGGATTTATTGAATCACAGATCATTTTGGGTGGTATGGATATTTTAACAATATTAAGTCTTGCAATTCATGAACACAGAATGTCTTTCAACGTGTGTCTTGTTTAATTTCTTTCATCAATGTTTTGTAGTTTTCAGTATATAAGTTTTCACATCCCTAGTTAAGTTTATTCCTAAGTATTTTTTTGTGTGTTTGGTGTTATTGTAAATTAGATTATTTTCATAATTTTCTTTTCAGATAATTTGTTGTTACTGTATAGAAATGTACCTGATTTTTATATATAGATTTTATATCTTGCCACTTTTCTGAATTGATTTATTAGTTCTAATATTGTTTAATGGAGTCTTTAGGATTTTCTATACCTAAGATCATATTATCTGAAAACAGATATATGAAGAATTTCGATTCTTCCTTTCTGATTTGGATGTTTTGTATTTATTTTTTTGCTTAATGCCATGAGTATGGCTTCCAAGACTGTTGAATAGAAGTGACAATAGAGGATATCCTTGTCTTGTTCCTGATTTTAGAGGAAAAGTCTTTAATTGTCACATAAGAGTATGATGTCATCTGTGGATTTGTCATATATGGCCTTTATTATGTTGAGGTAATTTCCTTCTATTATCAGTTTGCTAGGAGGTTTTATAATGAAAGGCTATTGAATTTATGCAAGATTGCCTGAGGATAGTTCACTCATTGATTCTTCTATATCAGGGGTTGGCAAACTTACAGCCCTGAACTGTTTTTGGCCTGGGACTAAAGAAAGGTTTTTATAATTTTCAAGTGCTGTGAAATAAAAACAAAGCAAAGCAAATAGCAAAAGACAATATGGGACAGAGACCATATGGCCTTCAATGCTTAAAATACTTACTGTCTGCTGGCACTTTACAGAAACAATTTGCTGATCCCTATTTGATATGTTTTAAGATATATTCCTGGATTAAGCCATATTATAAAATAATGCTTTACACTTGCTGGTGGAAAGTTTAAACTACATTTGCAGCTTATTTCTAGAAAATATGCCAGATAATTTTACCATGTATTTGTATATTAACCTTACTCCCGACTTTATCTTATTTTTTTCTTATCACCTTTACAACAGTATCCCAATTTCAACTTTTATTTTATCTTACCATATTTATTTATGGTATGATAATTTTAATAAATTTAGCTTGAATCTCTTACTCTTTACCCCTGACAGAGTATGGATTTACAGTATTGTAAACCTTCATGACTTATGAAAAAGTGTAAGTTTGCTCAAATGAATTGACTCTTTTTGAATCTCGACAATCTGTACAAGATACATTATTACATCTGTACCAAATGGAAGTCCAACAAGGGGGAAATAAGCAAGGACTGAGATATAAGCTTCCTTATACATCCCCAAATTCTTGCTCTTCATCAAATACTGAATATACTTAACCTGGGTTCCATGGATGCGTGGGGTACAATAATAGATGTTGGGTAATCTGTGACTACCCTAATGTTATTGTTATATACATGTGTATTTTTCTAGGAAAATGTACCGTAACTTATATCAGCTTCCCAAAGAAGTCTGAAAAAAAAGTTGATTTAGAAATCAGATTAGAATAGAGTTGACTGTCAAACCCCAAAGATCCTACCCCTCAAGCAGAAATTCAGAACATTCTTGAGATTCTCAGCCTGAAGTGGTCTCAGAGTCCTGACAATAAGAAAATCTTTATTTTAGACTTGGAGACAGATTATAGAGGTCTTAAAACTGGGAATTTTTGTCTCCAGATTGGCATGAGAGTATGAAATAACAAGCTTGGGTTATTATTATTATTTTCTCCAGTATGAGTTCTTCTATTTGTTATATGTAACAACTTTGTAGTGGTGGAATTTTGGAGTATTTCACAAATTTTGCTCTTAAGCTCATCCTCACGGTATTAATTTTCTTGATTTCTTGGCTTAGGATTTCCACATCATTGGGTAGTTTCAACCTCAGCCACAAATATTGAAACTAGGGGTATTGATTCTTGCAGATGACTTCTTTACACTTCTGTTCCAAAACAAAATGTTCATTTTCAATCCACTGTTTTGGGGCCAGAAGACAGAGTTTATCTGGTCTACATTTAGGATAACACATATGATAGTCCTTTCCAGATTTCTGTATTTATATATGGAATCAGTTTCAGCAACCTGACATGAGTAGAAACTGTAGACTCAATTCCCATTCCCAAATGTATGTAAAAGACTTTTTCCCTTAAGTTATTGTTTCTCAGTTGGAAATACAACTGCCCTCCCTCTCCAGCCTGAGAAAGTTTGGAAATGCTTTAGGGCATCCAGACTTTGGAGGATCTGAAATTTTATACAGTTTTATAGTCTCCACAGTTCACTATCTTGAGTAGAAGTCTAATTTTTCTCCCCATCAGGTAACAATGACAAATATCTCCAAAACAGCAATACATGTTGAAATTCTGAACTCTGTACAACATGGCTGGATGGATGGGCTTTAGTGCTGAGATTTTCTGCTTAATAGTTTTTACTTTGATGGTATCATTCAAACAATTAATATTTAGGTGTGACAGGGCTCCGTCACCCTAGACTCCTAATAGTATCTTAAAGAAAGGAATTTACAATAATAATAATCATAAATTGACATAGCATTTCCTCTGTACCATACATTAAATGTTTTACATACATTAAAACCTTTCAACTTTAATCTTCATAATTACATGAGGCAGGTATAATTGTCAACATCCACATTTTCTAAATGAGGATGTGGACAAAAAATGTTGCCTACAATTTTAGTAAACAAAGAACGTTGCCTACCATTCCAGTAAACAAAGAATGTTGTCCACATCAAGCCATCAGCCACTGAAGCTGCACACCCTCCCCCCAAAGTGTGTGCAGAGGGGAATTCAGGATGGAGAAAAATAGGATACTGGCCCTAGATAGTTAAGATGCATATCTAAGGAATAATTTCAATGAGCTCAGACTCTTGCATCCTCCCATACATAGCAAAGCACAAAAATCATTAACTTGAGATATCTGTTTTTTGTAATTAGCAGTAATCTTTTGATGTTCAACTACATGGTTTTCTTTCTGAGCAAAATCTCCCATGTATCCTGGCTCCTCTCTTACCTCTTTGGAGCAGTTCCTCAGAGCTATGTGAGAGACAGTCTTCATGACTAGAGTCCTCAGTAAGGTCCCCAAGTAAAGCATAACTTGCAACTTTTAGATTGTGCCTGTTTCTTATTCAACAAGGATAGGGTGGCACAGAGAAGTCAAGTAATTTTTCTGAAGTTACATAGCTAGTAGTAGTAGAGCTGGTAATCAAAACTGAGTAGTCCAATTTCAGAGTCCATGTTTTTAATCACTATGTTACACCACCTCTCCTTTTTATTCATTTAACAATGAGGAGGAAATGTAAAGATCATCACCATGGAAATATGCATAGGAAACAGAAAATAGCACAGTCTTGCAAACATAATAAAGTGATTGTGCAGTTCAATTGACTGAATCCAGTATGATTATTATTGGATCATAGCACATAATTTCTCAGGCACAAAGAAGTAGTAGAACATGTCACTACAGCAACCCAGAGTTGAGGGACATGTGAACTGCTTATGCTGAGACTAAGAGAGGAGAGAATGTAAGAAGCTCCCATGCATAAGCCCCTGGAGAAAGGCCCTGGAAACTCCCTGAAGTCTCCTAGAGGAATCAGATGGCAGCCATTGTGAAAAAACAGGGAAATACTGTATGCTTATTGTTATTGTGACCTCATTGTTAAGTCTGGGGTAAAAAAAACAACAACACAGGTTACATGAGAGAGGAATTAAAAAGTTAGGTAGTATATGAACTAATATATCAGTTCATGTTTTTGATATGATTGTGAAGTTGAAATTTGCATTTGGGCCCAAATGCCAGGAATCACTTAGAAATAATTACAATCCTATTTTAATAAAGTTAACAGAGTAGATCTCATTTCATAATAACAAATTCAGCAGCCCTGGAACGTGCAAGATCATTTTTGGAATATGCATTTTTTTCCTCTATGCTTCTAAAATATCTTTATTATAAATACAAACTTTATTAAAAAATTAAAATGGAAAAATATAAATTATTTGTCAAATATTCTCTTTATATAAAGCATATGACCTGGACAAGATTATGACACAATTCTCTGAATGCTTTGCAGTAAGATGTGTGAAAGAACACCTAAGACAAAATGCATTTTATAATATCATTGATCTTCAACTATCCAAAATTACAAAATATAGGCAACAAAACTGATGAACTGCGAGCCATTCTAACCAAGGCAATGCTCAGTATAACACTATGAAAAGCAGCTTTATCAGATATTTCTCCCACATCCTGAAAAATCTTTACAGTGATTAGAACTCTGCCACTTCTCAGGGATTTGCACAAAAGAAGTCTTTAATGACAACTTCAAGTGCAAAATCCCACTAGTAGCTGGAGAAATTATTGCCTAAGATTAACTCTGCAGTCAAATTTGGTTAGTTATACACTCATAACACAACTTTTGAAATTATACCAGGTGAATTGCAGAATGATCCTTTTACTAGAAAATAACCTAAAATAAAAAGATATTGTGAGACTCCTGTGAGAATATCAATACAACATATACTTATAGCTCCTGGGCCAACCCACGGTGTTTGCTGATAGTGAGCAAAGACTAAATTATAGCTTTATTACTCATTAAATGTGGCTTATTGTAGTTGAAAGTTGTTATTCAGAGAAATTTCTCACAATCACCTCTTAATAACCACAAGGCATTTTTTAAAAATCCAGTGAGAACTCACAGTATATTGCAACCTAATCAAGACTGACTGTCACTGGAAAAATATTATAGCTAGATATCTCTCCTGGCTGTTAAAGAAAGGAAAAATCAAACAATATAATAAAGATTGCCTGTAATATAAATTAGTCTTATATGACTTGTCTTATTATCTTTAAACATTGACTTCTATCAATGTGTTTATTTCTTTGCCCCAACCTCTCCAATATCTCTCGCTATCCCCTTTGTTGTCCCCATTCTAGACCTGCCCTTTGTTTTGATTCCTCAGGCCTCTGTCCTTACGTGTTTTATGTGATAAAAATAACATGTATATTTTAATGTGTTAGATGGATAAATTAATGTCCTCCTAGGTCATATGCACTTTTAAAAGATCTTCTGAATATAGTAACTTAGTCATAGAGGACTGAGAGATTTTTATTGAATTCTGAACTGATCAGGATATAGTTTTCATCCCCACATACAAGAGGAGCCTTAGAAATCTATAACATGCATAAAAGAGGGCAAGGGAAGATAACAAAACTCTAAATTCAATATGTGACTCCACTACAAACTTGTCATGTGAACTTAGGTAATTTATTTTTTTGAGTTTTCTATCTGTAAAATATATAATTAATAACGGCACTTAATCAAGTTGTTGGTAAGGATTGCATGAGAACATTTATTTAGCTATCTCCTGCTACTGTTTCTCATGAGTAGTAAGTACTAGATTCTCTTGGTTTCCTTTTCCACATCACTGAAAATGTTCAGGGAAAAATTGAATGGCTTTTAAGACTTCAAGTAGACCGAAGGTCATAGGGAGAAACTGGACTTCTTAAATAAAAACAAGAGCCCACTACCAAGAAAGATGCTCACAGTTACCTTAGTTAACAGGGTGGCAATAGCTAACAAGCCTTTCAGAAGAACTCACCTCTCTAGTACAACAGTAATTGACCTGTTTGGTGCTATCCTCACTGATTCCGCAGTTTTCGTGATATTGAATCTCAGCATTCTGACTACTGATTTACTAATTTGTCTGCCACGGTTCACAATTCTGACCTTCCCAGTAGCTCCATGTACTCTCCTAAGTCATTTGTTCCATCATCACTTCCTGCTTCAGCTGTTGCTCTGCCATTTTTCTTCTTTGAAGTTTGACTTTTTTCTGCCAAACCCAACTTAGCTGATTTTACCCAGCTCAAACTGGCAACTTGCCCCACTATTGCATTTGTGGATTTATGAAATATTACTGTCAGTGCTTTCTTTTTCATGTAGGGCCTTGCTCTGAAACAATTAATAAGCTCTTGTCAGATATTCTGCAGAGGGATTCCTTGTTAGGTGTCAAAATTCAACAAGATGATTCCTAGAAATGTTGTATATATCTTTCATATTCTACATACATATATTTGTATGCATTATATACATATATTATTATGTACTATAGTAGGTGAGTGAGAGAAACACTTGGAGGTAGAGAGACCTTCTTATGCCTCTCATATCATTCTACATGGACAACAATTTTCTCTTCCTATAAACATGCACAGGGACATACTGGATAGATAGTGCATGCTGTTCCTGAAAAAAGATAAAATCTATTGGCCGAGGTAGCAGTTTCCAAAAGATTTTAATTGGAGAAAATCTTTATTCAAGTAAAAAGTTGAGTAAAAAATTAATTTACTAAATACATAAAATTGTGCTGTTTTGTTGAAGATGGAAAATGGGAAAGTGGGGGATAATTTAGACTCCCAACCACTTGGCTTCTACTTTACCCTTGCTCCTCAGATCGAATGATAACTTCCAAAAACCTTTAGAATTGCATAATATTCTGTTTAGCTAATGGAATATGATGAGTCTGAGAGCTTAGAAGATAATTTGTCTAAACATAGGGACACACCCTAAGCTTTTTTAACAAAATTTTTTCCTCAAAATTGATCTCTGGACAGAGCTGCTCTCTCTAACACAATGATCACTAGCCACATGTATCTACTTAAATATAAACTAATGAAAATGAAATAAAATTAAAATTCAGTTCCTCAGCCACATCATCTGCATTTTATTTGCTCAAAAACTATATGTAGCTACTAGCTACTCTGTTGGATGCACAGGTATATACCATTCCCATCATTGAAGAAAGTTCTATTTGACAGCATTGCTCTGATCAACAGTGTGATTCTAGAAACAACCTTAAAATCCTCTTGGCTATTACAAATAAATCATCACATAGATTCTAGAACAGGGAATATCAATATTACATATGTCATCTGGATTAAATATATGAACAGTTACACAGTTATAGAATCTCTCTCTCTCTCCCTCTCTCTCTCTCTCTCTCTCTCTCTCTCTCTAAGCTAGTTGTAGAGAGGGGAGAGAAGCCTCCATCAAATAACCACACAAACAAAACTAAATTAAGCTGTGTCAAATGCCATGAAGGAGAAATACAGGTTACTATGAAATCACATAAAAAAATGATTTAATCTAGTCAATAAGGTCAAGGAAGATTTCAATGAGGAGCTGATGATTAAATAGAGTGAGTTTGTATGTCAGTGGGGAGGGGTGGTTTGGGATATTTCTAAGCAGAGAAGAAAGCAGATGTGTAGGCCTGTGGCATATATGAAAAACTGAGAGAAAACCAGCATGACCCTAACAAGAAGAACAGGGCAGAATGTGGTGCAAGGAGAGGTAAAGGCTAGACTATGTAGGATCTGTAGGCCAATGCTAAGTTTTTTTTTTCTGAGAGAATTAAAGTCATTACAACATTTTCAGCAACTGGGTGACAACAAATTTGCATTTTGTAACAATCTTTACAGATACAGAGAATAGATTGGAGAGGGAAAAGAGTAGATGCAATTATATCAGTCAGAGGACTAATGCAGTAGTCCAGTTGGAAAAGATAATAGCCTGGAAATATTTTACAGTTGAAGATGGATAAAAGTGAACCTATTTGAGATATTTAAGATGCAAAATCTACAGAACTTGATGGTATTTTGGGGAGAGGAAATGAGGAAGAAGAAGCTTGTCACAGATGACTTGTGCTTTAAAATTTTGCCCAATTAAAATACAGTACACTGAGATAAGAAAAACTATTTTCAGATTGCATAGAGATAGATCATAAGTTCAGTTTTGGACATAATGAAAGGTATCTTTGAGTCACAATAGGAGATAAAAAGTAGGCAATTTACATGTAATATTTATTTCTCATCTTGCACCAAAAGACGACTTTGGTCCACTTATAAGATAATAAAAAATAGCAAAAATAACAGATTATAAGTATACAACAAAGAAAAAGCTAAACAAGGTCAGAAAATAAAATATATCTAGAAAGGAGGCTAATATGAAAAGTACATGCCATTAGATCCCATACACTTGCTGAGGAAACCAAATCATAGTTCATAGTGTCTGTAAGATAAAAATAAACCAGTGGCTCAGGAAAATGCACACATATTCTTGACATTAAGGATAAGAAGAAACTTATGCTGAAAATTCTTATGAAGAAAGCAATAAATAATATGATAACTAATGTCTTTAAGAACATCAACAGAGTAGACACAATACAAATATATAGAATGACATCTTATAGAATTCTTTAATATAGAACAATGTATCTTACAGAATTTATACAAGTTTGATGTAAGATTTGATGCAAGTCAAATCCTGTATTGTATTAAAAGGATTTAAACAATGAATGAAGGTAATTGGTTCCAAGAATACAAGATTTTTTTCAACATAGAAAAATTAATCGATGTAATACAACATATTAATAGAAAAAAAAAGAAAAAAAGCACATGCCCACCTCAGTAGATGCAGAAAAGCATTCAAACAAAACCAGTCCCCTATTCATACGTAAACTCTCAACAGTCTAGGAATAGAAGGGAACTTCCTCAATCTGATAAAGGGCAGCTACAAAAAAATCTATAGCAAACATCATACTTAATGGTAAAAGAGTAAAAGCTGTCCCCCTAAGATCAAGAAGAAGACAAGAATTTTCATTATTGCAACTTCTATTCAAAATTGTCCTGAAAGCTCTAGCCAAGGCAGTCAGGCACAAAAATGAGATCAAAGTCATCCAGATTGAAAAGAAAGAAATAAAACCATTATTTGCAGATGACATGATTTTATATGTAGAAAATACTAAAGAATCCACATACAAAAAATTAGAACGAATGATAAATGAGTTCAGTGAGGTTGCAGGATAAATCACTATAAAAATCTACTGTATTTCCATAAACAAGTATTGTACCATCAGAAGATTAAATTAAGAAAACTAATTACATTTACCATATCACCAAAAAGAATAAATTATTTAGGAATACAAGTAACCAAACAGGTGCAAGATTTGTAGACAGAAAACTATAAACCATTATTAAAAGAAATCAAAGACCTAAATAAAAGGAAGATATTTGGTGTTCATGAATTGGAAGTTTCAGTATTTTAAAGATGGCATTGCTGATCTACATATTCACCATAATCCCTATCAAAATCCTGTCTTTTTTTTTGTAGAAATTGACATTCTGAAATTCATATGGAAATACAAAGGACTCATCCAAAATAATCTTCAAAAAAGAACAAAGTTGGAGGACTCACACTTCCCAATTTCAACATTTCATGTGAAGCCACAGTAATCAAGACAATGTGATATTGGCATAAGGATAGACATATAGATGAATGGGATAGAATTAAAAGACCAGAAGCAAACCATACAAGTATAATAAATTGATTTTTGACAAGGTGCCAAGACGATGCAATAAAAAGGAATAATAGTCTTTTCCAAACCATGGTGCTAAGACAACTGGAGGTTCTCAAGAAAAATAATACCTTATACCCTATAAAAAAATTAACTCAGAGTGCATAAAAGACCTAAATGTAAGGGCTCCAACTATAAAACCTTCAGAACAAAACTGAGGAGTAAATCTCTGTGACTTTATATTAGGCAATGGTTTCTGAAATATGATGCATAAAGCCTGAGCAAGAAAAGTAAGAATAGGTACATTATACCTCATTGAAATAAAAATAAATAATTATGCTTCAAAGGACACTAAAAAGAAAGAGAAAACACATCCCAGAAAATGGAAATAATATTTGAAATCATATATCTGGTAAGGGTCTAGTGTCCAGAACATGCATAAGATACTTTCAGCTCAATAATGAAAAGACAACCCAATTAATAAATGGGAAAAGGATTTGAATAGATATTTCTCCAGATATGTAAATGGCCCATAAATGCATGAAAATATGACCAACATCATTGTCTATCAGGGAAATGCAAATCAAACCATGAGTTAATATTTCATTCCCACTAGGGTAGGTATAATTTAAAAAAGTGGAAATAACAAATGTTGAACAGGATGTGGAAAAAATGGAACCCTCATACATTACTGGTGGGAAAGTAAAGTAGCACAAACACTGTGGAAAACATTTTTGCAGCTTCTTAAATAATCAAACATAAGATTACCTCATGACTCAGAAATTCATAGATGCCCTTTATCTGATTGTAAAACTTCTTTCTGCATTCTATCCTATATCATGTTTTTTGTTTGTTTGCTTGCTTGTTTGTTTTTTGCGGTACGCGGGCCTCTCACTGTTGTGGCCTCTCCCGTTGTGGAGTACAGGCTCCGGACGCACAGGCTCAGCAGCCATGGCTCACGGGCCTAGTCGCTCTGCGGCATGTGGGATCTTCCTGGACCAAGGCACGAACCCGTGTCCCCTGCATCGGCAGGCGGACTCTCAACCACTTCACCACCAGGGAAGCCCTATGTTGTTGTTTTTAACTGAAAGGGTTTTGAGTTTTGTTAAATGCTTTTTCTGCATGTATTGAGATGATCATGTAGTTTTTATCATTTATCAATTTGGTATATTATGTTGATTGATTTCAGATGTTAAACTGTCTTTGCATTCCTGGGGTAAATTCCACTTGAACATTGCATATAGTCTATTTTATAGGCTGTTGGATTTGTTTTGCTAGCATTTTCTCCAGGCATTAGGGGAATAGTGGCCTCATAGAAAGTATTGAAAGCTATTCCCTCCATCTCTACTTTTTTGGAACAATTTGTGAAGAATTGGTGCTAATTTTTTTTTAATGTTTGGTAGAATTCACCAGTGAAGACATTTGTCCAGGCTTTTCTTTATAGAACTTTAAAAAAATCAATAATTTGTTCAATAATTTGATCTTTGTCTTGCTATTTATTGTCCATTCTATTTTAAATGTTTCTAGGAGTTTGTCCATTGTATGTTAGCATATGGTTGTTCTTAGTATTCCCATATAACCCTTTTTAAATTTTTACAAGTTGATAAGGTTTATGTCCCTCTTTCATGCTTGATTTTATTAATTTTATTCTCTCTTTTTTTCTTGGTCAATCTAGCTACAGTTTTGTCAATTTTGTTGATGTTTTTTAAAAAACAACTTTTAATTTCATTGTTTTGTTTAATTTCTTTAATTTCTGCTCTATTTTCAAATTTTTCTTCTTGCTGCTTGCTTTTTGTTTGGTTTACTCTTTTCTTCTAGTTCAATAAAGTGTGAGGCTAGGATATTAATTTGAGGCCTTTGGTTTTATAGTATAGTCATTTACACCTCAAAATTTCCATCTAAGCACAGCTTCAGCTGCAGTCTATAAATTTTGGTATGCTTTGTTACATTTTTTACTCACTTCAAAGTAATTTCTGATTTTCCTTATGGTTTCTTTTTGACCCAATTTTTGCTTAAGCGTGTGTAGCTTAATTTCCACATATTTGTGAATTTCCCCCATTTCCTTCTCTTACTGTCTTCAAATTTTATTCCACTGTAGTCAGAGAGTATGTTTTTTATTAATGAGTACAATTCTTTTATGTTAATTAAGGCTTTTTTGTGGCTTACCATATTGACCATACTGGAGACTGTTTCATGGAATTTGTATTCTGCTGTTGTTTGGTGGAGGGTTCTATAGACATTTATTAAGTCTAGGTGGTATAGTATTGCTCAAGTCTTCTATTTACTTGTTGAACCTATGTCTAGTTCTTAGATCCATTATTGAAAGTGGGATATTGAGGTTTCCAAGTATTATTTTTAAGTTGCTTATTTTCCCCCTTAATTATGTCAGTTTTTTGATTCATGTATTTGGGACCTCTGTTGTTAGGTGCATATATTATTAAAATTGCCTTCTATTCCTGTTCAATTGATCCTTTTATTACTACAAAGTTCTTTCTTTGTCCCTAGTAAACTTTTTTGTCTTAAAAATGATTTTGTCAATATTAGTTTAGCTACAGCAACTCTCTTTTTTGTTTGTTTGTTTGTTTGTTTTATACTGCAGGTTCTTATTAGTCATCAATTTCATACACATCAGTGTATACATGTCAATCCCAATCACCCAGTTCAGCACACCACCATCACCACCCCACCATGGTTTTCCCCCCTTGGTGTCCACACGTTTGTTCTCTACATCTGTGTCTCAACTTCTGCCCTGCAAACCAGTTCATCTGTACCATTTTTCTAGGTTCCACATACATGTGTTAATATACAATATTTGTTTTTCTCTTTCTGACTTACTTCACTCTGTATGACAGTCTTTAGATCCATCCACATCTCAACAAATTACTCAATTTTGTTTCTTTTTATGGCTGAGTAATATTCCATTGTATATATGTACCACAACTTCTTTATCCATTCGTCTATCAATGGGCATTTAGGTTGCTTCCATGACCTGGCTATTGTAAATAGTGCTACAATGAACATTGGGGTGCATGTGTCTTTTTGAATTATGGTTTTCTCTGAGTATACGCCCTGTAGTGGGATTGCTAGATCATATTGTAATTCTATTTTTAGTTTTTTAAGGAACCTCCATACTGTTCTCCATAGTGGCTGTATCAATTTACATTACCACCAACAGTGCAAGAGGGTTCCCTTTTCTCCACACCCTCTCCAGCATTTGTTGTTTGTAGATTTTCTGATGAAGCCCATTCTAACTAGTGTGAGGTGATCCCTCATTGTAGGTTTCTTTTTTTTTTCTTTTTTTTTTTTTTTTTTTGTGGTACACAGGCCTCTCACTGTTGTGGCCTCTCCTGTTGCAGAGCACAGGCTCCGGACGTGCAGGCTCAGTGGCCATGGCTCACAGGCCTAGCCGCTCCACGGCATGTGGCATCTTCCCGGACCAGGGCACGAACCCGTGTCCCCTGCATCGGCAGGCAGACTCAACCACTGCGCCACCAGGAAAGCCCCTCATTGTAGTTTTGATTTGCATTTCTCCAATAATTAGTGATGTTGAGCAGCTTTTCATGTGCTTCTTGGCCATCTGTATGTCTTCTTTGTAGAAATGTCTGTTTAGGTCTTCTGCCCATTTTTGGATTGGGTTATTTGTTTCTTTAATATTGAGTTGCATGAACTGTTTATATACTGTGGGGATTAATCCTTTGTCCGTTGATTCGTTTGCAAATATTTTCTCCCATTCTGAGGGTTGTCTTTTCGTCTTGTTTATGGTTTCCTTTGCTGTGCAAAAGCTTTTAAGTTTCATTAGGTCCCATTTGTTTATTTTTGTTTTTATTTTCATTACTCTAGGAGGTGGATCAAAAAAGATCTTGTTGTGATTTATGTCAAAGAGTGTTCTTCCTATGTTTTCCTCACAGCAACTCTCTTTTGCTGTTTGAATAGTGTATTTATTTTGATCCTTTTATATTCAACCTAATTGTGTTCTTACTTTTAAAGTGTTTTTGTACACAGGATATAGCTGGATCATGTTTTTGTATCCATTCTGCCAATTACTGCACTTTGGTGGGAGTGTTTAGTCCACTTGCATTAAGGCTAAATACTGAAAATACAACATTTGAAATATCTGGGATGGTATTAATGAGTTCCTATTTAAGAGCAATAAAATCAGATCAAGTAGGAGAATGGCTATATTAAAAATAAGCAGGGCTTCCCTGGTGGTGCAGTGGTTGAGAGTCCGCCTGCCGATGAAGGGCACATGGGTTTGTGCCCCGGTCTGGGAAGATCCCACATGCCACAGAGCAGCTGGGCCTGTGAGCCATGGCCGCTGAGCCTGCACATCCGGAGCCTGTGCTCCGCAACGGGAGAGGCCACAACAGTGAAAGGCCCGTGTACCGCAAAAAAATAAAATAAACAATGTTATCAATGAATTTGAAAAAAGAGGAGCAATAGAGGAAATTAGTGAAATGAAAAGGTAGATCTTTTAAAAATATCAGCAAAATTCATGAATGTCTTGGTAAGATTGACAAAAATGAGACAAGACACAAATAACTAATAACATCAATGTAATAGGGGATTTCATTAGTAATCCTGCAATAGTTAAAAGGATAATAAAAAAGCAAATACTATGAAAAATTCAGGAAAATGAAGTCAATAACACAGAAGAAATAGACCCTTTTTCTCAAAAACCACAGGCTGCTAAAATGGAACAGATAGTGTGAATGTTCTATAATATTTAAAGAATGAAATTGGTAATTATAAAGCTCCCCCCAAATAGGTTTTCAGACCCAGATGGTTTCAGTGAAGAATACTACCAAAAATGTAAAGTAGAATTAATATCAAAATTACACAATCTCTTTCAGTGTATTGAAGAGAATGGAACACTTCCCTACTTATTTTATGAGGACAGTACCACCACAATATCAAATTAGACAAAGACAGTACAATAAAATACAATGAAATTTAGACAAATATCTCTCATTAAAGTAGATTTAAAATTCCTCAACAAAATAACATAAACTGAATCCAGTCATGTATAAAAAGACTTATATACCATTACCAAGTGGGATTTATTTTAGATATGCAAGTCTCTTACTGTAATTGATATCAATTGTATCAATCAATATAATCTAACATATCAACAGGCTAAAGAAGAAAAATCATATGATCATATCAATTGTTGTGGAAAAAGCATTAGATAAAATCCAATACCCATTCATGTTAAAAACTCTCAACAAATCAGGAGAATGGAACAGCCTCAACTTATAAGAACTTACAACTGTATATATAGCTAACATCATGCTTTTGGTGACATACTGAATGCTTTCCCCCTAAAATCAGAATAAAAGGAAAGGATTTCCATCTCATTACTCTCATTAAACATAGTTCTGGAAGTTCTAGCTATTACAAAAAGGCAATAAAAAGATTGGAAAGAACGAGATAAAACTGTTCCTATTTGCAGATGAGATAATTACTTTCATAAAACATCCCAAAGAACCAACAACAAAAATATACAAAGAACTCTAAAAACTAAAAGTTCCTCAAGTTCATAAGATACAAAATCAACACACAAAAAACCAACTGTTTGGACACTAACCGTGTATAAATACTTATACATTAAGTTAGGTAGTTAACACTAAAAATGTAAAATACTTATACACTAACAATGAACTTGAGCAAAGCAAAATTTAGAACATAATACTATTTACAATGTTTCCTCCAAATTGAAATACTTAGGTATATACTTAACAAAACATGTAAAGGATCTGTATGTTAGGAATTATAAAATTCTTCTGAATAAAATCAAATAAGACCTAAATAAATGGAGAGACATAACCTGTTCATGGATCAGAAGACTCAACATAGTAAAGATATCATTTGTCTCCAAATTGGTCCTAACTTGTAACCATTCCATACATATAAAACTGCTTCATTTGTTTTAAGTCTTGTGTCGAATTCCATAGTAGTAGTTACTATCATTTATTTAGCATTATCTTCTTTCCTACTGGTAAACATTTTTATTGGGATTTTGACACCTTCTTGTACACACATCTTTTCACATACACACAAGTATATCTCTACCAGAGATAATTAGAATTGGAATTGCTTGCCTAGAGAGTGTGTACGTTTGAAATTCTGATAGATCCTGCCAAATCATCCTCCAGAAAAGCATGTAAGAGTGCATATTTGTCCACACTATACTGAATTTTAATATTAAACCATTTTTACTTGTTGCCAAATGATGGATTTGAAACTGTATCTCATTCTTTTCATTTTCATTCCCCTAATTACTGTATGGTTAAGCGTCTTTCATGTTCAGTGGCCATACATGTTTCCTCTTCTCCGAAAAGGCTGTTGACTTTTTAGACCACTTTTTTTTCCTTTTGGATGTTTTGTCAGAATTCTTTATGTATTTTGAATTTTAATCCTTTATCTGTTATATATGCTGCAAATATTTTCTCTCAGTCTGATACTTACCTTATAATTTGTGTACAGTGTATTTTGGCATACAGATTATTTTGCTTTTTTTGTTTCAATTTTATGTAGTTAACCTTGTCCTTCATTCTTTTATATATCCTTTGTTTTGTATTTTGCTGAATTATACCTTCTATCAGAAGATTATAATGATTTTTTCCTAAATATTTTTCAAATAATGTTATAGGCTTTTAAATAAAGTTTATATCTTTATTCTATCTGCAGTCGATATTTGTGGATTCTGGAAGGTATGCTCTATGGCAGAGACTGCTGGACTGAGACTACCTAGTATCCATTTTTTTCCTTCTGAATACACAGTATGCTGTTTATATTCTAGAAGAAAATGTGTTGGAGTAAAGATTTTCTTATCCAGTCTCTCTTGCAACAGGGAATGACAATGATAAATAAGTGGAAGTTGTTGGTTTGGGGTTTCTTTAAAGCTCCTTAAAGGGTGTTGACTTGTATTTGCATCTTTTCCCCTTCCTCTTCTACTTCCTTCTTCCTGCCTTAAATGCCCATGTGATGGCTGCATCTCTCACAGCCATCTGGGACTATGAAGCACACTTGAGGATCAATGTTAGAGTTATGGCTAGTAGAGCAGAATGAGAGCAGGAATGTGAGTCCTGGGTAGTTGTAAAGCCATCAAATCAGCCAAGGGCAACCTATCTCTGAACTCTTGAGAGAGAGTTATTTTATTTAAGCCACTTATTTTATAGTTTTGTTTTATACACATGAACAAATTCTACCTGATACAGATTTTGGCATTTGTAAATGGAATGCATCAAGTAACAGAACCTAAATATAGAATTGGCTCAATGGAAGAACTGTGGAGCTATATATTAATTTAGCAGGTTTGTAGACTGGAAAGCCCTGTAAAGCAGTGACAAAGCATTTGGTTAATCAGTTGCCTGTTTTTCCTTGGGAATTAGACCATGTGACAACTGAGACTGTATTATTAGATGGAATAGTAAGAAAAAGTTGTGGTTTGCATATGCCAGGATCTTTTTTGCCACTTTTAGCAAAGTCCTCGCCTGACATAGATGAACTCAAACTGGAGCTAGCCACTCTAGCATTTGTTAAGAGTGAAGCTCTGCTAAAGAAGGAACTCTTGATGAAGTTTATGATGTAAGTTGACAAGAGTCTTGGGATTTTAAATTTTGCAGGGTTGAAGAGACAACTGAGTTTGTACCACAAACTGAAAGTTTTAATATGGTGGCCACAAAAGAGCAGCCTTAGCAGGAGATAAGAGAAAGATTTAAAGTTTATTACTTCAGTGTACCTGACTTTACAATGAAGCTTTTTACAAAGTATAGCATTCATGTTTTTCCCTCAAAGTGTAGCAGGATTTTGTTGTTTTTGTTTAAAGTATTACTTTACTCTTGGGCACAGCAAGTTGAGTTTCAAACCAGACCTTAGCTTTAGCAAGAAGGAGACTCATATTCAAAAGTGAAGTTTGCTAAGGATGGTTCAATGTCTTAACTGAATATTTTAAGGATTAGAAAATACCTATGGGTTATTTTGTGTCCAGGCAAACACTTTAGGGGTTGAGTGGCTTTTTGTATTATTTTTGTTTGTTTGTTTGTTTGTTTTTGCGGTACACGGGCCTCTCACTGTTGTGGCCTCTCCCGTTGTAGAGCACAGGCTCCGGACGCGCAGGCTCAGTGGCCATGGCTCACGGGCCTAGCCGCTCCGGGGCCTGTGGGATCTTCCCGGACCGGGGCATGAACCCGTGTCCCCCGCATCGGCAGGCAGACTCTCAACCACTACACCACCAGGGAAGCCCAAGTGGTTTTTATATTCTCTTTTTTCTCTAAAATTTCAAACATATCTTGAAGCATGTCACATGGAAATATATAGTGACCATATGTGGGTTGTTGGTTCAAATCTAACCATCTTTTACCTTTTATTAAAGACTCTCTTCTACTGATCCCCCACTTCCCCACTCCCTACCCAATTTCCATATATTTCTAACCTTATAAAACTCTACAAAAATGTAATGCTTAAAGGTACCTTGAGAAGTTATGTCACATAGCACTTTGACGCAGTCAGTCATGATTAATGATTGCCCAACACAAACTACCCTTCAATCCAGTGTTGCTTACCACTTTACAACCAATCCATGGGACTTGAAAATCACTGGTAATAATGAGCCAAAGGTGACTTCATAACACAAAATCTGGTAATTTCTTATGAAAAAAAGTTTAATATCAATTTTTTTCTTTTGAGTAAGTGGTTTTGAAACAGTTTATAGAAAACAATGAATCTCAGATTCTTTCTTTGCCTCGAAGACTAATAGGTATGCCTGAGAATAGAAGTACCACTATTATAAGCACTTTAACTACCAAAAAAGCCATTTATACAGAACTATTGACATTAGTTTGTGAAAGAGTTTAAGTGAGCTCTTCTGCCAGTTTAAATTCTTATCAGCCATGTGTTTGTGGGATTAGTATTAATCTGGGTATTCTTTTCAAAATATAGCCATATATCTAGAATGAGCATGTTATATTTGTACACTTAGATAATAGAAAATAAGATAATACCATGAATATGGTTTCAAAAGACACAAGTAAGTTATACAAACAGTTCCTCTAGGCTTACACTCCGTCAAATATAATTTGGTACATATATTTTCCTTGTTACTTTTCCAAAATCATCTCACAGAATGTGCTATTGTACAGATTTGAATAATTAGGTCATTGGAAGCCTGAAGGGAGGCTGTATATTAGAGACAAGTTTATGTAGTGAAGAAGATTATCTTGCACTCTGGTACATTTAGGGAAAAACAAAGTCCCTCATTTTTCTTTTAATTCGGTAAAAGAAAACTTCAGTTTGTGTCACATGACTGCACTAAAGTGGATTCCAATGCTGTATTTACTCTTCCCCAGGGAGTCATACATAAAATGTTTTTTTGGTGCTTCTTTCCTAGTTTCACAATGTGAGCTAGTGAAGTGCATTTTAAAAATCAAAAACATCAGGCTGCAAAGAATATGTGCTCTGAAACAAATGTGTGTAAGAAAACAATTTAAAACATTCCTTCTCTGCCATCTGAGTTGACTTCCTGTCAAAGCAGGAAATAGGTGACTTATCCTTAATGCCTTCCTATCTGAGGATGCCTACTGATATTTCAGAGCTTTCAAAAAAATCTTCATGTTCTAGACTTTACCCTAATTTCTCTTCTGTTTCCCATTATATTTCATAAAAACTCCTTTCCCTATGTTCAGTTCTCTTACATCCTACTATACAACAGTGAATGAGTGAATGTTAGTCTCTCCTGACATGATGCATCGTGTATCAGGATGCATTCAATAACAAGAACAGACAATCCAACTTAAATAATAATCTCTCATAGCCAGAGGTTCAGAGTCAGGAAGAGTCCAGGGTGTGCTCAATGTTGTCATCAAGGATCCAGATTCTAACTCTCTTTTGGTTTTGTTACCTTATGAGTAGCATTTGTAGTGGAGTAGTATTGTGTCAACTTAGCTAAGCTGGAATTACGTGCCCTAGAATTTCCTTTCCTGCATAGTTGTGAGTTAGCAAGAGTCGCAAGTCATTTTGTGTGAGATAGATTTGGAAGGCGGGAATAAAATAGCAGCCAAAGTACTTTTTTTTTTTTCAAAGTACTTTTATGTTTGGAAGATTGATGCAGGGGTACCAGCTGTTGTGGCAGTTCATACATGTTGTTGCAGTTCATACATGTTGTTGCTTATCTACTGACTAATCATTTTGACAGGGGGCAGGAGTGGGCCTTCAGCTGTTTCTCCTCCCCCTGGATCCTCAAAGTTCTGTGACCACTGGGCAAGATGAGTATTTAGTTACTTGATGAAGGGTACCAATTTCTTTTGCATTATACCCCACATCATTGAAATTGGAAGCAGTCGAGAGACCAACATGAGATTTGGTCCATCTTCATGGGTTCCAGCTTCCCCTTGCTCTCTCTCACTTCACATTCATCCCCTTCTCAGCTGCCTTCCCTGCAGATTACAAGTTCCAGCACCAAATGTAAAATCAACAGACTTAAAGAGACTGTTTAATAAGGTTCCACAATTGCAAATGTATAGGTCAAAAATAAATAAATAAATAAATATATATATATATATATATATATATATATATATATATATATATGGTTGAGATGCACCCATGGGCCTACAAGGCCTGTACTTGCCCAGCTTCAAGATCGAAGAAAGAGCCCAGAATCAGCAACAGAGACATCAATGGTTTAATGGATGGGGGACCTTACACATCTGAAGCAAGGTCCCGGAGCGACACCCTACCCTGTGCGTCAGAAGGCAGGCAGGACAAGGCGATAGCCTTCACTCCTGGAGGCAATAGGGAGACTACCAGGTATAGGGGGAATTAACATCAGATTGGCTCATCGGTTTCAGCTCTCTTAGCTCCTCTTAGCCCTTTGGACTAAGTACCTTCCTGGGGCAGAGGTCTTCCCTTTGTTGAACTATCAAAGGGGAACCATTCTGATGTAAAGATCAGAACAATCACTAGCTGGGGTTGGGGTGGGGTGGGGCAAGCATATAGGTATTTATTGATTAGGCACTATGATTAAGGGGGAAGGTCAGTTATGTGAGTAGGGTGTCGGTGAAACAGGGAATGGTGGAGTGCAGGATGTACAGACAGCAAGGGAACAGACATCTTGGGATCTTGGGTGCCTTGATCTTATATATATATATATATATATATATATATATATATATATATATATATATATATATATACATAAATATATATATAAAATTTACTGGTGGTGGTTCAGTTTCTATGATCAAACCCTGACTAATACAGCATTGCTGTAATAGTAAGATCATTGTAATTATATGTACAAGTGAAACAAGAATGGATGTGGCACAAGATTTCATAAACTGGAAAATATGAGTCTAAGATATTGATAAAGATAAATTTTTTTAAAGATACAATAAACATTTAGTTGTTATTGCAAGGGCCTAAAGGATACTGGTATGAACTAAAAATGATTGAAGTAAAAATCGTAGGATTTGATAGTGAAAGAGTAGGTACAATGGCAGAGAAGCAGTGTAGTGTACAGGCTAACTCATAGGCTCTTGCATCAGATTTCTTGGTCCAAACTCTGGCTCCAATCCTTACTGGCTATGTTACATTGGACATATAATTTAATCCCTCTGAGCCTTATTTTTCTCATTTTTTAATATGCAGGATAATGATAGTAGCTCCTAATTGGATTGTTGCAGAGATAATATGCATGATGCAGAGAAAGCATTCAATAGATGCTAGCTATAATAATTATAATGATGATAATAACCATAATAGTATTTATCCACTATTATGTTAGCTTGACCAAGGCTAAATAGTGTGTGAGGAAGGGGAGCTTCCCAGTATTATTAAAAATTAAATTAAATTTAAGAAAAAATAATACCCACAGTTTCACTAGGAAGTGAGCAATAAGAATATAAATTAATGACTGTGCTTTAAAAAATACTCATTATTTTATTTTAGGCTGGATGAATACCTTATTTTCTTCCTGAGCAATGACCTGATGTAAATCACATATGCCTCAGCATATAGGCAAAATTGGTATGACATTATGTGCACAGAGAAATTCATCTTTGGCATCATTGAAAATAATTAATTGACTTCATTGTAATGTCATTTAAAATTTTCTACAGAAAATGCACTTCCTTATTGCCTGAATTGGAGATGGACTATTCCCACAATACTACCTTGGTGTGCTCCTGCTATCGTAAAGGAGCTTAGTCTTGTGGGGGTGTAAAACGTGTGCATGAAAAGTTACAAAGCATTACAAGATAATCTATTATTCAATGCCAACTAAAAAATAAAAACTGCTTTTAATCTAGGGCTTAAAAAATGAAGAGCCTATTGTGAACTTAAGTTGTTAGGGAAGGATATTTAATGTAGATGGAATTGCAGTGAGTGTTAAAGGATAAGTTGGATGTGGATAGGTCAAGGGCTTATATAAAAAAAGTTTTGGAAATTGAAAGTTTCACATAACTGGAAAATACATTGTTTAATGTTGAACACAGGGAAGATAAAGTTTCAGTTTTATGACCTACATTTTCCTGGAATATAAAGCATTTCAAAATAGACAGTAGCTTTTCAAATTTTAGAGAGACAAGAAATAAACTGTGTAAAATGCTAAAGAAAGGAGCAACAAACTTGATGTTAGCAGATTTTGGCTCAACACCAGGTTCTGGCACTTGGCTACCAATAATATTAAGGGAAGTCATTTAGCATTTCAAAGCCTCTGTTTATTCAACTGTGAAGAAAAGGGATAACAATGGCTTCCTCACAAGGTTGCTGAGAGGATCATATGAGCAAATGTATGTAAACTGTAAACGACAAGCCCTGTAATTATGCTAACTGCAAAGTTAAATTAATATTGTCTACCTATTTCCCCCCCCCCACAAGTTGTTGTGCTGAGACAAGCTTCTACAGTTAGACTTTCCTGTGCAAGTGGCACAAACAAATAAATCTAAGATGTAATTCTATTAAACTGGAAGCACAAACACAAGAAAGGTGCTTTATCTAAATATAAAACAAGTAAAACTAAACTTGAACATTTGTTTTTAAAAAGATGATGGGTTTGTGTTAAGGCTTTCTCACATGCTTTCCTAAATTGCCCTTGAGATCAATACAAGATACTTGGCAGGGATTAGAAATATGGAATATTTTCATGAGGATAGGTTTCCCTGTGGAAACCAGTTGGACCTTAAGAGTTCTGAATTGCAACCTTGGTCTTATTAGCACTATGCTGCAACCAGCTGAGGAAAAATGGAAATTGTCAGAAAGAATATAGGACAAACATACTGGATACCTATGGGATGGAAAAAGATAGCTCTTTATAGACTGAATCCCACTGTAGGAACTTTGAAGCTGGTGTCTTCTGTCTGAGTTGTAACTAGAGGGAATAAGTATCTGATACTCTTTTCTAGGCTTCTGGAAATAACAGTCTGTTCCTTAAGTATACTTCAATTTCAGTCAAGAAAACTGCTCTGCCACTGCTGTGAGGAGGAAGGCACCTGGCACATAAAATGAGCCCCTTTTGAGTCTTTAATTGTTAAATGAATGTACAATGAATAAATGATGTAATTGGGGGATACTGGGTATAAATAAATGAGTTTGGCTAGAGGGATGGAGAAAGGATTGCTGTGCTTTAGAGAGAGGGCATTGGTGTGTTGCTTCTTCCCTTTCTTGAATTAATCCTCAATTTTTCTTTTAATATCTTCTTTGAATTATGGGCTATTTAGTAGTCTGTGGCTTAATATCTAAATATTTGGGGATTTTCCAGATAAGTTTTTGTTATGCATTAGTTTGGATAGTTTCTATTGCATTATAGTCATGTTTCTTCTGTTACATATAATCTGTTATTAAGCTTACCCAGATATTTTTTCCAGTCAAATATTGAATATTTTAGCCCTGGAAGTTCTATTTGGTCCTTTTTATAGTTTTAATTTCTCCATTGAGATTCCCTATTTGTGGTCTCATTATGTTTAAGTTTTTCTTTAAACCTTCAAACAAGTTCATCTTAGCTATTTTAAACTCCTTATCTGCTAATTCCATCATCTCTGTCATTTCTGGGTCACTTCCTTTTTAATAATTTTCTTGTTATAGGTCACATTTTTTCTGCTTCTTTGCTTATCAAATACTTTTTTTTGTATGTTGAACATTATGGCTGTTACATAGTTGAATGTTGAATGTCTGGATTTTATTATCTTCATTAACAGAATGTTAAGTTTGTTTTAGCAGAAAGTTAACTTATTTGCAGATTGGCTTTACCCTTCTTAGGCTTGTTTTTTAAGCTTTGTTAGGGTGAGCCAAGGGTAGCATTCACTCTAGAACTAGATTAGCTGTATTCATAAAGTGTAGCCTGTTGAGGTCTCTACTGAACTCCCAGGGTGTTCAAAAATGTCTCTCCATTCTTAATGGTCAACAATCACACATTTTCCAACCCTGTGGGATCTCTGGTAATTGCTCACATCATAGCTCCCTGGTAGTTATATTGTTTTCAAATAGTTGCTCTTTCCTCAGTTGGTGCTCTTGTTCAGCCTGGAGGCTGAACTGTGTTCTTTCAAAATACACAATTTAGTATTGGTCAAAGTGAAAAGTAAAAAAAAAAAAAAAAAAAAAAAAAGGCCAAAGAATCAAGGGGTCTTGAATCAGAGCTCTTTCTGTATATGGCTCTCCTGTCTCTGATACACTGACCTGGAAATTCCAGTCACTGCAGTAGTCCAGAGTTCCAATCTATGTCTCCTCAGATCTCTAAGGTAACAGTGCCCTTTTGGGACTTCCCTTTCCTGTGCTATCATCTAGAGAGTGCTTAAAAATAGACAGCTGGAGAGATCATGGAATTTACCTTGTTTGATTCCTTTCTTTCAGGGATCACTGTCCTTTGCCTCTTGTTGTCCAAAGTCTGAAAAAATTATTTCATATATTTCTTTCTGTTTTATAGTTGTTTTAGGGTAAAAAGTATTTCCAAACTAGATACTCTACCATAGCCAGAAATGGAAGTTTGAAACGCTCCTCAAAATAAATGTTTTAAGCTCAGTATTAATGTGACAATTTAAATCAGTGAGGAAAATATAGATCACACAATAAGCAATGTTGAGACAACTGGGTTGCTATCTGGAAAAAAGTTAAATTGTATCTCTACTTCAAATCTTACACCAAAATAAATTCCAGATGGATCAAAATTGAAATGTAAATAAAGAAATTTTTTATATTTGCAAAAACGGAAGAATTAAAAATACCTCATGTTGGGAAGTGCTTTTCTTCTAGAAAATATTTTACTATGGAAAATTTGAATATACACAAAAGTAGGGAGAATAGTATAATGAACCACTGTGTACCCATATCCCAGCTTCAACAATTTGCCACCCATGGCCAATTTTGTTTCAGCTATATCCATCACTTCCAATCCCCACCATGTCCCCTACCACACACAGAAGAGATTATATTGAAGCAAATTTAGATACCACATAATTTTATCCATAAATATTTTAGTGTATATATGTAAAAGATAAGGCCTCATTAAAAATATAAAAATGGCAACTTTATCATATCTAAAAAATTATATATTTCTCATTATTTTAAAAAAAATTCATTGTCTAATTTTTTTTCTTTTTATTATTTCTTCAAATCAGGATCCAAACAATGTTGTTTGCTTTACATGTCTCTAGTTCTCCCCTCCCTATGTTTTCTCTTGGAACTAATTTGTTGAAGCAACCAGATAATTTGCCCTAAAGCATTTCCCCTCATTCTAGATTTTACCAATTGTTTTCCTATGATGTTATTTAACTGGTGCTTCTGTCCTTTATATTTCTTGTAAATGGGTGGTTAGTTCTTAATCAGATTCAGGTTCAAATTTCTGTCAGGAAGAGGTTATAGATGGTGCAGACTTCATCAGGATGAAAAGAATGCCTTGGGAAGTTAAGACTGATTTATGGGTTGAAGTGTTGGTTTGATCCACCCAATATGAAGTCCCTCATGAGCTTCACCCACTGTTATTAAAAGCCATTATCATAATTGTTTAGATTTATTATTTCATTACAGGTTAAAAATGGTGATATTCTAATTCTATTATTTCTTCATTTATTAGCTATAAAACTTTTATGATGAAAAGTTTCCCTCATCAACTAGAGTTGATGGTACTGCTTGTATTGTAGATGTGGAATAAATACTTGATTTTTCCACCTTTGTCAGGAGTCAGAATAAGATTGGTTCCCTAGCATCCTCCAAAGGTGATCAATGAGATTATTACACTATCATGGACTCATACATTTTAACACATTTGATGTGCTTCAATCATTGCAGTCATTTTTCTTTTTAATGCTCAAAATATACCATATTTATCCAGTTAGAGAGCCTCTTTCAAGCTGGAGAGGGCTCCTAAATCATGTTGACATCACACCAATAGTGGTTAATAGTTTCCTTGCTTACCTATTATGAGAAAATATTTTAAACTCATACATTTCCTACAGCAGACCTCAGATTAGCCATTTTCCAAGGACAATGCTTCCTTTAAGTGAAAAATGGTATTTAGAGACCACAGTCTATGAGATTATTGATGCTGAGGTGGTTAATGTTGATGTTTTTGCCTCAGTGGAGAGAGTTAAGAAATGTGCATCATTGAAGACAAAATATGTTATTACAAACATATAGATATACTGATAACTGTAAATCAAATTTAGGATCACAATTTTCTTTTTTTAACTGAACTTCTTCAACTATTTTTATGAATCTTTTTTCCCTCAAGCTGAAAACACTAACCCTAAATAATTACTTATTTGTTTTAACCTTCAAATGTTATCTAATACTTTCAGAATGACAGTGTCAACATTATTACTTGTAATATGATTGCTTTAAAAATTAAGATTTATTTTTAGTTATTTTTTTGTCAATATATATCCTACAGTTATACAGTTCAAATGATATATTACAAAATTACTCAGGATATTTCCTTTCAGTGTACTTAAATCACCAACTCTACACAGTCCAGTTCATTTTTATTTCAATTAAAGAAATACCAAGCTTTATTTAGACTCTGTGTTTTTCTAAAATTTTGATTACATTTTGCTTTTTAGTTATGCAAAATATATTCCAGTGTCCCCATATCAAATTTACAACACTGGGTAAATTCAGAGAATTCTAGCATCCATCCTTGTCTCCTCTACCCTATCATATCACTCCCCCCTCCTCTGTCTAATACATATATTCATTTTTTTGTTTAGCCTTACATTAAAAAATATTGCTTTTTAATATATGTATATGAATCCATACCTTCCTTTTACTTGAAATATAGTAGCATATCATACACAATTTTCTCTACCTTGCTGTTTTCACTTAATAATATTTCCTAGAAATCACTGCATAGCAATATATAGAGACAACTCTCATTCATTCTTTTAAATGAGGTATAATTGACATATAACATTATATTAGTTTCAGGTATAAAACAATGCTTTGATATTTGCATATATTGTGAAATCATCACCACAATAAATCTAGTTAACATCCATCACCATATATAGTTACAAGTTTTTTTTTTTTCTTGTGATGAAAACATTTAAGATTCACTCTTCTGGAAATTTTCAAATATGCAAGAGAGTATTATTATCTATAGTCACCATGCTGTACATTACATTCCTAAGAGTTATCTATTTTATAACTAGAAGTTTGTACATTTTGACCTCCTTAACACATTTTCCCCGCCCCCACCCCCACTTCTGGTAACCAGCGATCTTTTCTCTGTATTTATGAACTTGTTTTTGTGTTTAAAATAAAACACATATTAGTGAGATTATACATTATTTGTTTCTGTCTGACTTATTTCACTAAACATCATACCCTCAAGTTCCATCCATGTTGTCACAAATGGTGAGATTTTGTTCTTGTTTTTATGTCTGAATAATATTCCGTTTTGTGTGTGTGTGTGTGTTATAAACTTTTTTATTCATTCATCCATGGATGGACACTTAGGTCATTTCCATTTCTTGGCTATTGTAAATAATGCTGCTGCAATGAAAATGGGAGTACCTATATCTTTTTGAGTTAATGTGAACCTCCATACTATTTTCCATAGTGGCTGGACCAATTTATATTCCTAACAACAGTGCAGAAGTGTTTCCTTTTCTCCATATCCTTGACAACACTTGTTATTACTTGTCTTTTCGATAAGAGCCATTCTAACTGGTGTGAAGTGATATCTCATTGTGATTTTGGTTTGCATTTTCCTGAGGAGTAAAAATGTTGAACTTGTTTTCATGTACCTGTTGGCCATCTGTATGTCTTCTTTGGAAAAATGGCTATTCAGACCTTCTGCCCATTTTTTAATCAGAATTTTTTTGGCTGTTGAGTTGTATGAGTTCTTTATGTATTTTGGATACAAAGCCATTATCAGATACATGATTTGCAAATATTTCCTCCCTTGCAGTAGGTTGCATTTTTATTTTTTTCACATTTTCCTTTGCTTTGCACAGGCAATTTAGTTTGATGTAGTCCCACTTGTTTATTTTTCTTCTGTTGCCTTTGCTTTTGGTGTCAGATCCAAAAATATCATCAGCAAGATCAATGTCAAGGAGCTTACTGCCTATGTTTTCTTCTAAGAGTTTTATGGTTTCACATCTTACATTTAAGTTTTTAATCCATTTTTAGTTATATTTTGTGTATGGTGTAAGATGGTGATTCAGTTTTATTCTTTTATATGTGGCTGTCCAGTTTTCCCAACATGGTTTATTGAAGAGACTGTTCTTTCCCCATTGTATATTCTTGATTCCTATGTCATAAATTAATTGACCATACACATATCAGTTTATTTCTGGACTCTCTATTCTCTTTCATTGATAAATGTATCTGTTTTTATGCCAGTACCATAATGTTTTGAGTATTATAGCTTTGTAATATAGTTTGAAATCAGGGTGTGTGGTGTCTTCAGGATTTTTCTTTTCTCAAAATTACTTTGGCTATTCAGAGTCTTTTGTGGTTTCATACAAGAGGATGATTAGAATTGCATAGCAGTATATAGAGACAATTCTTATTCATTTTTGCAGTGCCATAATAATCAATTATGTGGATAAACTACTTTATTCAACCAAACCCAAATAGATAAACATTTGATTTTTTTTTAATTTTTTGTTATTAAAAATAGTGTTGTGCTGGGGACATTCAAGATGGTGGAGGAGTAAGAGGTGGAGATCACTTTCCTCCCCACAAATACAAAAAAAATACATCTACATGTGGAACAACTCCTATAGAACACTGACTGATCACTGGCAGAAAACCTTAGACTTCACAAAAGGCAAAAAAATCCCCATGTACCTGGGTAGGGCAAAAGAAAAATGAAAAAAACAGAGACAAAAGAATAGTGATGGGACCTGAACGTCTGGGAAGGAGCTGTGAAGGAGGAAAATTTTCCAGATACTAGGAAGTCCCTTTGCTGGCAGAGGTGGAGGATGGGTTGGGGGAGACTTCAGAGCCATGGAGGAGAGTACAGAAACAGGGGAGCAGAAGGCAAAGCGGAGAGACTCCCGCACAGAGGATTGGAGCCGACCAGCACTCACCAGCCTGAAAGGCAAGTCTGCTCACCCGCAAGGGCAGGTAGGGACTGGGAGCTGAGGCTCTGGCTTTGGAAGTCAGACCTCAGGGAGAGGACTGGGGTTGGCTGCATGAACACAGCCTGAAGGGGGCTAGTGCACCACAGCTAGCTGGGAGGGAGGTTGGGAAAAATTCTGGACCTGCCTAAGAGGCAAGAGACCACTGTTTTGCAGTGTGTGAGGAGAGGGGATCCCTTCCCTGTCTGCCCACAGAATGCAGAGCACTGCCTAAACGAGCTCCAGAGATGGGCATGAGCTGCGACTATCAGCTTGGACACCAGAGACGGGCATAAAATGCTAATGCTGCTGCTGTAGCCACCAAAATCCTGTGCACAAGCACAGGTCACTATCCACATCCCCCCCACCCCCAGGAGCCTGTGCAGCCCACCACTGCCAGATTCCTGTGATTCAGGGACCACTACCCAGGGAGAACACATGGCGAGCTTCAGGCTGTTACAACACCATGTTGGCCTCTGCCACTGCAGTCTCACCCCACATTCCTATTATAACTACCATAACCCTCCCTCCCCCAAGCATAAGTGAACCAGAGCCCCCTAAGAAGTCACTGATTTAACCCCATCCTGTCTGGGTGGGAACAGAAGCCTAAGGGCAACTGACAGGTAGAGATGGGGCCAAAACCAAACCTGAACCCCAGGAGCTACGTGAACAAAGAAGAGAAAGGGAAATATCTTCGTATAACCTCAGGAGCAGCGGACTAAATCCCCACAATCAACTTAAGGTACCCTGCCTCTGTAGAATACACTAATAGAAAACAAATCAACCCAAAGTTGAGGCAGTAGGCTTTTGGAGCAACTGTAGACTTGGGGTTTGCTGTCTGTGATTGACTTTTTCTGACTTTCATATTTATCTTAGTATAGATTTTAGTGCTTGTTATCATTGGTGGATTTGTTTATTGTTTGCTTGCTCTCCTTTTTTTATTACTTTTTTATTACTTTATTTTAATAATATTACAAATTTTATTTTATTTTTTATTATTATTTTTTCTTTCTTTTTTTCTCCCTTTTCTACTGAGCCAAGTGGCTGACAGCGTATTGGTGCTCTGACCTGCTGTCAGGCCTGAGCCTCTGAGGTGGGAGAGCCGAGTTCAGAACATTGGATCACAAGAGACCACCTGGCCCCACGTAATATCAATTGGCGAGAGCTCTCCCAGAGATCTCCGTCTCAACTCTAAGATCCAGCTCCACCCAACAGCCAACAATCTCCAGTGCTGGATGCCCCATGCCAAACAACTAGCAAGACAGTAATATAACCCCACCAATTAGCAGAGAGGCTGCCTAAAATAATACTAAGTTCATAGACACTCCAAAACACACCACCAGATGCAGCCCTACCCACCAGAAATACAAGATCTAGCCCCAACAACCAGAACACAGGCACCAGTCCCTTCCACCAGGAAACTGACACAAGCCACTGAACCAAACTCACCCAATGGAGGCAGACACCAAAAACAATGGGAATTATGAACATGCAGGCTGTGAAAATGAGACCTCAAACAAAGTAAATTAAATAAAATAAGATGGAGAAATATGCAACACATCAAGGGGCAATGTAAAAACTCACCAGACCAAACAAATGAAGAAGAAATAGACACTCTACATGAAAAGAATTCAGAGTAATGATAGGAAAGATGATCAAAAATCTTGGAAATAGAATGGAGAAAATTAAAAAAAAATGTTAAACAGTGATCTAGAAAAATGAAAGAGAAAACAAACAGGTATGAACAACACAGTAAATGAAGCTAAGAATTCTCTAGAAGGAATCAAAAGCAGAATAATTGAGACAGAAGAATGGAAAAGTGACTTGGAAGATCACTTCCAGGTATTTTTTTTATTTATCACTCCAGGTATTTTTATTTATTTCCATAAATAAAAATAAATAAATAAATACCACAGAGCAGAATAAAGAAACAAGAATGAAAAGAATTGAGGACACTCTCAGAGACCTCTGGGACATTAAATGCACCAACATTTGAATTATAGGGGTCACAGCAGAAAAAGAGAAAAAAAAAAGGGTCTTAGAAAATATTTGAAGAGATTATATTTGAAAACATCCCTAACATGGGAAAGGAAGTAGTCAATCAAGTCCAGGAAGTGCAGAGAGTCCCATGCAGGATAAATTCAAGGAGAAACACACCAAGACACATATTAGTCAAAGTATCAAAAATTAAATACAAAGAAAAAATATTAAAAGCAGAAAGGGAAAATCAACAAAAAACACACAAGGGAATCCCCATAAGGGTAATAGCTGATCTTTCAGCAGAAACTCTGAGGGCCAGAAGGGAGTGAGAAGACATATTTAAAATGATGAAAGGAAAAAACCTACAACCAAGATTACTCTACCCAGGAGGGATTTCATTCAGATTTGACAGAGAAATTAAAATCTTTACAGACAAGCAAAACCTAAGAGAATATGGCACCACCAAACCAGCTCTACAACAAATGTTAAAGGAACTTCTCAAGGCAGGAAACACAAAAGAAGGAAAAGATCTACAATAACAAACCCAAAACAATTAAGACAATGGTAATAAGAACATACATATCAATAATTACCTTAAATGTAAATGGATTAAATACTCCAACCAAAAGACACAGACTAACTGAATGGACACAAAAACAAGACCCGTATATATGCTGTCTACAAGAGACCCACTTCAGACCCAGGGACACTACACACTGTAAGTGAGGGGATGGAAAAAGATATTCCATGCAAATGGAAATCAAAAGAAAGCTGGAGTAGCAATTCTCATATCAGTCAAAATAGATTTAAAATAAAGACTATTACAAGAGACAAAGAAGGACACTACACAATGATCAAGGGACCAATCCAAGAAGAAGATATAACAATTGTAAATATTTATGCACCCAACATAGGAGCACCTCAATACATAAGGCAAATGATAACAGCCATAAAAGGGGAAATCAACAGTAACACAATAATTGTAGGGGACTTTAACACCCCACTTACACCAAGGCACAGATCATACAAAATGAAAATAAACAAGGAAACACAAGCTTTAAATGACACATTAAGCAAGATGGAATTAATTGATATTTATAGGACATTCAATCCAAAAACAACAGAATGCACTTTCTTCTCAAGTGCTCATGGAACATTCTCCAGGATAGATCACACCTTAGGTCACAAATCAAGCCTTGGAAAATTTAAGAAAATTGAAATCACATCAAGTATCCTTTCCAACTACAATGCTATAAAACTAGATATCAATTACAGGAGAAACACTGTTAAAAATATAAACGCATGGAAGCTAAACAATACGCCACTAAATAACCAAGACATCACTGAAGAAATCAAAGAGGAAATCAAGAAATACCTAGAAACAAATGACAATGGAAACACAATGATCCAAAACCTATGGGATGCAGCAAAAGCAATTCTAAGAGGGAAGTTTATAACAATACAATCCTGCCTCAAGAAACAAGAAAAAACTAAATTAAACAACCTAACCTTACACATTGAAGCAATTAGAGAAAGAACAAAATACCCCAAAGTTAGCAGAAGGAAAGAAATCATAAAAATCAGATCAGAAATAAATGAAAAAGAAGTGACGGTAACAAGAGCAAAAATCAATAGAAGTAAAAGTTGGTGTTTTGAGAAGATAAACAAAATTAATAAACCATTAGCCACAGTCATCAAGAAAAAAGGGAGATGACTAAAATCAACAGTATGAGAAATGAAAAAGGAGAAATAAAAACATAAACTGCAGAAATACAAAGAATCGTTAGAGATTACTACAAGCAATTATATGCCAATAAAATGGACAACCTGGAAGAAAGGGACAAATTCTTAGAAAAGGACAAGCTTATGATATGGAATCAGGAAATCATAGAAAATATAAACAGACCAATCACAAGCACTGAAGTTGAAATTGTGATTAAAAATCTTCCAACAAAGAAAAACCAAGGAACACATGGCTTGAAAGGTGAATTTTATCAGACATTTAGACAAGATATAACACCTATCCTTCTCAAACTCTTCCAAAATATAGCAGAGGGAGGAACACACCCCAACTCATTCTATGAAGCCACCATCATCCGGATTCCAAAACCAGGCAAAGATGTCACAAAAAAGGAAAATTACAGACCAATATCACTGATGAACATAGATGCAAAAATCCTCAACACAGTACTACCAAACAGAATCCAAAGGCACATTAAAAGGATCATACAACATGATCAAGTAGGGTTTATCCCAGGAATGCAGGGATGCTTCAATATACACAAATCAATCAATGTGATACACCATCTTAACAGGCTGAAGGATTAAAATCATATGATAATCTCAATAGATGCAGAAAAAGCTTTGGACAAAATTCAACACCCATTTATCATAAAAACTCTCCAGAAAGTAGGCATAGAGGGAAATTACCTCAACATAATGAAGGCCATATATGAAAAATCCACAGCCAACATCGTTCTCAGTGGTGAAAAACTGAAACCATTTCCTCTAACATCAGGAACAACACAAGGTTGCCCACTCTCACCACTATTATTCAACATAGCTTTGGAAGTTTTAGCCACCACAATGAGAGAAGAAAAAGAAATAAAATGAATCCAAATTGGGAAACAAGAAGTAAAACTGCCACTGTTTGCAGATGACATGAAACCTAAAGATGCTAGCAGAAAACTACTAGACCTAATTAATTAATTTGGTAAAGTTGCAGGATACAAAATCAATGCACAGAAATCTCTTGCATTCCTATGCACTAATGATGAAAAATCTCAAAGAGCAATTAAGGAAACACTCCCACTTACTATTGCAACAAAAAGAATAAAATAACTAGGAATAAACATACCTAAGGACACAAAAGACCTGTATGCACAAAATTATAAGACACTGATGAAAGAAATTAAAGATGATACAAACAGATGGAGAGATATACCACATTCTTAGATTGGAAGAGTCAACATTGTGAAAATGACTATACCACCCAAAGCAGACTACAGATTCAATGCAATACCTATCAAAATACCAATCGCATTTTTCACAGAACTAGAACAAGAAATTTTATAATTTGTATGAAACACAAAAGACTTTGAATAGCCAAAGTAATCTTGAGAAAGAAAAACGGAGCAATCAGGCTCCCTGACTTCAGACTATACTACATAGCTACAGTAGTCAAGACAGTATGGTACTGGAACAGAAACAGAAATATAGATCGATGGAACAGGATACAAAACCCCGAGATAAACCCAAACCCATACACATATGGTCACCTTATCTTTGATAAAGGAGGCAAGAATATACAACCAAGAAAAGACAGCCTCTTCAAAAAGTGGTGCTGGGAAAACTGGACAGCTACATGTAAAAGAATGAAATTAGAACACTTCCTAACACCATTCACAATAATAAACACCAAATGGATTAAAGACCTAACTATAAGGCCAGACACTATAAAACTTTATAGAAAAACAGCAAGATCCTTTTTGACCCGTCTCCTAGACAAATGGAAATAAAAACAAAAGTAAAGAAATGGGACCAAATGAAACTTCAAAGCTTTTGCACAGCAAAGGAAACCATAAATAAGACCAAAAGACAACCCTCAGAATGGGAAAAAATATTTGCAAATGAAGAAACTGACAAAGGATGAATCTCCAAAATTTACAAGCAGTTCATGCAGCACAATTCCAAAAAACAAACAACCTAATCCAAAAATGGGCAGAAGACCTAAATAGACATTTCTGCAAAGATGATATACAGATTGCCAACAAATGCATGAAAGGATGCTCAACGTCACTAATCATTAGAGAAATGCAAATCAAACCTAGAATGTGGTATCACCTCACACCTGTCAGAATGGCCATCATCAAAATATCTAGAAATTATTAATTCTGGAGAGGGTGTGGAGAAAAGGGAACCCACCTGCACTTTTGGTGGGAATGAACATTGATACAGCCACTATGGAGATAAGTATGAAGGTTCCTTAACAAACTAAAAGTAGAACTACCATACGACCCAGCAATCCCACTACTGGGCATATACCCTGAGAAAACCATAATTCAAATAGAGTCATGTGCTGCAATGTTCAGTGCAGCACTATTTACAATAGCCAGGACATGGAACCAACCTAAGTGTCCATCCACAGATGAATAGATAAAGAAGATGTGGGCCATATATACAGTGGAATATTAGCCAGCCATAGAAAGAAACAAAATTGAGTGTTTTGTAGTGAGGTGTGTGGAGCTAGAGTTTGTCGTACTGAGTGAAGTAAGTCAGAAAGAGGAAAACAAATACTTTATGCTAACACATATATATGGAATCTAAAAAAACCCCAAAATGGTTCTGATGAACCTAGGGGCAAGACAGGAATAAAGACGCAGAAGTAGAGAATGGGCTTAAGAACATGGAGGGGGGAAGCGTATCCTGGGACAAAGTGAGAGAGTAACATTGACATATATACATTACCAAATATAAAATAAATAGCTATAAAAAATAGCTATTGGGAAGCAGCTGAATTGCACTGGGATATCAGCTTGGTGTTTTGTGACCACCTAAGGGGTGGCATAGGGAAGGTGAGCGGGAGAGGCAAGAGGGAGGGGTTATGGTGATATATGTATACATACAGCTGATTCACTTTGTTATACAGCACAAACTAACACATCATTGTAAAGCAATTATATTCCCATAAATATGCTTAAAAATATATAGTGTTGTGATGAGTAGTCTTGGCATATGTCATTTTTTGTTTTTTTGTTTTTTTGCAAAAACATCTTGGGATGCTGGAGTTGAGATTGCTTAGTCAAAGAGTAAATGTGTAGATAAGTTTTCAAAATGGGAATGCTTTTCTATGTACGCTGAAAAAAATCTAAAAATCAAAAAAGAAAGATGATTACTTCGAAAAAATAAAAATTAAAACAAATGTTTTGTATGGCAAAACCATCATAAACAAAGCAAAAAACCAAAATTTAAACTCAGAAAAATATGTGAAACTAAAATCTCAGTCAATGAACAAATATCTATTACATTAAAACATACATGAATATGAAAAATCCAGTTGAAAAATGGGCCAAGGAAGTGAACACCTCACAATAAAAGAAATACAAGTGGCATATAAACCTATGGAAGGATGTGGAATATGACTGATTAGGGAAATGCAAATGAGACTACATTAACATACCATTTTTTGAAAAAGATGGGGAAACATAATTTAAAGTTTTGATCCTATATCCTGGTAGGGTTTTGGAAAGTAAGCAGTGTCATACATTGTCAGTGGGAACTGTAATTTTCACAACCTCTGTGGACAGCAGTTTTATTTTATTTATCAATGTTATCACTATATATATTCATGGGTATGTACAATTTTTTTCAGTCTATGTTCCCTAAAATACAGAGTCTGAAGCAAGGATAAATTGCTAAAACTTTATTTGGAAGGTCTATTATTAGGACACTGTGAGTGGGGGAAAATGAAAGTGGGACCAGGAAGGATGGAAAGCAATACAAGGTGATTAATTCCTATGTAGGCCTCTACTTTGCAACAGACTTTAAAGCAGATCTCCTAACAATTACACCTGATTGGCCACATAAGTCATCTTCAGACAACATGTTCAGGGAAACTATAATTCTGTAAATCCATCAGAATGAGGAAGAGAAAAGAAATTTATTTGCCATGCATTTTCCAAATTTCTATCTCCCATTAGTGAAAGTCCACCCCTATTAAGTTTTCTAAACTCCCAGGTTACATCATCCAGCTCCTTCAGAAGCCATTCAGGGAAACAGAGCCCCTGCCCTGTGGTGTGCATTTCATCTGAACCCAGAAAGGGCAAGTAGAACTAAAAACTCCAGGCCAATGGCTGGCTGTCCTTAGGCAATATATCTGCATAGGTCCTAAAAGGAACTGGGTTTCTCTGGTGACAGCTGAGGCAAAACAAGCAGCTAAGAATCCAGGAGACACATGAAATAAAGAGAAATTGAGACTATGAGTAAGCAATGTCCAGAAGAGCCTACCCATGTGCCACTCAGATCCACCTGTAGCCTATTTTATCTGGCTCCTATATTACATTTTCAGACCTCCATTTTGTGTATATGTGTGTATATATACAGAAAAAGAGGGAGAGAAAGAAAGCAAGAGTGAGATATTTTTCATTTAGAACATAACTCAGTTGATGGATAGATTCCCACCAATTATAAACCCAATTTTTAGATTCATTCCTGTCACTATGTGCCAAATATACGTGGAACATACATGAAAATGTATTTATAGAATATATATACATATGTAAGTTCCATATATATAAAACGTGGATTATTATTGTATTTTATTTGTTTGTACTATAGTAGATTATATTAAAAGGGATATAATATACCATTATATATGGAAATATATATAATTTTGCAAAAAGTTTAAATATTAGTTTTTCTTTATTGTTTCATCTTTTCTTTGTTTAGTTTAAATTACTCTACGTTTAATGCTCTTTTGCTTTAAAAATTCATTTTTATCTGATAATTCATATTTACACAATGGCTTTTTAAAAATTCACCTTTAACTTTACCCATCCTTTCATTTAAAAATATATTTGCTTTTACTATAGCATTGAGTTTGAGTTTCATGTCTTGAGAAATTAAACTATAGGAAGTATTTTCTGTTTGTTAGTTTTTAGTTACTATCAATTTCTCTTCCTTTTGAGATCATTGTGTAGCACAGTCAGGTCCTTCTTGAATTATAAAAATTAAAATAATATACACTTTTTGTTGTAAGCTACATTATAAAGTTCACCAAGAAGCAAACCAGTAACCAGTTCAACCTATTAAACTGTCAGTTTTAAATGAGTTTAAAAAAGACCTTAAGGAATATGCAAAATAAAGGTTATAGTACAACCCTCATAGAAAAACTAATTTAAAATACTGTGAAACTGTTTGCTTTGTCATTATCACTTGGTCATTATTCCTTGTAATATGTGCTTTGGTGAAACTGTTTACCAGCCACTCTGGCCTGTGTGATAGTTGCCTGCCACATTGTCTGTGCAAGTGATGTGAACCGATTTGACCAGAAATGTATTTTAATCTTAAGTATTCAGTGAAATATCTCATTTGGAGAATAGATTTTTGATTGTTAACAGAAGCTATCAATGGGAGGTGGGATTATAGGTGAATTTGTTTTCTTCCTTACATTATTATGTATTCTCCAGATTTTCTATCAGGTGCATGCATCACATAAGAAATTTTTAGAAAATGCACTCACCACAGTAAATGTTTTATTTTCAAAAATAAAGCTCTCTAATGTAATCTGAAGCTAACTTTCTCACTCAACAGCATATAAATCAGAAAACTTTGTTATTTGAACAAGGACCTAATTAACTAGGTGCCTGTTCTTTGTACCTCACCACTGTCTGACCTGGAATAGACTTCTACAATAGCTGAAACATTTGATTGAGACCTTACCTCTACGTTGGAAGAATAAACTATCATTTGATGAAAGGTTCCTATATGCCAGGTAAGCTGTTACTCAGATGTGCATGCAAGTTTACCTCCAATTTCATATCCAAAAGGGTAATTTGCCAGCTAATGTTACCACACGTTCTATCTAGTCGGTATGTACTGTTGATCAAGTGATCTAATTTTATTTAGTTTTTGTTTAGCACTTGCTTTTTAAAACTAGCTTTTAAAAGATGCAATGACTTACAATAAACTGTACCTATTTAAAGTATACTATTCGGTATTTTCCTGTGGAACTATCATTGCAATCAAAGTAGTGATCATATACATCACCCACAAAAGTTACCTTATGGCCCTGTAGAATCCCTCCCTTTTACACTTGCTCATCTACTCCTACCCCAGGTAGCCACTTGTCTGCTTTCTATCACTGTAGATTAGTTTGCATTTACCAGAGTTTTACATAAATGCAATCACATAGTATCTATTATTTTTTGTCTGATTTATTCCACTCAGCATAACTTGAGATTCATCCATGTTGCTGTGTGCTGTTGATTGTGGTCAGAAAAGATATTTTCCATGACTTGAAGCCTTTTAAATTTGTTTAGAGTTGATTTATGGCTCTTAATATGATCTATCTTGGTAAATGTTGCATACATGTATTCTGTTGTTGTTACATGGAGAGTTTGTTAAATGCCAACTATATCAAATTAGTTGATTATACTGTAGAAGTCTACTACCTCCTTGTTGATTTTCAGTCTACCCATTCTATCAATTAATAAGAAGTTTTTCATTGTTAACTCTTACTTAAAGTATAAACTCTTTTCTAAAGTCAATAGCAGTAGAGATATTCTGGAGTTCTTATTTTAATTTTCTAGCCTTATACATTTTTCTAAAAACTGGAAATAAAAGCACATATTCTTTTGTTAATCTGAATATAAATAATGGAACATAGAGGTTCAAGCAACAATATCACCAATGTTATACAGTTGACCCTTGAACAACATGGGTCTGAACTGTGCAGGTCTACTTATATTCATTACGAAACGAAGATAACATTTACTAGCAAGCCCTTCCTTCTTCCTCTGCTTTCTTAGACTTCTCTCCAATATCTGCTCTGTGTCTTGCCATCTCCTTATCCTCCCAATCTCCTATTTCCAACCTCTTTCCAAGCCTACTTTTAAAAAAATTTTTTTAACATCTTTATAGGAGTATAATTGCTTTACAATGGTGTGCTAGCTTGTGCTTTACAACAAAATGAATAAGTTATACATATACATATGTTCCCATATCTCTTCCCTCTTGCATCTCCCTCCCTCCCACCCTCCCTATCCCACCCCTCCAGGCGGTCACAAAGCACCGAGCTGATCTCCCTGTGCTATGCGGCTGCTTCCCACTAGCTATCTACCTTACGTTTGGTAGTGTATACATGTCCATGCCTCTCTCTCGCTTTGTCACAGCTTACCCTTCCCCCTCCCCATATGCTCAAGTCCATTCTCTAGTAGGTCTGTGTCTTTATTCCTGTTGTACTCCTAGGTTCTTCATTACATTTTTTTCTTAAATTCCATAGATATGTGTTAGCATACGGTATTTGTCTCTCTCTTTCTGACTTACTTCACTCTGTATGACAGACTCTAGGTCTATCCACCTCATTACAAATAGCTCAATTTCATTTCTTTTTATGGCTGAGTAATATTCCATTGTATATATGTGCCACATCTTCTTTATCCATTCATCCAATGATGGGCACTTAGGTTGTTTCCATCTCTGGGTTATTGTAAATAGAACTGCAATGAACATTTTGGTACATGACTCTTTTTGAATTACAGTTTTCTCAGGGTATATGCCCAGTAGTGGGATTTCCAAGACTACTTTTGAACACTGATGAAAGGATGGTGGAGAGAAAAACAGAGAGTTAGGAGTACTGGGAGGGTTTGGTCAAAAAGTAATATACAAAATAAAAGTCAGAAAAGAAGAAAAGATTTCAGAGAATGGGGGAAATTCCAAACAGAATTAAAGGGATAAACATTTTAGAGTTTTTCACAAAGGAAGCTCTTTTTCTACACCTTCTTTGCAATGAGCCAAGAAATTATCAAGCCAGAATAAAATATATTTATTTTAAATTATATTATTATTTTACAATTTTAAAAATTCATCCATTCAGCAAAAATTATAAAGCATCAGTGACATCAGCAAAAATGTCAGACTAGGAAGCTCTGGGCCTTCATTGTCACATGGAAACATTAAAAAAAACAACTATATACTAGATAAAATAACTTCATAAGAGCTCTGGGAAAAAGTCAAAGATCTACAACAACCAAGCAAATGTCCAATAAAGAAAAAAATACATACAAAGTGATAGAAAATTTCTTGATGCTCTTACTTTGCCCCACCCCTTCTTCTGCATGGCAAGGGATGGCAACAAATTCCAAATTATCTCCCTCAAACTAGAAGGAGCAAAGAAGAACTTGTTTGTAGCATTCAAACCTGTCTGGGGGCTTCCTGAAGGGCTGGTATCTGTTTCACCTAATTCAGATCTTGTTGGGGGGAGGAAGCAATGCAGTTTGGAATTCAGGAGTGGAGAAGCAATGGACACAGGAACGATAAGACCAACAGATGCCTGAGACAAAAAATTGTTGGTCAAAATACACAATAGAACATCCAAATTTCCAGTTCCCAGTTACCCTTTGAACAAGAGGAGGCAAAGCAGACCTTATTTGCAGTGTTCTAGCTTGTTGTGGACTGCCTGAAGAACTGATCCCTGTTTTGCCTAGCTTGGATAAGAAGCAAGGCAAAGCAGTAGGCACTGTTCAGGAAAACAGTAGTGAGACCAAGAGCAGCATATGTGTGGGGTAAGAAATTATGAGTGGACACACAAAGACCATCTAAGGTCCCAAGAAGGTGGAGTGAGATGTTTTAAGAAATTAAGACTTCCCAAAGCATACATGTATACAGGGGAATTAAAAAAAAACATATACAAACCCAGATAAGACCTATGCTCAGAAAAGACCTGAGAAGACCTGAATCTTTTTGAACTAATCCCTAGACTAAAAGTATGCCCAGCTAATCAGACAAGGATTGACCCAACACAGAGCAAGTCTGCAAAGACGGGGTGAAGTGGCCATTTTTTCAGATGCCCAAATATAAACCAAAAAAAACCCACAAAGCATACAGAGACAAGAAAACACTGTTTATTCAAAGGAAGAAAATAAAGTGTAAGAAAATAAAAATCTTTGAAGAAACATAGACATCAGACTTACTACACAAACACTTTTAAACAACTGTCTTAAATTGTTCAAAGAGTTAAAGGAAAACATAGGCAAAGAACTAAAGCAAATCAAGAAAACAATATATGAACCAAATGAAAATATTTACAAAATTATAGAAGTTACTTGTTTTAAAAAATAATAAAAAAATTTGGAACTGAAAATATAAAATAAATAAACTTAAAAATTCACTAGAGGGTTTTAACACCTGATATGAGCAGACAGAAGAAAGAATCAGTGAACTTGAATCTAGGATATTTAGAGACATTGAGTCTGAGGAACAGAAAGCAAAAATAGTGAACAGGGTTTACAGGACTTACAGGACACCATAAGCAGGCCAATCTATGTATTATGGGAGTCCCAGAATGAAAATAAAGAATGAAAGGGTCAGAGAGATTATTTGAAGAAATAATGCCAAAAACTTACCAAATTTGATGAAAGGTATAAATCTTCAAGTCCAAGAAGCTCAACAAATGAAGTAAATAGGAAATACCCAAAGACACATTATAAACACAGTGTCAAAAGACAGAAAATATTGAAAGTAGCAGGAGAAAAGCAACCTGTCACTACAAAGGATATTCAATAAGATTAACAAATGATTCCTCATCAGCAACATAAGATTGATGTTAAATGCATCATCGCACTGTTTCCAAGAGAAAAAAAAAAAAACTCTCAACTGAGAATTGTATATTGGGTAAAATATGTTTCAGAGATGAGGGAAAAATTAAGGCATGCCCATAGAAATGAAATCTGAGAGATTTAATTACTACTAGAAAATCTTTGCATGAAATGCTAAAGGGAGTTCTTCAGTCTGAAATGAAAAGAAGCTACACAGTAACTTCTGTGTAACCATGTGAAGATATAGAGATATCAGGTAAAGTTATATGCATGGGCAAATATAAAATCTATTATTAATGTAATTTGAGTTTGTAACATCACTTTTTAGTTCCTACATTTTTAAAAGACAAATGCATAATATTTACAAATCTATGTTAATTAGCACACAATGTATAAGGATGTAATGTTTAATTTGTGACATCAATAACATAACTTTGGGGAGGAGGGCAGAGACGTATAGTACAAGATTGATGTTAAATTGGTATCAATTGAAAATAGATTGTTATACTTTTAGAATATTAAATATAATCCTTATGGTAATCACAAAGAAAATATATAAAGGATATACAGTAAGTCCCCTACATATGAACCTTCAAGTTGCGAACTTACAAAGATGCGAACGTGTTTACATGTCAAATCGTAAGTTAATTCACATGATTGATGTACATTGTGCTTTTGTGTACTTTACTGTACAGTACTGTATAGACTACTGTAGTACAGTATCTTTAGTTCAAGCCTAGGATGTCCAGAAGCAAGCATAAGCGATTCACAAGGCAGGAAATGGCAAGGGGATTTTCTTTATTTGAGGAGGCACTGTTAGTTTTTGAGGTACATGACCTGACTGTAGAATGGTATACAAAGGTTGCAGTAGCTGTTCAGAATGCAATCCAATGCTACTGTGTCATCTGTGATGACAAAAAAAGAGCTACTACCCAGACATCACTGGATCATTTTTTCAAGAGGGTAGGTAGAATTGAATTCAGCAAGGAACCAGAACCTGTGTCATCAACATCAGGCATGAATGAAATTGCAGTTTGCCCTCCATCTTCTATTGCTGATGATCCTTCAGATCTACCATCTCCCTCCTCCAGTCAGTAACTCTTCTTGCCTGTTCACTTGATGCCAGCCCCGTATGCCGACTGTTGTATTGTACCACTGTACTTTTCAAGGTACTTTACTGTAAGATTAAAAAGGTTTTCTTTATTTTGTGTGTTTGTTTTTTATGTATTATTTGTGTGAAAAGTATTATAAGCCTATTACAGTACAGTACTATATAGCCTAATTTGTTAGTTGGGTACCTAGCCTAACTTTGTTGGACTTATGAACAAATTGCACTTCCGAATGTGCTCTTGGAACAGAACTCGTTTATATGTAGGGAACTTACTGTACACAAAAGGGAATGAGTAGGGAATCAAAATGTGTTACTACAAAATACTGACTAAATATGAGGAAAGACAGTAAAGGAGAAAATAAGGGACAGAAAAACTATCAGACATACAGAATTCAAATATGAAAATGGCCAAAGTAAATACTTCCCTTTCAGTAATTACTTTAAATGTATATGCATTAGATTGTCTAATCAAAAGGCATAGGTTGACAGAATAAATTTTTTAAAAACTTGGTCCAACTATATGCTGTCTAAAAAAATTCACTACAGATAACATAAGTTGAAAGTTAAAAGAGGGAAAAAGTTGTTTCATGCAAATAGTAGGTAAAAGATAGCTGGGATGATCATACTAATTTCAGAAAAAGTGAATGTTAAGTCAAAAACTGTTATATGAGACAAAGACTGTATATATTGATAAAAAGTTTAATTCAAGAAGATATAGCAATTATAAACATATATGTACCAATTATCAGAGCTCCAAAATAATAGGAAGCAATTGAAAGAATTGAAAGAGAAATAGATATCTCTACACTAATAGTAGGAGACTTCAGCACCCTGCTTTCAATAATCAATAGAACAAACATACGGAAGATCAGTAAGGAAACACAGGACTTGAACAACAGTATAAACCAAATGTGCCTAACAGACCTTTATAGAACACTCCACCCAATAACAGTAGAATATGCATTTTTATGAAGTGCCTATGGAACATTCTCTAGGATAAACCAATTATTAAGCCAAAAAAAACCACATCTCAATAAATTTAAAAAGACTGGAAACATACAAACTGTCTTTTATAATCACAATGGAATATCTATACATAAATAACAGGAAGGAATTGGAAAATTCACAAATATGTGTAAAATACAAATCAAACTCAAACAACCAGTGGGTCAAAGAAGAAATCACAGGAGATATTAGAAAATGGAAATGAAAACACGACATACCAAAACTTATGTAATGCAGTGAAAGCAATGGTAAGAGGGAAATTTATAGCTGGAAGCACATCAGTAAAGAAGAAAAATCTTAAATTGACAAACTAATTTTATGACTTAAGAACTGAAAGAGAACAACAAACTAAAGCTACAACTAGCAGAAGGAAGAAAACCATAAAGATTAAAGCAGAGATTAAAAAAAACAGAGAATAGAAAAACAATAAGGAAAATCAAGAAAACCAAAAGTTTGTCCTTCAAAATGAACCACAAAATTGTTAAAACTAGCTTTGTTGACTAAGAATAAAAAATGAGTAATAAATCACTAAAATCAGAAATGAAAGTGGGGATATTACTACCAATCTTCACAAACAAAAAGGATCATAGGAGAGTACTATGAACAACTGTACACAAACAAATTTGATTATGTATATGAATTGGGCAAAATCCTAGAAACACACAATTTACCAAAACTAAAATCATAAAGAAATAGAAAAATTGAGCAGGCCTCTAACTAGTATGGAGGTTGAATCAGTAATCAAAACCATATAACAAAAACAAAAAAGGCCTGGATTAGATGACTTCACTGGTGAATTCTAAAAAAACCAAAAACACACCAAAAAAATTTAAAGAACAGTAAATAGAAAGTCTTCTCAAACTCTTCCAAAAAATTGAAGAGAGGAATTACTTCTTAACTCATTCTATGAGGCTAGCATTACCCTGATACTAAAGCCAGACAAAGACACTACATAACTTCAGACCAATGTATCTTATAATATGTATGTAAAAGTTCTCAACAAAATACAAGTAAATCAAGTTCTGCAGTATATTAAAAACACTATACACCATAACCAAGTGATTTTTTTTTTGGTCATGCCACACAGCTTTCAGGACCTTAGTTTCCTGACCAGTGATCAAACCCGGGCCCCCTGCAGTGGAAGTGCAGAGTCCTAACCACTGGACTGCCAGGGAATTCCCAGTCGAGTGATACTTTTTGCCAGGACTGCTAGGATGTTATAACATACAGAAATCAATCAATGTAATACACCACATTAAGAGAATGAAATGGGAAAAAAAGAAAACATTGTCATCTCAAAGAATGCAAGAAAAGAATTTGACAAAATTCAATACTCTTTTATGATGAAAACTCTGAACAAACTAGGAAAGGAAGGAAACTACATCAACATAATTATAGTCCATATATGAAAAACCACAGCTAACATCATACTCAGTGGTGAAAGACTGGAAGCTTTTCCTCTAAGATCAGAAAAAAGACAAAAATACCTGTATTTACCATTTCTATTCAATATAGTGTTGGCATTTCTAGCCAGAGGAATTAGTCAACAAAAAGAAATAAAAGACATCCAAATTGAAAAGAAGTAAAATTGTTTCTGTTTTCAGATGACATGATCTTATATGTAGAAAACAATAAAGATTCCATAAAATACTATTGGATCCAATAATGAATTCAGCAAAATTTCTGGGTACAAAATCAACATACAAAAATGTTGTATTTCTACACATTAAAAACAGTGGGCAGTGTGAAAAAGACATTAATAAAACAATTTTATTTACAATAACACCAAAAATAATAAAATAGAAATAAACTTAACCAAGGAGGCAAAATACTTATACACTGAAAACTACAAAACATTGCTGAAGAAAACTGAAAAGACATAAATACATGGAGAGACATCCTATGTTCATGGGTTGGAAGCTTTAATTTTGTTAAGATATCAATACTCCCCAAAGCAATCTACATACTCAATCCAATGCAAAAACTATCAAAATCCCAATGATATTTTTTGCAGAAATAGAAAAAAAAATCTATCCAACAATTCTTAGGGAATCTCAAAGAAATCAGAAACAAAACTATTAAAACAATCTTAATAATGAAGGACAAATTTGCAGGATTTACACTTCCTGATTTCAAAACTTGCTACAAAGCTACAGTAATCAAAACAGTGTGGGACTGGAAGAAAGACAGACATGTAGACCAATGTAATAGGATAGAAAACCCAGAAATAACTCCTCACATATATGGCCAAATGATTTTTGATAACATGCCAAAATCATTCAGTGAGAGAAATAGTCTTTTCAAGAAATGGTGCTGGGAAAACTGCATGTCCACATGAAAAGAATGAGTTGGACCCTACACCATATATAAAATTTAACTCAAAATGGATCAGATACCTAAACATAAGAGCTAAAAGTATAAACTCTTGACAATAATACAGGAAGAATGCATCATGGCAATGGATTTGGCAAGATTTCTTGGTTATGACTCCAAAAAAAAATGCAACAGAAGAAAAAATAATGGACTTCATCAAAATTAAATCTTTGTACAGCAAAGGACAATATCAAGGAAGTAACAAGGCAACCCAAGAATGGGAGAAAATATGTGTAACTCATATATCTGATAAAGAACTGGGGAATCTGCTGGCAGTCCAGTGGTTCGGAGTCCATGCTTCCACTGCAGGGGGCATAGGTTCGATCCCTGATTGGGGAACTAACATCCCACATGCTACATGGCACGGCCAAAAAAAAAAAATTATTAGAGTATGTAAAGAACTTCTACCACTTAACAACGACAAAACAACCTAATTTAAAATTGGGGAATGGACTCAAATACACATTCCTCCAAATAAGATGCACAAGTGGCCAATAAGCATGTGAAAAGATGCTCAACATCATTAGTCATTCGGGAAATGCTCATCAGAACAACAATGAGCTATCTCTCCACACACATTAGGATGATTATTATTTAAAAAATAATAATAGTGAATAATAACTGTTGACAAGGAAGTGGAGAAATTGGAAACCTTGTCCCTGTGCGTGAGAATGTTAAATGATGCAGTAGCTTTGGAAAACAATACGATTGATGGTTCCTCAAAAACTTACACATAGAATTGCCATATAATCCATCATTTCTGCTTCTTGGTATATACCCAAATAACTGAAAGCAGAGACTCAAAACAAATATTTGCACATTAATGTTCATACCAGCAATATTCCCAATCATCAGCATTATTCCTCATAGCCAAAGTGGAAATAATCCAAATTCCCATCTTCAGGTGAATGGATGATCAGTATTTACTGTGTATATATACACCACGGAATATTTCTCAGGGATAACAAGGAATGTATTAATGATTCACCCAACAACATGGATAAATCTCAAAAACTTTATGCTGAGTAAAAGAAGCCAAACACAGTAGAGTCCCTACTGTGTGTTTTCATTTATTTGAATTTCAAAAAGAGGAAGCAGTAACATTTGGTGATAGAAATGAAGACAGTGTTGAGTGCAAATTGGCTGAGATAAGGCATATGGGAAATTTTGTATACTAATATTCATAGCAACATTACTTACAATAGCCACATATGGAAATAACCTAAATATTCATGTTTGGATGAATGGATAATCAAAATTTGGTATATACATACAATGAAATATTATTTTGCCTTAAAAAGGAATGAAATTCTGATACATGCTACAACATGAATGAACATTGAAAACATTATGCTAAGTGAAATAATTCATCCATAAAAGGACAAATATTGCATGATTCCACTTATATGAAGGACCTAGAAGAAACTAATTCATAGAGATAGAAAGTAGAATAATGGTTACCAGGGGCTAGGGGGAGAAGGAAATGGGTAGTTATTTTTAAAGGGTATATTGTTTCAGTTTGGGATAATGAGAAAGATATCAAAATGAATACAGGTAATTCTTTTTTTTTCTTTTTTTTTCTTTTTTTAATTTGTTTATTTAACTATAGTTGATTTACAATATTGTGTTAGTTTCAGCTGTACAACTTCAGATTCTTTTCCATTATAGGTTATTACAAGATATTGAATATAGTTCCATATGCTATGCAGCAAATCCTTGTTGTATATCTATTTTACATATAGTAGTAGGTGTAATAGACCTTTCTTTAGAACAGTTTCCAATTTATGAAAAAGTCAAGAAGACAGTAAAAAGAGTTACCATACACATCACACCCAGTTTCCCTTATTATTAACATCTTACATTGGTATAGCACATTTATTATTATAATTAACAAAACTGTATTGGTACATTATTATTAACTGAAGTTCAAGGTTTATTCCTATTATTTTAGTTTTTACCTACTGTCTTTTCCTGTTTCAGGATCCCATCTAGAATATCACATTACATTTAGTTGTCTTGTCTCCTTAAGCTCCTCTTGACTGTGACAGTTTCTCACTTTCCTTGATTTTTGATGACCTTGACAATTTTGAGGGGTTCTGGTCAGGTATTTTATAGAATATCCCTCAAATTGGGTTTGTCTGATGTTTTCTTCATGATTAGACTGGAGTTATGGGTTTTTAAGAGGAAAACCACAGAGGTAAAGTGCCTTTTTCATCACATTATTTAAAGGGGACATACTATTCACATGAATTATCACTTTGATCACCTGGCTGAGGTAACATCTATCAGGCTTTGCCACTCTCCTCATACTCTCTCCAACATCCCATATTATTTTTATTTTTTTTAACATCTTTATTGGAGTATAATTGCTTTACAATGGTGTGTTAGTTTCTGCTTTATAACAAAGTGAATCAGTCATACATAAACATATGTTCCCATATGTCTTCCCTCTTGCATCTCCCTCCCTCCCACCCTCCCTATCCCACCCCTCCAGGCTGTCACAAAGCACCGAGCCAATATCCCTGTGCCATGCGGCTGCTTCCCACTAGCTATCTACCTTACTATGTTTGTTAGTGTGTATATGTCCATGACTCTCTCTCGCCCTGTCACAGCTCACCCTTCCCCCTCCCCATAACCTCAAGTCCATTCTCTAGGAGGTCTGCGTCTTTATTCCTGCTTTACCCCTAGGTTCTTCATGACATTTTTTTTTCTTAAATTCCATATATATGTGTTAGCATACGGTATTTGTCTTTTTCTTTCTGACTTACTTCACTCTGTATGACAGACTCTAGGTCTATCCACCTCATTACAAATAGCTCCATTTCGTTTCTTTTTATGGCTGAGTAATATTCCATTGTATATATGTGCCACATCTTCTTTATCCATTCATCCGATGACGGGCACTTAGGTTGTTTCCATCTCCGGGCTATTGTAAATAGAGCTGCAATGAACATTTTGGTACATGACTCTTTTTGAATTTTGGTTTTCTCAGGGTATATGCCCAGTAGTGGGATTGCTGGGTCATATGGTAGTTCTATTTGTAGTTTTTTAAGGAACCTCCATACTGTTCTCCATAGTGGCTGAACCAACTCACATTCCCACCAGCAGTGCAAGAGTATTCCCTTTTCTCCACACCCTCTCCAGCATTTATTGTTTCTAGATTTTTTGATGATGGCCATTCTGACTGGTGTGAGATGATATCTCATTGTAGTTTTGATTTGCATTTCTCTAATGATTAATGATGTTGAGCATTCTTTCATGTGTTTGTTGGCAGTCTGTATATCTTCTTTGGAGAAATGTCTATTTAGGTCTTCTGCCCATTTTTGGATTGGGTTGTTTGTTTTCTTGTTATTGAGCTGCATGAGCTGCTTGTAAATTTTGGAGATTAATCCTTTGTCGGTTGCTTCATTTGCAAATATTTTCTCCCATTCTGAGGGTTGTCTTTTGGTCTTGTTTATGGTTTCCTTTGCTGTGCAAAAGCTTTGAAGTTTCATTAGGTCCCATTTGTTTATTTTTGTTTTTATTTCCATTACTCTAGGAGGTGGGTCAGAAAGGATCTTGCTGTGATTTATGTCATAGAGTGTTCTGCCTATGTTTTCCTCTAAGAGTTTGATAGTTTCTGGCCTTACATTTAGGTCTTTAATCCATTTTGAGCTTATTTTTGTGTATGGTGTTAGGGAGTGATCTAATCTCATACTTTTACATGTACCTGTCCAGTTTTCCCAGCTACAGGTAATTCTTGAACAACGGTTTGAATGTACTTAATGCTGCTTAACTGTTACACTTAAAATGGTTAAAAGGTAAGTTATATATTATGTATATTTTACCACACTAAAAAATTATCAAGCACTAACTATACCCTGTGTCATATATTAGGCACTGGACCCAAAAAGATCAGTCTTTTAAGTAAAATGGAAATATAGGCCTCTGTTATACTCTCATATATTCTTTTCATGGTATCTTCTTGACAAGAAATTGATATTAAGAAAGGGATTAAAACAGTATATATCCATTTGATCATTTCCTATCTTTTTTTTTCTATTCATATATTCTGCCCTAAGGAGAAGTTTTATGATTGACTTATCATTCATTTACCATCAGCTTCATAGTTGTGAGGTGCTAAATTGCTTTTTCATAAGAGATAGTCTTACTCTGCATTATCTGTAGACATTTTTCTAGGGAAATAGTACTAGAGAAAAAGCAGAATAAATTTAGGATCAAGCAACAAAAAATATAGATGCCTTTACTGCACAAAGACCCAGGACACATATGCAGGTATATAGTATTATGTTAAAACAATTCTTTCTGAAGTATATTTGGCAGTAAACTGAAGTAAACATGTTGTGAAACTGTAACATTAAACATTCAAGATAGAACACTTACAAGCTGGCATACTACCACTATTTCAACAATTCAATATTTAAATCAAACATTGCATTTTAACAATATAAAACAAATGGTACATTAATTAGGGCTAAAAGATGTTGCCAAATACAGAAAGGATGGGTCTTGGGAAAAGTAATTATTTGCATTATAACTGATTAAGTTGATAAATTTAGGTAGTCCTCCAAAATGTGAACAAATCAACACCTTGAAGTATGAATTATCTGATTTGACCATCTACTGTGATCAAATTAATCAGTATAGTCAGTGGAGAAAAAGTCAACAACTTCTACTCCAAGAGTAAAGATGAAAAGCAGAATGACAGAAGAGAATACATTGTGAGCCTGTTATATCATCCAAGGAATCATAGAAGCTTTTCAGGACTCACCTAAGAGTATTTTCAAAACATAGAGTTCTGCCCTCCAATTTGTAACTGCAAGCAGTTTTACAATACTGTAGTAACTTTTTTCCTATACTCTTATATTTCATGAATTAAATGATGCAGTCTTTTATTTAGCAATTATAAATAAATGATGACTATGATGAGTGTGAATATGCAGCAGCACATTTTTAATTTTGCAATTCTTAGTGCTGCAATTCATAACTCTTACTTGTGATTTCATAAATATGTATAGCTCCACAGGGATTGAACTAATAAATGACACTGGGTCCTGGTATATTCATAAACATAAACATATGACATCACTTCCCCTTTGAACGTTCAACTTGATTTTTTTTTATGAGTTGCTGGTTAGAAAGTACTTTGTGATTTATACTCCAAGATTTAAATTATCCTTCAAGTAATAGTATATAAATATTATGATAGATAAATGTATTACAGAAAGTTTTTCCTTGACGAAGTATTTTCCACAACTTGGTAGTTTTTGAAGTTTTAAAAAAAATTTCTGGCTCAAATTTCATTCCTAGTCTAAGAAATTCTTATCTTTAGGAGAAAATCACTCTGTCATGCCACAGGCCTATTTTTTTTCTTAATACATAAGGGTAAAAAAAATGCAAGCGGTGCCGAAGTTTTACAGTGGAAATAAAATCTGCCCTATACTATAGCCTGACCCACAGTCTCTTGGTTTCTTGTGTATTTCTTTGAGATATTCTATGCTTATACAAACATATTAGTATGTAGCTCCTTCTTTTATTTTACACAAATTGCTGAATGCTATACATATTGTCCTACACATGGCTTTTAAAACTGAACACAAATTTCTTGGAAGTCTTTCCATTAGTAAATATAGGTCTCCCTATTCCTTTCAACAGCAAATTAGAAACCTCTTATATATGCTTACCATAATTTCTTTAACAAGTTCTATACCACTATTTGCCAATTAGGTGAGTTTGGTAGGTCATATCAACGGAGGAAGACATGAAATAATGAAAAGAGGCATTGGATTTAGTGTCAAACACCTATGTACAAATCTTTGCTAGGCCACCTAATAACTGTGTGACTTTGTTATAGTCACTTACCATGTAGTTATGCAGATGAGAAAGTGTTGGACATAATCCCTGCCCTCAAGGACCTCTTATAAACCATTCAAAAGAAAACATATACATATGTGAAATGGAAAATAATACTAGATTGCTAAGTAATAAATAAAATATATTAAAGTATCTCTACCATGTTGATAAAACAATAGAGGGGCTATATGTGGTTAAGAAAGATTATCACTGTTAGCTAAATTTGTTTTTCCTTAGGGAGATAAATTTTGAAATGGTACTTAAAATGTACCTCAAGTATTAAGGGCTTTAAATAGACATAGAAGAGGGAAAGGGCACTCACTCAGGGAGGGATAATCAATTAGTTATCATATTTCATATTATGATATTTGAGGAATTTACATTAACTGCAGTCTCTCACTTGTTTAAAGGATTTTCTCTTTAAATTTTATTTGCAAGTAGAATATGTTTTCAAACAGTGCTTGACTCAGAAACAGGTAGACTATTACCAAACTCCTTTCCCTCTCTATTAATCACCACACATTTCCTTACGTGAGACAGCAATCAAGCAACAATTTTTAAGTCCAACAGGAAAATTTTACAAATTGCCTTTACTGTTGTAAGTATCACACTATCTTAAGCACAAATGTCATCATAATAAAAATCCCTTCAGAACAAAATATTCAAACAGTTTAAGTAAAAGGATATATAAATATTGTGTTAAAGAAAACATCTCTGATGGATTAATTCTAATGTAGTTATCTATTTATATTCAACTGTTGGTGATATTAGAACTTAATTTTCAGTACTACAGGCTTTTTCCCAAAATAATAACCTCTTTCTTTCTCATAGATTATAGTTGCCTATATAATGAGTCAAAAATGAACCTAAGCGTGTGCAGGTTTCTATACTTTTTATAGTTTGGTTGGCAATGGTCTTAGTTTCCTAGGATGAATTGCATTTTTATTATGCACTTTTGAAGAAGTAAATATCAAGTGTAACTTTTTCCAACAGTATGGACAACATACCTGAAAAACACGTTTCAGCTCAATAAATTTGGGAAATCTGGGGTTAAAGAAAGTTTGAGTATTTTTAATTCAACTATTTATTTTGAGATAATTTTAAGTTACAAGCAGTTGTAAGATATGGAGAGATCCAGCATGCATCTTACCTAGCTTCCCCCAATGACAACATCTTGCAAAACTGCAGTACAATATCAACCAAAGTATTGCCATTAACACAAAGACAGAAAATAGTCCATTTACCATGAGGCTTCTATTATTCACCATATATAACCAAACTCACTTCCTTCCTTCCTGCATCCCCCCTTTTATCCCTTAACCATGACAACCACAAATCTGTTCTCCATTTCTATAGTTTTACCGTGTCAAGAAAGTTATATAAATGGGATTATATAGCACGTGACCTTGTGGGATTGCCTTTTCTTCACTCAGCATCATTCCCTGGAAATTCATCCAAGTAATTGTGTGCATTGACATTTTGTTCCTTTTCATTGCTGAGTTGTTTTCCATCATATGGATGTACCATAATTTGTTTTAACCATTCACCTACTGAAAGACATCTCAATTGTTTCCCAGCTAGGGCTATTATGAATAAAATGGTGATAAACATTCATGTATAAGTTTTTGTATATAGCCTTCATTTCTCCAGAATAAATGTCCTGGAGAACAATTACTGAGTGATATATTATTTGCATGTTTAGTTTTTTTTTTAAGAAACTGCCATATTCTTCATCAGAGTGACTGGACCATATGACATTCCTACCAGCCATATATGTTTAGTTCAGTTTCTCCTCATCTTCACTAGCATTTAGTGGTATCGTTATTTTTATTTTAACTTCTCTGATAGACTTGTGATGATATTTCATTGTGGTTTCAATTTGCTTTTTCCTAAGGGCTAATGGTGTTGAACATCTTTCATGTGCTAATCTGCAATCTGTATATTCTCTATGGGAAAATGTCTCTTCATGCATTTTGTCAATTTTCTAATACACTGTTTTTCACTGTTAAGTTGTATTACATATTCTAGATACTTACCCTTTGTTGGATATAAGGATTGCAAATATTTTGTCCTAATCTGTAGTTTGTTTTATCATCCTCTTTAAGAGATTTGCAGAACAAAAGTGTGGGCCAGTTCATTATTAGCATAAAGGAATATCATTGACTTTTTAGTGTTGAACTTAAATCCTGCAACCTGATGGAAATGATGTTTTTTAAAATTCCTTGTGGTTTTCTATGTAGACAATTATGTCATCTCCAAAGTGGTACACTAAAACACTTTATTAGTACTAATAGATTTCATTTTCTATATACAAGATCATGTTATTGCCATATACAGATAGTTTTTCCTTCCTTTTCAATCTGGGTATCTTTTATTTCTTTTTCTTGCTTTATCACAGTGGCTAGAAGTTCCAGTACTATTTTGAACAAAAATTGTAATAGTGGACACCTTTGTCTTTTTCCTGAGTTTAGGCAGAAAGCATTATATTTTTCACCATTAAGCATGATGATAGACGTAGATGCTTCCTAGATGCTCTCCATTAAATTGAGGAAGTGTCCCCTTGTAGTCCTAGTCTGGTGAGAATTATTATTATAAATGGGGATGGGTTTTGTTAAATGATTTTTTTGTGTGTATCAATTGATATGATCATATTTATTTCTTTTTGGGGACATAAAAACTTTTTATTATATAATTCCAAGCTTCTGTTTTCCCCCATATTTCATAAACTCCCATGCTTTTCTCAGATTTTTATGTCAATAATTTATCCATATTTTACTTGACGATTATTTGCATTTTGCTTACTCTCTTTATATTAAGGGTTCCATTTCTTTTTTTTTAAGGGTTCCATTTTTATTATTGCTTCCTTTTCACTTTTTTTTTCTTCACTTCTGACAGCCATATTTATATTTCTTTAATTTCTTCTTATTATCCACAGGGTCATAGAACACGTAGGAAACAAAAGGCAAAGTAAAACATTTGTACAATTGTCCTAAAGGATAATCTAACTTCTTGGAAGCCTTATAGGAAAAGATAAAGAACCACAAGAAAGAAGACTATATTCCTTTTGAGAAATACCTCCTTTTTAAATTTGTTTAATTTTTTTATATATTTATTATTTTTCAATATATTTTTTAAGATTAATATAGTTGACTTACAATGTGTTAGTTTTGGGTGTACAATGAAATGATTATAGAGTATTACAAAATATTCAGTTCAGTTCTCTGTGCTATATATTAGGTCCTTGTTGGTTATCTGTTTTATATCTAATAATGTGTATATGTTAATACCAAACTCCCAATTTATCCCTCCTCCACCCTTTCCCCTTTGGTACAGATTTTTTTTCTATTTATGTTTCTGGGCCTATTTCTATTTTGTATATAGGTTCATTTGTATCCTTTTTTTATAGATTCCACATATAAATGATACCATATGATATCTATCTTTATCTGTCTGACTGACTTCAATTAGTATGATAAACTCTAGGACCATCCATGTTGCTGCAAATGGCATTACTGTATTCTTTTTTATAACTGAGTAATGTTCCATTGAATATATATATGCCACATCTTCTTTATCCATTCCTCTATTAATAGACATTTAGGTTGCTTCCATGTCTTGGCTATTGTAAGCAGTGTTGCAATGAACATTGTGGTGCATGTTATCATTTTTTTAATCTTTATTGGAGTATAATTCCTTTGCAATGTTGTGTTAGTTTCTCCCGTACAACAAAGTGATCACCTATATGTATACGTATATACCCATATCCCCTCACTCTTGAGGCTTGCTCCCACCCTCCCTATCCTACCACTCTAGGTCATCAAAAAGCATCCAGCTGATCACCCTATGCTAGGCAGCAGCTTTCCACTAGCCATCCATTTTAGATTTGGTAGTGTATATATGTCAACACTACTCTCTCACTCCATCCAAACTTCCTCTTTCCTACCCCACCGTGTCCTCAAGTCAGTTCTCTATGTCTGCAACTTTATTCCTACCCTGTCACTAGGTTCATCAGTACCGTATTTTTTAGATTCAATATATATGTGTTAGCACACAGTATTTGTTTTCTCTTTCTGACTTACTTCACTCTGTATGACAGACTATAGGTCCATCCACCTCACTACAAATAACTCAGTTTTATTCCTTTTTCTATGGCTGAGTAATATTCCATTGTATATACATGCCACATCTTCTTTACCTGTTCATCTCTTGATGGATACATCATTTCTTCCATGTCCTGGCTATTGTAAATAGCACTGCACTGAATATTGTGGTACACGTCTATTTTTGAATTATGGTTTTCTCAGGGTATATGACAAGTAGTGCGATTACTGGGTCATATGGTAGATCTATTTTTAGTTTTTTAAGGAACCTAGATATTGCTCTCCACAGTGGCTGTATCAATTTTCATTCCTACCAACAGTGCAATAGGGTTCCCTTTTCTCCACACCCTCTCCAGCATTTATTGTTTCTAGACTTTTTGATGATGGCCATTCTGAGTGGTGTGAGGTGATACCTCATTGTGGTTTGATTTGCATTTCTCTAATGATTAATGATGTTGAACATCTTTTCATGTGTTTGCTGGCAGTCTATATGCCTTCTTTGGAGAAATGTCTATTTAGGTCTTCTGCACATTTTTAGATTGGTTTGTTTGTTTCTTTGAAATTGAGCTGAGGGAGTTGCTTGTATAATTTGAAGATTCATCCTTTGTCAGTTGCTTCATTTACAAATATTTTATCCCATTCTGTAGGCTGTCTTTTTGTCTTGTTTATGGTTTCCTTTGCTGTGCAAAAGTTTTTAAGTTTCATTAGGTCCCATTAGTTTATTTTTTATTTTATTTTCATTACTCTAGCAGGTGGGTCAAAAAGGATATTGCTGTGCTTTATGTCATAGAGTGTTCTGCCTATGCTTTCCTCTAAGAGTTTTGTAGTGTCTGGCCTTAAATTTAGGTTTTTAAATCATTTAGAGTTTATTTTTGCATATGGTGTTAGGAAGTGTTCTAATTTCATTCTTTTACATGTAGCTGTACAGTTTTCCCACACCACTTATTGAAGAGGCTGTCTTTTCTCCATTGTATACACTTGCCTCCTTTGTCAAAGATAAGGTGACCATATGTGTGTGGGTTTATCTCTGGGCTTTCTATCCTGTTCCATTGATCTATATTTCTGTGTTTGTGCCAGTACCATACTGTCTTGATTACTGTAGCTTTGTAGTATAGTCTGAGGTCAGGGAGCCTGATTCCTCCAGCTCCATTTTTCTTTCTCAAGAATGCTTTGGATATTTGGGGTCTTTTTTGCTTCCATACAAATTGTAAAATTTCTCGTTCTTGTTCTGTGAAAAATGCCATTGGTAATTTCATAGAGATTGCATTGAATCTGTAGATTGTTTTGGGTAGTATAGTAATTTTCCCAATGTTGATACTTCCAATCCAAGGACATTGTATATCTCTCCATTTGTTTGTATTGTCTTTAATTTCTTTCATCAGTGTCTTATAGTTTTCTGCATACAGATTTTTGTCTCCCTAGGGAGGTTTATTCCTAAATATTTTCTTCTTTTTGTTGCAATGGTAAATGGGTGTGTTTCCTTAATTTCTCTTTCAGATATTTCATCATTAGTGTATAAGAATGCAAGAGATTTCTGTGCATTAATTTTGTATCTTGCTGCTTTACCAGATTCATTGATTAGCTCTAGTAGTTTTCTGGTAGCATCTTTAGGATTCTCTATGCATAGTATCCTGTCATCTGCAAACAGTGACAGTTTTACTTTTTTTTTCTGATTTGGATTTGTTCATTTCTTTTTCTTCTCTGATTGCTGTGGCTAAAACTTCCAAAACTGTGTTTAATAATAGTGGTGAGAGTGGGCAACCTTCTCTTGTTCCTGATCTTAGAGGAAATGGTTTCAGTTTTTCACCATTAAGAACGATGTTGGCTGTGGGTTTGTCATATATGGCCTTTAGTATGTTGAGGTAAGTTCCCTCTGTGCCTACTTTCTGGAGAGTTTTTATGATAAATGGTGTTGAATTTTTTCAAAAGCTTTTCCTGCATCTATTGAGATTATCGTATGATTTTAATCTTTCAGTTTGTTAATATGGTGTATCACATTGATTGATTTCTGTGTATATATTGAAGAATCCTTGCATTTCTGGGATTAACCCCACTTGATCATGGTGTATGATCCTCTTAATGTGTTGTTGGATTCTCTTTTTTAGTATTTTATTGAGGAATTTTGCATCTATGTTGATCAGTGATATTGGCCTGTAATTTTCTTTTTTGTGACATATTTGTCTGGTTTTAGTATCAGGGTGATGGTGGCCTTGTAGAATGCATTTGGGAGTGATCCTCCCTCTGCTATATTTTGGAAGAATTTGAGAAGGATAGGTGTTAGCTCTTCTCTAAATGTTTGAAAGAATTTGCCTGTGAAGCCATCTGGCCCTGAACTTTTGTTTCTTGGAAGATTTTTAATCACAGTCTCAATTTCAGTGCTTGTGTTTGGTCTGTTCTTATTTTCTATTTCTTCCTGGTTCAGTCTTGGAAGGTTGCAATTTTCTAAGAGTTTGTTCATTTTTTCCAGGTTTTATTGGCAAATAGTTGCTTGTAGTAATCTCTCATGATCCTTTGTATTTCTGCAGTGTTAGTTGTTCCTTCTCCTGTTTCATTTCTAATTCTGTTTATTCAAGTCTTCTCCCTTTTTTTCTTGATGAGTCTGGCGAATGGTTTATCAATTTTGTTTGTCTTCTCAAAGTACCAGCTTTAAGTTTTATTGATCTTTGCTAGCATTTCTTTCATTTCTTTTTCATTTATTTCTGATCTGATCTTTATGATTTCTTTCTTTCTGCTAACTTTGGGCTTTTTTTTTGGTCTTTCTCTAGTTGCCCTAGGTGTAAGGTTAAATTGTTTATTTGAGATTTTTCTTGAGGTAGGATTGTATTGCCATAAACTTTTCTCTTACAACTGCCTTTGCTGCATCCCATAGGTTTTGGGTCATCGTGTTTTCATTGTCATTTGTTTCTAGGAATTTTTTGATGTCCTCTTTGATTTCTTCAGTGATATCTTGGTAGTTTAGTAGTGTATTGTTTAGCCTCTATGTGTTTTTATTTTTTACAGTTTCTTTCCTGTAATTGATATCTAGTCTTATAATGTTGTGGTCAGAAAAAATGCTTGATATGATTTCAATATTCTTAAATTTACGGAGGTTTGATTTGTGATGCAAGATGTGATCTCTCCTGGAGAATGTTCCGTGTCCACTTGAGGAGAAATTTTATTCTGTTGTTTCTGGATGGAATGTCCTATAAATATCAATTAATTCCATCTGGTCTAATGTGTCATTTAAAGCTTGTGTTTCCTTACTTATTTTCTGTTTAGATGATCTGTCCATTTGCGAGTGTAGGGTGTTAAAGTTCCCTACTATTTTTGTGTTACTGTTGACTTCCCTTTTCATGGCTGTTAGCATTTGCCTTATGTATTGAGGTACTCCTATTTTGGCTGCATATATATTTACAATTGTTATATCTACTTCTTGATCTGATCCTTTGATCATTATGTAGTGTTCTTCCTTGTCAATTGTAATAGTCTTTATTTTAAAGTCTATTTTGTGTGATATGAGAATTGCTACTTCAGCTTTCTTTTCATTTCCATTTCCATAGAATATCTTTTCCATCACCTCACTTTCAGTCTGCTTGTGTCCCTGGGTCTGAAGTGGCTCTATTGTAGATAGCATATATACAGGTCTTGTTTTTCTATCCATTCATCTAGTCTCTATCTTTTGTTTGGAGTATTTAATCAATTTACATTTAAGGTAATTATTGATATCTATGTTCCTTTTACCATATTCTTAATTGCTTTGTGTTTGTTTTTGTAGGTCTTTTTCTTCTCTTGTATTACCTGCCTAGAGAAGTTCCTTTAGCACTTGTTGTAAAGCTGCTTTCATGGTGCTGTATTCTCTTAACTTTTGCTTGCCTGTAAAGCTTTTGATTTCTCTGTTGAATCTAAATGAGATCGTTGTTGGGTAAAGTAATGTTGGTTGTAAGTTTTTCCCTTTCATCACTTTAAATATGTCCTGGCACTCCCTTCTGGCTTGTAGAATCTCTGCTGAAAGATCAGTTGTTAACCTTAAGGGGATTCCCTTGTATGTTATTTGTTGCTTTGCCCTTGCTGCTTTTAATATTTTTTCTTTGTATTTAATTTTTGATAGTTTGATTAATATGTGTCTTGGCCTGTTTCTCCTTGGATTTATCCTGTAAGGGACTCTCTGCACTTCCTGGACTTGATTGTCTATTTCATTTCCCACGTTAGGCAGGTTTTTGACCATAATTTCTTCAAATATTTTCTCAGACCCTTTCTTTTATTCTTCTTGCTCTGGGATGCCTATAATTCAAATGTTGGTGTGCTTAATATTGTCCCAGAAGTCTCTGAGACTGTCTTCCATTCTTTTCATTCTTTTTTCATTATTCTGCTCTGTGGCAGTTATTTCCACCATTCTATCTTCCAGGTCACTTATCCGTTCTTCTGCCTCAGTTATTCTGCTATTGATTCCCTCTAGAGTATTTTTAATTTCATTTATTGTGTTGTTCATTACTGTTTGTTTGTTCTTTAGTTCTTCTTGATCTTTGTTAAACGTTTCTTGTATTTTCTGTTTTCTATTTCCAACATTTTGTATCATCTTTATTATCATTACTCTGAGTTCTGTTTCAGGTAGGTTGCCTATTTCCTCTTCATTTATTGGTCTTGTGGGTTTTTACCTTGCTACTTTGCCTGCAAAATAATTCTCTGTCTTGTCATTTTGTCTAATTTACATTATTTGAGGTCTCCTTTCCCTAGCCTGCAGGGTCGTAGTTCCTCTTGCTTCTGTTCTCTGCCCCTGGTGGTGAGGTTGGTGCAGTCACTTACGTAGTCTTCTTGATAGGAGGGACTGGTGTATGAGGTCTGGTGTGTGGAGCTAAGTCTTTTACATTTGATGAGCAGGGCCAGGTCAGGTGATATGTTTTGGGGCACATGTGAGCTTAGTATGACTTTAGTTGTTCTGTGTGTTGATGGGTGTGTTTGTGTTCCTGTTTTGTTTGTTCTTTGGTGCGAGTCAGCCAGCGCTGGGAGCTGCTGGAAGTTGGGTGGAGCTGGGTCTTGGATTCAGATAGAGGCCCCCATGAGAGCTCTCAGAGATTAATCTTCCCTGGGGCCAGGAATTTTCTAGTGGTACAGCATACTGGACTTGGTGCTCCTACCCCTGAGCCTCAGGCCCTACTTCCAGTCGAGGAACCAAGACCCCACAAGTCACTCATCCCAGCAATAATGGGGATTTAAAGGAAAAAGAAAAATAAAAGACTAACAAAACCCCTGACAGAGTAAAAAGTAAAATCAAGCAAACAAAAACAGATACAAGGAAATATGCAAACACACAAAAGAAATAAAAACATAACCAAATAGAAAAGAAGCAAGAGAACAACCAGACTAACAAAAGAACCCAAGAAGGTAATCAAACAATTAAAAACTGACAAAAAACAAAATCAAAGAATGAAACCAAAGTAGATGCCAACTGAAGAATGAAGTAAAGAAACAAAACAAACCAAAAAAAATGATTAAAAAAAAAGAAAAAGTAAAAGAGGAAAGAAGACAGAACAACAGAAAAGCAATGTAGAAATAGAAATAAAAAATAGAAAAATATTAAAGAAAAGAAAAAGTCAAACAAAACCCCAGAGAAATTGTAAAAACAAGATCAAATGAACAGAAACAGAAACAAGGAAACACACATGCAAAAGAAACAAAAACAGAACCAAATAAAACAGAAAGCAAGAGAACAACCAGACAAATAGAAGAACCCCAAAGTGAAATCAAACAATTAGGATCAAAACTAACAAAAACACAAAACCTAAAAACAAAACCAAGCAGTGTGCCAACTGAAGAATAAAGCAAGGAAACAGAACAAACCAATTAAAATGATTTTAAAAAATTATAACAAAATAAAATGGGAAAAAAACACTGGACAACAGAAAAACAAAATAGTAATGGAAATATAAAAACAATAAAACATATATTAGAGAAAAATAAAAAAGGGAAAAGAACAGAGAACAACAGAAAATCAAAGTAAAAATAAAAATATGTTACAAAAATTTAAAAAATGTTATAAAACACGATCCCAAAAGACTAAATTAAAATATATATATATATACTAAAACAACAACAAATAAACAAAAAAAGAAAACAAAACAAAACAAAAGCCAGAACCAACAACAGAATGAATCAAAACATAATAAAATTAATGGTAATAATTATGTTTCCCTGGGTCTCCACTGTAAGTGCCCTTGCACACACCGTGAGCCACAGCCCACCTCCACCTACCCAAGAGGCTCTCTTCTTCCTCTGGGTTGATCTCTGGTCCTGCTGTGGGCCATGTTAGAACCACTCAGACTCTGATCTGGCCCAATTCCTGAATGTGCTTGCCCCCAAAGTCCACAGCTGCCAGAACCAGGCTGTTTTCATTTGTGGGAACACTCATTGCCTACTCAGGTATTCTATAGATGCAGGGTCTACCTAACTGATCATGGGGATTTAATCTGCAGCTTATACAGCTAATGGAAAGATTTTTGATCTTCTTCCTTAGTCACTCGATCCCTGGGGTTCAGCTTTGGTCTTATCTCCACCTCTGCATGTGGTCCACCCACCGGAGTCTGGTCCCAAGGCTGCCTTGAAGTTCTTGGGTCTGCCCCTGTGAGGGGCAGGCACAAGCATGGTATGACTGCTTGAATTGTGGGAGCTGTGGAAAAGCCAAATGTGCAGGGATGCCAGCGGCCGTGGGTGCAAGAGATATGGCCCAAGTGAGGGCCTGTTCTGACGACAAGCAGCAGGCATGTGAGAGCCAGGCCTAAAAGCACTTTTTTTTTTTTTTTTTTTGCTGTACGCAGGCCTCTCACTGTTGTTGTCTCTCCCATTGTGGAGCACAGGCTCAGCGGCCATGGCTCATGGGCCCAGCTGATCCGCGGCATGTGGGATCTTCCTGGACCGGGGCACAAACCCGCGTTCCCTGCATCGGCAGGCAGACTCTCAACCACTGCGCCACCGGGGAAGCCCTGAAAGCACTTTTTTTACTTCCCTGCAGCCAGCACATGAGAGCCAGACCTGAGGGGGCTTTTTTTATTGTCCATCAGCAGGCGCTGGCATGTGCAGAGAGAGAGGTTACAATAGTGGCTCCACACCCTGCCTGTGACTCGGCAGTAGTGCCCTGGTTCCATGGCAGTCCAGTCTTCCTCTGTAGGCATTCCCTGCTGCAGATTTCCCCCTTCCCATACTCTCAGTCCATCTCCCCACAGCCAACAGCAGTTCTTGCTCTGGGCCTGTTCTCCAACCTCCATGCTCCAGCTCCCAGCCCCCTTGCACACCTGTGAACACACTTCCCAGTCCAGGGCATGTAGGGCCATGGTATGGACCATCTGTATAATTCTCACTCTGTCCCATCTGTCACAGATCAGCCACTTTCCCCTCTTCTAACAGCCTCAAATGCTTCCCTTCTGTCCCAATTGATTTCTCCATCAGACAGGGGGTTTCACCAAATTCGGGAATCTCTCCTCTGCTTCAGTTCCCCTGTCTGGGGTGCAGGTCCAGTCCCACTTCCTCTCCTCCTCCTTCTCCCTTCTTTTTTAAATCCTACCCAGTTATTCAGGGATCTTTATAATCCTTGCCAGTGTCCAAGGTCTTCTGCTAGTTTTCAGTTAGTGTTCTGTGAGAATTGTTACATCTATAGATGTATTCCTTTTGTTTTAAATTAATTAATTAATTTATTTTTGGCTGCATTGGGTCTTCTTTGCTGCATGCAAGCTTTTATCTGGTTGCAGCGAGTGGGGGTTACTGTTTGTTGTGGTGCACAGGCTTCTCATTGTGGTGGCTTTTCTTGTTGCAGAGCATGGGCTCTAGGAACACGGGCTTCAGTAGTTGTGGTGCATGGGTTCAATACTTGTGGCTCATGGGCTTTACAGTGCAGGCTCAGTAGCTGTGGCAAATGGTAGTTGTTCCATGGCAGGTGGAATCTTCTTGGACCAGGGCTCAAACTAGTGTACCCTGCATTGGCAGGTGGATTCTTAACCCCTGCACCACCAGGGAAGTCCTATAGATGAATTTCTGTTACATCCATGGAGAGAGTTGAACTCCATATACTCCTACTCCTCTGCCATCTTAACTCTTTGGATCTGGTAAGCTATTTTTAACTATGGAATCTAGGATGGTCTTGTGGAGGTGATATTTGAGTTGAGTTGTAGAAGATAAGAAGGTGCTAACCCTACAAATACTTGGCAAATATTCTCCACAGAGAGAAAATAAAATGAAAGTATTCAAAGCAGTTACAAATTTTGCTACCATGAGGAACAATGTAGCTAAAGTATAGTGTGTGAGATGAATAGTGGTAAAGATGAGGGTCAAGAAAAAGGCAGACATCAGATCATTTAAAAGCTTATAAACCATATGTTAGAGGATTAGTTTAAGGATTATCCTATATCCATGAATTTGTCTTGCTTTGTGACTGGAGGGACTTAGCAATGACTTGTACTGTTCCCATATAAAGCCAACTTGCAGTTGCTACTGCTTCCACTGCTGCAGGTCAAATATCACCATACATGACATTAACTGGTAAAGCAGGATGGTTTTGCTTGTTCACTGGCTGGAATGAACCAGTGGAAGTTTTGGCTTTTCTTGTAGGTTTCTAGTGAACTTAGATGATACAGACTAGAAGTAGGGTAGGATGATGCCCCATTGGGCAAAGTTTGAAGAATGGAAAATAAATTCTTCTTCCTTCTTCCCCCATATGTATTTTTCTGAGACACAGTAGTTCATGTCACCTTTCCAAAGGTGTTTTAGGAGACTGAGCAAGACTGTTGTTGGTGGAGTAATCAGCTGCACTTGTTACAAAACTTTGGCCAGTTTGGTAATGCACACACTCATATCTGCTTTTCCTTCTTCCCTATCACTTCCCTTTTCCCTGGGATTGCACTCCTAAGTAAAGTGTTAACAAGTAAGAATTTGTCTCAGGCTCTGTTTTTTAGGGAACTGAAGGTAAAACACCTGATAAGCAAATAGACTTTTAAGTGGAAAGGGACATATTTTAAGCAGATGAGAGACATAATCCAATTTACATACTTAAAAGATCTCTTTGGATGCTACAGATTGTGGGAGCACAATTATGTCAGTAGGGAGATTAGTTGGAATTTTATTGTAGTAGTCTATGTGAAAGATGGTAGTGTTTTGGCAAATGGTTTTGATAGTGGAATGGGGAAGTGGATTGTTTTCTAATACATTTTGAAGAATGGTGGACAAGACTTAATTAAAGAATGTATGGGGGTGGTTGTAAAGAAAAGAATTAAATCAAGGATAGTGCTAAATTAGGGGTTTGAGCTAGGGGGTGGAAGAATTGTGCTATATTTTGAGTTGAGGCTTATTCTGGATAAATGAGTCAGTGGACGTAGCAGAGAAATCAACAGCTACATTTTGGATATATTAATTTTAAGATGCCCTATTAGAATTTCAGATTGAAAGCCAAGTATGAAACTATGTGCTCACAGTTCATAGCCAAAAATTAAAATTTGTGGGATACAGTTAAGTCAGTACGGGGGGAAATTTTATAGTGCTAAATGCTTTCAGTAGTAAAGAAGAAAGGTCTCAGAGCAGTAAGTTGTACCCCAAGAAACTAGAAAAAGAAGAATAAAATAAATGCAAAGCTGATAGAGAAAAGGAACTATTATTAAAGACAGTCAATAAAAATCATTCAATTTTATAATCAAATAAATGATAAAATAAAATAATTAAATTTAATAAACTTCTAATAAAAACAACAAAGCTAAAAAGAGAAGATGCAAATCACAGATATTATGAATGAGATATGGATGTCACTACAGATCCTGCAGCCATTAAAAACATAATATGAGAAAACTTTGAATAACTTTAAGTTCATAAACTGGACAACTTAGAAGAAATGAATAGTTTTCTAAAAAAAACATAAATTATCAAAACTCAACTGAGATGAAATACATAACCTGAACAGTCCTATAACCATTAAAGAAATTAAATTTGTAATTAAAACATCCCCAAAATGAAATTTCCACGTCCAAATGATTTCAATGTGTAAGTCTATCAAACATTTGAAAAAGAATAAACATTAACAACAATTGTACACAAAATCTTCTAGAAAATAGAGATGGAGGGAATATTTTTTACTTTATGATGCTAGTATCACACTTTTACCAAAACCAAACAAAGAAAGTGCCAAAAAAAATGAAGAAGAAAACAAAAAAGAAATCTACAGAGCAATATCTAAATAGACATTTCTCTAAAGAAGCCATACAGATAACCAAGAAGCACACGAAAAGCTGTTCAACATCACTAATTATTAGAGAAATGCAAATCAAAACTACAATGAGGTATCACCTCACACCAGTTAGAATGGACATCATCAGAAAATGTACAAACAACAAATGCTGGAGAGGGTGTGGAGAAAAGGGAACCCTCTTGCACTGTTGGTGGGAATGTAAATTGATACAGCCACTATGGAGAACAGTATGGAGGTTCCTTAAAAATATAAAAATAGAATTACCATATGATACAGCAATCCTACTACTGGGCATATACCCAGAGGAAACCATAATTCAAAAAGACACATGCACCCCAATGTTCATTGTAACACTATTTACAATAGCCAGGTCATGGAAGCAACCTAAATGCCCATCGACAGACGAATGGATAAAGAAGTTGTGGTACATATATACAATGGAATATTACTCAGCCATAAAAAGAAACAAAATTGAGTCATTTGGTGAGACGTGGATGGATCTAAAGACTGTCATACAGAGTGAAGTAAGTGTGAAAGAGAAAGACAAATATTGTATATTAATGCATGTATGTAGAACATAGAAAAATGGTACAGATGAACCAGTGTGCAAGGCAGAATTGAGACACAGATGTAGAGAACAAACATAGGGACACCAAGGGGGGAAAACCGTGGTGGGGAGGGGTTGGTGGTGTCCTGAATTGGGCGATTGGGATTGACATGTATACACTGATGTGTATAAAATTGATGACTAATAAGAATCTGCAGTATAAAAAAAACAACAAACATACAAGCAAAAAACAACTAATACTAAACTTTCTTTGGGTTACTTGTATGGAAATATGTTAACATAAATGTTTCAGGTATTACATGACATTTCTAAAAATCTTATATGTTCTGGTATAATGTTATGTCATAATTCTAGTTATTACTTTAAAATGTATATCTCAGAAGTAACTAAATTTCCTTGTCAACTGCATTCTTATGAATTTTCATCAAATCTTTAACTGTGGTTATTTTTAAGTCTTTTATCACTTACAGACAGTTCTGTGTGTACTGATGCTTTTGTAAAAATGTTCCTATAAAAGAGTTTCATCTTCAAGGAATTCATGGAAAAGACTCTGACAAGTACAGGTTCCTGGTAACTGACTATACTGATGAACTGAATGAATAAGCATTTTCAGAACTCAATGGAAAGCTGATGAATTCATAAAAGTGCTAACAAACGATCAAGATGAAAAAAAATAATTACATGGGACTGAGTGAACTGATGAGGACGATTATAATTTTTGTGACTTTGTGTTTGAATTAAAAAAAAATCCCACAAGGACTCAGAGGCAAAAAATATACAAATCAATAATCACTGCAAAGTAAAGGAGCTGTTACAGTGGAAGATTACTGGACTGAATGTCAATATTATGACATAGTATGAGTGTGTTTCATGTTTGGTAATTGCAATCATTGTTGCTTTTGTTGTGGTCATCCACTTACAATGCTTGGTGTCAGTTTATTTATCCATTGTAAAAATAAAATACAGTGTGTGTGTGTGAAAAAGAAAAAAGAAACCTACAGAGCAATATCTCTTATGAATATAGATGCAAACTCCTCAACAAAATTTTACCAGACATAATCCAGCAATATGTAAAAAGAATTATACACTATCACAAAATGGAAATTATTTCAGGTAATCAAGGCTGTTTCAACATATGAAAATGCATCCATATAATCCACCATATCAATAAGCTATAAATAAAAGAAAAAGAATATGATCATATCAATTAATACACACAAAAATCATTCAACAAAACCCGTCTCCATTTGTGGACAAATGGACAAATTCTTAGAAAGGTACAATCTCCCAAGACTAAACCAGGAAGAAATAGAAAATATGAACAGACCAATTACAAGTGCTGAAATTGAATCTATGATTAAAAAACTCCAAAAAACCAAAAGTGCAGGACCAGATGTCTTCACAGGCAAATTCGCAAACATTCAGCGAAGAGTTGGCCCCTATACTTCTGAAATTCTTCCAAAAAATTGCAGAGGAAGGAACATTCCCAAACTCATTAGATGAGGCCACCATCACCTTGATACCAAAACCAGACAAAGACACCACAAAAAAACAAATAAAATTACAGGCCAATATCACTGATGAACATAGATGCAAAAAACCTCACCAAAATATTAGCAAACAGAATCCAACAGCACATTAAAAGGATCATACAGCGTGATCAAGTGTGATTTATACCAGGAATGCAAGGATTCTTCAAACTACACAAATCAATCAATGTGATACAACATATTAACAAACTGAAGGATAAAAATCATATGATAATCTCAGCAGATGCAGAAAAAGCTTTCAACAAAATTCAACACCCATTTATGAGCAAAACTCTCCAGAAAGTGGGCATAGAGGGAACTTACTTCAACATAATAAAGGCCATATATGAGAAGCCCACAGCCACCATCATTCTAAATGGTGAAAAACTGAAAACATTTCCTCTAAGATCAGGATCAAGACAAGGTTGCCCACTCTCACCAGTATATTCAATATAGTTTTGGAAGTCCTAACCACAGCAATCAGAGAAGAAAAGGAAATAAAAGGAATCCAAATCGGAAAAGAAGTAAAACTGTCACAGTTTGCAGATGACATGATACACTACATAAAGAATCCTAAAGATGCTACCAGAAGCTACTAGAGCTAATCAATGAGTCTGGTAGAGTAGCAAGATACAAAATTAATGCACAGAAATCTCTTGTATTCCTATACACTAATGATGAAAAATCTGAAAGAGAAAGTAAGGAAACACTCCCACTTACAATTGCAACAAAAATAATAAAATGCCTAGGAATAAACCTACCTAAGGAGACAAAAGACCTGTATGCAGAAAACTGTAAGACACTGATGAAAGAAATTAAAAACAATACAAACAAATGAAGAGATATACCATGTTCTTGGATTGGAAGTATCAACATTGTGAAAATTACTATACTACCCAAAGCAATCTACGGATTCAATGCAATACTATGAAATTACCACTGGCATTTTTCACAGAACTAGAATGAGAAATTTTAAAATTTGTATGGAAACACAAAGGACCCCAAATATCCAAAACATTCTTGAGAAAGAAAAATGGAGCTGGAGGAATCAGGCTCCCTGACCTCAGACTATACTACAAAGCTACAGTAATCAAGACAATATGGTACTGGCACAAACACAGAAATATAGATCAATGGAACAGGATAGAAAGCCCAGAGATAAACCCATGCACATATGGTCCACCTTATATTTCACAAAGGAGTAAAGAATACACAATGGAGAAATGACAGCCTCTTCAATAATTGGTGCTGGAAAACTGTACAGCTACAGGTAAAAGAATGAAATTAGAACACTTCCTAACACTATACACAAAAATAAACTGAAAATGGATTAAAGAACTAAATGTAAGGCCAGACACTATAAAAGTCTTAGAGGAAAACATAGGCAGAACACTCTGTGACATAAAGCATGGCAAGATCCTTTTTGACCCATCTCCTAGTGTAATGAAAATAAAATCAAAAATAAACAAATGGGACCTAATAAAACCTAAAAGTTTTGCACAGCAAAGGAAACCATAAACAAGACGAAAAGACAACCTACAGAATGGGAGAAAATATTTGCAAATGAGGTAACTGACAAAGGATGAATCTCCAAAAAATACAAGCAACTCACTCAGCTCAATACCAAGGAAACCCATTCCAAAAGTGGGCAGAAGACCTAAATAGACATTTCTCCAAGAAGACATGCAGATTTCCAGTAAACATTAAAATATGCTCAACATCACTAATCATTAGAGAAATGCAAATCAAACCACAATGAGGTATCACCTTACACCACTCAGAATGGCCATCATCAAAAAATCTAGAAACAATAAATGCTGGAGGGGGTGTGGAGAAAAGGGAATCCACCTGCACTGTTGGTGGGAATGTAAATTGATACACCCACTATGGAGAACAGTATGTAGGTTCCTTAAAAAACTAAAACTAGAACTACCATATGACCCAGCAATCCCACTACTTGTCATATACCCTGAGAAAACCATAATTCATAAAGAGACATGTGCCACAATGTTCAGTGCAGTGCTATTTACAATAGCCAGGACATGGAAGCAACCTAAGTGTCCATTAACAGATGAATGGATAAAGAAGATGTGGCACATATACACAATGGAATATTGCTCAGCCATAAAAAGGGATGAAATTTTGTTATTTGTAGTGAGGTTGATGGACTTACAGTCTGTCATACAGAGTGAAGTAAGTCAGAAAGAGAAAAACAAATATCATATGCTAACACATGTATATGGAATCTAATAAAACAGTACTGATAAACCTAGTGGCAGGGCAGGAATAAAGATGCAGACATAGAGAATGGACTTGAGGACATGCGGGGTGGGGAAGGGGAAGTTGGGATGAAGTGAGAGAGTAATATTGACATATATACACTACCAAATGTAAAATGGATGGCTAGTGGGAAGCTGCTGCATAGCATAGGGAGATCAACTTGACGCTTTTTGATGGCCTAGAGGGGTGGGACAGGAAGGGTGGGAGTGAGGCTCAAGAGCAAGGGCATATGGGGATATATGTATACATGTAGGTGATTCAGTTTGTTGTACAGCAGAAACTAACACAAAATTGTAAAGCAATTATACTCCAATAAAGACTAAAAATATATGTATAGCTTACCAGTAACTCTCCAAAATTTTAGCTTGGTTTATTTTCTCCACAGCATTTATCACAATATTGTTTATTTATGTGTTTTTTTGTTTTTGTTCCTTCCACCCCTTGAACACAACTCCATACAAAGAAAGATATTATTTTTCCTGTTAACTGCTGCATTCATTGTACTTATCACAAATCTGGCACATCATAGTTATTATAATAAATGTCTATATTTTAAAATCATATTAATATTTTTCAAGTGCATACAAGGTGAGACACTTAGATTCCCTCTCAAGACCAAGGCAGTCATTCTTTCAACTGATAAGAATGTTGACCACTGATGTATTATATTGAGTCCTTCCCCAGGAATTGCTCTCTGCTGAAGGAAGATGCCTCACCAAGGTCATGTCCCCTCCCTAAATATAGCCTGCATCATATCATGGGTCAATGTAGGAGTAAAAAGACCTGGCCCTATTGCCTCACTGCACTTTTTTATTCTTTTTTCGGTATGCGGGCCTCTCACTGCTGTGGCCTCTCCAGTTGCAGAGCACAGGCTCTGGATGCACAGGCTCAGCAACCATGGCTCACGGACCCAGCCGCTCTGTGGCATGTGGGATCTTCCCGGACCGGGGCACGAGCCCATGTCCCCTGCATCGGCAGGCGGACTCTCAACCACTGCGCCACCAGGGAAGCCCCTCACTGCACATTTTTGAGGGGCTTTACCAAGCTCAGCATTCCTCCTAAGATTGGATGGGACCTCTGTTGCTACCATATCATGGTTTTACTACTCCCTCTACGCAGTCCTGCTTCCTTCATTCTGTTCTAAGTTTGTTTCCAAAAGGAAGTCCCAATAAATCTCCTAAATGCAATTCTTTGTTTCAGAGTCTGTTTCCTAGGGTACTTGACATAAGGCAGCTACTTCAGAAATATTTTTTAAATCTAGCTTCTTCATCTCAACTGTCATTGACCTAGTCTCAGATTTATCGCTTCCCACTTGGATTATTTCAACAGTCTCCAAATTTTTCTTTTGTTATATACACCTTCTCTCCAACACTTTTAGAATTCTTAGTCATGAACCTCTAGCATAGTGCTTCTTAAACTTTATTGGGTCTTGGAATTCTCTGTAAATATGATAAAATTCTTGTCTTGTCCCTGACCTCACCTCATCAAATAATTGTACTTTTGCATCTATATATAAATTACTACATATAATTTTCTTGGCCTAGGACCCCCTAAAACCTATCTCTGGAACCTAACTTAAGAAATTCTGTTCAAAAGGCTTAAAGTAACTGAGTAGGCAAAACATGCAATTATTTAAGCACTCATTTCTAAGAAAAATAGAACATTAAAATTATTTTATATCTCTTTATTTACTCTTTTTTTCTGCTTGTTTTTGTTTGGCCAGGTGAACAACATTGAAAATCATCCAAGGAGAAGAACAGGAAGCCATGATAGAAGAAGGAAGATAACTTCAAAGGTAAGAAAGGGCAGTGATGTTCTTTGGCTAAAAAAACAGGGGGAAATCTCCTAGAAAAATATTTAATTTTTAAAATTGAGAGATAATTGACATATAACATTATATTAGTTTCAGGTTTACAACATAATGATTTGATATATGCATACATTGGAAAATGATCACCACAAAAAGTTAACATCCATCACCACATTTTTTTCTTACAGTGAGAAATTTTAAGATCTACTGTCAGCAATTTTCAAATATACAATGCAGTATTATTAACTACAGTCACCATGCTGTACATTACACCTCCAGGATTTATTTATTTTATAACTGGAAGTTTGATCCTTTTGACTACTTTCACCCATTTCACTCCCCCCAAACCCCCACCTCTGGCAACCAGCAATCTTTTCTCCATATCTATGAGTTCAGTTTTTTGTTTCTGTTTCTGTTTTTAAGATTCCACTATAAATGTGGTCATGAGGTATTTGGTATTTGTCTTTTTCTGTCTGACTTATTTCACTTAGCATAATGCCCTCAAGGTCCAACCATGTTGTCACATGGATTTACTCTTATAAACCCTTCAAGGCTTTTTTATGATGCTCTTTCTCTCTGAAGGAGATTGGTAGTATAGTAGTAATCCTAATCTTTTTAAATCAGTAAATAATTTGTCTCCCATCAATTATGTATAATGTAAAATCAAGAGAATTATGTGAATGCAGGTGGACTAATAAAGCACCATTAAAAAGGCTAATCCAATTAGTTAAAATCAAGATAATTACAATAAACATAGCAGGTCAGGTTTGCTTACCAAGAATGAGAAGGAGAACAATTTATTTATTAAGTTAATACAGTGGTATATAAAGCACTAAAGTATATGTTTGACTCACAGTCACTGACTCAAAAACAGTGAAAATCTTCTAATTATTGTATAATGATATTGAGGCCCAATTTATTTTTTACTATGAAGATGAACTCTTTAGATACAAAATTCATTACAAAATTATTCAAGGACGCCATCTTTTTTAAAATGTTGAGAAACTTTATAAGTAATGCACATCTTAATTACTTCATACATTTATTCCACATTTATTAGGTATTGGGCAGTTCACTACATACTTTAAATCAATTAGCCAATTTAATCTTCACAACTACTCTGAAAAGTAGTTTTATATCCCATATTACTGATGAAGAAAGGCTTAGTGATTATGGAATTAGCCTAAGATCACACAGGTAGTAAGTGAAGAGTCAAGAATCAAACTCAAGGCTACTGTCTCTATCATGTAAAATGTTCTTTAAAATGATCTATATCCATACACACATTCCATTGTAACACAGTATATCACAGTATGTATTTTTATGATCCTTATATCAGTTAACCATTGCTTTATAATGAAACACTTCAAAACTTATTGGCTTAAAATAAAAATCATTTATTTGTTCAAAATTCTGTGGGTCAGAAATTTGGACTAGGCTCAACCATGATAGTTCATCTCTGCTCTTTGAGGTGCTAGCTGGACACAATATTAAGTGTAGGGCCACAAGTGGTATAGCTGGACTGACTGATTTCACTGGCTCTCTCTTCCCACATAGTCTCTCATCATCCAGCAGACTAGCCTGGTCTTGGTCAAATGCAGACAGCATTCCTAGAGGGAGAGAATGGCAGCCCTAAGGACTCCTGAGGCTTAAGCTTAGAATGTGCACCACATCATTTGTGTTTCATTCAATTAGTCAAAGCAAATCACAAAGCCAATCCAGATCCAAAGGGTTTAGAACTAGATTCCATTTTTTGATGGAAGGAGATGAAACTAATTTGTGATCATTTGTGATTTACCAAATTCCCATTAGTAATAATAGGGAAAGCCTATTATGTAATGATTACTTGATATTTAATATAGCAATCAAAATAAATATTATTGAAATTATCAAGATGAAAACTATCTAAGAAATGCTATTATTGGTAAATTAATATGATAGACACAAATGTAATTATTTTGTTCAGCAGAAGCAATGGAGGGTTCTTTAAAATATACTCTCTAACAAAATACTTTTTAATTTTAGTGTCTTATTTTTGAAGCAACTTGTGAACATACATTTTTTTATAACTAGTTTCTAATATTCAAGGAAAAAAGCCATAGAAATTCAATTTTATCACTGCTTTCTGATAGAGTTATAAATTATTTAAAAATTCTTTATCTTCACAATGCCCAGTTGAATACATTGAGGGAATACATTCAGATAACAGAAACAAAAAGTTTCAGCAACTGATGCAACTATCTTGCCAAGTTAGAGAAAAACATGCCTTTCTCTAAACACTTTAACCCTAGGAGATTCATTCCAGTAGGTCAAAAAAAAAGCAGCTGACAAAAATCAGTGTTAAAGGAAATATAACTCACGTTCTTCACAGAATGTATAAAATGGTTAAAATGTTAATGTAGAAATATTATCAGTCTTTATTTCCCTTTTAGAAATAGTTTTCTACTAAAATAAATGAAAACATTTGGTACTAAGTAATTTAGCAGTTGGCAAGCCAATATTGCTTTGTTTGTTTTCCAATAATTAAGACTAGACATTCAGATGATTTCTATTAGAATTTGTCTTCCTGAGGTTAAAAAAGAACTTTGCTTATAATGTCAAATACTGAGCTTTCTTTTCAACCTGAGTATTGACTTCCTCCTTGTCTAAAAGAGAGCAGTAACTTCTACATCACAGGAAAAATACCAAGCATAAGATAATCAAACTCATAAATTGCTGTACTTGTTCTTTATTTATTGACTGCCAGAGTCTAGTCAAGATCCAATTAAAGCCCGAAGTAAAAGAAAAGGGAAAATTAGAAATAGATCAACAAATACACAAAACCTCTTGTGAAATCTAAATAGATTTGGCTCTTATATCTTATGCTTAACCATCTGTGAAAAATATATAAGCTAACTTCTCACTCTACCTAATGAACATGTTTTACTTTGTAGAATGATTATATCTTAAACTTGATTAATGTTGGTAATTTCCAACTGAAATCATCCATGCCCACAATACATGTCCTTTCTGGTGGCAGACACTCTGATAATATACCTTGTGTTTTGTTATCTAGAATAGTTAATACCAAGAACATTAGAAGGGCTAGGTGAAGACTCTTGATGCAAAGTTTTTACTTTTTTCAGGGAAAGTAGTTTACCAAAGACCATCAGACATTTTGCAAACTTAGCCTGGATAACAATCACATAGTAAGAGTAATAGAATTAATATTTGTGGAACACCCTGCCCTGTACTGGGAACTGGGAGCTGGGAATATATATATATATATATATATATATAAAATCACTTTTTAATTTAATTTTCACAATCCTCTGTCATAAAAATTACTATTTCTATTGCCCAAGCAAGACAACTGAGGTCCTGAGAATTCAGTAAGTTATGGAGCTAAGATTTAACTTAATTCTCTTTCAGGACTTAAGGGTTCTATGTGGCAAATTAGATCAAAGTCTAAGGGATCAGGATTCATATGGGGGCTTTATCCATGGAAAAAATCATAAAGCATGCTATGATTCCATTCATGTTAACACTCAAAAAAAAAATTTAAGACAAATCTTAGCTGCATACCCCACTGAGTTCTCAAAACTAATCAGCACATCCTCTAATCTTTGAATGTACATTCCTATATATGTGTCTTTGTGTGTATGCATGTTATCTTGTTTGATGGAACAAAGTATTTCATTAACTATGAGTGAAGTATGCATAGGGAAAATGAAGTGATTGTGATAAGAATCAGATGATATTTCTAAATTTTTAATTCATTTAATTCAAGATGTCATATCTTTGTATTACTAGGATTCAATTCACTTATTGAATTCAAACAGTCCTTTAAGGTTAACAAGAAGAGAAAAACAATATTTCCTAAAGTATCCAGATAATAATGTGGTAAAGGTCTTTTAAAAATTATAATTACCTAAATAACTTTTTTGTTCACTGCTTCACTGCTGTTTACACACATTAGAGTAAATTATATTTAAGCATATAATTCCACTTATAAATTATTATTTATTTTATGGCTTTTCAAAACACATATAATTCCAAATGCCAACTTTACATATAGAACCTGCTTCAATAGCACTTACACTTTGATACTTTAAATGTCAGCAGCCCGTCTTTGATGAGCAGCTTAACAATTCTAAAACAGCATGTACATTTATTTTAAAAAGAGGAAAAATCAGTATGCAAATTCATGTCAGTATTTCATTCTACTGCATACAAAGTGGCTATTGTTAAAAATGGTAAGTTGAAAAATGCTAGCCAGTATCCTTTTCAAACTTATAATATTCTAGTAAATTTAACTATAATACATTTAAGCTACTGAAGACTCACTTAGGCACAAAAGTGAAAAGAATATTAATGTTAGCACTAGAAGGTTGAGTATGAGCATCAGAATAATGTTCTTTTCCTGTAGACATTATATCATATGAACAGATGGCCTGCTTCTTTGCAGAAGAGATTTTCTATTACCATACAAAATACTCATGGTATAATAGAAAATGCATTGGATTGGGAGTGAGGAGACCTGAGTTGTAGTTTCAGCTTTTTCATCATTCTATATGTGTGACCTGAGGTCAGTCAGCTTCAAAAACTGAAGAAATTTGGGAGGTATGGATAACACCACATTAGACAATCATTAAATCGATTAAGTGGGCCATAGTGAACATTTCTGAAGCAATAAATAGGAATATAGCAAAGTAGAAAATATTTAAATGTCTCACACATAACAAGTACACATACTGTGTGAAAGTGCTGTTTCAGTTATATAGATGTCTTGTGGTTTGCCAGAGTGTATGATCAATCTTTCTCCAAAAACAAATTGCTAAAAATGTTGAAACACCAAGAGGATATGTGAAAAGGCTTATTATTCACACAGAGAGGCTTTCTGTGAATAGTAGTGTGGGTACCCAAATGGATCCAAAATAGCTTGAGTGAAGGGAAGGGCAAGTGGCTTTGTTTTTTATTGTGACTTGGGTGTGGGGCTAGAGTGAGGGAAGTTTGTACTTCCCTCTGGCACCAAAGGAGAGAATGTGCATGCTTCTTTATCCACTTTCCCAGATTTGGGGAAGAAGAAAAAAAGGAGTGGTTGGGCTTTAAAGTTCTCATGGTCAAACATCAAAATGGTCAGAATCTTTATTGCAACAGATACATATGTGTATACCTGGTCACTTCTTATTGAGAAGTGCTCTCAAAAAGATGTATATATAGCTTCTATTCTTGAGCAGTTTTCACCATATAATATTCAGGAAAATGAGGATAAAAAGATTTTTACATGTTTGAACTCTGGATGAGATATTGTGAGGGTAGATTTCTAGTGTCTGTGGTTCCCACTTACTTTTATCCCAGTGAAAGGGAACTTCTGCAAATGGGAAGAGGCCCTCCTTACTAACAGGTACACAGGTCCTGCTTACATAGTAAGACCTATGGTGTGTCTTGGCCATTGCTCATATTAAATTATTCTTCAGGAATAATTGAGTAGGCATTTGATTCCCTCTCAACCATATGTAGCTGAAACGTAGGAATATCATATCTACAAATATCACAGGACAGTCTGGGAAATACATATATATCAGGTAATATATCAAAACTTTCAGCCAGGGATGATACTCCCTTTGGGAAGTCATACTATTGACCCTGATGGACATCATTTTCTGAAAAACCTTCCTGAGTTGGAGCAGCTCCTATTGTTTTTATAGATACCCCTGCACACATACTTTGGAGAAACTGTTATTTTGTGGCCTCTTCCTCCTTAATGTTCCTCAAAGTAAGTATCTGTTGATACAAAATACTTATAATATTTTAAAGTGTCTCCTTAAAATTCACAATAGCTTTAATAAAAACAATCAATATCTCAGACTTGCAGGGTCATGCCTTACTGTATAAATTGTAATTTTAGAGGATGAGGGGAATATGGCGAAAGAGTAAGACACAGAGATCACCTTCCACCCCACAGATACACCAGAAATACATCTACACAAGGAACAACTCCTACAGAACACCTACTGAACACTGGCAGAAGACCTCACACCTCCCAAGAGGCAAGAAACTCCCCACGTACCTGGGTAGGGCAAAAGAAAAAAAGAAAAAACAGAGACAGAAGAATAGGGATGGGATCTGCACCAGTGGGAGGGAGCTGTGAAGGAGGAAAGGTTTCCACACACTAGGAAGCCCCTTCGCGGGCGGAGACTGCGGGTGGTGGAGTGGGGAGCTTCGGAGCCATGGAAGAGAGCACAGCAACAGGGGTGCAGAGGGCAAAGCGGGGACATTCCCACACAGAGGATTGGTGCCGACCAGCACTCACCAGCCTGAGAGGCTTTTCTGCTCACCCGCCAGGGCAGGCAGGGCTGTGAGCTGAGGCTCAGGCTTCGGTCGGAGCACAGGGAGAGGACTTGGGTTGGCGGCGTGAACACAGCCTGAAGGGGTTAGTGCACCACAGCTAGCCGAGAGGGAGTCCGGGAAAAGGTCTGGAGCTGCCGAAGAGGCAAGAGACTTTTTCTTCCCTCTTTGTTTCCTGGTGCGCCAGGAGACGGGATTAAGAGCTCTGCTTAAAGGAACTCCAGAGATGGGCGTGAGCAGCGGCTAAAAGCGTGGACCCGAGATGGGAGGGAGACGCTAAGGCTGCTGCTGCCACCACCAGGGGGCCTGTGTGCGAGCACAGGTCACTCTCCACACCACCCTTCTGGGGAGCCTGTGCAGCCTGCCACTGCCAGGTTCCTGGGATCCAGGGACAACTTCCCCAGGAGAACGCATGGTGAGCCTCAGGCTGGTACAACGTCACCCTGGCCTCTGTTGCTGCAAGCTCGCCCCGCACTCCGTGCCCCTCCCTCCCCCTGGCCTGAGTGAGCCAGAGCCCCCGAATCAGCGACTCCTTTAACCCCGTCCTGTCTGACCGAAAAACAGACGCCCTTTGGCGACCTACTGGCAGAGGCGTGGCCAAATTTGGGAGCTGTGAGAACGAAGAAGAGAAAGGGAAATCTTTCCCAGCAGCCTCAGAAGCAGCAGATTAAAGCTCCACAATCAACTTGATGTACCCTGCAACTGTGGAATACATGAATAGACAACGAATCATCCCAAATTGAGGAGGTGGACTTTAGAGAAGATTTAGGGTTTTTTCCCCTTTGCCTCTTTTTGTGTGTATGTGTATGCTTCTCTGTGAGATTTTGTCTGTATAGATTTGCTTCCACCATTTGCCCTAGGTTTCTATCAATCTGTTTCTTTTTTTTTTAATTTTTTTCTTAATAATTATTTTTGATTTTAATAACTTTATTTTATTTTACTTTATCTTCTTTCATTCTTTCTTTCTTTCCTTCCTTCCCTCCTTTAGACAACGAATCATCCCAAATTGAGCAGATGGACTTTGAGAGAAAGATTTTTGATTTTTTCCCCTTTTCCTCTTTTTGTATGTATTTGTATGTTTCTATATGAGATTTTGTCTGCATAGCTTTGCTTCCACCATTTGTCCTAAGGTTCTATCCATCCTACTTTTTAAAAATTTATTTTCTTAATAATTATTTTTAATTTAATAACTTTATTATATTTTACTTTATTTTATTTTATCTTCTTTCATTCTTTCTTTTTTCCTTCCTTCCCTCCTTCTTTCCTTCCTCCCACCTTCCCTCCCTCCCTCCCTCCCTCCTTCCTTTCTTTCTTTCTTTCCTTCTTTCCTTCTGTCCTTCTTTCCTTCAGTCCTTTCTTTCTTCCTTCCTTGCTTCCTTCCTTATTTTCTTTCTTTCTTCCTACTTCTACTAATTATTTCTCTTTACATTTTCTCCCTTTTATTCTGGGCCGTGCAGATGAAAGGTTCTTGCTGCTAAAGCCAGGAGTCAGTGCTGTGCCTCTGAGGTGGGAGAGCCAACTACAGGACACTGATCAACAAGAGACCTCCCAGCTCCACATAATATAAAATGGTAAAAAACTCCCAGATATCTCCATCACAATGCCAGCACCCAGCTTCACTCAACACCAGCAAGCTACAGTGCTGGACACCCTATGCCAAACAACTGGCAAAACAGGAACACAACCCCACCCATGAGCAGAGAGGTTGCCTAAAATCATAATAAGTCCACAGACACCCCAAAACACACCACCAGACGTGGACCTGCCCACCAGAGAGACAAGATCCAGCCTCATACACCAGAACGCAGACACTAGTCCCCTCCACCAGGAAGCCTACACAACCCACTGAACGAAACTTAGCCACTAGGGACAGACACCAAAAACAACGAGAACTACAAACATGCAGCCTGCAAAAAGAAGACCTCAAACACAGTAAGATAAGCAAAATGAGAATACAGAAAAACACACAGCAGATGAAGGAGCAAGATAAAAACCTACAAGACCTAACAAAGGAAGAGGAAATAGGCAGTCTACCTGAAAAAGAATTCAGAATAATGATAGTAAAGATGCTCCAAAATCTTGGAAATAGAATAGACAAAATGCAAGAAACATTTAACAGAGACCTAGAAGAACTAAAGATGAAACAAACAACAATGAACAATACAATAAATGAAATGAAAAATACTCTAGATGGGATCAATAGCAGAAAAACTGAGGCAAAAGAACGGATAAGTGACCTGGAAGATCACTTAGTGGAAATAACTACTGCAGAGCAGAATAAAGAAAACAGAATGAAAAGAACTGAGGAGCATCTCAGAGATGTCTGGGACAACATTAAATGCACCAACATTCGAATTATAGGGGTTCCAGAAGAAGAAGAGAAAAAGAAAGGGACTGAGAAAATATTTGAAGAGATTATAGTTGAAAACTTCCCTAATATGGGAAAGGAAATAGTTAATCAAGTCCAGGAAGCACAGAGCATCCCATACAGGATAAATCCAAGGAGAAATATCCCAAGACAGATATTAATCAAACTGTCAAAAATTAAATACAAAGAAAACATATTAAAAGGAGCAAGGGAAAAACAAAAAATAACACACAAGGGAATCCCCATAAGGTTAACAGCTGATCTTTCAGCAGAAACTCTGCAAGCCAGAAGGGAGTGGCAGAACATATTTAAAGTGATGAAGGAGCAAAACCTGCAACCAAGATTACTCTACCCAGCAAGGATCTCATTCAGATTTCGTGGGGAAATTAAAACCTTTACAGACAAGCAAAAGCTGAGAGAGTTCAGCACCACCAAACCAGCTTTACAACAAATGCTAAAGGAACTTCTCTAGGAAAGAAACACAAGAGAAGGAAAAGACTTAAAATAATGAACCCAAAACAATTTAGAAAATGGGAATAGGAACATACATATCAATAATTACCTTAAATGTAAATGGACTAAATGTTCCCACCAAAAAGACACAGATTGGCTGAATGGATACAAAAACAAAACACATATATATGCTGTCTACAAGAGACCCACTTCAGACCTAGAGACACATACAGACTGAAAGTAAGGGGATGGAAAAAGATATTCCATGCAAACGGAAACCAAAAGAAAACTGGAGTAGCAACTCTCATATCAGACAAAATAGACTTTAAAATAAAGACTATGACAAGAGAAAAAGAAGGACACTGCATAATGATCAAGGGATCGATCCAAGAAGAAGATATAACAATTGTAAATATTTATGCACCCAACATAGGAGCACCTCAATACATAAGGCAAATACTAACAGCCATAAAAGGGGAAATCGACAGTCACACATTCATAGTAGGGATCTTTAACACCCCACTTTCACCAATGGACAGATCATCAAAAATGAAAATAAAAAAAGGAAACACAAGCTTTAAATGATACATTAAACAAGATGGACTTAATTGATATTTATAGGACACTCCATCCAAAAACAACAGAATACACATTTTTCTCAAGTGCTCATGGAACATTCTCCAGGATAGATGATATCTTGGATCACAAATACAGCCTTGGTAAATATAAGAAAATTGAAATTGTATCAAGTATCTTTCCTGACCACAATGCTATAAGACTAGATGTTACAGGAAAATATCTGTAAAAAATACAAACACATGGAGGCTAAACAATACACAACTTAATAACAAAGTGATCATTGAAGAAATCAAAGAGGAAATAAAAAAAAAATACCTAGAAACAAATGACAGTGGTGACTCGAAGGCCCAAAACCTGTGGGATACAGCAAAAGCAGTTCTAAGAGGGAAGTTTATAGCAAAACAAGTCCACCTTAAGAAACAGGAAACATCTCGAATAAACAACCTAACCTTGCACCTCAAGCAATTAGTGAAAGAAGAACAAAAAAAAAAAAAGAAAGTTAGCAGAAGGAAAGAAATCATAAAAATCAGATCAGAAATAAATGAAAAAGAAATGAATGAAACAATAGCAAAGATCAATAAAACTAAAAGCTGGTTCTTTGAGAAGATAAACAAAATTGATAAACCATTAGCCAGACTCATCAAGAAAAAAAGGGAGAAGACTCAAATCAATAGAATTAGAAATGAAAAAGGAGAAGTAACAACTGACACTGCACAAATGCAAAAGATCATGAGAGATTACTACAAGCAACTCTTTGCCAATAAAATGGAAAACCTGGAAGAAATGGACAAATTCTTAGAAAGGCACAACCTGCCAAGACTGAATCAGGAAGAAATAGAAAATATGAACAGACCAATCACAAGCACTGAAATTGAAACTGTGATTAAAAATCTTCCAACAAACAAAAACCCAGGACCAGATGGCTTCACAGATGAATTCTATCAAACATTTAGCAAAGAGCTAACACCTATCCTTCTAATACTCTTTCAAAATATAGCAGAGGGAGGAACACTCCCAAATTCATTCTATGAGACCACCATCACCTTGATGCCAAAACCAGACAAGGATGTCACTAAGAAAGAAAACTGCAGGCCAATATCACTGATGAACATAGATGCCAAAATCCTCAGCCAAATACTACCAAACAGAATCCAACAGCACATTAAACAGATCATACACCATGATCAAGTGGGGTTTATTCCAGGAATGCAAGGATTCTTCAATATATGCAAATCAATCAATGTGATACACCATAATAACAAATTGAAGGATAAAACCCATATGATCATCTCAATAGATACAGAGAAAGCTTTTGACAAAATTCAACACCCATTTATGATAAAAAACCCTGCAGAAAGTAGGCATAGAGGGAACTTTCCTCAACATAATAAAGGCCATATATGGCAAACCCACAGCCAACATCATCCTCAATGGTGAAAAACTGAAAGCATTTCCACTAAGATCAGGAGCAAGACAAGGTTGCCCACTCTCACCACTCTTATTCAACATAGTTTTGGAAGTTTTAGCCACAGCAATCAGAGAAGAAAAGGAAATAAAAGGAATCCAAATCGGAAAAGAAGAAGTAAAGCTGTCACTGTTTGCAGATGGCATGATCCTATACATAGAGAATCCTAAAGATGTTACCAGAAAACTACTAGAGCTAATCAATGAATTTGGTAAAGTAGCAGGGTACAATATTAATGCACAGAAATCTCTGGTATTCCTATACACTAATGATGAAGAATCTGAAAGTGAAATCAAGAAAGCACTCCCATTTACCATTGCAACAAAAAGAATACAATATCTAGGAATAAACCTACCTAAGGAGACCAAAGACCTGTATGCAGAAAATTATAAGACACTGATGAAAGAAATTAAAGATGACACAAATAGCTGGGGAGATATACCATGTTCTTGGATTGGAAGAATCAACATTGTGAAAATGACTCTACTACCCAAAGCAATCTATAGATTCAATGCAATCCCTATCAAACTACCACTGGCATTTTTCACAGAACTAGAACAAAATATTTTGCAATTTGTATGGAAACACAAAAGACCCCGAATAGCCAAAGCAATCTTGAGAATGAAAAACGGAGCTGGAGGAATCAGGCTCCCTGACTTCAGACTATACTACAAAGCTACAGTCATCAAGGCGGTATGGTACTGGCACAAAAACAGAAAGATAGATCATTGGAACAGGATAGGAAGCCCAGAGATAAACCTATGCACATATGGTCACATTACCTTTGATAAAGGAGGCAGGAATGTACAGTGGAGAAAGGACAGCCTCTTCAATAAATGGTGCTGGGAAAACTGGACAGGTACATGTAAAAGTATGAGATTAGATCACTCCCTAACAGCATACACAAAAATAAGCTCAAAATGGATTAAGGACCTAAATGTAAGGCCAGAAACTATCAAACTCTTAGAGGAAAACATAGGTAGAACACTCTATGACATAAATCACAGCAAGGTCCTTTTTGACACACCTCCTAGAGAAATGGAAATAAAAACAAAAATAAACAAATGGGACCTAATGAAACTTCAAAACTTTTGCACAGCAAAGGAAACCATAAACAAGACCAAAAGAAAACCCTCAGAATGGGTGAAAATATTTGCAAATGAAGCAACTTACAAAGGATTAATTTCCAAAATTTATAAGCTGCTCATGCAGCTCAATAACAAAAAAAACCAAACAACCCAATCCAAAAATGGGCAGAAGACCTAAATAGACATTTCTCCAAAGAGGATATACAGACTGCCAACAAACACATGAAAGAATGCTCAACATCACTAATCATTAGAGAAATGCAAATCAAAACTACAATGAGATATCATCTCACACCAGTCAGAATGGCCATCATCAAAGAATCTGGGAACAGTGAATGCTGGGTGGGTGTGGAGAGTGGGGAGCACTCTTCCAATGCTGGTGGGAGTGTGAATTTGTACGGCCACTGTGGGGAGCAGTGTGGAGGTTCCTTAAAAACTACAAATGGAACAGCCATGTGACCCAGCAGTCCCACTGCTGGGCATGTACCCTGAGAAAACCATAGTTCAGGGGGAGTCGTGTGCCATGATGTTCATTGCAGCTCTGTTTGCAGTGGCCCGGAGATGGAGGCGGCCTAGGTGCCCATCATTGGATGGGTGGATTGAGAGGATGTGGTACATATATACAATGGAATATTACTCAGCCTTAAGGAGAAACGAAATTGAGCTATTTGTGGTGGGGTGGATGGACCTGGAGTCTGTCATGCAGGGTGAAGTGAGTTGGAGGGAGAGAGACAGGTGCCGTGTGCTGGCACATATGTATGGAATTTGAGAAAAAAAACAATGTCATGAAGGGCCTAGGGGTAGGACAGGGATAGAGATGCAGACCTACTAGAGGGCAGACTTGGGGATATGGGGAGGGCGGGGGGTGAGCTGTGACTGGGCGGGAGAGGGGCATGGATATATATACACTACCAAACGTAAGGTAGATAGCTGGTCGGGGGCAGTCGCATAGCGCAGGGAGATCAGCTCAGTGCTTTGTGACCACCTGGAGGGGTGGGATAGGGAAGGGGAAGGGAGAGAGACACAAGAAGGAAGAGATATGGGAACATATGTATGTGTATAACTGATTCACTTTGTTATAAAGCAGAAACTAACACACCATTGTAAGGCGATTATACCCCAATAAAGATGTTAAAAAAATTGTAATTTTATTGATAAAAGCCATAATGTGTTCTTTTAAATTTCTCTACTTAATGAAAAACATGAAAGAGTCGTCTTCCTCGTATATTCTTATACTCTAACCAATTGTAACCCAAATATTAACTAAGGTCTTATTGTCCAGTAAGACCTAGTTAGAATGAACTTGAATCCCTATCTATGTCTTATGGAAGTCCCAAACTATCTCCAAGAGTTCTATGAATTACTAGAGGATCTAGGTTCTCAGGGTTTCCATTAGCTCCAGGCTCCTACTTCTGCTGAAATACTTCCATTTATAAATTATCTCTTAAAGTGCTATTCCTTTTATGCCTATTTTGAATTGCTTTATATGGATAAAGAAACAATCTTTGTTAGAATGGCAGGTTTTAATAATGGTTTTATGGAAAAGTGTTTCTTGTACGAGGATTACAACATTGCAAATAACTTTTATTCTTAACTAAACTCCATACTTTATTCAGATTCTTTTAATTCCCTTTTTTTTCTAAATTTAAGGTCCTTCTTATGTTAGGGTCCTATCCTATATGCCACATTTATTCAGTGTTCATGTCTCCTTAGACTCCTCCAGCCTGTGACAATTTTTTAGACTTTCTTTGTTTTTGATAACTTTGACAGTTTTGAGGAGTGCTGATCAAGTATTTTGTAGAATACCCCTTGATTTTGGTATGTCAGCTGTTTCTCTTATGGTTAGACTGGGGTTATGGGTTTTGGGAGGTAAACTACCATTCTCAACCCATTATATCAAAAGTACATGCTATCAAAATTACATCACTGATGATGCTAACCTTGATCAACTGGCTGAAGTTGATTTTGCCATATTTTTCCACTATAAAATTATTTCTCCTTCCTTCCTTTTCCAGTTAGAAAGCCTTGCCCACATTTTAAGTGTGGGAAGGACGTCTGCTCCACCTCAGTGAGGGGCCGGTATCTATATATGTTACTGAACTTAGGTTCGGCTCCTCACCCCTCAAAAGTCAATAATGGAGGGGCAAGTGTCAGTAGAAAGGAAAGGTGCTGTATTCAGAAAAGCTGGTGATCTGGGCAGAAGGCAGACTCATGTCCCATGACCAACTCCAAAGTTTCTGCTCAGCCATGACAGTTTTTAAAGGTAAAAAGGAGAAACAATCTCAGTTCATCATTAAGGTAGGAAGTCAGATGCTTCAATTTTCCATTGTTTGCAGATCTACTGACTTCTCCTGATCTTCCTTTGGATGCTAACCTGCTGTGTCATTTACCTGCAAATTTGCTAAGAGGGAAGCTGGGGGAAGAATGTCTGTCATTCTTTAATTAATTCTTCTTTCTTACCCCTTTTAATCCAGGAAAGGAATCAACAGGTTAGGCAAGGCATTTAGTAGAACAGAAGTCAGGAGTTAGGTTAAAGGTTACATAGTGAGCTCATTTTTATAATTAAGGTTTAAGGGGAACAGAAATAGACAAACAGGAAAGAGGCAAAAGAGCTGCTTACACATACATTATATGGAATTCTGCTGTATGGGAGATAAGTCTTTTCTCCCTCATTTATTCACCTATTTATATCAGTATGTAAACATAGATATGCTACCTTATTTATTTTATTGCTCAGATTGTTCCAACTTTGGCCATTTGGAGCTCTTTCAGTTGGTTCCTCTGTTCCTTTGACATGTCCTCATCATTGTGAGGTTTTTTTTTTTTTTTTTGAGCACTTTCTTACTTTCTGGCACCATAAGATGTCCCAGGCTCATTTTGTATGTTTCCTATTTCCTGCCCCAGTTCTAGAACTGGCCATTTCTACAAGGATCTATGTTCCCTTTATTGGGGAATGGAATTAGAAACCACTATATGAGCATGGGATGTGCTTGTTGCTACTGGAGTGTCATTGCTTCTAAGCCTTCTTAGCAGATAGAGCTAGGAAATGTGTGTGTGTGTATATATATATATATATATATATACACACTAATCTGTGTATATACACAGATCTAATAAATAATATACATAAATATATATCCAACCATATCTGTATTGGTCTTGTATCTATGAGTTAAACATGAGTTTATACTGCTGTCTTCAACTCTAACTCAGTACTAAAAGGCTCATTCTAGCTTTCTCTCCTTGCTTATGCATAATCTCACTCACTACCATGGAAAAAAACCTGGCTCCCACCATCCACCAATCATTTACTTATTTATTCAATTCCAGTATATATGTGTATTGGTTTTGGTATTGATAACTTACACACAAGGGAATGACTTTTCCAATCAAAGTACAGTGTTATGTGCCATTACATTGTCTTTAGTCTTATAGGTTCCATACATTTCCAAAGTTACTCAGGTCAGCATCTTTCCCATGACCCTCTTCAGTCAGGTTATATTATACATTTGTAATGCAGTTAGATCCTGTTGTCACAGTTTGCATTTCATCCTGAGATACGCTGCCTTTCTAGTTGATGTTTTATAATTTGCATACATTAGGGTTTACTCTTTGTGCTGTAAAGTTCTATGGACTTGATAAATGGATAATGTCAGGTATCTACCACTAGATACATAACAGTATCAACACCTTAAAAAATCTCCTGTGATTTATGTAGTGCCTCTCCTCCATCTCAAATCCTGGACAACCAGTGATCAGTTTACCAATTCTATAGTTTTTCATTTTCCAGAATGTTATATAAATAAACTGATATATTTATATATGTAGCCTTCTCATACTGGACTCCTTTACTGAGCAATAAGCATCTACAGCTCATCTATGTTGGAGAGTGGATTAATAGCCTATTCCTTTTAAACAGTGAATAGTACTACATAGTATGGATATACTAGTTTGTTTATACCTTCATTTATTGAAGAACATTTTGGTTGCTCCCAGTTTTTGGTGACCATGATTAAATGCTATAAACATTCATATGCAAGTTTTCATATGGACATAAACTTTCAAGTCAGCTGGATAAGTACCTAAGAGTTTGCTTAATGGATCACATGGTAAGACTATGTTTAGCTTTGTAAAAACTGCCTAAGTGTCTTCCAAAGTAGCTGTGCCATTTTGCATTCCTACCAGAAATAAGTGAAAGTTCTTGTTGCTCCAAATCCTTGCCAACACTTGGTATTTTCAGATATTTGGTATTTAAATAATTTTAATAGATGTGTGGTGATATCTCCTTGTTTTAATTTATATTCCCCTAATGGCAAATGATGTTGAACATCTTTTTATGTGTTTAATTGCCATCTGTATATCTTCTTTTGTGAGCTGTTCAGGTATTCCCACATTTTTAAATGGGTGATTTATTTTCTTATTGTTGAGTTTTAAAAGTGTTTTATATATTTTGGATATAAGTTTGTTATCAAATCTATGTTTTACAAATCCTTTCTCCCAGTCTGTGGCTTATCTTTTCATTCTCTAATGGTATCATTCACAGAGCAGAAGTTTTAATTTTAATAAAGTCCAACTTATCAATTTGTTCTTTTATACATCATGTTTTTGTTGTTATATGTAAATTCTCATCACTAAAGCCAAGGTCATGCAGAATTTCTCCTATATTTTCATCTAGAAGTTTTATAGTTTTGCATTTTACATTTAGATCTATGAAAAGTGCATGCTGCAGTGGTATTTCAACTTGCATAGAAATTTTCCATTAAGTATTTGAAAAGTCTCATTTTTAAAGCCTTTGACCAGTCTATCACAAGAACTATTGTATACATACTTCACTGGACATATATCACAACTTGAACCATCTGCCTAGCTCCTCTATCTCCTTTTTTTGTTCACTTATAACATCCAAAAGTTATGGAACACTTATTGTGTGATAGTCACTGCTGTAAGCACTTTCCAAAGAGTAACTATATTGATTCTTACTAATCCCTATGAGTTAATCGCTATTGTTCTTCTCACTTTACAGAAATAGAAACTGAAGTACAAAGAGTTTAAGCAGCTTTGCCATGGCCATATACCAATGGTAGAGTTAGAATTTAAACCCAGTCCCTTTTCTTAATTTCTCCAATATAATAAAAATTATACCATGATAACATAATAAAGCAATAACATTTTAATATAGCTAATATAATAATAAATATATAATTTCAAATACAATAATAAAAGGTAAACTTGTTCAGTGAATAAATGTGTCAGTTATTAAATATATTTTTTCTGGTCTTACACAACATTTATAAAAATTGACTATATTCTAGACCATAAAGCAGGTTTCAACAATTTTCAAAGACTCCAATCTTACAGGAATACATTATTTGACCACAGTATATTTAAGCTATAAATCCATAACAAGAAGCTAAGTATAAAATTCCCCTATGATTGTAACATAAGCACTATACTTTGAAAGAACTCATGGATCAAGGAAGAAATCACAATGTGGACTGTAAGAAATCTTAACCTGAAAGATGATGGACATATAACTTCCAAAACCTTGTGGGATGGAGCTAAATGTTTGAATAAAGGAAAGTTAGAAGCTTTAAATATATATTTTAAAAATTGATAAAACTGAAAAACATTTATTTAAGCATCTATCACAAAGAGTTATACAAATAACAAAATTAAACTAAAGTCAAGGGAAAGAAAGAAAATCTAAGGAGCATATATTTGTGAAACATAAAACAAATGAAAAACTATACTGAAATTTGGATCTTTGGAGAAACTTACTGAAAGTCCTAATGAGGATAGCCAGGAGAAGAAAAGAGAAAGCACAAATAATATCAGAAATTAAAATTTAAAAGTATATCACTACACAATAAACAGACATTGAAAAGATCATAAATTGTGGACTTTATATCAATTAACTAGAAAATTAAGCTAAAAACAGGAAATTTATAGATAGTACAACTTTCTACACTGTGTACAAGAAGGAATAGGGAATAAGAATAACCCACTAATTATTAAAGGAATTGATACTGTAAATAAAATCATTCCCATGAAGAAAACTCTTAGCCTAAATGGTTCCACTAGTGAATTATGAAATATCTAAACAAGAAATAACACCAATCACAAATTAGTCCTAAGAACAGAAACACTTCCCAACCCAACCTGTTTTATTAAATTCTGTTTATACCAAAACTCTTTAGGAAATTTACATGATAGGACAATTACAAGCCAATCACTTTTGAGACTAGATGTAAAATTTCATCAATAAGATATATAGTAATGAACAGCAATGCATCAGATAATACAACAACCACTTCACAAAGCAGAAATTATAGGCAATACAAGAAAAGATAGAAACATATTAATAATGGTTGATTTTAGTACATCTCTCAAAGTTAAAGACAAATCAAGTTGGCAATAATAAGGAAGAATTTAGAAGAATTAATAAAACTAATAAAAGAGATTTTATGGATATATTCCAAACTGTATGCCCCAGTAATAGCAAATATGTCTTCTTCTATAAGGCATATAGAATATTTACAAAAATCAACAATATATTAGATCATAAAGAAAGTCTCCATAAATTCCACAAAGGAAAAGCAATACAAATAATATTCTCTGATTACAATGCAATAAAATTAGAAATTTATTACAGAAACAAAAGGGCCCTTACAGTTGAAAATGTATAAACGTGTGAGTGTAAATAACTTTAGAGTAAAATAGGAAATACCACCCAAATCCACCTGTTAAAAGGGACAATCAGATTGTATTTTAGGAATTGAGCTATGCACTTTAAAGGACATGGATTATTTGGAAGAAAGAAATGGAGAAGAGATACTGAATAAATATTAACTGAAAAGAAGTTGATGAGTTATATTAATATTGTATTAACTTGAATTGAGACAGAATATTGTATTAGAAAAAGTGATGAGAGGAATAATTCACCAGAGAGTTCAATTTTAATCTTATATGAAGCTGATAAAGAATAGACTATAAAAATATGAAGCAAACTACAATATTACAAAGAGAAATAGACAAATCCACAATTATAAAGATTTTAACATATTTCTTTCAGAAATTGATTTACCAAGCAGATGAAAATTAAGTATGATTTAAAAGATTTGAATATTATTTTGAGCGCTTGATTTAACTGATACATAAATATCCTTAAACCATTAATGATGATTCCATCAATGTAAAGGACCTTTTATTAAACATTCATGGCCTCTCTTTACCCCTTTCCTCAATCCTTCCAAGGTGAGATCAATTGACATCTGATTATTGACTTTTTGTAAAGAACTGGGTAAGCATAGTCCAGACTTTTATTTTATTTGCCTTTAAGGATACAACATGCTTCCAGAGGGCACATATTTTCTGCTCCTCTGCCCATACAGGGTAGGAACTGCAACATTCTATTATTGGTTGATACTGAATGAGTAAGTCTCATTCTTAGCTGCAGCATTAGGAAGCTCAGTTTGCCCCAGTCATTAACCATATTCTTCTATGTCATGTTTACCAATAACAGAAGTTATAATTTATTAACAACATGGTTTCCTCTTCGTCTTTTAAGGGAAGAATGAATGCTATATATTGGACCATCACAAGACCCAATAATAATAGAGAATACACAATGCTTTCAAACAAATATACATTACTAAAATAATTGACCTTGAACAAGATCACAAAGGCTACAGTTGTTAGTATACAAACTTTATTTTATAAGTGTAAAGGAATTAACTTAGAAACCAAATACAAAATGATTTATAAACTCTCTTATACATCTGGAAGTAAGAAAACACAGATGTTATGTATCTTATAGGTCATAAAATAAATCTCAATGACAATTAGAAAAATATGTAGAATAAATATTAAAAAATGCAGCATATATGAGAATCTGTATCTTTACATGTTTATGTTATAAAAAGAAAATTTGAAAATTAATGATTTAATTGTCCAATTCAAGATGTCAGAAATAGGGCAATTGAGTAAATGTAAGAAAATGGAAGAAAGATGATATAATACAAGAGTATAAATTAACAAAACAGAAGAATAAAAAAATATTGTCCTCAGATAAGTGATTCAAATTTGAATTCCATACTACATATTATGTTATGAAATTTAAACTGTCAGGTTTTTAGCTTCAAATCAAATCAAAATTAATAAACACTCCCACTTTTAAATGTATATGTCTTTAAATTTTTAATCTTCAATATCAAACATTTTTGCATTATGATACCTGATTAAGAAAGTTTCTGGCAGTCGATTAAAAAAAAATTCTATCCCAGTCAGTGTATTTGTTATGCTTTGTTGTTCTCTTTCCACCTGGAGTTTGAAATCATGAAAAGCTCATTTAGACTGAGTTAGTAGTGTCCCTGGGCAAATGAGATTTAAAGTAATTAATTGTTAAAATAAAAGAAACTTGAATCTATTTTTACAGTAGGAGTGTAAAAAGAATCATATCGATCTGTTTCCTATGGAAATATTACATGCAAACAGATCTCTATATTCTCTAAATTCTGGAATAGACAGTAAAAACAAACAAAAAGCACCAAAATCATACATTAAGGCCACACCATGTAAATATGCATAGTATATTTATTTTAGGTTTGTCCTCTAAAGCAGACCCTGAAATACAAGATTCTATTTTTTTTAAATGAGTTATGCTCAGGCTACCTGTAAGGTAGTGAGAGAAGCAGGATAAGGAAAGCAAAGAACTAGACAAAGATGTTTTTTTAGATGAAGTTTAGCCTCAATCTGATTCCATGGGGTGATCTGGAATGAAAATTTCACCTCAGAGTCATGCCCCCGCTACTTGAGGAAAGCGAATGAAGATTTTGCAGGCCTGTGCTGTTAACTAAGAGCTGACCTGGGTGGAGGGTATAGGCTCCTCTGCTGGAGCTGGCTCCAATCTTTCAAGGGCAATCTTCCAGTTAAGGTTTTAGGTAAGAGTCATTAGCACAGGCAGCAGATGATAAGAGAGATTCTAAGGCTATCAACAAAAGCTGCTATAAAGCTGAAGAAAATTCAATAAAGGAAAAATATATTAAAGAATGTTTAACCTTACAAGAAAAGAAAAATGGGAATTAAAATGATAATGCAGGACTTCCCTGGTGGCACAGTGGTTAAAGAATCTGCCTGCCAATGCAGGGGACATGGGTTCGAGCCCTGGTCCAGGAAGATGCCACAGAGCAACTGAGCCAGTGCACCACAACTACTGAGACTGTGCTCTAGAGCCCACAAGCCACAATTACTGAGCTTGCATGTCACAACTACTGAAGCCCACATGTCTAGAGCCTGTGCTCTGCAACAAGAGAAGCCACTGCAATGAGAAGCCCGCACACCTCAATGAAGAGTAGCCCCTGCTTGCCACAGTTAGAGAAAGCCTGTGCACAGCAAAAAAGACCCAATGCAGCCAAAAAAAAAAAAAAGAAAAAAATGATAATACAGTATCTCCACTTTTTACCAATTATATTAGCATACATTTTTAAATGATAATTTGCCTTACTGAAATGTGGCAAAGCAGGTGCAGTCACACGTTACTGACATTATCATAAATAATTAGAAACATTTTGGAACAGTATATATTGAGAAAATTAAAATTTTTAAGTTTAATATCAGTTTTGGTACTGTTAGCCTTAACCAATAATCTAATATATAGAAAAGATAATATGCATGTGATTGTTCACTACAGTATTACTTATAATAATGTAAAATGGAAAGTAATTTGTCTTCAACAACAGAATCACTAAATAAATGTTTTGTACATTTACTGTGTAGACTAATTTTTTCGAGGGTGGGCCGCATCACATGGGACTTGTGGGATTTTAGTTCCTGACCAGGGATTGAACTCAGGGCCCTCAACAGTGAGTATGTGCAGTCCTAACCATTAGACCACCAGGGAATTCCCAGTGTAGACTATTTTCAACCATTGAAAAATGCAGTTGTGTAGATTAGATTGCAAAATGGGATGGTGTTTACTGCTCAAAGTGAAGTGAAAAAACAAACAGCATATAAAATTACAAGTGCACTCTGTTTTCCAAAATAACAGTGGTTATATGTAGGTGAGTTATTATGAGTGATCTGTTCTTGTTTCTCAAATTCTCTTTAATGTAATTTTATTTCTATTATTCAAATAAGTTTCTTTTAAAACAAAACAAGGAATTACCTTTGAAAAATAGTAAAGTTTTCTTAGATATTTAATTCCCTGCACCTTTCAGAGACAGATTAAAGATTTGTTCATAAAACCTTCTCATTTTAGTTGTTTAAACAAGTTATTTTGTCAGCATAGTGTTGAGGGATAATGAGGAACAAGGTTCCTTCTAGGTCCAACCTAGCACTTGGGGAGTTCTCACTCCTCTGAGTGTTCCCTCACTCTCTCAGAGTGCTTGTGTTCATTTAACCATTCAAAAACACTACTACGGTTCTACTATATGCAGCACATTATGATCACTGTTAGAAATATGAAGACAAAGAAGGGATTTTACCAGTGAGGAACTCATAGATCAGTAGAGGTGAAACAACTATAATGGGTTGAGTTCTAGAATAGAAATAGGACTAAGTATTACTGGAATGAATAGAAAAGAGCAAGCATACTCACATATCTTGTTTCTGAATATCTTTGATTCTGTTACTCAGTGTCTCTATCATTGTATGTTTCTGATACAGCAGTTCTTTAGGGTGTCTCTCGCTTGGCAATTCTGTGAGTGTATTATTCAATAAATAGGTTTTGTAACCTGAGATGATTCTAATTCACCTCACAATTTTCAAGTTGAATTAATTCCTTTCCTCCCAATATTCTGTAGCTATTATAGATGATTCTGAATCACTATTAGGTTTCTTAAAAATATTTGCTCTCTTTCCATTAATATCTCCCAAGTAATGGAATAAAGATACTGTTAGACTAATACCAACTGAAAAACAGACACAAAAAGAACACCTCTATATCAGGTAGGAGTTTTTGTTTATAAGTAATAGGAAACTCACTACAAAATAACTTTAAAAAGTAAATGGTATATATGGGATTGTTGTCAAACCCAAGTTCATATGGCTAATGCATAGTGAGGCCAAACAAACTGAAATGTTGAAGTTTGGAGCAGAGAAAGTTTTACTGGAGGGACAAGCAAGGAGAACGGGTGGCTCATGCTCAAAAGACAAGAACTTCCTGATGGGTTTCAGTGAAAAAGTTTTTATTGACAAAATTTGTGGGGAGGGCTGCAGCATGTGTAACCCTCTTCTGATTGGTTAGTGATGAAGTAACACAGTGGTGTTCCAGGAATCTCAATCATCAGGCTTCTGGTTCCAATCAGTCTGGGGTCCACCTACTTGTGCTCAAACTGAAGTTACCATCCTCCATCTGGTTGGGGATCTTAGTTTCTTTAGAACTCAGAGATATGCATTAAATTGTTAGGCACAGGGATTGGTTCAAGATGGCGGAGTAGAAGGATGTGTGCTCACTCCCTCTTGCAAGATCACTGGAATCACAACTAACTGCTGAACAATCATTGAGAGGAAGACACTGGAACTCACCAAAAAAGATACTCCATATCCAAAGACAAAGGAGAAGCCACAATGAGATGGTAGGAGAGGCACAATCACAATAAAAGCAAATCCCATAACGGTTGAGTGGGTGACTCACAAACTGGAGTGAGTCTTTTTTTTTTTTAACATCTTTATTGGGGTATAATTGCTTTACAATGGTGTGTTAGTTTCTGCTTTATAACAAAGTGAATCAGCTATACATGTACATATGTTCCCATATGTCTTCCCTCTTGCATCTCCCTCCCTCCCACCCTCCCTATCCCACCCCTCCAGGCTGTCACAAAGCACCGAGCCAATATCCCTGTGCCATGCTGCTACTTCCCACTAGCTATCTACCTTACTGCGTTTGTTAGTGTGTATATGTCCATGACTCTCTCTCGCCCTGTCACAGCTCACCCTTCCCCCTCCCCATAACCTCAAGTCCGTTCTCTAGTAGGTCTGCGTCTTTATTCTTGCCTTACCCCTAGGTTCTTCATGACAATTTTTTTTCTTAAATTCCATATATATGTGTTAGCATACGGTATTTGTCTTTTTCTTTCTGACTTACTTCACTTTGTATGACAGATTCTAGGTCTATCCACCTCATTACAAATAGCTCAATTTCATTTCTTTTGATGGCTGAGTAATATTCCATTGTATATATGTGCCACATCTTCTTTATCCATTCATCCGATGATGGGCACTTAGGCTGTTTCCATCTCCGGGCTATTGTAAATAGAGCTGCAATGAACATTTTGGTACATGACTCTTTTTGAATTTTGGTTTTCTCAGGGTATATGCCCAGTAGTGGGATTGCTGGGTCATATGGTAGTTCTATTTGTAGTTTTTTAAGGAACCTCCATACTGTTCTCCATAGTGGCTGAACCAATTCACATTCCCACCAGCAGTACAAGAGTGTTCCCTTTTCTCCACACCCTCTCCAGCATTTATTGTTTCTAGATTTTTTGATGATGGCCATTCTGACTGGTGTGAGATGATATCTCATTGTAGTTTTGATTTGCATTTCTCTAATGATTAATGATGTTGAGCATTCTTTCATGTGTTTGTTGGCAGTCTGTATATCTTCTTTGGAGAAATGTCTATTTAGGTCTTCTGCCCATTTTTGGATTGGGTTGTTTGGTTTTTTGTTATTGAGCTGAATGAGCTGCTTGTAAATTTTGGAGATTAATCCTTTGTCGGTTACTTTGTTTGCAAATATTTTCTCCTATTCTGAGAGTTGTCTTTTGGTCTTGTTTATGGTTTCCTTTGCTGTGCAGAAGCTTTGAAGTTTCATTACATCCCATTTGTTTATTTTTGTTTTTATTTCCATTACACTAGGAGGTGGGTCAGAAAGGATCTTGCTGTGATTTATGTCATAGAGTGTTCTGCCTATGTTTTCCTCTAAGAGTTTGATAGTTTCTGGCCTTACATTTAGGTCTTTAATCCATTTTGAGCTTATTTTTGTGTATGGTGTTAGGGAGTGATCTAATCTCATACTTTTACATGTACCTGTCCAGTTTTCTCAGCACCACTTATTGAAGAGGCTGTCCTTTCTCCACTGTACATTCCTGCCACCTTTATCAAAGATAAGGTGTCCATATGTGCATAGGTTTATCTCTGGGCTTTCTATCCTTTTCCATTGATCTATCTTTCTGTTTTTGTGCCAGTACCATACTGTCTTGATTACTGTAGCTTTGTAGTATAGTCTGAAGTCAGGGAGCCTGATTCCTCCAGCTCCTTTTTTCGTTCTCAAGATTGCTTTGGCCATTCGGGGTCTTTTGTGTTTCCATACAAATTGCAAAATTTTTTGTTCTAGTTCTGTGAAATATGCCAGTGATAGTTAGATAGGGATTGCATTGAATCTATAGATTGCTTTGGGTAGTAGAGTCATTTTCACAATGTTGATTCTTCCAATCCAAGAACATGGCATATCTCTCAATCTATTTGTACCATCTTTAATTTGTTTCATCAGTGTCTTAAAATTTTCTGCATACAGGTCTTTTGCCTCCTTAGGTAGGTTTATTCCTAGATATTTTATTCTTTTTGTTGCAATGGTAAATGGGAGTGTTTTCTTGATTTCACTTTCAGATTTTTCATCATTAGTATATAGGAATGCCAGAGATTTCTGTGCATTAATTTTGTATCCTGCCACTTTACCAAATTCATTGATTAGCTCTAGTAGTTTTCTGGTAGCATCTTTAGGATTCTCTGTGTATAGGATCATGTCATCTGCAAACAGTGACAGCTTTACTTCTTCTTTTCCGATTTGGATTCCTTTTATTTCCTTTTCTTCTCTGATTGCTGTGGCTAAAACTTCCAAAACTATGTTGAATAAGGGTGGTGAGAGTGGGCAACCTTGTCTTGTTCCTGATCTTAGTGGAAATGCTTTCAGTTTTTCACCATTGAGGATGATGTTTGCTGTGGGCTTGTCATATATGGCCTTTATTATGTTGAGGAAATTTCCCTCTATGCCTACTTTCTGCAGGGTTTTTATCATAAATGGGTGTTGAATTTTGTCAAAAGCTTTCTCTGCATCTATTGAGATGATCATGTGGTTTTTCTCCTTCAATTTTTAATATGGTTTATCACATTGATAGATTTGTGTATATTGAAGAATCCTTGCATTCCTGGAATAAACCCCACTTGATCATGGTGTATGATCCTTTTAATGTGCTGTTGGATTCTGTTTGCTAGTATTTGGTTGAGGATTTTTGCATCTATGTTCATCAGTGATATTGGCCTGTAGTTATCTTTCTTAGTGACATCCTTGTCTGGTTTTGGCATCAAGGTGATGGTGGTCTCATAGAATGAATTTGGGAGTGTTCCTCCCTCTGCTATATTTTGAAAGAGTATTAGAAGGATAGGTGTTAGCTCTTTGCTAAATGTTTGATAGAATTCATCTGTGAAGCCATCTGGTCCTGGGTTTTTGTTTGTTGGAAGATTTTTAATCACAGTTTCAATTTCAGTGCTTGTGATTGGTCTGTTCATATTTTCTATTTCTTCCTGATTCAGTCTTGGCAGGTTGTGCCTTTCTAAGAATTTGTCCATTTCATCCAGATTGTCCATTTTATTGGCATAGAGTTGCCTGTGGTAATCTCTCATGATCTTTTTTATTTCTGCAGTGTCAGTTGTTACCTCTCTTTTTTCATTTCTAATTCTATTGATTTGAGTCTTCTCCGTTCTTTTCTTGATGAGTCTGGCTAGTGGTTTATCTATTTTGTTTATCTTCTCAAAGAACCAACTTTTAGTTTTATTGATCTTTGCTATTGTTTCCTTCATTTCTTTTTCATTTATTTCTGATCTTATTTTTATGATTTCTTTCCTTCTGCTAGCTTTGGGGTTTTTTGGTTCTTCTTTCACTAATTGCTTGAGGTGCAAGGTTACGTTGTTTTTTCGAGATGTTTCCTGCTTCTTAAGGTGGGCTTGTATTGCTATAAACTTCCCCCTTAGAACTGCTTTTGCTGCATCTCATAGGTTTTGGGTCGTTTTGTCTCCATTGTCATTTGTTTCTAGGTATTTTTTTATTTCCTCTTTGATTTCTTCAGTGATCACTTCGTTATTAAGTAGTGTATAGTTTAGCCTCCATGTGTTTGTATTTTTTACAGATCTTTCCTGTAATTGATATCTAGTCTCATGGCAATGTGGTCAGAAAAGATACTTGATACAATTTCAATTTTCTTATATTTACCAAGGCTTGATTTGTGACCCAATATATGATCTATCCTGGAGAATGTTCCATGTAACTTGAGAAAAATGTGTATTCTGTTGTTTTTGGATGGAGTGTCCTATAAATATCAAGTAAGTCCATCTTGTTTAATGTATCATTTAAAGCTTGTGTTCCTTATTTATTTTCACGTTGGATCATCTGTCCATTGGTGAAAGTGGGGTGTTAAAGTCCCCTACTATGAATGTGTTACTGTCGATTTCCCCTTTTATGGCTGTTAGTATTTGCCTTATGTATTGAGGTGCTCCTATGTTGGGTGCATAAATATTTACAATTGTTATATCTTCTTCTTGGATCGATCCCTTGATCATTATGTAGTGTCCTTCTTTGTCTCTTTTAATAGTTCTTATTTTAAAGTCTATTTTGTCTGATATGAGAATTGCTACTCCAGCTTTCTTTTGGTTTCCATTTGCATGGAATATTTTCTTCCATCCCCTCACTTTCAGTCTGTATGTGTTTCTAGGTCTGAAGTGGGTCTTTTTGGACAGCATATATAAGGGTCTTGTTTTGGCATCTATTCAGTCAATCTGTGTCTTTTGGTGGGAGCATTTAGTCCATTTGCATTTAAAGTAATTATCGATATGTATGTTCCTATTCCCATTTTCTAAATTGTTTTGGGTTCGTTATTGTAGGTCTTTTCCTTCTCTTGTGTTTCTTGTGTAGAGAAGTTCCTTTAGCATTTGTTGTAAAGCTGGTTTGGTGGTGCTGAACTCTCTCAGATTTTGCTTGTCTGTAAAGGTTTTAATTTCTCCATCAAATCTGAATGAGATCCTTGCTGGGTAAAGTAGTCTTGGCTGCAGGTTTTTCTCCTTCATCACTCTCAGTATGTCTTGCCACTCCCTTCTGGCTTGTAGGGTTTCTGCTGAGAGATCAGCTGTTAACCTTATGCGGATTCCCTTATGTGTTATTTGTTGTTTTTCCCTTGCTGCTTTTAATATGCTTTCTTTGTATTTAATTTTTGACAGTTTGATTAACATGTGTCTTGGCGTATTTCTCCTTGTATTTATCCTGTATGGGACTCTCTGTGCTTCCTGGACTTGATTAACTATTTCCTTTCCCATATTAGGGAAGTTTTCAACTATAATCTCTTCAAATATTTTCTCAGTCCCTTTCTTTTTCTCTTCTTCTTCTGGAACCCCTATAATTCGAATGTTGGTGCATTTAATGTTGTCCCAGGGGTCTCTGAGACTGTCCTCAGTTCTTTTCATTCTTTTTTCTTTATTCTTCTCTGCAGTAGTTTTTTCCACTATTTTATCTTCCAGGTCACTTATCCGTTCTTCTGCCTCAGTTATTCTGCTATTGATCCCATCTAGAGTACTTTTAATTTCATTTATTGTGTTGTTCATCGTTGCTTGTTTCATCTTTATTTCTTCTAGGTCCTTGTTAACTGTTTCTTGCATTTTGTCCATTCTATTTCCAAGATTTCAGATCATCCTTACTATCATTATTCTGAATTCTTTTTCAGGTAGACTGCCTATTTCCTCTTCATTTGTTAGGTCTGGTACATTTTTATCTTGCTCCTTTATCTGCTGTGTGTTTTTCTGTCTTCTCATTTTGCTTATCTTACTGTGTTTGGGGTCTCCTTTTTGCAGACTGCAGGTTCATAGTTCCCGCTGTTTTTGATGTCTGTCTCCATTGGCTAAGGTTGGTTCAGTGGGTTGTGTAGGCTTCCTGGTGGAGGGGACTAGTGCATGTGTTGTGGTGGATGAGGCTGGATCTTGTCTCTCTAGTGAGAAGGTTCACGTCTGGTGGTGTGTTTTGGGGTGTCTGTGGCCTTATTATGATTTTAGGTAGCCTCTCTGCTAATGGGTGGGGTTGTTTTCCTGTTTTGCTAGTTGTTTGGCATAGGTTGTCCAGCACTGTGGCTTGCTGGTCGTTGAGTGAAGCTGGGTGCTGGTGTTAAGATGGAGGTCTCTGGGAGATTTTCGCCGTTTGGTATTATGTGGAGCTGGGAGGTCTCTTGTTGACCAGTGTCCTGAAGTTGGCTCTCCTACCTCAGAGGCAGAGCCCTGACTCCTGGCTAGAGCACCAAGAGCCTTTCATCCACACAGCTCAGAATAAAAGGGAGAAAACGTAGAGAGAATTAGTATAAGTATGAGGAAAGAAAGAAGGAAAGGAGGGAAGGAAGGAAGGAAGGACGGAAGAAAGAAAGAAAGAAAGAAAGAAGCAAAGAAGGAAAGTAGACAAGCAGGAAAGAAAGGAGGGAGACAGGGAGGGAGGAAGGAAGGAAAGAGGGAAAGAAGGAAAAAAGACAGAAAGAAAGAAGATACAGTAAAAATAAAATAAAGTATAATAAAGTTATTGAATTAAAAAATACTTATTTAGGGAAAAAAAAGGGACGGATAGAACCTTAGGACAAATGTTGGAAGCAAAGCTATACAGACAAAATCTTACACAGAAGCATACACATACACCCTCACTAAAAGAGGTAAAGGGGGAAAAATCATAAATCTTGCTCGCAGAGACCACCTCCTCAATTTGGGATGATTCGTTGTCTAAAAGAGGGAAGGAAGGAAAGAAAGAAAGAAAGAAAGAAAGAAAGAAAGAAAGAAAGAAAGAAAGAAAGAAAGAAAGAAAGAACAAAGGTAAAGTATAGTAATGTTATTAAAATTAATTATTAAGAAAAAAATTAAAATAAAAACCATGGATGGATAGAACCCTAGGACAAATGGTAGAAGCAAGACTACACAGACAAGATCTCACACAGAAGCATACACATACAAATTCACAAAAAGAGGAAAAGGGAAAAAAATCATAGATGTTGCTCCTAAAGTCCACTTCCTTAATTTGGGATGATTGGTTGTCTATTCAGGTATTCCACAGATGCAGGGTATATCACGTTGATTGTGGAGCTTTAATCCGCTGCTTCTGAGGCTGCTGGGAGAGATTTCCCTTTCTCTTCTTTGTTCTCACAGCTCACTGGGGCTCAGCTTTGGATTTGGCCCTGCCTCTTCATGTAGGTCGCTGGAGGGTGTCTGGTTTTTGCTCAGACAGGATGGTGTTAAAGGAGCCGCTGATTCGGGGGCTCTGGCGCACTCAGGCCGGCGGGGAGGAAGGGGCACGGAGTGCGGGGCGGGCCTGCGGCAGCAAAGGCCGACGTGACTTTGCACCAGCCTGAGGCCCGCCGTGCGTTCTCCCAGGGAAGTTGTCCCTGGATCCCGGGAACCTGGCAGTGGCGGGCTGCACAGGTTCCGCGGAAGTTGGGTGTGGAGAGTCACCTGTGCTCGCACACAGGCCCCTTGGTGGCGGCAGCAGCAGCCTTAGCGTCTCCCTCCCATCTCTGGGGTCCGCGCTTTTAGCCGTGGCTCGCACCTGTCTCTGGGGGTCCGTGCTTTTAGCCGTGGCTCGCGCCTGTCTCTGGGGGTCCGCGCTTTTAGCCACAGCTCGCGCCTGTCTCTGAGGTTTGTGCTTTTAGCCGCGGCTCACGCCCGTCTCTGGAGTTCCTTTAAGCAGCGTTCTTAAACCCCTCTCCTCACGCACCAGGAAACAAAGAGGGAAGAAAAAGTCTCTTGCCTCTTCGGCAGGTGCGGACTTTTCCCCGGACTCCCTCCCGGCTAGCTGTGGTGCACTAACCCCTTCAGGCTATGTTCAAGCCGCCAACCCCAGTCCTCTCCCTGTGCTCCATTCGAAACCGAAACCCGAGCCTCAGAGCCTCAGCTCGCAGCCCCGCCCGCCCCACCGGGTGAGCAGACAAGCCTCTCGGGCTGGTGAGTGCCGGTCGGCACCAATCCTCTGTGCAGGAATCTCCCCGCTTTGCCCTCCGCACCCGTTGCTGTGCACTCCTCCGTGGCTTTGAAGCTCCCCCCTCCGCCTCCCGCAGATTCCGCCCGTGAAGGGGCTTCCTAGTGTGTGGAAACTTTTCCTCCTTCACAGCTCCCTCCCACTGGTGCAGGTGCCGTTCCTATTCTTTTGTCTCTGTTTTTTCTTTTTTTTTCTTTTGCCCTTCCCAGGTACGTGGGGAGTTTCTTGCCTTTTGGGAGGTCTGAGGTCTTCTGCCAGCCTTCAGTAGGTGTTCTGTAGCAGTTGTTCCACGTGTAGATGTATTTCTGGTATATCTGTGGAGAGGAAGGTGATCTCCGCGTCTCTTACTCTTCCGCCATCTTCCTCTCCATCTGGAGTGAGTCTTATACCACAGAAGTCCACCGACTGAAGTGAAGGTTCTAAACCGCATGTCAGGCTTCCCAACCTGGAGGTCTGGCAACAGGAGGAGGAATTCCTAGAGAATCAGACTTTGAAGGCTAGTGGGATTGGATTGCAGGACTTTGACAGGACTGAGGAAAGCAAAGACTCCACTCTTGGAGCACACACACAAAGTAGTGTGAGCATTGGAACCCAGGGGAGGGAGAAGTGACCCCATAGGAGACTGAACCAGACCTAACTGCTAGTGTTGGTGGGTTTCCTGCGCAGATGGGGGTGGCTGTGGCTCACCATGAGGACAAGGACACTGGCAACAGAAGTTCTGGGAAGTACTCCTTGGCATGAGCCTTCCCAGAGTCCACCATTAGCCCCCAAAAAGAGCCTGGTAGGCTCCAGGGTTAGGTTGCCTCAGGCCAAACAACCGACAGGGAGGGAACCCAGCCCCACCTATAAGCAGACAAGCAGATTAAAGGTTTACTGAGCTCTGTCCACCAGAACAACAGCCAGCTCTACCCACCACCAGTCCCTCCAAACAGGAAACTTGAAAAACCCTCTTAGATAGCCTCATCCACCAGAGGGCAGACAGCAGAAGGAAGAAGAAATACAATCCTTCAGCCTGTGGAACAAAAACCACATTCACAGAAAGATAGACAAGATGAAAAGGCAGAGGGCTATGTAGCAGTTGAAGGAACAAGATAAAACCCCAGAAAAACAAATAAATGAAGTGGAGATAAGCAACCTTCCAGAAAAAGAATTCAGAATAATGATAGTGAAGATGATCCAGGACCTCAGAAAAAGAATGGAGACAAAGATCGAGAAGATGCAAGAAATGTTTCACAAACACCTAGAAGAATTAAAGAACAAACACTTAGAAGAATTAAAGAACAAACAGAGATGAGCAATGCAATAACTGAAATGAAAAATACACTAGAAGGAATCAATAGCAAATAACTGAGGCAGAAGAACGGAAAAGTGACCTGCAAGACAAAATGATGGAATTCTCCACTGTGGAACAGAATAAAGAAAAAAGAATGAAAAGAAATGAAAGCAGCTTAAGAGACCTCTGGGACAACCTTAAATGCAACAACTTTCCCATTTGGGGTCCCAGAAGGAGAATAGAGAGAGAAAGGTCACAAGAAAATATTTGAAGAGATTATAGTCGAAAACTTCCCTGACATGGGAAAGGAAATAACCACCCAAGTCCAGGAAACGCAGAGAGTCCCAGGCAGGATAAATCAAAGGAGAAACATACCAAGACAGATAGTAATCAAACTGACAAAAATTAAAGGCAAAGAAAAATTATTGAAAGCAAAAAGGGAAAAATGACAAATAATATACAAGGGAACTCCCATAAGGTTAACAGCTGATTTTTCAGCAGAAACTCTGCAAACCAGAAGGGAGTAGCATGATATATTTAAAGTGATGAAAGGGAAAAACCTACAACCAAGATTACTCTACCCAGCAAAGATCTCATTCAGATTCAACAGAGAAATCAAAAACTTTACAGACAAGCAAAAGCTAAGAGAACTCAGCACCACCAAACCAGCTCTGCAACAAATGCTAATGGAACTTGTCTAAGTGGGAAACACAAAAGAAGAAAAGCACCTACAAAAAGAAGCCCATAACAATTAAGAAAATGGTAATTGGATTGTATGGATAATTACCTTAAACGTGAATGGATTAAATGCTCCAATCAAAAGAAGGAGGCTTGCTGAATGGATACAAAAACAAGACCCATATATATGCTGTCAACAAGAGACCCACTTCAGACCTAGGGACACATATAGCTTGAAAGTGAGGGAATGGAAAAAGATATTCCATGAAAATGGAAATCAAAAGAAAGTTGGCATAGCAATACTCATATCAGACAAAAGAGACTTTAAAATAAAGAATGTTACAAGAGATAAGGAAGGACACTACATAATTATCAATGGATTAATCCAAGAAAAAGATATAACAATTATAAATATATATACACACTATAGGCACATCTCAATATATAAGGGAACTGCTAAGAGCTCTAAAAGAGGAAATCAGTAACACAGTAAGAGTGGGGGAATTTAACACCTCACTTACAGCAATGGACAGATCATCCAAAGAGAAAATTAATAAGGAAACACAAGCTTTAAATGACACAATAGACCAGATAGATTGAATTGATATTTACAGGACATGCCATCCAAAAACAGCAGATTACATTTTCTTTTCAAGTGCACATGGAACATTCTCCAGGATAGATCACATCTTGGGTCAAAAATCAAGCCTCAGTAAATTTAAGAATATTGAAATCATATCAAGCATCTTTTCTGACCAAAACGATATGAGATTAGAAATCAATTATAGGGAGAAAAACAAAACACATAGAGGCTAAACAATATGTTACTAAATAACCAAGAGATCACTGAGGAAATCAAAGAGGAAATCAAAAACTCTCTAGAGATAAATGACAAAGAAAACACGATGATCTGAAACCTATGGGATGCAGCAAAAGCAGTTCTAAGAGGGAAGTTTATAGCAATACAAGCCTACCTCAAGAAACAAGAAAAGTCTCAAATAAACAATCTAACATTACACCAAATGGAACTAGAGAAAAAACGAACAAACAAAACCCAAAGTCTTAGAAGGAAAGAAATCATAAAGATCAGAACAGAAATAAATGAAATAGAAACAAAGAAAACAATTGCAAAGATCAATAAAACTAAAAGCTGGTTCTTTGAGAACATAAACGAAATTGATAAACCATTAGCCAGACTCATCAAGAAAAAGAGGGAGGGGACTGAAATCAATAAAATTAGGAATGAAAAAGGAGAAGTTACAACAGACACTGCAGAAATACAAAGCATCCTAAGAGACTACTACAAGCAACCCTATGCCAATAAAATGGGCAACCAGGAAGAAATGGACAAATTCTCAGAAAGGTATAACCTTCCATGACGGAACCAGAAAGAAATAGACAATATGAACAGACCAATCACAAGTACTGGAATTGAAACTGTGATTAAAAATTTTCCAACAAATAAAAGTCCAGGACAAGATGGTTTCCCAGGTGAATTCTATCAAACATTTAGAGAATAACTAACACCCATCCGTCTCAAACTCTTCCAAAAAGTTGCAGAGGAAGGAAGTGTCCCATACTCATTCTATGAGGCCACCATCACCCTGATACCAAAACCAGGCAAACATACTACAAAAAAAGAAAATTACAGACCAGTAACACTGATGAATATAGATGCAACAGTCCTCAACAAAATACTGGTAAACCGAATCCAACTACACATTAAAAGGATCATTCACTGTGATCAAGTGGGATTTAGCCCAGGGATGCAAGGATTCTTCAATATACACAAATCAATCAATGTGATACACCATATTAACAAATTGAAGAATAAAAACCATATGATCATCTCAATAGATGCAGAAAAATCTTTTGACAAAATTGAACACCAATTTATGATAAAAAAAAAAAAACTATTCAGAAAGTGGGCATAGAGGAAACCTACCTCAACATAATAAAGGCCATATATGACAAACCCACAGCAAACATCATACTCAATGGTGAAAAACTGAAAGCATTTCCTCTAAGATCAGGAGCAAGACAAGGATGCCCACTCTCACCACTATTATTCAACACAGTTTTGGAAGCCCTGGCTGCACAAATCAGAGAAGAAAAAGAAATTAAAGGAATCCAAATAGGGAAAGAAGAAGTAAAACTGTCACTATTTGCAGATGACAGGATACTATACATAGATAATCCTAAAGATGCCACCAGAAAACTACTAGAGCTAATCAATTAATTTGGTAAAGCTGCAGGATACAAAATTAATACACAGAAATCTCTTGCATTCTTATACACTAATGATGAAAAATCTGAAAGAGAAATTAAGGAAAAATTCCCATTTACCACTGCAACAAAAAAAAAAATAAAATACCTAGGAAAAAACTTACCTAGGGAGACAAAAGACCTGTATGCACAGAACTATAAGACACTGATGAAAGAAATTAAAGATTATGCAAACAGATGGTGAGATTTACCATGTCCTTGGATTGGAAGAATCAATATTTTGTAAATGACTATACTACCCAAGCAATCTACAGAGTCAGTGCAACCCTATCAAATTACCAATGGCATTTTTTACAGAACTAGAACAAAAAGTCTTAAAATTTGTATGGAGACAAAAAAGACCCCAAATAGCAAAAGCAGTCTTGAGAGGAAAAACTGGAACTGGAAGAATCAGACTCCCTGACTTCGGACTATACTCCAAAGCTACAGTAATCAAGACAGTATGGTACTGGCACAGAAACAGAAATATTCATCAATGGAACAGGATAGAAAGCCCAGAGATAAAGCCACACACATATGGTCAACTAGTCTATTACAAAGGAGGCAAGGATATACAATGGAGAAAAGACAGTCTCTTCAATAAGTGGTGCTGGAAAAACTGGACAGCTACATGTAAAAGAATGAAATTAGAATACTCCCTAACACGATACACAAAAATAAACTGAAAATGGATTAGAGACCTAAATGTAAGACCGGACACTATAAAACTCTTAGAGGAAAACATAGGAAGAATTCTCTTTGACATAAATCATAGCAAGATCTTTTTTGATCCACCTCCTAGAGTAATGGAAATAAAAACAAAAGTAAATAAATGGGACCTAATGAAACTTAAAAGCTTTTGCAAAGCAAAGGAAACTACAAACAAGATGAAACGACAACCCTCAGAATGGGAGAAAATATTTGCAAACGAATCAATGGCCAAAGGATTAATCTCCAAAATATATAAACAGCTCATGCAGCTCAATATTAAAAAGCAAACAACCCAATCCTAAAATGGGCAGAAGACCTAAATAGACATTTCTCCAAAGAAGACATGCAGATGGCCAAGAAGCATATGAAAAGATGCTTAACATCAGTAATTATTAGAGAAATACAAATCAAAAATACAATGAGGGGCTTCCCTGGTGGTGCAGTGGTTGAGAGTCTGCTTATGGATGCAGGGGACACGGGTTCATGCCCCAGTCTGGGAGGATCCCACACACCGTGGAGTGGCTGGGCCCATGAGCCATGGCCACTAAGCCTGCGCGTCCAGAACCTGTGCTCCACAACGGGAGAGGCCACAGCAGTGAGAGGCCTGCATACCAAAAAAAAAAAAAAAAAAAAAAAAAACCAACTACCATGAGGTATCACCTCACACTGGTCAGAATGGCCATCATCAAGCCCTACAAACAGTAAATGCTGGAGAGGATGTGGAGAAAGGGAACCCTCTTGCACTGTTGGTGGGAATGTAAATTGATACAGCCACTGTGGAGAACAGTATGGAGGTTCCTTAAAAAACTAAAAATAGAATTACCATATTACCCAGCAATCCCACTACTGGGCATATACCCAGATAGAACCATAATTCAAAATACACATGCATCCCAATATTCATTACAGCACTATTTACAATAGCCAGGTCATGGAAGCAACCCAAATGCCCATCGACAGATGAATGGATAAAGAAGTTGTGGTATATATATACAATGGAATATTACTCAGCAATAAAAAGGAATGAAACTGAGTTATTTGTAGTGAGGTGGATGGACTTAGGTTCTGTCATACAGAGAGAAGTAAGTCAGAAAGAAAAACAAATACCGTATGCTAACACATATATGTGGAACCTAGAAAAATGGTACAGATGAACCGGTTTGCAGGGCAGAAATATGGACACAGATGTAGAGAACAAACGTATGGACACCAAGGGGGAAAGTGGTGGGGGTGGTGGTCGGATTAATTGGGAGATTGGGATTGACATATATACACTAATATGTATAAAATGAAATACTAATAAGAACCTGTTGTATAAAATAATAAATTAAATAAAATTCAAAAAGAAAAAAATTGTTAGGCACATTCCCAAGGAGGAACCAGGCCAAGGTCTCATACTGCACTATTGTTTCTTCCTGCATTCCTGCCCTTCCCTGATTAACAACTGTTTGTATCTGCCCTTTGGAACTCAGGGAAGGCCTAGAAGGCTGAAAACCTTTTTCCTAAGAACAAGAAATGGGGGGTGGGGTGGGGGGCAATGGAAAGGGTTTTGTGCCCGGAAGAGCCCCAGAGGGTCCTGCTTGCTTTCAGTGTTAGAGAGTGTGGGCTGAAGCGTGGTTTGATATAGAGATTTATGATGTCATGAGGATTGCAGCCCTGTTTTCCTATAAATATCTTGGCTCTTCCCTTCTCTTATGTTGGCTTTATCTGGGGGCTGACTACTCTCGTAGCTGGGTGGCTGACAGCATCTCCCAGATTTACATGCTTTCTTATTCTCATCAAGGGGGAAAGAAAAAAGCATGTCTCCTCCAAATATTGAACAAAAGTCCTGGAGTTCCCACTTATGAGACTTTCTCAGTCATGTTCCCACACTGAGCAAATAACTTTAGCAAAGAAATTTACAAAAAATATCAGATTCTGTTGCTGGGAGTAAGTGTTGTATTGATACCACCTAAATCAAAAAGCTGTGACAAAATGAAAAGGGATACAATCATGTTGAAGTGGTGACCAATCTGCCCAATACAAAGTGACTTAGTATCTGACACATACTAAGTAGTCAACAAATTTGTTTCACTTTATTTAATTTCCCTTACATATCCAATTCTTTCAACACTAAGGAGAAAAAAAACATTCATTCGTTTTCATGCCAGATTTTTAAAAAAAAAAAGATCTTCAAGGGGAATAAAATCCTTTATAATTTATGGGTTAAAAATTCTGTGCCTTGATTTATATAAATCTAGTATTCTCCTTGTGTTTTGATGCCAATGCATTTCAAGTGTAGGAGAAAAAGGTTCTGAAAATAGGTGGAAAAGTGTGGGTGACATGGTGTTTCCCAAATGGAACGTATCTTTAGTCTCTGCTATCCACCAGTGTAGAGAGTCTTTTTCTGAGTAGGATTTTTCAATTTCCTTTTCAATCTGTGCCCTTAACCAATACTTTTTCTTCTTACTACATCAAATTGAGGTTTGGATTTTGAAGTTCCTGTGTTAAATACTTCATAATATTACATCATGTTCAATAGAGTCAAGTGAACTCTCTCACCCACCATGCAAATATCTGGCAACTCTATGTTATACATGAGAATGCTTATAATAGTGTATCATTACTCAGCATCCATTTCCCTGGAGTTTCCTGCTGATTTACTCTGAAATCATTAAGAAAAGAATCATTTGTTAGCTTGTACTTTTATTTTCTTTATATAATTGCTTAAACTTTTCACTTATGATTTGCTTAAAGGCAAAATTAAATGAAGTAATTTTGTCCACTTTTCCTGACGACCCAAGTCTGAAAACTTCAAGTGTATGCAAATGTAGTATTTATAATAAATTATTTTGGGTAAGCATCTTATGAAGGGGATGCAATGAATTTCTGCCTTTAGGAATTTTGAGCTATTAGGAAGTCTGGTATAGCACTAATAAAATACAAACACATAGTCAAATCTTATTTCTGATGCTGTTAAATGAGAACTTACAGCTTAACGAAATAGGCAATTTAGCATATAAATGTATACCATAAAAGCAAGATGTTGGCAGTTCAAAACAATAAATGTTAACCTGTGGGCAGGCTGTTACTGAGGTGTTAAAGGCCCCTGAAATTTTAATGAACTTGTTTAGACTAAGAATTTCCTACTCTAAGTATCTTGCCTGAATTTACCCACTCCCAATTTCATGCCAAATTACAGAATGAGACAGTCAAAAAGTTAGACCTGAAGTAACTGACATTTTCATTGGATTGTTTTGGCAGAAGTTTTATTTCAGCCTTTTCCCTTCACTATGATGTTTGCATCTGTCATCTATTCTGGTAATTCTCTAAGTACATTCTAGTGGCAGTCTATCTCCCAGAACCAAGAGGAGGCATGAACTGTCTCTCTTAACTCGGAGAGCCATTTTCAATGCAAGTACATAACAACATTTTTTATAATCTAAATAATATAAGGATAGCTTTATTTCTTTCTCATTTTTCTAAGCAGATACAGATGCCAGTCACTCTAATCCTCAGGAGAGAGAATACTATCTTGACAGTGGAATTCATTGAAAGGGGAACCAGAGGAGATTCTTCAATGTGGCTAGAAACTCTTAAAAACTCCATAATATCAAGCAAAAGAAGTCCAGACTCTCTGAAGTCACTCATATTGTTGACCAATAATTTCTCGTTAAACTTTTGCCTTTTTTTTCTGAGTCTTCACCAGCCTATTAGTTCTGTTAACAATCTTACTGATCTTTTTCTGTATCTTTAGCTGACTCCTCTTCTGTGGTCCCCCACATCTTAAAGTTAGATATTCTCCCAATTTCGCCCTAGTCCCTCTTTGCCTTTGTTTTTTTCTTTCTTTATTTAGGTTTATTACATTTACTCCCAGAGAGTTTCAGTTATACCTATGAAATTGACTCCAAAATCTATGTGTCAAACCCTCCTTTTCATTTGAGTTTCAGATATAATTTTCAACTTCCACTGTTTCTCAATACTGAGATAGGTTATTAATAAACTTAACAATTCCAAAACTTAGCATATCATCTTTTTAAAATATAGTGTTATAAGAAAACCACAGGCCTCAAATGACATCACTTGTGCTAAAGCCCATGATACCAAACCTAGATTTAATACCTGATCTAATTGCAGTTTAAATGTAACCTTAATGGACCAATCTGGAATTTTCTGTCATGTACAAGTAAGGTCATCAGTCATGTGCCTCTCCATCTCCCACAGGAAGAAGAAGCAATCTGCATGGTAACTTCTTTGCTTTCCCTTCTCCCACAAAAAAAAAAAAAAAAAAAAAAAAAAGATGTCCTGGCCTGAAAATAACCCTTTCTTTTATTTTGTTAATAGTTTCTTACCCCACCCTCCTTCTGTCTATAAAAATTTCCCATTTTGTACTCAGAACTCTCTTCTAGTTGCTAGATGGGATGATGCCCAACCCATGAATCACTGGATAAAGCCAATTAGATCTTCAAACTTACTTAATTTCATTTTTGGGGTTTTTAAAATACTAGTAAATAATAAAATATCAGGAATTGTTCTAAGTGCTTTACATAAAATAAGGCACTAAATTCTGAAGTAGGTACAATTTCTACCATCATTCCCATTTTACAGATAAGGAAACTGAGCCACAGAATGTTTCAGTGACTGCCCACGGTCATACAGCTGGTAAATAATAGAGCCAGGACTTGAGCTTGAAAATCTAGCACTAGGGTCCTTGTTCTTAACTACTTTGCTTTGCTGCATGGTTTCCCTTACTATTTTCTATTGATTTTACCTCTATTCTCCTCACATCAACACTTATAATCATATATTTTTTTTACTTTTTCTTGTTACTCCCCACCCTTCTTCCCACATCAGATCAGTTGCTAAATTAACAAGTCTTGTATTTCTACCACTTCAGGTTTGTTTTTATTTTTTGTGAGAGAGTGGACTCAATTTGTTTTCCTAACTCCAGCCTCTCTCCATTCTAATTCAGCAGTGGGGAGATTAATTTTACTACAGCACAGCTCTAATGGAGCTCCTAACAAATTTCTTTCTACTTACAGAAAAAGAGAAACAAAAACAAAACAGACTCTTCAAACTGAAATTCATGGTTCTCCACAATATATGGCTCCAACCCACTTCTCTAAGCTTATTTATTATGTTTCTAATACATGAGATCCATTGTTTAGCCATGTTGAACTGCTTGTTTCTGTCTTTGGTAACCTCATCTAATTCTATCCCTAATTTCATAGCTATTCATTTTGTAGTCTTTATGCACAACAAATATAACCTGTCTGTTAGTTCCTGCCTTTCCTAATTACAACTCAGCTGCTAGTACTATTGATCTCCAATATATAGGCTCAATCCTGCCCATTTTAGGGGCCAGAACCAAACAATCTTATTGATATATGAAGAATGCTATTTTGTGGTAAAAATATAAAGAGACAATAAAAAACTAGGAAAATAAATATAAATGGCCATTAGCAAACAAAATATTCAATATTGTTTGTAATAAAAAATCAATATTAAAACAATAACCAATGTTTTATGAGATGGTCAGCTTCATAAACTTGTGATGAGTATTATTTATTTTTTTACTATATCATTACTGATTTTATTCAGAAACCCATCCTTGTTGGTTTTGTCGCTGTTGTTTAAAAAAATTCCCATTATGAACTAGTTTGGTCAATCAACTACACTTTCTAGAAGACATAGGGTAAAAATGGCATGGCTTAAAATTGCCCTCATCTTTCATGATCTCTCCACTACCTTCTGTCCACACTCTGGTCCCCAGACCCTGACCTCCATCTATGCTTCTTGCAATGGTGTCCATATAACTCTCACCACAATTCTCTAGAAATGGGCTTCAAACGCATGAAGTTGCAGAAGCCTTCTCCTGCACACACTGCCTTTTCATACTGGTGGCATCAGGCTTCTCTGACATCTGTCCCAGAGGAGAGCCTCAAGTCAATTAAATCCTTTTCTGCATCTTCTTCAGGACGAAACTTGACATACATGTTTACACCTAGGTGATCTCCAAGGTTATCACAGACGTTCTTCTCTTCAACTTAACCCTATTTTTCTATTTCTGTAAAAACCTCCTCAAAAAATTCATCATAATGTACTTGCATTTTGACATCACCCATAGCACAGCACAAACTGTCAGCAGGCAATGAAGAGTTTTGAAGGTTATGGTACATGTTCAAGCAGGCAATGGTCTGGTTGGTTTATTGTGCGACTGAGAGGATCTGTCTCCATGAGGACATACTCCAATTGTGAAACAAAATGAATAGTTGACTTTGTCTTTTTTGGTGCCAAAGATGGAGATCAAGTCGTGTGCCATTTCCCACCTGCCGCTGCCAATACTACTGCCTGCAAAGCTGACCTTCTATGAAGGGAATTTAAATAGGCACAACCTTTGGGGAAAGCAATTTAAAAAAACAGCCTATAACAGAAAACAAATAGAAAAAAACTTAAATATTCATGATAATAATAATCACTAAGTTAAATATAGTATATCCACTCTATTGAATTATTCATATTTATATGTACTGAGATAGAAAGTTCTTTAAGATATATTTAATTGAAAAGTAATGGTTGCAGAATGATGAGCACCATATTTATAACAATACATACAGATAAAATATCCAGAAAATACACAAAAATGTATATAAATTTATGTGTGAATTATAATGTGGTAATTGTAAGGTCCAATATTAGTGTACTGTTGAATAAATTTTGGTACATCCATATGGTATTTGAAAATCATATGTAAATATTTATAATATAATGTTATATAAGTAAAGTAAGTTATAGTTTATATCTCTGGTGTCAAACACAGGGCCTGACACTGACAAGTGAATGTTCAATGAATACATGTGTGTATATTACAATATTAATTGGAAAAAGAAAAGATAGCATACATGCTCAGAGTTTAGAAGGAACTTGACTAAAAATTCAGCAGTGATTATTGATGGGTAATGGGCATAAGAATATTTTAAATATCACCCATGCAAATATTTCTTCCACAAATTTTTTTATTGTGGTAGAAAGAATAACAGTCCCCCAAATATGTCCATGTCCTAATTCCTGGAACCTGTGAATATGCTAGCCACCTGGTAAAAGGGACTATACAGATGTGATTAAAGACATTGATTATCCCAGAGATTATCACAGATTATCCAGGTGGGCCCCACCTAATCAAAAGAATCTTTAAAAAGGAAAGAATGTTCCTCAGCTGTGGTCAAAGAGAAGTGTGTGTCAATGTAAGTGTCAGAGAGATTTGACATTAATGGTTTTAAAGATGAAAGAAGCGGGGTGCAAGCCAAGGAATGCAGGTTACCTTTAGAAACTGGAAGTGAATTTTCTTGTAGAGCCTCCGGGAAGGAATGCAGACTTGCTGACACCTTGATTTTAGTTCAGTGAGAGCCATGTTAGATTTATGATCCACAGAACTATAAGATAATAAATTTGTGTTGTTTTAAGCCAGTACGTTTGTGGTAATTTGTTATGGCTGCAATAGAAAACAAATGCATTTGTTGAATACAAATTAAAAGTATAGATACACACACACACACAAACAACAACAAAATCATTGTTAATCCCACACCAGATATATCTACTACATTATGATATATAGATAGATACATAGAACATTTTTCTTTACAAATATAACACATCTCAATAAAAGGCAACTTCATTCTTCCAATTGCTCAGGTCAAAATCCTTGGCATCAGTATTGTTTTTTTTTTCTTATATACCACGTTCAATTAATCAGCTCTATATTTGTAATAATCTGACCATTCTCACCATCTCCAAATACTACTTGGATTTCCATAGCCTCTAAATCTTCTCCCTGCATCCATACTTGCCCTGCTAGTCTAGTCACCATAGAGCAGCCAGAATTATCCTTTACAATTATATATCACTCACCTTCTAAAGATATCCTCTCTTTCAGAATAAATCTAAATTCCTTGCAGTTGCTTATGAGTCCCTAGAAAGATATGGCCCTCCGCTGCTTCTATGATCTCATTTCCTATCACTATTTGCTCTCAGTCACTCCATGGAAGCCATTAATACACTCCATGTTTTTTCCCCCCAAATACCAACCATGTTCATAAAACAGGACTTTTCCATTCTGATTCTTTTGCCTAGAGTGTTCTTCCTAAATATGTTTATATGGCTCAATTTCATTTCTCTTAAATTCCTGCTCAAACGTCATCTAACCCAGTGGATTTCCATGACCTCCATAACACCATCTTCCCCATATTCTCTATCCCCTTTACCCTGCTTTATTTTTCCTCAAAAAACTCATTACTTCCTGAAATAAATTATACACATTTCAGATATTGTATATGAAATTGTATAGTTATATGCATTTTGTTTTGTATGTATTTTTTAAGCATTTGTATGTGTTTTCTTCTTTTCCCAGGGTATGGAACACTATAAATAACATAAATGTTTTTCTCTTACAGTTTTGGAAGCACATGTATATGAAATGATCTCTTCCTAGTTACTTTTGTTAGTGTACGTCTTTGAGTTTGAAGCTGTTATGTATATTGCCACTGTGAACACCCTTATTGGTGTGCCTCAGTGTAGGGTTTTGGGTTTTTTTGGGGCATTTATCCTTCTTGGTGGTCTCTGAGCTTCCTGTATCTGTAGGCTGGTGTCTGACATTAATTTGGAGGAAATTCTTAGTCATTATTTTTCAAATATTTCTTCTGTTTCTTTCTTTTTTCTCCTTCTGGTATTCCTGTTATGTGTATGCTACACCTTTTGTAGTTGTATCACAGTCCTTGGATATTCTCTTCTGTTTGTTTATCTTTGTTCTCTTTGCTTTTCAGTTTTGGAGGTTTCTTTTGAGATATCCTCAAACTCAGAGATTCTTTCCTTAGCTGTGTCCAGTCTACTAATAAGCCCAGCAGAAATAATTCTTCATTTCTGTGTTTTGAATCATTAGCATTTCTTTTTGGTTGTTTCTGAGGATTTTCATCTTTCTGTTTACATTGCCCATCTATTTTTGCATGCTATCTACTTTATCCATTAGAGCCCTTACCATGATAATTATTGTTGTTTTAAATTCCTGATCTGACAGTTCCAACATCCCTTCCATGTCTGGTTCTGATCTGTCTCTTCAAATTGTGTTTTTTTTTTTGCCTTGTCTGTATTTATGTCTTATAAATTTTTCTTAATAGCTGGAAATAATGAACTGGGTAAAAGGAGCTGCTATAAATAGGACTTCAGAAATATGGTGGTGTGTGTATGTGGGGACAACGTTCTGTAGTACTATGAATAGGTCTCAGTCTTTTAATGAGTCTATGCCTCTGGACTATGAACTTCATAGTGTTTTTCTCCCCAATTAGATGGGACAGGATGGCTAGAGTGGGCTGGAATTGCAATTCATCAGTTACTGTTCAGGTTTTACTATCCCAGCCCTGGTTCCTTTATTGGCTTCCACTCATGAGTCTCTGCTCTTGTAACTGTAACTCATATTCACTTGTCTGTCTCTCCAATTTAGGAGGCAGTGGTTTGCCCTGTGTCCTCTCTTCTCTTCTAGATCCAAGAAGAGTTGTTGATTTTTCAATCTGTTAAGCTTTTTACTTGTTAGCATGGAGTGTCAACTTCCAAGCTCCTTACATGTAGAACTGGAAATTGGAAGTCTCTAAAGGGTTTTAAAATTCACTCCAATTGTTTTATATTCCAATATCCTCATCTGTGAGTTTTGTTTAATTGTCTTTCAATAACATGAAAATGTGAAGAATTTATTTTTTCACAGAGAGTACATCGGTTAAACAATCTTAAGTCTATGTGTTTCCAATAAGCCCTTTTGGATATCTTCACATATGAATGAAAACTTGATAGGGTATAAAATTCATGGGTGATAACTTTCACTGAGTAAAACTCTGTAAACCTTGTTTTATGCATCAAATACCTTTATTATTTTAAAATAATCTATTTGTATAATTTTATGAGTACTATACAGTTTTGATGATAGTGGTTTTATGATACATTTTAATAGCTGGTGAAATGAGTCCTCACTATTTGCATTTTTATTATTTTATTGAATATACTCAGGCATTTTTTATTTTATATAATCTTTTAAATTATTTTAAACCAATTTCAAGAATTCCAGTCCCATACACTTTTCTAAATGAAACTGCATTAAATTCATAAATTAATTTTGTCAGAATTAATATTTTCATGGTATTCACTTTCCTTCTAAACTCATGACACATTTCTAGTTGTTCTGATATGATTTTATGTTCTTCAATTTGATGTTTTGGTAACAGTTTTATTGGGATATAATTGACACATCATACAATTTACCCATTTAAGTGTACAATTTAATGACTTTTAGTATGTTCACAGAGCTGTGCAACCATAACCACAATCAAATTTAGAAAATTTTCATTATCCCCCAAAGAAGCATTATACACTTTAGCTATCTTCTGGCAATCCTCCCCATTTACCTTAACCTAAGGGACCCATTAGTACTCTCTGTTTCTATGGATTTGCCTACTATGGATATTCAATATAAATGGAATCATATTATGTGTGGTCTTTTGTGACTGGCTTCTTCCCCTTAATATAATGCTTTCAAGGTTCATATGAGTTATAGCATGTATCAGTATTTCATTTATTTTTATTGCTGAATAATATTCCATTCTATGGACATATGACATTTGGTTATCCATTCATTGGTTGATAGATATTTGGGTTGTTTTCACTTTTTGGCTATTATGAATATTATGAACATTCATGTACAAGTTTTCATGTGAACATATATTTTCACCTCTCTTGGGTATATAACTCGGAGTAGAATTGCTAGGTCATATGGTAAATCTATGTTTAAGCTTTTGAAGAGCTGCCAGACTGTTTTCCAAAGTATCTGCACCATTTTACATTCCTTCCAGCAGTGTGTAAAGGTTCCAGTTTTTCCAATTCTTTGTCAACACTTATCTTTTTGATTATAGAAATTCTATTGGTTGTGAAGTGGAATCTCATTATAGTTTTGATTTGCATTATCCTAATAATTACTGATGTTGAGCATCCTTTCACATATCTATTGACCATTAGTATATATTATTTTGAGGAATGTCTACTCAAATTCTCTGCCTATTTTATAATTCCATTATTTGTCTTTTTATTATTAAGTTCTAAGAGATACGATTTGCAAATATCTTCTCCCATATTCTCTCCCATTCTGTTAGTTGTATTTTCACTTTCTTCATGGAATCATTTGAAGCACAAACATAATCTTTTAGTTTAATAGATTGTAATGAAATCCAATCTATTTATATTTTTCCTGGGCTAGTTTACAGCAGGTACAGAAGAGTCTCCATTAGTAAAAGAGTGCATGCCCCATTATGTGAATACTTTTAAAACCTCTGCTTGTACATATTTAATAATGTTTTATTAGCCAAAACAATTCACATGACCAAGGCGAAACTCAAAGGTAGAAAGATATACTTAACTCCTTAATGGGGGGAACTGCAAAATATTGTGGCTTATTTTGGCAAAATCTATCACATCCTTAATTAAGTGACACTTCTACTATGATGTTTCATTCCACAACTAAGAACCAGGACTCTGAAACTTGTCTAAGCTCAGTTCACAATACTTTTTTGAACACTAAAAATTAGGCTTTTCAATTTGAGTCAACTATACAGGTCTATTGCCTTTGGTTCATCTATAACTTGCTTATCCTATTACCTGCCACAAAGAATCCAGAATGCTTTCAGACTGAGCCACCCCAGATATAACACTTTCCTATCACCATGCTTTCTTAGGACACCTAACTTACTCTAGGTTGTCTTATATTTATTTATATACTTGTCTTTGCTACTAGATCATGAATAACCTTGAGGGAAGGGATCATATATTACTTCTCTATCTCTGACAGTCTTGCCCATGACCCTGTCTCTTGTCTTTTCTCTATATTTGTAGAAACCACTAAACCAGAGCACAGATTCTCATTTTATTTTTGTTTGTTTAGCCTTGCCACACTTCCAGATAAAAGATTTGGCTACATAGATGTTCCATAAGTTATTTACCACAATTAGAGTTTAGATTGGGCTGTGGTTGTTACAGATTTCCCATACCTATGGAAACTTCATTCAACAAACTGATCCAGTAAGAACATCTGACCACTGAATCATTGAACTTTATACACTGCTGTTCTATGTATTTATTTGCAATAATCAGCTCACTGTAGTTTATCCAGATGAAGGGCATATGGAAAAACTTTAATGAATGGGTTTCTAATTCCATTTTTCTTAAGGGAAATTTCTTCATTATTGGTTGCTGACTATTCTCTCTCTCTCTCTCATTGTTATTATTCTTTTTTAATGAACAAATGATCCCATCTTTGGCTAGTATGAGCCCCTTCAAGTTGACTTCTGTGGGATGTTTTTTGTCATGATCCTAATAGTTTTTGATAGCTTCTTAGATTTCAGACATGACAAGGTGCTCTAAATTCAATTTGTACATTTCCTAATTCATACCGGAATTAGCTATTTCTCCAAAACTTCCTTCTTTTAGTAGAACATTGTATTTATAGACCACTCTTTTTTTGTGCTAGGAATGCTCATTGAAATTGGGTTGGTTGTTTCTCCTATTTAATTATCTAAGGCCTTTGTAGAATATTAACAGGTTTGAAAAATGATGAACTGTATCTTGTCTCTAACTTTAATAGCAATGTTTCTAAAGTGGTAGCATTAAGAATAATGCTTGTTGCATATTTATAATAGATTGCCTCAATCAGGTTAATGAAGTTCTCTTGTTTACATATTTTGGTAGGTAACTTTCTCAGGTTAGGTGAAGTCTCTATCTTTATGTTCTGAAAAAAAATTAACATGAATGTGTATTGAACTTTAATTGAATGATTACATCTGTTATTACAATCACATAGGTTCTTCTGAAATCATTTTATATGATATATTTGATTAATATATTTTCTGACCTAAATATTTTTTGCTTTTTGAAAATAAGCTTTTCTTGGTCATGATATATATATATATATATATATATATATATATATATATATATATATATATATATATATATACATATATATAATTTTTTTTAACATGATAGAAAAAAATTTTTATTGTTGTGGAATTTTTATATGTATACTCATAATTGACATTAGTCTATAATTGTCTTTCTTTTACTGATTTTTTCTCCTGAATAAATTAAGGATATATTTTCTAACCTATGAAAAATTTTAAATTATATAGGAATTATCTTTTTTCTTTGTATTTTTGGTAAAAATAATCTGGAACTTTTATGTGTGTTCTTTCAATTATTGATTAAGTTCCATTGATTCTCTATTTCTCTTTTGGTCTGTTTTACTAATTTTTTTTGAGGTATTTATCTCATCTAGTTTCAAATGTTGGATAAATTTGTTCATAGTATTTTCCGATGAATTTTTTTTTTTTTTTTTTTTGGCAGTACACGGGCCTCTCACTGTTGTGGCCTCTCCCGTTGCGGAGCACAGGCTCCAGACGCACAGGCCTAGCGGCCATGTCTCACGCGCCCAGCTGCTCCACGGCACGTGGGATCCTCCCGGACTGGGGCACGAACCCACGTCCCCTGCATCAGCAGACGGACTCCCAATCACTGCGCCACCAGGGAAGCCCTCTCCAATGAATTTTTAATATCTATACTGTCTTTCTAGTTATACTCTCCTTTTGTCCTTAATTTTATTTATTTGTATCTGCATCTTTTCTTTCCTACTGATCAATATTTCTTTCTATGTCTTTCCAGAGAACAAGGTTATGTTTTCTTTATTTTTAATTAATTATTTGTTTTTATCTTTATAATTTTTCCTTTTCTTTTATATTTAGGTTTAGTTTCCATCTCCATGACTCTAAGTTGAATGTTTTAGTGATGAATTTTCAAAATTAAAAAAATATATATAATTTTTGTATAAATTTCCCTCTAAATAACAGTTTAGCTACATCCCCTAATTTTTTTGTAGTGCTCATTAGGATTCAGATCTAAATATTGTGTAATTTCCAGTATAACTACCTCTTTAACTCACAATTTATTGAGAAGGACATTTTAAAGTTTCTAAATATTTCTCAACTATATTCATATTGTGATATTTTATTTACTTGCATTTTGGTCAAAGGATGTTATCTTTATTATGTAACTTTTCTGACTTTTGTACGTCATTTTGACCATTACATGTTTATTTTTCATTCATGTTCCCTGCATACTGTTCTTCAATATATATATTCTGTATTTGGAATTCAGCGTTCTCTCTCTCTCTCTCTCTCTCTCCCCCCCTCCCTCTCTCTCTTTCTCTCTCTCTCTCTCTTTCTATATATATATATATATATGAATATATATATATAAATATATATGTGTGTATGATGTGTATATATATGCATGTATTAGATCAACCTTGTTAAGTTTGTTGCTCTAATCTTCCATATCTTTACTAATTTTGAATGTTTGTTGTTGGACCTATCATATTAAAAAAATGCCCAGGTAGGAGTCATATTTCTGTACCTAAGGAAAGTGATAATAGAGTAGTTTTGCTTACTAATGTGATATGAAAAATTCTTCAAAAATCAGGAAAGAGATAATTGATAAATATGATATACATTTTTAAATTATTATTGAAGTTTTATGCAGTATATAGTAATGTTATATGGTATTAATTCACAATTTTTTTGTCTAAAGCTTTTGCTAAAATAATTACAGTATCAATGTCATTATTACTTATTATCTTCATAATTGACATGATTATCATCATGATAATTGATACCTTTTTTTGAGTCTCATTGTATGGTAGACACAGAATACTTTTTATAACAACATTTTTTTTTTGGCTGTGCCAAGGGGTATGTGGCTCCCAGATCAGAGATCAAACCCGTGCTCCCTGCAGTGGAAGCACAGAGTCTTAGCCTCTGGACCACCAAGGAATTCTCTATATACACTATTAATTCCTTATGAAAGTTCTCTGAAAAATCTGCTAATACAGCTGCCATTTGTAGATGAGGAAACTAAAGGTAAGAGGCTATGTAACATATTCTAAATCAAATAGTTTTACGTACCAGAGCTGGGATTGTGAGCAAATGTGTCTGATTTTAAAGTCTTTGCTATTTGCTTCTATTCTCTATACTTCAATGCATAACCAACTTGTTTTTTCATATTTTCTCACAAAGATCATCTTTCTATTTATAGCTATAGTGCCCTGTGTGTGTGTGTGTGTGTGTGTGTGACTGTCCAGCCACAGACACCTTTCCTTACTTTGATCCTGATACCTGAGCCTGGGTCACACAAACCAGGCTGAACTGTTCAAGCTGTGCTTTCGTCGTGTGGCTGGACACAGACATAAAACTGCAGAGAACACAGATTTTCAATCTCCTTCTTTCTGCTTACCTAGAAGTCTCCTTCAGGCTGTAGGCACCTCAGTGGGGTTACTATCAAGCTAAGGATGGTGACCTGCAGTTACAACATAAGAAGTAAACAAATTTCCAAATAAGGAGTTTGTTTCAAGGCTGTTCCTCTGTACTTCTATAAGCAATCCCAAATAAGAAACTGCTTTTCCCCCTTAGGGTAGAAAGGTAGAAGGATTCCTCCACAATCTAGGCAAAAAGCAAGATCCTAACTATATCAGGGTGAATAACCCTAACCTCGGATTGGGGTTCTTCAAACAAGGGAGTAAAAATCCAACATCAAAATTTCTGGATCATTAAGTTATGCATGAGAGTTTTTCACACTGAATTTGACTTTTATGTGCTTTCTTGAGTTTAAGAACCTATTTACCCACTAACATTGTACATGTTTTACCCATCAGTATTATTCTTAAACAAATGCTCTTTTGACCTTTGAGAAATACATTTTTAATTCCTTATCTCACACTAAGATAAATGTATCTATAACTTGAAGAGTTACCAATCCAAGAATATTTGTATGCTAATCAAAATCAAAGTCCAATATTTAGAGGCAACAATATGGAATTTCAAGAATTACCTTCTCTATAAGCATTGTTTTTTTCCCGACCCTTGAATTGTATTATTCAAGAGCATCACTTACAAAGTTTACTGACAAGACCATCCCCTCAAAACAGACATAGCATCTTCAGTTGCCCTTAAATTTTTTCTTTCTGTACCTTGCTTACAGGTGCTTCACATTTGATCACCAGGGGCTAATTACTTCATTTTCCTTCCACTATCAGTTTTATATGCAATCTCTCTCTTTATGGAACTGTAAAAAACAGAAACATCAATTAAATAGAATTGGGAGACAAGAAGGGGGAGGATAGGAGAGCCCAATGGAAAGAGAAAGGCTCCTCTTCTTTCCTGGCAACAACTCAACCAGTGAAAAACCATGGACTCTTTGTTTACTATAACCCTCCCAACTTCCTTTTACCCTCTATAAGTTCTTTTTTTATATACGTGGGCCTCTCACTGTTGTGGCCTCTCCCATTGTGGAGCACAGGCTCTGGACACGCAGGCTCAGTGGCCATGGCTCACAGCCCAGCCGCTCCACAGCATGTTCCCGGACTGGGGCACGAACCCGTGTCCCCTGCATCAGCAGGTGGATTCTCAAGCACTGCGCCACCAGGGAAGCCCTATAAGTTCTTTTTTAAAAAGTTTTTATTGGAGTATAGTTGATTTACAATGTTGTGTTAGTTTCAGGTGTACAGCAAAAGTGAATCAGTTATACATATATATGTATCCATTATTTTTCAGATTCTTTTCCCATATAGATTATTATAGAATATTGTGTAGAGTTCCCTGTGCTATACAGTAAGTTCTTGTTAGTTATCTATTTCACATATAGTAGTGTGTATAGGTTAATCCAAATCTCCTAATTTAACACTTCCTCCCACATTTACACTTTGGTAATCATAAGTTTGATTTCGAGATCTGTTTGTTTCTGTTTTGTAAATAAGTTCATTTGTATCATTTTAAAAATTAGTTTCCACATATAAGTGATATTATATGAAATTTGTCTTTCTCTGCCTGACTTACTTCACTTAGTATGATAATCTCTAAATCCATCCATGTTGCTTCAAATGGCATTATGTCATTCTTTTTACAGCTGAGTAATATTCCATTATATATATATATATATATATATATATATATATATATATATATATATATATACCACATCCTTATCCATTCCTCTGTCAATGAACATTTAGGTTGCTAACCCTCTATAAGTTCTCTTCCCCTTGCTGCTCTATGGGGACTTGAACTTGGCTCACCATGGTTGCAGACTCTGAATTGCAATTCTTAGCTAATCCTGAATAAACCTATTTTTGCTGGAGAAATAGCTGGCAGTCTATTTGTTTTAGATCAATAGAACTGAACAACTTTGTTTCAGGATTAGTGGATAAATGTGTATTATAGGTATTCACTATAGATGAGCATATATTGTTACTGTTTGCTCATGGAAGGTGCAAAAAAACTGTTGAGGAGACTGGGAATATTAGATGCAGTATAATTTAGTGGGTACAGTCTTGGGTATTGAAATTAGTCAGATCTAAATGAAAACTACAGGCACATCTCAGAGACATTGTGGGTTCAGTTTCAAACTACCACAAAAAGGGAATATCAAAATAATGCAAGTCTTACCAATGTTTTGGCTTCCCAGTACACACAAAAGTAATGTTTACACTATACTGTAGTCTATACTAAGTGTGCAGTAGCATTATGTCTTAAAAAACAATGTATATACCTTAATTAAAAAATAGTTTGTGGCTAAGAAATATCATCATCTGAGCCTTCAGCAAACCATAATCATTTTGCTGGTGGAGGGTCCTGTCTCAAAGTTGAGAGCTGTTTACTGATCAGGATCGTGGTTGCTGGGGTTGGGGTGGCTGTGGTAATTTCTTAAGATAAAGCAACACTGAAGTTGGGCACCCTGATCAACAATTTCCTTTCACAAATGATTTCTCTGTAGCATGCAATGCTGTTTGGTAGGATTTTACCCACGGTAGAACTCGTTTCAAAATTTGAGTCAATCCTCTCCAACCTTGCCACTGTTTTCAACTAGGTTTATGTAATATTCTAAATCCTTTGCTGTCATTTCAACAATCTTCATGGCAACTTCACCAGTAGTAGAGTCCATTTCCAGAAACCACTTTCTTTGCTCCATAAGAAGCAACTCCTCATCCACTAAAGTTTTATATTTATAACAAATAAAATAATAAGAAAGCTTGAAATATTGTGAAAATTATCAAAATGTGACACAAAAACACGAATTGAGCAAGAACGGTTGGGAAAAATGGTGCCAATAGACTTGCTTAATGCAGGATTGCCACAAACCTTCAATTTGTAAAAAACACAGTATCTTTGAAGCACAATAAAGGGAAACACAATAAAATGAGGTCTGCCTGTATATCACTTGTCCTTATTAGAAGTATGATGTTGAACAAATCATTTTAACACACTTATTCTCATAGGAGGGTTAAACAAAATAATGTATATAAAGTGCTGGGCAAATAGTAAGTACTCAGTAAATGTTAACTAAATCAAAACAAAAACAACCCCAATGGAAACTTAGAAGTGCACCTGGATTTCATAGTCCTGTTGAGAATTAGATTGGGTCATTAATCAATTTAACTTTGCTTTCCACAGCTAAAATGTATTTGTAAACTATTTATACTTTATAAAATGAAGACATTAGGTAATGACTACAACTCAGACCCTAAAGCAAACTTCCCTTGATTTTATGTGTTTGAATTTTTCATATAAACTCTCTGTGTCAGAACTCTGCTAATGTTTAAGTCACATGCTAGCCTTCTTGGATCAATTTTGCATTCTTGACCATTCATTCAATAAATAACAATTTATCTTATATCTACTATGTACCATGACTGTATTATTTGTGACTAGTGTAAAGTTGCATAAGATGTTGCCACTGCTTTTAAGGTATGCACAGGTTTAGTAGAGGAGGCAGATATGTAAACAACTAATGATAACAATAGTTATCTGTATGAAAATCACTTGTTATAGAAAGTGCAAGTGACAAATATCATAAAAAAGGTTGACCTGGTGGCGCAGTGGTTGAGAGTCCGCCTGCCGATGCAGGGGACACGGGTTTGTGCCCCGGTCCGGGAAGATCTCACATGCCACAGAGCGGCTGGGCCCGTGAGCCATGGCCGCTGAGCCTGCACGTCCAGAGCCTGTGCTCCGCAGTGGGAGAGGCCACAACAGTGAGAGGCTCGCGTACCGCAAAAAAAAAAAAAAAATTGTTGACCTGAGTCATGACAATACTTAGTGTGGAATAGTAAGATTCATAAACTTTATCTTATGTACAAAATTAGGACAATAGAGCAAGGAGCACAGGGAGATGGGTGCCAAGTTGACCTCTTCCTGCAGTGGGATATAACAGAGCCATACAATGTTTTGTCACTATTAGCTATGTAATTATGAGCCTTACTTTTATCTTCTGTAAATTGGGGTAATAAAACTTTCATTTCAATATTTATTCTGAGGACTTGTTCTTTCACCCAACAATATTTATTAAATCATTATTCTGCCAGACAGTGTGGTAAGTGGTGGATTAAATAAGACAATGTAAATAATGTACTTAATACATGGCAGGCCCTCAATAAAACACAATGATATAAGTGGTAGTAATCAACTAACAATAATAACAGTTATAATTTATTGAATATGTTCTATGTGATACTTACCTTCATTATTTGGAAATGTTTCCCACAACTCCCAATATCACTATTAATAATATTATTCATTATATTATTATATAAAATTATATAATAAAGTTGTATATTATAACTGGATTCTTATATATTAATATAAAATTGATATTATTAATACTAATGCTATTTATACTGTATTAGATAATATAATAATTGCATTATAAATAGTAATACTTCCCTTATACAAGTGAGTTAACAGAAAGGTGAACCTTTCTCCCTAAAGTAATATGTTAAAGCACTGGTTTGTTGAAGCTAAGACTAACATTTCTTCTAATTTAACATGCTGCTTTTGATAAATAAAATTTTTAGCTTCTTAACTAAAGACATAAATTCAAGTCTAAATTTTTTTTTTATTTTTAGGAACATAAAATTTGGATAATTTTAGTGGATAATTAGCAAATTCCTACCGATTTTTCCTTGAATTCGTTGTTTAAATGGATGATCTAAAGGAAAAGTAACTGGACAATATTATAACCCAATCCAACATTTTTAGTGTTTTTAGCCAATATTACCTTGTTTATTGTTTTTTTTAACATATTTTTAAGCAAGAAATTCAAATTAATTTTTAGACAGAAGAGAGGTTATTTAACATTTTAGAATGGATTATTTCTTTTTGAAATTCTTGCCCTCAAATATACTGCTTTTCACATGTAGGCAAATCAAAGCTTTTATACAGTATGTTTAATTTTTAAAAAATATAAAATTCTATTAGGGCAAGATATTCACACTGAATTGTGTAAGATAATTTTAATTAAATTGTGATTTCAAGATAAACGAAAGAGTATGTCAATATCAAATATTTGCACAAGCAAAATTAAAGATCTTCCAAGATCTCTGAGGACTTTCCCCTTATTATTAAAACACTGCTGGAAATAAAGTACTGTCAAAGGTTTTCCAATTTTATTGTGATTCCTGAAAAATCCATTGTTGTTGAGTGATTGTAATGTTTAAGGAATCTAAATTAAATGGTGACACAGGATTATTAAATATAAATATTATTAAATATTAAATATAATATTAAATTCCAATTATTACAGAAACTAAAATGTATCAGCAATCAACTTTCTTCATCAAAATTGAAATGTCATCAAGAAATATTCAGAGTTCATTTGACTATGAACAATAAAAACATTAATTATTTGGAGTATAAATTTGCGAAAATTTACTGTGAAGAGTCTAATAGTAATTGTTTTAGACTTTGTGGATTTCATGGTCCCTGCCAAGCTACTACTCACCTCTGCCATTGTAGTATGAAAGTAACCAAACACAATACATAAACAAATGGGCATGGATGTGTTCTAATAAAACTTTTCTTATTGACACAGATTTGAACTTCGTATATTTTTTTTTCCTGAGCTTGAATAATCAGTTATATTTTTTATTGAAGTATAGTTAATTTACAATATTGTGTTAAAGTGTACAGTAAAGTGATTCAGTTATGTAGTTATATTCTTTTCCATTATAGGGTATTACAAGATACTGAGTATAGTTCCCTGTGTTATACAGTAGGATTTTGTTGCTTATCGATTTTATATATAGTAGTTTGTATCTGCTAATCTTAAACTCCTAATTTATTCCTCCCCCCACCCCTTTCCCTTTGGTAACCATAAGTTTGTTTTCTATGTCTGTGAGTCTGTTTCTCTTCGGTAAATAAGTTCATTTGTATCATATTTTAGATTGCACATATAAGTGATATCATATGACATTTGTCTTTCTCTCTTTGAATTACTTCACTTAATATGATAATCTCTAAGTCCATCCATGTTGCTGTAAATTGCATTAGTTCATTTTTTTTATGGCTGAGTCATATTCCATTGTATACATATACCACATTTTATTTATCAATTCATTTGTTGTTGGACATTTAGATTGTGTTTCCATGTCTTGGCTATTGTAAATAGTGCTGCTATGAATATTGGGGTGCATGTACCTTTTCAAATTATAATTTTATCCAGATATATGCCCAGGAGTGGGATTGCTGGATCATATGGTGACTCTACTTTTCATTTTTTAAGGAACTTCCATACTGTTCTCCATAGAGGCTGTTCACAAAAGATTCAGCTCATTCCCTTCCTTCACACATAATATTTTCACTACAGTCTCAGGGAGGGCAACACAAAAATCTCATCTAGTGACTATGTCAAGCTCTAAATCCAAGATGCCTGAATTAGGCACAGATAATCTCTATATCAGATCTAGATGTGACTCTTCCTTATGTGAAAAAAAATAAAATATAAAGAAAAATTATCTGTTTCCTGCACATACTCAATTTATGATGATTGAAAAGGGACACGATAATACCAATAAACATCTTCATTAGGAAGGGGGAAGGATGGGAAACCTACACATGCTAGTGGTTAAAGCTTCCACATAGAAGTTTATATATATATATATCAGTTCTCCTCATATTTTATTGGCCAAACCAAGCCATGTGGCTATACAACACTTCAGTTAAAGAGTCTGGAAAATGCAATCTTAATGTGACCCTGGAAGGAAGGGAGTCTGAAATAGGCAGTGTAGAACATTAATAATTACTGTAAATTATATATAGGGATATATGAAACCACAATATCAAAGTAAAAAAGGAAAAGTATCAATAACTGTTTTTTTTTTCCATTCCCTGAAATGCAGACTTCACTTGTCAGACTTTGAATACAACCAATCTTTTAATCAGACCACAAGGAGAAATGATCAGTTTACTTCATTATGTAAGACCAGTCACAGGTGACTTTTGCACAGCATTTTTATATCCCACGTTAGAGGCAATATAGACAAAAGACAAGGAGTTGTGATAATTGAAACAAAGGAAATGTGAAGTTTAGAGTGCAACATAAATTTATTTTTCATGTTTAGAACATCCTCGTGTTTTCATCTTCTTGGTTTTAATATATTTTGTTTACATTTCAGAATTTTCAAACTTTATAAAACATAGCACTGTGCATATAAATCACCTCAGATCCTTGTTATGTATACAGCTATTGGACCTTACTCCTTATTAGGTCTGTTGTGGGTCTCAGGAATCTACACTTCTAAAAAGCATTCCTGGGACTTCCCTGGTGGTGCAGTGGTTAAGAATCCACCAGCCAATGCAGAGGACAAGGGTTGGAGCCCTGGTCTGTGAAGATCCCACATGCTGCAGAGCAACTAAGCCCGTATGCAACAACTACTGAGCCCACATGCCAAAACTACTGAAGCCCGTGTGCCTAGAGCCTGTGCTCTGCCACAAGAGAAGCCACAGCAATGAGAAGCCTAAGCACTGCAACAAAGAGTAGTCCCCACTCGCTGCAGCTAGAAAAAGCCTGCGTGCACAATGCCCAATGCAAACAAAAATAAAATAATAAATAAATAAATTTATTTAAAAAAATAAAAAGCATTCCTGATTATTCTGAAGTGGGTGATCTGTGCAAACCCCATTTATAAATGAATAAAATAGAGTAACTAGATTCAAAGTAATCCAAGAATTTCTGAATTATTTTGCAGTGAAAATCTATATTAATATAAAATTCATATTCCATATAAATAAATAACTTACAGAACATGGCATATTTCATGCTAAAATAGATAAATCAGTTATGAGTAAAGTTAATTCCTTACTGAAAAAATCACATCACATTTTGAAACTGATATACTAGCTGTTGAATTAAACAGATCACCTTCTTTATCAGGTATATCATGTATTGAGTAAGTTATATAAACTGCTAAATTAGATGTCCTGCTTCAATGTGATACATCACCCTATGAACCAGAAGATAACCTTCTAAATTAGATATATAACTTGCTGAATCTAATATCTAATACACTAACTCAAAGTTACCACCCACTAATTCATGAGTATTCAAATCATCTATTCTCAGGTTGCATATATATTTAAAGAACTAGTGCATGCCTTACATCATCGTTATCTCAGATTTTACTTGAGGAAGCCCCTACAGATTTTATTTTGCTTTAATGTTTTAAGAGTTTGATCAATTTTCTTCTACTTGTTATATTTAAGCCACCAGTTGTCTGGAGAAAGTGGAGATATATCTCTGCATGAATTATGGAAATATATATTTTTAGTTAAGGAATCTAAACAAATACATTATTTAGTGAGTTCTATTTATTGTTGCTCCTTCTGTGCTATGCAAACACCAAATCTAAAAGTAGAAAATGAGCAGAAACTTACCTGCTAAATTAGGTCTATTTAAACTAATGATATTTTGGTGCTCTGTAAAGATCCTCCAGGTGGGGTTGTGACTGGTTTAAAACTCACATTGAACAAGAATGTTGCTATTATTTGATTAATATATTAAAATATATTGATATTTTTATTGTGGTGAAAATCATATTTGAAATAAATATGATTGTAAATTCAGACATACTGCATTTGACTACAATACAATCTATGTACTATATCTATTGGTGTCTGTATATCATGCTTAATGGTCTTCCAACTATGTAGACTGCCTAGGCTTAGCATAAATCTCAATAGCATCCTATTATTCAAGTGTGATTTGGGGAGTGTATAAGAATTAATTGGAATATTTAAATAAAATGATTATAACAGATATTTTCTCAAATATATCACCTTCTATATAATTATTCCATCACAATCAATGTTTAATCATTTGTTTATTTTGTGAACTATTTTAAAACATAATTTTTTATGTCAAAATCTAGGGTTATCTTATTTTTTGAAATTTAGAGGTGACTTGAAACATTATTCTCCCTCAGAATGGGAGAAAAATATTTGCAAATGAAGCAACTGACAAAGGATTAATCTCCAAAACATACAAGCAGCTCATGCAGCTCAATATCAAAAAAACAAACAACCCAATCCAAAAATGGGCAGAAGACCTAAATAGACATTTCTACAAAGAAGATATAGAGATTGCCAACAGACACATGAAAGAATGCTCAACATCATTAATCATTGGAGAAATGCAAATTAAAACTACAATGAGATATCATCTCACACCTGTCAGAATGGCCATCATTAAAAGATCTACAAACAATAAATGCTGGAGAGGTTGTGGAGAAAAGGGAACCCTCTTGCAATGTTGGTGGGAATGTAAATTGATACAGCCACTATGGAGAAGAGTATGGACGTTCCTTAAAAAAACTAAAAATAGAACTACCATACGACCCAGCAATCCCACTACTGGGCATATACCCTGAGAAAACCATAATTCAAAAAGAGACATATACCAAAATGTTCATTGCAGCTCTATTTACAATAACCAGGACATGGAAGCAACCTAAGTGTCCATCAACAGATGAATGGATAAAGAAGATGTGGCACATACATACAATGGAATATTACTCAGCCATAAAAAGGAACAAAACTGAGTTATTTGTAGTGAGGTGGATGGACCTAGAGTCTGTCATACAGAGTGAAGTAAGTCAGAAAGAGAAAAACAAGTATCGTATGCTAACACACACGTATGGAATCTAAAAAAAAAAATAAAAAGAAATAAATGATCAGAAGAACCTAGGGGCAAGACGGGAATAAAGATGCAGACCTATTAGAGAATGGACTTGATACAGGGAGGGGGAAGGGTAAGCTGTGACAAAGTGAGACAGTGGCATGGACATATATACACTACCAAACGTAAACTAGATATCTAGTGGGAAGCAACCGCATAGCACAGGGAGATCATTTTGGTGCTTTGTGACCACCTAGAGGGGTGGGATAGGGAGGGTAGGAGGGAGGGAGACACAAGAGTGAAGAGATATGGGTACATGTGTATATGTATAACTGATTCACTTTGTTATAAGGCAGAAACTAACACAGCATTTTAAAGCAATTATACTCCAATAAAGATGTTTAAAAAATAACAGGGAGGAAACCAAAAAAAAGAAAAAAACAAGAAACATGAACAACATTATAATGAAAAAATATTTTTAAAGCAAGTGAAATAATTTCACCTTAGTGTACTCCTTTTTCATTTTTATTATAAATTAGTTTTTCTAGAAAAAAATAATAACACAAATAAGCCACTTTAATAGTAAATCATAAAAAAATATCTCATGCATCGGAGATTATGATTGTCATTACTCAGATATCTCCTATGAAAATGCATACATACACTGAAAATATTCTTGAAGTCATTTTAGCAGGCATAGCAATCTGAGGTTCATTTGAAGCATTAAAACTTTGCATGTTTATTCTTAGCACCTTAGTTGCTTCCCATGGCATCTTGTGAGTTAAAATAGGAGAGTCTGGTATTATCTCTTCCATTTTATAGATGAAGAAAAGATAAAGATATATTTTCATTTTGGTATATTTTAAATATCTTAAGTAGGTTGTATGATCTGTTAAAAAAACACTCTCATATACGAGTAAAGTGTAAAAAGTCAAAAATGAATCATTCCTATTTTTTTATTGAGACAAATACTCTCTTTTCTTGATCATGTTTTGTGCCTTTTAAAAAATATTCTATTTAGTTTATTCCTCTATAAGTGTGACAATAATGACTTTCTCCTCATCTTTTTTGAATTAACTCTATAAATCAAACTTAATTTTACTATAACTCAACCTCATCTTCTAGAAATTCTCTTCAAGCCTACGGATTCTCCGAACTCCTCTTACATTCCTTGAGAAATGTAGTACCGGATCTATACCATAAATAGGGAAAATCAGAGGCATGAGATATTAGGATCCAAAGTACTAGTGCAAATTTTCATCCATTCTTATGGTTTTTTTCTACAGGAATGGCCAGAGAGTAGGTAGTACATTATCTACCTAGATGTGAAATAAAGTACAGAAGAAGGCTGATATAGGAAGAAGTGAATCAGTCAAACTTAAGATAAGATAAAAGCAAAGTCAGATCCATACAGTGAATGCTTTCACCTATTAACCTTCTTCTTGGAAGAGAATTACCTGTTTTGCTTTAATCAATTACTTTCTTGTCCCATTCTTTAACACTTAAGGTTAACATTGAAATTGCACATCAGCTGCGTGTTTGGAAATTCCCTGAATTCTGAGAATATAAAATACTACAGAATACTTAAGCATAATGATAGGTCAGCTGGAAAGAGCATTCAACTAAGAGTCAGAAAACCTGGTTCCCAATGTGAAACTTACAACTATATAACTTCGAAAAAGTCACTTCACCTTTCCTGGCTTCATCTACTAAATAGAATTACACATCTAATCCTCCCAAATATTGTAAGATGTTATGAAGATTAACAACATTCCATTAGATAATTTGAAGTTCTTAGAATAGTAAGGAGGAGGTATATAAGTACAGGGACTATTTTTTTTAACTGATAATATTTAACTTTTTCTTAACATATTTATTGGAGTATAATTGCTTTACAATGGTGTGTTAGTTTCTGCTTAATAACAAAGTGAATCAGTTATACATATACATATGTCCCGATATCTCTTCCCTCTTGCATCTTGCTCCCTCCCACCCTCCCTATCCCACCGTCTAGGTGGTCACAACGCACTGAGCTGATCTCCCTGTGCTATGCGGCTGCTTCCCACTAGCTATCTATTTTACATTTGGTAGTGTATATATATGTCCATGCCACTCTCTCACTTTGTAACAGCTTACCCTTCCCCCTACCCATGTCCTCAAGTCCATTCTACAGTAGGTCTGCATCTTTATTCCCGTCTTGCCCCTGGGTTGTTCTGATCATTTTTTTTCTTTTTTCTTTTTTTTTTTTAGATTCCCTATATGTTTGCTACCATACGGTATTTGCTTTTCTCTTTCTGACTTACTTCACTCTGTATGACAGACTTTAGGTCCAACCACCTCACTAAAAATAACTCAGTTTCATTCCTTTTTATGGCAGAGTAATATTCCATTGTACATATGTGCCACATCTTCTTTATCCATTCTTCTGTTGATGGACACTTAGGTTGCTTTCACATCCTGGCTATTGTAAAAAGAGCTGCAATGAACATTTTGGTACATGTCTCTTATTGATTTATGGTTTTCTCAGGGTACATGCCAAGTAGTGGGATTATTGGGTCGTATGGTAGTTACATGTTTATATTTTTAAGGAAACTCCATACTGTTCTCCATAGTGGCTATATCAATTTACATTCCCACCAAAAGTGCAGGAGGGTTCCCTTTTCCCCCCACCCTCTCCAGCATTTATTGTTTGTAGGTTTTCTGATGATGGCCATTCTGACAGGTGTCAGATTATATCACATTGTAGTTTCATTTGCATTTCTCTTATGATTAGTGATGTTGAGCATTCTTTCATGTATTTGTTGGCAATCTGTTTATCTTCTTTGTAGAAATGTCTATTTAGGTCTTCTGCCCATTTTTGGATTGGGTTGTTTGTTTTTTTGATATTGAGCTGAATGAGTTGCTTGTATGTTTTGGAGATTAATCCTTTGTCAGTTGCTTCATTTGCAAATATTTTCTCCCATTCTGAGGGCTGTCTTTTTGTCTTGTTTATGGGTTCCTTTGTTTTGCAAAAGCTTTTAAGTTTCATTAGGTCCCATATTTTATTTTTTAATTTCCATTTCTCAAGGGGTTGGGTCAAAAAGGATCTTACTGTGACTTATGTCATAGTGTGTTCTGCCTATGTTTTCCTCTGAGAGTATGATGGTGTCTGGTCTTACATTTAGGTCTTTAATCCATTTTGAGTTTATTTTTGTGTATGGTGTTAGGGAGTGTTCTAATTTCATTCTTTTACATGTAGCTGTCCAGTTTTCCCAGCACCACATATTGAAGAGGCTGTCTTTTCTCCACTGTATATTCTTGCCTTCTTTATCAAAGATAAGTTGACCATATGTGTGTGGGTTTATCTCTGGGATTTCTATCCTGTTCCATTGATCTATATTTCTGTTTCTGTGCCAGTACCATACTGTCATGATTACTGTAGCTTTGTAATATGGTCTGAAGTCAGGAAGCCTGATTCCTCTAGCTCCATTTTTCTTTCTCAAGATTGTTTTGGCTATTCGGGGTCTTTTGTGTTTCCATACAAATTGTGAAATTTTTTGTTCTAGTTCTGTGAAAAATTCCAGTGGTAGTTTGATAAGGATTGTATTGAATCTCTAGATTGCTTTGGGTAGTAGAGTCATTTTCACAATGTTGATTCTTCCAATCTAAGAACATGGTGCATCTCTCCATCTATTTATACCATCTTTAATTTCTTTCATCAGTGTCTTATAATTTTCTGCACACAGGTATTTCATCTCCTTAAGTAGGTTTATTCCTAAATACTTTATTCCTTTTGTTGTATTTGTAAATGTGAGTGTTTTCTTAATTTCACTTTCAGATTTTTCATCATCAGTGTGTAGGAATGCAAGAGACTTCTGTTCATTAATTTTGTTATCTGCTACTTTACCAAATTCATTGATTAGCTCTAGTAGTTCTCTGGTAGCATCTTGAGGATTCTCTATGGATAGTATCATGTCATCTACAAACAGTGACAGGTTTACTTCTTCTTTTCTGACTTGGATTCCTTTTTTTTATTTTTCTTCTCTGATTGCTGTGGCTAAAACTTCCAAGACTATGTTGAATAATATTGGTGAGAGTGGGCAACCTTGTCTTGTTCCTGTTCGTAGTGGAAATGGTTTCAGATTTCACCATTGTGGATGATGTTGGCTGTGGGTTTGTCATATATGGCCTTTATTATGTTGAGGAAAGTTCCCGCTCTGCCTGCTTTCTGAAGTTTTTTCATCATAAGTGGGTGTTGGATTTTGTCAAAAGCTTTCTCTGCATCTATTGAAATGATTATATTGTTTTTCTCCCTCAATTTGTTAATATGGTGTATCACGTTGACTGATTGGCGTATATTGAAGAATCCTTGCATTCCTGGAATAAACCCCACTTGATCATTGTGTATGTCCCTTTTAATGTGGTCTCGGATTCTGTTTGCTAGTATTTTGTTGAGGATTTTTGCATCTATGTTCCTCAGTGATACTGGCCTGTAGTTGTATTTGTTTGTGACATCTTTGGCTTTGGTATCAGAGAGATGGTGGCCTCTAAGAATGAGTTTGGGAGTGTTCCTTCCTCTGCTATGTTTTTAAAGAATTTTAGAAGGGTAGGTGTTGGCTCTTCCTTAAATGTTTGATAGAATTCTCCTGTGAAGCCATCTGGTCCTGGGTTTTGTTTGTTGGAAGATTTATAATCACAGTTTCAACTTCAGTGCTTGTGATTGGTCTGTTCATATTTTCTATTTCTTCCTGATTCAGTCTCGGAATGTTGTGCATTTCTAAGAATTTGTGCATTTCTTCCAGGTTGTACATTTTATTGGCATATAGTTGCTTGTAGTAATCTCCCATGATCCTTTGTATTTCTTCAGTGTCGCTTGTTACTTCTCCTTTTTCATTTCTAATTCTATTGATTTGAATCTTCTCCCATCTTTTCTTGATAACAATGGCTAATGGTTTATCAATTTTGTGCATCTTCTCAAAAAAACAGCTTTTAGTTTTATTGATCTTCGCTATCGTTTCCTTCATTTTTTCTTTCATTTTTTTCTGATCTGATCTTTTTGATTTCTTTCCTTCTGCTAAACTTTGAGGTCTTTTTGTTCTACTTCCTCTAATTGCTTTAGGTGTAAGGTTAGGTTGTTTATTTGAGATGTTTCTTGTTTCTTAAGGTAGGATTGTATTACTATAAACTTCACCCTTAAAACTGCTTTTGCTGAATCCAATAGATTTTGGGTCATTGTATTTTCATTGTCATTTGTTTCTAGGTATTTTCTGATTTTCTCTTTGATTTCTTCAGTGATCTCTTTGTTATTAAGTCGTGTGTTGTTTAGCCTCCATGTGTTTTTATTTCTTGCAGCTTTTTCCTGTAATTGATATCTAGTCTCATAGCATGGTTGGAAAAGATGCTTGATACAATTTCAATTTTCTTATATTTACCAAGGCTTGATTTGTGACCTACGATATGATTTATCCTGGAGAATGTTCCATAGGCACTTGAGAAAAATGTGTATTCTGTTGGTTTTGGATGGAATGTCCTATAAATATCAATTAAGTCCATCTTGTTTAATGTATCATTTAAAGCTTGTGCTTCCTTATTTATTTTCCTTTTGGATGATCTGTCCATTGGTGAAAGTGGGGTGTTAAAGTCCCCTACTATGATTGAGTTCCTGTTGATTTCCCCTTTTATGGCTGTAGTATTTGTCTTATATATTGAGGAGCTCCTATGTTGGGTGCATAAATATTTGCAAATATTGTATCTTCTTCTTGGATTGATCCCTTGATCTTTATGTAGTGTCCTTCTTTGTCTCTTGTAATAGTCTTTGTTTTAAAGTCTATTTCGTCTGATATGAGAATTGCTACTTCAGCTTTCTTTTGATTTCCATTTGCATAGAATATCCTTTTCCATCCCCTCACTTTCAGTCTGTATGTGTCCCTAGGTCTCAAGTAGGTGTTTTGTAGACAGCATATATACAGGTCTTTTTTTTTGTTTCCATTCAGACAATTTATGTCTTTTGGTTGGAGCATTTAATCCATTTATATTTAAGGTAATTATCAATATGTATGTTCCTATTACCATTTTCTTAAATGTTTTGAGTTTTTTACTGTAGGTCTTTTCCTTCTCTTGTATTTCCTGCCTAGAGAAGTTCCTTTATCATTTGTTGTAAAGTTGGTGTGGTGGTGCTGAATTCTCTGAGATTTTGCTTGTCTATAAAGGATTTAATTTATCCTTCAAATCTGAATGAGATCTTTGCTGTGTAGAATCATCTTGGTTGTAGCTTTTTCTCCTTCATCACTTTAAATATGTCCTACCACTCCCTTCTGGCTTGCAGAGTTTCTGCTGAAAGATCAGCTGTTAACCTTATGGGGATTCCCTTGTGTATTATTTGGTGTTTTTTTTTTCCTTGCTGCTTTTAATATTTGTTCTTTGCATTTAATTTTTGATAGTTTCATTAATATGTGTCTTGACATGTTTCTCCTTGGATTTATCTATTATGGGACTCTCTTTGCTTCCTGGACTTCATTAACTATTTCCTTTCCCATATTAGGGAAATTCTCAACTATAATATCTTCAAATATTTTCTCAGTCCCTTTCTTTTTCTCTTCTTCTTCTGGGACTTCTATAATTCGAATGTTGGTGTGTTTAAAGTTGTCGCAGAGATCTGTGAGAATGTTGTCAGATCTTTTCATTCTTTTTTCTTTATTCTGCTCTGCATTAGTTATTTCCACTATTTTGTCTTCCAGGTCACTTGTCCGTTCTTCTGCCTTAGTTATTCTGCTATTGATCCCTTCTATGGAACTTTTAATTTCATTTATTGTGTTGTTAATCACTGTTCTTTGCTCTTTAGTTCTTCTAGGTTCATGTTAAACGTTTCTTGCATTTTCTCCATTGTATTTCAAGATTTTGGATCATCTTTACTATCATTATTCTGAATTCTTTTTCAGGTAGACTGCCTATTTCCTCTTCATTTGTTAGGTCTGGTGTGTTTTTGCCTGCTCCTTCATCTTCTGTGTTTCTCTGTCTTCTCATATTGCTTAACTTACTGTGTTTGGGGCTCCATTTTGCAGGCTGCAAGATCTTAGTTCCCTTTGTTTTTGGTGTCTGTCCCCAGTGGCTAAGTTTGGTTCAGTGGGTTGTGTAGACTTCCTGGAGGAGGGGACTAATGCCTGTGTTCTGGTGTATGAGGCTGGATCTGGCCTTTCTGGTGGGCAGGACTGTGTCTTGTGGTGTGTTCTGGGGTCTGTGGCTTATTATGATTTTAGGCAGCCTCTGTGCTAATGGATGGGGTTGTGTTCCTGTTCTTGCTAGTTGTTAGGCATAGGGTGTCCAGCACTGTAGCTTGCTGGTCATTTAGTGGAGATGGGTCTTTGTGTTGAGGTAGAGATCTCTATAAGATTTCCCCCTTTGATATTACGTGCAGCTGGGAGGTCTCTTGTGGACCAGTGTCCTGAACTTGGCTCTCCCACTTCAGTGGCACTGCCCTGACACATGGCTGGAGCTCCATGAGCCTGTTCTTCACACAGCTCAGAATAAAAGGGAGAAAAACATGAAGGAAAGAAAGAAGATAAAATAAAATAAAGTTATCAAAATAAAAAATAATCATTAAGAAAAAAAAAATTTAAGTAATAAGAAAAGGAAAATCAGACAGACAGAACCCTAGGAAAAATGGTAAAAGCAAAGCTATACCATACACACTCACAAAAAGAGAAAAAGATAATATATATATATATATATATATATATATATATATATATATATATATATATATAATTGCTCCCAAAGTCCACTTCCTCAATTTGGGATGATTCATTGTCTAGTCAGGTATTCCACAGATGCAGGGTACATCAAGTTGATTGTGGAGCTTTAATCTGCTGCTTCTGAGGCTGCTGGGAGAAATTTCCTTTCTCTTCTTTGTTTGCTCAGCTCCCGGGGTTCAGCTTTGGATTTGGCCCCGCCTCTGTGTGTAGGTCACCTGAGTGCATGTGTTCTTTGCTCAGACAGGACGAGGTTAAAGGAGCAGCTGATTTGGGGGCTCTGGCTCACTCAGGCCGGGGGGAGAGAGGACTATGGATGCGGGGTGAGCCTGCGGTGGCAGAGACTGGCATAATGTTGCACCAGCCTGAGGCACACCGTGCGTTCTCTCCGTGAAGTTGTTCCTGGATCACGGGACCCTGGCAGTGGCGGACTGCACTGGCTCCTGTGAAGGGAGGTGTGGGAGTGACCTGTGCTTGCACACAGACTTCTTGGTGGCTGCAGCAGGAGCCTTAGCATCTCATGCTCGTCTCTGGGGTCCGCGCTGATAGCCATGGCTCGTGCCTGTCTCTGGAGTTCCTTTAAGCAGCACTCTTAATCCCCTCTCCTCGCACACAAGGAAACAAAGAGGCAAGAAAAAGTCTCTTGTGTCTTCAGCAGCTCCAGATTTTTCCCCGGACTCCCTCTCAGGTAGCTCTGGTGCACTAGCCCCCTCAGGCTGTGTTCACGCAGCCAACCCCAGTCCTCTCCCTGGGATCTGACCTCCGAAGCCCAAGCCTCAGCTGCCAGCCCCCATCCGCCCTGGCAGGTGAGCAGACACCTGCCAGGGCTGGTGAGTGCTGGTCAACACTGATCTTATGTGCGGGAATCTCTCCTCTTTGCCCTCTGCACCCCTGTTTCTGTGCTCTCCTCCGTGGCGCCGAAGCTTCCCCCCTCCGCCACCTGCAGTCTACCCCCGCAAAGGGGCTTCCTATTGTGTGGAAACCTTTCCTCCTTCACAGCTTCCTCCCACTGGTGCTAGTCCCATCTCTATTATTTTGTCACTGTTTTCTCTTTTTGCTTTTCCCCTACCCAGATACATGGGGAGTTTCTTGCCTTTTGAGAGGTTTGAGGTCTTCTGCCAGCGTTCAGTAGGTGTTCTTTAGGAGTTATTCCACGTGTAGATGTATTTCTGATGTATTTGTGGAGAGAAAGGTGATCTCTGCATCTTACTCTTCCACCATTTTGGAGCTCCTCACAAGGACTACTTTGAAAAGTTACATGGCAACTGAACTTATTTACAAAACAGAAACAGACTCACAGACTTAGGAAAACAAACTTATGGTTACCAAAAGGGAAAGGTATGGAGGGGAGAGGGATAAATTGGGAGTTTGGGATTAACATATACACACTACTATATATAGTATAGGTAACTAACAAGGACCTACTGTACAGCACAGGGAACTCTGCTCAGTATTCTGTAACAACCTAAATGGGAAAAGAATTTGAAAAAGAACAGATACATGTATGTGTACAATATATATGTAATAAAGGTGTTTATAAGGTAAATAAATAAATAAATAAAATTTTAAAATTTACATGGCAGAAATAATAAATGCTTCAGAAAGCTTTAGTCTAAAATCAAATTTTCATAATTTCTATTATTCTCTTCTTTTGAATTGTTATAAAATTCCTCATCTTAATTTGTATTAGAAGGAAGTATAGATTGAGAGACTGAATAAGCACCTGTGTGACTAGTGCTCAGAGACAAAGGAGGTGTATGGTAAAAGACAAGGCTGGAGAAAGAGAGAGACCAATCAAACAAGGTCTTGCAAGCCACGATAAGGATATTGTTTTTTAGTCTAAGAAGCAATTGAAAATTATTGAAAGATTTTAAGTGGGAAAAAAAAATCAGATTTGCATTTTATAAAACTCACTCTGCCTGCAGTGTGGAAAACTAATTTGTTTTGGACAAGAGTAGATACAGTGAAATTAGTTAGGAAACCACTGCAGGAATTTAGATGAGAGGTGATGGGGAATTTTTCTTGGATTTTATTAACAGAAATGATGAAAAGTGGGCCAAATACTAGTTTTCGTGAGTGAGGGAAGTCAGGGTGATCAGATATATGATGATCACAAAGATGGATATCAAGTATCAGTGTTCTGATTAGTGTGGAGAGTTGGCTCATGTGTATTCATTGTAATGTAAATGAGCAAATAAATTGAGAGAGCAATGCATGGAACAATGATGACAGGTTTTAATGAAGCAAAGATTGTGACTAATCTAATCCTGAGAAACTGATGCTTGTAAGAAATAAGAAAGCAAAAATCAATGATTAAATGGAAATGTGAAATTAAATGACAAATATATACTAACACAACAACAATTTCAATAAATATAAATGGGATATACTCATTAATAAAACAAAAAGACATATAGTTTTGAGAAAAGAGAAACAGGATCCAACTGGATGTTGATAAAGGTACATAGAATACTTGAAAATAGAGGAAAAGAAATGGAAATACCAAGCAATATGACAAAGAAATCTCAGTGTGGGTTATTAAGTATCTGAAAAAAATAGAATGTAGTCAAAAAAAAACATAAAGGAACAGGAAGGTTGTTATGATAAACAAAACAATTGAACAAGAAGATATATCTATTATAAATATATACCTTTATCAGTGCAGACTTTATATATTCACTAAACAGTAACAAAACTTCAGAGAAACAAAGATAAAGCAACAATTTAATTAGAGATTTTAACACATCCTTGTAGAAAAACCTAAAATAAATCTGTTTTATATATACTCTGTGTGTGTTTGTGTGTGTGTCTACACATATAACCCTACAAAAAAACAGGAAAATATTTTCAAGCATACATAGAATATTTAAAATAATAGAATACATATTTTGTCATACAGAAAGCCTCCATGAATTCCAAAAGATAAGTAAACTGTGGTAACATTAAAATCAAAAATAATGGAAACATAGGTTAATATCACAATTTAGAAAATGAAATAACATATTCATAAATAACCTATGGCTTACAAAAGGAATCATAAGAAATCAATAAATATTTTAAACTGAGTGATAATGAAAGCATGAATTGTCAAAATTTGTACGTCACAGATAAATAATTATTAGAAGAAAATTTGTACTGTTTGTATTTTATAAAGAAACAAAGATGGCTCTGTTGTATCCCACTGCAGGTAAGAGATCAAATTGGCAGCCTTCTCCCTATGTCTTACTCTCTCATTCTAATATTATACATAAGATAAAGTTTATGAATATTACTACTCCACACTAATCATTATCATGACTCCGGTCAACCTTTTTGATGATATTTGCCAAGAACATCATCTCCACCAATTATTTTTCCCCTTGAAATCCTTCTCTCCCCTCAGGAAAAAAAAAACAAAAAAACCTCTTTGACCTTTTAAACAAACTGTCGCCTGTTCCTTCTCCCCTTTTTCCCCATTTATTGAAGGACTGAATGGAGGTTCCTTGTCTCAGTGTAAGTCTCCCTCTGCTATGGACTCTCTTTCAAACTGTGTCATATTCCTACTAATCCTTACTATTTTCTCAACGTGTCAAGGACAAACCCAGCACCCCCACACACCAGTCTTCCAAACCATGGCCACATTAACAAATCAATCTGATTGCTGATTATGTCAACATTGTGCCCTGTATACAAAGCCCTGACCAAGGAGGAGCTTGCACAATCCTTAGTAAAAAACGCAGCTTCTATGTAAATCAGACAGGACAAATGGTGTCTAATTTACACCTGTTAAAGGAGAAGATTAATACTTTCCATCAGATAAATGAGGCTCATAAGTTTTATTGGACTACTCTATTCCCAGGATTGAGAGTTTGGTTTTAACAGAATATGGGGAAGTGTGTTTAGATTTGTTCTTTTCTGCTTATTCATCTTTCTTCTAATCAATATTCTTCTCTCCCTTTGTGGATCTCATACCACTCAGCTATTAAACTGAAACTTCTCTTCACAGTTATCAACTCAACTTTTAATATGTAAAATTTCCTGTAAAATTTTATACAGGGGAAATAGAGGTGATCAGAATATGCCACCCCAAAATTTGCTGCATTGGCATAAGATTATTTTGAGCTGAAGGCAAATGAAAAATTAAAGATACAAGAAAAGTTCTCTTCCCACTTCCTATCGGCCTAAATGCAGACATACATTTCCTTCATTAAGGTGTCTCTCTTTTATGGGAGAACAACTTTGTCACCAGACTTGAAGATGGCACTGAGATGAGTGAGCATAAACAAAACATTAGTAAATAACCCTTATCTTCCATTAGTTCCTCCACAATTTATTGCCTTTTAAGATGATTGTATAAGTCCCCTTCCTGTCCCTCTTCCAAGTTTAACTGCTTCTTTGGGTCTTCATTCCTTTTTAGGAAGACCTCTGTGTATGTAAAAAAATTAAAATATTAACATCAAATAAACTTTGTGTAACTTTTCTCCTATTAATCTGTCTTTTGTCAGTCTAATTTGTAGGCCCCAGGCCAAAAAACAAGAATGTAGAAAAACAACTTTTTTCCTCCTCTACAATTGACTAAGTCAAACAATTGTAAAAATGAATATAGACTATATTCATATCTATACTCATATTTAGCACACAGGGCCACAAATAACAGTTTAGTTCTAAAATAAATGCTGTCTTATAACAAGTGAAAATATTTTTTTCTTGAATATGTGTCATATTTCCAGAGACTCCAATATAACTAGATCATGGGTCAACAAATTGTAGTCCAAGGGCCTAAACCAGTTTAGCAAATGATTTTATAATTAAAGTTTATTGGAACAGAGCCACACCCATTCCTTTATGTACTGTCTGTGATGCTTTTGTGTTACAAAAGCAGAGTTGACAGAGTTGAGCAGTTGTAGTAAAGCCTCAAATATTTACTATCTGTTTTTTTACAGAAAAAGTTTCCCAGATCATCAAGATCTCTAAAGAAACAATCCTATTGAGGGGAAAGCTTATAAAACCTCTGTAATAAATAGTTGTTTGGCCTCTTTCTATTCATAGGCAGAAAAATAATTTATTGAAGCACACAATGGAGTAAAAGTGAAAAATAAGATATTAGCATACGTCTTCAAAAGTTTCTTATCTGCATAATATATATATATAACAAATAAGACAAATCTGCAAATAAATATGATCACTCATACATAAAAAACTATGTTTGTATCTATCTAATTAAAAAAAAACTTACCTGTGTGAGTTGATAACTAAAAAGGTAACTGTAAAGATATTACAAGTTTGTCTAAACAGTATTCTTTGTTGCTCTAGCACCCTTATGAGTCTCAAGTTTAGAGTCTATACAATAATTCAATATTTTATCAACTTTCATAGCCTTCATAGGAGTCTCTCAAGGAATTCTCTCAGCCTTTTCTTGGAAAACTGTGGTTCTATATCAAAATTTTGTGTAATATCAATTTCATCTATTCCTCTTTTCTCATTTGGCCTTAATTAGATTGCTTGCTTGTAATTATCTCCTCTAAGCCTAACACCAAAATTTACATATTTTATTTGATTTTAATTATGCATGTTTTGATGCCTTCCCATGCTTGTCTGAAACTTGTTCTGGGGACCCATGCTTATCTTTTAACACAAATTCAATAAAAATTGTGTGAGTCGAATTTACTTCTCAAAATAAACATTACTACTTTGGCTTTTAGGAGTCTTAACCTTCTTATTAAGAATATATAATGCCTAAATCTGAAGGTCTCTGTCAACTTTTTAGCCGCAGTTCCTACCACTTTCATGTAGAACTTGTTACCAGACTCAATGGATCTGTCACTGGGGTGGTTAGCCAGTGAATACAAAAAGTACTTTTAATTAAAACAGAAGCATTTATTACTTGTAACAAGTATGGAGACAGGTATATAGCTCTCAAAACACTGTTTTCCCAAACAGCAAGATCAGGGAAGTTTTAAGCTAAATGTGCATGCTTATTCATGAAAGGGTGAGTGTAATCTTCCATGTAAAGGTGGATATCTAGACGTGCTTGAGCAGAGTGACAATATTCTCAAACATACATTGCATGTTCAAAAATGGCAGCGATACCCACCCTGGGGAGGCAGAGATTTTAGCCTTAAAATGAGGCAAAGATTGCTCTAGGTTGACAAAATCCTGACACTTAGTTGAGTGAAGTCACAGGGTCAGCAATTGTCAGCGTCATCATTTCTTAGACTCCAGTTAGTCAGATGATTGAGTGCTTGAGGGGATTTGGATCCTGCACCTCAAGTGCTTCAGGCTGATCTTCACCTTTGAAACAGAACTGGAAGAGTTTATGACTAATTTTTTATCTTTACTATGTTTACTTCTCTTGCCTCATGACAGTTGTTTGTTCCTTCATTCTTTGTTCTTTTTAAAATCATTAACCACTGAAACCTATTCTTGTTCCACATGAGGACCCAGGAGACCATAGTTCACCCATCTCCCAAACATCAGTAAAGAGAACACAAAGGGGTTCTGAAATTCATGCTCCGGTTCTCAACCAAAGCTTGTCTAGCTCGTGTAACAATTTCTCTTATTGCCTGGTATTCTACTTCTGCAAGGTATGACATACTCTGGGTCAAACCTACCGCTTCGTTATTACTGTCTCACTAACAAACTTACACTCTATACATTCAGAATTATATGCAGTTTTCACTCTCATAAAAACTCTTTCATTCTGTTCCACTGTTTTCTCTGCCAAGAAAGTATTCTCTTGTCCATTTCCCTTCTCCCTCATCAAATTCCTAGTCATCCCTCAAACTTGAATTCTAACCTTACATTCTCCAAGAAGCTCCCTTTGACCAAGCCCTCACTACCAACAAGTCAGAGTTGGATTGTATCTCTTTGTGATGTTCCCATATTTCATAGCACTAATCAAACCATATTTTAAATGCTAATGATGTCAAGTACTTAGTGCTAATGCACCAAGAACTACTCTAAATAATTTGTACATAGTAATTCATTTATCTTCATAAATCCACATTGAACTAGGTACTTTTTATTAGCCTCAATTTTTTAGATAAGGAAACTGCAACACAGACAGCTTAAGTAACTTTCCCAAGATAAGGAAACTAGTTAGTGGCAGAACTCCAGCTGGACCCAAGGAACCTACAGTCAAAGTCTATGCTTTTAATAACTTTTCTACACTGCTGTATTTGTCTATCTTCCCCTCTAAAATATAAGGGTAATTTTTTTGTCACTTTTATCCCCAACCCACTATAGATACTAGTACACAGCAGATCACCAATAAATGTTTTTTGCATTTATCAATGAGTGGATGTATATTTGTGAGGTTAAGCATATATCTTGAATCTTATTATATTATTATAAGAAATTCATACATGCTAAATAGAAGTTAAAATTTGGCATTGCCTATGAGAGTCATAGGCCTCAGGTGTTTCTGATTTGAACATTAGAGAGTCTTTACAGATAATGTTTTTTAATCTTGTGGGAGTGAAATTTAAAGTTATAATTTTTCTTAATATATCACCAATAAACCTTAAACCCAATATATCAGTAAAAAACCCTCAGGAGCTTTGTAAAACATATATATTCCCAAGTCATGACATTAAATTTGGCAATGATTTATTGGCTATGACACCAAAAGCACAGGCAACAAAGATAAAATAGACAAATTAGAATTCATCAAATAAAAAAGAAAAAACTTTCTGTGCATTCTTATATCAAGAAAGTGGAAAGGCAACCCATAGAATGGGGTAAATATTTGCAAATTATGTATTTGATAAGATGTTTATATCCAGAGTATGTAAAGAACTCTTTTTTTTAACATCTTTATTGGAGTATAATTGCTTTACAATGGTGTGTTAGTTTCTGCTTTATAACAAAGTGTATCAGCTATATGTTTACATATATCCCCATATCTCCTCCCTCTTGTATCTCCCTCCCATCCTCTCTATCCAATGCCTCTAGGTGGTCACAAAGCCCTGTAAAGAACTCTTACAACTCAATGACACCAACCAAAAAAAGCAAGCAAACAACCCAATTTAAAAAAAATGGGCAAAGGAGTTGGAAAGACATTTCTCTAAAGAAGACATATAGATGAGCATTAACCATGAAAATATGCTCAAAATCACAAATAATTAGAGAAATTCAAATCAAACTACAATGAGGCTCCACCCACATCCACTGCAATGACTATTACAAAAAAAATAGAAAAAAGAAAATAGCAAGGATTGTTGTGGATTCACAAAAATTAGAACACATATATTGCTGGAGGAATGTAAAATGGTGTAGTTACTGTGCAAAACAGTATGAGAGTCCCTCAAAAAATGAAATTAGAATTACCATAGGATTCAGCAAGTCCACTTCTAAGTATACACACAAAAAATTTGAAAGCAGGGATGAGAACAGACGTTAGTACACCAATACTCATAACAGCATTATTCACAATAGCTAAAATGTAGAAACAATCTAAGTGTCATCAATAAATGAAAGGATAAACTAAATGTGGTATATACATACAATGGAATACTTATCAGCCTTAAAAAGGAATGAAATTATGAAATATGCTACAACATGAATGAATTTTGAAGCCTAATTTATGCTAAGTGACATAAGCCAGATGCAAAGGCCAAATATTGTATGATTCAGATTATATGGGGTATTTAGCATATTCAAATTCATAGAAGCAGAAAATAGAATGATGGTTACTAAGGGCCAGGTGAAGGCAAAAAAGAGAGGTTTTGGTTTTTTGGGTTTTTTTGAGGTACACAGGTCTCTCACTGTTGGGGCCTCTCCCGTTGTGGAGCACAGGCTCTGGATGCACAGGCTCAGCGGTCATGGCTCACGGGCCCAGCCGCTCCGTGGCATGTGGGATCCTCCTGGACCGGGGCACGAACTCGCGTCCCCTGCATCGGCAGGTGGACTCTCAACCACTGCACCACCAGGGTAGCCCTAATGTAATTTTTTTTATGTATGCATTGGCCAAAACATATTATATAGATCCATATACTCTATGTGTCCAAAAAGATACAGTATTAAAAAAAAAACTATATGTTCTGTTAGAGAATGTTAACCAGGGAAAATTCTGCATACTATTATTTTAGTATTTTTGAAATCTTTCTTCAGATTCTTATAGGAATATGGTATAATAGTATTTCACTTAAGTTGATCTCTCTTTTTACTGTGACTGCTTTTAAGTTCTTATCATTGTCTTTGCACTTTTATAGTTTCACTACAATAATTTTAGGAGTCAATTTATTTTTAGTGTACATTGCTCTTCTTATTTCTAAGGATTTATTCATTTATTTAACAAATATTTATTAACATTTATTACATACCTAATTCTTGCCAGGTAGAGTTCTACATGCTGATGATACAGTGATAACCAAAACAGACAAAAACACACTGCTCTTTGGAGTTTCAATTCTTCATGTGTTTGATCATTTCTGGAAAATTCTCAGTGGTGATATTTTCAAATATGGCCTCACATCCTTTCTCTCAGATATGCTTTTTTGAGCCTCTGATTAACAATATTTTAGACTTTCTCATTCTATCTTTCACATGTATTATCTTCTTTTTCATATTTTATCATTCTTTGATTCTCTGTAGTGCATTCTATGTCTTCACACCTATCTTACAATTCACCAATATACTATTCAACTGTATTTAATCTACTTTTTAACAATCCTTTCAGTTTGATATTTTTATTTTAATTTTTTATTATTTTATTGAAATAAAATGTACATACAAAAATGCATAGCTCTTAATTTTTTATTTGTATAAACATTGACAATTGAATTCATCTGTGTAATCATCTCCTAAGGTAAATTGCAGAAAATTCCCATGTCTCAGAAAGTTCCTTTACACTTCTCTTTGTCCACCATAAATCCCCGAGAGGTATCACCATAGATTAGTCTTATCTGCTCTTATACTTTACATAAATAGTGGGGGATGGTAGTTTGGGAGGAGTGAATGTACTTTGGATGTGGGTTAGATGTAAATAATTTGTGACCTGAAGGCAGGATATGGTAATTAAAAATGTCCACACTAGTATACTTCCACTTCAGTATAGTCTGGCCATGTAACTTATGGCCAATACGTTGCAGGCAGAAAAGAAATGTCATGTCATCAGAGACCAAATGATAAGGAGTTGTGTTGGCTTTTTGATGTATCAACTTGGCTGGGCTGAACTACATTTCCAACTATCCCCATTCTAGTTTGATTTAATTTAGGAAAGACTATAAGGAATATTCTCTTGTAAGATTTGGGGGATGGGAGGGAGGGTAGTGGCCATCTATTTGCATATACACACCTTCTCCAAATTATTTCATCAAACATTAATTTAGGTGTTGCCATGAAGTGATTTTTCAGATGTGATTCAAACCCTAATCTACTTTGAGTTTAAATTAATCAAAAGGGAGACTATCCTGGGTGGAATTGACTTGATAAGTTAAAAATCCTTTAAAAGTGGTCATAGGCCTCCTGTGTAAGGGAGATTCCAGACACTGAGTCTGCAATTACTCTCTCTTTCCCATAAACCTTTCTTTCTGACTGCCACCTGTGGACAAAAAGCTTCAGCCCATGCTAATGGACTTTCATCCTGAGAATGACCATCCCTTCTTGGCTGCCGGTGCAATGGACTTTGGACTTGCTTAGCCAGTCTCCACAGTTGCATGAAATTCCTTGTAACAAATAAATATACATGTATATTTGATCTGTTACCAGTTCTGCTTCTCTTGTTGAAACCTGATTGATACAGAATTTAGTCAGCAATAGATAGCTAGTACAGATTTTGGTTTGTGTAGTGGGATGCTGCCCTAACAAGTAACTAAAAGTGTGAGAATAGGTTTGAACAGTGCTATAGCTGTGTTCCCAGTGAATTTAAGGTTCTTGCCTCATTGCAAAAGAATTCAGAGACAAAGTGATAGGTAATGAGTGGATTTATTTAGAGAGAAACATACTCCACAGACAGAGTGTGGGCCATCTCAGAAGGTGAGAGAGCCTCAAAATATGGCATGGTTAATTTTTATGGGCTGGGTAATTTCATAGGCTAATGAATGGGAGGATTATTCCAATTATTTGAGGGAACGGGCAGGGATTTCCACAAGTTGGGCCACCGCCCACTTTTTGACCTTTTATGGTTGGCTTCAGAACTGTCATGGCACTGGTGGGTGTGTCATTTAGCTAATGTATTACAGTGAGCGCATCATGAGGCTCAAGGTCTGCTGGAAGTCGAATCTTCCACCATCTTGGACCTAGTTAACTCTAACCAGTTTTTGTCATGTCCTATGGCTGTGTCATTCTTTTAAAGGTTGTGCCCTTCCCCCTTCCCTCCTGTTTCAGCTGGAAGACTGTTTGAAAACATAATAAAGTCTAAATAACCCTAAACAGACAGTTAGAAATCTGGACTTGGAGGACATTGTTGGTGAGGGCTCAGAAAAAAAGAGAAGAACATGTTATTGGAAAGTAGAGGAAGGGGAAGTCATTGTTTTATAGTAGCAGAGAGCTTAGCAGAATTGTGACTTGCAATTATGTGGATAAGTGACAGACTTAGATATTTTGTTGTCAACTGAAAAAATAAAGTTGCAAGTTATGTTTTATTCGGGAACCTTATTGAGGAATATAGCCCAGGGTACAGCCTCTCAGATAGCTTTGAGGAAGTATTCTAAAGAGGTAAGGGAGGAGCCAAGATATATAGAAGTTTTTGCTGAAAAAAAAAGTATTTGAACATCAAAATATTACTGCTAATCACAAAAAAAATGACATCTCAATTTAAGGATTTAATGCTTTTCTTTGTACGGGAAGTTGCAGGAGTCTGGGCTTATTGAAATTATTCCTTTGATATGCCTCTTAACAATCTGGGGCCAGTATCCTGTTTTTCTCCAAACTGAATTCCCCTCAGGGTGCACCATTAGGGGCATTCGGGGCAGCTGCAGTGACTGATAGCTTGATGGCAGGCAGCGTTGTTTACATAAAAGGCAGGCAACATTTTTTTTTTTTTTTGCCCACATAGTTAAGAAGATTTCCAAACAAAGTGTTGAAGGCACAGCATGGTTTTTCTTGTTGCTTACAGTAAAATGTCAGAGAAAGAGATAAATTGAGGGAAGAACTGTTATACCAAAAGGAAGCAGGACCTGATGATTTTGGAAATGCTCAGCCTTTGGAAATGGCAAAAGACATTAAATTAAGAGATTTATTATTAGGAAAGTGTGCTCCAGAGAAAAGGCTGAAGGTGACTCTACAACCCTTTCCTGAAGCCCCAGAAAGATCAAACATCAGAGTATTTAGTCACACAAAATCTTCTTTAAAGAGATTAAGGGTGTGCCTCACAGATCCTTTCAACTATATCAGAGGACCACTTGGAAGTTTAAGGCCATTCTCTCTCATCCATCTCAACAGGAGCCAGAATTAGAGAAGGGATTATCCTGAAAAGAGCTGTGAGTTTGTCTTTTGTATAATGGAATGAATCCCTATGAAATATATGGAACACTCACAAAGTTCCTAAGAAATTAATTTAGCAGAAACACTGCCAACTTAGAATAAAAGAGACAGAGACAATTAAAAATGAAAAGTATTTCTTGGACCCCAAAAATTCTACTGGCAGGAAGCAGGCTGAGCTGCAAATAAATGCTACTTTACATGAAAAAGGAATGATGATTCAGAAGCAGAAAAAAAAAAAAACCGAGAGGACAGAGCCAAGAGCTACAAAGGATTAATCCCTAGTCCTTGAACCTGATCAAGGGACTTTGGCTGGAGTTTGCATGTCTGGATTACATAACTGCCTTGGAGCAGTGACTGTTTTCATCTTCCATTTCCCCCTTATTCGAACTGGAATGTCTATTGCTGTTATCCTATGCTTTTCCCACCACTATATGTTGGGTATTGTATTAGTCAGTGCTCTCCAGAGAAAAAAACAGAACCAGTAAGATATAGTATATATATAGTATATCAACATCTGTATGTATATGAATGTAGATATATACTATATCTATACATATAGTATACATATACATACGTGTATTCTCATGGTTCAGTCAGTCAAGTTAACACATAAAATTAAGCATCACAGGTGTATTGGGGGCAGATAACTTGTCTCTTTACTTTCACATTTCCATAAGATAGAGGGGAATTTTATCTCAGGAGCAAAATGGATTAAATCTATGAGACTTATTTGCACCTGATCTATATTTAGATGATGAAATTTTGAAATTTGACTTGACACTGCAATGGTATGAGACTTTTGGAAATCTTGGAATGAGGTGAATATGTTTTACATGTGAGGGAGACATAGGTCACTGGGGACCGGAGGGTGGGCTTTGGCAAGAATACCCTAAGAAAATCTCTAATTATTCATGCCTTATATAATCCCCTGCAATCTAGTATGGCAAAACTTCTGACTTGCTTCTAGCCAATAGAATATGGCAAAGGTGATGGGGCAGTCACTACATGATTATGTTATATTATACATGAGTCTGTTTTAGCTGAGTGATAAAAGAGACTCTTTGGCTTTGACGTAGGAGGCGTAGTTTGGTACATAGCAACAGATTACTGATATTTAGATAAACATATATATTTTTTAAAGTTTTCTTTAAACTTTATCCAGATATTTAATCCAGGTATTTAATATTTAATATATTTAATTTTATATTTCAGTGATTTTGACATATGCATACAACCATGTACATATCACCATAAGCCAAGGTATAATACTTTCTCATCATGCCAAAAGTTTTCCACATACCCTTTCCCATTAAATTTCTGCTTCTCATACCAGGAGGCAGGCAACACTGATCTACTTTCTATCAGTGGATTAGAGTCATCATTCCTAGAGTTTTATATAAATGAAACCTTATAGCATATTCTCTTTTGTGCTTAGTTCATAGTGATCCTGAGGGTCATACATGTTATTGTGTATATCAGAAGTTTGTTCATTTTTATTACTAGGTAGTGCTCCTTTATGTAGATATACCACAGTTTACCTATTGTCTTGTTGATGGACGTTTGGGTAGTTTCCAATTTTTCCCTATTAGGACTAAAACTACTGTTAACATTCATGAACAAGTCTACTGTGGATTTATGTTTTATACATCTTGGGCAATTACCTAAGAATGGAGTTGCTGAGTCATAGGTAAGTGTACATTTAAATTAAGAGATGAATAGACCATCTTCCAAAATAGTTTTACTACATTCTATTCCCGTAAGCAATAATATTAAAGACCCAGTTGCTCCATATTCTTGCAAACACATATTATTTTCTAGTATTTTTTATTTTAACTTTTCTAGTGGGTGCTACTGCCATGTTGCTCCATATTCTTGCTCCATATTCTTGCAAACACATATTATTTTGCTCCATATTCTTGCAAACACATATTATTTTCTAGTATTTTTTATTTTAACTTTTCTAGTGGGTACTACTGCCATGTCATTTTAGTTTTAATTTATGCTTCTTGATGATTAATAATATTAACCACTGTGGAAGGAAGAATAATGATATCCCAAAGATATCCACATCCTAATCCCTAGAACCTATAATATGTTACCTTACATGGCAAAATGGACTGTACAAGTGTGACTAAGGATTAAGGACCTTGAGATGGAATTATTTTGGATTAGTTGGGTGTGTCCAATCTAAAAGTGGAGAATCTTTCACAGCTGAGGTGAGGGTCAGAGGGAGATATGACTAAAGAAGTATGGTCAAAGAATGTAAGGCTTTGAAGTTGGAGAAAGAGGCCATGCATCAAGGAATGTGGGAGTCTTTAAAAGCTGAAAAAAAAGGGGAAAAGGAGTCTTTCCTAGAGCCTCAAGAAAAGAGTACAGCCCTGTGTATACATATTAATTTTAGCCCACAGAGACCCATGTTGATTTCTAACTTACAAAACTGTAAGATAATAAACTTGTGTTGCTTTAAACCACTAAACTTCTGGTCATTTGGTATAGCAGCAATAGGAAATTAATGCAAGCATGTTTTACTGTGCTTATTTGCCATACATATATCTTCTTTGGTCAAGTGTCTTTTCAAATATTTTATCCAAATATTAGGTTGTTTGAATTTTTATAATTGAATTTTATAATTACTGGACACAAGTCCCTTGTCAAACATTTTGCATTTGTTTCCTATTGCTGAATAAGTTATCACAAACTTTTTAACTTAAATCAATACAAATTTATTACCTCACAATGTCCACAGGCCAGGAATTTGTGGGTGGCTTAACTGGTTCTGCTTTTCAGGCTATAATTACAGTGTTGAATGGGACTGTGATTCTCATCAGAGGATCAGTGTTACCTTCCATGTTCATTGTTTGTTGGAGGAATTTATTTCCCTGTAGCTTTATGACTGAGGTCCCTATTTTCTTGCTATCTGTCTTCCAGGGACCACTCTCTTTGCTTAGAAACCATCCATAGTTCTTTGTCAAGTAGCCTCCTTATTAGGCAGTTTAAAACGTATATGTTTTCTTAATTTCAGGCCAGCAAGAGAAGGTCTACTGCTGCTTTTTGTTTCTTTTAAAGATTTACCCACCTTATTAGGTCAGACCCACCCAGGATAGCCTTCCTTTTGTTTAACTCAAAATGAACTGATTAGTAACTTAACTATGGAAATGATATCCCATCATATACACTTGTCTCCCCTATATGTAAAGGAAGGTGATTATACAAGGTGGGTACAACAGGGAGTGAGAATGAAAGGGGCAGCATCTGAGAATTCTGCCTATCACATGTATGTATTGCAAATGGTTCCTCTCAATCCGTGGCTTCTCTTTTCATTTTAAAATACTGTAATTCAAAGAGCATACTTTAAAAAAATTATTGAGGTATAATTGACATATGATATTATATTAATTTCAGGTATAAGACATGATTTAATATTTGTATATATTGTTAAATGATTATTGCAATAAGTCTAGTTAACATCCATTACTGTATATAGTTAGAGAATTATTTTCTTGTGATGAGAACTTTTAAGGTATACTCTCTTAACAACTTTCAAATATTTAATACAGTATTATTAACTATAATCACCATGATGTACATTATATTCTCATGAGTTGTTTATTTTGTAACTGAAAGCTTGTAACATTTGACTCCCTTCACACATTTCTCCCAGCCCCCAACCTCCTTGCCACCAGCAACCACCAATCAATTCTCCATATATATGAGCATTTTAAAAAAATCATTAGATTTCACATATAACTGAGATCATGATATATGTCTTTCTCAGTCTGACTTATTTAACTTAATTTAGCATAATGTCCTCAAGGTCCATTTACATTATTGTGAATGGCAAGATTTCCCTCTTTTTATGGCTAAATAATATTCCATTGTGTGTGTGTGTGTGTGTGTGTGTGTGTTTCTATGCCATATTTTTTTATTCATTCATCTTCAATAGATACAAGTTGTTTCCATATCTTGGCTATTGTAAATAATGTGGAAAAAAACATGGGGTGCTATAACTTTTTGAGATTGTGTTCTTTTTTTTTTATAGATACCTAGAAGTAAAATTGCTGGATCACATGGTAGTTACATTTTTAATTCTTTAAGGAAACTGTATTACTTTCCATAGCAACTGCACCAATTTTTATTCCTACCCACAGTGCACAATGGTTCCCTTTTCTCCACATTTTTGCTAATACTTGTTAATTTCCTATCTTTTAAATAATAGCCATTCTAACAGGTGTGAGGTGATATCTCATTGTGTTTTTTCTTCCAGTTTTATTGAAATATAGTTGACATAAAGCACTGTATAAGTTAAAGTGCACAACATAATGATTTAACTTATGTACATCATGGAATGATCACCACAATAAGTTTAGTGAACATCCATCATCTCATATAGATAAAAAATTAAAGAAATAGAAAAAACATTATTGTTCCTGGTCTTAGAGGAAAAGCTTCCAACTTTTCTGCATTGAATATGTTCACTGTGGGCTTGTCATATATGGCTTTTATTATGTAGATCTATGTTCCCTCTATCACTACTTTGTTGAGAGTTTTTATCATAAATGGATGTTTAATTTTTTCAAATGCATTTCTACATCTTTTGAGATGATCATATGATTTTTATCCTCAATTTTGTTAACATGGTATATCCGTTGATTAATGTGAGGCTGTTGAACCATCCTTGTATCACTGGAATAAATCCCACTTGATCATAATGTATGATATTTAATTTATTGTTGAACTCTGTTTGCTAATAATTTTTTGAGGATTTTTGCATCTATCTTCATCACAGTTATTGGCCTGTAATTTTCTTTCCTTGTGTTTTTCTTGTCTGGTTTTGGTATCAGGGCAATGCTGGCCTCATAAAATTAGTTTGGAAGTGTTTCCTTTACTTCTATTTTTGGAAGAGTTTGAGAAGGAATGGTATTAATTCCTCTTTGAATGTTTGGTGGAATTCACCAGTGAAGCCATCTGGTCTTGGACATTTGTTTGTTGGGATTTTTTTTTTTTTTTTTCGGTACATGGGCCTCTCACTGTTGTGATCTCTCCCATTGCAGAGCACAGGTTCCAGATGCACAGGCTCAGTGGCCATGGCTCATGGGCCCAACCACTCCGCGGCATGTGGGATCTTCCCGGACCGGGGCATGAACCCGTGTCCCCAGCATTGGCAGGTGGACTCTCAACCACTGCGCCACCAGAGAAGCCCTGCTGGGAATTTTTTGATTACTGATTCAATCTTCTTACTAGTGATCTGTCTGTTCAGATTTTCTATTTCTTAATGATTTTGTGTGGTTTCACATGGTGAATTCATACATTTATTCTAGGTTGTCTAATTTTTTGGTGTATAATTGTTCATAGTAGCCTGTTTTGAGTCTTTATATTTCTGTGGTATCAGTTGTAATACCTCCTCTTTCATTTCTGATTTTATTTATTTGAGTCCTCTCTATTTTTCTTAGTGAGTCTAGCTAACATTTTGTCAATTTTATCTTTTTATAGAACCACCTCTTTGTTTCGCTGATCTTCTCTATTGTCTTTTTAGTGTCTATTTCATTTATTTCTGTTCTGACCTTTGTTATTTCCTTCCTTCTACTAACTCTGGGATTTGCTTGTTTTTCTTTTCCTAGTTACTTGAGGTGTAAAGTTTTGCTGTTTATTTGAGATTTTTCTTATTTCTTGAGGTAGGCAATTATAATTATGGACTTTCCTCTAAGAACTGCTTTTGCTGGCTCATATAAGTTTTGGTATGTTGTATGTACAGTTTCATTTTTCTCAAGTTTTTTTTTAAACACTCTTTTGAGTTCTTTGTTGATCCATTGTTTTTTCAGAAGCCTGTAGCTTAATCTTCATATGTTTGTTAATTTTCCAGTTCTTTTCTTGTAATTGATTCTAGTTTCATACCATTGTGGTTGGAAAAGATGCTTGTTATATTTTCAATCTTCTTAAGTTTTAAAGAGTTGTTTTGTGGCATGATTTATAATCTATCCTGGAGAAAATTTCATGTGCATTTAAGAAAAATATATATTCTGTTGCTTTTGGATGGAATGTTTGGTATACATGTGTTAAGTCCATCCAGTCTAACATGTTGTTTAAAACAAATTTTTCCTTTTTGGTTTTCTGTCTGGATGATCTATTCATTGATGGAAATAGGATATTAAAGTCTTCCACGATTATTGTATTGTTGTCTATTTCTCCCTTTAGGTCTGTTAATGTTTGCTTTGCATATTTAGGTGCTCCTATGTTGGGTGTATAAATATTTACAAATGTTATATCCTCTTGTATTGACTCCTTTAGCATTATGTAATGTCTTTCTTTGTCTCATGACTGTCTTTGTTTTAAAGTCTATTTTGTCTAATATAAATATAGCTACCCCAGCTTTCTTTAGGTCTCCATTTGCATGTAATATCTTTCCATCCCTTCACTTTCAGTCTGTGTGTGTCCTTACATCTGAAGTGAGTCTCTTGTAAGCAGCATATAAATGGGTCTTGATTTTTAATCCATTCAGCCACTCTTATGTTTTTTGATTGGAGAATTTAACCGATTTACATTTTAAATGATTATGGATAGGTATGTACTTATTGCCATTTTGTTAATTTTTTTCTGGATGTTTTGTAGTTCCTCTGCTCCTTTCATCTTCTCTTGCTCACTTCTTTTGTGGCCTGAAGACTTTAGTGTATGCTTAAATTCCTTTCTCATTATCTTTTTACATCTACTATAGGTTTTTACTTTGCAGTTACCATAAGGCTTACATATAATAACTCATATTTATAACAGTTTATTTTAAGTTGATATCATCTTAAGTTTGAATGCATTCTAAAGTTCTATACTTTTACCTTCACCCCCCACAACATTTTATGTTTTTGATGTCACATTTTATACCTTTTTATTTATATCCCTTAACTAAATTGTTGTATCAATTATTTTTACTACTTTTTTTTTCTTTTTAACTTTCATACTAGATTTTTAAGTGATTAATCAAGGACTTTTACTACATATTTACCTTTACCAGTGAGCTTTATACTTTCATATGTTTTCCTGTTACTAATTAGTGCTTTTTTCAACTTAAAGAAGTCCCTTTAACATACCTTGCAAGCCATTTTAGTGATGATGAATTCCTTTAGCTTTTGCTTGTCTGGAAAGCTCCTTATATCTCCTTCAATTCTAAATAATAATTTTCTTGGTAGAGTATTCTTGCTTGGAAATTATTTTCTTACAGCACTTTGAATGTATTGTGCTACACCTTTCTGGCCTGCAAATTTTCTCCTGAAAAATCTGCTCATTGTCTTATGAGGGTTCCGCTGTACATAACAAGTTGTTTTACTCTTGCTGTTTTTAAGATTCTTTCCTTGCCTTTAACTTTTGACATTTTAATTATAATGTTTCTTGGTGTAGGTCTTTTTGGGTTTATTTTTTTGATATCTTGGGGTTTCCTGGATCTGCATGTGTGTTTTCTTCTCTAGATTAGGAAAGTTTTCAGCCATTATTTCTTCAAATAAGTTTTCTTCCCCTTTATTTCTCTCTTCTCCTTATGGGACCCCTATGTGACTGCTAGTGTGCTTGATATTGTATATAACTCCCTTAAGCTATCTTCTCTTTATTTATCTTTTTCTACTTTTGCTGCTTTCGTTCTGTGAGTTCCTCTGCCCTGTCTCCAAATCCACTGATCCTTTCTTCTGCTTCATCTAGTCAGCTTTTGAACCCCTCTAGTGTATTTTCAGTTCAGTTCATCAGAGACAGGAGATCAAGGAGATATCCCCTAGGCAGCAATTGCAAAACATAAGGGCACCCAACATAAAAACTAGGGTGCCAGACACATATAAGATCTCCCCTCTTGAGGAATCTGGTGCTCTGAAGTATGGCAGAAGGAAGTGTGAAGAGTGCCATTCTCTAAGGTCTCAGGAAAAGTTTACAGTCAGCCCTTGGAAGTGTGTGTAATTAGAAGCCTGTATTTCAGGCTGCAATTATTATGATAAACTAATAGGCCTTTTTTACAGAAAGACTGAAATCCTGGGTCTGCTGCCTCTTGCTGTGCCCTGGTGGTTGTAGCTATTTAAGAGCTCTTTCTCCATTGTTTACAGTTCTGTGGGAGCTGCAAGCAAAAGCCCCAATTGCCACCAGAGTCAGGTAATGTAGAAGTATCCCCAGGTAGCAGCCACAAAAGTCAGGGCACCAGAGGAGTGTATAAGCTTCTTTTTGTGTGATATCATAGAACTGGAATGAGACAGAAGGAAAATGCAAAGATTGTGTCCTTTAGACTCCATTTCCTGAGATTACCTCCTTAAGCCCCTGTAAGTTTGCCAAACCAGAAGCCTCTATCACAGACCAAATCTCTTGGAAAAGCAAATAAGTCTTTCTTAGAAAGACTGGAGGTGTGTTTCAGTCTGCTAACTGCAGTGCCCTGGGAGTGATAGTCTGCCAAGAACTATCTTGCCAATGTCTCCAATGTTATAGTCCCATTGAACCCAGGAACACAAGCCCCCCCTGGCCTCCAGAACCAGGTGACCAGAGGGCATCCCTTGGGTGGTAGCCACAGAAACCAGGTCACCATATGTAAAAATCAGGGCACCAGATGTATGTAGGAGCTCCCCTCTCGGAGGTACTGGCACTTTGAATTGTGGTAGCGGGAAAGCATGAAGAAGGCTCTTACCCATGTTTCTCCCTATACCTTTTGCCTTCTGGCTAAACCTGGTGCTTCCCTGTGTGGCCCATTGTGGCATTTTGTGCTGCCTCTGCTTGAGAACTGTGAGTAGCAAACTGTCTTTTCAATGACAGCTATCTCCTGATCTATCAGCCTCACCATACCTGAATGATAACAAAACCTACATTTTAAAATAACATATTGTACACTTGTCAAAACTCATATGTACAACCTAGAGTGAACTCTAATGGAAAGGCTGTAGCTAATAATACTGCATCAAGCAAGAGGGAAAAGATATGGGAACATATGTATATGTATAACTGATTCACTTTGTTATAAAGCAGAAACTAACACACCATTGTAAAGCAATTATACTCCAATAAAGATGTTAAAAAATAGTAATAATAATACTGCATCAATATTGGCTCATCAATTATAATAAATGTTCTATGATAATGCAACATGAGGAAACCATGTATGTTAGGGTGGTTGAGTGAGTAAATGGGTACTCTGTACTTTCTGTTCAATTTTTAGGTAAGCCTGAACTCTAAAAACAAAGTCTATTAATTTCTAAAAATGGGTTTATTTTAGGATTTTTGCATTTGTTCTATTGACAGATATGTCTATCCTTAAGACATTACCACATCATAAATCTATGATTACCATAGGTTTATAGTGTGTCTTAAAACTGGTTATTCTAAATCTTCTGACTTTGTTCCTCTTTTTCAAAATTGCTTTGGCTCTTATTTTTCCTTTGATTTTTCATATATATTTCAGGTTCATCTTGATAATTAAAAAAATGTTTTCTGGGACTTTGATTGGTATTGCCTCAGATACATAGTTCAACGTGGAGAAAATTGCTATTATAAAAAATATTGCATTTTCCAATCCATGAACATGGTATACCTCTCCATATATGTAGATTCTTTCACTTCTTGGAATTTATTTAGGTTTCTTTGTTTCCTTAGCAAATCTGATAGGTCAAAAAAATAAAACTTTTAACTTATCTGGAATTTTCTCATTGTTTCTTGGGATGTATAATCTTTTAACTTTCTAATAGTAACAGAAGTGAAAGAACCCACTGAGTTTTAAATTTCAACAAATAAAAATAGTCGCTTGTGTGTGTATACACACATTTCTAAAAGTTTTATTTGGTTGTTTTTAAATGTCAGATTATTTTTGATAGTCTCATATTGCTTATTCATATTCTGGAGTCCCTGTCTTATTTTTTTTAACACATAATAAATAATTTGTAGTCAGTTTATGATGGTTCTGATATATATCTTAGATATGTAAATCCCTTGCATCTAAAAACAAAATTCCTGCTGACTTTCACTTATTTAAATTTATTTTCTTCATTGCTTAGTAAACTTTAGTAGTGAGTTCATATCTCTTTGATATTTCTCTGTGGTAATATAAGGGTCTATAAAGGGCATGATTTCATTTGCAGATGCCTGTGCCTGAGCTCAGGAGACACTATGGCATGGAACCACTTTAAATTCCTTGCAATGTCCTTGATAAAATGTAGTGGTCTCAAGTTCATCTCCTTCATTTGAGATTTTCTCATGTCTTTTTTTTTTTTTTTTTTTTTTTTCTGTATGAGGGCCTCTCACTGTTGTGGCCTCTCCCGTTGCAGAGCACAGGTTCTGGACGCGCAGGCCCAGCAGCCATGGCTCACGGGCCCAGCTGCTCTGTAGCATGTGGGATCTTCCTGGACCGGGGCACGAACCCACGTCCTCTGCATCGGCAGGCGGACTCTCAACCACTGCGCCACCAGGGAAGCCCCTCATGTCTTAATCTATAAACTGCAGTTCTGATTTTGGAAGTTGCTTTTAGGGTTTCTCTGATTTTTTGGTTTCAATGGCTACTCAAAACTTCCTGTTCTGGTTTCATTTCAAGCTTATTACTTTGTTGTTGTTGGTGGGGGGGGGGTGGTGTTTGAATATTCATTGTTTTTTGATTAGATGAGAAATTTATTAAAATGTGTATTCATAAAATTTCTGCAGTTTTATAGAAGATCTTTTGATGTATCAGTTCTGTTTTAGTACTCAATGATACACTCTTCACCACCTCTCCAGAAGGTCTCAAAAGTTTTATGCCAATAAGACTATAAGACTTTTGAAGGTAACCTATTTCAGTCTTACATGGATTCCTTGGATAGACACATATATTGATAATATTTATACATATAATCATGATGAAGAGCTACTATATATGTGTGTGTATATATATACACACATGTATATATGTCTGAATTTTATTAGATTTGACTTTTAAGTCACTATTTTCCACATCATCATTAACTACTCCTAAAGTAAAAATGCCACAGATGTCGTTTGCTTACAATTTTTTCCCCAATTTTTGGCAGCATAAACTGAATGATAAAATGAAAGCAGAAGGAACAATAAAGTAGTTGTACTTTAGCTGCAAATGTGCTGAATTTGGCCCAAATATTTTTGAGAAAAAAACTTGAGAACTAAATCCAGCAAGTTTAAGATAACTGGGATAATGGATGGAAAAATGGAATGGTTCTGTCTACATATTTGTACATCTTACTGAATGAAACCAAATGCAATTATATTAGTATGTATGTCTCTGTAGATTTGCATCACTAACATGCATTCTTATTATACCAGAAAATCCATCAATATAAGTACTTCCATTGGCTGAGTCTAGTGCATATAAATATATGGAAGACAAGCATAAACTGGGACTTCAAAGATTCTAAATACCTGATGTAATATATTCCTTCATTCATTCTCTCTGTTGATTTCTGTTTTCTATCTACTTCCTAGAGCCTTCTTCCACAAAAATCATTGTTATTTCCTCACATAGATTTCTTTTTCAGAGAGAGGGAATTCGTATCAGAATTTTTAGAAACAAGTGATTTCTGCCACGGTTCTTTCTGCTCATTTCACACGTCCAAGAAAATGAGATTGAGGAAGAATTTAAAGAGAAGAGACTTATTGCTTGCTATTAGGAGTGCCTGACTTTGTATGTCTCCTCTTTCTAGCACTATAACTTCACATTGAAGTAATATTCCCTTACTTATGATTGTATTTCTTTGGAAAGTCTTCAGGACAGTTCTAAGATATTATGTATTCTATCTACATGGTACAAGTGGTATAAGAAAGTTAACTAAAATTTTACTAATATGGAGTGTTCAGTGAACCTGAATATCTAGAAATCAAATTATTAGGAATGGTTGAGATATAGTTCTAATACAATGAGAATAGATAAATGGGTTATATTATCTATATTGAAATATTTCAGAACTATGAAATGAAACAATTTTTATCTTTGTAAAGAAGGTTTTTCAATTCTTGGATAATTAGCAATGTGAATAAATATGAATTATCGGTAAATAAAATTTTGTTTTCTGGAAATATATAAATAAGCACCCTTGAAGCATTATAATAAAAAAATATAGCATGACATTTGTTTAAGCTTATTTTAAGGATATAAAGTGCTATATAAAATGTATACTTATAAATAACTTGAAAAGCGAGAACAATTTTTAGGAATGTAGACAGTTTGGGCATAAGGTATAATGATGTGTTTTGCTGTAGACTTCCTAATGTAGAACTAATACTCACTATGTGGATAGGAGTTTTCTCTTTACAAACTCAGCTCCTGTCTTGTTGTGGAACTGATGTGTGGGACAGAAATGTTAATCTGAGAGCCAGCAATCTATTTGTCTAAATGACCCAGTGAAAGAACATAATGTAACTTGACATTAGGAACTATTGCTTTCCCCCAAGAGGGAACCCCTACTCATGTTAGTTGTAGGAAGTGAGGACGCACAAGGTATAGGGAGCAGACAAATTCATCATACCCCTGAATTAGACACATGGAGGATTCTTTCTACACTTCTCTCAATCTAATTCATGCTTTCTTCAATGCACTTTATTCTAGCAGTACAAAGATAATAAAGTTAAAGGTGAAGATTTGTACTTGCTACAATACAAATGAAAAACTAAACAAATAATTAAATTAAATGAATAAATAAAGGATTGGTTAAAAATTACTTGTGACTTCTACTTTTCACAAAACTTTACTTTTCAATTTTGTTCATATTCATATACAGAGCCTCATCTCATACTTATGCAACTTGACGTTTATTAGTGTCTCTTTCACTCTGACTTCTGGCTATATTCCTTGACTGAGATTTATAATCATTCCATTTTCCCCTTTTTGAGTAGCTCTTCTGTTTCAATCTGGTTTCCAGGACCCTATAGCTCTGTGCAGACTCTAAGAACTGTCACTCTACTAAGTTCATATTGGCTTTGTATTTTAAAAGAAATATGATTGTCTTCTAAATTTGAGATGAAGGTTATGTGAACAAAGATCTTAACATGATCTGCTTGGTTGCAGGCTAGTTTTGGAGTGTGGTTTCAAGCTAGGATCTACTACTGGAGGTTATAGAGTGGCAGCTTTTGATGTGAGCTATAACTAGCAGGAATGTCTCAAGAATTAGTAGATATCATTGGATGATAATAGTATATGATTAAAATATCAGATAGTTACTGTACTAGAAAGTCTTTAAGGTTCCTTAAAATCTTGAGGCTCTTTCATACTCTTTAAAATGAACTGTCTCAGGTCAATATTAATATGCATATGTTATCTGTCTGAATTCTCTCCTTGTAGGGCTTTAAGCAGGTTGGCCAGAAGGCTAGAAATTAAGTCTGGAAGTGCAAGTTGGGGAGATGCTAAAGTCCTGAGCAAACAGAAAGCAGGTAAATCTTGTAAGGTCAACTCTGTCAGAGCACTTGTCACAGAAGACAGTGAGGAGCAGAAAGGACCAGGTGAAAAAAAAAAAACAAGCCTAAAAGGTAACAACAGAATCAATGTAAATGAGACATTCATCCAAGAGTAAACAACCAAAATGGAACTGGATGAAAAGAAGAACAGTTCAAAAAAAATGTATAATCATTCTGAGACAATTGGTGCAAATATTATGTGAATTCTCCTTCTTATATTTATGGAGAGTTGTTGCATGGATCTCATAGACTCGCATAAATGCCCAGGACTAAAAACGGCTGTATTCTCATATTCTCTAATACACTTTTTTAGTAATAGTGTTATAGGGAAAAATTAGTCCATTTTTAAAGCAGAGAAAACTGATTATTAACCAATACCCATTCTGTTCTTCCTTTAACAAACAAAACTCTCAAGTTTTATCTTGATGCATACTCAAGTGAAGAATGCATTTCCTAGCTTCCTTTGTATTTTGGTGCTTTCAGGTAACAAAGATATGCCATTTCTGAGTCATGCACTTGAAAGGGACTTGCTTCCCTTGCCCCTTACTCTTTCTGAAAAGTGGAGTGCAATCATGACTGGAAGACTTGAAAGAAATGTTAAACCACAAGATGGAATTCAAATATTTAGGATGGCAGAACAACAAGATAGACTGATACTGATTTTTTATACAAATTCCAGAAGCAGAGCTATCCTACAGTATCCATATTGCCTACCTCATGACTATTGTGTAGGAGAAAGGTTTCTATCTTATTTAAATCATGGTATTCTGTAGTCTCTTCTTCTTCCTTTTCTTCAGCAATTTAGACTTTATACTAATACACATGAGATATCTTCCATTAAAAAAATCTTCATGGTGAAAGAAATTTAGAAAATTTTGGATGAAACAAAGTTAAACTGAATACACACACACACACACACACACACACACACACACACATACATATACATATCCAAAAACCTTCACCATGCTAATATGCATTGTGATTCTCCAATAGAGGGATATAGTATACTGTACATTTAAAATTTCATGAAACATGGAGCTCCATTTTCAGAAAATTTAAAAATTTTTTCCATGGAGTAAACTACCAAAATTCTGCTCCAAAAATGTATATAGGAGAACTGCTCCATTTGGCAGGCACATTCTGTCTATCCACCACAGAACTGAAGAGAGAATTTTTATGGTATGACAAGGAAAAAGAGAGAAAGATAGATATTTACAGAGTAGCTGCAATGATGCTCTACTAAACAGTTAAATATTGTTAGAGGAAAGGAGAATAATATTTATAATACACTGGACACTGTACAAAAATATATATACACATGCACATTTTATGTACATGTGTTAGTATATGTATACACACATATGTGCACAGATATATAGATATAGTGTCTTCCTATCCTTATAAAAATTATTCAAAGTAAGCCTTAGCAAACTCATTTTACAACTGAGAAAATAAATTCCTATTTAATGACATGTTAAAATGATACTTGGTAACACCACTAGCAGGAATGAAAAGAGACAATATGATGTACTTCTCATTAAGGTCCTTCTAGAAATGTCTTAAAGGTGTATGACCAACCTTCCAGTGAGTGAATGATATAAAATCAATAGATAACCCCTTTGATCACCACTCTAATATATAAAAACGGGGACATAAAGGAATGGAAAATGAGGCATGGCAATTCTGATGGTGCACCCGCTATAGCAGGTGGAGGTGGAGGTAAGACCTTGGTAAACAAGACCCCAGTCATGGGGTTCTGGACAACAAAAAAGTACACAATGAGGGATGGGAGAACATTGGTGCTTTAAAAAACTAAGGTCTTCATCACAATTTTGCTTTAGGTTAGTCCAAATAGTTTACAGTTCCTATGTATAAAGAAAATGCCAGTAAACTGTTAATCCCATTTTTAAATACTGGCTTCTTTTAAGAATATTGATTTAGTTAAATAATAGAACATTTGGTGTCTTTAATAAATAGATTTGTTAATTAAGCATATTGATTTGTTTCCTGAGTTTATAGATTTGTGAAAAATTGATTTTTGTGATAAATACTTGGGTGTCCTTGGCAGTTTAATTATTTTCTACATGACACCTATTGATGTATGATTAGGGAGTATTTCTTGGAGTATGTATTAAGCAGTGATCACACTTTGTAGGTAGTGTCTTGTAACTTGACTTAGACACTGGTAAGAAGTACATGAATAGTCACATAAACACACAAATATAACAACACACATGTTTCAGCTTAAATTAAGGCATCCATTCAAAACAACTCACTACATTGTTATGCACTAAGAATACAGAATTAAAGTCCAGTCCATGTTCTCAAAGTATAACTGGGGAGTAAACATATAAACATGACTATAGAATAGCCAAAACCTGCTATAATAGAAGGATATCACATGGAATGTGAGAGAGGGAACAATTGTTCCTCATTGGAAAGGATTTAGGAAAGAAGTAATATTTGAACTAGACCTTAAGGATGATTAGCATTTCAACAAAATTTAAAGGTCATTTAGGTGGAGGAAATAATGTTTCCTATTTTTGTAAAGGCACAAAAACTCTGATGAGCCTAATGACATAATGAAACTTTGCATTCTTAAACATGAATACTCTTTTGACTCCCCCAAAATCTTTAGATCACAGTAGTGCATGATAATTTTTTCTTCATAGCATTTTGACTCCTTGGTTAAAATACAATACCATATAATGAAACAGCAGAAGTGTTATACATGGTGTTGCCCGTTCATTATATTATACTATCTTTTGAATACGAGATCTAGAAATAATGACTTGTGCATTTACAATTCCATTTAATCAATAAAAAATATTTATTGTGCTTCACCTACACATTCAGAACTGTGAATGGTATGATGAAGAATTTATAAAGAAAGAAAATTTAAGACATGGTCCCAACATTGATTATCTTAGAGTCTATTTGTTGAAAGCAAAGTTAACATATATGTAATAATCAGAGAATATAAAGCCCTAATCCAGTAGTTAGGATTCATAGCTATTACTACCAAGACATAGATTAAATTTCAAGATATTTTGAAGAAGAAATATCATGATATAATGGAAAGAATACTGGATCACACATCAAAAAGCTTGGATCTAGCCTTAGTTCTGTTACTACTTATTATGTGACCTTGGGGATTTGCTTACTTGATCTTTAATTCTTTTCCAGATATAATAGACAAAAGTTTTGTTCAGTAGTTCTATGAACAAATAATGATAAATTACTGATAGGTTTTAAAGTCAGTACTCTATATAGTACTAAACCATGAGTGTTTTTGGCCAACTGAGGAAATAACAATTGGAGATTAGGGAGATGCACATTTGTGTGATACACAATGGAAGTTTGTGTTAGGATCAAAGGTAAGATAAGGTTATATGGATGGGCTAGACCCAGAAAATACTAATATTAATCAGATAGGTCAGTATTTAGGTTGGATTTTGGTCAGAGAGACTAGGCACAGAGAAACTAGCTAGAAAAACATTGTGCTAATCTAAGAAGGAGCTATTGAGTTCCTGCACTAGTGCACAATCAGTGGAAGTAGAGAAAAATAGGTGAATCTGAGACATTTGGGGGAAAAATGGACAGGGAAAGACATAAGATAAGTGAAAAATCAATGGTCATCCTGAGGTTTCTAGTTTCAGATGTTAGGGAATGAAGACACTCCTGAAAAAATAGAATAATTAACCAAAATGAAAGGAGAGATACAGTGTACCTTCATACGTATGGGTTTTATGGTAATGATAACAAAAACCAAAAGGAGAAGTTCTGCAGGCAGTTGAAAACATGGCCATTGTACACAGATGTGAAAGAAATCAGAGCTAGAGATATAAATTGGAGAACCATAAAATCATCAGAATGAAAGTCAGTGTCGAAGCCATAAATTATTAAGTTCACCAATAATGATAATGGTAGCTAACACTGATTAAGGATACTGGTTTAAATGCATCATGTGTATGAATTTATTTAAACATCAAGTTAACCTATTAGTTAGATTATTATCATGAACCTCTTTATAGAAGAGGAAACTGAGGCAAAGAGGTGTTGATTACTTGTCTCAGGTCATAACTAGGCCATATGATCCAGAGTCTACACTATTAAACATGTGGGAGTGAATAAAGTTTGAAAAGAGGAGAAAGCTTGAGAGCTACCACAATTAAGAAACAAAAGGAAGAAGACAGGATAGTAAAAAAATAATAATAATAATTTAAAAAAAAACAAGGGAGAGAGCATGAATAGTCAAGGGAGTAAGAAGAGATTTAGGAAAGTGCCATATGAAGAATTCTGCTACTGAGTTGTATCAGTTCCCTATATATTTTGTGTGTATACATATATTTGGGGGAAAAGACCTGAATAGATTATTTCTCAGAAGAGAAAACATACGAAGGGCTAATAGGTATATGAAAAAGTGCTCAACATCAATAATCATCAGGGAAATGTATATCAAAACCACAATGAGATAACACCTCTCACTTGTTAGAATGGCTACTATGGAAAAGACAAAAGATAACAAGTACTGGCGAGGATGAGGACACCGTTGGTGGGAATGTAAATTGGTACAGCCATATAGAAAACAACATGAAAGTTCCTCAAAAAATTAAAAAATAGAAAATATCCTCCAGCAATTCTACTTCTTGGTATATATCCAAAGTAAATGAAATCTAAATCTTGAAGCAATACCTGTACTACAACATTCATTTCAGCATTATTCATAATACCCAAGATATGGCAATAACCAAAGTGTCCATCAATGGATGAATGGCTAAAGAAAATATGTATCAATATAAATATACACAGACAAAGGGAGTCAAGATGGCGGAGAAGTAGGAGGATGTGGAGTTCACCTCTCCCCACAAATGCATCAAGAATACATCTACAAATGGAACAAGTCTCACAGAGCATGAGCAGTACACTAGCAGAGGACCTTGAACACCTAAAAGGACAAGAAAGATCCCCACATAACCAGATAGGATGAAAGAAAAAAGAAGGTAAAAGGAAGAGGAGAGGAAGCAGAGCAGGACAGGACCTGCACCCGTAGTGGAGAGCTGAAGGAGACACGAGGTTCCCATACCTGAGGAAGTCCCCTCACTGGCTGGGAGATCAGTTGGGACAGAAGGGGAGCTTCAGGGGCTATCAGAGGAGAGTGCAGCAAACCATCTGTGGCAGGAAGGACAGAGTGAGACCTATACAGATGGTCTGTGCCACAGCCCTGTGTGCCCAGCCTGAGACGTGTATCTGCTGGTGCAGATGGGGGCTGGGTGCTGGAACATGGGGTTTGGAGAGCAGACCCAGGGAGAGGACTGCTGTTGTCTGTGAGGATACAGCCTGAGCGACCATAGAAGCAAAGCGCTGTTACCAAGTGATACACAAGGAGCAGGACCAACATTGCAGCCTCTTTCTCCATGCACTGGCCCCTGGCTCTCTCGGCACTAGGAAGGACTCCCTCTGGAGCAGGCACTCCTGCAACCATGGCAGCCACAACCTCCTCCTCTGCATTCTGTACCTGCAGAGGCAGGTGCTCCTGTGACACCAGCAGCTGCTGCCTCCTTGCCCTTCTTTGCCAGGGTGGATTTGTGTGATCCAGGGCAGCCTTGGGAGCAGAACCCTGTGGGTGGCCCACAAACAGAAGTGGGGCTGAAACCACAGCTGAGCCCCAAAGGCCATTCAGCTAAGGAAGAAAAGCTGAAATCTCTCCTCACAGCTGCACAAACCACGAATTGACACCTGCATGACCAGCTTTGTAAACTCAGCACCTACAGAACATCTGAACAGACAACGGGTGCTCCTGCAGCCAAGACTGCTCTAGCTTTAGCATGTCAACTTTGTGAGCACATACATGTAGGGGTTAGACCAGGCCAGAGTCTGAGCTTCCCCCATAGTGCCCACAATGGGTCCAGATCCATGATTACTGCAATTCTTGGACCTGACTTCAGTGGATCCACACTGGTGGCATGGTAAAAATAATGTCTGAGAGACATAAGAGCCAATTGCCAGTATACCCACCAGTAAGGTGGAGCCAAGAGCAGTGCCAGCAACAAAGTAATCTGGGAGCTCACACAATGGGTGAAAGGTGACACAACAGAGCACACCCACAGGTGAACAGCTCCAGAGGAGGAATACTCAGTGGCTTCCCTCCCAGTGAGACTGATCCAACCCTACCTATCTCACACTGCAGACCAGAAACACAGTGAAGAAACAGATGTGGGGACCTCTAATCCAACAACTAGGGAGTAGACCCCAACTATGACAGGTCAGTGACAGCCATAGAGCCAAGGGGAGGACCTGCTCAATATCCAGTGCAGGCTCTGGTCACCACAACATCAGTCACACCTCCTATCAAGGGGATAATGGCCAACATACACTGAAGAAAGAGGTGGAAGACATCTATGCTAGAAGCAGCCCTTGCAACAAAAAATATTAAGCCCACACAGGATGTACAGGAATGTTCCCACATAAAAATAGCTCACCAAGAGACAGTCTGAGGGTCTGGCATTGGGAGGAAGAATCCCCAGAGCATTCAGCTTTGAAGGCCAGTGGTGCTTGAGTGAAAGAGCTCCAGAGGGCTGAGGGAAACAGAGACTCTACTCTTAGAGGGTAGAGACAAGGTCTTACGTGCACTGGGACCAAGCAAAAAGCAGTACCTCCACTGGAACCTGGACTATACTTACTTAGGGGTTTTGGAGGGTCTCCTGAGGAGTCGAAGGTCAAATATAGCTCACTGTGGGGGCAAGGACACTGGTCGTGGAAGCCCCAGGGAATATTGATTGGAGTGAGCGCTCATGAAGGTGAACATTTTGGCACCAAGATGCGGCCCCATGCAACAACCTGCAGGCTCTAGTTCTGAAAAGCCTCAGGCCAAACTACCAACAAGATAGGAACACAGTGCCACTCATCAGAAGACAAGCTGCCTAAAGTCATACTGCACTCACAGCCACCTCAAAACATACCCTTTGACACGGCCCTGCCCATCAGAGAGACAAGACCCAGCTCCACTCATCAGAGGGAAGGCACCAGTCCTTCCTACCAGGAAGCCTGCACAAGGCCCTGGACCAACCTCACACATGGGACAACACCAGAAGCAAGAGGAATTATGGCTCTGCAGCCTGTGGAAAGGAGACCACAGATACAGAAAATTAGACAAAATGAGATGACAGAGATATATGTTACAAACCAAAGAACAAGATAAAAACCCAAAAGAACAACTAAATTAAGAGGAGATAGGCAACCTACCTGAGAAAGAATTCGAGTAATGATAGTAAAGATGACCCAAAATCTCAGAACAATAATTCAGGCACAGATCGAGACAATACAAGAAATGTTTAACAAGGTGCTATAAGATTTAAAGAACAAGCAAACAGATGAAAAATACAAAAACTGAAATCAAAAATACACTACAAAGAATCAATAGCAAAATAACTGAGGCAGAAGAACAAATAAGTGAGCTGGAAGACATAGTGGTGGAAATCACTTCCATGAAACAGAGTAAAGAAAAAAGAAGGCAAAGAAATGACGACAGTTTCAGAAGCCTCTGGGACAACGTTATATGCACCAACATTTGAATTATAGGCATTCAAGAAGGAGATGAGAAGAAGGGGCCTGAAAAAATATTTGAAGATATAGCTAAAAACTTCCCTAACATGAGAAAGGAAACACTTAAGTCCAGGAAGCACAGAGGATCCCACACAGGATGAACCCAAGGAGAAATATACAGAGACACATATTAATCAAACTGACAAAAATTAAAGACAAAGAAAAAATATTAAAAGCAACAAGGGAAAAGCAAAAAGAAAACATACAAGCTAAACCCCATAAGATTATCAGTCGATTTTTCCCCAGAAACTGCAGGCCAGAAAGGAGTGGCACAATATATGTCAAGGTTGAAAGGGAAAAACCTACAACCAAGAATACTCTACCCAGCAAGGCTCCCATTCTGATTTGACACAGAACTCAAAAGCTTTACAGACAAGCAAAAGCTAAGAGAATTCAGCACCACCAAACCAGCTTTACAATGGATGCTAAAGGAACTTCTCTAGGCAGGAAAGAGCCCAGCAACATAAAACAAACTTGTACATACATAGACTGCTATATCAAAATCTCATAGGAACAACAAGCAGAAAAACTACAATAGATACACACTTAAAAAAAGAAAAAAAGTAACCAAAACACAACACAAAAATGGCATCAAAACACAAGAGAACAAAAAAGGAAAGGAAGAAAAAACACCTATGAAAACAAAACCAAAATAATTAAGAAAATGGAAATAGAACATACATATTGATAATTATCTTAAATGTAAATGGATTAAAGGCTCCAACAAAAAGACATAGAAAGGCTGAATGGATACAAAAATAAGATCCATATATATGCTGTCTACAAGAGACCCACTTCAGAGATAGGAACACATACAGGATGAAAGTGAAGAGATGGAAAAAGATATTCCATGCAAATGGAAATCAAAAGAAAGCTAGAGTAGCAATTCTCATGTCAGAAAAAATAGAGTTTAAAATAAAGACTTATACGAGATAAGGAAGGACACTACATAATGATCAAGGGATCAATCCAAGAAGAAGATATAAAAATTGTAAATATTTATACACCCAATGTAGAAGCACCTCAATATATAAGGCAAATGCTAACAGCCATAAAAGGGGAAATCGACAGTAACACAGTAATACTGAGGGACTTTAACAGCCTGCTTACACCAATGGACAGATCATCCAGATAGAAAATTAATAAGGAAATACAAGTCTTAAATGAAACATTAGACCAGATAGACTTCATTGATTTCTATAAGGGCATTCCATCGGAGAGCAACAGAATACACTTTCTTCTCAAGTGCACATCACATGGAATATTCTCCCTGATAGATCACATCTAGCACCACAAATCAAGCCTTAGTAAATTTAAGAAAATTAAAATCATATCAAGCATCTTTTACAACCACAAGCCTTTGAGATTAGAAATAAACTATTAGAAAACAACTGCAAAAAGCACAAACTTGTGGTGACTAAACAATACACTACTAAAGAACCAATGGATCAATGAAGAAATCAAAGAGGAAATCAAAAAATACCTAGAGACAAATGACAATGAAAACATGACAATTCAAATCCTATGGGACACAGCAAAATAAATTCTAAGAGAGAAGTTTATAGCAATAAAATCTTATCTCAAGAAACAAGATAAATCTCAAGTAAACAACCTAACTTTACACCTAAAGCAACTAGAGAAAGAAAAAACAAAACCTAAAGTTAGTAGAAGGAAAGAAATCAAAAAGATCAGAGCAGAAATAAATTAAACAGGGACAAAGAAAACAATAGCAAAAGTCAATGAAACTGAAAGCTGGTTCTTTGAGAAGATAAACAAAATTGATAACCTTTAGCCAGACCCATCAAGAGAAAAAGCAAGAGGACTCTAATCAATAAAATTAGAAATGCAAAAAGAGAAGTTCCACTGACACAACAGAAAAACAAAGGATAATAAGAGAATACTACAAGGAATGAAACACCAATAAATGGACAACTTAGAAGAAATGGACACATTTTTACAAAGGTACCACCTTCCAAAACTGAAGCAGGAAGAAATAGAAAATATTAATACACCAATCAGTTGTTTTTATGAGATTGAAACTGTGATTAAAAATCTTCCGAGAAGGCGGAAGATGGCGGAAGAGTAAGACGCGGAGATCACCTTCCTCCCCACAGATACACCAGAAATACAGCTACACGTGGAACAACTCCTACAGAACACCTACTGAAGGCTGGCAGAAGACCTCAGACCTCCCAAAAGGCAAGAAACTCCCCACGTACCTGGGTAGGGCAAAAGAAAAAACAGAGACAAAAGAATAGGGACGGCACCTGCACCAGTGGGAGGGAGCTGTGAAGGAGGAAAAGTTTCCACACTCTAGGAAGTCCCTTCGCGGGCGGAGACTGCGGGAGGCGGAGGGGGGAGCTTCGAAGCTGCGGAGGAGTGCACAGCAACGGGTGCGAAGGGCAAAGCGGGGAGATTCCCGCACAGAGGATCGGTGCCCACCGGCACTCACCAGCCCGAGAGGCTTGTCTGCTCACCCGCCGGGGCGGGCGGGGCTGCGAGCTGAGGCCGGAGCGCAGGGACAGGACTGGGGTTGGCGGCTTGAACATAGCCTGAAGGGGTTAGTGCACCACAGCTAGCCGGGAGGGACTCCGGGGAAAAGCCTGCACCTGCAGAAGAGGCAGGAGACTTTTCCTTCCCTCTTTGTTTCCTGGGGCGTGAAGAGAGGGGTTTAAGAACGCTGCTTAAAGGAACTCCAGAAACGGGCGGGAGCCGCGGCTAAAAGAGCGGACCCCAGAGACGGGCGCAGGCCGCGGCTGAAAGCGCGGAATCCAGAGACGGGCGCGAGCCGCGGCTGAAAGCGCGGAATCCAGAGACGGGCGCGAGCCGCGGCTGAAAGCGCGGAATCCAGAGGCGGGCGGGAGACGTTAAGGCTGCTGCTGCCGCCACCGAGGGGCCTGTGTGCGAGCACAGGTCACTCTCCACACCCCTCTTCCGCGGAGCCTGTGCAGCCCGCCACTGCCGGGTTCCCGGGATCCAGGGACAACTTCCCCGGGAGAGCGCACAGCGCGCCTCAGGCTGGTGCAAAGTCACGCCGGCCTTTGCCACCGCAGGCCCGCCCCGCACTCTGTGCCCCTCCGTCCCCGCCGGCCTGAGTGCACCAGAGCCCCCAGTCAGCGGCTCTTTTAACCCCATCCTGTCTGAGCAAAAAACAGACGCCCTCCAGCGATCTACACGCAGTGGCAGGGCCAAATCCAAAGCTTAGCCCTGGGAGCTGTGAGAACAAAGAAGAGAAAGGGAAATCTCTCCCAGCAGCCTCAGAAGCAGCAGATTAAAGCTCCACAATCAACTTGATGTACCCTGCATCTGTGGAATACCTGAATAGACAACCAATCATCCCAAATTAAGGAAGTGGACTTTAGGAGCAAGATCTATGATTTTTTCCCCTTTCCTCTTTTTGTGAATGTGTATGTGTATGCTTATGTGTGAGATCTTGTCTGTATAGTCTTGCTTCCACCATTTGTCCTAGGGTTCTATCCGTCCATGTTTTTTTTTTAATTTTTTTTCTTAATAATTAATTTTAATAACCTTATTATACTTTACCTTCGTTCTTTCTTTCTTTCTTTCCGTCCTTCCTTCCCTCCTTTAGACAACGAATCATCCCAAATTGAGGAGGTGGTCTCTGACAGCAAGATTTAGGATTTTTCCCCATTTACCTCTTTTAGTGAGGGTGTATGTGTATGCTTCTGTGTAAGATTTTGTCTGTATAGCTTTGCTTCCAACATTTGTCCTAAGGTTCTTTCCGTCCCTTTTTTTTTTTTTCTAAATAAGAAGTTTTTAATTCAATAACTTTATTACACTTTATTTTATTTTTACTGTCTCTTCTTTCTTTCTGTCTTTTTTCCTTCTTTCCCTCCTACCTTCCTTCCTCCCTCCCTCCCTCCCTCCTTTCTTTCCTTCTTGCCTTCTTTCCTTCTTTGCTTCTTTCTTTCTTTCTTCCTTCCTTCCACCCTCCTTTCCTTCTTTCTTTCCTAATACTTCTACTAATTCCCTCTACTTTTTCTCCCTTTCATCCTGAGCCTGTGGATGAAAAGCTTTTGGTGCTCCAGCCAGGAGTCAGGGCTCTGCCTCTGAGGTAGGACAGCCAACTTCAGGACACTGATCAACAAGAGACCTCCCAGCTCCACATAACATCAAACGGCGAAAATCTCCCAGAGACCTCCATCTTAACACCAGCACCCAGCTTCACTCAACGACCAGCAAGCCACAGTGCTGGAAAACCTATGCCAAACAACTAGCAAAACAGGAACACTACCCCACCCATTAGCAGAGAGGTTGCCTAAAATCATAATAAGGCCACAGACACCCCCAAACACACCACCAGACATGAACCTGCCCACTAGAGAGACAAGATACAGCCTCATCCACCACAACACAGGCACTAGCCCCCTCCACCAGGAAGCCTACACAACCCACTGAACCAAACTTAGCCACTGGAGACAGACATCAAAAACAGGAGGAACTACGAACCTGCAGCCTGCAAAAAGGAGACCCCAAACACAGTAAGATAAGCAAAATGAGAAGACAGAAAAACACACAGCAGATAAAGGAGCAAGATAAAAATGCACCAGACCTAACAAATGAAGAGGAAATAGGCAGTCTACCTGAAAGAGAATTCAGAATAATGATAGTAAGGTTGATCCGAAATCTTGGAGATAGAATGGACAATAGATTGGACAAAATGCAAGAATCAGTTAACAAGGACCTAGAAGAACTAAAGATGAAACAAGCAACGATGAACAACACAATAAATGAAATTAAAAGTACTCTAGATGGGATCAATAGCAGAATAACTGAGGCAGAAGAACGGATAAGTGACCTGGAAGATAAAATAGTGGAAATAACTACTGCAGAGCAGAATAAAGAAAAAAGAATGAAAAGAATTGAGGACAGTCTCAGAGACCACTGGGACAACATTAAACGCACCAACATTCGAATTATAGGGGTTCCAGAAGAAGAAGAGAAAAAGAAAGGGACTGAGAAAATATTTGAAGAGATTATAGTTGAAAACTTCCCTAATATGGGAAAGGAAATAGTTAATCAAGTCCAGGAAGCACAGAGAGTCCCATACAAGATAAATACAAGGAGAAACAGGCCAAGACACATATTAATCAAACTGTCAAAAATTAAATACAAAGAAAGCATATTAAAAGCAGCAAGGGAAAAACAACAAATAACACATAAGGGAATCCCCATAAGGTTAACAGCTGATCTCTCAGCAGAAACCCTACAAGCCAGAAGGGAGTGGCAGGACATACTGAAAGTGATGAAGGAGAAAAACATGCAGCCAAGACTACTCTACCCAGCAAGGATCTCATTCAGATTTGATGGAGAAATTAAAACCTTTACAGACAAGCAAAAGCTGAGAGAGTTCAGCACCACCAAACCAGCTTTACAACAAATGCTAAAGGATCTTCTCTAGGCAAGAAACACAAGAGAAGGAAAAGACCTATAATAACGAACCCAAAACAATTTAGAAAATGGGAATAGGAACATACATATCGATAATTACCTTAAATGTAAATGGACTAAATGCTCCCACCAAAAGACACAGATTAGCTGAATGGATACAAAAACAAGACCCTTATATATGCTGTCTACAAGAGACCCACTTCAGACCTAGAGACACATACAGACTGAAAGTAAGGGGATGGAAAAAGATATTCCATGCAAATGGAAGCCAAAAGAAAGCTGGAGTAGCAATTCTCATATCAGACAAAATAGAGTTTAAAATAAGGACTATTAAAAGAGACAAAGAAGGACACTACATAATGATCAAGGGATCGATCCAAGAAGAAGATATAACAATTGTAAATATTTATGCACCCAACATAGGAGCACCTCAATACATAAGGCAAATACTAACAGCCATAAAAGGGGAAATCGACAGTAACACATTCATAGTAGGGGACTTAAACACCCCACTTTCACCCATGGACAGATCATCCAAAATGAAAATAAATAAGGAAACACAAGCTTTAAATGATACATTAAACAAGATGGACTTAATTGATATTTATAGGACACTCCATCCAAAAACAACAGAATACACATTTTTCTCAAGTGCTCATGGAACATTCTCCAGGATAGATCATATCTTAGGTCACAAATCAAGCCTTGGTAAATATAAGAAAATTGAAATTGTATCAAGTATCTTTTCTGACCACAACTCCATGAGACTAGATGTCAATTACAGGAAAAGATCTGTAAAAAATACAAACACATGGAGGCTAAACAATACACTACTTAATAATGAAGAGATCACTGAAGAAATCAAAGAGGAAATCAAAAAATACCTAGAAACAAATGACAATGGAGACACAACGACCCAAAACCTGTGGGATGCAGCAAAAGCAGTTCTAAGGGGGAAGTTTATAGCAATACAAGCCCACCTTAAGAAGCAGGAAACATCTCGAATAAACAACCTAACCTTGCACCTCAAGCAATTAGAGAAAGAAGAACAAAAAAACCCCAAAGCTAGCAGAAGGAAAGAAATCATAAAAATCTGATCAGAAATAAATGAAAAAGAAATGAAGGAAACAATAACAAAGATCAATAAAACTAAAAGCTGGTTCTTTGAGAAGATAAACAAAATAGATAAACCACTAGCCAGACTCATCAAGAAAAAAAGGGAGAAGACTCAAATCAATAGAATTAGAAATGAAAAAGGAGAGGTAACAACTGACACTGCAGAGATAAAAGAGATCATGAGAGATTACTACAAGCAACTCTATGCCAATAAAATGGACAACCTGGAAGAAATGGACAAATTCTTACAAATGCACAACCTGCCAAGACTGAATCAGGAAGAAATAGAAAATATGAACAGATCAATCACAAGCACTGAAATTGAAACTGTGATTAAAAATCTTCCAACAAAGAAAAGCCCAGGACCAGATGGCTTCACAGGCGAATTCTATCAAACATTTAGAGAAGAGCTAACACCTATCCTTCTCAAACTCTTCCAAAATATAGCAGAGGGAGGAACACTCCCTAACTCCTTCTACGAGGCCACCATCACCTTGATACCAAAACCAGACAAGGATGTCACAAAGAAAGAAAACTACAGGCCAATATCACTGATGAACATAGATACAAAAATCCTCAACAAAATACTAGCAAACAGAATCCAACAGCACATTAAAAGGATCATACAGCATGATCCAGTGGGGTTTATCCCAGGAATGCAAGGATTCTTCAATATACACAAATCTATCAATGTGATAAACCATATTAACAAATTGAAGGAGAAAAACCATATGATCATCTCAATAGATGCAGAGAAAGCTTTTGACAAAATTCAACACCCATTTATGATAAAAACCCTGCAGAAAGTAGGCATAGAGGGAACTTTCCTCAACATAATAAAGGCCATATATGACAAGCCCACAGCAAACATCATCCTCAATGGTGAAAAACTGAAAGCATTTCCACTAAGATCAGGAACAAGACAAGGTTGCCCACTCTCACCACTATTATTCAACATTGTTTTGGAAGTTTTAGCCACAGCAATCAGAGAAGAAAAGGAAATAAAAGGAATCCAAATTGGAAAAGAAGAAGTAAAGCTGTCACTGTTTGCAGATGACATGATCCTATACATAGAGAATACTAAAGATGCTACCAGAAAACTACTAGAGCTAATCAATGAATTTGGTAAAGTGGCAGGATACAAAATTAATGCACAGAAATCTCTGGCATTCCTATATACTAATGATGAAAAATCTGAAAGTGAAATCAAGAAAACACTCCCATTTACCATTGTAACAAAAAGAATAAAATATCTAGGAATAAACCTACCTAAGGAGACAAAAGACCTGTATGCAGAAAATTATAAGACACTGATGAAAGAAATTAAAGATGATATAAATAGATGGAGAGATATACCATGTTCTTGGATTGGAAGAATCAACATTGTGAAAATGACTCTACTACCCAAAGCAATCTATAGATTCAATGCAATCCCTATCAAACTACCACTGGCATTTTTCACAGAACTAGAACAAAAAATTTCACAATTTGTATGGAAACACAAAAGACCCCGAATAGCCAAAGCAATCTTGAGAGCGAAAGAAGGAACTGGAGGAATCAGGCTCCCTGACTTCAGACTATACTACAAAGCTACAGTCATCAAGACGGTATGGTACTGGCACAAAAACAGAAAGATAGATCAATGGAACAGGATAGAAAGCCCAGAGATAAACCCATGCACATATGGACACCTTATCTTTGATAAAGGTGGCAGTAATGTACAATGGAGAAAGGACAGCCTCTTCAATAAGTGGTGCTGGGAAAACTGGACAGGTACATGTAAAAGTATGAGATTAGATCACTCCCTAACACCATACACAAAAATAAGCTCAAAATGGATTAAAGACCTAAATGTAAGGCCAGAAACTATCAAACTCTTAGAGGAAAACATAGGCAGAACACTCTATGACATAAATCAAAGCAAGATCCTTTCTGACCCACCTCCTAGAGTAATGGAAATAAAAACAAAAATAAACAAATGGGACCTAATGAAACTTCAAAGCTTTTGCACAGCAAAGGAAACCATAAACAAGACCAAAAGACAACCCTCAGAATGGGAGAAAATATTTGCAAATGAAGCAACCGACAAAGGATTAATGTCCAAAATTTACAAGCAGCTCATGCAGCTCAATAACAAGAAAACAAACAACCCAATCCAAAAATGGGCAGAAGACCTAAATAGACATTTCTCCAAAGAAGATATACAGACTGCCAACAAACACATGAAAGAATGCTCAACATCATTAATCATTAGAGAAATGCAAATCAAAAGTACAATGAGATATCATCTCACACCAGTCAGAATGGCCATCCTCAAAAAATCTAGAAACAATAAATGCTGGAGAGGGTGTGGAGAAAAGGGAACACTCTTGCACTGCTGGTGGGAATGTGAATTGGTTCAGCCGCTATGGAGAACAGTATGGAGGTTCCTTAAAAAACTACAAATAGAACTACCATATGACCCAGCAATCCCACTACTGGGCATATACCCTGAGAAAACCAAAATTCAAAAAGAGTCATGTACCAAAATGTTCATTGCAGCTCTATTTACAATAGCCCGGAGATGGAAACAACCTAAGTGCCCGTCATCGGATGAATGGATAAAGAAGATGTGGCACATATATACAATGGAATATTACTCAGCCATAAAAAGAAACGAAATTGAGCTATTTGTAATGAGGTGGATAGACCTAGAGTCTGTCATACAGAGTGAAGTAAGTCAGAAAGAAAAAGACAAATACCGTATGCTAACACATATATATGGAATTTAAGAAAAAAATGTCATGAAGAACCTAGGGGTAAAGCAGGAATAAAGACGCAGACCTCTTAGAGAACGGACTTGAGGTTATGGGGAGGGGGAAGGGTGAGCTCTGACAGGGCGAGAGAGAGTCATGGGCATATACCCAGTAACAAACGCAGTAAGGTAGATAGCTAGTGGGAAGCAGCTGCATGGCACAGGGATATTGGCTCGGTGCTTTGTGACAGCCTGGAGGGGTGGGATGGGGAGGGTGGGAGGGAGGGAGACGCAAGAGGGAAGACATATGGGAACATATGTTTATGTATGACTGATTCACTTTGTTATAAAGCAGAAACTAACACACCATTGTAAAGTAATTATACCCCAATAAAGATGTTAAAAAAAAAAGTAAAAAAAAAAAAAAAAATCTTCCAACAACCAAAAGTCAAGAACCTGATGGCTTCAAAGATAAATTCTATCAAACATTTAGAGGAGAGCTAACACTTATCTTTCTCAAACTGTTCCAAAAAATTGCAGAGGAAGGAACACTCCTAAGTTCATTCTACGAGGCCACTATCACCCTGATACCAAAACTAGACAAGTATATCACACAAAAAAAGAAAATTACAGGCCAATATCACTGATGAACATAGAAGCAAAAATCCTCAACCAAATACAGGAAAACAGAAAACATCCACACATTAAAAGGCTCATACACCATGATCAAGTGGGGCTTATCCCAGTGATGCAAGGATTCTTCAATATATGCAAATCAATCAATGTGATACACCACATTAACAAACTGAAGAATAAAAACCATATGATCATCTCAATAGATGCAGAAAAAGCTTTGGACAAAATTCAACACCAATTTATGATAAAAACTCTTCAGAAAGTGGGCATAGAGGAAACCTACCTCAACATAATAAAGGCCATATACAACAAGCCCACAGCAAACATCATTCTCACTGGTGAAAAACTGAAAAAATTTCTTCTAAGATCAGGAGTAAGACAAGGATGTCCACTCTCATCACTTTTATTCAACATAGTTTTGGAAGTCCTAGCCATGGCAATCAGAGTAGAAAAAGAAATAAAAGGAATCCATATTGGAAAAGAAGTTGTAAAATATTCACTGTTTGCAGATGACATGACACCGTACGTAGAAAATCCTAAAATTGCCACCAGAAAACTACTAGAGTTAATCAATGAATTTAGTAAAGTTGCAAGATACAAAATTAATACACAGAAATCTCTTCCAGTCATATACACTAACAATGAAAGATCAGAAAGAGAAATTAATGGAACAATTCCATTTACCATCACATCAAAAAAAAAATACCTAGGAATAAACCTACCTAAGGAGGCAAAATACCTATACTCAGAAAACTGTAAGATACTGGTGAAAGAAATCAAAGATAATACAAAGAATGGAGAGATATACTATATTCTTGGATTGCAGGAATCAATATTGTCAACATGATTATATATCCAAAAGTAATCTACAGATTCATTGCAATCCATATCAAATTACCAGTATCATTTTTCACATAATTAGAAGAAAAATTTTTACAATTTGTATGGAAACATGGAAGACCCCAAATAGGCAAAACAATCTTGGGAAAGAAAAACAGCTGGAGGAATCAGGCTTCCTGACTTCAGACTATACTAAAAAACTACAGTAATCAAAATAGTATGGTACTTTCACCAAGAAAGAAATATAGATAAATGGGAACAGGATGGAAAGTCCAGAAATAAACTCACACACATATGGTCAACTAATCTAAGACAAAGGAGGCAAGAAGATACAATGGAGAAAAGAATGTCTCTTCATTAAGTGGTGCTGGGAAAACTGGATGGCTACATGTGAAAGAATGAAATTAGAACATTCTCTAACACCATACACAAAAATAAACTCAAAATGGATTAAAGACAGAAATGTAAGGCTGGATACTATAAAACTCTGAGAGGAAAACATAGGTAGAGCACTCTCTGACATAAATCACAGCAAGGTCTTTTTTGATCCACCTCCTAAAGTAATGAAAATGAAAACAAAATTAAACAAACTGGACCTAATTAAACTTAAAAGCTTTTGCACAGCAAAGGAAACCATAAATGAAACAAAAAGACAATACTCAGAATGGGAGAAAATATTTGCAAACGCAGCAACTGACAAGGGACTAATCTCCAAAACATACAAATAGCACATGCAGCTCAATATAAAAAAAATAAATAAATAACCCAATCAAAAATGGGTAGAAGTTCTAAATAGACATTTATCCAAAGAAGACATACAGATGGCCAACAAACACATGAAAAGATGCTGAACATCATTAACTATTAGAGAAATGCAAATCAAAACTACAATGAGATATCACCTCACACCAGTCAGAATAGCCATCATCAAAAAATCTGCAAACAATAAATGCTGAGAAAAATAAATAAATAAATAAATAAATAAATGCTGGAGGGAGTGTGGAGAAAAGGGAACTCTCCTACACTGTTGGTGGGAATGTAAATTGGTACATTCACTATGAAGAACAGTATGGAGTTTCCTTAAAAAACTAAAAACAGAGCTACCATATGATCTAGCAATCCCACTCTTGGGCATATATCCAGAGAGAACCATAAATCAAAAATTTACATGCACCCCAAAGTTCATTGCAGCACTATTTACAATAGCCAGGACATGGAAACAACCTAAATATCCATCGAGGGATGACTAGATAAAGTAGTTGTCATATATATATATATATATATATATATGACACAATATTACACAATGTAATATTATTCAGCCAAAAAAAGGTTGAAATAATGCCATTTGCAGCAACATGGATGGGCCTAGAGATTGTCATACTGGGTGAAATCAGACAGAGAAAGAAAAATATATGATATTGCTTATATGTGAAAACTAAAAATATGGTACAAATGAAATAGTCACAGATGTAGAAAAAAAAAAACTTATGGTTACCAAGGGGGAAGAGGGGGAGGGATAAACTGGGAGATTGGGATTAACATATACAGACTGATATATATAAAATAGATAACTAACAAGGACCTACTGTATAGCACAGGTAACTCTACTCAATACTTTGTAATGACCTATTTGGGAAAAGAATCCAGAAAAGAGTGAATATATGTGTATGTATAACTGAGTCTCTTTGCCCTGCAGCAGAAACTCACACAACATGGCAATACAACTATATTCCAATAAAAATTAAATTAAAAAAAAGAAAAAGTTATATGCACACACAAAGACAATGAAATATTCAGCCTTTGAAAAAGAAGGAACTCCTGACATTTGCAACAACATGTATGAACCTAGAGGACATTATGCTAAATGAAATAAGTCAGATACAGAAAGATAAGTTCTTCATGATTTCACTTATATGTGGAATCTAAAAGAGTCAAACATATAGAAGCAGAGATTAAGAACAGTGGTTGTCAGAAACAGTGGGGAGGGAGAAATGGGGAAATGTTGGTCAAAAGGTACAAAATTTATGCAAGGTAAATAACTTCTAGAGATATAATGTACAATATGATAACTATAGTTAACAATACGATATTGTATACTTGAAATTTGTTAAGAAGGTAGATCCTCAGACATTACATGAAATTTCTAAAAATCTTATATGTTCTGGTATAATATTATAGGTCATAATTCTAGTTATTACTTTAAAATGTATATCTCAGAAATAACTAAATTTCCTTGTCAACTGCATTATTATGAACTTTCATCAAATCTTTAACCGTGGTCATTTTTAAGTCTTTTGTCATTTACAGACAGTTCTGGGTGTACTCTGATGCTTTTGCAAAAATGTTCCTATAAAACGGTTTCATCTTCAAGGAATTCATGGAAAAGACTCTGACAAGTACAGGTTCCTGGTAACTGACTATACTGCTGAACTGAATGAATAAGCATTTTCAGAACTCTAATGGAAAACTGATGAATTCATAAAAGTGCTAACAAAAGATCAAGATGAAAAAAAAATTAATTACATGGGACTGAGTGAACCGATGAGGATGATTATAATTTTTGTGACTTTCTGTTTGAATAAAAAGAAAAAAAATCCCACAAGGACTCAGAGGCAAAAAATATACAAATCAATTTTCACTGCAAAGTAAAGGAGCTGTTACAGTGGAGGATTACTGGACTGAATGTCAATATTATAACATAGTACGAGTGTGTTTCATGTTTGGTAATTGCAATCATTGTTGCTTTTGTTGTGGTCATCCATTTACAATGCTTGGTGTCAGCTTATTTATCTCTTATAATAATAAAATACAGTGTGTGTGTGTGTGTGTGTGTGTGTGTGTGTGTGTGTGTGTGTGTGAAAAAATGTTGCTTTACTTCATAAATCCTTATGATGCAATTTCCTGGAATGCTTATCAAAATGTTTAAAGTGAAAAAGACTAACAATACTTAGTGTTAGCTAAATTAGAGAGCAACCAGGATTCACATCTGTTGCTGGTTGGTGTATAAATTGCTACAACTACTTTAGAAAATTATTTGGCAGTATCTAATATTAGCATAACCTATGACTCAGCAATTTCACTTCTAGGTATATTCTCAACACAGATGAGAATATATTAACCAAAACAAATGTATCGTGTGAGCTGAAGCAGCACTATTCATAAGTGTATGAACAAGAATCTGTACAAGTATCCTTCTTATCCTTCAAATTGAATGGTCAAATAAACACTCATATATTTATACCATGAAATACTAAACAGCAATAACTGAAAGATATACATACAGGTATACAAGAATATGAATCTTAAAAATATTATGGCTGAGAGAAAGAAGCTACAAAATAATATATACACTTGTATATTTATATGAATTTCAAAAAGAGCAATAAATGACCTATGTTCTTAGATGCTTCAGATCATGGGATAGTAGTGAATAGAATCAGACATGAGAGCTTCTGAGGTTCTGGTAATGTTAATGTTGTGTCTCTTGGTCTGAGTGTTCATTACATGATGTGTTTACTTTGTGATAATGCATCCAGCTATACAATTTATTGCATGTACAATTTTCTTTATATACATTTAACTTCAATGTACATTTAGCTTTAATTTTACTTTAAATCAATATAAATTTTTAAAGATTAAAAAAACATTGTGATATGACATGTCTCAGTTATAAAATAATTTTATATAAAATAAATGTTTTATTGATACTATAAAAAAGAAAAGAAGGTAGATCTTAAATGTTCTCACCACATAAACACACAAAGAAAGAAAATAGTAACAATGTGAGGTGATGGGTATATAAGTTAATTAGCTTGAGTGTAGCGGTCATTTCACAATATATACATAAATCAAAACATCAAGTTGAATACCTTAAACATATACAATTCCTATTTGTCAATTATACCTCAGTAAAGCTGGTGGGGGGCAAGGAATGTTGCACTTAAAAGGGGGTAGGGAACACAAACATATAAATATGTATGTGTGGTAAGTTATATTTCCCAAAGTACTGACACAGATAGGAGGTGCTAAAGGATAATAAAGGAGAAATTCTTTATGAGCTAAATTGCTAAAAAAAAAGTATTTAAAGGAGGGGACATTAGATTGAACCTTGTAAAATGAGTATATATCTAAGAGATGTCTAAATAATTGAAGAAAGATAAAAAGAAGACTGAAGAAAAGTACAAATGTAATATATCAGTTAACTATTGACACAATAATGGTGTGCAGCAAAGCACTTCAAAACCCAGTGACCTAATACAGCAATCATTTCTTCTCACTCATGCTTTTGTGGGTCAACTAGAAGTTGGCTGCTTTCACCTGGGCTTGGCTGGCTTTGGCCATAAGCTTCATCTTGCCTTCACCAGCAGAAGAACCAAAATATCAGGGTGATAGTAGATACAAGAGGAAAAACCCAACTTTGAGAGCACATTTCAAGTCTCTGCTCATGTGATGTCTACTTGTATAACATCTTCTAACTCTCTTGGACAAAGTAGGCTATATGGCCAAGTCCAAAAGACAACCGATAGGCAAGCACACACTGAATATAGTATGAGGAACTGCAAAATTACATGTTAAAAGAGTATGGATTCAAGGTAGGTGGAGATTAAAGCCAATTATTCAATCTACTACAGATGAGAATGCACCAGCCATTTGGAGGTCTGTGATTTTCAGGCCACGTTGAATGACACAAAAGATTTTTATAGGGAAAAAACATTTTGAATGATAAATTAGGGCCACAGAGTGGAAATCAATGGATGGCAAGCTGAAGAATATTTATCTTATAAGTAATGGAGAACCAGTAAAGATCAATGAGCATTGTAAGGGCTTTATGAAAGTGATATTTTATGAAGATTGTCCTGGAAGTGTTATGCAAACATGATTAGAGTGGACAGAGACTTCGGTATGGGAAACCAGATAGGAATCAGAAACCCTAACCATAAGAAAGCTGGAGTGGATATATTGATATCTGAGAAAGTAGATTTCAGGACAATGTATATTAAAATAGAGAAAGAGGAATATTTCACAATAACAAAAGAGTCAATTCATCAATAAGACATCCTTAATATCTGTATTTTTGCATCTTAATTTTATTTATTATTTTTAACTTTTTATTTTATATTAGAGTAAAGTGGATCAACAATGTTGTGTTAGTTTCAGGTGTACAACAAAGTGACTCAGTTATACGTGTACATGTATCCATTCCTTTTCAAATTCTTTTCCCAATTAGGTTGTTACAGAATATTGAGCAGAGTTCCCTGTGCTATACAGTAGGTCTTGTTGATTATCCATCTTAATTATAGCAGTGTGTACATGTCAATCCCTAACTCCCTAACTATTCCTCTCCCCAGACATCCCCCCTGGTAGCCATAAGTTTTTTCTCTAAATCAGTGAGTCTGTTTTCTGTTTTGTAAATAAGTTCGTTTGTATCATTTTTTTTAGATTCCACATATAAGCTATATCATACAATACTTCTCTTTCTGTCTGACTTACTTCACTCAGTAGGACAATCTCTACCTCCACCCATGTTGCTACAAATTGTATTATTTCATTCTTTTTAATGGCTGAGTAATATTCCATTGTATACATGTACCACACCTTCTTTATCCATTCTTCTGTCAATGGAAAATTAGGTTGCTTCCATGTCTTAACTATGGTAAACACTGCTGCAATGAACACTGGGGTGCATGTATCCTTTTGGGCCATGTTTTTCTCTAGGTATATGCCCAGGAGTGGGATTGCAGGATCATATGGTAGCTCTATTTTTAGTTTCTTAAGGAACCTCCATACTATTCTCCATAGTGGCTGTACCAATTTACATTCCCTCCAACTGTGTGGGAGGGTTCCCTTTTCTCCACACCCTCTCCAGCATTTACTGTTTGTGGATTTTTTGATGATAGCCATTCTAACTGGTGTGAGGTGATATCTCATTGTAGTTTTGATTTGGATTTCTCTAATAATTAGTGATGATGAACACTTTTCATGTGCCTCTTGGCCATCTGTATGTCTTCTTTGGAGAAATGTCTATTTAGGTCTTCTGCCCATTTTTTGATTGAGTTGTTTGTATTGATGACATTAGCTGCATGAGTTTGTTTCTTGGAAGATTTTTAATCACAGTTTCAATTTCAGTACTTCTGATTGGTCTGCTCAATATTTTCTATTTCTTCCTGGTTCAGTCTTGGGATATTGTTCCTTTCCAAGCATTTGTCCATTTCTTCCAAAGTGTCCATTTTGTTGGCATATAGTTGCTTGTAGTACTCTCTTATGATCCTTTGTATTTCTGTGGAGTCAGTTGTAACTTCTCCTTTTACAATTAAATTAAAATTTCTAATATATTGATTTGGTCCTCTTCCTTTTTTTCTTGATGAGTCTGGCTAAAGTTCATCAATTTCGTTTATCTTTTCAAAGAACCAGTTTTTAGTTTCATTGATCTTTGCTATTGTTTCCTTCATCTCTATTTCATTTATTTCTGCTCTGGTCTTTATGATTTCTTTCCTTCTACTAACTTTAGGTTTTGTTTGTTCTTCTTTCTTTAGTTGCTTTAGGTGTAAGGTTAGGTTGTTATTTGAGATTTTTCTTGTTTCCTGAGGCAAGACTGAATTGCTATTACCTTCCTTCTTAGAACTACTTTTGCTGCATCCCATAGGTTTTGGATCTTTGTGCTTTTGTTTCCATTTGTCTCTAGGTGTTTTTTGATTTTCTCTTTGATTTCATTGATCCATTGGTTGTTTAGTAGTGTATTGTTTAGCCTCCACATGCTTGTGTTTTTACAGTTTTATTTTCTTGTAGTTGATTCCTAATCTCATAGCATTGTGGTTGGAAAAGATGCTTAATATGATTTCAATTTTCTTAAATTTCCCAAGGCTCATTTTGTGGCCAGCATGTGGTCAATACTGGGGAATGTTCCATGTGCACATGAGAAGAATGTGTATACTGCTGCTTTTGGATGGAATACTCTGTAAATATCAATTAAGTTCATTTATCTAATGTGTTATTTAAGGCCTGGGTTTCCTTACTGATTTTCCGTCTGGATGATTTGTCCATTGATGAAACTGGGGTGTTAAAATCCCCCACTATTATTGTTTTACTGTCAATTTCTCCCTTTATGGCTGTTAGTATTTGCCTTATATATCGAGGTGCTCCTATGTTGGGTGCATATATATTTATAACTGTTATATCTTCTTGGATTTATCCCTTGATCATTATGTAGTGTCCTTCTTTGTCCTTTATGACAGTCTTTATTTTAAAGTCTATTTTGTCTGATATGAGTATTGCTACTCCAGCTTTCTTTTGATCTCTATTTGCATGGAATAACTTTTTCCATTCCCTCACGTTTTGTCTGTATGTGTCCCTAAGACTAAAGTGGGTCTCTTGTAGACAGCATATATATGGGTCTTGTTTCTGTATTTATTCAGCCAATCTATGTCTTTTGGTTGGAGTATTTAATCCATTTACATTTAAGGTAATTATTGATATGTGTGTTCCTATTTCCATTTTCTAATTGTTTTGGACTTGCTTTTGTAGGTCTTTTTTCTTCCCTTCCTCTCTTGTTTTCTCCTCTTGTGGTTTGATGACCATATGTAGTGTTGTGTTTGGGTTGCTTTGTGTGTGTGTGTGTGTGTGTGTGTGTGTGTGTGTGTGTGTGTTTGTGTACCTATTGTAGTTTTTGGGTTTGCTGTACCCATTAGGTTTTGTTATACTGGTCTATATATGTACAAGTTTCTTTTAAGGTGCTGGTCTCTTTCCTGCCTGGAGAAGTTCCTTTAGCATTTGTTGCAAGCCTGTCTGGTGGTGCTGTACTCTCTTAGCTTTTGTTTTTCTGTGAAACTTTTGATTTTTCTGTCAAATCTGAATGAGAGCCTTGCTGTGTAGTGTATTCTTGGTTGTAGGTTCTTCCCTTTCATCACTTTAAATATATCATGCTACTCCCTTCTGGCCTGCAGAGTTTCTGCTGAAAAACCAGATAATAATCTTATGGGAGTTCCCTTGTATATTATTTCTCATTTTTCCATTGCTGCTTTTAGTATTTTTTCTTTGTCTTTAATTTTTGTCTGTTTAATTCATATTCCTCCTTAAGTTTATCCTGCCTGGGACTTTCTGTGCCTCATGGACTTGTGTGCCTGTTTCCTTTCCCATGTAAGGGAATTTTTCAGCAATTATCTCTTCAAATATTTTCTCAGGTCCTTTCTCTCTCTCTTCTCCTTCTGGGACCCATATAATACGAATGCTGGTGCATTTATTATTTTCCCAGAGATCTCTTAGACTGTCTTTATTTCTTTTCATTCTTTTTTCTTTATTCTGTTCCTCGGCAGTGATTTCCACCATTCTGTCTTCCAGGTCACTTATTTGTCCTTCTGCTCAATTATTCTACTATTGATTCCTTGTAGTGTATTTTCCATTTCATTTATTGTATTGTTCATATCTGTTTGTTTATTCTTTAGTTCTTCTAGGTCTTTGCTAAACATTTATTGCATCTTCTTAAGTACTTTCTTGGAGATTCTGACCATCTTCACTATCATTATTCTGAATTTTTTTTTCCAGAAGGTTGCCTATCTCCACTTCACTTAGTTGTTTTTCTGGGGTTTTATCTTGTTCCTTCATCTGGGACATATATCTTTGCCATTTCATTTTGTCTAATTTTTTGTGATTGTGGATTTTGTTCCACATGCTGCAGGATTGTAGTTCTTCTTGCTTCTGCTGTCTGCCCTCTAGTGGATGAGGTTTTCTAAGGGCTTGTGCAAGCTTCCTGATCAGAGGGACTAGTGGTTGGTGCAGGTGGGTCTTGTACTTCTGGTGGGCAGGGTCATGCTCATTAAAACTTTAATCTGCTTGTCTGCTGATGTGTGGAGCTGTGTTCCCAGCCTGTTGGTTGTTTGGGCTGAGGCGACCCAGCACTGGAGCCTACAGTCTGTTTGGTGAGGCTAATGGTGGCCTCCAGAAGGGCTCACACCAATTGGTACTTCTCAGAACTGCTGCTACCAGTGTCCTTGTCCACTCAGTGAGACCCAGCCATCCCCCACCTCTGCAAGAGACCCTTCAATACTAGCAGGCAGGTCTGTCCCTGTCTCTTCTGGGGTCACTGCTTTTATCCCTGGTTCCTGGTGCACTTGAGACGTTGTGTGCACCCTTCAAGGGTGGAGTCTCTGTTTCCCCCAGTCTGTGGAAGTCAAACCCACTAGCTTTCAAAGCTAGATTCTTTGCGGACTCCTCCTCCCTTTGCCAGACTCCCAGGCTGGGAAGCCTGAGGTGGGGCTCAGAACTTTCACTCCTGTGGGATAACTTCTGTGGTATAATTGTTTTCCATTTTGTGGGTCACACACCCAGCAGACATGGGATTTGAGTTTATTGTGATTACATCCCTTCTTCTGTTTTGCTGGGGCCTCCTCTTTGTGTTTGGATATAGGGTATCCTCTTTTGGTAAGTTCCAACATTATTTTTTCGATGGTTGTTCAGCAGTTAGTTGTGATTTTGATTTTTTCATAGGGAGGGGGTGAGTTTACATCTTTTTACTCTGTCATCTTGAGCTAATCTAAAATGTCAGGCATTTTAGACTCAAAGAAGAAGTGACCACCTGAGCAGAGACTCAGGAGTGGAAACCACAGTGGGAACCAGGACTTGAGAAGGAAAACTGGAACTGTAATTGATGAAGTGCTGAAGGTTCAATGTAGACAACACAAAAAACTCCAGGGGCACCCAGTCTTGGTAGGGTGGGTGGGGATGGGAGGGCTCAACAGTATTGTGAGAATCACCTCTAGGAGTTCAGCCAGGTTCTCACAGTAGATATCAGAGAACAATCCCCTTGTGCTTCCAGTAAGAGGAGGGGAAAGGGAACCATGTGTATTTAGCAAATAACAGAGTTTCAAACATGACATAAAATATAATTGAAGTAAATGGAGAAATAGACATAATCCATAATTATATTTGAAGATTCCCATATCCCTCTTTCAGGACTGATAGAACAAGTAGACAGAAAATCATAAGCATATAGAAGACTTCAACAACACTCTCAGACATTTTAAACTAATTTCCATTTATAGAATAATAAACCCAGAAAAGAAAATACACATTCTTTTCAAGAGCACATGGAAGATGCACTAATTAGACCATATCATTTGCTATAAACAAGCCTCATTTTAAGGGGTTGAAAGCATGCAGACACTGTTCCCTGACCAATCTGCAACTAAGTTAGAAATCACAACAAAAGGTATGTTGAAAATATGAATATTGTGAAATTATGCAACATAGTTTCAAATAACCCATGTATCAATGATGAAATTACAAGGGAAGTTAGAAAATTGAGTTAAATTATATTGAAAACTCTACATCAAAATGTGCAGGATGCAGCTGGAGGAATAATTAGAGGAAAATGTATAGCTCTACATGTTTACATTAGAAACAATATTTTAAAAATAAATGATCTGTAGACTTTTGCTTGTGAAAAAGATGCAGTAAAAGGTACCAGATTTACTCTCCCAACTTGAAGGAACAACAATAATAACAACAAAATCAGCTAAAAACTTGATTAGTGCTTGTTTCCATCTGCCAGATTCAAAAATTCAGTATTCACAGGGAATTGGCTAGTGTCTTGTCTCAGTATTGGGAAACAATTAGCTTGAGACTAAGCACTGTTCTGGTCTTGACTGAATACTAACAGGAAATAAGTTCAGGAATACACTCAATACCACTGATCCAGTGGAAGGCAAATTAAAGCCTTATGACTCAGAAGTTCTTCTAGGTATTTACCCAAGAAAAATGAAAATAAAATATGTACACAAAAAGACTTGTACAAGAATGTTTATAGCAGCTTTATTCATAATAGCCCCCAATAAGAAACAACTCAAATATCCATCAGCAGAGGAATAAATTTAAAAATTGTGGTCTATCCATACAATGAAATGTTCCTTCGCAATGAAAAGGAATAAACATGCAAAACACAGGTGACTGAGAAACATCAGGCTGAATGAAAAATAACTGGACAAAGAAAAGTACATACTGTAAGATTCCATTTATCTAAACTTTTAAAACAGAATAAAACTTATCTCTGGTCAAAAAAAATACATCAGAACAGTAGTTTCCTGGGAGTGGACTGAGGGTGAATGGAAAGGGGCAAAACGGATCTTTCTTGGGTGACAGAAATGTTCAATAACTTGATAGGGATGATTATGCAATTATAAAACTCATCATACTACACCAGTAATATCTATCATTTGCTCACATACGTAAATTATACCTCAATTTAAAAATACTTTAAAATTATTAACAAAATCTCTTTCAGAAAAGTGATATTTGAAAAAATGACAGTGAGTTACAGAAATAAAATCAGGAGCGAGTATAACAAGGTTGGGGTATTCAGGAGTGGGAATACCCCACCATCGCCATCACCAAATGCTTACTTTACAATGATAGTTCCATGAAGGCAGAGTTTTTAAAAGTTTTGTTCTTTTCTTTAACCTTGGTACAGGGCTTGACATATAGTCATTGCTAAGTAAATATCTGATGACTGAATGAATTTCATCCAAATTGAAGCAGATAGGATATGAGAAAAGATCAATGGATTTCCAAAAGTGGTAATCAATGAATTTTTAAAGAATAATTTATATAGAAAAATGGACTTGAAATAAATCTATTCTTTTTTGTTTTACATCTTTATTGGAGTATAATTGCTTTACAATGGTGTGTTAGTTTCTGCTTTATAACAAAGTGAATCAGTTATACATATACATATGTTCCCATATCTCTTCCCTCTTGCATCTCCCTCCCTCCCACCCTCCCTATCCCACCCCTCTAGGTGGTCAAAAAGCAGCGAGCTGATCTCTCTGTGCTATGGAACTGCTTCCTACTAGCTATCTATTTTAAGTTTGGTAGCGTATATATGTCCACGCCACTCTCTCGCTTCGTCACAGCTTACACTCCCCCTCCCCATATCCTCAAGTCCATTCTCCAGTAGGACTGTGTCTTTATTCCTATCTTACCTCTAGGTTCTACATGACATTTTTTTTCTTAAATTCCATATATATGTGTTAGCATATGGTATTTGTCTTTCACTTTCTGACTTACCTCACTTTGTATGACAGACTCTAGGTCCATCCACCTCATTACAAATAGTTCAATTTCAATTCTTTTTATGGCTGAGTAATATTCCATTGCCTATATGTGCCACATCTTCTTTATGCATTCATCCAATGATAGACACTTAGGTTGTTTCCACTCCGGGCTATTGTAAATAGAGCTGCAATGAACATTTGGGTAAATGACTCTTTTTGAAATATGGTTTTCTCAGGGTATATGCTCAGTAGTGGGATTGCTGGGTCATACAGTAGTTCTATTTGTAGTTTTCTTAAGGAACCTCCATACTGTTCTCCATAGTGGATGTACCAATTCACATTTCCACCAGCGGTGCAAGAGTGTTCCCTTTTCTCCACACCCTCTCCAGCATTTATTGTTTCTAGATTTTTTGATGATGACCATTCTGACTGGTGTGAGATGATATCTCATTGTAGTTTTGATTTGCATTTCTCTAATGATTAATGATGTTGAGCATTCTTTCATGTGTTTGTTGGCAGTCTGTATATCTTCTTTGGAGAAATGTCTATTTAGGTCTTCTGCCCATTTTTGGATTGGGTTGTTTGTTTTTTTGTTATTAAGCTGCATGAGCTGCTTATAAATTTTGGAGATTAATCCTTTGTCAGTTGCTTCATTTGCAAATATTTTCTCCCATTCTCAGGGTTTTCTTTTGGTCTTGTTTATAGTTTCCTTTGCTGCACAAAAGCTTCTAAGTTTCATTAGGTCCCATTTGTTTACTTTTGTTTTTATTTCCATTTCTCTAGGAGGTGGGTCAAAAAGGAACTTGCTATGATTTATGTCATAGAGTGTCCTGCCTATGTTTTCCTCTAAGAGTTTGATACTTTCTGGCCTTACATTTAGGTCTATAATCAGGCTTATTTTTGTGTATTGTGTTAGGGAGTGATCTAATCTTATACTTTTACATGTACCTGTCCAGTTATCCCAGCACCACTTATTGAAGAGGCTATCCTTTCTCCACAGTACATTTCTGCCTCCTTTATCAAAGATAAGTTGACAATATGTGTATGTGTTTATCTCTGGGCTTTCTATCCTGTTCCATTGATGTATCGCTCTGTTTTTGTGCCAGTACCATACTGTCTTGATTACTGTAGCTTTGTAGTATAGTCTGAAGTCAGGGAGCCTGCTTCCTCCAGCTCCGTTTTTCGTTCTCAAGATTGCTTTGGCTATTCAGGGTCTTTTGTGTTTCCATGCAAATTGTGAAATTTTTTGTTCTCATTCTGTGAAAAATGCCAGTGGTAGTTTGATAAGGATTGCATTGATTCTGTAGATTGCTTTGGGTAGTAGAGAAATTTTCACAGTGTTGATTCTTCCAATCCAAGAACAGGGTATATCTCTCCATCTATTTGTATCATCTTTAATTTCTTTCACCAGTGTCTAATAATTTTCTGCATAGAGGTCTTTTGTCTCCTTAGGTAGGTTTATTGCTAGATATTTTATTCTTTGTGTTGCAATCGTAAAAGGGAGTGTTTTCTTTTTTGATTACACTTTCAGATTTTTCATCATTAGTGTATAGGAATGCCAGAGATTTCTGTGCATTAATTTTGTATCCTGCTACTTTACCAAATTCATTGATTAGCTCTAGTAGTTTTCTGGTAGCATATTTAGGATTCTCTACGTATAGAATCATGTCATCTGCAAACAGTGACAGCTTTACTTCTTCTTTTCCGATTTGGAATCCTTTTATTTCCTTTTCTTCTCTGATTGTTGTGGCTAAAAACTTCCAAAAGTATGTTGAATAAGAGTGGTGAGAGTGGGCAACCTTGTCTTGTTCCTGATCTTAGTGGAAATGCTTTCAGTTTTTCCCCATTGAGGACGATGTTGGCTGTGGGTTTGTCATACATGGCCTTCATTATGTTGAGGAAAGTTCCCTCTGTGCCTACTTTCTGCAGGGTTATTATCATAAATGGGGGTTGAATTTTGTTGAAGCTTTCTCTGCATGTACTGAGATGATCATATGTTTTTTCTCCTTCAGTTTGTTAATATGGTGTATCACATTGATTGATTTGCATATATTGAAGAATCCTTGCATTCCTGGAATAAATCCTACTTGATCATGGTCTATGATCCGTTTAATATGTTGTTGGATTCTGTTTGCTAGTATTTTGTTGAGGATTTTTGCATCTATGTTCATCAGTAATTTTGGGCTGCAGTTTTCTTTCTTTGTGACATCCTTGTGTGGTTTTGGTATCAGGGTGATTGTGGCCTCGTAGAATGAGATTGGGAGTGTTCCTCCCTCTGTTATATTTTGGAAGAGTTTGAGAAGGATAGGTGTTAACTCTTCTCTAAATGTTTGATAGAATTCGCCTGCGAAGCCATCTGGTCCTGGGTTTTTGTTTGTTGGAAGATTTTTAATCACAGTTTCAATTTCAGTACTTGTGATTGATCTGTTCATATTTTCTATTTCTTCCTGATTCAGTCTTGGCAGACTGTGCATTTCTAAGAATTTGTCCATTTCTTCCAGGTTGTCCATTTTATTGGCTTAGAGTTGCGTCTAGTTATCTCTCATGATCTTTTGTATTTCTGCAGTGTCAGTTAGTACTTCTCCTTTTTCATTTCTAATTCTATTTATTTGAGTCTTCTCCCTGTTTTTCTTGATGTGCCTGGCTAATGGTTTATCAATTTTGTTTATCTTCTCAAAGAACCAGATTTTAGTTTTTTTGATATTTGCTATCATTTCGTTCATTTCTTTTTCATTTATTTCTGATCTGATTTTTATGATTTCTTTCCTTCTGCTAACTTTGTTTTTTTTTTGTTCTTCTTTCTCTAATTGCTTTAGGTGCAAGCTTAGGTTGTTTATTTGAGATATTTCCTGTTTCTTAAAGTAGGATTGTATTGCTATAAACTTCCCTCTTAGAACTGGTTTTGCTGCATCCCATAGATTTTGAGTTGTCGTGTCTCCATTGTCATTTGTTTCTAGGTATTTGTTTATTTCCTCTTTGATTTCTTCAGTGATCACTTCGTTATTAAGTAGTGTATTGTTTAGCTTCCATGTGTTTGTATTTTTTACAGATCTTTTTCTGTAATTGATATCTAGTTTCATAGAGTAGTGGTCGGAAAAGATACCTGATAAAATTTCAATTTTCTTAAATTTACCAAGGCGTGATTTGTGACCCAAGACATGATCTATCCTGGAGAATGTTCCATGAGCACTTGAGAAAAATGTGTATTCTGTTGTTTTTGAATGGAATGTCCTATAAATATCAAATAAGTCCATCTTGTTTAACACATCGTTTAAAGCTTGTGTTTCCTTATTTACCTTCATTTTGGATGATCTGTCCATTGGTGAAAGTGGGGTGTTAAATGCCCTGACTATGAATGTGTTACTATCAATTTCCCCTTTCATGGTTGTTAGTATTTGCCTTATATATTGAGGTGCTCCATTGTTGGGTGCATAAATATTTAAAATTGTTATATCTTATTCTTGGATCGATCCCTTGATCATTATGTAGTGTCCTTGTTTGTCTCTTCTAATAGACTTTATTTTAAAGCCTATTTTTTGTGATATGAGAATTGCTACTCCAGCTTCCTTTTGGTTTCCATTTGCATGGAATATCTTTTTCCATCCCCTTACTTTCAGTCTGTATGTGTCCCTAGGTCTGAAGTGGGTCTCTTGTAGACAGCATATATATGGGTCTTGTTTTTGTATCTATTCAGCCAGTCTATGTCTTTTGGTGGGAGCATTTAATTCAATTACATTAAAGGTAATTATTGATATGTATATTACTTTTCCTATTTTCTAAATTGTTTTAGTTTTGTTATTGTAGGACTTTTCATTCTTTTGCGTTTCTTGCCTAGAGAAGTTCCTTTAGCATTTATTGTAAAGCTGGTTTGGTGGTGCTGAACTCTCTCAGATTTTGCTTGTCTGTAAAGGTTTTAATTTCTCCATCAAATCTGAATGAGATCCTTGCTGGTTACAGTCATCTTGGTTGCAGGTTTTTCTCCTTCATCACTTTAAATATGTCCTGCCAGTCCTTTCTGGCTTGCAGAGTTTCTGCTGAAAGGTCAGATGTTAACCTTATGGAGATTCCCTTTTGTGTTATTTGTTGTTTTTTCCTTGTTGCTTTTAATATGTTTCCTTTGTATTTAATTTTTGACTGTTTGATTAATGTGTGTCTTGGCATATTTCTCCTTGGATTTATCCTGTATGGGACTTTCTGTGCTTCCTGGACTTGATTAACTATTTCCTTTCCCATATTAGGGATGTTTTCAACTATAATCTCTTCAAATATTTTCTCAATCCCTTTCTTTTTCTCTTCTTCTTCTGCGACCCCTATAATTTGAATGTTGGTGAATTTAATGTTGTCCCAGAGGTCTCTGAGAGTGTCCTCAGTTCTTTTCATTCTTTTTTTTTCTTTTTTCAGCTCTGCAGTAGTTATTTCCATTATTTTATCTTCCAGGTCACTTATCCATTCTTCTGCCTCAGTTATTCTGCTCTTGTTCCCATCTAGAGTATTTTTAATTTCATTTATTGTGTTGTTCATCATTGCTTGTTTCATCTGTATTTCTTCTAGGTCCTTGTTAAATGTTTCTTGCATTTTGTCTATTCTATTTCAGAGATTTTGGATCGTCTTTACTATCATTATTCTGAATTCTTTTTCTGGTAGACTGTCTATTTCCTCTTCTTTTGTTGGGTCTGCTGGGTTTTTATCTTGCTCCTTCATCTGCTGTGTGTTTTTCTGTCTTCTCATTTTGCTTATCTTACTGTGTTTGGGATCTGCTATTTGCAGGTGCATGTTCATAGATCCCATTGTTTTTGGTGTCTTTCAGCAGTGGCTAATGTTGTTTCAGTGGGTTTTGTAGACTTCCTGGTGGTGGGGACTAGTGCCTGTGTTTTGGTGGATGAGGCTGGATCTTGTCTTTCTGGTGGGCAGGTTCACGTCTGATGGTGTGTCTTGGGATGTCTGTGGACTTATTATGATTTAGGCAGCCTCTCCGCTAATGGGTTGGGTTGTGTTCCTGTCTTGCTAGTTGTTTGGCTTAGGTTGTCCAGTAATGTAGCTTGCTGGTCATTGAGTGAAGTGGGTACTGGTGTTGAGATGGAGATATCTGGGAGATTTTTGCCATTTGATATTATGTGGAGCTGGGAGGTCTCTTGTTGACCCATGTCCAGAAGTTGGCTCTCTTACCTCAGAGGCAGAGTCCTGACTCCTGGCTGGAGCACCAAGAGCCTTTCATCCACATGGCTCAGAATATAAGGGAGAAAAAGTAGAAAGAAGGAAAGAAGAGAAAAAGAAAGAAAGAAAGAAAGAAAGAAAGAAAGAAGATAAAATAATATAAAGTAAGATAAATTAATGTTATTAAAATAAAAAATAATTATTACAAAAAAAATTTTTGAAGAGAAAGAAACAAAAACGAACAAACAAACAAAAACGGATGGATAGAACCCTAGGACAAATCGTGGAAGCAAAGCTATACAGACAAAATCTCGCACAGAAACATACACATACACACTCACCAAAAGAGGAAAAGGGGAAAAAATCGTAAATCTTGCTCTCAAAGTCCAGCTCCTCAATTTGGGATGATTTGTTGTCTATTCATGTATTGCACAGATGCAGGGTACATCAAGTTGATTGTGGAGCTTTAATCCGTTGCTTCTGAGCCTGTTGGGAGAGATTTCCCTTTCTCTTCTTTGTTCGCACAGCTCCCTGTGCTCAGCTTTGGATTTGGCCCTGCCTCTGAGTGTAGGTTGCCGGGGGCGTCTGTTCTTTACTCAGACAGGACGGGGTTAAAGGAGCAGCTGCTTCGGGGACTCTAGCTCACTCAGGCCATGGGGAGGGAGGGGTACGGAGCGTGGGTCGAGCCTGCGCAGCAGAGGCCAGCATGACAGTGCACCAGCCTGAGGCCCACTGTTCATTCTCCTGTGGAAGTTGTCCCTGGATCCTGGGACTTTGGCAGTGGTGGGCTGCACAGGCTCCCCAGAAGGGAAATGTGGATAGTGACCTGTGCTCGCACACAGGCTTTTTGGTGGCAGCCTCAGCAGCCTTAGAGTCTCAGGCCTGTCTCTGGGGCCTGCACTGTTAGCCGCGGCTCACGCCCATCTCTGGAGCTCCTTTAAGCAGCGCTCTTAATCCCCTCTTCTCACGCACCAGGAAACAAAGAGGGAAGAAAATGTCTCTTGCCTCTTCGGCAGGTCCAGACATTTCCCTGGACTCCCTCCCAGCTAGCCGTGGTTCACGAACCCCCTGCAGGCTGTGTTCACGCTGCCAACCCCAGTCCTCTCTCTGCGCTCCAACTGAATCCGAGCCTCAGCTCCCAGCCCCGCCCACCCCGGCGTGTGAGCAGACAAGCCTCTCAGACTGGTGAGTGTAGGTTGGCAACGATCCGCTGTGTGGGAATCTCTCTGCTTTGCCCTCTGTACCCCTGTTGCTGCACTCTCCACCACAGCTCCGAAGCTTTCCCCCTCCGCCACCTGCAGTCTCCCCCCCGAGAAGGGGTTTCCCAGTATGTGGAAACCTTTCCTCTTTCACGGCTCCCTCCCACTGGTGCAGGTCCCATCTCTATCCTTTTGTCTCTGTTTATTCTTTTTTCTTTTGCCCTACCCAGGTACGTGGGGACTTTCTTGCCTTTTTGGATGTCTGAGGTCTTCTGCCAGCGTTCAGTAGGTGTTCTGCAGGAGGTGTTCCTCATGTAGATGTATTTCTGGTGTATCTGGGGGAAGAAGGTGATCTCCACATCTTACCCTTCTGCCATCTTCCCCTCGTCTCTAAATCTATTCTTTATTAAAAAATATTGTGTATTGAATCTACATGGAGAGAAAAGATGCAGAACATTGTTTTCAGGTAACATTGAGGGAAATGTTTCATATTTTACCAAGATGTTTAATGGGTAAAAACAAATTAAACTCAAGTGTTGAGTAAGAGAATAATTTTTGCCTCCTATATGAAGTTACAGAATGAGTGAAGAAAATGATATGTTCATACATATAATTACTATCATAGATTGTGAATGCACTTTAGACTGCAATTATGACAGCTTTAAACCTATGGTTACAAAATTGGTCTCACTGAAGAGACAATGTAGAGATCCTTTTGTTTAATGCTAAACTGATTCTGAAACAAGACTGTGTGGTACCAAATTTAGGGACAGTCCTATCTGAAGGAAGAGGCAGTTGTGAGTTTCCTGATTTATAAACATAGAGAAAAATTACTTAAACAAAACTATGTACTTGTTAAGATTTTACAATTCCAGCTGGCTACTTATGTGTAAAGAAAAAATAATGAAACATAAATAACAAATGAGGCAGTTCAACTACTTGGTACTTGCAGATCTAAAAAAAAAAGTTTATTGTGAGAGATGGTTAAAATCAGGATTTGAATCAACTGCAGATTTCAATTATCTGTGATATCATTGGAATACAGTGAGTTATTAATAAATGTTTCTTTAAGAATGAATGAATCAATCTCTGTACTCTATCACGGGGAGAAAAACAAAACAGAATTGGCTGTTGTGACGCAGGAAGAAATGTCCTGTCATCATTGTTTTGCAAACAGCATTTCCCACCCAATAAAACAATGATGACTTTGGGAAATTATCAATGGTTTGAACTCTGCAGTATCTGGAAAACTGATCATAAACCATCAGACAGCACTTGTTTGTCAAAGTCTGAGTTACACTAAGAATGATGATAGTGATGGTAGAGTGGTAGGAATTGAGCAAGTTGTTTCTCAAGACTTAATTTTGTGGACCTGAATTAAGAAATCATGAAAGGGCTTCCCTGGTGGCACAGTGGTTGAGAGTCCACCTGCTGATGCAGGGGACGTGGGTTCATGCCCCTGTCCAGGAGGATCGCACATGCCATGGAGCAGCTGGGCCCATGAGCCATGGCCGCTGGGCCTGCACATCCGGAGCCTGTGCTCCGTAACGGGAGAGGCCACAGCAGTGAGAGGCCCGCATATCGCAAAAAAAAAAAAAGAAATCATGAAAAAGTAAATATTTATATATTATCAGAAAGAAAGGGGGAGTAGGAATATTATTACTATGAATCTAGCACACTACAATTCATTTACATTTTAAGGTGATATTGACAATATTATTAAGATTAAATATATTAATTTCCCTTAGGAATAAGAATATGGATATCGTCTCCAAATATTTTTTAATACAAGGAAAAGAGTTAATGCTCTGCAAAATGACTTTCTCTTGGTTTAAAAATTAATTTTCTCATTATCATTTGTATTTTATGAGCCCTAGGTATAATTAGTAAGATAAGTACTCTGTATGCACAAAGCTCTTGATATACCTTTGTTGTATGCTAGAATAGTGTTCATCCACACACATTGGAGATCCACCATAAAAGTTATTTCTGATGGGATGGGATGAAACTTGAAATAATTTCTTTCACAAATTGCTGGAAAATTCCAGGTTCATCTCACCATTTACTGTTTTAAAGCAGTGACAAGAAAAATAGTATGTTCCTAGAGAGAAATATGTCATCAGTGATAAACAATCCCAAACTCAGTCAAGCAAGTAATGCATTGCAGGTCAAAAACTATACCCGTGACAACTGCACATGCAGGTAATACACCACATGTCATATTTGAAGGAGGGAATGCTTTTTCTATTACTACATCCTCAACAAATTGTAGTACCTGCTGACATAGAGATATGAAGGATTTGCAGAGCTAGAGGAATGCACTTACAAGTAATATGAAATGTAGCACAACAAAGAAAAAATGCAATTGGCATTCCAAACTCATGAGGAATATTAGCCAAACAATAAATCATGGTGGAATTTAATTATAAATGATAGTAAATGTTCACCATAACTAAAGATTAGGTCCTATGGACAGAAAATACTCCAAATTCAGTGTCAGTAAAATCGCACTTGATATTGGTTGAAAGGGAAGGGAGAGGAGATTCTTCATTCTTGGTTTAAGATAATTCTATTTCTCCTCTATCTACTCAACTACAGATGAATTAAACATGAATATAATAATATACTCCTACTCTCACTCCACTCAACTAATATAGCTGCAAAAGCAGTGGGGAGGACATTACCTTCAGTGTTTAAGTATTTAAACAAATAGAGCTAAAGTACTGAATAAGAAATCTAGATACAGAGGTTATTTATAGCTATTCTCTTTCCAAGAAAAAACTCATGGTATTTCACTGACTAGGTTGGTGAAAAGATGACTCTATTATTTTTTTCCATGCAAAAGCCAGGATACAGTCATATGGAATAATTGCACAGGTTTGGGGCATATCAGACGCTTCTGCTAGTCTGTTTTGGCAGAATCACCTTATAAACCGTTAGTCATATTTCCACTTTTTAAGAAACCATATGATTGATTGTTTTATCATCCAAAATCTAGAAGTAAATGGAAAAGATGGATTCTGCAGAATTTGTGGACTTTTTGTGCAGGAAATTCCTAGGACCACCTGCAGGACTGAGAGCACCTTAGAATTGTGTTAAATTAAGCCTTTTATTGCTTAAAAAAGCAAAATGTAGAAGCAACAGGAAATCAGAACTTTTATAACTAACCCATATAAGTTTTTGCTCTAAACATGGTTTTAAATATGCAACACAACTAATTTCATCTTAAAAATGGGGATATGAATAAATATGACTATCCCTAAGTTACAAATGAGGGATCTTAAGCATAAAGTGGTTAAATATCTTGTTCAAGGTCAAAAGCTCAGTTAATGATGAAGCCATGATTAGAAGCAAGGAAAACCTGGTTTCAGCATTTGCATTCTTAACCATTATACTATACTATTAGAAGTTAAAATACGGAGGAATGACAAGAGACAGCAAGAGAAATGTCAGCAGAGACTGATTCACCACTCTAAGAGCAGTTAACTCCACGTGGTGCAAAAACCACTGAGGGTTTCATTGTGTTACCTCATTAAAATAATGAGACAACAACAATAGTGGTTTATTGAGCACAAACTACACTACAGATGTTTTCACAATGAGATTTATTTCCTGCAATCCTTACAACCCTACAAAGTGGGTTAAAACCTTGTTAGTAAATGAAAGAAATGATTTGAATCTAGGACTGTCTGAAATCAAAAGAATTATGACTTCTAATAGGTAATGCTGATCAGTGAAATAAATACTTTCCACTATTTTCACTGTCCATGGATGGCCATGGGTGTTCAAAAGAAAATGAAATTGTTTACTGTGTGAATGAAAACAAGGTATGCATAAATGCACTTTATGTACTGTTTTTCCTAAAACCCTTAAAACCTAATTTAACTTAATTTAATTCAACAAGTACTTGCTGATACCCCATATAATTAAGGTACCAGATTAAATTCTTCAGGGGAAACAAAAATGATACAGCCTGTCTCCACAGAGCTTATAGTTTACTGAAGGAGTTAAGACAACTGTGCAAAAAAGAATGCTGCATAAAAGAAGAGAATAGACATTTTCAAAGAAGTACAAAATGTCATGAGGGCACATCTGGATTTAGGATGACAGAAAGAAGAGGTTTCTACCCCTTTATTCTCTGATAATCACTCCCAAATAAGAAAAAAAAAACAAGGAAATGAAAACACAAACTCCATATTTGATGAAATCAGGATGCTGCTGTAACATCAAAACCCAGTATATGAAGATGGAAAGTAAATGAGGGATTGTGATTGATTCAGCTGTGCTAATAAAAATCCACACACTTGTCTTCTGGGATAAAAACAGATCCAATGGTGGGAAGAGAAAGGGGGAAGGTTATAGGCTAAGAGCTTTCATTTGTACTTTTGCCTCTGACCTTCAAATCCTAAAGGTGAACCTGAGCTGAAGTACATGGAATAGTGCTGTATCCAGGACATTTTAAAAGGTGTCGAAAGACTTAATAATAGGGACAAAGAAAACTAATCAAACAAATACTATAATATAGTATTTGAAGTAGTAAACATTTACTTAGTCACAAAAGTATAAATGAAACTTTTGTATTGAACTCAATTCACACATTTTGTGAATTTCTTCTGTGACTGGGAAGTAAGAAGAGAAAAAAACAGAAATTGAGGATTAACCAAAATGTACTCTAAAATACTGTAGCTTAAATGAGACCATTTTAGCTATTGTGCATAATTTCTTTCTTATAATTATTTTTGTACTATTTATATGGAATATATAAACTGAATATAATTTACTTTTATTAACATACTCATCATATTCTTAATGGATTTTGAATATTTTCTCATATCATTAAATATCATTCTTATGTATTAAAGTGTAATTTACATAAAAAACCCACATAACTGACATGCTATGTATGCACCTGTGAGTACCAACCACAAGAATTTATAGTACAGTTCCGTGGCTCCAGAAAGTTCCCTCCTGTTCCTTTTCACCTCATTCACCTCATTCCCACCTGAGCAACTGTTTTCTAATTTTTATGACCATAGATCAGCTATGCCTGTTCTTGCATTTCAAGTAAATTGAATCATACAATGTGTACTCTTGAGTCTGGCATCTTTCAGGCAGCATCAGGTTTCCAAGACTCACCCATATTGTTATGTGTATCTGTAGTTTATTTTTCCCTTTTTGTTACTGAGTAGTATTCTTTTGTATGAATGTACCCAGTTTGTTCACCCATATATTTTTTTGGACATATACACACAATTCTTTTTTATGCATTATTTTATTACCCTTCAAGAGCAGAAAGAGTGAGCATTGTTGTGTATCCTAGTAACTAACAACTCATAACTACTTTCATATTAGCTACTATTATGTTTTTCTTTTTCCAGGGTATGAAAATATTACTAATTAGGAAGTCTCCAAATTTGTTGCTAAAGTGATTAAAATAAAATCTGTGCTATGAATTCAGTTAAATAAACAAATAGCATCTAGCTCCTGTTGAAATAACTATAAATCCAAATGTTCCATTATAGTCTTTTTTATTAAAATTAATTTTGCTTGTTTGGAAACTAGGCTAAAAATTATGCATGAAAATAAGTTTATATATATATATATATATATATATATATATACATACATATATATATTTTACTCTTTAAAAATTTAATTTAAAAAATTTAATTTAAAACTATCATATAGTGAAAATGACTGTTTTTTTTTCCTCTGGTGCTCATTTCTATGAAGTTTAAGACACGTATATTTTTATGTAACTGACACCACAGTCAGAATATAGAACATTTACTTCTTTCATCCACAAAACCTGCCTTGTGCTACCTCTTTATAGTCCTACTCTTCCCCTACCTCTAACCCATGAAAAACACTAATCTGTTCTTCATCACTCTAATTTTATCACTTCAAGTATGTTATATAAGTGAAATCGCACAGTTTATAACCTTTGAAAACTGTCTTCTTTCACTCAGCATAATGCCTTTTAGGTTCATCCAAGTTGTTCTGTATATTATTGGTTTGTTTCTTTGTATTGACGAGTAGCATTCCATTGTATGAATATAACAAAGTTTATCCATTCACTGGTTGAAGGACATTTGGGTTTTTCCCAGGTATTGGCTCTTTGAATAAAGGTTTTATAAAATGTGCTAGGAACTTGGGATAGTTCTTTTTCTTGTCTGAATCTCAGTTTCCTCATCTATAAAATAGACATAATACTAGAAATCACCTCACAAGACTGCTGAAAGAATCAAATTAGAATGTATATAAAACATACCATGAATTTTAAACATTCAAATAATTACTAATATAATAAAAATATATGACAATGCAAAACTGAACTGCAAGTCAGGTATCCCCTATCTTCTACTTTTGCAGCTGTTTTTTTTCTAAATGACTATTACAAAACATTACATGCATCCTTATTTATGTCATTTCATTTGTTTCTATCAGTAGAGAAATTCCAGTTTTCTCATCCTGCAACATTAGTTATTTATTCATAACTAGATATGAATTGGGCCATATAAAAATTTTATAAATATGCTTTTAGTAGTTTCAATAATGTTACACAAGGCAAAAAAGTAATGCATGCAGTGGAAATGAATGGATAAATTTGAGAGAAATTGCAGGTAATTGAAAGGACTTGGAAAGTTTTCACATATAATGGGTGACAACAAAAAAGGAATAAAATGAGGCTTTGAGTCCAACCAACTGAAAAAATAATTGCATCATTCATAGACATAGGAAGGTCAGAAATGGGGGGGGATATTCAATTGTAGACATAAAATTCTCAGTGGTAAAATAAATGTGAAATCATACTTTTAAATATACCAATTAGAAAAATAACATTTAAATACCTTAGAGGCAAATGAAGGATAAACATGCATATTAGTACTTAATCACATAAGGAAGAAAATGTTATGGAGAGTGACATCAGCATCCTGGCAGCATAAGATATCCTTCCCTTTTGTCCCCCCATTTAACAGCTAAAATTTGGCATCTATCCACAAACAAAAGTGCTCTGTGGGAGTTGTGGGATCCAGGACCATAATCCAAGAGACCCAGGAGGAGTCTCAACCCCTTGTGCATCAGGTAATAGGCAGGCAGAACTTGATATAGACTGTAGAACCAGCAGGAGCCTATAAACAAGCTACAGGCCCTTTCAGTGGTAGTCTGGGAGCACCTGAAGAACACTGATTTGGGCAGACACCCATAGGTGAAACAGTCTTTGTAGAAGTACAGGTTTTACAAAAGAGAAGTTCCACAACTCTGTTGGAGCCAAAAAAGATAAATACAAGTTTGGATTCATTGGAGTGGGTAAGAGGAAGTTTATCAGTATCTTTCCTTTTCTCAAGACAGCACAGCTAAGAGCTATAAGAGGCCAGGGATCTTTCCCATGGAGGAAGTGGGAGAGTGGTGAATGAGTGCCCAGATTCCCCAGCAATTTGAGAAGCTGCTAAAGAAACCCATCTCTCTCAGAATATTAAAGCAAGAGCTCCATGACTAGCAGGGAAGGAGGAGATTAGGAAAGAGTCAGACAAGAATATCAGAAAGCATTTAAAGAATGAGGTCCCTGCTGACTGCCTCTGTACTCCAACAGGAAGCCTGCCCATGAACCTCTGGGAAAATCTCACCTGAGGATCCCCTAACCTGGCCTGTAGGCACACCAAATCTCCCAGTACCAAACTCACACTTCCCCCAACTCTGTGGCTGGCTCCTTGTTCACCTCCTGAGGGTGGTGGCAAGAGGGAGCTTGAGTAGTCAGGGAATGTACACAAAAAACAATCCAGAGTCTATGGGCAAGGGAGAAATCACAAATTTGAATGGTAGTTCCACCTTTGAGAAAGTAAAAGAGGTTTCCAGCAGTTGGCTTGGTTATTGTAAGGTTGAGAAAAGACATACAAGCTTAAGGATTCTGCCACAAGAAGAGGAAAGAAGCATGGAGCAAATATATCCATAAAAGGTCAAAGAAAGTCCCAGATATAAGCATGAACAACAAAATGTATCTCCTATCTGAAGGCAGCCATTAAATATTGGAGGAGGCTCTGCTACTTCAAATACAAAAACAACAATGCAGAACTCCAAGTAACATGAGGAATCAAGGAACCATGACATCACCAAACGACCAAAATCTTCCTCCAGTAACCAAACCCAATGATATGGAGATCTGCTATTTACCCAATAAAAAATTCAAAATAGAGGAAGTTCACTGACCTACAAGAAAACACAGAAAGACAATTCAACAAAATCAGGAAAAAATACACAAAAAAATGAGAAATATAAGAAAGTGATAAGAATCATTAAAAAGAACCCTACAGAAATTCTGAAGCTGAAGAATTTAATGAATGAAATAAAAATAGAATAGAGACCATCAATACCAGACTTGAGCAAATAGAAGAAAGAAGCCTTGAATTAGAGAATAGGAACTTTGAAATAACCTAGTTAGAGGAGAACAAAGTAAAAAAATAAAAATAAAAAAGGGCAAAGAAAGCCTACTTGACCTATAAGACACCATCAAAAGAATAAATATCAGAGTCATTAGAGTAACAGAAGGAGAAGAGAAGGAGCAAGGGGTAGAAATTTTATTTAAAGAAAAATAGCTGAGAACATGCCAAACCTGGGGAAACACTTGGACATCCAAGTTCATAAGCCTTGTAAATCACCCTATTATTTCAATTCAAAATGGTCTTCTCCAAGATACATTATTGTAAAACTGTTGAAAATCAAAGACAAAGGGAGAATCCTAAAAGCATCAAGAGATAAAGATTACGACCTACAAAGCAACCCAATAAGGCTATCAGTGGATTTCTCTGACACATTACAGCCCAGAAGAGAGTAGAATGATATATTTAAAGTGCTGAAAGAAAAAAATTGCCAGCCAAGAATATTCTACCTGGCAGAATTATTCTACAGAAATGAAGGAGAACTAAAGATCTTCCCAGACAAACAAAAGCTGCGAGAATTCAACATCACTAGACCTGTCATATAGGAAATGCTGAAAGGCATTCTTTAAGCTGAAATGAAAAGGTCGGTAAGGTGAAAACATACAAAAGTATACAACATCCTAATAAAGGTAATACACAGTTTAAAAAACTCTAATAAGATGTTGTGTCAACCACTCAATGATGTTATAAAAGTTAAAGGAAAAGAATATTTTTAAAAACTATAGCTAGTAGTATTTGTTAATGAATGCATAATATAAAAAGAGGTAAATTGTCACATCAAAAATATAAAAAGGGGGAATAAAAGGGTAAAGTTTTGTATGTAATTGAAGTCAAGTTGCTATCAGCATAAAATGAACTATATTATCTGTAAGATGTTTTATGCAAGCCACATGGTAACCACAAAGCAAAAACCTATAGCAGATTCACAAAAGATAAAGAGAAGGAAATCAGAGATGACCACCACAGAAAGCCACTAATTCACAAAAGTAGTCAGCAAGAGAGAGAAAAAAAGGAAATAAAAAAGCCAGAAAGCAATTGACAAAATGGCATTAGTAAGTTCTTACATATCAGTAACTACTCTAAATGTAAATTAATTGAATCCCCCAATCAAAAGGCAAAGAGTGCCTGAATGGATAAAAAACAGGACCCAACTATATGCTGTCTACAAAAGAATCACTTCAGCTTTAAGGACACACATCAGCTCAAAGTGAGGGACAGAAAAAATATATTCTATGCAAGTGGAAACCAAAAGGCAGTGATGGTAGCTATACTTATATCAGACAAAACAGATTTTAATCCAAAAATAGTAACAAGAGACAAAGAAGGTCATCATATAATGATAAAGTTATCTACTCATTAAGAAGCTATAACAGTCATAAATATATATGCACGTAATATTGGAGTACCCTAAATATATTAAGCAGATACTAATGAAACTGAAGAGAGAAATAGATGATAATACAATAATCATAGGGGACTTTAATAGCCATTTTCATTAATAGATAAGTTATCCAGACAGAAAATCAAAATGGAAACATTGGACTTGAACTATACTTTTAGACAAAATGGAGCTAACATTTCATCCAACAGCAGCAGAATATACATACTTCTTAATTGCACTGTTAGAAGGAATGTAAATTGGTGCAGCCCCTGTGGTAAAGAGTATGGGAGTTCCTCAAAAATTAAAAAAAATAAAAATCATATGATCTGACAATCCCACTTTTGGGTATATATACAAAGAAATGAAAACAGGATATCAGAAAGATATCTACACTCCCAAGCTTACTGCAGCAATATTCACAATAGTCAAGATGTGGAGAAAACAGAAGTGTCCATCAATAGATGAATGGATAAAGAAGATGTGGTATATGTGTATATTGGGATATTATTCAGTCATAAAAAAAAAGATATCCTGCCTTTTGCAAGAACATGGATAGACTTTGAGGATATTATGCTGAGATAAGTCACAGAAAGATAAATACTGCATGATCTCATTTATATGTGGAAACTAAAAAAGCTAAACTCATATAAACATAGAGTAGAATATCAGTTACCAGGGGCTGGTGGTTTGGAAAACTGGGGAGATGTTCGTCAAAGGGTACAAACTTGAAGTTAGAAGATGAATAACTTCTGGAGAGCTAATATACAGCACTGTGAAAATAATTAACAGTACTGTAGTACATGTTACTAAGTTGCTAAGAGACTAGATTTTAAATGCTCTCACTATAAAAAGTAAATGATAATTATGCAGCGCATTGGAGATATAAGCTAACACTATGATGGTAATCATATTGCAATATATAAATGTATCAAATCAATTTGTTGTACACTTTAATCTTACACAATGTTAAATATCAATTTTATCTTAATTTAAATAAAGTCTAGGAGTTAGTTTTTCTGAGTGTCTCCCATGTAGACATGTTGTTAAATTTTGCTTGATTTTCTCCTGTAAATCTGTCTCTTGTCAATTGAATTCATAGACCAGCCAGAATAACCTAGAAGGGTAGAGGGCAATTTCTTCCTATCCAACCATTGGGATGAGAATGGGATAAAACTTTACTGGCTGGACACTACTTGCCCCAAAGTTGTCACAGTAAGACATGCTGGGACACCTGACAGAAGCCAGCAGGTGAGAATTCCTACCACATCAGTCAGTCCCCTGGATTTCTGCCTGCTTGGTATGTTAGAAACAAAAGTGCCATGTGGCTGACAGGGTCTTGGTGCTCCAGCCAGGTATCAGGCCTGAACCTCTGAGGTGGAAGAGTTAAGTCCAGGACATTGGACCACCAGAAACTTCCCAGCTCCATGTAATATCAATTGGTGAGAGAACTCCTAGAGAACTCCATCTCAACACTAAGACCCAGCTCCACCCAATGCCAAGCAAGCTCCAGGGCTGGACACTCCATGCCAAACAACTAGCAAGACAGGAACACAACTCCACCCATTAGCAGAGAGGCTACCTAAAATCATACTAAGTTCACAGACACCACAAAACACACCACAAGATCCAGTACCACCCACCAGAACACAGGCACCAGTACCCTCCAGAAGGAAGGGTAAACAAGCCACTGAAGCAACCTCACTCAATGGGGGCAGACAACAAAAAAGCAACGGGAAGTATGAACCTGCACCCTGCGAAAATGAGAGCCCAAACATAGAAAGTTAAATAAAATGAGAAGACACAGAAATATGTAGCAGATGAAGGAGCAAGGCAAAAACACAAAAGAAGAGAAAATAGGCAGTCTACCTGAAAAAGAATTCAGAATAATGACAGTAAAGATGATCCAAAATCTCGTAAATAGAATGGAGAAAATAAAAGAAATATTTAACAAGGGCCTAGAAGAACTAAAGAACAAATAGACAATGATGAACAACAAAATAATTGAAGTTAAAATTACTCTAGAAGGAATCAAGGGCAGAATAACTGAGGTAGATGAACAGATAAGTGACCTTGAAGATAAAATAGTGGAAATAAAGTAAAAAGATTGAAAAGAATTGAGGACAGTCACAGAGACATCTGGGACATTAAACACACCAACATTCGAATTATAGGCGTCCCAGAAGAAGAGAGAAAAAGAAAGGGTCTGAGAAAATATTTGAAGAGATTATAGTTGAAAACTTCTCTAACATGAGAAAGGAAATAGTCAATCAAATCCAGGAAGAGCAGCAAGTCCCATACAGGATAAATTCAAGGAGAAACACACAAAGACACATATTAATCAAACTAGAAAAAAATTAAATACAAACAAAAAATGTTAAAAGCAGCAAGGGAAAAGCAACAAATAACATACAAGGGAATCCCCAAGAGGTTAACAGCTGATCTTTCAGCAAAACTTGGCAAGCCAGGAGGGAGTAGCAGGACATATTTAAAGTGATGAAAGGGAAAAATGTACAACCAAGATTACTCTACCCAGCAAGGATCTCATTCAGATTTGATGGAGAAATGAAAAACTTTACAGACAAGCAAAAGTTAAGAGAATTCAGCACCACCAAAACAGCTCTACAACAAATACTAAAGGAACTTCTCTAAGCAGGAAACAGAAGAGAAGGAAAAGATCAATATAAACAAACCCAAAACAATTAAGAAAAGGGTAATAGGAACATATATATTGATAATTACAGTAAATGTAAATGGATTAAAGGCAACAACCTAAACACATAGACTGGCTGAAAGGATACAAAAATAAGACCCATGTATATGCTGTCTACAAGATACCCGCTTCAGACTGAGGGAAACGTACAGACTGAAAGTGAGTGATGGAAAAAGATATTCCATGCAAATGAAAATCAAAAGAAAGCTGGAGTAGCAATTCTCATATCAGACAAAACAGACATTAAAATAAAGACTATTACAAGAGACAAAGAAGGACATGACATAATGATCAAGGGATCAATCCAAGAAGAAGATAAAACAATTGTAAATATTTATGCACCCAAATTAGGAGCACCTCAATACATATGGCAAATGCTAACAGCCATAAAAGGGGAAATCAGCAGTTAAAAATTCATAGTAGGAGACTTTAAAACCCCACTTTCACCAATGGACAGATCATCCAAAATGAAAATAAATAAGAAAACACAAGCTTTAAAGGACACATTAGACACAATGGACTTAATGGACATTGATAGGACATTCCATCCAAAAACAGCAGAATACATTTTCTTCTCAGATGCTCATGGAACATTCTCCAGGATAGATCATATCCTGTGTCACAAATCAAGCCTCGGTAAATTTAGGAAAATTGAAATCGTATCAAGTATCATTTCCAACCACAATGCTATGAGACTAGGTATCAATTACAGAAAAAAAAAACTGTAAAAAATACAAACGCATGGAGGCTAAACAGTATGCTACTAAATAACCAAGAGATCACTGAAGAAATCAAAGAGGAAATGAAAAAATACCTAGAAATAAATGACAATGTAAACACGATGACCCAAAACCTATGGCACACAGCAAAAGCATTTCTAAGAGAGAAGTTTATAGCAATACAATCCTACCTCAAGAAACAAGAAACATCTCAAATAAACAACCTAACCTTACACATAAAGCAAGCAGAGAAAGAAGAACAACAAAAACCACACAGTTAGCTGAAAGAAAGAAATCATAAAGATCATGTCAGAAATAAATGAAAAAGAAATGAAGGAAACAGTAGCAAAGATCAATAAAACTAAAACCTGGTTCTTTGAGAAGATAAACAAAATTGATAAACCATTAGCCAGACTCATCAGGAAAAAAAGGGAGAAGACTTAATCAACAGAATTAGAAATGAAAAAGGAGAAGTAACAACTGACACTACAGAAAAACAAAAGATCATAAGAGATTGCTACAAGCAACAATATGCCAATAAAATGGACAACCTGGAAGAAATGGACAAATTCTTAAAAAGCACAACCTTCCGAGACTGAACCAGGAAGAAATAGAAAATATGAACAGACCAATCACAAGCACTGAAATTGAAACTGTGATTAAAAATCTTCCAACAAACAAAAGCCCAGGACCAGATGGCTTCACAGTTGAATTTTAGCAAACATTTAGAAAAGGCTAACACCTATCCTTCTCAAACTCTTCGAAAATATAGCAGAGGGAGGAACACACCCAAACTCATTCTATGAAGCCACCATCACCGTGATAGTGAAACCAGGCAAAGATGTCACAAAAAGAGAAAACTACAGGGCAATATCACTGATGAACATACATGCAAAAATCCTCAACAAAATTCTAGCAAACAGAATCCAACAGTGCATTAAAAGCATCATACACTGTGATCAAGTCAAGTTTATCTCAGGAATGCAAGGATTCTTCAATATATGAAAATCAATCACTGTGATATACCATATTAACAACTTGAAGGATAAAAACAATGTGATTCTCTCAATAGATGCAGAAAAAGCTTTTGACAAAATTCAACACCCATTTATTATTAAAAACTCTCCAGAAAGTGGGCAAAGAGGGAACCTACCTCAACATAATAAAGGCCATATATGACAAACCCACAGTCAACATCATTCTCAATGGTGAAAAACTGAAACTATTTCCCCTAAGATCAGGAACAAGACAAAGTTGCCCAATCTCACCACTAATATTTAATATAGTTTTGGTAGTTTTAGCCAGGGCAATCAGAGAAGAAAAAGAAATAAAAGGAACACAAATTGGAAAAGAAGTAAAACTGTCACTCTTTGCAAATGACATGATACTATACACAGAGAATCCTAAAGATGCTACCAGAAAACTACTAGAGCTAATCAATGAATTTGGTAAAGTAGCAGGATACAAAATTAATGCACAGAAATCTCTTGCATTCCTATACACTAACAATGAAAAATCTGAAAGTGAAATTAAGAAAACACTCCCATTTACCATTACAACAAAAAGAATAAAATACCTAGGAATAACCTACCTAAGGAGACAAAAGAGATGTATGCACAAAACTATAAGACGCTGATGAAAGAAATTAAAGATGATATAAACAGATGGAGAGATATACCATGTTCTTGGATTGTAGGTATCAAACTTGTGAAAATGACTATACTACCCAAAGCAATCTACAGATTCAATGCAATCACTATCAAAATACCAATGGCATTTTTCACAGAATTGGAACAAAAAAAAATCACAATTTGTATGGAAACACAAAAGACCCCAAATAGCCAAAGTAATCTTGAGAAAGAAAAATGGAGCTGGAGGAATTCAGCTCCCTGACTTCAGACTATACTACAAAGTTACAGTAATCAAGAAAGTATCTTGCTGGCACAAAAACAGAAATATAGATCAATGGAACAAGATAGAAAGACCAGAGATAAACCCACACACATATGGTCACCTTATCTTTGATATAGGAGGCAAGAATATGCAATGGAGAAAAGACTGCCTCTTCAATAAGTGGTGTTGGGAAATCTGGACAGCTACATGTAAAAGAAAGAATTTAAACACTCCCTAACACCATACACAAAAATAAACTCAAAATGGTTTAAAGACCTAAATGTAAAGCCAGACAGTATAAAACTCTTAGAGGAAAACATACACAGAACACTCTATGACATAAATCACAGTAAGATCCTTTTTGACCTACCTTCTAGAGAAATGGAAATAAAAACAAAAATAAACAAATGTGACCTAATGAAACTTAAAAGCTTTTGCACAGCCAAGGAAACCATAAACAAGACAAAAAGACAACCCTCAGAATGGGAGAAAATATTTGCAAATGAGGCAACTGACAAATGATTAATCTCCAAAATATACAAGCAGCTCATGCAGCTCAATATCAAAAAAACAAACAACCCAATCCAAAAATGGGCAGAAGACCTAAATAGACATTTCTACAAAGAAGATATACGCCTTGTCAACAAACACATGAAAGGATGCTCAGCATCACTAATCATTAGAGAAATGCAAATCAAAACTACAATGTGGGGCTTCCCTGGTGGCACAGTGGTTGAGAGTCTGCCTGCTGATGCAGGGGACACGGGTCCATGCCCCAGTCTGGGAAGATCTCACATGCCGCAGAGTGGCTGGGCCCGTGAGCCATGGCCACTGAGCCTGCACGTCTGGAGCCTGTGCTCTGCAATGGGAGAATGGAAGAGGTTACAACAGTGAGAGGCCCGTGTACTGCAAAAAAAAAAAAAAAAAAAAAAAAAACCTATAATGTGGTATCACCTCACCCTGGTCAGAATGGCCATCATCAAAAAATCTACAAACAATAAATGTTGGATAGGGTGTAGAGAAAAGGGAACCCTCTTGCACTTTTGGTGGGAATGTAAATTGATACAGCCACTATGGAGGCTACTATAGCCACTATACAGCCACATACAGCAGTATGGAGGTTCCTTAAAACAACTAAAAATAGAACTACCATGTGACCCAGCAATCCCACTACTGGGTATATACCCTGAGAAAACCATAATTCAAAGAGAGTCATGTACTACAATGTTCACTGCAGCACTATTTACAATAGTGAGGACATGGAAGCAACCTAAGTGCCCATCATTGGATGAATGGATAAAGAAGATGTGGCACATATATACAATGGAATACTACTCAGCCATAAAAATAAATGAAATTGAGTCATTTTTTTGTGAGAGGGATGGACCTAGAGTCTGTCATACTGAGTGACAGACTCTCTTTCTCTCAGAAAGAGAAAAACAAATACTGTGTGCTAACACATATATATGGAATCCAAAAAAAAAATGGTTCGAATGAACCTAGGGGCAGGACAGGAATAAAGATGCAGATGTAGAGAATGGACTTGAGGACATGGGGGGCGGGAAGGATAAGCTGGGACGAAGTGAGAGAGTGGCATGGACATAAATACACTGCCAAATATAAAATAGATAGCTAGTGGGAAGCAGCCACATAGCACAGGGAGATCAGCTCAGTGCTTTCTGACCACCTAGAGGGGTGGGATAGGGAGGGTGTGAGGGAGGGAGACGCAAGAGGGAAGAGATATGGGGATGTATGTATATGTATAGCTGATTCACTTTGTTTTGCAGCAGAAACTGACACAACATTATAAAGCAATTATACTCCAGTAAACATGTTAAAAAAGTATGTTCTAATGAGGATCAAGTTGCCAGATTTAGCAATAAAATGTATGATGATCAATTAAATTAGAGAATCAAACAGTGAATAATTCTTTCAGTATGGGACATACATTTATGAATATTGTATGAGATATATTTATACTAAAAATTATTCATAGTTTATAAAACTCAAGTGTAACTGAGCATCTTGTATTTAATCTGGAATCCTCTGAGTATTAAGAATTTTTTGAGCCCTGAGTGTCTCCAAAAGGTTAAGCAATATCAGTGACATGTCTAAGGTAAATAAGAACCGGAAGAGAAACCAAGCAGAAGAACGGGTAAAGAATGAACAATGAATGTGAAAAAAATATTAAAAAATAAAAAATAGAGGCTGAGATAAATAAAATGATATATATGGTGGGTATACAGCATCGTTAACCTGGAGAGGCCCTTATGGGATCCATTCAACAAATGTTGTTTAGCAGCCTTAGGATTGCTAGTGTTTGGCTTGTTCTCATGTAGACTTAATTTGGCTTTGATACTTGTTTTGGATAATTATTTACAAGTTAGAGACTGCAGATACCAAACTAAATAAATAAATACCATATTTGCCTCAGTTTACCTGTGGAGTAAATATCTTGGATGGTCAATGTTAAAGATGAAGAAACTGAATAGCTGAGACATGCCCAAGCTCATATAGTGTTTTGCAAAGCAAACTAACTAGAGCCTGGCTTTTGTGATTGCCCCTCCCCCACCTCTTTTTAACCTAGACTTTGACATTTCAGTAATTTATGGAGGAAAAACAAAACAAAGCAATACAAAATCAAGCAAAGAACAGAAGGAGAGAGTCTGATATCTCCATCATGTAGGTGAGGTATAATATGATCCTCAGAGTTTAGTTTCCAGTGGCAGGATATAAATAGCCTGAGAAAAACCATTGAGACAGGATAATGACTAACTGGTAAGCTTTGCCACAGTAGAAATGCTTCAATTCAATTTTTTATCTTCAGAACTGAGCACATAACCTTGCACATACTATGTGCTCAATACATACTCACTGGGGAAAAAAAAAAAGATATCCCTTATTTATAGTAGATATTAAAATTCCCATTAACTGAATCAGAAATTTTACAATACTAACAACTAACTCAATAAAGACCACATAAAAGCTCTGAAAAACAAATTATAACTAAATATATATATATATACATATGTATCAGTTATGAAAGATTCATGGTCCTCAGAACATGAGGCAGAACTTTGTCAATTAAATAGGACTCCAGAAGCTACTTTGAGTAAATGTGTCATTTTGAAAATAAACATTTTAAAAACATATTCTAAAAATTTCAAATCCAAAAGAAGGTGTACAAATTTTTGAGACATCGGCACGTACATTCTTTCTCAACCATCATCTCTTGTTTCATCTGTGAAATACATAAGGTTTATCCAAAAACCTTATGAGATACGTAAATTTATCCAAAGTTGGAGAGACAAAGAATGCTTTGGCTGGAAAGGGTGACAGGTCCATTTACGATAATGAACTGCTATTATGTCCTTATTATGTCTGAAGCCAAAGAAAGACCTGGAGGTGTTCTGAAACCTCATTTGTCATACTGGAGAGGTAATTCTATTAATGACTTTAAGTCAAGCTTTATGCAGTGTGTTTCAAGTGTATTTTAAGGATCACTTGGTCAGACAATTTCCCAAGGACAACAGAGAAAAAAAATGGCTAAGTGCAACTGAAAATGACATCCAGTTACCATCAACTCTCTTCCACAGTGAATCTGGCAATATCTTTTCCTGGTGGACTATTTCCTTTGTAAACATGGGATGATCAACACCTATCTCAAAAAAGTAGTCTTGCTTGGTTAGCACTGAATTCTAGCCTATGAAAGGAAAAAAAGGCTAACGGCAACAACTGGAAGATATCTTGCTTACTGTTTTTGTAATACAGCATTTGCTTTATTTTAGCTTCTAACCTGAAAATGTTTCATTACATAGGAAGTATGAGAAAACTGAATCATTTCTTACAGGCCTGTAGCTATGGCAGAATCTTAGAAGAATCTTAAGCAAGAATACAGCAGACGTTGCTTTTGCAAAGGCCATAATAATCCCATTTATATGAAAAACATAATTGTGGTTCTAAAGATCAAATACTGATTGTTTTACTTCACAGATGTATTATGTATATGGCATTGAAGACATAGTTGCATCTAGTTATTAAAATCTCTCCCATATTACACATAGGAGAAGGAAATACACGTTTTTGGGAATACTCTTTGTGACTAATGTTATTAATATGGGACAGGCTAGTCATGAAATGACCATCAAGAAACTCCACTCCTAGCAGAGAACTAATTAATAGAGTGATGCTTCAATACTGGGCAATGCTATTTGTTAGAAACAGCTGTTCAGTATGGCATTTCTTGACTATACTACACTATGGACTAGGCCTTCTTCACTGCCACACAAGAAAAATGAGGAACCGATTTAGAAAGTAGTGTTTAAATGTGTGTATCTGAACACTGCCAGATTTCAAATCCCAGCCTTACTATTTAATAGCTGCATAAGTTTGGATCTCTCATTGTGTCAGTTTCTCCATTATAAATGGAAATAATGTTAGAATCTATTTCATAGATGCACAGTGAGAACTAAGTGGGATAATGTATGTGAATGAAGTTCGCAGCACTATGAGACTCAATTCATGTTAGCTTTATTATTATTATTAAACAGCTATGTGCCACACATCGTGCTAGGCGTTTCACATTTCTTATTTTTTTTTAACACTCACAAGCACCTTGTCAGGACAATATCATTCATTGTTTTGCCAAATAGTTCTTTTGCTTGCAAGCCCAAAAGATTGACTTTGGATAACAAACACACCTACAAAAAGTGTAGGAACCAAGATGATACCAGTGATCAACATAGCAGGTATACCATGCTGCCTCTGCTGGGGTGAATCAAATCTAACCATTTTTTCATTCTTTTATCACTCTGCTCAAGAGAGACTTCAGTTAGTTACACTTGGATTTTTAACCATAATTTGCCTAAGGAAGGGATCGACACCCTGGTCAACATTCCTATAAAGACTAATCACAATGGGGAACAGGTAATCCTATAAAAGGAAGTCAGGGTGCTGTTACTTGAAGAAGACAAAGCATGATAGATAGCCACAGACATAAAGTTTCTAGGAATTGTACTATATAGTTAAAGGAGTACTTTTGTGTTTTCATCTTTAAGGTATGGAAGTACAGGTCAGTCAGTAGTGCTGGTGATGGGTGAGAATCCATTGTGAGAGATTTCTCTTGGAAATTTATTTTCTGAAAACCTGATAAATTCCTTTAACATTTCTTCTGGAGGATGAAATCTCTAGGAAAGATTTAATAAATTTACCTTTAGGTTACATACATAGAGGTATATTGTTATAGGCTCCTCACAATATCTTAGAGCCTGTGCAAACAAAAATCTTGATAGGACTAATTGTTTATGGAGATTATAGATGAGATTTATTACCCTTTAAAACAAAAATTTCCTTACTGCACTTTAATTGTTCCTGACTAATCATGAACCTAACATAAAAAGCTATCAAATTGCTGTCAGTTTCCTGAAATACCTTCAAAACCACTAGTGGAAGTGATAGTAATAGGAATTGTCCAAATATGCAAACACCTAATAAAAAGTTTCTAAACCTTATCGAAGTTATCCATTGGTAAATATCAAAATATTACATATGTGGGGAAGTGGAGAGTAAAATTCTTTGGGGGAAATTTTTTTCAGTTGTTGTCTTATTTTCTAGCAAGTAAAGATCATCTTATTAAACATCTGTTTTCAGGTTTAGTCAATTTGCTTGAAATACTGCCCACTCACTTTGAGAGTAGAAAGAGACTAGGCAACTGAACTATAACACTTTCATAAATTAACCAGAGCTTCAGTAGGAACTGGTTTTGAACATTTTTTTTTCCTATTCCTATTTTTCTTTTTCTGGGAAGGTAACTGAAACAAATTTTCTTCTGAAGCCATATTCTTTGGCTATTGAAATATTCTGAAGTATTGATTTTTATTCCTGGTTTTGCTTATTGCTTGGCATTTCATTCCAGCCCGTGTTGCAGCACCCAGTTTTTTTCATTTTAACATCTTTATTGGAGTACAATTGCTTCACAATGGTATGTTAGTTTCAGCTTCACAACAAAATGAATCAGTTATATATATATACATATGTTCTCATATCTCTTCCCGCTTGCGTCTCCCTCCCTCCCACCCTCCCTATTCCACCCCTCCAGGCAGTCACAAAGCACCGAGCTGATCTCCCTGTGCTATGCGGCTGCTTCCCACTAGCTATCTACCTTTTATGGCACATCTAGTGTAATATGAAGTATTATGACAAAATTTAGTTCCCTCAAACTCAAAGACTGCTGTAACTGTATCTTTTGCACCTGCTTGGAGAGAAATGGAAGGTATCTTGTTCAGCTCTGAGGAAGGGAGAAGTTCCTCTAAAGGAAAGTTTCATCTATTTCAATAGTACTTCCTCTAAATAGTCATAAAGGAGGAACGATTTAAAAGTTACATAATATAGTATCACTTTAAGCCAGACACAGATGTTTCAAATTAAAGTGGTACAGTTATAGAAGCACAAAACGAAAGAAAGCTTTTAAATAGTAGGGTGACAGACGGCCTACTTATCAATGAGCCTGCTTCAGAAACCCTAGGTGCTCTCCCATTATAAAAGACAAAACCTTTTACAATGTATACACGTCACAATATTTCTAAAAATGTGGGATTCAAAACTGTTGGCACTTAAGACCACTTGCTTCCAGAAATAAAGCCTTGGTTGTGCAATAAACCTCCTCTGAGCATTACATTTCAGCTCTGCACATAATTAGGATTTTAAAACTTCAAAATGGCAAAAATCAGGTAGTACCATTACCAGTATACTAAAATTGTCCAGTAAGAAAAGATCCACTTACACTCGTATTAAATGAGGAAGTCAGGCAACCTCCATAGCCAATAATATTTATCAAACTGGCCCTGCCAGAAATTTCCACCATTAGCCAATTCTTTGTGTTAAAGCATTATTATCCCTCTTCTATCAGATTGCATAAATTATCTGAAAGGGAGTAAACATTCAGCCATTAAATGTAAATTTCAGATTTATTAGATTTAAGGAAGTGAGACACAACTCAAATGTTTTTATTAAGGTGATATTAACATAAAATAAAACTGACCATTTTAAAGTGAATAATTTAGTGTCATTTAGTACATTTGCAATGTTGTGTAACTACCAGCTCTATCTACTTCCAAATATTTTCATCACCTCAGATTATGATCCCATACACATTAAACAGTTCCCTATTCCCCTTTTTCTAGCCTGTGGAATCACCAACTTGCTTTTTATCTCTATGGATTTACCTATTCTGGATATTTCATATAAATGGAATTGTACAATATGTAACCGTTTGTGTCTAGCTTATTTCACTTAGGATAAATATTTTCAAGGTTTTGTCATGTAACAGTACTTCTTTCATTTTTAAGACTGAATATTTTTCATTTCATGAATACATCACAATTTCTTTTTCCATTCAGTTATTCATGACAATTGACTTGCTTCAAACTTTTGTCTATTGTGAATAATGCTATTATGATCATTTGTGTACAAATATTCTTTTGAATGTATACCTAGAAGTAGAATTGCTGAGTCGTATGGTAATTCTATGTTTAATTTTTTGCAAACCTCCCAACTTAAACATTGCAACTAAACAATTTTACATTACAATTAGCAATGTATGGGGGAGGTTGCAATTTGTCTACATCATTGCCAACATTAGTTATTTTTGCATTTAAAAAAATGTATTACAGTCATCCTAGTGGGAGTAAAGTTGTGTCTCACTGTGGTTTTGATTTGCATTTACCTAATGACTAATGATGTTGAGTACCTTTTCATGTGCTTATTGGCCATTTGCATGTCTTTGGAGAAATATCTGTCAAGCCCCTGGATTGGTTATCTTTTGGTTGTTTGTGTTTTGCGTTTTTGAATTATGAGTTTGAATTGAGTTGTTCAACATTTTGTCATTGAGTTATAGGAATTCTTATATGAGAACTCTTATGAGAAAAAGATAAAGATTTGCAAAGATTTTTTTCCCCTCTGTAGGTTGTCTTCCACTTTCTTGATAATGTCCTTTGATGCACAAAATGTTTTCAATTTTTACAAAGTCTAATTTATCTATTTTTCTTTTGTTGCTTATGTTTTTGGTGTCATGTTTAAGAATTTATTGTCAAATTCAAGGTCACAAAGAGCACAAAAACCTGTATTTTCTTCTAAAGGTTTTAGAGTTTTACCTCTTATATTTAGGTCTTTGATCAATTTTCAGTTAATTTTTGTTTATGGTGAGAGATACCACTCCAACTTCATTCTTTTGCCTGTGAATATCAAGTTGTCTGAGTACCATTTGTTGAAGAGACTATTCTTTCTCCATTGAATGATCTTGGCATCTTTGTTGAAAATAAATTTACCAGGAATATATGTGATTATATCTGGCTTCTCAATCCTACTCTATTGGTCTCTATGTCTATCTTTATGCCAGTACCATGCTGTTTTCCTTACTGTGGCTTTGTAGTAAGTTTTGAAATCTGGAAGTATGGTTTCTCCAACTTTGCTCTTCTTTTTCATGTTTTTTTTTTGTTGTTGTTGTTTGTTTTGGTATTTGAAATCCCTTCTAATTCCATATGAATTTGAGGATTGGCTTTTCCATTTCTGTAAAAAGGCTTTTAGAGCTTCGATAGGGACTGTATTGAATCTGTAGATCACTTTGGGTAGTATTGCCATATAAACATCATTAAATCTTCTAATCCATGAACATGGGATGTTTTTCCATTTATTTTTGTCTTCTTTAATTTCTTAAAGCAATGTTTTAGAGTTTTCAATGTTCAAGTTTTTCACCTCCTTAGTTGAATTTATTCCTAGGTATTTTAATTTTTTGGATGGTATTACAAATGGAATTATTTTCTTAATTTCTTTTTCAGACTGTTCACTGCTTGTCAGTATATAAAAGCACAACTGATTTTATATGTTGACCTTGTATTCAGTAACTTTGCTGAATTCATTATTAGTTCTAGTAATTTTTTTGTGGATCTTATGGGATTTTCAATATATAGCATCACATTATCTGTGAATCAGCTAAGTTTTCAAAGGAACCTGAAGAAGCAAAACAGGGAAGAAAATGCCCACAAAATAAGATTGCAGAAGATGTTAGTCTTGTGTAGGATGCAACAATTAGAGTAGAAGAAGGGAATCAAGAAGGCAAAAATAAAATATTAGGCCCCTAAAAAGTGTACAGAAAGCAAGGAGTAGAAAACAAAATAGACTAAAGGAATTTGAAAGGTCAGGTTTTCATACTTCACAATTTATTCAGTAGCCAGCTTTATTCACAGCAGAAAGGAAAGACCTCATTTAATCAAAATTATTATAGTAAGGATGATGCTTAGAGACACGTTCTTATTGTAACAAAGACTTGAATTTCTGGGGATCAACCAGACCAAATTCTTAAATTTTGTCTGCATATATATTTTACAGCCTTAAACATACAGATTAATATGTCTTATTTTAGTTGCTACTTAACATTCCATTTTTCCAAGCTGCCTCATGGTAAGCAATATGGAGTTTGAAAGCACTTACTAAAAAGTGTCTGCATTTTGAAGAAATCTGTAGTAGACTGTATTTTTGAATCTTCCTAAGTGCTTCAATACAATTTCAACTGTTTCAACTGTTTCCATTTTGACATTTAAGGAAATAAATCCAAGGCTAGAATCCTCAGTTTCACAGGTACTTTTATTTTTTAGTCATGTCTGAAAAATGATAAGCAGGAAATGATCCAAGCATAGGTCATTTTAATCCATTACTCAATTTCAACCTCATAGTAAAAGAATGTCAGTCAATAGATGAAATAAATTGCCATTTTGATCATTTGATTTTCACCCGCCAGATTGATTAAACTGATACTCCTTTTTAACCCTATTCTTTAATGGACTTATTTGACACATCAAGTAACTGTCTGAACTAGAAATCTAGTTTCTTTCTGGATACCTTTCTCTGTCTTAACCCACACCTAATCTATCAGCAAGTCCTGCAATTTCTACTTCCAAAATATACCCCACATGTCAATTTCTATCCCTCTCTACTGCCACCAGCCTAGGACAGACCACCCTCATCTCTTGGCTGGATTTTTAAATAGCCTCAAATTTTGTCTCCCTGCATCCAAACACACTTGCCTCTCAATTCCATTCTCCACACAGCAGTTAATCTTTCAAAAATGTAAATCAGGGCTTCCCTGGTGGCGCAGTGGTTGAGAATCTGCCTGCTAATGCAGGGGACATGGGTTCGAGCCCTGGTCTGGGAGGATCCCACATGCCGCGGAGCAACTAGGCCCGTGAGTCACAACTACTTAGCCTGCACATCTGGAGCCTGTGCTCCGCAACAAGAGAGGCCACAATAGTGAGAGACCCGTGCACCGTGATGAAGAGTGACCCCCGCTTGCCACAGCTAGAGAAAGACCTCGCACAAAAATGAAGATCCAACAGAGCAAAAATAAATTAATTAATTAATAAACTTCTACCCCCAACATCTTCTTTAAAAAAAAAAAGGTAAATCAGATGATTTCACTCCCCTCTTTAATCCTCCAATGGCTTTCCCCTTCAAACTTAGAATTTAACATCCAAACTCCTTACTACAACCTATAAAACTCTGCATGATCTGAACCTTCACTGACTTTCTCATACCTTCTACTACTTCCTCCCTTACACTAAACTCTCCAGCCCCACTTGTCCTTTTTCTGATTCTCAACATTCCAAACTTGTTCCCTCTTCAAAGCTTTTTCTCTTCTTATTTTTCTACTTTAGATGCTTTTCTACTAGGTAAACTACTTGTTCAACCCATCTATGAAGGTCTCAGCTCTAATGAAACTTCCTAAAGCAGAACTTCCTTGACAACCTGATCTAAATTTGTCTCCTAATCCATCCCTTCTCCATACCATATTATTTTTTTACAGAGTCCTGTTCTTTCCCACAGAAGTCTTATCACAATATTTATTTATTTATTCATCTCCTACTAGATTGTATGCTCCATAAAGACAAAACCCTATATTTATTAATCACCAGCTTATAATATGTACATAGGCATATTTTTTAAAAAAAAATGTCCACTGTATAAATAATTTTTATTTTTTTAATGAAGAAAGTGCCATCTTAACTTTATTTTCTCTGCTTTAATTCATTACTTCCTTCCATAAATGTTATTCTTTCTCTTGAATCTTTAATTATCTTCCTTCCCCTCTGTCATGCATAGGCTCAGGTTACCTATAACAACACAAAATTTAAACTTTACTCCTTCTTGTCAAGACATGCCTTTATTTCTCAGCCTCTGCCCTCAGATTCATGGATTGCCCTGAATTCACATTTACTTTGTCCAACCCCAAGTTAGTTCATTCAATAGAGCTGGGTTTCTGTCTTGACCTATGTGTGTTAATTCTCACAGATGATTCTTTTTTTTTCTGTCAAATTCTTATTCTAGTACTGGGGTCTGCCACATCTTTAGTTCACTGACTAGTAGTCTCCCTGCTGTTTCCACTTACTTCTAAAAAAGTACCCTACCTTTGCTAGAACTGGAGACTTATATATTTGCTCAGCTAGGGCCTAAGAAATGAGGATTTTGTCCTTTCCTTTTCATGGAAAAATGTGCTGTGTAAGGGCTGACCACTTTCCTCAGGACCAATTTTTTCAAAAATTGATATTGAGATTTCAGTAGGTAACACAATTAACCTCACCACCAGCCCATTAATCCTGTTCTCATAAACTCCAGCCTGTCTCTGGCTTCTTGTTTACCCAAAGTTCTTTAAAAATAGTGTTCAATCATTCTGTCTATTTTGGCAACATCAATCCACCCAAATTCTTTGTAATCTGATTCCTTCTCTACATGAGTACTAAATCTATCCTCTGGAATGACGTCCAAATGATAAAACCAATTCCTTAGTTCTCATTAAAATTGATTTCCCTGCAGTAGTTGACTAACCAACTTGTTTTTATTGAAATGCTCTTAAAATTTGTGACCATTCATTACTGTTTTTTCTCTCACTTTTCAACTGAGCTTTATGTTGTTTTTCTAATAATCCTTTTTTTCTCCTGCTCCTTAAATATAAGGTGCTGTCCTTGATTTTATTTCACTTGTTCCTTAGAGAATTAATTCATCTCAATATCTTAATTATTACATCTATGTGAAATTTATGTACTTAGTTAAAAAACATCTCTGGGACATTCTTCTCATATTTCTCTTTGATAGCTGACTATTCATATTTTGATGTTCCAAGACCTCATTCTCAACATGTCAAAAAGCTGAACCCATAATCAAAACCCCAAACCTCATTTCTTTTAATAGTTACCATTGCTTTTTTCAGTCTTGAAACTTCAGAATTATTTTTATGTCTTTCTACATCACTCCCTACATCCAACTATCCAATAAGTATTATCAATTTTTCTATTACAGTGTTTCTCACATAAAACTCTATAGCCAGAGTACATTCCAGAAACCTATTTCAATCTTTCATAACATATGCATGAACTATACAAGTATCTACTTAATTGTTTCCTTCATTTCAATAATATTTGCTCCGGGGCAGTAATCTTCAAATAGAAATTAAATATCCCAAAAGTATTCAAATGGCCCACTAGAATTCAAGACAGAAAATCATAGATTTGATTTATATAATTTGATGTCTTAAAAATCAGAAAGAAATTTATGTTTACCAACATTTAACATATATGTTGACACTGGCTTCCAACTCAATTCATAAGTATATGTTTATTTGACAAGGCTGGGAGGCATGTTATCTTGAAGGAGACGAAGTATCACAATATGGAGGGGTTGGTGCCTTCACTCTTCATTTTTCTTCAGCTTTCATTAGATATTGTGTTTTACTCATTCCAGTTCAGTGGATTTAAATATTACATTATCAATTTTTAAGGAAATGAATAATCAAACATTGGCCAAAGGCCCTAAAAATATGTTGGGTATGAAATTGAAGATTGAAAATTATATTAATATTGCAGATACAAATAGATTATATGAAAATGCAGCAGACACTTCTAAAAGCAGCACTTCTTTAGTTTCATTACAAGGTAAAAATGACAATAATTAGATCAGATATAAGAAGTCATCTAAATGTTCCTAATGTTAGCAAAAATATTTAAATATATATTTATATCCATTACTGTTAATGATGATGTCTATGTGCTTTGAGATAGTGACTAGTGCTAATGCAAAACATCACAGTAAGAAATACATTGTAAAGTAATATTTATATCATTTAAATTTTGAATATATTTTATAATATACATAAGTAGTACAACAGGAAATGTATATACTTTATAACCAGCTAATTATCTGTATATCAGAAAGTACATAATCAAATAGTTTTTATTGATGAGTGTATGACCAACAAAATAGAGACCACTGTTCTAGTACATCTTTCATATCACAAGTTGATTATTCCTTATGAAACACTATTTAAGTCCTGCCACTTCCATGTTAAAAGTCTCCAATTTTCCCATTGTTTATTGAATAGAGTATAACAAACACTTTAGCAAGGCTTCTAGTGTCTAGTTCCAGCTAATATTTCCACCTTTTTTTAAAAACCATTTTCCATCAATTTGTTGCATGTTGGAAATCAACTATTAAGCCAAAGGACCACATAGGCCTTGATAATTTGATGCTCCCACTATTAAGTTGCATAGGATTATTTAAAAATTATTTATTTCATTGACAAAAGTCATATTTCTCAGAAACATCTGAATTTTGGGCTTGTTTTAAATATCAAAAAATGTGCCAACACTGGACTTTTAGTCTTGAATGGCAACAGGAAGCTGGAGCTGAGTAGCAGATGTTCCCTTTGAACTAAACTTGTATTCTCCAGGTCATCAAATTTGCAAACTCTCTCCTTTGTCTTTGTAATTCTAAGGCCAAGTGTTAATTAATATTTCTCACCACCTTTTTGCTGTGGTAAAACAAATATACACAAAGATTGTAGTGTGTTTTAAGAGAAATGGAAGAGAGTACATATGTATATGGAAGAGAAGAAATTCCTGTCATATAGGCTTTGTATCTCTTAGCATCTACTTCAGATGAACTTAGCTAACTCAACATTACATGAAACACATTTAGACTTCTCATTCTTGTGTTTTTATTCATGGTGTTTTCTCTACCCAGGAATTTTCCTCTTTATCCTTAAAAACTAAAAGATCTATGTAACACTTCTGTTTTTTTTTTATTATAGATACTTAGATCCTCCAAGTGACTATTCAGTTCTATAACAACTAAAACTTTGCAAGATATTAGTTAGGAGACATTGAAAGTCTCTACAAAAGGTAGAACTCCTAAATATAAAAAATAATATAATTACTCAAATTTAAAAAAAAACACAACACATCTGACAGGAGAAACAGCAGAATAGATAACTAAAAGCAGAATTAAAGAAGTGGAAGATGGACCAGTAGAAATTACCCAAATAACAGCTCAGAAAAACAAGCATATGGCAAATTAAAAAAGAAAATGTGAAAGTATATGGAGATGTGAAATTAAATGTCTTGCATAAATCTAATAAAAATCACAAAAGGAGAGAATAGAGATAATTGAAGGGGAGACAATATGTAAGGAGATAATGGCTGAAAATTTTTCCAGAACTGATAAAAACAAGAATATATAGGTCTAGAAACCACAGTATATCCAAGCATCCAGAAAGAAGACCAGAACATCTAAAAAGAAACAATAATTATATTTACAACAACATCTTAACAAAATATTGAAGCTAGAATACAGTGAAGTCATATCTTCAAAGTTTTGAGACAAAATAACTCGACCTGGATTGTCATACCATGTTAGATTTTCAGCAATTCCTCTAAATGAATCTTTTCTTCCTATAACCATGTTCTTGTATAGTCCTCTCCCACATTAACTCTAGGGTTGGTCTTGTGAAATGTTTTGACCCATAAGACATTATCAGATTTGAGGCTTAAAAGCCCTTGGGAACTGGAGCTTAGCTTCTTGCTCCTGGGAATTCAACCTCTATAATATGAAGAAGTCTAGGATAGTTTATTGAAAGATGAAAACATGTGGACTCATTCCAAATGAGGTCCTCCTAGACCAATTGTGGCAAAATAATACCCTTCCACCTGACCAAAGATGTCCACATCCTAATCTATGAAATATGTGAATATGTCACCATACAAAGTAAAAGGAACTTTGCATTCAGATGTGACTAAGTTAAAGACCTTGAGATGGAGATATCCTGGATTATCTGGGTGAGCCTAATGTCATCACAAGGAACCTTAAAAGAGTCAGAGAAACAGGTAAGACAACAAAAGTGGAGATGAGAGAGAGAGAAAGAAAAAGAGAGAGAGAGAGATTTGAAGATCCTACACTGCTACATTTCTGGCTTTGAAGACAGAGGAAATGGCCACAAGCCAAGGAATGCAGGCAGCCTCTAGAAGCTGGAAAAGGTAAGGAAATGATTCTTCCCTAGAGCCTCCTGAAGGACTGCATCTCTACCAACACATTGATTTTAACCCAGTAAGATCCATTTTGCATTTATTATGAGATAATAAATTGGGGTGATTTTAAATTACTGTTTGTATTAATTTTTACAACAGCAGTGTGAAATTGATACATAAGTGTTTCTCAACCAGAGACAATTTTGCTTCCAAGGGAACATTTGTCTGGAGACATTTTTGGTTGTCACGACTCTGGAAGTTCCATCATCATCTCAAAGATAGAGGCAATGGATACTGCTAAATATCTCATAATATATAGGAAAACCCCATGAAACACAGAGTTATCCCATTCAAAACGTCAATACTGTTGAGGTTTGTTAACCTTACCCTAGACCAACAAGCTCATGCTGATCCACAAGCTGAATATAGTCACATGAATGAGCCCCAGACAGGACCAGTAGAAGAACCATCCAGTTGAACACAGACTAAATTGGAGACTCAAAGTCAACACCAAATAAAATAAATGGTGGGACTTCCCTGGCTGTCCAATGATTAAGACTTCACCTTCCAATGCAGGGGGTGCAGGTCCGATCCCTGGTCTGGGAGCTAAAATCCCACATGCCTCACGACCAAGAAATCAAAACATAAAACAGAATCAATATTGTAACAAATTCAATAAAGACTTTAAAAATGGTCCACATCAAAAACAAAATCTTAAAAAAAATGTTGTTTTTCTATATAGTAGTAGATAACTGATACACACCAGGAAATCAATATATGAAAAATTAGAGTAGAAAAAGACACTTTCAGATGAATAAAAAGTGAGACTACTAACAAGAGACCTGTACTAAATTAACTCCTCAAGAATGAACAAAAGATGTCAGAAGAATAGTCTGATATGCATAATAGTGAGCAAATAACTAAAATGTTAAACAGGTAAGTAAATCCAAAGTTTTCTTTACAAATTAATAAAAATAATTTATAATGTATGCTGTTAGAAAACAACAGAAAATTTCACTATTAGGATGAGTTTGGACTTGTTCCCTCCTCTTCATTTTTTTTTTTTTTTGGAAGAGTTTAAGTAAGAATGGTGTTAATTCTTCTTTAAAAGTGTGTTAGAATTCACCAGTGAAACCATCTGATCCTGGCATTTTCTTTTTAGAGATGTTTTTGATTACTGATTCAGTAGCCCTGCTAGTTATAGGTTTGTTCAGATTTTCTGTGTTTTCATGATTCAGCCTTGGTAAGTTGTGTGTTCTTAGGAATTTTTCCATTTCATCAGTGCCCTTAAAAGAAGAGACCAGAGAGAGCTTGCTTCCTCTCTCTCTCTCTCTCTCTCTCTCTCTCTCTCTCTCTCTGCCATGTGAAGATACAAGAAGACGTTCCTTAGCAAACCAGGAAGAGGGCCCCTCCAGAAATCTCTGGAACCTTAATTTTGGACTTCCCAGCCTTCAGAAATGTGAGCAATAAATATTGTTGTTTTAGCCACTCAGTCATTGGAATTTTTGTAGAGCAGCCCAAAATAACTAAGACATGGTTGTTCCTCAAAAAATTAAAGATAAAATTATCGTATGACCCAGCAATTCCACTTATGGGTATATACTCAAAAAAGCTTGAAAGCAAGATCTAGAAGAGATATTTGTACACCCATGACATTGGCAGCATTATTCACAGTAATCAAATGTGGAAGCAACCCAAGTGTCCATCTATGGATGAATGGATGAACAAGATATGACATATACATTCAGTTACAAATTGGATATATGTCCAAAAGAAAAATAAAGATCTAAATAAATGAAGATATATTCATTGTTCATGGACAGGGAGATGCAGTTTTATTAAGATATCAATTGTTACTACTTCATCTATAGACTCAACGCAATCCCAAACAAAATCCCAGCTACTTATTTTGTTGATATCCACAAACTGATTCCAAAGTTTATATGGAGAGGCAAAAGGCCCAAAATAGTCAATAAAATATTGAGGAATAACAAAGTCAGAGGCATGAAACTACTCAACTTCAGGATTTACTATAAAGCTATAGTAATCAAGACAGTGCAGTACTGGTGAAATAATAGACAAATAGATCAATGGAACAGAACAGACAGCCCAGGAATAGAGCAACCAAATATAGTCAACTGACTTTTGACAAAGTTGCAAAGGCAATAAAATGAAGAAAATTGTGTCTTTTCAACAAGTGGTATTGGAACAACTGGACACCCACATGCAAGAAATAATAATAATTATTATAAAAATTTATTCAAAATGGATCATAGGCCTAAATGTAAAATGCAAAATTATAAAACTCCTAAAAGGTAACATACGAATAAATTTAGATTACCTTGAGTTTGCCAGTGACTTTTAGACACAAAAGCAACAGTACAATCCATTGAAAGAAATAACTGATAAGCTAGACTTCATTAAAATTAAAAACTTCTGCTCTGTGAAAGACAGTGTCAAGAGAATGAGAAGACAAGCCACAGTGTTGTCTTCACAAATCCGATAAGACAGATATTTTAATCCTTTAATAGTTTATTGCTTGGTCCCATTCTATGTTTCTGACTTTCACAGATTTCTCGTCAGAATTAGTTTGGAGTATGGAAAACAAAAATTAATAATAAATTATAATAATTACTATTTAGTGAATCTTAAGTATTTTACTTTATTCTAAGAATAAGATATGTCAGTACTAATATAAATTTCTTTTGAAAATAAATTCATCAGATCTTTCTAAGCCTGGAAGATATACCATCTATACTAGTGACTCTACCAGTTAACCAGACACTGAGGGGCAGATTAGCTAGTCATATGACACTGAGAACCCATCTGTCACTCAAATATGACAATGTCTTTGGAGCCTATAGTAGATCTCACAGAGATTAGAGAGAAAGATTGAGTTAAACCTGAGAAAATTTTAGAAAAGCCACACTATCCCCAGAGATTCTGTAATGGTGGTTCCGGTGCTGATACAAAGGCCCCAATATGTCAGATGTGCCTGAAGTATTTGAATTTCCTTTGATAATTTTTATAGTGTGGACAGAATTCTTGATTTTATGATGACTTTATGAAGTCTAGAGCATTCTATACTTATGGAAGAGAGGATCAGTGTCTTTACAGGTATTGCATGTAACCCAGCACCAATTTACACCATGCAATAATGAATAATCATTTGAGGCAGTAATTCCAAGTAACACATTTTAATGCCTTTCAATACTTTATTATTATAATGTTCCTCTTGTGTCTTAAAGAAATAGTACTGTCCATGGATATTTCTATTTAAAATATTAATAAAAACAACACCTTTGTTTTCTCATTTACCCACCTGAATTTGTTCTAAATGAGAATAACTGATTTTAGGTACATGTGAAAAATACTTAGATTGAAGCTGGATTTTATTAAAATTAAAAATTTCTGCTCTGTAAAATATAATGTCAAAAGGATTAGAAGACAAGCCACACATGGGGATAAAATAAAATAAAATAAAACATATAAAGGTATATGTTTGTATCCAAAGTATACAAACTCTTAAAAATTAACTAGAAAATGAACAACTCAATTAAAAATTGGGCAAAATATTAGAACAGACAAGTTACTACAGGAGATATACAGATGAAAAATATTAATGTGAAAAGATGTGCCACATCATCTCATCAAAGATTTGAAAATAAAATGAGATACCACTACACACCTATTAAAATGGCCAAAATCTAGAAAAATGACTCCACCAAATGCTGGTGAGGATGTGGAGTTACAGGAACTCCATACCTTGCTGGTGGGAATGCAAAATGATACAAATACTTTGGAAGACAGTTTAGCAGATTCTTACAAAATTTAACATTCTCTTATCATATGATTCAGCAATCATGATCCTTGGTGTTTACCCAAATGATTGAAAACTTATGCCAATTTTAAAAACCTGTAAATGAATATTTGTAGCATCTTTATTCATAATTGCTAAAACGTGGAACCCATCAAGATGTGCTTCAGTGGGTAAATGGATAAATTGTGGTATATCTAAACAATGGAGTATTATTCAGCACTATAGAGAAATGAGCCATCAAGATATACAAAGACATGGAGGAAAATTAAATTCACAATACTAAGTTAAGAAAGTCAAATTTAAAGGGCTAAATACTGTATGATTCCAACTGTAAGACATCCTGGAAAAGAAAAATCTACGGGAAAATAAAAAATCAGTGGTTGCTAGGGGTGGGGAGAGGGATGAATGAATAAGCAAAGCAGAGAAATTTTTAAGGCAGTGAAACTTGTTTTGTATGATATTATAATGGTGGGTAATTATCGTTGTTCTTTTGTCCAAACTCATAGAAGGTACATCAAGTGTGAACTCTAATGAAACTATGGACTTTGACTAATAATGGCATGTCAATGTAGACTCATTATTTGTAAGAAATATACCACTCTGGTATGGTATGTTGATAATAGGGGAGGCTATGTTTGTTGGGGGGGAAAGTGGTATATGCGAACTCTGTGTACTTTCTCTTTCTTAGTTTTGCTATTACCCTGAAGCTTATTCAAATCAAAGTATATTTAGGTGGAGCAAACACAAAATAACTCATGTGCCATTAATAAATATGTTGTTTAATCTCCAAATTTTTGAGGGTTTTCCAGCTCTGTTTACATTATTAGTTTTTAGTTTCATTCCTTTGTGGTATGAGAATGTACATGGTATGATTTTTATTTTTTTAAACTCATTAAAGTGTTTTTGGGCCAATAATGTCATCTATCTTGGTGAATTTTCTATATGACCTTCAGAAGAATATATATTCTGCCATTGTTGAATGGAATGTTCTAAGTGTCAACTTGATCAAGTTGATTGATAGTACTACACAAGTCAGCTATATCCTTACTGATATTCTGTCTGCTTGATATATCAATTACAAAAGGAGGTGTTGAAGTCTCCAACCATAATAGTGGATTTGTCTATATATCCTTTTATTTCTATCAGATTTGGGCTTATGTATTTGGACAGTTTTTCAGTGCATGCACATTTAAGATTTGTATGTTTTCTTGCATATGTGACCTACTTATTATTATGTAATATATCTCTTTATCTTTGGTAATTTTCATTGTACTGAAGTCTACTTTGTTTTAAATTACCATATCTATTCCAGCTTTCTTTTGCTTAGAATTAACATGGTTTACCTTTTCCCAATTCTTCCTTTTAATTTAAGTCTTTAAATTTAATGTATCTTTATGGTACATAACATATAGCTGTGTTTTTTTATTTCACACTATCTGTGTATTTTAATAGGTGCATTTAGATCATTCACATTTAAAGTGATTATTAACATTAAATTAATATTTATCATGTTTATGGCTGTTTTCAATTAATGTATTTGCTTTTGTTTATTTTGTACCCTCTTTTTCTGCCTTTCCTAATTAATTTTTTTTAATTGAAGTAGAGTCAATTTACAATGTTTTATTAGTTTCAGGTATACAAACATAATGATTAAATATTTTATAGATTATACTTAATTTAAAGTTATTACAAAACAAGAGCTACGCTTCCCTGTGTTGTACAATATATTCTTGTTGCTTATCTATTTTATACATTGTAGTTTGTACCTCTCAATCCCATACTCTATCTTGCCCCTCTCTCCTTCCTTCTCCCCATTGGTAACGATTAGTTTGTTCTCTATATATGTGAGTCTGTTTATGTTTTGTTACATACATTTGTTTTATTTTTTAGATTCCACATATAAGTAATAACATAGAGTATTTACCTTTCTCTGTCTGATTTATTTCACTAATCGTAATACTCTAGGTCAATCCACATTGTTGCAAATGGCAGAATTTCATTCCTTTTTATGGCTGAATGTATATATATACAAATATGTATATATGTATATCACATCTTCTTTATCCATTCATATGTTGATAGACACTTAAGTTGCTTACATGTCTTGGCTATTGTAAATAATGCTGCTATGAACATTGGGGTGCATGTATCTTTTTGAATTACTGTTTTCATTTTCTTTGGGTATATACCCAGGAGTGGAATTGCCAGATAATTTGGTAGCTCTATTTTTAGTTTTTTAAGGAACTTCCATATTATTTTCCACAGTGGCTGCCCCACTTTACATTCCCACCAAAAGTGTACAAAGGTTCCCTTTTCTTCACATCCTCACCAATATGTGTTATTTGTAGACTTTTGATTAAAGTCATTCTGAGAGGTGAATTGATATCTCATTGTGGTTTTGATTTGCATTTCTCTAATGGTTAGAGATGCTAAGCATTTTTTCATGTGCCTGTTATCCATCTGTATGTCTTCTTTGGAAAAATGTTTATCAGGTCTTCTGCCCACTTTTTAATTGGGTTGTTTGTTTTTTGGATGTTGAGTTGGATGAGCTGTTTATATATTTTGGATATTAACCCCTTATTGGTCATGTCATTTGCAAATATTTTCTTCCATTCAGTAGGTTTTTCCTTTCATATTGTGGATGGTTTCCATTGCTGTGAAAAAAAATTGTAAGTTTGAGTCCTATTTGTTTATTTCTGCTTTTATTTCTTTTGCTTTAGGACACATGTGCAAAATACTGCTATGATTTATGTCAAAGGGTGCTCTGTCTATGCTCTTTTCTAGTTTTATGGTTCAGAGCTTACATTTAGGTCTTTAATCCATTTTGAGTTTATTTTTGTATTTGGTGTGAGGAAGTATTCTAATCTCATATTTTACACATAACTATCTGGTTTTCACACCACCAATTATTGAAGAGACTGTCTTTTCCCCATTGTATATTCTTTCCTCTTTTGTCATAGATTAATTGACCATAAGTGGTTAGATTTATCTCTGTGTTCTCTATTCTGTTACATTGATTTCTGTTTTTGTGCCATCTTCTGTTTCTAATACTGTTTGATAGACAACTTTCAGCCAGTATCTAGTGCTCTTTTTGTTGCTGTGTGTCTCTGACCATGTTCTACTGGGTCAGAAAACTGCTTCTTGAAATGGATCCTGCTACCTAAAAGTCCTGGCACAACCCAGTCCAGGTTCCAGTGAGGTCAATGTGAACATTACATTTTAAAGCTTTTATAACCTTTGTTACTCTAGCCTTTGGATTCTTGATTCTATGAGCTTCATCTACAATAACAGCTGACCATTCCAAACTGCTAAGTTCATCCAGACACAAGTATAGTATTTCATAAGCCGTTACAGCAATTTCACATTTCCTCTGCTTTACACAAGTCGGTTCATTGTCTTTTTTGTTACCATGTAAAATAGTGATTCTGAAATATCCCCAGGTGTCCAATTCATCCTTCCAGTTGTAGAGGACAGAAAGAGGAGCAACTATTAAGAACATATTTTTTGCTATAAGAGAAGAGGTGCTCCTTTTTCATACTTTGTAGTAAAACCTCTGTCATTTTATTTTCAATATCTTCATGAGTAATCTATTTATGCAAAACTGCCACCAAAAATGAAATACCCTGTACTATTTTTCCAAGTTCCATATCATCACCAAGAATACTCCCTCTTCCTTGGATGAATTGTCCATAGATAAACCGGACTCCTTCCCTTTGGTAGTCTGTCAAATACCCATTAATTGTATAAGGAATAGAGTTTCAATCTTCAGATAAGAGAAAGCAATAGCAGAAGATGGAAATTTTCTGTCTAGGAAGTAAGGTTTTTCCAAATCTTCATCATCAAATATAAAATTCCTGAAGCAATCTTTAACAGTTCTTACTTCTTGAAATCTTTTGAGAAGTATTTTCCTTTCTTGAAAATCTGAATATAAGATGATGCAAATGACTTCCTATTTTCATCCACAGTGATAGATTTTATGAAGTTTTATGAAGTGATAGATTTTTATAAAGTTTTTCATTATCTGGAGAAGAGGAAAGACATCTTTCTCCTGGATGCCATGTATTTGCCAGTCGTTTCCACACCTGGTTTCTAGGCAGAAGGATCCGTCTGGCCAGGGGGAGGGGCCTGACAGTTTGGCTGCATTTAGCCCCAGGCCAGGCAGGAGGATGACAAGGAGGAGGCCAGTGGGAGGATGGTGGCCAATACCACTTCCTGCTGCCCTCTATACAGTGCCTCCCCCATGTGGCCCGTTAACATGTGACAGAGGGAACAAAGGAGGGGCCCAAGGCGATGAAGGGAGAAAGGACAGTGGCCAAAGTATGCTGTGGAAGCTGACAAGGCAGCACTCAGTCCTCTAGAGCTCTGCCATAGTGGAGGACAACAGGTGGGCAAGTCAACCCCTTACCCTCCCTTTCAGTGTTGGGCCTCCCTTTACAGCACACTGCAACTTCCCAATTCTGAAATGTTTGTGAGAATTCATCAGTGAAGCCATTGAGCCATGAGCTTTTTGTTGGAAGGTTGTTAATTACTGATTCAATTTTTTACTGGTAATTTGTCTGTTCATATTTCCTATTTCTTCATGATTCAGTTTTGATAGGTTTTATGTTTCTAGGTATTTATTCATTTCTTCCAGACTGTACAATTTGTTGGCATATAATTATTCATAGTAGTCTCCTACAGTCCTTTGTATTTATGTGGTATCAGTTGTAATGTCTCCTCTTTCATATATAATTTTATTTATTTGTCTTCCTTTTTTCTTGGTAATCCAGCTAATAGTTTGTCTATTTTGTTTATGCTTTCAAAAACTAATTCCTAGTGTCATTGATCTTTTCTATTCTCTTTTTGTCTCTAATTTATTTCCACTCTGATGTTTATTTCCTGCCTTCTGTTAATTTTGGACTTAGTTTGTTCCTTTTCTAGTTCCCTGATATGTAAAATTAGGTTTATTTTAGCTCTTTCTTGTTTTTTTTGTTTGTTTGTTTGTTTTTGGCTTTACAAGCTTTATTTCTCCTTCAATTCAGAGTTTATGATTTGTCTATCACTGATATCTTAAAATTAAGAAGGCACATTCTGTTTTATAATGTTACCAACAATTTAAAAAGAAGATTATTTTTTTTAAAGATTTTTAGAAGTTTCATGTAATGTCTGAAACATTTATATTAACATGTTTCCATTAAAATAACCCAAAGAGAGACTTCTGGGAAGATGGCGGAAGAGTAAGTCATGGAGATCACCTTCCTTCCCACAGATACACCAGAAATACATCTACACGTGGAACAACTCCTACAGAACACCTACTGAATGCTGGCAGAAGACCTAAGACCTCCCAAAAGGCAAGAAACACCCCATGTACCTGGGTAGGGCAAAAGAAAAAAGAATAAACAGAGACAAAAGGATAGGGACGGGTCCTGCACCAGCGGGAGGGAGCTGTGAAGGAGGAAAAGTGTCCACACACTAGGAAGCCCCTTTGTGGGTGGAGACTGCAGGTGGCGGGGGGGGGGGTGAGCTTCGGAGCCACGGAGGAGAGCACAGCAACAGGGGTGTGGAGGGCAAAGTGGAGAGATTCCAGCACAGAGGATCAGGGCCGACCGGCATTCACCAGCCCGAGAGACTTGTCTGCTACCCCGCCGGAGTGGGCGGGGCTTTGGTCAGAGCCCAGGGAGAGGACTGTGGTTGGCGGCCTGAACACAGCCTGCAGGGGTTTAGTGTGCCACGGCTGGCTGGGAGGGAGTCTGGGGAAAAGTCTGGACCTGCCAAAGAGGCAAGAGACTTTTTCTTCCCTCTTTGTTTCCTGGTGCACAAGGAGAGGGGATTAAGAACGATGCTTAAAGGAGCTCCAGAGATGGACTGCGAGATGCGGCTAAAAGCACGGACCACAGAGACACACATGAGATGCTAAGGCTGCTGCTGCTGCCACCAAGAAGCCTGTGTGTGAGCACAGGTCACTATCCACACCCCCCTTCTGGGGAGCCTGTGCAGCCCGCCACTGCCAGGGTTCCGGGATCCAGGGACAACTCCCCCGGAAGAACGCACGGCACACCTCAGGCTGGTGCAATGTCATGCTGGCCTCTGCCGCCGCAGGCTCACCCTGCGCTCCGTGACGCTCCCTACCCCTTGGCCTGAGTAAGCCAGAGCCTCCGAATCAGCGGCTCCTTTAACCCTGTCCTGTCTGAGCAAAGAACAGACGCCCTCCAGTGACCTACACGCACAGGTGGGGCCAAATCTAAAGCTGAGACCCTGGGAGCAGTGAGAACAAAGAAGAGAAAGGGAAATCTCTCCCAGCAGCCTCAGAAGCAGCAGATTAAAGCTCCACAATCAATTTGATGTACCCTGCATCTGTGGAATACATGAATAGACAATGAATCATCCCAACTTAAGGAGGTGGACTTTGAGAGCAAGATTTATTATTCTTTCCCCTTTTCCTTTTTTGTGTGTATGAGTATGCTTCTGTATGAGATTTTGTCTGTATAGCTTTGCTTCGACCATTTGTCCGAGGGTCCTATCCATACATCTTTTTTTTCCCTTAATAATTACTTTTTTATTTTAATAACTTTATTTTATTGTAATTTATCTTCATTCTTTCTTTCCTTCCATCCCTCCTCTGGACAACAAATCATCCCAAATTGAAGAGGTGGACTTTGAGAACAAGATTTATGATTTTATCCTCTTTTTCTGAGTGGGTATGTGTATGCTTCTGTGTGAGATTTTGTCTGTATAGCTTTGCTTCCACCATTTTTTCCAGGGTTCTATCCATCCATTTTTTCATTTTTTTTCCTCTTAATAATTATTTTTTATTTTAATAAATTTATTATATTTTATCTTACTTTATATTATTTTACTTTAGCTTTTTTCTTTCTATTTTCCTTCCTTCCCTCCTTCCCTCCTTGCCCCCTCCCTCCCTCCCTCCTTTCTGTCTTTCTTTATACTTCTACTAATTCTTTCTTTCTACATTTTCTCCCTTTTCTTCTGAGCCGTGTGGATGAAAGGCTCTTGGTGCTAAAGCCAGGAGTGAGTACTGTGCCTCTGAGGTGGGAGAGCCAACTTCAGGACACTGGTCCACAAGAGGCCTCACAGCTGCACATAATATCAAAAGGTGAAAATCTCCCAGAGATCTCCATCTCAATGCCAGCATCCAGCTTCACTCAACGACCAGCAAGCTTGAGTGCTGGACATCCTATGTCAAACAACTAGCAAGAGAGGAACACAACAACACCCATTAGCAGAGAGGCTGCCCAAAATCATAATAAGTCTACAGACACCCCAAAACACACCACCAGACATGGACATGTCCACCAGAAAGACAAGATCCAGACTCATCCACCAGAGCACAAGCACTAGTCCCCTCCATAAGGAAGCCTACACAACCCACTGAACCAACCTTAGCAACTGGGGACAGACAGCAAAAACAACAGGAACTATGAACCTTCAGCCTGCAAAAAGGAGACCCCAAACACAGTAAGGTAAGCAAAATGAAAAGACAGGAAAACACACAGCAGATGAAGGAGAAAGATAAAAACCCACCAGAACTAACAAATGAAGAAGAAATAGGCAGTCTACCTGAAAAAGAATTCAGAATAATGATTGTAAAGATGATACAAAATCTTGGAACTAGAACAGCAAAATGCAAGAAACATTTAACAAGGACCTAGAAGAACTAAAGATGAAACAAACAATGATGAACAACACAATAAATGAAATGAAAAATACTCTAGATGAGATCAATAGCAGAATAACCGAGGCAGAAGAATGGATAAGTGACCTGGAAGATAAAAGAGTGGAAATAACTACTGCAGAGCAGAATAAAGAAAAAAGAATGAAAAGAACTGAGGACAGTCTTAGAGACCTCTGGGACAACATTAAATGCACCAACGTTCAAATTATAGTGGTTCCAGAAGAAGAAGAGAAAAAGAAAGGGACTGAGAAAATATTTGAAGAGATTATAGTTGAAAACTTCCCTAATATGGGAAAGGAAATAGTTAATCAAGTCCAGGAAGCACAGAGAGTCCCATACAGGATAAATCCAAGGAGAAATATGCCAAGACACATATTAATCAAACTGTCAAAAATTAAATACAAAGAAAACATATTAAAAGCAGCAAGGGAAAAACAAATAACACACAAGGGAACCCCATAAGGTTAACAGCTGATCTTTCAGCAGAAACTCTGCAAGCCAAGAGGGAGTGGCAGGACATATTGAAAGTGATGAAGGAAAAAAACCTGCAACCAAGATGACTGTAACCAGCAAGGATCTCATTCAGATTTGATGGAGAAATTAAAACCTTTACATACAAGAAAAAGCTGACAGAGTTCAGCACCACCAAACCAGCTCTACAACAACTGCTAAAGGAACTTCTCTAGGCAAGAAACACAAGAGAAGGAAAAGACCTACAATAACGAACCCAAAACAATTAAGAAAATGGGAATAGGAACATATGTATCGATAATTACCTTAAATGTAAATGGACTAAATGCTCCGACCAAAAGACACAGACTGGCTGAATGGATACAAAAACAATATGCATATCTTTGCTGTCTACAAGAGACCAAATTCAGACCTAGAGACACATACAGACTGAAAGTGAGGGGATGTAAAAAGGTATTTCATGCAAAATGAAACCAAAAGAAAGCTGGACTAGCAATTCTCATATCAGACAAAATAGACTTTAAAATAAAGACTACTAGAAGAGACAAAGAAGGACACTACATAATGATCAAGGGATCAATCCAAGAAGAAGATATAACAATTGTAAATATTTATGCACCCAACATAGGAGCACCTCAATACATAAGGCAAATACTAACAGCCATAAAGGGGAAATTGACAGTAACACATTCATAGTAGGAGACTTTAACACCCCACTTTCACCAATGGACAGTTCATCCAAAATGAAAATAAATAAGGAAACCCAAGCTTTAAATAATACATTAAACAAGATGGACTTAATTGATATTTATAGGACATTCCATCCAAAAACAACAGAATACACATTTTTCTCAAGTGCTCATGGAACATTCTCCAGGACAGATCATGTCTTGGGTCACAAATCAAGCCTTGGTAAATTTAAGAAAATTGAAATTGTATCAAGTATCTTTTCCGACCACAATGCTATGAGACTAGATATCAATTACAGGAAATGATTTGTAAAAAATACAAACACATGGAGGCTAAACAATACAGTACTTAATAAGAAGTGATTACTGAAGAAATCAAAGAGGAAATAAAAAAATACCTAGAAACAAATGACAATGGAGACATGACGACTCAATCTATGGGATGCAGCAAAAGCACTTCTAAGAGGGAAATTATAGCAATAAAATCCTACCTTAAGAAACCGGAAACACCTTGAATAAACAACCTAATCTTGCACCTAAAGCAAATAGAGAAAGAAGAACAACAACAACAACAAAAAGATAGCAGAAGGAAAGAAATCATAAAAATCAGATCAGAAATAAATGAAAAAGAAATGAAGGAAACAATAGTAAAGACCAATGAAACTAAAAGCTGGTTCTTTGAGAAGATAAACAAAATTGATAAACCATTAGCCAGACTCATCAAGAAAAAAAAGGAGAAGACTGAAATCAATAGAATTAGAAATGAAAAAGGAGAAGTAATAGCTGACACTGCAGAAATACGAAAGATCATGAGAGTTTACTACAGCACTCTATGCCAATAAAATGGACAACCTGGAAGAAATAGACAAATTCTTAGAAAGGCACAACCTGCCAAGACTGAATCAGGAAGAAATAGAAAATATGAACAGACCAATCACAAGCACTGAAATTGAAACTGTGATTAAAAATCTTCCAACAAACAAAAGCCCAGGATCAAATGGCTTCACAGGTGAATTCTATCAAACATTTAGAGAAGAGCTAACACCTATCCTTCTCAAACTCTTCCAAAATATAGCAGAGGGAGTAACCCTCCCCTACTCATTCTACGAGGTACCATCACCTTAATACCAAAACCAGACAAGGATGTCACCAAGAAACAAAACTACAGGTCAATATCACTGATGAACATAGATGCAAAAATCCTCAACAAAATACTAGCTAACAGAATCCAACAGCACATTAAACAGATCATACACCATGATCAAGTGGGGTTTATTCCAAGAATGCAACGATTCTTCAATATATGCAAATTAATCAAAGTGATACACCATATTAACAAATTGAAGGAGAAAAACCATATTATCATCTCAATAGATGCAGAGAAAACTTTTGACAAAATTCAACACCCATTTATGATAAAAACCCTGCAGAAAGTAGGCATAGAGGGAACTTTCCTCAACATAATAAAGGCCATATATGACAAACCCACAGCCAACATTGTCCTCAATGGTGAAAAACTGACATCATTTCCACTAAGATCAGGAAGAAGACAAGGTTGCCCACTCTCAACACTCTTATTCAACATAGTTTTGGAAGTTTTAGCCACAGCAATCAGAGAAGAAAAGGAAATAAAAGGAATCCAAATCAGAAAACAAGAAGTAAAGCTGTCACTATTTGCAGATGACATGATACTATATATAGGGAATCCTAAAGATGATACCAGAAAACTACTAGAGCTAATCAATTAATTTGGTAAAGTAGCAGGATACAAAATTAATGCACAGAAATCTCTGGCATTCCTATACACTAATGATGAAAAATCTGAAAGTGAAATCAAGAAAACACTCCCATTTACCATTGCAACAAAAAGAATAAAATATCTAGGAATAAACCTACCTAAGGAGACAAAAGAGTTGTATGCAGAAAATTAAAAGACACTGATGAAAGAAATTAAACATGATACAAATAGATGGAGATATATACCATGTTCTTGGATTGGAAGAATCAACATTGTGAAAATGACTCTACTACTCAAAGCAATCTACAGATTCAATGCAATCCCTATCAAACTACCACTGGCATTTTTCACAGAACTAGAAGAAAAAATTTCACAATTTGTATGGAAACACAAAAGACCCCGAATTGCCAAAGCAATCTTGAGAACGAAAAACAGAGCTGGAGGAATCAGGCTCCCTGACTTCAGACTATACTACAGAGCTGCAGTAATCAAGACGGTATGGTACTGGCACAAAAACAGAAAGATAGATCAATGGAACAGGATAGAAAACCCAGAGATAAACCCACGCACATACGGTCACCTTATCTTTGATAAAGGAGGCAGGAATGCACAGTGAAGAAAGGACAGCCTCTTCAATAAGTGGTACTGGGAAAACTGGATAGGTACATGTACAAGTATGAGATTAGATCACACCCTAACACCATACACAAAAATAAGCTCAAAATGGATTAAAGAACTAAATATAAGGCCAGAAACTATCAAACTCTTAGAGGAAAACATAGGCAGGACACTCTATGACATAAATCACAGCAAGGTCCTTTTTGACCCACCTCCTAGAGAAATGGAAATAAAAACAAAAATAAACAAATGGGACCTAATGAAACTTCAAAGCTTTTGCACAACAAAGGAAACCATAAACAAGACAAAAAGACAACCCTCAGAATGTGAGAATATATTTGCAAATGAAGCAACTGAAGAAGGATTAATCTCCAAAATTTATAAGCAGCCCACACAGCTTAATAACAAAAAAGCAAACAACCCAATCCAAAAATGGGTAGAAGACTGAAATAGACATTCCTCCAAAGAGGATATACAGACTGCCAACAAACACATGAAAGAATGCTCAACATCACTAATCATTATAGAAATGCAAATCAAAACTACAATGAGATATCATTTCACACCAGTCAGAATGGCCATCATCAAAAAATCTAGAAACAATAAATGCTGGAGAGGGTGTGGAGAAAAGGGAACCATCTTACACTGTTGGTGGGAATGTAAATTGATACAGCCACTATGGAAAACAGTATGGAGGTTCCTTAAAAAACTACAAATAGAACTACCATATGACCCAGCAATCCCACTACTGGGCATATACCCTGAGAAAACCATAATTCTAAAAGAGTCATGTACCAAAATGTTCATCGCAGCTCTATTTACAATAGCCCAGAGATGGAAACAACCTAAGTGTCCATCATCGGATGAATGGATAAAGAAGATGTGGCACATATATACAATGGAATATTACTCAGCCATAAAAAGAGGCAAAATTGAGCTATTTGTAATGACGTGGATAGACCTAGAGTCTGTCATACAGAGTGAAGTAAGTCAGAAAGAGAGAGACAATTACCGTATGCTAACACATATATATGGAATTTAAGAAAAAATATGTCATGAAGAACCTAGGGGTGAAACAGTCATAAAGACACAGACTTACTAGAGAATGGACTTGAGGATATGGGGAGGGGGAATGGTAAACTGTGCCAAAGTGAGAGAGGCATGGACATATATACACTACCAAAGATAATGTAGATAGCTAGTGGGAAGCAGCCACATAGCACAGGGAGATCGGCTCAGTGTTTTGTGACCGCCTGGAGGGGTGGGATAGGGAGCGTGGGAGGGAGGGAGATGCAAGGGGAAAGAGATATGGGAACATATGTATATATATATATAACTGATTCATTTTGTTGTGAAGCTGAAACTCACATATCATTGTAAAGCAATTATACTCCAAGAAAGATGTTAAAATGAAAAAAAAAAAAAAAAGAAAAGGAAAACAAACCTGTTTATGTGATATAACTACCCAAGGGCAAAAAATAATAATAATAACCCAAAGAAAGTTTAGTATTAGTTGTTTTTTGTTTGTTTGTTTGTTTTTATACTGCAGGTTCTTATTAGTCATCAGTTGTATACACATCAGTGTATACATGACAATCCCAATCGCCCAATTCATCACACCACCATCCCCACCCTACCGCAGTTTCCCCCCCTTGGTGTCCATACATTTGTTCTCTACATCTGTGTCTCAACTTCTGCCCAGCAAACCAGTTCATACGTAACATTTTTCTAGGTTCCACATACATGCGTTAATATACAATATTTGTTTTCTCTTTCTTACTTCACTCTGTATGCCAGTCTCTAGATCCATCCAGGTCCCAACAAATGACCCAATTTCGTTCCTTTCTATGGCTGAGTAATATTCCATTGTATATATGTACCACAACTTCTTTATCCATTCCTCTGTCAATGGGCATTTAGGTTGCTTCCATGACCTGGCTATTGTAAACAGTGCCTCAATGAACATTGTGGTGCATGTGTCTTTTTGAATTATTGTTTTCTCTGGGTATATGCCCAGTAGTGGGATTGCTGGATCATATGGTAATTCTATTTTTAGTTTTTTAAGGAACCTCCATAGTGTTCTCCACAGGGGCTGTATCAATTTACATTCCCACCATGACTGCAAAAGGGCTGCCTTTTCTTCACACCCCCTCCAGCATTTGTTGTTTGTAGATTTTCTGATGATGCCCATTCTAAATGGTATGAGGAGATACCTCATTGTAGTTTTGTTTTGCATTTCTCTAATAATTAGTGATGTTGAGCAGCTTTTCATGTGCTTCTTGGCCACCTGTATGTCTTCTTTGGAGAGATGTCTATTTAAGTCTTCTGCCTATTTTTGGATTGGGTTGTTTGTTTCTTTAATATTGAGCTGCATGAGCTTTTTATATATTTTGGAGATTAATCCTTTGTCTGTTGATTTATTTGCAAATATTTTCTCCCATTCTGAGGGTTGTCTTTTTGTCTTGTTTATGGTTTCCTTTGTTGTGCAAAAGCTTTGAAGTTTCATTAGGTCCCATTTGTTTAGTTTTGTTTTTATTTCCATTACTCTAGGAGGTGGATCTAAAAAGATCTTGCTGTGATTTATGCCAAAGAGTGTTCTTCCTATGTTTTCCTCTAAGAGTTTTATAATGTCTGGTCTTACATTTAGGTCTTTAATCCATTTTGAGGTTATTTTTATGTATGGTGTTAAGGAGTGTTCTAATTTCATTCTTTTACATGTAGCTGTCCAGTTTTCCCAGCACCACTTATTGAAGAGACTGGCTTTTCTCCACTGTATATCTTTGCTTCCGTTGTCATAGATTAGTTGACCATAAGTGTGTGAGTTTATCTCTGGGCTTTCTATCTTGTTCCATTGATCTATGTTTCTGTTTTTGTGTCAGTACCATATTGTCTTGATTACTGTAGCTTTGTAGTATAGTCTGAAGTCAGGGAGTCTTATTCCTCCAGCTCAGTTTCTTTCCCTCAAGACTACTTTGTCTATTCGGGGTCTTTTCTGTCTCCATACAAATTTTAAGATGATTTGTTCTAGTTCTGTAAAAACTGCCATTGGCAATTTGGTAGGAATTGCATTGAATCTGTAGATTGCTTTGGGTAGTATAGTCATTTTCACAATATTGATTCTACCAATCCAAGAACATGGTATATCTCTCCATCTGTTGGTATCATCTTTAATTTCTTTCGTCAGTGTCTTATAGTTTTCTGCATACAGGTCTTTGTTTCCTTAGGTAGGTTTACATTTGTTTGTTTTTAATTTTGGCATTTATCACAATGAACTTGCCTCTTATAGCTGCTCTGTGGTGTTCCATATTTTTTGGTGTATTGTGTTTCATCTTCATTTCTCTCAAGATACATTTTTAAAATTTATTTAATTTTTATTTATTTATTTTTGGCTGTGTTGGGTCTTTGTTGCTGCACACAGGCTTTTTGTAGTTGCAGCGAGTGGGGGACTACTCTTCATTGTGGTGTACGGGCTTCTCATTGCAGTGGCTTCTCTTGCTGTGGAGCATGGGCTCTAGGCACACGAGCTTCAGTAGTTTTGGCATGCAGGCTTCGTATTTGTGGCTCACGGGCTCTAGAGCTCAGGCTCAGTAGTTGTGGTGCACAGGCTTAGTTGCTCTGCAGCATGTGGTATCTTTTCATACCAGGGATCGAACTGGTGTCCCCTGCATTGGCAGGTGGATTCTTAACCACTGTGCCACCAGTGAAGTCTCTCAAGATATTTTAAATTTCTCTCTTGATTTATTATTTGACACATTTGTTGCTCAGGAGCATGTTTAATATACATATATGTTTATATGTATAAATGTTTATATGTTTACATATATGTAAATTTTCCAGTTCTTCCTATATATCTGGATGTCTGTTTTTTACCCCAGGTTAGGAAGTTTTAGCCATTATTTTTCGATTAAGCTTTCTGCCGCTTTCTCTCTCTGTGTCTCTTACACTGCATATATTGGTTCCTTTCATGAGTCCTATAAATCCCTTAAGCTATCTTCACTACTTTTCCTCATCTACTTATTTACTTCATTTTTTTCTCATTTCTTTCCCCATTTGAATGGATTCCACTGCCCTATCTTCAATTTCACTGATCTTTGCCTCTGCCATATCTAGTCTGATGTTTAACCCCTCCACTGAATTTTTCAATTCAGTGATTTGTGTTTAGTACATTTTAATATTTTCTATCTGTTTGTTGAAACTCTCACTCTGTTTGTGCATTATTCTCCTGATCTTGGTTAGAAGCTTTATGACACTTATTGTGAACTTTCTATCAAGTAAATAAATTATCTCAATTTCATTGGGGCATGATTCTGGAGTTTTGTTGTTCTTTTATTTATTTTTATTTTTAATAATTTTTATTGGAGTATAGTTGCTTTACAATGTTGTGTTAGTTTCTACAGTACAGCAAAGTGAATCAGCTATACATATACATAAATCCCCTCTTTTTTGGATCTCCTTCCCATTTAAGTCACCACAGAGCACTGAGTAGGGTTCCCTGTGCTACACCGTAGGTTCTCATTAGCTATCTATTTTATACATATATCAATAGTGTATATATGTCAATCCCAATCTCCCAGTTCATCACGTCCCCCCTTTCCTCCTTGGTATCTATACATTTGTTCTCTACATCTGTGTCTCTATTTCTGTTTTGCAGATAAGATCATCTATACCATTTTTCTAGATTCCACATATGAGTTAATACATGATATTTGTTTTTCTCTTTCTGACTTACTTCACTCTGTATGATAGTCTCTAGGTCCATCCACGTCTCCACAAATGACCCAATTTCATTCCCTTTTATGGCCAAGTAATATTCCATTGTGTGTGTATATATATATATATATATATATATATATATATATATATATATACCACATCTTCTTTATCCATTCATCTGTTGATGGACATTTAGGTTGCTTCCATGTCCAGGCTATTGTAAATAGTGCTGCAATGAATATTGGGGTGCATGTGTCTTTTTGAATTATGGTTTTATCAGGGTATATGCCCAGTATTAGGATTGCTGGGTCATACAGTATTTCTATTTTTAGTTTCTAAGGAACCCCCATACTGGTCTCCATAGCAGCCATATCAATGAAAGAATTCAAAGATGACACAAACAGATGGAGAGATGTACCACGTTCTTGGATTGCAAGGGTTAATATTGTGAAAATGAGTATGCTACCTAAAGTAATCTACAAACTCAATGCAATCCCTAACAAATTACCAATGGCATTTTTCACAGAACTAGAACAACATATTTTACAGTTTGTCTGGAAACACAAAAGACCCCGAATAGCCAAAGCAATCTTGAGAAAGAATAACCAAGCTGGAGGAATCAGGTTCCCTGACTTCAGACTATACTACTATAGTAATTAAGCTATAGTAATTAAGGCAGTATGGTACTTGCACAAAAACATAAATATAGATCAATGGAACAGGATAGAAAGCCCTGAGATTAACCATCGCACCTATGGTCACCTAATCTATGACAAAGGAGGCAAGAATATACAATGGATAAAGACAACTTCTTCGATAAGTGGTGCTGGGAAAACTGGACAGTTACATGTAAAAGAATGAAATTAGAACACTCCCTAAAACCATACACGAAAATAAACTCAAAATGGATTACTGACATAAATGTAAGGCCAGACACTATAAATCTCTTAGAGAAAAACATGGGAAGAACACACTTTGACATAAATCGCAGCAAGATCTTTTTTGACCCACCTCCTAAAGTAATGAAAATAAAAACAAAAAGAAACAAATGGAACCTAATGAAACTTAAGAGCTTTTGCACAACAAGGGAAACCATAAACAAGATGAAAAGACAACCCTCAGAATGGGAGAAACTATTTGCAAATGAAACAAATGACAAAGTATTAATCTCCAAAATATAAAAACAGCTCATGCAGCTGAATATCAAAAAAACAAACAACCCAATTCAAAAATGGGCAGAAGACCTAAATAGACATTTCCCCAAAGAAGACATACAGATGGCCAAAAGGCACATGAAAAGATCCTCAATGTCACTAATTATTAGAGAAATGCCAATCAAAACTACAATGAGGTATGACCTCACCTCACACCTGTCAGAATGGCCATCATCAAAAAATATACAAGCAATAAATTCTGGAGAGGGTGTAGAGAAAAACGTACTCTCTTGCACTGTTGGTGGTGTTGTTCTTTTATTTGGAACATATTCTATTTCTTTATTTTTACTCTGTGTGTTGGTTTCTGTTCATTAGGTAAAACAGCCACCTCTCCCAGTATTGAGTGGTCTTGTGTAGGAGATGGACCTCCTCGATCAGCCTACGAAACTCCTGATTTTGTCTCAGACCTTTGATTGTTCAAGCCACCTTCTTTGTTCTTAGTGTCTACCAGTAGTTGAGGGTGGCCCGAGACCTGCTAGTGTTCCAAAGAGGAGGATCACATTCAACACCTAGATAGGAAGTTGGATCCTCAGGCAACAGCTGGGAAAGTATGTGGTTAAGCCCCTTCCAGGGAGAAATGGGGAGATGGACATCTTTGCTTATTGTTTGTATGCTAGACCTGGAAATACAACCGTGGGGGAGGTGCTTCTGCATCCATTAAGAAATGCTTCTTTTTTGCTACAGTCCTGTGGGACTCATGAGTCCATGCTCCATTGTCTATCTGAGCCAGATGATCCGAGGGCCAGTCCCTCAGGTAGCAGCCACAAAAATTGGGACACCATATGTGTCAGTTCCTTTCAGGGGGATACTGGCAACTTGGAAAGTGTTTGAGGGAGATGGTGAGAGAAATGTCCATCAGCTTACCCTGCCTCTGGGGAGGATCAATGCCAGACTTTAGATGTGTGCTAAATTAGAAGCTTGACCCTCAGGCAGCAGTTTTTAGAGTGTGAAGGTGGACCCCTTTCAAGAAAAGACTGGGAGATGGTCATTTTTGCCTGCTTCTTCTGTGCAGACCTCAGAGGGGAAATAGCTGGTTAAGAATTCCATTGTTTGTTACAGTTCTGTGGGACTCATGAATGGAAGCCTTCTTGGCTAACAGAGCCAGGTAATCCAGGGATTTGTCCTTAGGCAGCAGAGCAAAATCAGGGTGCATACATGCATACAAGCTTCTTTCTGGAAGATACTGGTGACTTGGAGTCGGCTACGTAGAGATGGCCTGGTGACTGCCAATTTCCCTGGTTTCTGGGGAAGAGTGCATCTAGTCCCCAGCTGTGTGCTAAATTAGAAATCTGGCTTTCATTCAGCAGCTTTCAAAGTATGCAGATGGACCCCTTTCAAGGAAAGATTGGGAAAGGGGAATTTCTACTTGCTCCCTCTGCACTGCACCCTGAGGAGATAGCCATGGGGGTGCTTGCCACCCATTAACAACTACTGTTATAGTCTTGTGAGTTTCCTGAATACAAGCCTCATTGGCTTTCAGAGCTAGGTGTTTTGGGGGCTCATCCTTTAAGCAGGGGTCTAAAAATTTGGGACACTAGATGTGTGGTACAAACCCTTTTCTCCTCAGGGAGAAGCTAGGAGTTGGAGCTCCCTCTGGATTGTATGGAACCGTGCCAGTGTGGGGTTTATCTTGAGAGTGTTCCTCAATCTTTTCTACCCATTTTGATGTGAGTTTTTCTTTTGATGTGGGTTTTTCTGATTTGCCTGTTGTGTAGTAGTTGCTCAGTTCACTTCAGGATTTCTTTCAGAGGTAATTGTTGTGTGTAGATCTACAGTTGTTATGGCCATGGAGGAGGGGAGTTCAGGAGCCTCCTGTGTTGCCATCTTGGTCTACTCCTCTCCTGTAGCCTTGCTTGATTTAAATTCAATTTTGTTTAATACTTGTTTAGCATTCCCCTTTCTATTTTCCTTACGATTTGCATGGAATATCTTTCTCCATCATTTCACTTTCAATCTATTTGTGTCTTTGGAACTACAGTGAGTTTTTTGTAGACAACATAGAGTTGGTTTATTTTATTTTTAATCCATTTTGTCAATCTCCATCTTTTGACTGGAAAGTTTAATTCATTTACCTGCAAAGTATTTACTCAAAAGTAGAGACTTCAGTAATTTTGCTATTTGTTTTGTATGTGCCTTATAATTTTTTTGTCCCTCATTTTCTGCATTATTGTCTTTTGTTGTTAGTTGACTTTTTTGTACTGAAACATTTAAATTTCCTTCCCATTTCGTTTTTGTGTATTCTGTAGCTGTTTTCTTTTTGGTTACCATGGTGATAACATTTAACATCCTTAAGTTATAAAACTGAACTTAATTTTTTAGCAGCTTAACTTCAATAACATACAAAAACACTGCTTCTACCTATATAGCTCCACTCTCTTTTAACTATTAATGACACAAAATTATGTCTTCATACATTGTCCAAAATGTAGACTAGTAATTACTTTTATGCATTAGTCTCTTAAATCAAGTAGAAAACAAAAAGAGGGAGTTTCAAATCAAAGTACAATAATTGTAGTTTTTATAATTTTCTATGTATTTACCTTTACCAAATTTCTTCATGTCTTCATACATGTAGTCTCCTGTTATTTCAACTGGAAGGACTCCCTTAAGCATTTTTTGCAGGGTTGGTCTGGTGATAATGAACTCCTTCAGCTTTTGTTTATCTGAAACGTCTAATTGTTACCTCATTTTTGAAGGACAATCTTTCCAGATCAAAGATTCTTCTCTGATATCACTCTATTAGGGAGCTGTAGGAGTGCCTTTTTTCTGCATCTATTGGCATTTCTGAGTTCCAGCCTTCTTAAACTCCAAATCTTGGATATAAGAGGCAAAAAGAAATCCAAGAACTGACCACCATGTCTTTCTTTAGGTTTTAAAATCCCCAGCCAGTCTTTCTACTTCTCACCATTTTTTAAAGTTTCCTTATGTTTGTTTTATATAATGTCTGTAGTATATTTGTGCTTACCAAAATGACGAAGGTAAAGTATGTCTAGTGTATCTTCCTAGAAGCATTAAAAAACTCTATTGAGATTTTCATATGTTATTTGTCCTTTTATTCTATTAATCTGGTAAATGACATTTATTGATTTTTCCCCCCTTGCGGTACGCGGGCCTCTCACTGCCATGGCCTCTCCCATTGCGGATCACAGGCTCTGGACGTGCAGGCTCAGTGGCCATGGCTAACGGGCCCAGCTGCTCTGTGGCATGTGGGATTCTTCTGGACCGGGGCACGAACCCACGTCCCCCGCATCGACAGGCGGACTCTCAACCACTGTGCCACCAGGGAAGCCCCATTTATTGATTTTTTAAGTGTTAAACTATTTGGCATTACTTGAATAAACTTTATGTAGTTTTATATTAGTATCATTTTAATATATTTTGTATTCAATATTCTAATATTTTGTTATAGATGTTTTAATCTCTATTCTAGGCATACATTTCTTGTTTTCTGAAAATCTCCTTGGCATGTTTTGGTATCTGGGATATTTTGACCTCTTAAAAATTAGAAAAATGCTCTCTCCTTTTTACTATTTTGTGGAGGAATTTATATATGAATACTGTAATTTTGTTCTTAAAAAATCAAAATAATTTTATGATTTAGCCTCTGGATTTGAAATTTACAGTGTAAGAACGCTTTTAATAATGGAAATAATTACTTTTAGTAAATATGGGACTTTTGAGATTCTCTGTATTTTTATCAGCTTTAGTAAGTTTTATTTTTTTTAATTGTTCATAATATCTTATTGAAATTTGTAGGATCTGTGGTTATGTCTCATTTCATTTATTATATTTGTACAATAATTTGTAACTCTTTTAAAGAATATTTATGACTTTTAATTTTATATGCCTTGTGTTAGTGTTCTTTTGCTGTCTGTTATGTACTGAGTGTTTGATTTCCTGCCCCAAAATCATATGTTGAAGTATTAACCCCCAATGTGCCTGTCTTTGGAGATGGGGCTTCTAAGGAAGCAATTAAGATTAAATGAGATCATAAGAGTAGGGCCCTGATAAAATAAGATTAGTGCCCTTGTAAGAAGAGGCACCAGGGAGCTTGCTCTCTCTCTCACAAGCACAAAGAGGTCATGTGAGCACACAATGAGAAGGCAGCTATCTAGAAGCCAGAAAGAGCCCTCACAAGAAATTAAACCCTGCTGGACTTTGATCTTGGACTTTCTAGCCTTCAGAGCTGTGAGAAAAATAATTTCTTTTGTTTAAGCCATGCAGTCTGTGATATTTTGTTACAGTAGCCTGGACAGACTAAGACACTGTCATAAAATTAATACAAAGATAGCAGCTTAAAAAAGCATAAATTTATTATTTCACATTTCTTTAGATCTGAAGTCTGGGTGGATTTTAATGTTTTTTGTTTGTTTGTTTGTTTCTTTTTTTTACTCCTTATCTCACATGGCTAAAATCAGGGATAGAGGATCCTTTTCATATACCAGTAGCAATAAAAAAAATACTCATATATATCTTAGTGTAAAGAGGGTATTACACTGTAAAAAATACCTGAATAAGTGAGAACAGCTTTGTAATTAGGATTTGAGCAGGGGCTGGATGATTTTTAAGGACTATATTAAAAAATGTCTAAATTCCTTTGAGCAGATTGTTTGTCAGACTGTTTTTCAAGTTGGTTCTACTATTATACATTCTTACTAGAAATATATGAGGATTTAAATTGGCCCTCTATGATTTTCATGATATATTTAAAGTATGGCTCTGTAGTTTCTGAAACTTGCTGGATCTCATTGGCTCCTTCACTTTAAGGCTTTGTCTTAGAAGGGAGATTTTGTTGGTTAGTTTTGATTGTTCACATGGCCTTCCTGCTCCATTACCTAACTGCAGTTTCTTTGCAGTCACCTCTGAATTTCCTGTGTAATGAAGTTTCTATGTATGTGAAGAAGTAAAAACCAAACAAAAAAGAACTCCAAATTTTAAAAAGCGCACACACAATAAACTTTGTAAACACTAATCACTTATCAATTCTCTATAGGGGAACTAGGTTATGTTTCTGATATGTAATAATTGGGCATTATAGAAAGACCAATGAAATATACATTAAAGTATATATCTGAAAAATAGTTTTATTATCCATGTGACAATAAACATGCAACATTTATGCTACCTTTTTTAAAAAAAGGGAAATCCTTTATTCATTACATTTTAATAAAGTATGCATCATTATTAAAACATTGTGTGAACATGAGATGACATTTTTCAAGGCTTTGTCTTTTGACATAGTGCAATACATTTACTTAAACTTCTTTGGAAAAATTTAATTTGATACTGACCCTATAACAAAATATAAAGTATGTGATATAGGCAATTTAAAGTTACACACAAAAGAGGAAAAGAGACTGCTCACTAAGATTTCAGAACAGTAGCCTTCAAGTTATTAAAATATTTATATTAATAAATGTGTAATGATATCTACAATTGTGAAGTAGGGAGTATGTCTTTTATCCATTTGGAAAGTTTTATTTAGAAAGATTTAGATGCATAGAGTATTAATGTTTGTGGTTGTGGAAGTAGTTAAGGATTTTATCATAGAGACTACTTTTCATAATCAGCTACATACGTATTCCAAATAATCAAGAACTTACTTTTCCATCAGATCAGTCAAAATTAGAAGACAGTTCTTATTTCATCTTATAAATAATAATTGCTATAGGTTATCACATATCCACCATTTAAACATAGAAAAATATGTGGCTATCATTAATGTTATTCACCAGAAAATGAATGGTATCAGCCACTTTCAATTCCTGAAGATAAGGAAAACACTAATGGTTGGATTCATTTTTATTTTCCAAAACTTTCTATGTGTTCCAAAACTCTGTAAATCCAGGAGCAGAGAATAGTCTAGAAAATGGTGATTCTCTTCCAAGTCTATCTTTTTATTACCTTGAAAAATATCGTTTCAGGGCTTCCCTGGTGGCACAGTGGTTGAGAGCCTGCCTGCTGATGCAGGGGACACGGGTTCGTGCCCTGATCCAGGAAGATCCCACATGCTATGGAGCGGCTGGGCCTGTGAGCCATGGCCATTGAGCCTGTGCATCCGGAGTCTGTGTTCCGCAACGGGAGGGGCCACAACAGTGAGAGGCCCATATACCGCCAAAAACAAAAACAAAACAAAAAAAATATATATATATATATATATATATATATATATATATAATTTCAAACATTTGGGACACTGTCTTAAACTGATAGTTAACATTTACTGTATATGTATCATATTTTTCTCCCAAAATTAAAACCTCTTGAGAACAGGAGCCATGTTATTTACTTGTTTTTCTTATTTAGCACTGGGGAAAAACACGAGGTTTATTAGTTCCTCAAAAAAAAAAAAAGCATTGGACTTGCAATATACTAAAGAAAAAGAAATCCCTCTGTATTCATAAAAGCATACTCTGCTATGGATGCATAATCACATGTGTCCTAAAGATGCAGTACACTGTTGAAATGATTAAAAATTGTCTCCATATACTATAGGTATTATTATTATTTAAATCTGAGCATTGAATCTAAAAAGAGATACCTCTTGTATGCCAATGATAATGGTGAGCTAACATTTACTACTGCCAGGGAAAATGGTAAGCATTTTCAGGTATATTTCATTTAATCCCCTTAAATATTTATGAGACAGATGTAATTATCCCCATTTTACAATTTTAAAAAAATGAGGCAGAGAGGTTATGTAACTTTTACAAATCTTTCAGTTAGTAAGTGGTAGAACTAGGCTTCAAAGTGTACACTTTCAATGTCTATACTATATTGCCTTTTCAGTTATGTAATACACTGGATGAGAAGAACTCAGGTCATACAGTTGGACTGATTATAAAGAACTGAAGTCTTGCACAATAGCACAATAACCTGATTCCTCAAGTACCAAATCTACTCAATATTTTGTCACACATCTAGCAGAAGAACCTTATTATACAGTTCTCTATCAAATAGTGACAGTAATTTAGTACGTTACTAAAATAATACCTGATACTAATTTAGTGTCTTACTAGAATAATATCTTTTCAATAGAAAAAAAAGAATGCAGTTCTTCAAAACTCTATGATCCAAGGATCAACTTTAAACCTAAGCAAACATAACTCAGTAATATTCTTTGCTGGTTTCAATTACTTGTGTGCAGCTCTGCCACTTTCATTCCATTATTACTTGAGATTCCATCTGTAGAAACGACATCTGTTTCCCTGTAGCCACAAAGAAAATGTATCCACGTGTTCATATAAACACTTTGAAACAGGGAATACATTATCACAGTGAATACAAGCTGCGATTGAAGCAGTGACATCCATAAGAATATGTGATACAAAAATTAACTCTGATTTCCCAATAGAATTTGATGATTTTATTGCTACCATTGATTTTCAAAGTATTTCATATAGATTAACTTAAGATATAGTCTTGGGCTTCCCTGGTGGCGCAGTGGTTGGGAGTCTGCCTGCCGATTCGGGGGGCACGGGTTCGTGCCCCGGTCCGGGAGGGTCCCACATGCCGCGGAGCGACTGGGCCCGTGAGCCATGGCCGCTGAGTCTGCACGTCCGGAGCCTGTGCTCCGCAATGGAGAGGCCACAGCCGTGGGAGACCTGCGTACAGCAAAAAAAAAAAAAAAGATATAGTCTTGACAAAACATTGCTGATGCTGATGAGTCAGCTCCAAAGAACATGAGAATCATTTCAAATTTGTGGCATTAAAATATAGTTTTCACAGTAAAATGAGGACTAAGTAAACATAAGTAAAATACTTTGGGCAAAGAGCTAACTAGGATTATCCTTTGGTTTAGGTCATATATCAACTGTATGCTTACCTTACATATCTATACTAATTCCATAAAATCTTTCATTTGATGAAAGTAGCAAGTGTGAGATTCACAAGTGACCAGTAGTAGAATCTTAAAATTCAGCTAACAAAAGAAGTAATTGAAATTAAAGATATAAAACTTAAAAGGGACAAATCTGAGTTCTCTTATATATGTCTAGGTAGATTCCATATAACATGTATTACTGAGAAGTAAAACTATTCCCCAGAAGGTTCTGGATTAACTAAGCACTGAAGGGCATTTGAAGAAAAAACCTGTTAGGGAAGGGATCAAGGTGACAATGGTGTATGAACCACAGAAAACATTAGGAATTCTGATATCATTTTTGAGGTTGCTATTTAGAACCATTATGAGAATAAGTATTATATAAGTGCACTGATGTATAAAAAAGTTAGACAAAACTTGAAAGCAATCACTTTCTGGGACAGATTTCTTAAATATCATGACACCCAACAGTAGTGCTACAGTACTTTAAGCTATGATTCCACACTGCCAGATATGCCATTATTGTACATTGACATGGTATGTTAGATAGGGTAGGAAAGGTTTATTAAAATTATAAAAGTTGGTTGATATTTCCTCAGATTTAAAATATAGTCTATTTTTACTGGTTTAGCACAAATGCAAGGACACTTTATTGGACAGATGGAATAACAAGAATCTGAGGTTTTTGGCCTGCAAAGTCTTACAAATCATATTAAGTATGATGATCTAGAGTGTTTTAATTACAGAAATAATACCCATAGCCTGGGAGTCTTCAGATTCTTCAAGCATATTAGAATGCTCAGAGTGACTGGTGAGCAGAGCGAAATCTCCCATGGGCACTACCAGCTGGGTGGTGGTGAGGCTCAGTGGTATAGATCAGGAGAACAAGGTGAATGGGGAGAAGATATAAGGGGAGAATCATATGAATGATAGGGATGATACGAGATACAGGACCATTATCATGATAGTCAAAATTATAATAGTATAAACAATAAATGTGGTATAAAACTCCAATAAAATTTTTTAGAATAAAATCATATTTTCCAAGGTTGTTGGACAGAGGCATTCTGAAGTTTTTTATAAGGTAGAGCAAGCTTGGAGTGGGGACAAGTGGATGGATGGAGCCTGCTTCATTGGTAGGTGGCAGAGAGTACACACTAAAATAATGTCACTCATTGGCTACTTTCCCCGTTTACATCATGTTTTGTTTTAATGGTGTCTTACCTAATGGTTTTTAAGCAAAATCTCAGGAGTCACTTATCGTATTTTAAAATTGTTTAAAATTCTAAAGTAGAAACTACCACACCACTGTAAAGCAATTATACTCCAATAAAGATGTTAAAATAATTCTAGATAACTTACTCAGTGGGAGGAAACATATTCCTCTTCCCCCCCAGCTACACATATGCTGCCACTGTTCTTCAAGTTCAAGCTATCCACACAGCCAAGAATTGTCCTCTTAGATAACTAAACCAGGCTGAAATGACAGGTGGGACTGTCACATGGATGGACTTGGAACTTACACCTGGAACTCCAGAACTCTATACCAGCTGAACAGTGTACCTAAGTAATTTATTTAACTGTGCAATAATGTGACCCCACCATCTTAGGTGACTATATACTTTGAATTTCATATAACATCATTGTAGAAGGTTTTTGCTCAAGTATTTTGTCTCTATCCGTAAACCACCAAAAGGCACACACACACACACACACACACACACACACACACACACACAGGAGTACGGGGATAAGAGGTTTTGTATGTGTTTAACTCTCCATGCAGAGATTGACAAAAATCAAATGCAGAATTGCATCCTATTAATGGCTGAATTACAACACAAGTTGAACTTCCAGCCTCTCATGGTGTCTGCTGTTAAAGGGAAAGAAGAGTATCCTGAAAATTGGAATGAGAGGTGTGTAAAGACCCTGATGGGAGACCTTCAAGATGGCGAGGACTAAGACATGGAGATCATCTTCCTTACCAGAAATACATCAGAAATACATCTACATGTGGAACAACTCCAACAGAACACCTACTGAACACTGGCAGATGACCTCAGACTTCCCAAAAGGCAAGAAACTCCCCACGTACCTGGGTAGGGCAAAAGAAAAAAGAAAAAACAGAGACAAAAGAATAGGGACAGGACCTGCACCTCTAGGAGGGAGCTGTGAAGGAGGAAATGTTTCCACACACTAGGAAGCCCGTTCACTGGTGGAGACAGGGGTGGCAGGGGGGAAACTTCAGAGCCACAGAGGACAGCACAACAGCAGCGGTGCAGAGGGCAAAGCAGAGAGATTCTCCCACAGAGTAGAGGTGTTGACCAGCACTCACCAGCCTGAGAGGCTTGTCTGCTTACCCACCACGGTGGGAGGGGGCTGGGAGCTCAGGCTCTGGCTTCAGAGGTCAGATCCCAGGGAGAGGACTGGGGTTGGCTGTGTGCACACAGCCTGAAGGGGGCTAGTGCACCACAGCTAGCTGGGAGGGAGTCCAGGAAAAAGTCTGGAACTGCCTAAGAAGCAAGAGACCATTGTTTCGGGGTGCACGAGGAGAGGGGATTCAGAGCACCACCTAAACGAGCTCCAGAGACGGGTGTGAGCTGCAGCTATCAGCCCAGACACCAGAGATGGGTGTGAAATGCTAAGGCTGCTGCTGAAGCCAACAAAAAGCCTGTATGCAAGCACAGGTCACTATCCACACCTCCCATCCCAGGAGCCTGTGCAGCCTGCCACTGCCACTGCCAGGGTCCCGGGATCCAGGGACAACTTCCCTGGGAGAACACAGGGCCTGCCTCAGGCTGTTGCAATGTCACGCTGGCCTCTGCCATTGCAGGCTCACCCCACATTCCATACACCTCCTTCCCCCTGGCCTGAGTGAGCCAGAGTCCCCTAATCAGCTGCTACTTTAACCCTGTCCTGTCTGAATGAAGAAAAGATGCCCTCAGCCAACCTACACTAAGAGGTGGGGCCAAATCCAAAGCTAAACCCCAGGAGCTGTGCGAACAAAGAAGGGAAAGGGAAATTTCTCCCAGCAGCCTCAGGAGCAGTGGAATAAATCTCCACAATTAACTTGATGTACATTGTTGCATCTCTGGAATCCATGAATAGACAATGAATCACCTCAGAATTGAGGTGGTGGACTTTGGGAGCAACTGCAGACTTCAGGGTTGCTTTCTACATCTAATTTGTTTCTGGTCCTATGTTTATCTTAGCTTAATATTTAGAGTTTATTATCATTGGTAGATTTGTTTATTGATTTCATTGCTCTCTTCCTTTTTTTTAAATATATATATATATATTTTCTTTTTCTCTTTTGGTGAGTGTGTATGTGTATGCTTCTTGGTGTGATTTGGTGGTCTGCATAGCTTTGTTTTTACCATTTTCCTAGGGTTCTGTCTGTCCCATTTTTGTTTGTTTGTTTGTTTTTTTAGCATATATTTCAGCACTTGTTATCATTGATGGATTTGTTTTTGGTTTGGTTGCTCACTTCTTTCTTTTTAATTACTTTTAATTTTTTAAATTATTAATAGTTTTTTTTATTTTAATAAGTTTATTTTTTTCTTTCTTTCTTTCTTTCTTTCTTTCTTTCTTCCTTTCTTTCTTTCTTTCTTTCTTTCTTTCTTTCTTTCTTTCTTTCTTTCTTTCTTTCTTTCTTTCTTTCTTTCATTTTTTCTCCCATTTCTTCTCAGCTATGTGGCTGACAGGGTCTTTGTGCCTGGGTGTCAGGCCTGTGCCTCCGAGATGGGACAGCCAAGTCCAGGATGTTGGTCCACTAGAGACCTACCAGCTCCACATAATATCAAGCAGTGAAAGCTCTCTGAGAGATCTCCATCTTAACGTTAAGACCCAGCTCCACTTAACAATGACCAAGCTACAGTGCTGGACACCCTAGGACAAACAACAAGCAAGACAGGAACACAACCCCACCCATTAGCAGAGAGGCTGCCTAAAATCACAATAAGATCACAGACACCCCAAAACACACCACCAGACACAGTCCTGTGCACCAGAAAGACAAGATCCAGCCTCAAACAACAGAACACAAGCACTAGCGGTCTCCACCAGAAAGCCTACACAATGCACTGAACCATCCATAGCCACTGGGGGCAGACACGAAAAATAATGGGAACCACGAAGCTGCAGCCTGTGAAAAGGAGACCACAAACACAGTAAGTTAAGCAAAATGAGAAGACAGAGAAACACACAGCAGATGAAGGAGCAAAGTAAAAACCCACCAGACCAAACAAATGAAGAGGAAATAGGCAGTCTACCTGAAAAAGAGTTCAGAGTAATGACAGTAAAGATGATCCAAAATCTTGGAAAGAGAATGGAGAAAATACAATAAATGTTTAACAAAGACTGAGAAGAGCTAAAGAGCAAATAAACAATGATGAACAACACAATAAATGAAATGTAAAATTCTCTAGAAGGAATCAATAACAGAATAGCTGAGGCAGAAGAATGGATAAGAGACCTGGAAGATAAAATAATGGAAATAACTACCACAGAGCAGACTAAAGAAAAAAGAATGAAAAGAATTGAGGACAGTCTCAGAGACCTCTGGGACAACATTAAACACACCAACATTCAAATGATAGGGGTCCCAGAAGAAGAAGAGAAAAAAAAAAAGGAACAGATAATATATTTGAAGAGATTGTAGTTGAAAACTTCCCTAATGTGGGAAAGGAAAGTGTCAATCAAATACAGGAAGTGCAGAGAGTCCCATACAGGATAAACCCAAGGAGAAACACGCCAAGACACATATTAATCAAACTGTCAAAAATTAAATACAAAGAAAACATATTAAAAGCAGCAAGGGAAAAACAACAAATAACACACAAGGGAATCCCCATAAGGTTAACAGCTGATCTTTCAGCAAAAACTCTGCAAGCCAGAAGGGAGTGGCAGGACATATTTAAAGTAATGAAAGAGAAAAACCTACAACAAAGATTATACTAACCAGCAAGAAACTCATTCAGATTCAATGCAGAAATTAAAACCTTTACAGACAAGCAAAAGTTAAGAGTTCAGCACCACCAAAACAGCTTTACAACAAATGCTAAAGGAAAGAAACACAAGAGAAGGAAAAGACCTACAATAACAAATGCAAAACAATTAAGAAAATGGTAATAGGAACATACATATCAAAAATTGCCTTAAATGTAAATGGATTAAATGCTCCAACCAAAAGACATAGACTGGATGAATGGATACAAAAACAAGACCTACATATATGCTGTCTACAAGAGAACCACTTCAGACCTAGAGACACATACAGACTGAAAGTGAGGGGATGGAAAAAGATATTCCATGCAAATGGAAATCAAAAGAAAGCTGGAGTAGCTGTTCTCATCTCAGACAAAACAGACTTTAAAATAAAGACTCCAACAAGAGACAAAGAAGGACACTACATAATGATCAAGGGATCAATCCCAGAAGAAGATATAGCAATTGCAAATATTTATGCACCCAACATAGAAGCACCTCAATACAGAAGGCAAATGTTAACAGCCATCAAAGGGGAAATTGACAGCGACACAATCATAGTAGGGGACTTTAACACTCCACTTTCACCAATAGACAGATCATCCAAAATGAAGATAGATAAGGAAACAGAAGCTTTAAATAATACATTAACCAAGATGGACTTAATTGATATTTAAAGGATATTCCATCCAAAAACAACAGAATACACATTCTTCTCAAGTGCTCATGGAACATTCTCCAGGATAGGTCATATCTTGGTTCACATATCAAGCCTTGGTAACTTTAAGAAAATTGAAATTGTATGAAGTACCTTTTCTGACCACAACATTATGAGACTAGATATCAATTACAGGAAAAAATCTGTAAAAAAATACAAAACATAGAGGCTAAACAATATACTATTAAATAACCAAGATATCACTGAATAAATCAAAGAGGAAATCAAAATATACCTAGAAACAAATGACAATGAAAACATGATGGAGACTTCCAGGAAGATGGTGGAAGAGTAAGACGTGGAGATCACCTTCCTCCTCACAGATACACCAGAAATACAGTTACACGTGGAACATCTCCTAAAGAACACTTACTGAACACTGTCAGAAGACCTCAGACCTCCCAAAAGGTAAGAAAGTCCCCATGTACCTGGGTAGGGCAAAAGAAAAAAGAATAAACAGAGACAGAAGGATAGGGACGGGACTTGCACCAGTGGGAGTGTGAAGGAGGAAAGTTTTCCACACACTAGGAAGCCCCTTCGCGGGCAGAGACTGCAGGTGGTGGAGAGGGAAAGCTTCGGAGCCATGGAGGAGAGCACAGCAACAGGGGTGCGGAGGGCAGAGCGGAGAGATTCCCGCACAGAGGATCGGTGCTGACTGGCACTCAGCAGCCCGAGAGGCTCGTCTGCTCACCTGCCAGGGTGGACGGGGCTGGAAGCTGAGGCTAGGGCTTCGGTCGGAGCACAGGGAGAGGACTGGGGTTGTCGGCTTGAACACAGCCTGGAGGGGGTTAGTGCACCATGGCTGGCGGGGAGTCTGGGTAAAATTCTGGACCTGCCAAAGAGGCAAGAGACTTTTTCTTCCCTCTTTGTTTCCTGGTGAGGGAGGAGAGGGGATTAAGAGCACTGCTTAAAGGAGCTCCAGAGATGGATGCGAGCTGCGGCTAAAAGCGTGGACCCCAGAGACAGGCATGAGACGTTAAGACTGCTGCTGCCACCACCAAGAAGCCTGTGTGCGAGCACAAGTCACTATCAACAACCCCCTTCCGGACAGCCTGGGCAGCCCACTACTGCCAGGGTCCCAGGATACAGGGACAACTCCCCCGGGAGAACGCATGGCATGCGTCAGGCTAGTGCAACATCACGCTGGCCTCTGCCACTGCAGGCTTGCCCTGCACTCCGTGCCCCTTTCTCCCTCCGGCCTGAGTGAGCCAGAGCCCCCGATTCAGCTGCTCCTTTGACACCATCCTGTCTGAGTGAAGAACAGATGCCCTCTGGTGACCTATACGAAGAGGCAGGGCCAAATCCAAAGCTGAGCCTCTGGGAGCTGTGAGAACAAAGAAGAAAAGGGGAAGTCTCTCCAAGCTGCCTCAGAAGTAGCGGATTAAAGCTCCACAATCAACTTGATGTACCCTGCATCTGTGGAATACATGAATAGACAATGAATCATCCCAAATTAAGGAGGTGGACTTTGAGAGCAAGATTTATGATTTTTCCCCTTTTCCATTTTTTGTGAGTGTGTATGTGTATGCTTCTGTGTGAGATTTTGTCTGTATAGCTTTGCTTCCACCATTTGTCCTAGGGCTCTATCCATCCGTTTTTTTTTTCTCTTAATAATTATTTTTTTATTTTAATAACTTTATTATATTTCATCTTACTTTATTACATTTTACTTTATCTTCTTTCTTTCTTTTTCCCTTCCTTCCCTCCTCTCTTCCTTCCTTCCTCCCTCCCTCCCTCCCTCCCTTCTTTCTTTCTTTCTTTCATTCTTTCTTTCTTGCCTTCTACCTCTACTAATTCTTTCTTTCTACTTTTACTCCCTTTTATTCTGAGTGGTGTGGATGAAAGGCTCTTGGTGCTAAAGCCAGGAGTCTGTGCTGTGCCTCTGAGGTGGGAGAGCCAAATTCAGGACACTGGTCCACAAGAGACCTCCCAGCTCCACATAATATAAAATGGCAAAAATCTCCCAGAGAACTCCATCTCAATTCCAGCACCCAGCTTCATTCAACAACCAGCAAGGCACAGTGCTGAACATCCTATGCCAAACAACTAGCAAGACAGGAACACAACCACACCCATTAGCAGAGAGGCTGCCTAAAATCATAATAAATGCCTAAATGCCTAAAATCATAACCCCAAAACACACCATCAGATGTGGACTTGCCCAACAGAAAGACAAGATCCAGCCACATACACCACAACACAGGCACTAGTCCCCTCCACAAGGAAGCCTACACAACCCACTGAACAAAACTTAGCTACTGGGGACAGACACCAAAAACAACAGGAACTATGAACCTGCAGCCTGTGAAAATGAGACCCCAAACACAGTAAGATAAGCAAAATGAGAAGACAGAAAAACACACAGCAGATGAAAGAGCAAGATAAAAACCCACCAGAAAAAAACAAATGAAGAGGAAATAGGCAGTCTACCTGAAAAAGAATTCAGAATAATGATAGTAAAGATGATCCAAAATCTTGGAAATAGAATGGAGAAAATGCAAGAAACATTTAACAAGAACCTAGAAGAACTAAAGATGAAACAAACAATGATGAACAACACAATAAATGAAATGAAAAATACTCTAGATGGGATCAATAGCAGAATAACTGAGGCAGAAGAACGGATAAGTGACCTGGAAGGTAAAAGAGTGGAAATAACTACTGCAGAGCAGAATAAAGAAAAAAGAATGAAAAGAACTGAGGACAGTCTCAGAACCTCTGGGAAAACACTAAAGACATGAACATTTGAATTATAGGGGTTCCAGAAGAAGAGAAAAAGAAAGGGACAGAGAAAATATTTGAACAGTTTATAGTTGAAAACTTCCCTAATATGGGAAAGGAAATAGTTAATCAAGTCCAGGAAGCACAGAGAGTCCCATACAGGATAAATCCAAGGAGAAACATGCCAAGACACATATTAATCAAACTGTCAAAAATTAAATACAAAAAAAAAATATTAAAAGCAGCAAGGGAAAAACAGCAAATAACATACAAGGAAATCCCCATAAGGTTAACAGCTGATCTTTCAGCAGAAACTGTGCAAGCCAGAAGGGAGTGGCAGGACATATTGAAAGTGATGAAGGAGAAAAACCTGCAACCAAGATGACTGTAACTAGCAAGGATCTCATTCAGATTTGATGGACAAATTAAAATCTTTACAGACAAGTAAAAGCTGAGAGAGCTCAGTACCGCCAAACCAGCTCTACAAAAACTGCTAAATGAACTTTTCTCTGCAAGAAACACAAGAGAAGGAAAAGACCTACAATAATGAACCCAAAACAATTAAGAAAATGGGAATAGGAACATACATATTGATAATTACCTTAAATGTAAAGGGACTAAATATCCCACCAAAAGACACAGATTGGCTGAATGGATACAAAAAGAAGACCCATATATTTGCTGTCTACAAGAGACCCACTTCAGACCTAGAGACACATACAGACTGAAAGTAATGGGATGGAAAATGTTATTTCATGCAAATGGAATCCAAAAGAAAGCTGGAGTAGAAATTCTCATATCAGACAACATGACTTTAAAATAAAGACTATTAGAAGAGACAAAGAAAGACACTACATAATGAGCAAGGGATTGATCCAAGAAGAAGATATAACAATTGTAAATATTTATGCACCCAACATAGGAGCACCTCAATACAGAAAGCAAATACTAACAGGCATAAAAGGGGAAATCGACAGTAACACATCCATAGTAGGGGACTTTAACACCCCACTTTCACCAATGGACAGATGATCCAGCATGAAAATAAATAAGGAAACACAAACTTTAAATGATACATTAAACAACATGGACTTATTTGATATTTATAGGATAGTCCATCCAAAAACAACAGAATACACATTTTTCTCTATTGCTCATGGAACATTCTCCCGGATAGATCATATCTTGGGTCACAAATCAAGCCTTGGTAAATTTAAGAAAATTGAAATTGAATCAAGTATCTTTTCCGGCCACAAGGCTATGAGAATAGATATCAATTACAGGAAAAGGTCTGTAAAAAATACAAACATTTGTAGGCTGAACAATGCACTACGTAATAACAAAGTGATCACTGAAGAAATCAAAGAGGAAATAAAAAAATACCTAGAAACAAATGACAATGGAGACACGATGATCCAAAATCTATGGGATGCAACAAAAGGAGTTCTAAGAGGGAAGTTGATAGCAATACAATCCTACCTCAAGAAACAGGAAACATCTCGAATAAACAACCTAACCTTGCACCTAAAGCAATTAGAGAAAGAAGAACAAAATACCCCAAAGTTAACAGAAGGAAAGAAATCATAAAAATCAGATCAGAAATAAATGAAAAAGAAATGAAGGAAATGATAGCAAAGATCAATAAAACTAAAACTTGGTTCTTTGAGAAGACAAACAAAATTGATAAACCATTAGCCAGACTCATCAAGAAAAAAAGAGAGAAGAATCAAATCAATAGAATTAGAAATGAAAAAGGAGAAGTAACAACTGACACTGAAGAAATAGAAAAGATCATGAGAGATTACTACAAGCAACTCTATGCCAATAAAATGGACAACCTGGAAGAAATGGACAAATTCTTAGAAATGCACAACCTGCCAAGACTGAATCAGGAAGAAATAGAAAATATGAACAGACAAATCAGAAGCACTGAAATTGAAACTGTGATTAAAAATCTTCCGACAAACAAAAACCCAAGACCAGATGGTTTCACAGGCAAATTCTATCAAACATTTAGAGAAGAGCTGTCACCTATCCTTCTCAAACTCTTCCAAAATACAGCAGTTGGAGGAACACTCCCAAACTCATTCTATGAGTCCACCATCACCCTGATACCAAAACCAGACAAGGATGTCACAAAGAAACAAAACTACAGGCCAATATCACTGATGAACATAGATGCAAAAATCCTCAACAAAATACTAGCAAACAGAATCCAACAGCACATTAAAAGGATCATACACCATGATCAAGTGGGGTTTATTCCAGGAATGCAAGGATTCTTCAATATACGCAAATCAATCAATGTGATACACCATATTAACAAATTGAAGGAGAAAAAACATATGATCATCTCAATAGATGCAGATAAAGCTTTTGACAAAATTCAACACCCATTTATGATAAAAACCCTGCAGAAAGTAGGCATAGAGGGAACTTTCCTCAACATAATAAAGGCCATATATGACAAACCCACAGCCAACATCATCCTCAATGGTGAAAAACTGAAAGCATTTCCACTAAGATCAGGAAGAAGACAAGGTTGCCCACTCTCAACACTCTTATTCAACATAGTTTTGGAAGTTTTAGCCACAGCAATCAGAGAAGAAAAGCAAATAAAAGGAATCCAAATTGGAAAAGAAGAAGTAAAGCTGTCACTGTTTGCAGATGACATGATACTATACATAGAGAATACTAAATATGCTACCAGAAAACTGCTAGAGCTAATCAATGAAATTGGTAAAGTAGCAGGATACAAAATTAATGCACAGAAATCTCTGGCATTCCTATACACTAATGATGAGAAATCTGAAAATGAAATCAAGGAAACACTCCCATTTATCATTGCAACAAAAAGAATAAAATATCTAGGAATAAACCTACCTAAGGAGACAAAAGACCTGTATGCAGAATATTATAAGACACTGATGAAAGAAATTAAATATGATACAAATAGATTGAGAGATATACCATGTTCTTGGATTGGAAGAATCAACATTGTGAAAATGACGATACTACCTAAAGCAACCTACAGAGTCAATGAATTCCCTATCAAACTACCACTGGCATTTTTCACAGAACTAGAAGAAAAAATTTCACAATTTGTATGGAAACACAAAAGACCCCGAATAGCCAAAGCAATCTCGAGAATGCAAAATGGAGCCAGAGGAATAAGCCTCCCTAACTTCAGACTATACTACAAAGCTACAGAAATCAAGACAGTGTGGTACTGGCATAAAAACAGAAAGATAGATCAATGGAACAGGATAGAAAGCCCAGAGATAAACCCATGCACATATGGTCACTTTATCTTTGATAAAGGATGCAGAAATGTACAGTGGAGAAAGGACAGCCTCTTCAAAGAGTGGTGCTGGGAAAACTGGGCAGGTACATGTACAAGTATGAAATTAGATCACTCCCTAACACCATACAAAAAATAAGCTCAAAATGGATTAAAGACCTAAATATAAGGCCAGAAACTATCAAACTCTTAGAGGAAAACATAGGCAGGACACTCTATGACATAAATCACAGCAAGATCCTTTTTGACCCACCTCCTAGAGAAATGGAAATAAAAACAAAAATAAACAAATGGGACCTAATGAAACTTCAAAGCTTTTGCACAACAAAGGAAACCATAAACAAGACAAAAAGACAACCCTCAGAATGGGCGAAAGTATTTGCAAATGAAGCAACTGACAAAAGATTAATCTCTAATATTTACAAGCAGCTCATGTAGTTTAATAACAAAAAACAAACAACCTAATCCAGAAATGGGCAGAAGACCTAAATAGACATTTCTCCAAAGAAGATATACAGACTGCCAACAAAAACAGGAAAGAATGCTCAAAATCACTAATCATTATAGAAATGCAAATCAAAACTACAGTGAGATATCATCTCACACTGGTCAGAATGGCCATCATCAAAAAATCTAGAAACAATAAATGCTGGAGAGAGTGTGGAGAAAAGGGAACCCTCTAGCACTGTTGGTGGGAATGTAAATTGATATAACCACTGTGGAGAACAGTATGGAAGTTCTTTAAAAAACTACAAGTAGACCTACCATATGACCCAGCAATCCCACTACTGGGTATATACCCTGAGAAAACCATACTTCAAAAAGAGTCATGAACCAAATTTTTCATTGCAGCTCTATTTACAATAGCCTGGAGATGGAAACAACCTAAATGTCTACCATCGGATGAATGGATAAAGAAGATGTGGCACATATATACAATGGAATATTACTCAGCCATAAAAAGAAACAAAATTGAGCTATTTGTAATGAGGTGGATAGACTTAGAGTATGTCATACAGAGTGAAGTAAGTCAGAAAGAGAGAGATAAATACCGTATGCTAACACATATATATGGAATTTAAGAAAAAGAAATGTCATGAAGAACCTAAGGGTAAGACAGGCATAAAGACACAGACCTACTAGAGAATGGACTTGAGGATATGGGGAGGGGGAATGGTAAGCTGTGACAAAGCAAGAGAGAGGCATGGACATATATACACTAACAAACGTAAGGTAGATAGCTAGTGGGAAGCAGCCACATAGCACAGGGAGATTAGCTCGGTGCTTTGTGATCGCCTGGAGAGGTGGGATAGGGAGGGTTGGAGGGAGGGAGATGCAAGAGGGAATAGATATTGGAACATATGTATATATATATATATATATATATATATATATATATATATATATAACCGATTCATTTTGTTGTAAAGCAGAAACTAACACCCCTTTGTAAAGCAATTTTATTCCAATAAATATGTTTAAAAAAAAATTATGACCCAAATCCTATGGGATGCAGGAAAAGCAGTTCTAAAGCCTTTAGAGAAAGATCACAGAACCCCAAAGTTAGCAGAAGGAAATAAATCATAAAAGTCAGAGCAGAAATAAATGAAAAAGAAATGAAGGAAACAATAGCAAAGATCAATAAAAATAAAGCTGGTTCTTTGAGAGGATAAACAAAATTGATAAACCATTAGCCAGACTCAACAAGAAAAATAGGGAGAAGACTCAAATTATTAGAATTAGAAATGAAAAAGAAGTAACTACTGACATTGCAGAAATACAAAGGATCATGAGAGATTACTACAAGCACCTATATGCCAATAAAATGGACAACCTGGAAGAAATGGACAAATGCTTTTTCTCCATACCTGTTAATAAAGATGACCAGAAGCAGTTTTCTTTCAGCTGGAAAGGTGAGAAATATACTTTTACTGTCCTATTTCAGAGGTATGTCTACTATCTGGCCCTATGTCATTATTTAGTTCATGTGGATCTTAGTCGCCTTTTCCTTCTGCAAGTTTTCACACTGATCCATTACATTGATAAATTTATGCTGATTGAACCTAGTAAACCAGAAGTAACAGCCTACTTATTGGCAAGACATTTGCTTATCAGAGGATGGGGAATAAATCTAAGAAACTCTTATAGGTTGTCTACTTCAGTGAAATATCTACGTGTCTAGTGTTATGGGGTATGTTGAGCTATCCCTTCAAAGGTGAAGAACAAATTGTTGCATCTAGCCCCTCCAACAACTAAAGGAGAAACACAATGCTGAGTGGACCTCTTTGGATTTTGGAGGCAATATATTCCTCATTTGGGTGTGTTACTTTTGCCCATGTACTGGGTAACCCAAAAAGCTGCTAGTTTTAAGTGGGGCACAGAAGAAGGGAAAGTTCCGCAGCAGGTCCAAGCTATTGTGCAAGCAATTACATCACTTGGACCATATGATCCAGCAGATCCAATGGTACTTGAAATGTCGGTGGCAGATCGGGATGCTCTGTGGAGCCTTTGGAAGGTCCCTATAGGTGAATCTTAGTGCATGCCTTTAGGATTTTGCAACAAAACTGTGCCATCCTCTTAAGGTAGCTACTCTCCTTTTGAGACACTTTTTTTTTTTTTTGCCTGCAACTGGGCCTTAATAAAGACTGAATGCAACAGTAGGCCACCAAGTTACCATGTGCTGTGAGCTTTCCATCCTGAACTTGGTGTTATCTGATCCACCAAGTTATACAATTGCACATACACAGAAGCATTCCATCATCACATGGAAGTGGTTTATAACTAACTGGGCCAGAGCAGGCCGTGAAGGTATAAGTTACATGAAGAAGTGGCCAAAATGTCCATGGTCCCCATTCCTGCTACATTGCTGTCTCTCTCACAGCCTACACCTATGGTTTCATGGGGAGTTCCCTACCATCAGTTGACAGAGAAAGACAAGAATCAGGCCTGGTTTACTGATGGTTTTGTGTGAAATTCAGGTACCATCTACAGGTGGAGAGCTGCAGCACTGCAGCTCCTTTCTGGGACATAGTTGAAGGATAGTGGTGAAGGGAGATCATCCCAGTAGACAGACCTTTCAGTAGTGCACCTAATTGCTTACTTTTTTTTTGAAGGAGAAATGGCTGGATGTGCAATTATATACTGATTCATGGGCTGAGGCCAATGATTTGGCTAGATGGTCAGGGACTTGGAAGAAACATGGGTGACATAGAAATTTGAGAAAGGTATATGGATAGATGTCTCTGAATGGGCAAACCATATGAAGATAATTGTGTCTTTTGTGAATGGTCATCAAAAGGTGATCTCAGTAGAGAAGAATTTTAATAATCAAGTGGATAGAATGACCTGTTCTGTGAGTACCAGTCAGCCTCTCCCTAACCACTCCTATCATCACTCAATGGACTCATGAACATTGTGGTCATGGTGACAGAAATGGAGGTTATGCATAGGCTCAGCGACATGAACTTCAACTCAGCAATGCTGACTTGGGCACAGCCACTGCTGAGTGTCCAATCTGCCAGCAGCAGAGACCAACAATGAGTCTCCTGAATGACAGCAATCCCTGGGTAGTCACTCAGCCAGCTACCTGGGCCATATTGATTACACTGGACCATGTACATGATGAAAGGGGCAGTGTTTTGTTTTTACTGGAGTAGACACTCAATATGGATTTGCCTTCCTTGCACACAATACTTTTGCCAAAACTACCATCTGTGGACTTACAGAATGCCTTGTCCACTATTAGGGCATTCTACACAGCATCACTTCTGATCAAGGAGCTCACTTCACAGCAAATAGTGTGTGACAGTGGGCCCATGCTTATGGAATTCACTGGTTTTACCACGTTCTTCACTACCATGCAGGATATAGCTTGATACGATGGAAGGTGGAATGGCCTTTTGAAGACTCAGTTACAGTGCCAGCTAAGTGGAAACACCTTGCAGGGCTGGTGCAAGGTTCTCTAGAACACTCTATGTGCTATAAATTGCATCCAATATATAGTACTGTTTCTCTCACAGCCAGGATTCATGGGTCCAGGAATAAAGGGGTGGAAATGGCCCCACTCACTGTTACCCCAAATAACCTACTAGCAAAATTTTGGCTTCCTATGCCTGTGAGCTTATGTTTTTCAGGTCTAGTGATCTTAGAGAGAAATGCTTCCATCATGAAATACACCAATGATTCCACTGAAGTAAAAATTAAAACTGGCTCCAGCCACTTTGGGCTCCTTATTCCTCTGAATCAACAGATAAAGCAGGAAGTTATGGTGTTGGCTGCAGTGATTGATCCTGATTACCAAAGGGAAATTGGACTACTACTCCACATGGAGGAAAGGAGATTGTGTTTCCAATACAGGAGACCACTTAACACATCTCTTAGTATTACTATGCCCTTTGATTAAGATCAACTCAAAACTACAACATTTCAATCTAGGCCGAGACCCTAGGGACTTGTCTGCCTCCATAATTGTGTGGGATTATTCCTTATTAATATATAAGGATATATTGAGTGTTTTGTTTCTCTGGAAAATTCTGACTAATACATGGACCGTTTTTGTTTTGTGACTATTCATTTTCTATTTTATCTTATTTTTCTAATGGAATTTAAAATTTCCTTTCAATGATCATCTTTCCCCTTCTCTCATTTATATGGTTGTGGTCAAGACAACATCATCTCTCACTGAAGAACTGGGCACCAATCCATGATCAGCTAATCAGACACTCACAGTAATTGGTTCAGGGATGAGAACATGACCTAGTTTGGACTGGTTATAGTCATGCCTGGGACTTTTTTAGAAAGAGTGAAAAAAAGTGGCTCTCTTTCCACTGAGGTGTTAATTTCTAGTTGCTGTGGTTACCTTTCAACTATAAGAGCAAAGTCTTTCTGAGAATGATGCAAACACAGAACCAAAATATGGAGATAATGAAATTCTTAATGAAAATTTTGACCTTATCAATCTAGCTATTCTTCAAGTCTACCTTTGGATTTTTCAGTTATATAAACTATTCTTGATGGGTTTCTGTCACTTATAACTAAGAAAGTCCTGTTTAATACAACTCGTACAGCTGAAAATATTTCATTTTATCTTCCCATATGAATGCTATCTTGCTTGAGCATGTGTTTCTTGCCTTACAATCATTTTCTTTCCATTCTTGAGATATTCTCCTACAGTATAACTTACACTTATACAAATGAGAAATTCAGTGACAGTATGATTCTCTTTCATAGCTATTGTGCTTTTTCTCTTTATGGGAGATTAACAGAGTTTCCTTTTTTTCCCTGTAATTTAAAAAATTTTCCATCACTTGTCTAAGTGTAGTTCTTCTTTAATACTACTTCCTGAAATTTTGCATGTGCTTGGGTATAAAAATTCAATTTTTTAATTACTTTGGTTCAAAATTCAGTGAAGTTTTCTTTTTAATTACTCTATCTTTGAGCATAGATTTCCTTTCATCTTTTCCTTCCTTCCTTTTTTCTCGCTCCCTCCCTCCCTCCCTAAATCCATATTCTATTTTAGTTACTTATTTTGTCATTATTAGTAATGTTAATAGAAATGATAAAATATCTCAGCCTTTATTCATTGTAATACAGCCATGATATTAATTTTATTAGAAGACTACATTTCTTGATCAGGTAGAGATATGATTCTGTGTTATATTCAAAGGACATCCTACTTTTTAAATGAAATTTTGAAATTGCATACTGTGACTAATGAGAAATTATGTTATATAGTTTCATCTTTTATTTCAGTCCCATATTACTGAGTCACAAATGTCACTTCATGTGTTTCTGAGGCAAGAAGGAAGCTTGACATTATGGTATCTAAACATTCATATAACCTTTTCAAAAATATCCATTTAATATGAGAAGTTATGCTACTCTTAGAAATAAGTTATAGCATAATAATAGACTTATATCTTAAATGTTGACTTGAGATTTATTGTAGGGATTTTTAAGGAAAATTTAGGGGAGAAATAACACTATTGCATAGTAATATTTTAAATCTTAAGAAATTATCTTTAAATATCACACAATTTTCAAATTCCCAGATGTTATTTATTTATCATATATGCATATGGATTTGAAGATACTTAAATTATCAAGACTTCAGGAAACAATTACTACTGAAATTTTCTTTTGTTAATTCAAATGCTTTAAGTTACACAATGAAGTTGTTTCACTATACTACATCTAGATTATATTTCCAAACAATTGAAGAATTTACTGCATGTTTTTAGTATTCAGTTATTTGAAATTATATACATAGTCATAGTAATGCTCTGACTTAGAATGCATTCATCTATTTTTATTATAAATTATTTTTTATTTATTATTTTTTTAAGTGAAAATTGTTTAATCATCTTAGAGCAGTCGAAATACAATATAAGATTGGTATCTTGGTGTCTGAAAGCAATCATTTTACCATTTGCATTTTAATCTTTTGTATTATTCATTTAAGTTGATGGTTAATTAAAAAACCTAGTTTTAATCAAAGTTGTTTTCAAACATTGTCATAATGTCACTTTGAAGACTCATATCAATGGTACCAGCCATTGCTTCTCTTCTCCTCCGCTCTTGCTCTTTCCCCCTTGCTAAATTACAGTCTTTGAGAAACCAGAGTTTGCCTCCATCTTGAGCTTACAGTGACTGCTGACGTTCTTTCTGCTCTTCTCCAAGACACTTGTTTTGCATTTTATTTGGAAGAGATTCTAGAGTGAAGCCATGGTCCCTTTGATTTTCTTGAAATACTTTTGGTTCCTTTGTATTCTGTTCCAGATGTTTCTGTATTAGTTCCTGTGTTTGAGCTCTCACTTCCTTTTCTATCACTGCTTTTCTAAATTGGTTGAAGAGTTCATCTGTTGATTTCATTACCCCTGATGTTTTGACTGGTTTGCCTAAACTTTTCCAAGAATCTGCATTCTTGATCTTTATATCCTTTTGCACTGGAACTTGGCATTCTGATTCTAACACCACTGTGTCATTATCACCAGACTGATGCATCACAGTTAGGCCATTCAAGCATTGTTCAGGATTATCTGAAAGAGGCAGAATTTGTAAAAGTGAAATATTTTCCACACTCTGTAAACATTCTGATTCTTGATAACTTGATAACTAACTGGTGGTGATTTGGTGGTGTTCCACCTGAACATGTAGTCTGATGAACCAGGCTAGTTTTCCCAGAGGTTGTATCTTGCACAGAAGATTGTATCTTTACTTTCTCTTTAGAAGAAGAATCATTCTGTTTTACTCCAGTAAATTTAGGAAACATTTCTGATTCGGAATCACTGCGTCTGAAGAACTTGAATCACTGCTACTACTTTCAGACTCTGATGAGCTACTGATGCTGCTACTGCTGCTGTTTTCATTCATTCGGGAACCACTTCCAATGGCCTATTTTTATTATAAATTATATTTTAAAAAGAATCAAGTTTTACAAGTGTTCTCTTAAGTAAAGTTTGCAATCCAGATTACTGTATAAACATGTTATGAATGTGCAGTTGGTGAGGATAACAAGAATAAATGTTTATTAATAGATCACTTCAGTCACTATTGTAATCTTGGATTATATTCACTGTCATTACTATGACTGTAATACCTTCTTTCCCACATTTCTTTTTAGGCAGTTTCCCCTCCTTCCAGTTTAGCCATATAGACTGAGTAGGAACTGCCATTCTCTCATGTGACCCTACCACAATGGGCACCATTGATAGTCAAGGGATAGACACTTAAACCAACCTGAGACAGCCATTTTTTGAGATTTTTCTAACTAGAGATATCAGTTAACAGCCTTTTCCTTTCCAGTCACAAAGACATAAGGATAGAAGTCTAGAGTTGTTGGGTATATACCTCCTTTTATAGGGAAAACAAGTCATAAAATAAAGTGTAGTAAAGAAAGAAGAAAAGATGAAAGATGAAGAGACAGTTCTGACAGCAACAGAGACCATAGTTCTAGATTTTCTTGGCTTTCTTAAGATTATTTGTTGTTCAGCCATTATTTGAGCCTGGGAACTGAGCCACTGTAGTTTCTTAGTAATTAATTTCTTTTTTTTTCTTCTTATTCTACCTTTTTTTTTTTGCTTAAGTTATTCCAGTTAGTTTTCTGTTACTTGAAAACTAAATAGCCTGCCTAACTAATATACAAAGTCTTGCTCTTGCATATATATTGAAATTATCCCTAAGAAGAGCAAATCTGAAGAGTATTTCTCAAGTCAGTTCCTACCAATAACACAGGCCCCTCTGAAGGAGTATATTCTTACTCTACATCCAGCCTTTTTCTGAGGTTTGTGGTGGTTTATAAATGTGTCCAACATGAAAAGTTCTATCAAAACAGAGGTGATGAACTAGACAGTAAATATGGGGAAATTCTATCATTTGCTAGCAACAAGAGAAGCTGAGAGTGACTCATACGTCAAATTGTGAGTAAGCAGAAGCAAGAAATAAAAAGAAACCATAAAAAAAAGAAAGAAAATATAAAGAGAAGGTGCACAATGTAAAGACTGAGGCAGTTTGTTGGTAGTAACACGTACAGGAGAAGTAAAGTCAAGAGGCATGGTATTGCCACAATGGAGAAAGCTTAATGAATCCATAATGTTAACAGACTAATATGATAATCTGGATCCCAGAGGACTGGGCTTGTATCTTCTAAACTGCATTTTATCTCCAATTGTAGAGTTATACAGCTGTTTCTGCAATCCTGTAAAATTGCTATTTCCTTTACTTCCATATATGGCATTCATTATTTATCGTTTGAGGTAATGAGTGACTAAACCTTTTGACTAAAATAAACTAAATATCACAGTTCTGCACTTTCTATCTCACACCATTGTAAATTACTTACAAATATATATATATAGTTTTATAATGTCTCACAGACAAATTACAAGAAATCAGGTAATCATAAACACTTCACCCATGCAACAGTTAAAACATTAAGTCTATTAGAACAAAAAAATTAGTATGGTAAGAAAAATTGGGTAGCTTCCTTTTTAAATATTATTTTTCCTTCTGAAATCTTCAAATATTGATTTCAGGTTTTCTATTTTGTTTTTATTTCTTAATACATTATTTTAAAAGTTTTATGCTCCATTGGAACATTGAATCTGAGTCCCTACCTACCTTGGCAAAATATATGAGAATATATATCTATGGGACTTCCTTGTCATTATTTATTTTTAATACACACTTTAATTAAAATTTTGGTAGAATAAATATGATATCACTAATGGGATAACACTTTCTATCAATATATATACACACACACATACATATATATATATATATATATTCATATATATATATGTATTGTAAGTATACATATAAGATCTTGACAAAAATAAGTCTAAATGGACATTAAATTTATTAAGAGTAAAGGGAAACTAAGAAAGGCAATCACTAATAAGTAAACAACACACATTACTGTGAGTGATTGTTTTACTTACAACATATAGACAACATAAATTTAGTATATTAAAAAAGGAAGATAAAATGTTCTTCTTGCTTTGATAGAATAACTAGTAGTGGACTTACCTCCCCCTTCCAGAAAAAATTAGAAAACTTGGGGGAAAAAAGGATACTGTTTTCAGACATTGGTCAACATGCAACTTAGCACTGTGATCAGTAAAAGGTTATAACAAGGTAAATAGTGCAATATCCTAGACAGAGGAACAGGGAAGATGAACCCAGGAGAGGAACTGTGGTCTCCCTAAATTTAAGGTATAGAAATTGGAATTTAGGGAGGTTTAGATGACTGGAATTTGTAGGGCAGAGTACCAGAGAAGAAGGTACAATACAGAGGAAGAACTCCAGAAATTTGCAGAGAAAACAGTTTGAGATTTTTGTGCAGTAAAAAACTGAACATAAAAAAAAAACTGAACATCCATGAGACTATACAGAGAACAATAACTGGGAATTTCCAACCTGAATGATTCCCAGATATCACACAGGGCTGGGAAGCATTCAAATTCTAACCAAACAGCTTAGGGAAACCTCACTATACCTACCACAGGGCACTCAGTAGAGATCTCAGAAGCTTCAAACCTTAGTAGTAGAACATAATTATCTCTATGGTTAAAGCTACTCCACACATACCCTAACAAAGCTTAAAAGCAAGTCCCAAACGAATTAAGCTTATCTGTAAGTTAATGCAATGGTAAAAGTTATGCCATGCAAACATTAATATAAACAAAGCAACAGTAGCTATATTAATGCTAGATAAAGTAGACTTCAAAACAAAGATTACTAGGGAAAGAGATAACAATAAAAGGTTGGATTGAGTATATTAATATCAGACTAGGGAAAGTTTAGGACAAGTAATAGTAGCAGAAATATCTCATTCCATGAGAAGAAGGTGTAGTTATATAGTCTCCTTTACCTAGGGTCACACACCAGTTACCCATCTGGACTTAAAATAAGAAGAGGACCCAGATAAAATTTTCTAATCCAAGAATCAAGACATTTGAGAAAGAAAACGTTTCTTGTGGAATATCAATTTTTCTTTGAATATCAGTGACCAAGCCTGGAGAACTCAAGGCATAGTTTATACCATTAAAAAAAGTGTAAAATAATTCATGGCTACATAAAAACAAGTTTCCAACCACATACAGAGGAAATAAAAGCATCTCTGTTCTGACTAGAGTAGGATGGAGAAAACTAAAAGAAACGACCAAGACAATAATCTTGATCTAACAACCTGAGAAGTGACTCAATTCTATTAGAGTATTGTAAACCTGGAAGTGGATGATAGTAACTCAGAGAGAGGTCTAAGGAACTAAATGGTGAGGTGACTTACTCTGAATCCTGATTGAAAATTTGAGGGGAAACAACTTTGTGGAATGTCACTGTAGAGTAAGAATAAGCATAAGATTAGTTTCCTTTGGAGGAGAGTAACTGAGTTGGGATAAAACCCTCACTGTTCATCATTAAGTATACCATAAAATTTGAACAATGTGAATGAATTACATCTTCAATTTTATTTATGTATATATATATGAAAAAGGATTAAGTTTTTCTAAAGTTAATTGATTCATTGGCTCTGATGTTTTTGCACTCTGCTAAAATTGTAAACCCAAGGAACATAACACATGGAGCATTAAGGTAAGTACATAATTTATATTAATATGCAGTAAACATAAATGCCTATTATAAATGGCACATATATAATTTGTGTTTCTCTATTAAAAAGTGTCAGTTGTCAGCCAAAAGAGGAGTAAAGCTGAGAGGATGTGCAAGAGAGGAAAGAACAGGTAAAGCCAATTTACAATACATTTCCTTAAAATAGAAAATAGAAAAACAAAATAAATAAAGAGGATATAGTGTTTTTTATTATTATTATTCTCTGGCTACTGAATATCTCTAGACCTTCCTATTCAGGGAAAGAGGGTCATGATAGGAAGTGGAGCTCTACTTCCTACCCTGAGAATCAAAGGTGATACTTGTGCAAGTCTGGGTCCACTGGATACACTTGACAAGAAATTTGAAAATTGAAAGGATAACATAAAGATACAGAGATATTTAAAAATTATGTTGCAGACTTGAGATTCTAGACATGGCATCAGGAGTGTCCAGGAGTGGCCAGAAACGGCAGCTCCAGGGATGTTATGCTAACCAAACTTCAATGAACTTCATTTTGTAGATTCTTATCTTCCTTTGGTTTCTCCGTCATTTTCATACCTGGTTATCCATTTTCCTGTTGATTTTGTGACTTATACCTTTTCCTTTTAATAAGCTCGTTTTCTGTATAAGTTATCCACAGCAAGTTTCTACATTTTACAACTAACAAGCCATGCTTATAAAGTGGATTTTGGGTTGTAGGATACAGGTGATGTTTATTCTGATAGGTGTAAGTGTTTAAATGACTTATGGAGTTTTTTGTATGTTATGTGTGATTAAGTGAAAGAGCAACACTAATCTTGCCTCTGCCATAAACTTGTTATGTATCCTTGAACAAGTCATTCAGTTCTCTGGTACTCAGTGTCCATATATATAAAATCAAGTGACTAGGAGTGACATCATGGAAAATGGCAGTGTAGGGAGCTCAAGAATCAGTCTCTCCACTGAAGGAACCATTATGCTCACAAAAACTGTCTTAATCTTTTTTTTTTGGAATTCTGGAATCTAGTTTAAAATTTATATTAACAAGGAGAATGCTAAGTAAAGAGAGAGGCTGCTACATTTTAGTAATAAAATATAGTGGTATTTTTGCTTACCCACCTGCCATCTCTTAATTCCCCAGCTCAGTTAGCTGTAGGGACAGAAGCCCACATTCCTGGTACAGCTTTCTGGTGTCAAGGGGAAAGGCAATACAGACTTCTTTCTCAAAAAATTTGTGGTTCTGTGTTCAAATTGGTCTTGTATGTAAAACAACAATTATAAATCTAAGTTAGTGTGCACAAGATGTATAAAAGATGTGTTTGTGGTGGCATTATCAACATAAAGGGAATGTATTAGCCTGCTCAGGGTGCCATAACAAAAAACACAGACTGTGTGACTTAAACAACAAAAATTTATTTCCCAAAGTTACGGAGGCTGGAATTCCAAGATGGTCAGGTAGGCTTTGGTTTCAGATGAGGGCTCTCTTTCTTGTTGGCTGGGGACACCTTCTCACTGCAGTCTTCACACAATCTTCTGAGTTAATCAGAGAGAAAAAGAAATGGGGGGAAGAGAGATATCTGTTTTTTTCTTACATGCTTATAAGGTCATCAATCCTACTGGATTAGGACCCCACCCTTATGACCTCATTAACCTTAATTACCCTCTCAAGGCTCTATCTCCACATACAGTCTCATTTGGAGATTAAGATTTCAACACATGAATTTTTGAGTAACACAATTCAGTCCATAGCAGATGGGTGCTGAACTGTATAGGACCAGAGTTTTTGTATGTTATTGAAGCTAAATTGGTATCTATTCAAACTAGACATTTATAAATTTACAGTGTTGATTGTAAACCCCAGGATGAAACAGAACCCTAAGATATATGAAGCAAATAGTGACAAAAGTAAAGAAAGAAATAGACAGTTCTACAGTAATGGTTAGTGACTTGAATACCCCAGTTTAAAAATGGACAGATCAATAAGGAAATAGAGGCTTCAGAACAACGTTATAAAGAAGCTATATCTAATAGACATCTATAAAACATTTCAGCCAATAAGAGCAAAATACATATTCTTCTCAAGTGCACATGAAGCATTGTCCAGATAGACTATAAGTTAGAATAAAAAAAAAATAAATTTTCTAAGATTGCAAATATACAAAGTACCTTGTTGACCACAATGTACTGAAGCTAAAATCCATAAAAGAAAGAAAATTAGAGAATTCAAAGATTAAGAGTGAGAAACATGCTCTTAAACAACAACATGGTCAAAGAAGAAATCACAAGGCAAATTAGAAAATTATTTGACATTAATGAAAACAAAAACACAGTGTACTGAAGACTTATGGTTTCTAGTCCAACATGTAAGGAGAGTGTCACTCAGACAGTAGTCACTCCTGTCCTCATGACAAAAAATTGTGGAAAACTGAAAATTGACAACTATTCTTAGATCAATGAAGATGTTGAGGTATCAGGGTAAATTGTCTCCCCTCAAACTGGAGAGAATGCAAATACAGAGAATCACAGCTTATCAGGAGCATAAACCTCTACTGAAGCCTACAAAGAATATTTTAAAATATCCTTCAAATTACAGGAGAAATAAAGACATCCTCAGACAAATAAAAATTGAAGGAATTGTCACCAGTAGACATAGCCTGCAAGAAAGGTTAAAAGTTCTGTAGAGGAAAGAAAAATTATATAAGTCAGAAACTCAGATCTAAATAAACAAAGGAAGAGCATTAAAAAAGGAGAAAATGAAAGTAAATAAGATCTTTCATTTTTCTTGTTCTTAATTGATTTAAGAGTTAATAGCTTGTTCAAAATGAAAAGAGCAAAAAACTATTAGGTGATTATAGCTTATGGAAGAGTGAAATGAATTAAACCAATGTAGTAAGAGATAATAAGGAAGAATTGAGAATAATTTGTTATAAAGGACCTGAATTACCCATGTTATTTGAAAGTGGATTTAGATTAGTTGTATATTACAAACTCTAGGGCAACCACTAAAAAATCTTTTAAAGGAAGTATAGAGAGGGCAGACAGCAGAAGCAAGAAGAACTACAATCCTGCAGCCTGTGGAACAAAAACTACATTCACAGAAAGATAGACAAGATGAAAATGCAGAGGGCTATGTACCAGATGAAGGAACAAGATAAAACCCCAGAAAAACAACTAAATGAAGTGGAAATAGGCAACCTTCCAGAAAAATAATTCAGAATAATGATAGTGCAGATGATCCAGTACCTCAGAAAAAGCATGGAGGCAAAGATCAAGAAGATGCAAGAAATGTTTAATAAACACCTAGAAGAATTAAAGAACAAACAGAGATGAACAATACAATAACTGAAATGAAAACTACATGAGAAGGAATCAACAACAGAATAACTGAGGCAGAAGAACGGATAAGTGACCTGGAAGACAGAATGGTGGAATTCACTGTTGCTGAACAGAATAAAGAAAAAAGAATGAAAAGAAATGAAGACAGCCTAAGAGACCTCTGGGACAACATTAAATGCAACAACATTCACATTATAGGGGTCCCAGAAGGAGAAGAGAGAGAGAAAGGAACAGAGAAAATATTTGAAGAGATTATAGTTGAAAACTTCCCTATCACGGGAAAGGAAATAGCCACCCAAGTCCAGGAAGCAGACAGAGTCCCATACAGGATAAACCCAAGGAGAACCATGCTGAGACACATAGTAATCAAATTGGCAAAAATTAAAGACAAAGAAAAATTATTGAAAGCAGCAAGGGAAAAATGACAAATAACATACAAGGGAACTCCCATAAGGTTAACAGCTGATTTCTCAGCAGAAACTCTACAAGCCAGAAGGGAATGGCATGATATAATTACAGTGATGAAAGGGAAGAACTTACAACTAGGATTATTCTACCCGGCAAGGATCTCATTCAGATTCAATGGAGAAATCAAAAGTTTTACAGACAAGCAAAAGCTAAGAGAATTCAGCACCACCAAACCAGCTCTACAACAAACGCTAAAGGCACTTCTCTAAGTGGGAAACACAAGAGAAGAAAAGGACCTACGAAAACAAACCCAAAATAATTAAGAAAATGGTCATAGGAATATACATATCGATAATTACCTTAAATATGAATGGATTAAATGCTCCAACCAAAAGACACAACTTGCTGAATATACAAAAACAAGACCAATCTATATGCTATCTACAAGACACCCACGTCAGACCTAGGGACACATACAGACTGAAAGTGAAGAGATGGAAAAAGATATTCCATGCAAATGGAAATCAAAAGAAAACTGGAGTAGCAATACTCATATCAGACAAAATAGACTTTAAAATAAAGAATGTTACAAGAGACAAGGAAGGATACTACATAATGATCAAGGGATCAATCCAAGAAGAAGATATAACAATAATAAATATATATGCACCCAACAAAGGAGCACCTCAATACATAAGGCAAATGCTAACAGCCATCAAAGGGGAAATTGACAGCAGCACAATCATAGTAGGGGACTTTAACACTCCATTTTCACGAATAGACAGATCATCCAAAATGAAAATAAATAAGGAAACAGAAGCTTTACATGTCACAATAGACCAGATAGATTTCATTGATATTTATAGGACATTCCATCCAAAAACAGCAGATTAAAATTTCTTCTCAAGTGCTCACAGAATATTCTCCAGGAGAGATCACATCCTGGGTCACAAATCAAGCCTCAGTAAATTTAAGAAAATTGAAATCATATCAAGCATTTTTTTCTGACTATTATGCTATGAGATTAAAAATGAATTACAAGAAAAAAAACGTAAAAAGCACAAACACATGGAGGCTAAACAATACGTTACTAAATAACCAAGAGATTACTGAAGAAATCAAAGAGGAAATCAAAAAATACCTAGAGACAAATGACAATGAAAACACAACAATCCAAATCCTATGGGATGCAGCAAAAGCAGTTCTAAGAGGGAAGTTTAGAGCTACACAAGCCTACCTCAAGAAACAAGAAAAATCTCAAATAAACAATCTAACCTTACACCTAAAGGAACTAGAGAAAGAAGAACAAAGAAAACCCAAAGTTAGCAGAAGGAAAGATATCAGAAAGATCAGAGCAGAAATAAATGAAATAGAAACAAAGAAAACAATAGCAAAGATCAATAAACCTAAAAGCTGGTTCTTTGAGAAGATAAACAAAAATGATAAACCACTAGCCAGACTCATCAACAAAAAGAGGGAGCACTCAAATTAATACAATTAGGAATGAAAAAGGAGAAGTTACAACAGACACTGCAGAAATACAAAGCATCCTAAGAGACTACTACAAGCAATTCTATGCCAATAAAATGGACAATGTGGAAGAAATGGACAAATTCTTAGAAAGAAATAACCTTCCAAGGAAGATATAGAAAATATGAACAGACCAATCACAAGTAATGAAATTGAAACTGTGATTCAAAATCTTCCAGCAAACATAAGTCAAGGACCAGATGGCTTCACAGGTGAATTCTATCAAATATTTAGAGAAGAGCTAACACCCATCCTTCTCAAACTCTTCCAAAAATTTGCAGAGTAAGGAACACTCCCAAACTCATTCTATGAAGCCACCATCACCCTGATAACAAAAGCAGACAAAGATACTACAAAAAAAGAAAATTACAGACCAATATCACTGATGAATATAGGCAAAAATCCTCGACAAAATACTAACAAACAGAATCCAACAACGCATTAAAAGGTTCATACACCATGATCAAGTGGGATTTATCCCAGGGCTGCAAGGATTCTTCAACATATGAAAATCAATCAATGTGATACACCATATTAACAAATTGAAGAATAAAAACCTTATAATCATCTCAATAGATGCAGAAAAAGCTCTTGACAAAATTCAACACCCATTTATGATAAAAACTTTCCAGAGTGTGGGCATAGAGGGAGCCTACCTCAACATAATAAAGACCATATATGAGAAACACACAGCCACCATCATTCTCAAAGGTGAAAAACTGAAAGCATTTCCTCTAAGATCAGGAAAAGACAAGGATGTCCACTCTCACCACTATTATTCAACAAAGTTTGGAAGTCCTAGCCATGGCAATCAGAGAAGAAAAAGAAATTAAAGGAATACAAATTGGAAAAGAAGAAGTAAAACTGTCACTGTTTGCAGATGACTTGATATTATACATAGAGAATTCTAGAAATGCCACCAGAAAACTTCTAGAGCTAATCAATGAATTTGGTAAAGTTGCAGGATACCAAATTAATGCACAAAAATCTCTTGCATTCCTGTACACTAATGATGAAAAATCTGAAAGAGAAATTAAGGAAAGACTCCCATTTACCACTGCAACAAAAAGAATAAAATACCTAGGAATAAACCTACCTAGGGAGACAAAAGACTTGTATGCAGAAAACTATAAGACACTGAAGAAAGAAATTAAAGATGATACCAACCAATGGAGTGTTATACCATGTTCTTGGATTGGAAGAATCACCATTGTGAAAATGACTATACTACCCAAAGCAATCTACAGATTCAATGCAATTACTGTAAAATTACCAATGGCATTTTTTATGGAACTAGAACAAAAAATCTTAAAATTTGTATGGAGACACAAAAGAACTTGAATAGCGAAAGCAGTTTTGAGGGGAAAAAAATAATGGAACTGGAGGAATCAGACTCCTTGACTTCAGACTATACTAGAAAGCTACAGTAGTCAAGAGAATATGGTACTGGGTCAAAAACAGAAACATAGATCAATAGAATAAGATAGAAAACCCAGAGATAAACCCACACACCTATGGTCAACTAATCTTTGACAAAGGAGACAAGGATATACAATGGAGAAAAGAGAGCCACTTCAGTAAGTGGTGCTGAGAAAACTAGATAGCTACATGTAAAACAATGAATTTAGAACACTCCCTAACACCATACACAAAAATAAACTCAGAATGGATTTGAGACGTAAATGTAAGACCGGACACTATAAAACTCTTAGAGGAAAATAAAGGAAGAACACTCTTTGACATAAATCACAGCAAGATGTTTTTTGAACCACACCCTAGAGTAATGGAAATAAAAACAAAAGTAAAAAATGGGACCTAATGAAACTTAAAAGCTTTTGCACAACAAAGGAAACCATAAACAAGATGCAAAGACAACCTCAGAATGGAAGAATATATTTGCAAATCAATCAACAGAACAAGGATTAATCTCCAAAATATATAAACAGCTCATGCAGCTCAATATTAAAGAAACAAACAGCCCAATCCAAAAATGGGCAGAAGACCTAAGTAGACATCTCTCCAAAGAAGACATACAGATGGCCAAGAAGCATATGAAAAGCTGCTCAGCATCACTAATTAGTAGAGAAATGAAAAACAAAACTACAATGATATATCACCTCACACCAGTTAGAATGGGCATCATCAGAAAATCTACAAACAACAAATGCTGGAGAGGGTGTGAAGAAAAGGGAACCATCTTGCACTATTGGTTTGAAAGTTAACTGATACAGCCACTATGGAGAACAGTGTGGAGGTTCCTTAAAAAATTAAAAATAGAATTACCATATGATCCAGAAATCCCACTACTGGGCATATACTCAGAGAAAACCATAATTCAAAAAGACACATGCACCACAATGTTCATTGCAGCACTATTTACAGTATCCAGGTCATGGAATCAACCTAAATGCCTATCGACAGAGGAATGGATAAAGAAGATGTGGTACATATATACAATGGAATATTACTCTTCCATAAAAAGGAACGAAATTGGGTCAGTTGTTGAGACCTGGATGGATCTAGAGACTGTCATACAGAGTGAAGTAAGTCAGAAAGAGAAAAACAAATATCATATATTAATGCATGTATGTAGAACCTAGAAAAATGGTGCAGATGAACCAGTTTGCAGGGCAGAAGCTGAGACACAGATCTAGAGAACAAATGTATGGACACCAAGGCAGGAAACCCGCGGTGGAGTGGGGACGGTGGTGTGATGAATTGGGCGATTGGGATCGACATGTATACACTGATATGTTTAAAATTGATGACTAATAAGAGCCTGCTGTATATAGAAATAAATAAATTAAATTTTTAAAAAAGAAGTATAATTGATATGCTAAGTAAAGAGAGAAAAAAGATCACAGAAAATTATCAGTAAAATATAGACAAGACCAAAATATAGTGGAACATAAAAAGAAAGAACAAGGGCAATGAATGGAAAAGATTTATAAATATTGTTGATATTAATCCAATTATATAAATAATCACATTAAATGCGAATGGTCTGGGGGTTGGCGGTGTGAACAAAGCCTGAAGGGGGCTAGTGCACCACAGCTAGCTGGGAGAGAGTCCGGGAAAAAGTCTCATGCTGCCAAAGAGGCAAGAGACATTTTCTTCCCTCTTTGCTCCCTGGTGCGATGGGAGAGGGGATTAAGAGAGTTGCTTAATGGAGCTCCAGAGACAGGCATGGGCCACGGCTATCACCGTGGACCACAGAGTCAGGCATGAGATGCTAAGACTGCTGTTGCAGCCACCAAGAAGCCTGTGTGCAAGCACAGGTCACTACCCACACCTCCCCTCCTGGGAGCCTGTGCAGCCTGCCAATGTCAGGGTCCCGTGATACAGGGACAACTTCCACAGGAGAATGCACGCATGCATCAGGCTGGTGCAACGTCACCCTGGCCTCTGCCACTGCAGGCTCACCCCACATCTGTACCCCTCCCTACCCCTGGCCTGAGGGAGCCAGAGACACCGAATCAGCTGCTCCTTTAACCCTGTCTGGTCTGATCAAAGAACAGATGCCCTCAGGCGACCTACAAGCAGAGGTGGGGCCAAATCCAAAGCTGAACACTGGGAGCTGTGAGAACAAAGAAGAGAAAGGGAAATCTCTCCCAACAGCCTCAGGAGCAGTGGATTAAATCTCCACAATCAATTTGATGTACCCTGCATCTGTGGAATACCTGAAGAGACAACGAATCATCTCAAATTGAGGAGGTGGACTTTGGAAGCAAGATATATTATTTTTTCCCTTTTTCCTCTTTTTGTGAGTATGTATGTGTATGCTTCTGTGCGATTTTGTCTGTAGAACTTTGCTTTCACCATTTGTCCTAGGGTTCTACTGTCTGTTTTGTTTTGTTTTGGTTTTTTTACTTTAAAAATTTTTCTTTTTAATAATTAGTTTTTACTTTTTATTTTAATGATTTTATTTCATTTTATCTTACGCTATTTTATTTTACCCTATTTCTTTCTTTCTATTTTTTCTTCCATTTATTCTGAACCGTGTGGATAAAAGGCTCTTGGTGCTCCAGCTTGGACTCAGTGCTGTGCCTCTGAGGTGGGAGAGCCAACTTCAGGACACTGATCCACAAGAGACCTCCCAGCTCAATGTAATATCAAATGGCAAAAATCACCCAGAGATCTGCATCTCAACATCAAGACCCAGCTTCACTCAACGACCAGCAAGTTACAGTGCTGGACACCCTAGGCCAAACAACTAACAAGACAGGAATACAACACTATTCATTAGCAGAGAGGCTGCCTAAAATCATAATAAGGCCACAGACACCCCAAGACACACCACCAGACAAGGACCTGCCCACCAGAAAGACAAGACCCAGCCTCATGTACCAGAAGACAGGAACAAGGCCCCTCCACCAGGAAGCCTAAACAACCCACAGAACCAACCTTAGCCACTGGGGAGAGACACCAAAAACAACGGGAACTACGAACTGCAGCCTGCAATAAGGAGACCACAAATACAGTAAGATAAGCAAAATGAGAAGACAGAAAAACACACAGCAGATGAAGGAGCAAGATAAAAACGCACCAGAAAAAACAAATGAAGAGGAAATAGGCAGTCTACCAGAAAAAGAATTCAGAATAATGACAGTAAAGATGATCCAAAATTTTGGAAATAAAATGGAGAAAATGCAAGACACATTTAACAAGGACCTAGAAGACCTAAAGAGGAAACAAGCAATGATGAATAACACAATAAATAAAATTAAAAATACTCTAAAAGGGATCAATAGCAGAATAACTGAGGCAGAAGAATGCATAAGTGACCAGGAAGATAAAATAGTGGAAATAACTACTGCAGAGAAGAATAAAGAAAAAAGAATGAAAAGAACTGAGAACAGTCTCAGAGACCTCTGGGACAACATTAAATGCACCAACATTCGAATTATAGAGGTCACAGAAGAAGAAGAGAAAAAGAAAGGGACTGAGAAAATATTTGAAGAGATTAAAGTTGAAAACTTCCCTAATATGGGAAAGGAAATAGTTAATCCAGTCCAGGAAACACAGAGAGTCTCATACAGGATAAATCTAAGGAGAAACACGCCAAGACACATATAAATCAAACTGTCAAAAATTAAATACAAAGAAAACATATTAAAAGCAGCAAGGGGAAAACAACAAATAACACACAAGGGAATCCCCATAAGGTTAACAGCTGATCTTTCAGCAGAAACTCTGCAAGCCATAAGGGAGTGGCAGGACATATTTAAATTGATGAAGGAGAAAAACCTACAACCAAGATTACTCTATCAAGCAAGGACCTCATTCAGATTTGATGAAGAAATTAAAACCTATACAGACAAGCAAAAACAGAGAGAGTTCAGCACCACCAAACCAGCTTTACAACAAATGCTGAAGGAACTTCTCTAGGCAGGAAACACAAGAGAAGAAAAAGACGTAAAATAACAAGCCCAAAACAATTAAGAAAATGAGAATAGGAACATAAAGATCGATAATTACCTTAAATGTAAATGGATTAAATGCTCCCACCAAAAGACATAGACTGGATGAATGAATACAAAAACAAGACCCGTATATATGCTGTCTACAAGAGACCCACTTCAGACCTAGGAACACATACAGACTGAAAGTGAGGGGATGGAAAAAGATATTCCATGCAAATGGAAATGAAAAGAAATGAGTAGTATCAATTCTCATATCACACAAAATAGACTTTAAAATAAAGATTATTAGAGGAGACAAAGAAGGACACTACCTAATGATCAATGTATCGAACCAAGAAGAAGATTTAACGATTGTAAAAATTTATGCACCTAACATAGGAGTAACTCAATACATAAGGCAAATGCTAACAGCAATAAAAGGGGAAATTGACACTAACACATTCATAGTAGGCGACTTTAACACCCCACTTTCACCAATGGACAAATCATCCAAAATGAAAATAAATAAGGAAACACAAGCTTTAAATGATACATTAAACAAGATGGACTTAATTGATATTTATAGGACATTCCATCCAAAAACAACAGAATACACATTTTTCTCAAGTGCTCATGGAACATTCTCCAAGATAGATCATATCTTGGGTCACAAACGAAGCATTCGTAAATTTAAGAAAATTGAAATCGTTTCAAGTATCTTTTCTGATCACAATGCTATGAGACTAGATATCGATTACAGGAAGAGATCTGTAAAAAATAAAAACACATAGAGGCTAAACAATACACTACTCAATAACGAAGTGATCACTGAAGAAATCAAAGAGCAAATCAAAAAAACACCTAGAAACAAATGACAATGGAGACAGGACAACCAAAAACCTTTGGGATGGAGCAAAAGCAGTTCTAAGAGGGAAGTTTATAGCAATACAATCCTACCTTAAGAAACAAGAGAAATGTCTATTTAGGTCTTCTGCCCATTTTTTGGATTGGGTTGTTTGTTTTCTTGTTATTGAGCTGCATGAGCTGCTTGTAAATTTGGGAGATTAATCCTTTGTCGGTTGCTTCATTTGCAAATATTTTCTCCCATTCTGAGGGTTGTCTTTTGGTCTTGTTTATGGTTTCCTTTGCTGTGCAAAAGCTTTGAAGTTTCATTAGGTCCCATTTGTTTATTTTTGTTTTTATTCCCATTACTCTAGGAGGTGGGTCAGAAAGGATCTTGCTTTGATTTATGTCATAGAGTGTTCTGCCTATGTTTTCCTCTAAGAGTTTGATAGTTTCTGGCCTTACATTTAGGTCTTTAATCCATTTTGAGCTTATTTTTGTGTATGGTGTTAGGGAGTGATCTAATCTCATACTTTTACATGTACCTGTCCAGTTTTCCCAGCACCACTTATTGAAGAGGCTGTCCTTTCTCCATTGTACATTACTGCCACCTTTATCAAAGATAAGTTGTCCATATGTGCATGGGTTTATCTCTGGGCTTTCTATCCTGTTCCATTGATCAATCTTTCTGTTTTTGTGCCAGTACCATACCGTCTTGATGACTGTAGCTTTGTAGTATAGTCTGAAGTCAGGGAGCCTGATTCCTCCAGTTCCTTCTTTCATTCTCAAGATTGCTTTGGCTCTTCGGGGTCTTTTGTGTTTCCATACAAATTGTGAAATTTTTTGTTCTAGTTCTGTGAAAAATGCCAGTGGTAGTTTGATAAGGATTGCATTGAATCTATAGATTGCTTTGGGTAGTAGAGTCATTTTCACAATGTTGATTCTTCCAATCCAAGAACATGGTATATCTCTCCATCTATTTATATCATCTTTAATTTCTTTCATCAGTGTCTTATAATTTTCTGCATACAGGTCTTTTGTCTCCTTAGGTAGGTTTATTCCTAGATATTTTATTCTTTGTGTGGCAATGGTAAATGGGAGTGTTTTCTTGATTTCACTTTCAGATTTTTCATCATTAGTATATAGGAATGCCCTAAATAGACATTTCTCCAAAGAAGATATACAGACTGTCAACAAACACATGAAAGAATGCTCAACATCATTAATCATTAGAGAAATGCAAATCAAAACTACAATGAGATATCATCTCACACCAGTCAGAATGGCCATCATCAAAAAATCTAGAAACAATAAATGCTGGAGAGGGTGTGGAGAAAAGGGAACACTCTTGCACTGCTGGTGGGAATGTGAATTGGTTCAGCCACGATGGAGAACAGTATGGAGGTTCCTTAAAAAACTACAAATAGAACTACCATATGACCCAGCAATCCCACTACTGGGCATATACCCTGAGAAAAGCAAAATTCAAAAAGAGTCATGTACCAAAATGTTCATTGCAGCTCTATTTACAATAGCCCGGAGATGGAAACAACCTAAGTGCCCGTCATCAGATGAATGGATAAAGAAGATGTGGCACACATATACAATGGAATATTGCTCAGCCATAAAAAGAAACGAAATTGAGCTATTTGTAATGAGGTGGATAGACCTAGAGTCTGTCATACAGAGTGAAGTAAGTCAGAAAGAAAAAGACAAATACCGTATGCTAACACATATATATGGAATTTAAGAAAAAAATGTCATGAAGAACCTAGGGGTAAAGCAGGAATAAAGACTCAGACCTCTTAGAGAACGGATTTGAGGTTATGGGGAGGGGGAAGGGTGAGCTGTGACAGGGCGAGAGAGAGTCATGGGCATATACACACTAACAAACGCAGTAAGGTAGACAGCTAGTGGGAAGCAGCCGCATGGCACAGGGATATTGGCTCGGTGCTTTGTGACAGCCTGGAGGGGTGGGATGGGGAGGGTGGGAGGGAGGGAGACGCAACAGGGAAGACATATGGGAACATATGTTTATGTATGACTGATTCACTTTGTTATAAAGCAGAAACTAACACACCATTTTAAAGCAATTATACCCCAATAAAGATGTTAAAAAAAAAAAAAGAAACAGGAAACATCTCAAATAAACAAACTAACCTTGCACCTAAAGCAATTAGGGAAAGAAGAACAAAAAACCCTCAGAGTTAGGAGAAGGAAAGAAAGCATAAAAATCAGATCAGAAAGAAATGAAGGAAATTATAGCAAAGATCAATAAAACTAAAAGCTGGTTCTTTGAGAAAATAAACAAAATTGATAAACCTTTAGCCAGATTCATCAAGAAAAAAGGGAGAAGAATCAAATCAATAGAATTAGAAATGAAAAAGGAGAAGTAACAACTGACACTGTGGAAATACAAAAGATCATGAGAGAAACTACAAGCAACACTATGCCAATATAATGGACAACCTGGAAGAAATGGACAAATTCTTAGAAATCACAACCTACCGAGACTGTACAGGAAGAAATAGAAAATATGAACAGACCAATCACAAGCACTGAAATTGAAACTGTGATTTAAATTCTTCCAACAAACAAAAGCCCAGGACCAGATGGCTTCACAGTTGAATTTTAGCAAAAATTTAGAAAAGGCTTACACCTATCCTTCTCAAACTCTTCCAAAACATAGCAGAGGGAGGAACAGTCCCAAACTCATTCTATGAGACCACCATCACCCTGATACCAAACCAGACAAAGATGTCACAAAGAAAGAAAATTACAGGCCAATATTACTGGTGAACATAGATGTAAAAGTCCTCAACAAAATACTAGCAAACAGAATCCAACAGCACAATAAAAGGATCATGCACCATGATCAAGTGGGGTTTATTCCAGGAATGCAAGGATTCTTCAATATACGCAAATCTATCAATGTGATAAACCATATTAACAAACTGAAGGAGAAAAAAATATGATCACCTCAATAGATGCAGAGAAAGCTTTTGACAAAATTCAACACCCATTTATGATAAAAACCCTGCAGAAAGTAGGCATAGAGGGAACTTTCCTCAACATAATAAAGGCCATATATGACAAGCCCACAGCAAACATCATCCTCAATGGTGAAAAACTGAAAGCATTTCCACACAGATCAGGAACAAGACAAAGTTGCCCACTTTCACCACTATTATACAAAATAGTTTTGGAAGTTTTAGCCACAGCAATCAGAGAAGAAATGGAAAAAAAAGGAATCCAAATCGGAAAAGAAGAAGTAAAGCTGTCTCCGTTTGCAGATGACATGATACTATACATAGAGAACCCTAAAGATGTTACCAGAAAACTACTAGAGCTCATCAATTAATTTGGTAAAGTAGCAGGATACAAAATTAATGCACAGAAATCTCTGGCATTCCTATACACTAATGATGAAAAATCTGAAAGTGAAATTAAGAAAACACTCCCACATACCACTGCAACACAAAGAATAAAATATCTAGGAATAAACCTACCTAAGGAGACAAAAAACCTGTATGCAGAAAATTATAAGACACTGATGAAAGAAATTAAAGATGATACAATAGATGGAGAGAGATACCAAGTTCTTGGATTGGAAGAATCAACATTGTGAAAATGACTCTACTACCGAAAGTAATCTACAGATTCAATGCAATCCGTATCAAACTATCACTGACATTTTTCACAGAACTAGAACAAAAAATTTCACAATTTGTATGGAACCACAAATGACCCGACCCTGAATAGCCAAAGCAATCTTGGGAGCACAAAGTGGAGGTGGAGGAATCAGGCTCCCTGACTTCAGACTATACTACAAAGCTACAGTAAAAAAGACAGTATGGTACTGGCACAAAAACACACATATAGATTAATGGAACAGGATGGAAACCCAAGATAAACCCACACATATATGGTCACTTTATCTTTGATAAAGGAGGCAAGAATATACAGTGAAGAAAAGACAGCATCTTCAATAAGTGGTGCTGGGAAAACTGGAAAGGTACATGGAAAAGTATGAAATTAGAACACTCCCTAACACCATACACAATGATAATCTCAAAATGGATTAAAGACCTAAATATAAGGCCAGACACTATAAAACTCTTAGAGGAAAATATAGGCAGAACACTCTATGACATATATCACAGCAAGATCCTTTTTCACCCACCTCGTAGAGAAATGGAAATTAAAACAAAAATAAACAAATGGGACCTAATGAAACTTAAAAGCTTTCACACAGCAAAGGAAACCATAAACAAGACCAAAAGACAACCCTCAGAAGGGAGAAAATATTTGCAAATGATGCAACTGATAAAGGATTAATCTCCAATATTTACAAGCAGCTCATGCTGCTCAACATCAAAAAAAAAAAAAATCCAAAAATGGGCAGAAGACCTAAATAGACATTTCTCCAAAGAAGATGTACAGATTGCCAACAAACACATTAAAGAATGCTCAACATCACTAATCCTTAGGGAAATGCAAATCAAAACTACAATGAGATATCATCTCACACTTGTCATAATGGCCATCACCAGAAAATCTACAAACAATAAATGCTGGAGAGTGTGAAGAGAAAAGGGAACCCTTTTGCACTGTTGGTGGCAATATGAATTGATACAGCCACTATGGAGAACAGTATGGAGGTTCCTTAAAAAACTACAAATAGAACTTCCATATGACCCAGTAATCCCACTACTGGGCATATACCCTGAGAAAACCATAATTCAAAAGGAGTCATGTACCAAAATGTTCATTGCAGCTCTATTTATGATAGCCAGGTCATGGAATCAACCTAAGTGTCCCTCATCGGATGAATGGATAAAGAAGATGTGGCATATTTATACAATGGAATATTACTCAGCCATAAAAACATGAAATTGAGATATTTGTAGTGAGGTGGATGGACCTAGAATCTGTCACACAGAGTGAAGTCAGAAAGAGAAAAACAAATACTGTATGTTAACACATATATATGGAATCTAAGAAAAAGAAAAAAAAGGCATGAAGAACCTAGGGCGGACAATAATAAAGACACAGACCTACTAGAGAATGGGCTTGGAAGGTTTAGCTGGGACAAAGTGAGAGAGTGGTATGGACATATATACACTACCAAAAGTAAAATAGATAGCTAGTGGGAAGCAGTTGCATAGCACAGGGAGATCAGCTTGGTGGTTTGTGACCACCTAGAGGGGTGGGATAGGGAGGCTGGGAGGGAGGGAGATGCAACAGGGAAGAGATATTGGGACATATGTATATGTGTAACTTATTTACTTTGTTATAAAGCAGAAACTAACACACCATCGTAAAGCAATTATAATCCAATAAAGATGTTAAAATGTAAATAAATAAATAAATAAATAAATAAATGAATAAAATAAAACAAAATAAAATAAAATAGCCATGTAAATATCCGTAATGTAACAAAGGATGATAATGGCAACTTTAAGCTCAACTAAGGCTCAGTAAAGAAGAACCAAGCAGAAAAACTGGATATGAAAGCCTAATAGTTAAAAAAAAAGAACTCAGTCAATGAGTTGATGAGCAGAATAGATTCAGACAGAAGAGAAATTAGTGAGCTAGATGAGGTTGGAAAATTTACCCAGGATGCATCATGAGAAATTTCTGGAGGAAAAAAAAAAGACAAAAGAACAACTCTTACAAATGAACTAAAGCCAGGTAGACATAAGACCTCTAATGCGCATCACTGTATGCAAGAAGACAGTGCATAAAATTTTAAAGTTTCAGAAAATTAAAACAATGTAAATTTAATCACAAAATTCCTTTAAAATTACTATTAAAATGGGAAGGTGAAGTAAACGTATGTTTACTTTCTTGGATAAATATCTTGGCTATTGTAAATAATGTTGCAATCAATATGGGGGTGCATATAAATTTACAGTTAGGGTTTTCATTTTCTTCAGGTAAAAACCCAGAAGTGAAATTGCTGGATCACATGGTAGTTCTATTTTTAATTTTTTGAGGATACTCCATAGTCTTTTTCCATAGAGGCTGCAACAAATTACAAGGATGGCAATCATCTCTGTATGCATAGGCTACTACCTGAGTGAGAAGTGGTTTGTTTTCACTTCCTTTGAATCTTGGCTGGTCCTGTGATTGCTTTAACCAATAGAAAACAGCAGAAAGGATATGCTGAAACAACTGAGCCTAGACTTACATAGGATTGGCAGTTCCCATTTCCTTCCTTAGGCAAGTCTTGTGTTGGATTCCCTCTTAGAATCCAAACACCATGCTATGAGAAGTCCAAGCTTAATGGAGAGACCACACCAAGTAGAACAAAGCTGGTCATCAGCCACAACTCAGATCATAGTCAGCATCTAGCCCCAACTCCCAATCATACAAGTGAACAAGCTTTGATTTTCAAGCACAGCAAAGCCCCCAAATATCTGCAACCCCATTTGATATCTGAGAGAATAGAGGAACCCCCAGCTGAGCCTGGTTAACTCATAAAATCATGACATATAATAAAATGTTGCTTTAAGTCACTAGGCCATGGGGTAATGTATTACCCAACCATAGATAAATGAAACAGCTGGAAGGCTGGGGATTGGAATAATCTGATGGTTCATTCACTCACATGTCTGGAAGTTCATGCTGTCTCACAGCTGAAACCTTAGCTGAGGTCATTGTACAGAATTACTTCATATGACGTCTCCATGTGTTGACCAGGTTCCAAAAACAAGTGTGCTGGGAGAAAGAAAAAGATATAAATGAAATGAAGTGAAAACTGTAAATTTTCAATGACCTAGTCTCAGAAGTCAAATAGCATCACTTCTGCCATATTCTACTGGTTGGAGCAGTCACAAGCTCTCTAGGTTCACAGTAGGTAGGAGAATAAATCCACCACTTTGTGGGGACTGGCAAAATTCTGGAAAATAATGCAAGACAGAAAATACTCATGTGGTTATTCTTGTAAAATAAAATCTACCACAAATATTTCTTAAAAGGAAATGTGTGGTCACAAACTTAGTGAAATTTATCAAACCTGTTTTTTTTTAAATCTTGCTTCTCTATTTTAAAGAAAAAGCAACTGAAATACCATGCCTTATCATAAGTTGCAGATTAACCTTCTGAATATAAGGATTACAGTACAAATTTACTAAGAAAAAATTCTATATAAAGGAAATATTTTCAGTGCCTGGATACAAGCAGTACAGAAGCTCATAGAAATGTTTTGCTTCAAAAACATGTAAAATGTACTTTCTCTTTTAAAATGATGTTTTCACTTAGAAATAAATATAGCATGAATAAAATGAATAATTGCAATTAACAAAATATCCGTTAAACAGCCTCCTGTTAGCTCTTGCTGTACTGCTTTACAATAATTGACTAAAATGAGTAAGTGAATGCCATTTTAGAATTATTTCATAATAATAATATGCCTCAGGATGATATTAGAAAACCTGTTTTAAAGACAATGAATTTGATTAGCTTCAAAGTATAATTTTAATAACTTTCCAAAATACATTCACCTTAATCTCTACCTTGCTAAGAGATAAAACAGAACCATTTTGTGCTTAGAATTTTATTTGTTTGAAATTCATTGCTTAAGAGAAGACACACTTTAATGTTTCGTGAAAATGCATTTGCTAATTCACATTCTTAACATATTTACTGTTTAATCTTCTCAAGACCCCAGATGGCACTATCTTGTCTCTTTCTTCTGATGATAGAAAAGATGTCACATTTCTGATACTATATCCTGTCCTATGTCAGATCACTTTTAAAGACATTGGAAGAGAAAAATATCTCAATGACCTTGAGTTTGGCAATGACTTTTTAGAAGAAACACCAAAGGCATGGTCCTTGAAAGAAATAATTAATAATAAGGACTTTATTAAAAATACAATTTTTTTGCTCTGCAAATGACACTGTCAGGAAGATAAAAAGATAAGTTGTAGATGGAGAAAATATTTGCAAAATACATATGTGAAAAGGACTTCTATACAAGATATCCAAAGAACCCTCAAAAGTCAACAATAAGAAAACAAACAACCTCATTAAGAAATAAGTCAAAGGTCTTAACAGACACCTCACAAAAGAGGATATTCAGGTGGAGAATAAACATTAAAAAATGCATATGTCATCAAAGAAATGCAAATAAAAACGAGATAACACTACACACTTATTAGAATGGTCAAAATCCAGACCGCTGACACCACCAAATGATGATGACTGGTGGAAATGCAAAATGATTCAGCAACTTGTGAAGACAGTTTGACAGTTTCTTACAAAAATATACATACTCTTACCATCCATCATCACACTTCTTTGGTATTTACCAAAGAATATGAAAACATGTCCATACAAAACCATGCACACAGATGTTTACAGTAGTTTTATTCATCATTGCCAAAACTTGGAAGCAAACAATATGTACTTCAGTAGGTTAATGGATAAATAAGTTGTGGTACATCTAGACAATGGAATATTATTCAACTCTAAAAAGAAATGGGCTATCAAGTCATGAAAAGACATGGAGGAAACGTAAATGCATATTACTAAGTAAAAGAAGCCAATTTGCAAGGACTATGTACTATTGAATTCCATATGCTTTTTTTTTTGAAAAAAGCAAAACTGTGGTGATAATAATAATAAAAAAGTGGTTGCCAGAGGTTTGGAGGAAAGGAGGGAAGAACAGATAAAGCACAGAGGATTTTTAGGGCAGTGAAACTACTCTCTATGATAACATAATGGTGGTATTTGTCATTATACATTTGTCCAAACCCATAAAAGTTACAATATCAAGAATGAAACCTATTATAAACTATAGGTTCATCGATTGTAATAAGTGTACCACTCTGGTGGGAGATGTTGATAATGGTAGATGCTATGCATGTGTGGGAGCAGGGGGCTTATGTAAAATCTTTGTACTTCATGTTCAATTTTGCCGTGAATCTAAAACTGCCCTAAGAAATAAAGTCTATTTTTGAAAAAAGAATAATTTTCAAGCTGTTAAATTAAAAAGTGAACTTGGCATTTTATCACCTTAGATCTTCTATTTCCTCCCATATCAATAGTGACACAATCTACTCATGTTTCCCAAATTGGAACCCTGTGATTCATCCTAGACATTTCCATTTTCCTCATCACCTGCATCCATTCTGTCATGAAATCCTGTGAAATCTAATTCCTAAAAATTCCTCAGACCTCATTTTTGCCATCTTAATTGCCACTGCATTAAATCAATGTTCATCACTTTTTTTCATGAATTGATTACTTTCTGATAATTCTGCTTCCAGTCCTATCCCTGGCCTGCTATTAAATTACTCTCTTTAGAAAATCACAAATTACTTTTTTCATCCTTTACTTTATACCATCCAATAGCTAATCTTACTCCTCAGGATAATGGTTCAACAGAGTATAAAATGTACACTGGGGTAGTTCCTGTTTGCTTCACCACTCTCATCTCTGGCTACCTACCCATAACAATTGGCATTTTGTTATGTATATCATATTCTTTCTTGCCTGTATGTCTTTGCCAATGGTATATCCTTTGTCTGTTATTCTTCTCTTTTCCCACTCTCATATTATTTCTATTTGTTGCTCAATACTCAGTTGAAGTGTCATGTTCTTGAGGAAGAATTTCCTGATTTCTTCACACTCACATCCCCATCCCAATCAAGTCATGGTTATATACTCCTCCTCTGTTTTCTTTATAATATTGTTTTTAACACCATGATAGCATGTGTGAAAATGCATTTCAATTTTCTACTAGTTGTCTTCCACCCTAGACTCTGGTCTCCTTGAGGACAGAAATCCTCTCTTGCTTATTGTTGTTTCCTCAGCATTTAGGCCTGTGCTAACATAAAATAGGTATTTAATAAGCATGTGTTAATGACTAGTTGAGTGAATTAAGTACAGTAAAATGGAACAGGCCATGGACTAATTGCCAGAAATCTAGCTCCCAATCCCATTCTTTTACCTAATAATTGTGTAAGTAGGGACAAGTGACCTAACCTCTCTGAACCTCAGTTGTCTCACCTTTAAAATAAAAGAGGCCAAAAATAAATAAATAAATAAAACTATAAAATAAAAGAGGCCTACCCATTTTACCAAAAAAAAATGTTAAAGCACCTTACAACATAGATATACTATCATTATTTCCAATTTTTTCTAAGATTTAATTTATTATAACTAACCCATTGAAATAAGTCAGGGTTGAAACTTCAGTTGTTTTACCCAGAATCAAGGCTTCTATATCAGCTAGGATAATTTTAGCTACAAGTAATGAAAAACCTGAAATTGGAATGCTTTATACAATGAGCAATATTGATTATTTTCAGCCAGTGAATGAAAAGCTATGGACTCTTTGTTTACTATAGCCCTCCCCACTTCATTTTTCCTCTCTATAAAAACTTTCTCCTTCCCTTGCTGTGCAGGATCTTGCACATGGCTTGCCATGGCTGCAGACTCTGAATTGCAATTCTCTGCTGAATGCTAATAAACCAATCTTTACTGGAGAAATACCTGCCAATCGATTTGTTTTAGGTCAGCACAACATTTACATTTTTATTTTTCAAAAATTTTCTTCCATTGATTTAATGAAAGAAACATGATAATTTTATATTTGGTAAAATTTACCCTCCTGCCAACATTTCTATTTTTTTCAGTTCTTCTAATTATTCTAACTTGTTGGTTTTACCAAAAGAACTCTAAACTCTAGCTTCAGAAAAATATCTAATGACATTTTTATTGGGCTACTTTAATGTAAATAACTTGGGGAAAATTAACTTTTATGATGTTGATTCTTCCTATTTAAGACCAGAGGACCCTACTAATTTTTTAAAAGAGTTATATTGCTAAAAATATCAGAAATTAACACTAAATATGTCTATTTTTTTAAGTTTAAAATGTACCTTGGACTATCTATATTAGGAAGAAGGCTGGAAAGAACAGTTTTCCCCAGCACTCACTTCACATAGAATCAGAAAGAAATTGCACATGGGGAATATTCCAGAGGTTAGGGCCAGCACTGTGGAGAATGATGGACAAAAGAGCAAAAGATGAGCTTAACCAAGGAGCATTTTCCAACCCCAAGTTACCTCTATCCCATTTCAGAATTTCTATGTATCAATGTCTGTTGTATGTATTTCACTATTTTTCATTTTTTCTCCATGGAAATACTTACTGCTATTAAAGTGTGCAATAGTGTGCAATAACATTATGTCAAAAAGTAATATGCATACCTTACTAAAAATAGTTTATTACTAAAAAATATTAACCATCATCTCAGATGAGTCTTCAGCAAGTTGTAATCTTTTTGCGATAGAAACATCAAAGAACACTTATCACAGATAACCATAACAAATATAATAATAATGAAAAAATAATGAAGTATTATAAGAATTACCAAAATGTCACACAGAGACACAAAGAGAGCAAGTGCTGTTGGAAAAATGGCACTGATAGACTTGCTCAATGCAGGGTTGCCACAAACTTTCAATTTATAAGAAATGCAATATTGGTGAAGTGCAATAAAATGAGACACAGTAAAACAGGTATGCCTGTATTCAATTTTCCTCTGTTTATGAGAACACAGGGGATTAAGTTTTCCACCTCTTGCACTTAAGTGAGATTGTTTATTACCATGAGATGTAGATATGTATTTGATACATGGGGATTGTACATTTTCTTTTCTGTATTCCTGGTTCCCTGGCAAATAGGGATTGTACATTTTCTTTTCTGTATCTCTGGTTCCCTGACACATTATATATACACTTAGCAAATATGTATTAAAAGAATGGAAGCTATCATCTCAGAAATTCTAGCAGTAGTATCTCATGACCTCATATATTTTTGCACTGTAAATATAATTAAATTTCCAAAGTTTTATGATTATTAGTTTTCACTAACTTCCAATTTTCTGAACATGTCAGAAAATATGTATCTAAAGGAAATATCCATCTAAGGAAATTATTTTCCTTTATTTCTGTGTTTTACTCATCCTTCAGGAATTCTATTCCTTTTCTACCAATCTCTTAGTCATGTCTAGGTATTTTAGTGCTGTTTTGTTTAAAAAAATATATCGATACATGAAGGGTAGATTTTTACAGTTGTCTAGTAATAAAACTCATCACCTATTTTCCTGAGATTAGTCTAGAAATAAAGTAAAGCTCAACAATAATTAGAAAATAGATTAACTGTGCCCATATAGACCATTGTACTTCCAATCCAGTGGTATGTTTACTTAACTGACAACTAAGTGTCTCCTTTTAGGATGTTTTGAACAGAAATAAGTACAATTTGAGCTTGATAAAGTGCTGATGGAATGAGAGTGACATCTCAGTTCATCTATTGATAGCTATATTTAAGGGAAGATACTTTGGGGAGATTCTATTCCTTAAAGTGAGTGTAGTACAAGGAAGCTGCCATTAAATCTTGCTGATCCAAGGACACCTGGACTTATAACTTGTAAAGGACTACATAGACAAAGAGTGTTCACACTTTGGGGGCGAGGTGGCTTTTTTTGAAGTTCTTACATATACTTTTAAAGTTAACAAAAATACAACACACTTGCTCAAACTATCTTTTTAGATGCACAGAGCACTTATTTAAAAAATTTTTTTTCTACAAACAAGATGCAGTATATTCTGATCTAAAGTAGACATTCAGTAATTTTGACAAGGTATTATAAAAATCTACTTTTGAGTTACCTAGCTTCAGAAATCATCTGAAATAATTTACATCTGAAAAATATATTGAGACAACTGAAGTGGGGTATTACATTATAGCAAAGCTTTTCTACAAGCTTCCTTTCTAAGAGCAAGAAAGAAATTGAAGTTGAAAACATGATTAAAAAACTGTATATAGTACTTATGCTAAGGAAATCACACAGCAGACTTTTGATTACCTAAGGTAATGGGGTGCTGATAGAGCATGCAATTAAGCTCCACAGATAATCATTTTAACCATGAGTTTCAACCATCTAAGCTATTAGTAAGTAGCCAATTTTTATTTCACTGCTCTCCTCCCAGTATCATTAAAAGTGATAGTCAATGTTAAGGAACAAGGGTGAGTTACTAACAACTCAGAATATTCCAAAACCTGAATTGATTTCCTGTATAATGTAGGATTTATCATGCCTCTTAATTGAGAAACACGACTTATGTAGAGAGCAAAAGAGGTAGAAATAATTGAAAAGTCTTTGCTTGAGGGACAGAGAGGAACCCTAACAGGGCTGGCCAGCCCACTCAAAGGAAAAATAGCTAAACATTTCTATAATTTTTTTCCAATGGAGGGATGAAAATTCTTTATGTATACACTGCATGCTTGATGTTTCTATAGTCTAGAAACACTATTTGAAATTGTCATTGACCTCTGAAGATTCACAAATGGATAGCATGATTATTAATCATAAATTATGAATGGAAAGACAATTTAATTTTTTTATATTGTTTTAAAAAGTATTATATTATTACCTTGAAAGTTAGCTACTACTTATTGTACATTATTTCATGCTTATGTAAACTTCAAATTGATTATTTTCCTGATAATTGTTTCATCCCCAAAATGATTACTTAACTCATCAGTAGCATATTTTTACCCTATTTTATTCAAGGCAATATGACAAAAGGTAATTTAAAATCTTACCCTAAGTGTCAGAAATACAAGGAATGGCAAAGATTATGGTAAACTAGAGAGCACATGTTTCACGCTGACCATACAACTGCTATTACAGCCAATTATTCCCATTCAAAGACATAAGGCCAAGATTGTCAGATCTCCTACTATTTCAAGAGAAGCAACTAATAGCATAATTATCATAGTTACACAGATTAATATTTTCATCATTTTTCTGTTCTTTATAACTCAGGGACAAAATGGCATAGTATAGGGTTTCTGTCCCTTAAATTCTTAAGCAAACTTTTCATGCAGCCACATAGTTTTCATATCATGCTTCATTAAATAACTGTATACTTTAGTTACCTTTTCTTATTGTTAATGCCACATGCTGACCACAAAGACAACATCTGGCTACTAAGAAGATTTTGTTATACACAATAATGATATTTATCTTGTTCTGATACAGAATCTTGCTCTGCTATACTCTTTTTTTTTTTTTTTGCATGGTACTCAGAAAACTAGAAACATTTAACAAAAAGTGTTTCCAATTTTAAAAAGAAAAATAACTAACTCCTGTTGATGTGAATCAGGGGATATAAATTCTATTTTTATGAAACATTCTGTACAAACACTATGATGGTAAGCAGAGGAAGTAAGCATAAAATAATTATGATCTTCCAAAAATATATTGGTTCCCTCAAAGTTTAGGGAGCACCTATGCTGATGGTTACAGTTATAGCCACATGAAAAGTAGGAGTGTGTGTGTGTGTGTGTGTGTGTTTAGAGAGGAGGGGAAGGACCTTTCTTTGAAATCTGCAAAAGATAAATCCAACCAGTTCATTTTTTATATGTGCATGAATGCACATACACACACATTGATATTCATTTAGTCCCTTTTGGTAAAAACGTGCTACAGAAGTGGCTATCAATGCAAGATTGCAAGATTCAGGAGAAAATGCTATACAATATTTTTTGAAGAGTCGCTTTGTAAGACTAGCTGCATATGCTGTATAGTAAGTAGAGATTGTTTAGATAAATTCCTGTAATTCAAACCTTGAGGAGAACTAAAGATTAAACATAGGGCAAAGTTTTTAAGTCTAGATGATACTAGTTCTCCTTCAAATCCTTATACTTGCACTCCAGAAACATACTAGAGAATGGATTTTTAACATATTAAAAAACTTAGCAATATTCAATATTAATTTAAGATGCCCATGGAAGAGAAATAATAAAAATTCCCCCCCAACCACACACACATACACACAAACACAGAGTGGATAACAGTGGCTGATGCTGTAGGCCAACTGGACAGAAAAATAGAAGCAAATAGAAAAATCTGAAAAAAAAATCCCCATGTGTTAATTAAGACCAAAGTCATGTCCCACATATTAAGCTCATTGTATGAGACTTTGGGCTAAGCAGAATAATTCGACTCATGAATAAATTAATAAAATCTGCTGTCACTCTCCGTATCTTCAGATAATATAAAGCTTCTCTTCTAAGGATGTAGGAGGTAGCAGAGAACCTGGGATCAGGACAATGTGCCTGTTGTCCTAGGCTTGGCATTTATGTTATTTGTCAGGAAAAAACCTTGACTTTACCAATATATATCTTATTCTTATACTGTACCTACATAGACCAGATGCAATCAATTATAAACCTATGGGACAAAGGAAATTTCCACTCAAGATGAACTCTTTAAAATATCAATAGACAAAAGAAAAACCAAAAGTGTGAATAATAGCCAACAAACTCAATAATCAGAAAAACTTGCTTCTGAGGAAACAGAAATAATAAAACAATCTCAACATGACTTTAAAATGAATGTTTATTATCTACCATAGAAAATGAAAGGGTTGATATCCAGAAAAGAGCAATAAATCATTAAACAAAAGAAAAAGGCTATGAATCAAAAACAGATATCTAAGATAATAAACCTTTCAGTTAAAAAAATATAAAATACAATAAGAGCTGATATATTTAGAACTCAGATGAATAATTAGGAACTGATAGTACTTAAGAATTAGCAAAGAATGCATTACAGAGCAAGAAAGTTATTTAAACTATGAAAAATAAACCAGAAAGGACCTACTGTACACAGGGAACTCTATTCAATATTCTGTGATAACCTATATGAGAAAAGAATCTGAAAAAGAATGAATATATGTATATGCATAACTGAATCACTTTTCTGTACAACTGAAACTAACACAACATTGTAAATCAACTATAATCCAATAAAATAAAAAAAATAAATGAAGAAACATAGAGAATAGTTTGAGATTAATTTCATGACTGAAAAGAGTTCCTAATATAGAGAATGGAGGAAATGACATACAGGCATCATAGTCAAGTTTTTTAGAATTGAAGACTTGAGTCATAAGCTTGAAAAATAATACCAAATATTGAATGAAATTAGACTGCAAATTTTCATGGACTAAGGCAAAATCTCAAAATCTAACTGCAATTGACAGAACTGTTCATAATGACTCAAATCTGGAAAGTATATAAATATCTGTCAATAGTAGTGTGCACAAATAATTTGTGCTTTAATTACACATTAAAATACTATATATCAATGATGATGAATTAACTATAATCATATGCACATTTTAAATTCTTAAAATGGAAAATATTTATTTCTTGCTCATGTTACATGTCTATGCAGGTAAGTTATTCATCTTATTCACTTGGAAGCAGTCCTCAGTATGGGAAGTTGGCAGATAAATATCCCAGGTTTCTCACTCCTCAGTTGGTGTAACTAAGAGATGTGTTTCCTCACTGTCTCTCAGAGATCCTCAGTGGGATTAAACTACAACTGCCACACTGATGACTGGTTTGATAATGTTAAATTTCTCAGTTTACTTTTCTTCCATCTTATTTTTCCACTTCCCTGACACTGTTTACTGAGATCACCTTCCAAATAAACTATTTGCACTCAAATCCTTTTCTCATTGTCTGTTTCTTTGGAAACCTAATTCAAAGCAGTTCCCCTTCTGGGTGAAAAATTACAAAAAAACACCCCTTATGAGAAGACAAATTAGAAAAGTCATGCTTCCTTCAGCTTTATGCAGCTTTTTACCAGATGATTGTTTAGTGAGCAAAGTACAGGGTAGATTTTAGTCCACCCTTTCCTCATTGGAAGGGAGCCCTTCTTATGGAAATATCCTACGAATTGTACACATTGATTTTGTCGGGTATGTTCTTTTTCATTAGATAATTACTTGACTGACACCCTTGCTGTTTTCAGTTTTCTGCTCAAACATCATAGGTTAAATGAGACCTTCTCTGTCAAATCGCTAATACAGTAAAACCATTAATTATTGTTTATGAATCAGTGTAGATCCATGCCTTTGTCCATCTTTTCTCTTATGTACAATATAATACCTAAAGTACTACTCAAATTCTGCCCTCTGGGTTGGGGGTGAGGTAGGGGTGGGGTGAGGTGTGGTGGTTCCTTCCATTATCTTCTCCAGTGCTACACAGCTGGTGCCAACATATCATGTAGGACTATCTGCTAAACAGCTCAATTATTTTTTTTAGTAAACAGGTTATAGGGAGCATCTCAGGAAGCACTATGATGTTTAAAGAGAAACTGGATCTGTTGAGTGGATGCTAAAGCCCAAGTGGCAGAAGTTGCTCACTTTACAACTTAAATCATTCCAGAGAGCCTTTTCTTTCTGGGATTCCTCCAAAGAAGGCAGCATTACTGGTCACTTCATAAATAGATTGAAGTAAATGAAAATGCACAATATATTGTCTACAAAATAAAAAAAATCCAACAAAGATTGTGTATGTTTCTTACTGGAAGAGATATAAAGTGCAACAACTCATCATTCATGAGGTTGAGATTTACTGCTTTGAACCAATTAGGGGACTGGATTTAACTGATTTGTTGTGGGTTTGCCCAGATAGAGAATTTACAGGTGCTTCAACCCAAGTATATCCATTCTGATGGAAAACCTCAAGGCAACCCTATCCAATTATGAGCTGCAAAACTCAAATTCCCCTTTCACTTTCCAGTCCTCTCTCTTATTTAAGTATTTGCTTTACATGATTCCCTGTGAATTGCAAAGTGAATATATTTGAGTAACTGCAATAGTCCACTAGGACTGCCATAACAAAACACTGCATGAATTAAACAGAAATTTTTTTTCACAATTCTAGAGACGAGAAGTCCAAGATCAAGGTGTTGGCAGAGTCAGTTTTTCCTGCAGCTTCTTTCCTTGGCTTTTTGATAACCATCTTCTTACTGTATCCTCACATGTCCTTTTCTTTGTGTGTGTGCATTCCTGTGTCTACAAGGACATCAGTCCTATTGAGTTAAGGCCCCATCCTTATGATCACATTTAACCTTAATTGAATCTTTTTCAATTGACTTATAGTTGACTTAAAACATTATGTTAGCTTTAGGTGTACAGAATAAGTGATTCAGTATTTTTACAGATTGTACTCCATTAAAAGTTATAACAAGATAATGGCTATAATTCCCTGTGCTATACAATATATCCTGGTTACTTATCTATTTTATATATAGTAGTTTGTATCTCTTAGCCCTATACCCCTATCTTGCCCCTCCCTCATTTCCTCTCCCCACTGGTGTCCAGTAGTTTGTTTTCTATAACTGTGAGTTTGTTTTTGTTTTGTTAAATACATTTGTTTGTTTTATTTTTTATGTTCCATATATGAGTGATATCATACAGTATTACTCTTTTTCTGTCTGACTTATTTCACTAAAGCATAATATTCTCCAGGCCCAACCACATACTACAATTTAACTCTTTTTTAGGGCTGTGTAATGTTCCATGGTGTGTGTGTGTGTGTGTGTGTGTGTGTGTGTGTGTGTGTGTGTGTATACCACATCTTCTTTATCCATTCATCTGTTGATGGACATATACTTGGTTTGTTTCTATATCTTACTGCTATGAACATTGGGGTGCATGTATCTTTTAGAATTAGGGTTTTAGTTTTTTTCTGAATATATACCCAGGAGTAGAATTGCTGGATAATATGGTAGCCCTATTTTTAGTTTTGTTAGGAACCTCCATATTGCTTTTCATAGTAGCTGCACTGATTTACATTCCCACCAATAGTGCATGAGTGTTCTCTTTTCTCCATATCCTCACCAACACTTATTTGTAGACTTTTTGTGATAGCCATTCTGTCAGGTGTGAGATGATATCTCATTGGTATTTTGATTTTCATTTCTCTAATCATTAGCAATGTTGAGCATCTTCTCATGTGCCTGTTGGCCATCTGTATGTCTTCTTTGGAAAAATGTCTATTCATCTCTTCTGCCCATTTTTTGATTGGGTTGTTTGCTTTTTTGATATCGAGTTATATAAGCTGTTTATATATTTTGGTTATTAAACACTTGTCAGTCATATCACTTGCAAATATTTTCTCCCATTCAGTAGGTTGTCTTTTCATTTTGTCCATGGTTTCCCTTGTTGTGTAAAAGCTTTTAAGTTTAATTAGGTCCCGTTTGTTTGTTTTAGCTTTTATTTCTTTTGCATTAGGAGACAAATCCAAAAAAATACTGCTAAGATTTATGTCAGTGTTCTGCCTATGTTCTCTTCTAGGAGTTTTATGGTTTCACATCTTGCAACTAGGTTTCTAATCCATTTTGAGTTTATTTTTCTATATAGTGTGAGGAAATGCTCTAATTTGATGTTTTACATGTAGCTGTCCAGTTTTCCCACACCCATTTGTTGAAGAGACTGTCTTTTCTCCATTGTATACTCTTGCCTCCTTTGTCATAGATTAATTGTATGGGTTTATTTCTGGGATATCTATTCTGTTTCATTGATCTATATGTCTAGTTTTGTGCCAGCACCATGCTGTTTTGATTACTGTAGCTTTGTAGCATAGTCTGAATATTGGGAGGGTGATGTCTCCAGCTATGTTCTTCTTTCTCAAGATTGCTTTGGCTATTCAGATCTTTTGTAGTTCCATATTTTAGAATTATTTTCTCCAGTTCTTTGAAAATTTTATGAATATTTTGATAGGGATTGCATTAAGTCTATAGATTGTATTGTGTAGTATGGTCATTTTAACAATACTAATTCTTCCAATCCAAGAGCACTCAATATTTTTCCATTTCTTTGCATCATCTTCAACTTCCTTCATCAATGTTTTGTACTTTTAAATGTATAGAATCTTTCACCACATTTGTTAAGTTTATTACTATGTATTTTATTTTTTTATGTGATTTTAAACAAGATCTTTTGTTATCCCTTTCTGGCAGTTAATTATTAGTGTATAGAAAAGCAACAGATTTCTGTATATTAATCTTGTATCCTGCAAATTTGCTGAATTCATTTATCAGTTCTAATAGCTTTGTCTGGAGAATTTAGAGTTTTCTATATAAAGTATCATGTCATCTGCAAATATGACAGTTTTACTTCTTTTCTTCCCTTCCAATGAGGATGCCTTTTATTTCTTTGTCTTGTCTGATTTCTGTAGCTAGAATTTCCAATATTATGTTAAATAGAAGTAGAGAGAGTGGGCATCCTTGTCTTGTTCCTGAAATTAGAGGAAATGTTTTGAGCTTTTCACCATTGATTATGATCTTGGCTGTGGGCTTGTCATGAATGACGTTTAATATGTTGAGATATATTTCCTCTATACCCACTTTGATGAGAGTTTTTATCATGAATGGATGTTGAATTTTGTTAAATGCTTTTTCTGCATCTACTGGGATGATCATGTGATTTTATCCTTCCTTTTTGTTAATGTGATGCTTCACATTGAATTATCTGAGAATATTGAAACATCCTTGCATCCTCGGAATAAATCCAACTTGATCATGATGTAAGACGCTTTTTATGTATTGTTGGATTTGGTTTGCTAATATTTTGTTGAGAATTTTTGCATCTATATTCATCAATGATATTGTCCTGTAAGTTTCTTTTTTTTGTCATATCTTTGTCTAGTTTGGGTATCAGGGTAATAGTGGCCTTGTAGAATGAGTTTTGGTGTTCCTCCTCTTCAATTTTTTGAAGTAATTTGAAAGGGATATGTACTAGTTCTTCTTTATATGTTTGGTAGAATTCCCCTGTGAAGCCGTCTGGTCCTGCACTTTTGTTTGCTGGGAGTTTTTAAAGTACAATTTCAATTTCACTACTAGTGATTGATCTCTTCAAATTGTCTATTTCTTCTTGATTCAATCTTGGAATATTGTATTTTTCAGGAAATGTGGCCATTTCTTCTAGTTTGTCCAATTTGTTGGCATTTAAATGTTTGTAATATTCTCATGATTTTTTGTATCTCTGTGGTATCAAAGTTCTTTCATTTCTTATTTGGTTTATTTGGGTTCTCTTTCTTCTTGCTGAGTCTGGCTAAATGTTTATCAATTTAGTTTATCTTTTCAAAGAATTAGCTCTTGGTTTTACTAATATTTTCTATTGTCTTTTATCTCTACTTTACTCATTTCCTCTCTGATCTTCATTGTTTCCTTCTTTCTGTTTATTTTGGGCTTTCTTTCTCTATACTCCTTTGTCTAAGTCCTATAGGTAGTACCCTAGGTTGTTTACTTGAGATTTTTCTTGTTTCTTGAGGAAGGCTTGTATTGCTCTATACTTCCTTCTTAGCACTGCTTTTGCTCCATTTTGTAGATTTTGGAGGTTTTTTTTCCCCATTGTCATTTGTCTTGAGGCATTTTCTGATTTCCTCTTTGTTTCTTTATTGATCTATTGGATTTTCAGTAGCATGTTGTTTAGTCTCCATGTGTTTATTATTTTCCCATTGTTCTTTATGTAATTGATTTCTATTTTCATATAGTTATGCTCAGAAAAAAATTCTTGATATCATGTCTATCCTCTTAAATTTGTTAAGATTTGTTTTGTGGCCTAGTATGTGATCTATCCTGGAGAGCATTCCATGTACAGCAGAATGTGTATTCTGCTGTTTTTGAATATAATGTCCTGTAGACATCTATTAAGTTTAACTAGTCTACTGTGCCATTTAAGAGCACTGGTGGTTGCATTATTGTTTTTCTGTCTGGATGATCTGTCCATTGATGTAAATGTAGTGTTGAAGTCCCCTACTATTATTGTATTATTATCTATTTCTCCCTTTATGTCTATTAGTATGTGCTTTATATATGTAGGTTCTCCTATATTAGGTACATACATGTTAACAAATGTAATATCCTCTTCTTGTATTGATTCCTTTACCATTATATAATGCCCTTCTTTGTGTTTTGTTATAGTCTTTGTTTTAAAGTCTGTTTTATCTAATATGAGTATTGCAACCCCCATTTTCTTGTAATTTCTGTTTGCAAGAAGTATCTGTTTCCAACCCCTCCCTTCACTTTAAGTCTCTCTCTGTGTTTAGCTCTAAAGTCAGTCTCTTCTAAGCAGTATATAGAAGAGTCTGGTCATTTTATCCAATCAGCTACCCTATGTCTTTTGATTAGAGAATTTAGTCCATCACTATCTAAAGTAATTATTGATAAGTATGTATTTATTGCTATTTTATTACTTGATTTCCAGTTATTTCCATAGTTCTATGTTCATTTCTTCTTCTTTTTGTTTCTTCCCTTTTGGGTTGATGCTTTTTTTTAGTAGTATGCTTATGTTCCTTTTTTTTTTTGGTTTTTGTGTATCTATTGTAAAGTTTTGATTTGTGGTTACCATGGGGTACAAATATGTTGAGCTATAACTATATCTACTTGTTTCAAAGTGATAATTATTTAAGTTCAAGCACATTCTAAAAGTTCTACATTTTTTATTCCCTTCCCCCACATTTGACATCTTCATATTTATCCTTTAACTCTTTACTGTAGCTATAGTTGCCTTTACAACATTTTTGTCTTTTAATATTTTTACTGGCTTATTTAAGTAGTTGATCCTGTCCTTACTATATATTTGCCCTTCCTAGTGGGATTGTCCCTTTCCTCTAGATTCTTACTTCTTTTCCACTTAGAGAAGACCCTTCAACCTTTCTTTTAGGGTAGGTTCAATCTTTCTGGGTAGAGTATCCTGTGCTATAGGTTCCTCCCTTTCAGCACTTTGAATATATCATGCCACTCCACTTTGGCCTGAAAAGTTTCTGCAGAGAAATCAGGTGAGTTCCTTATGGGAATTCCCTTGTAACTGACTCTTTGTTTTTGCCTTGCTACCTTTAGAATTCTCTTTATCTTTAAACTTTGCCATTTTCATTATGATATGTCTTGGTGTGGGTCTGTTTGGGTTCATCTTGTTTGGGACCCTCTGTACCTGGATATATGTTTCCTTCCTCATGTTTGGGAGGTTTTCAGCCATAATTTCCTCAAATACATTTTTCTTTTTTTTGTTATGTTCTTCCATAAAGATAAATACACAAACAAATAAAACCTATTTTTTGGAAGTATAGTTGATTTACAATGCTGTGTTAGTTTCTGCTGTACAGCAAAGTGATTCAGTTACAATAAGTATGCATTCTTCTTAATATTCTTTTCCATTATGGTTTATCACAGGATATTGAATATAGTTCTCTGTGCTATACAGTAGGACCTTGTTGTTTATTCATTGTATATAAAATAGTTTGCATCCACTAACCCCAAACTCCTAATCCATCCCTCCCCTACCCACCCTTGGCAGCCACAAGTCTGTTCTCCATGTCTGTGAGTTTGTTTCTGTTTTATAATCAGTTCACTTGTATCATATTGTAGATTCCACATATAAGTGATACCATATAGTATTTGTCTTTCTCTTTTTGACTTATTTCACTTAGCATGATAATCTGTATGTCTATCCATGTTGCTGCAAATGGCATTATTTCATTCTTTTTTATGTTTGAGTAGTATTCTATTGTATATATGTACCACATCTTCTTTATCCATTCATTTGTCAATGGACATTTAGGTTGTTTCCATGTCTTGTCTATTGTGAATAGTGCTGGTATGAGCATAGGGGTGCATTTATCTTTTTGAATTATAGTTTTATCCAGATATATGCCCAGGATTGTATTGCTGGATCATACGGCAACTCTATTTTTAGTATTTTGAGGAACCTCCATACTGTTTTCCCATAGTGGCTTCACCAACTTACATTCCCACCAGCAGTGTAGGAGGGTTCCCTTTCCTCCACACCCTCTCCAGAATTTGTTATTTGTAGATTTTTTTAATGATCACCATTCTGACTGGTATGAGGTGGTACCTCATTGTAGTTTTGATTTGCATCTATCTAGTAATTAGCAATGTTGAGCATTCTTTCATGTACATGTTGGCCATTTGTATGTCTTCTTTGGAGAAATGTCTATTTATATCTTCTGTGCATTTTTTGTTTGGCTTGTTTCTCTGTTGTTTAGTTGTACAAGCTATTTGTACATTTTGGAAATTAAGCCCTTGTCAGTTGCATCATTTGCAAATATCTTTTCTCAGTCTGCAAGTTATGTTTTTGTTTTGTTTATGGTTTCATTTGCTGTACAGAAGCTTGTAAGTTTACTTAGGTCCCATTTGCTTACTCAAATACATTTTTCAATCCCCTTCTCTCTCTCTTCTCCTTCTGGGACCCCTATAATGTGAATGTTGGTATGCTTAATGTTATTCCAGAGATTTCTTAAATTGCTTGCACTTAAATTTTTTTTCCCTTTTTCTGTGCTGATTGGTTGATTTCTATTATTCTATCTTTCAGTCACTTATACATTCTTCTGTATCACTTATTCTGCCATTAATTCTTTCTAGTGTATTTTTTATTCCAGCTATTGAATTCTTCATTTCTGATTGGGCCTTTTTTATATTTTCTAGTTCCTTGCTGTAATGTTCATTGTTTACATTAATTCTTTTCCCTGATTAAGTTAACATTTTTATTACCAATGTTTTGAATTATTTATATGATAAATTGCTTATTTTGGTTTCATTATGTTTTTCAGGGGTTTTCTCTTGCTCTTTCAATTGAGAGCAGTTCCTGTGAATTTTCATTTTGCTTACTTTCTCTGCCTCTATGAATTTAGGTGAAAGAGTTACCTATTGCATTCTTGAAGGGGTTTTCTTCTGTGGGAGCATTTGTATACAGACTGTGTGTGCCCAATGCCTTTGGTGGGATAGCTGGATTTGACATGAAAGCAATTCACATATTTCCTCAGGGTGTGCTGGCAGCTATTACCTTGATAGGGGGTGGAGCTGGAGCTAGAGAGCCTAGAGCTAGCTCTGGGTGTGAGGCAGGACTTCCCTGCTGCTCCGTGGCCATCACCACTTTATTGGGTGTGGGGTCTGATCCCACGTTCCTGGAGCAGAAGCTCTGAGGATTAGGCCCTGTGCTGGCTCTGTTCCCTTTAAGTGTGTGTTTTCCCCCTTCTTCACCCTGAGACACTTGCCCCAGAGTTGGGGAGTGCTGAAGGAAGGAGGGTCTATTTGGACTCTCAGCTCATGTTGTGTACAGACAGAGGTACAAGCTACTTCTGGTGCACTGCCTGTGCATGTGTCTGTACTTTTATCCCTCACTCTGCTCAGACGCAACCTCAGGTGCAAGTACCCTTTGTCCCTCACAGTCAATCACTTCCCCCGAACTCCTCTTCCCCCACCCTCTTGTGAAACCACTCCACAGGGTAGGACGGGCCACATGGACTCTCAGCATGTATTGGAGAGTAGGCTGTGATGGAGTGGCCACCATCGGAGATCTGAACTTCTGAGGCCCTGCTTGAGTAAGCACCAACAGTGGCTGCTGCCACATCCAGACACTGCCTTGGGTCCAGGTTGTCTCTGTGCCTCATGGTTGGGTGTTTTTCCCAGTCATGACTCCCCCAAATGCAGTGCTATACAGTGGCATGGAGTGAGTGGGGCTGGAGTGTTGACTCAGCTTGGGCTGGCACACATGATGGGATGGTGGCAGGAAACCCAGAAGTTGCTAAAGCAGACGTCTCTGTGCCCTTCCTCAGGGGAAAGCCAGCAGTGCATGCTCCTCATGTGTGGAGTCCAGGCTTCCCTCCATTCTTCCCTTAGTCCCAGTGGTGCTCCAATCAGTCAAGGGATCTTGTTTCCCAAACATAGGACTCAGGACTGGCATGCTCATTCTGTGGCTTAAACTGCTCACTCCCAAGGGTTGGTGTCCACTGGTGTACTCTCCCTCTTCCTATGAGTCCCCTCCCAGGGGCGCAGGTCTTAACCCAATCACTTTTCTTCCCTTCTGACCCAATTATGTGTGTGTCTTTCTTACAGCCTTGGTTGTACAGGAATACTTCTGCCAGTTTCCAGTTTGTTTCCAGTGAGAATTGTTCCATGTGTAGATATATTTTTCATGTGTTCATGGGGGGAAGTAAGGTCCACACTCTCTTACTCTGCCATCTTGATTGATCTTCTTTTAATTGCCATTTTAAAGGCCCTGTATCCAAATACAGTCACATTGTGGGCTAGGGTTTGAACATATGATTTTGGGGGTGACACAATTCAATCCATAGCAGTAAGTAAAGAGCTCTCAATTGTATGTATTCCCTTAGTTTTGTGTCAGTTCCTTTGTTCTGGAATGATGTTTGACATGTTCATGTGCATAACTACCCTTGCATAATGTTAAAATTAATTTTTAAAATAATTATGAGTTATTTTTACATAATCATTTAATGCACAACTATAGATTCTGTTATGGACTAAATTTTTTTCCTTCCCCCTAAATTTATATATTGAAGTCCTAACACTGAATATTTCAGAATGTGACTGTTTGGAGATAGCACCTTTAAAGAGGTATTTGAGTTAAAAGATGTCATTGGGATAGGATTTAATCCAACAGAACTGGTGTATTTTTAAGAAAAGGAGGTTGGGACACAGACACATACAGAGGGAATATTGTGTGAAGACACAGGGAGAAGAAAGCCATCTACAAGCAAAGAAGAATGGGTTAATAAGTAAACAACCCCGCCAACACCTCAAACTCAGACTTTTGTTAGAAAATGAATTTCTGTTGTCTAAACTACCCAGTTTGTAATATTGTGTTTTGGCTGCCCTAGCAAACGAATACAGGTACCTAGTTTCTATATATTTTTTCACATTTGACCCAGGCCCCTGTTCCTTTTCTGACCCAATTATTGTCTGCAAATTTATATGCTATGGGATAGGGATTCACATCTCTGAATCAATCAGATACTTGATGTCAACTGCTCTTTTGGGATGGTTTGCCCAGATGACAACCTTGCAGAAACCCCAACTGAAACACACCAGATTGGGTGCAAACCTTAGAGATTCTGTGCAATTTCTTCTTTGCATACTGGGTCAATTCATCCCAAATGTCCTAGTAACCCAGTAAAGACAGAAATCTCCCAGAAAAAACTCAATTCCCCTGTCACTTCCCAGATAAACCCTCTCATTTAAAGTCTTGTTTTCCATGATTGATAATGAAAGAAAATGTGAAGTGCATTTTTGGGAACTGAGGATCTCTCTCAATTTTACTGACTCACTTATGTCTTAGCCATTTCTTTTGACTAATTTCCTTAGGAAAATGTGAATTGCTTCTTCTCTGTGCCTAATTGGGCTTCCTCTTTTTAAAAATGAGTATCTTTAAAAAAGAACATACAGACAGTGACGTTACCAAATCACAAGTGTTCAGGTGGATGAACTGACCATTTAAGTCAATATACATTGAATTAATTCCAGTATCTAAGTCCTCTGTGTCTCATATCACTATCACTATTCCCACTCTCCATTCTAACACTGTAGGTTAGTTTTCCCTGTTTTTGTAATTTTTATCAATTGAATCATAAAGTATGTGCATTCTTGTTACTGACTTTTCTTTTTTGTTTTTCTTTTTTTTTTTTTTTTTGCAGTATGCTGGCCTCTCACTGTTGTGGCCTCTCCCGTTGTGGAGCACAGGCTCCGGACGCACAGGCTCAGAGGCCATGGCCCACGGGCCTAGCCACTCCATGGCATGTGGGATCTTCCCAGACAGGGGCATGAACCTGTGTCCCCTGCATCGGCAGGCGGACTCTCAACCACTGCGCCACCAGGGAAGCCCTTGTTACTGACTTTTTTGGTTCAACACTATATATGTGAAATTTTTCCACGTTGTTGCATATGGGGACACTTTGTCCTCTTTTTAATTCTTCATAGTATTCCATTATGTGAATCTCCTGCAAGTAAACTTACTCGTTGGTTCATTTCACTCTTAATGGCCATTAGGGTCATTTCTATTTTCTGAATTATGAATAATTGTTCTATGGACATTTTTACATTTGCATTCTGGTGCATGTATGCACCCATTTCTGTTGGTCATATTCTCATGAGTGGAGCTTTGGTTCAAAATTTATGTATATGTTCATTTTTAATAGAGGCTCATGAACAGTTTTACAATGTAATTTTACCAATGTGGATATCCTTTTTACAAAGAGCCTTGATAAACTTTTTTCCCATTTTCCTATTAGGTTGTCTATCTCTTACTAATTTCTAGGAATTTTCTATATATTATGGACACAGGCACCTTTGTCCATAATATATATTATCAGTTAAATCTATTTCAAATGTTATAGTAATACTCTGGCTTGCATTTTCGTTCTCTCTTTTTTTTAATTAATTAATTTATTTATTTATGGTTGTGTTAGGTCTTCATTTCTGTGTGAGGGCTTTCTCTTTTCTCTAGTTGTGGCAAGCGGGGGCCAGTCTTCATCGCAGTGTGCGGGCCTCTCACTATCGCGGCCTCTTTCGTTGCGAAGCACAGGCTCCAGACGCGCAAGCTCAGTAATTGTGGCTCATGGGCCCAGCTGCTCTGCGACATGTGGGATCCTCCCAGACCAGGGCTTGAACCCTTGTCCGCTGCATTGGCAGGCAGATTCTCAACCACTGCGTCACCAGGGAAGCCCGCATTTTCGTTCTCTTAATGGTATGTTTTGATTAAAAGAAGTTTTTCATTTTAGTGTAGTCCAATTTATCAATCACTTCCTTTATGGCTACCGCTATTTTTCCATTTTATAAATATTTTCCTATCACAATGTCATGAAGATATTTTTTGATATTATATTCCAAATGCTTTTTAGTTTTACATTTCACATTTAGAGGTTAGAGGCTCCTGTTAGGGATCACCAGGGACAAACCAATAGCCTAATAAAATCTGATTATTGACCCACCACAAAGGAGGGGCATTTTAGAAGGCCTGTAGAATGTCATTTGACAAGACAGAGGAAGGAAATGTTTTTGTATGGTTTGGATTACTGCTGAAGTATTCTGAGGACAGTCTAAAGGAAGAATGGATCAGTTCTAGAGTGGTTGTTATTTCTGAGATTAGATTAGAAGCAACACAGATTATTAAGGGTTTGGTTACTGGCAAGAGGTGAGAGAAGTTCAGCATTTGGGTTTCCCTAGTAAGAAATAATAGAAAATCTAACCTGGGGGTATCAATAGTAAGAAAGTAGCACTCTCTCAAAGAGGTGATTTTTATGGCATATTACAGCTATTGTATGATCTTTGAAAAAACCGTTTCCTTTTAACCACAGCTGACTTCATCATGTCTACCCTCCCAGAGTGATTAACAACAGGCTGTCATTTTTTTTTTTGACTACCCAATTGGCTCAACACCATTAACTGAAAGAACATTTCTTATCCCACTATTCTGATGTGTTATATTTAAGATAAATCAGATGACTTTATGTTGGTATGTTTCTGGGCTCTAGATTGTTTATTCTGTTTCACTGATATATTGTTACGAAAAATACCACATCATCATCTGTTTTTTTCCTTACATCTTTATTGGAGTATAATTGCTTTACAATGGTGTGTCTTTTTTCTGCTTTATAACAAAGGGAATCAGTTATACATACACATATATTCCCATATCTCTTCCCTCTTGCATCTTCCTCCCTCCCACCCTCCCTATCCCACCTCTCTAGGTGGTCACAAAGCACTGAGCTGATCTACCTGAGCTATGCGGCTGCTTCCCACTAGCCATCGACCTTACGTTTGGTAGTGTATATAGGTCCATGCCTCTCTCTCGCTTTGTCACAGCTTACCATTCCCCCTCCCCATATCCTCAAGTCCATTCTCTAGTAGACCTGTGTCTTTATTCTTGTCTTAGACCTAGGTTCTTCATGACATTTTTTTCCTTAAATTCCATATACATGTGTTAGCATACGGTATTTGTCTTTCTCTTTCTGACTTATGACACTCTGTATGACAGACTCCAGGTCCATCCACCTCATTACAAACAGCTCAATTTCGTTTCTTTTTATGTCTGAGTAACATTCCATTGTATATATGTGCCACGTCTTCTTTATCCATTCATCCGATGATGGACACTTAGGTTGTTTCCATCTCTGGGCTATTGTAAATAGAGCTGCAATGAACATTTTCGTACATGACACTTTTTGAATTATGGCTTTCTCAGGGTTTATGCCCAGTAGTGGGATTGCTGGGTCATATGGTAGTTCTATTTGTAGTTTTTTAAGGAACCTCCATACTATTCTTCATAGTGGCTGTACCAATTCACATTCCCACCAGCAGTGCAAGAGTGTTCCCATTTCTCCACACCCTCGCAAGCATTTATTGTTTCTAGAATTTTTGATGATGGCCATTCAGACTGGTGTGAGATGATATCTCATTGTAGTTTTGATTTGCATTTCTCTAATGATTAATGATGTTGAGCATTCTTTCATGTGTTTGTTGGCCGTCTGTATATCTTCTTTGGAGAAATGTCTATTTATGTCTTCTGCCCATTTTTGGAATTGTTTGTTTGTTTTTTTGTTATTGAGCTGCATGTGCTGCTTATAAATTTTGGAGATTAATCCTTTGTCAGTTGCTTCATTTGCAAATATTTTCTCTCATTCTGTTGGTTGTCTTTTGGTCTTGTTTATGGATTCCTTTCCTGTGCAAAAGCTTTGAAGTTTCATTAGGTTCCATTTGTTTATTTTTGTTTTTATTTCCATTTCTCTAGGAGGTGGGTCAAAAAGGATCGTGCTGTGATTTATGTCATAGAGTGTTCTGCCTATGTTTTCTTCTAAGAGTTTGATAGTGTCTGGCCTTACATTTAGGTCTTTAATCCATTTTGAGTTTATTTTTGTGTATGGTGTTAGGGAGTGATAAAATCTCATACTTTTATGTGTACCTGTCCTGTTTTCCCAGCACCACTTATTAAATAGGCTGTCCTTTCCCCACTGTACATTCTTGCCTCCCTTATCAAAGATAAGGTGACCGTAGGTGCATGGGTTTATCTCTGGGATTTCTATCCTGTTCCATTGATCTATCTTTCTGCTTTTGTGCCAGTTTCATACTGTCTTTGTCACTGTAGCTTTGTAGTATAGTCTGAAGTCAGGAAGCCTGATTCCTTCAGCTCCGTTTTTCGTTCTCAAGATTGCTTTGGCTATTCAGGGTCTTTTGTGTTTCCATACAAATTGTGAATTTTTTTCTTCTAGTTCTTTGAAAAATGCCACTGGTAGTTTGATAGGGATTGCATTGAATCTGTAGATTGCTTTGGGTAGTAGAGTCATTTTCACAATGTTGATTCTTCCAATCCAAGAACGTGGTATATCTCTCCATCTATTTGTATCATCTTTAATTTCTTTCATCAGTGTCTTATAATTTTCTGCATACAGGTCTTTTGTCTTCTTTGGTAGGTATATTCTGAGATATTTTATTGTTTTTGTTGCAGTGGTAAATGGGAGTGTTTTCTTGATTTCACTTTCAGATTTTTCATCATTAGTGTATAGGAATGCCAGTGATTTCTGTGCATTAATTTTGTATCCTGCTATTTTTCCAAATTCATTGACTAGCTCTAGTAGTTTTCTGGTAGCATCTTTAGGATCTCTATGTATAGTATCATGTCATCTGCAAATAGTGACAGCTTTACTTCTTCTTTTCCGATTTGGATTCCTTTTATTTCCTTTTCTTCTCTGATTGCTGTGGCTAAAACTTCCAAAACTATGTTGAATAACAGTGGTGAGAGTGGGCAACCTTGTCTTGTTCCTCATCTTAGTGGAAATGCTTTCAGTTTTTCCCCATTGAGGATGATGTTGGCTGTGGGTTTGTCATATATGGCCTTTATTATGTTGAGGAAAGTTCCCTCTATTCCTACTGTCTGGAAGGTTTTTATCATAAATGGGTGTTGGATTTTGTCAAAAGCTTTATTTGCATCTATTGAGATGGTCCTATGTTTTTTCTCCTTCAATTTGTTAATTTGGTGTATCACATTGATTGATTTGCATATATTGAAGAATCCTTGGATTCCTGGAATAAATTCCACTTGATCATGGTCTATGATCCTTTTAATGTGCTGTTGGATTCTGTTTGCTGGTATTTTATTGAGGATTTTTGCATCTATGTTCATCAGTGATATTGGCCTGTAGTTTTCTTTCTTTGTGACATCCTTGTCTGGTTTTGGTGTCAGGGTGATGGTGGCCTCCTAGAATGAGTTTGGGAGTGTTCCTCCCTCTGCTATATTTTGGAAGAGTTTGAGAAGGATAGGTGTTAGCTCTTCTCTAAATGTTTGATAGAATTCGCCTGTGAAGCCATCTGGTCCTGGGCTTTTGTTTGTTGGAAGAATTTAAATCACAGTTTCAATTTCAATGCTTGTGATTGGTCTGTTCATATTTTCTATTCCTTCCTGGTTCAGTCTTGGCAGGTTGTGCTCTTCTAAGAATTTGTCCATTTCTTCCAGGTTTTCCATTTAATTGGCATAGAGTTGTTTGTAGTGATCTCTCATGATCTTTTATATTTCTTCAGTGTCAGTTGTTACTTCCCCTTTTTCTAATTCTATTGATTTGAGTCTTCTTTCTTTTTTTCTTGATGAGTCTGGCTAATGGTTTATAAATTTTGTTTAACTTCTCAAAGAACCAGCTTTTAGTTTTATTGATCTTTGCTATTGTTCCCTTCATTTCTTTTGCATTTATTTCTGATCTTATTTTTATGATTTCTTTCCTTCTGCTACCTTTGGGGTTTTTTTGTTCTTCTTTCTCTAATTGCTGTAGGTGCAAGTTTATGTTGTTTATTCTAGATGTTTCCTGCTTCTTAAGGTAGGACTGTATTGCTCTAAAGTTCCCTCTTAGAAGTGTTTTTTGTTGCATCCCGTAGGTTTTGGGTTGTCATCTCTCCATTGTCATTTGTTTCTAGGTATTTTTTTTATTTCCTCTTTGATTTCTTCAGTGATCACTTCATTAATAATTATTGTATTGTTTAGCCTCCATGTGTTTTTATTTTCTACAGGTCTTTTCCTGTAATTGATATGTAGTCTCATAGCATTGTGGTTGGAAAAGATACTTGATACAATTTCAATTTCCTTAAATTAACCAGGTCTTCATTTGTGACCCAAGATATGATCTGTCCTGGAGAATTTTCCATGAGCACTTGAGCAAAATATGTATTCCGTTGTTTTTGGATGGAATGTCCTATAAATATCAATTATGTCCATTTTGTTTAATGTATATTTTAAAGCTTGTGTTTCCTTATTTATTTTCATTTTGGATGATCTGTCCAGTGGTGAAAGTGGGGTGTTAAAGTCCCTGACTACACATGTGTTACTGTCGATTTCCCCTTTTATGGCTGTTAGTATTTACCTTATGTATTAAGGTGCTCCTTTGTTAGGTGCATAAATATTTAAAATTGTTATATCTTCTTGGATCGATCCCTTGATCATTATGTAGTGTCCTTCTTTGTCTCTTCTATTAGTCTTTATTTTAAAGTCTATTTTGTCTGATATGAGAATTGCTCGTCCAGATTTCTTTTGGTTTCCATTTGCATGGAATATCTTTTTCAATTCCCTCACTTTCAGCCTGTATTTGTCTCTAGGTCTGAAGTGGGTCTCTTGTAGACAGCATATATATGGGTTTTGTTTTTGCATCCATTCAGCCAGTCTGTGTCTTTTGGTGGGAACATTTAATCCATTTACATTTAAGGTAATTATCGATATGTATGTTCTTATTCCCATTTTCTTAATTGTTTTGAGTTCATTATTGTAGGTCTTTTCCTTCTCTTGTGTTTCTTGCCTAAAGCAGTTCCTTTAGCATTTGTTGTAAAGCTGCTTTAATGTCGCAGAACTCTCTCAGCTTTTGCTTATCTGTAAAGGTTGTAATTTCCCTATCAAATCTGAATGAGATCCTTGCTGGGTAGAGTAATGTTGGTTGTAGGTTTTTCTCCTTCATCAATTTAAATATGTCCTGACAGTCCCTTCTGGTTTGCAGAGTTTCTGCTGATAGGTCAGCTGTTAAGCTTATTGGGATTCCCTTGTATGTTATTTGTTGTTTTTCCCTTGCTGCTTTTAATACGTTTTTTTTTGTATTTAATTTTTGACAATCTGATTAATATGTGGCTTGGCATGTTTCTCCTTGGATTTATCCTGTATGAGACTCTCTTTGCTTCCTGGACTGGATTAACTATTTCTTTTCCCATATTACGGAAGTTTTCAACTATAATCTCTTCAAATATTTTCTAAGTCCCTTTCTTCCTCTCTTCTTATTCTGGAACCCCTATAATTTGAATGTTGGTGCATTTAATGTTGTCCCAGAAGTCTCTGAGACTGTCCTCAGTTCTTTTCATTCTTTTCTCTTTATTCTGTTCTGCAGTAGTTATTTCCACTATTTTATATTCCAGGTCACTTATCTGTTCTTCTCCCTCAGTTATTCTGCTATTGATCCCATCTAGAGTATTTTTAATTTCATTTATTGTGCTGTTCATCATTGCTTGTTTCATCTTCAGTTTTTCTAGGTCCTTGTTAAATGTTTTTTGCATTTTCTCCATTCTATTTCCAAGATTTTGGATCATCTTTACTATCATTATTCTGAATTCTTTTTCAGGTAGGCTGCCTATTTCCTCTTCATTTGTTAGGTCTGTTGGGTTTTTATCTTGCTGCTTCAACTGCTGTGTGTATTTCTGTCTTCTCAATTTGCTTATCTTACTGTGTTTAGGGTGTCCTTTTTGCAGGCTGCAGGTTTGTAGTTCCCGTTGTTTTTGCTGTCTCTCCCCAGTGGCTAAGGTTGGTTCAGTGGGTTGTGTAGGCTTCCTGGTGGAGGGGACTAGTGCCTGTGTTCTGGTGGATGAGGTGGATCTTGTCTTTCTGGTGGGCAGGTCCAAGTCTTGTGGTGTGTTTTTGGGTGTCTGTGGACTTATTATGATTTTCGGCAGGTTTTCTGCTAATGGGTTATGTTGTGTTCCTTTCTTGCTAGTTGTTTGGCATAGGGTGTCCAGCACTGTAGCTTGCTTGTCATTGAGTGAAGCTGGGTGCTGGTGTTGAGATGGAGATGTCTGGGAGATTTTCTCCATTTGATATTATGTGGAACTGGGAGGTCTCTTGTGGACCAGTGTCCTGAAGTTGGCTCTCCCACCTGAGGCACAGCATTGACTCCTGGCTGCAGCACCAAGAGCCTTTAACCCACACAGCTCAGAATAAAAGGGAGAAAAGTAGAAAGAAAGAAAGAAAGAAAGAAAGAAAGAAAGAAAGAAAGAAAGAAAGAAAGAAAGAAAGAAAGAAAGAAAGAAAGAAAGAAGGAAAGAAAGAAAGAAAGAAAGAAAGGAAGGAAGGAAGGAAGGAAGGAAGGAAGGAAGGAAGAAATAAATAAAGAAAGAAGAAGAGAAAGAAGGAATGAAAGAAAGAAAGAAGGAAGGAAGGAAGTAAAGAAAGAAAAAAGTGGAAAGAGGGTAAAATAAAATAAAGTAAGATAAAATAAAATAGTTATTAAAATAAAAATAATTATTAAAAAAAATTAAAAAAAACAAATGACGGATAGAACCCTAGGACAAATGGTGACAGCAAACCTATACAGACAAAATCTGACACAGAAGCATACACATACACACTCACAAAAAGAGGAAAAGGGGAAAAAATAATAACTCTTGCTCTCAAAGTCTACCTCCTCAATTTGGGATGATTCGTTGTCTATTCATGTATTCAACAGATGCAGTGTACATCAAGTTGATTGTGCAGGTTAATCCACTGCTTCTGAGGCTGCCTGGAGAGATTTCCCTCTCTTCTTTATTCGCACAGCTCCCGGTGCTCAGCTTTGGATTTGCCCCTGACTCTACGCGTAGGTCACCGGGGGGCGTTTGTTCTTCGCTCAAACAGGACAGGGTTAAAGGAACAGCTGCTTCGGGGACTCTGGCTCACTCAGGCTGGGGAGAGGGAGGGACACAATGCGGGGCGAGCCTGCAGCGGCAGAGGCTGGCATGACGTTGCACCAGCCTGAGGCATGCCGTGCGTTCTCCCGGGGAACTTGTTCCTGGATCCCGGGACCCTGGCAGTGGTGGGCTGCACAGGCTCCCCAGAAGGGAGGTGTGGAGAGTGACCCATGCTCACGCACAGGTTTCTTGGTGGCAGCAGCAGCAGCCTTAGCATCTCATGCCCGTCTCTGTGGTCCATGGTTTTAGCCGCAGCTCATGCCCGTCTCTGGAGCTCCTTTAAGCAGCGCTCTTAATCCCCTCTCCTTGCGCACCAGGAAACAATGTGGGAAGAAAAAGTCTCTTGCCTCTTCGGTAGGTCCAGACTTTTCCCCAGACTCCCCCCCCCCCCCGGCTAGCCGTGGTGCACTAACCCCCTGCAGGCTGTGTTCACGCCGCCAACTGCAGTCCTCTCCCTGCGCTCTGACTGAAGCCCTAGCCTCAGCTCCCATCCCCGCCCGCCCCGGGGGGTGAGCAGACAAGCCTCTGGGGCTGGTGAGTGCCAGTCGGCACCGATCCTCTGTGCAGGAATCTCTCCACTTTGCCCTCCACACCCCTGTTGCTGCGCTCTCCTCCGCGGCTCCGGCTCCGAAGCTTCCCCCCTCCGCCACTCACAGTCTCTGCCCGTGAAGGGGCTTCCTAGTGTGTGGAAACCTTTCCTCCTCCACCGCTCCCTCCCACTGGTGCAGGTCCTGTCCCTATTTTTGTCTCTATTTTTTCTTTTTTCTTTTGCCCTACCCAGGTACGTGGGGAAATTTCTTTCCTTTTGAGAGGTCTGAGGTCTTCTGCCAGCGTTCAGTAGGTGTTCTATAGGAGTTGTTCCATGTGTAGATGTATTTCTGATTTATCTGTGGGGAGGAAGGTGATCTCCATGTCTTACTCTTCTGCCATCTTCCCGATTCCCCCATCCATTTACTTTTAATTTGTGTGTTTCTTTATATTTAAAGTGGGTTTCTTGTATACACATACTTACTGTTAATCTGGATTTATCCTGTGGTTATAACTTTGGGAAACATTTCTGTAAATAGAATTTATGTATGTTTCTGCCAGTAGCCGGTGGGAATCCTTTATCCTATGATATCTCAGTCCCCTATAGAGTTTTTAGCTGAAAGTAGAAATCCCAAACTAAGAATTTATAAGTCTGAGTATACCATTTTATTTCCTTAAGCTCTCAAGTGCAGTTGGAAATAGACATCCAACCCACAAACCTTGTGTTCCTCATTCCAACAGTGTATCATAATAACTCTTCATTACAGTCACCAGTGAAAACTTAAGTAACTATTTGCCACTGTCTTCTATGAACTAACAGTTGTGCATTCTCCAATAATAACAAGATTTTCACTACATTTATACACAATCAGGTCAGATAACCAATCCCACATTCTCAATCTTGAAGTTTTTTTTTTTTTTTTTTTTTTTTTTTTTTCTGCGGAGCGGCTGGGCCCGTGAGCCATGGCCGCTGGGCCTGCACGTCCGGAGCCTGTGCTCCACAACGGGAGAGGCCACAACAGTGAGAAGCCTGTGTACTGCAAAAAAAAAAAAAAAAAAAAAAAAAAAGTTTTTCTGCATCTATTGAGATGATCATATGGATTTCCTCCTTCAATTTGTTAATATGGTTAATCGCACTGACTGATTTGTGTATATTGAAGAATCCTTGCATTCCTGGGATAAACCCCACCTGATCATGGTGTATGATCCTTTTACTGTGCTGTTGGATTCTGTTTGCTAGTATTTTTTTGAGGATTTTTGCATCTATGTTCATCAGTGATATTGGCCTGTAGTTTTCTTTCTTTGTCTGATTTTGGTATCAGGGTGATGGTGGCCTCGTAGAATGAGTCTGGGTGTGTTCCTGCCTCTGCTATATTTTGGAAGAGTTTGCGAAGGATAGGTGTTAGCTCTTCTCTAAATGTGTGATAGAATTCACCTGTGAAGCCATCTGGTCCTGGCTTTCAGTGCTTGTGATTGGTCTGTTTATATTTTATATTTCTTCCTGATTCAGTCTCGGAAGGTTGTGCTTTTCTAAGAATTTGTCCATTTCTTCCAGGTTGTCTATTTTATTGGCATATAGTTGCTTGCAGTAATCTCTCATGATCCTTTGTATTTCTGCAGAGTCAGTTGTTACGTCTGCTTTTTCATTTCTAATTTTATTGATTTGAGTCTTCTCCCTTTTTTTCTTGATGAATCTGGCTAATGGTTTATCAATTTTATTTATCTTCTCAAAGAAGCAGCTTTTAGTTTTATTGATCTTTGCTATTGTTTCCTTCATTTCTTTTTCATTTATTTCTGATCTGATTTTTTTTTAACATCTTTATTGGAGTATAATTGCTTTACAATGGTATGTTAGTTTCAGCCTCACAACAAAATGAATCAGTTATATATATACATATGTTCCCATATCTCTTCCCGCTTGCGTCTCCCTCCCTCCCACCCTCCCTATCCCACCCCTGCAGGCGGTCACAAAGCACCGAGCTGATCTCCCTGTGCTATGCGGCTGCTTCCCACTAGCTATCTACCTTACGTTTGGTAGTGTATATATGTCCATGCCTCTTTATCGCTTTGTCACCGTTTACCCTTCCCCCTCCCCATAGCCTCAAGTCCATTCTCTAGTAAGTCAGTGTCTTTATTCCTGTTTCACCCCTAGGTTTTTCATGACATTTTTTTTCTTAGATTCCATATATATGTGTTAGCATACGGTATTTGTCTCTCTCTTTCTGACTTACTTCACTCTGTATGACAGACTCTAGGTCTATCCACCTCATTACAAATAGCTCAATTTCATCTCTTTTTATGGCTGAGTAATATTCCATTGTATATATGTGCCACATCTTCTTTATCCATTCATCCAATGATGGACACTTAGGTTGTTTCCATCTCTGGGCTATTGTAAATAGAGCTGCAATGAACATTTTGGTACATGACTCTTTTTGAATTATGGTTTTCTCAGGGTATATGCCCAGTAGTGGGATTGCTGGGTCATATGGTAGTTCTATTTGTAGCTTTTTAAGGAATCTCCATACTGTTCTCCACAGTGGCTGTATCAATTTACATTCCCACCAACAGTGTAAGAGGGTTCCCTTTTCTCCACACCCTCTCCAGCATTTATTGTTTATAGATTTTTTGATGATGGCCATTCTGACTGGTGTGAGATGATATCTCATTGTAGTTTTGATTTGTATTTCTCTCATGATTAGTGATGTTGAGCATTCTTTCATGTGTTTGTTGGCACTCTGTATATCTTCTTTGGAGAAATGTCTATGTAGGTCTTCTGCCCATTTTTGGACTGGGTTGTTTGTTTTTTTGTTATTAAGCTGCATGAGCTGCTTATAAATTTTGGAGATCAATCCTTTGTCAGTTGCTTCATTTGCAAATATTTTCTCCCATTCTGAGGGTTGTCTTTTGGTCTTCTTTATGGTTTCCTTTGCTGCGCAAAAGCTTTTAAGTTTCATTAGGTCCCATTTGTTTACTCTTGTTTTTATTTCCATTTCTCTAGGAGGTGGGTCAAAAAGGACCTTGCTGTGATTTATGTCATAGAGTGTTCTGCCTATGTTTTCCTCTAAGAGTTTGATAGTTTCTGGCCTTACATTTAGGTTTTTAATCCATTTTGAGCTTATTTTTGTGTATGGTGTTAGGGAGTGATCTAATTTCATACTTTTACATGTAGCTGTCCAGTTTTCCCAGCACCACTTATTGAATAGGCTGTCCTTTCTCCACTGTACATTTCTGCCTCCTTTGTCAAAGATAAGGTGACCATATGTGCGTGGGTTTATCTCTGGGCTTTCTATCCTGTTCCATTGATCTATCTTTCTGTTTTTGTGCCAGTACCATACCGTCTTGATAACTGTAGCTTTGTATAGTCTGAAGTCTGGGAGCCTGATTCCTCCAGTTCCTTCTTTCGTTCTCAAGATTGCTTTGGCTATTCGGGGTCTTTTGTGTTTCCATACAAATTGCAAACTTTTTTGTTCTAGTTCTGTGAAAAATGCCAGTGGTAGTTTGATAGGGATTGCATTGAATCTATAGATTGCTTTCGGTAGTAGAGGCATTTTCACAATGTTGATTCTTCCAATCCAAGAACATGGTATATCTCTCCATCTATTTGTGTCATCTTTAATTTCTTTCATCAGTGTCTTATAATTTTCTGCATACAGATCTTTTGTCTCCTTAGGTAGGTTTATTCCTAGATATTTTATTCTTTTTGTTGCAATGGTAAATGGGAGTGTTTTCTTGATTTCACTTTCAGATTTTTCATCATTAGTATATAGGAATGCCAGAGATTTCTGTGCATTAATTTTGTATCCTGCCACTTTACCAAATTCATTGATTAGCTCTAGTAGTTTTCTGGTAGCATCTTTAGGGTTCTCTATGTATAGGATCATGTCATCTGCAAACAGTGACAGCTTTACTTCTTCTTTTCCGATTTGGATTCCTTTTATTTCCTTTTCTTCTCTGATTGCTGTGGCTAAAACTTCCAAAACTATGTTGAATAAGAGTGGTGAGAGTGGGCAACCTTGTCTTGTTCCTGATCTTAGTGGAAATGCTTTCAGTTTTTCACCATTGAGGATGATGTTTGCTGTGGGCTTGTCATATATGGCCTTTATTATGTTGAGGAAAGTTCCCTCTATGCCTACTTTCTGCAGGGTTTTTAACATAAATGGATGTTGAATTTTGTCAAAAGCTTTCTCTGCATCTATTGAGATGATCATATGGTTTTTCTCCTTCAGTTTGTTAATATGGTTTATCACATTGATAGATTTGCGTATATTGAAGAATCCTTGCATTCCTGGAATAAACCCCACTTGATCATGGTCTATGATCCTTTTAATGTGCTGTTGGATTCTGTTTGCTAGTATTTGGTTGAGGATTTTTGCATCTATGTTCATCAGTGATATTGGTCTGTAGTTTTCTTTCTTTGTGACATCCTTGTCTGGTTTTGGCATCAAGGTGATGGTGGCCTCGTAGAAGGAGTTTGGGAGTGTTCCTCCCTCTGCTATATTTTGGAAGAGTTTGAGAAGGATAGGTGTTAGCTCTTCTCTAAATGTTTGATAGAATTCGCCTGTGAAGCCATCTGGTCCTGGGCTTTTGTTTGTTGGAAGATTTTTAATCACAGTTTCAATTTCAGTGCTTGTGATTGGTCTGTTCATATTTTCTATTTCTTCCTGATTCAGTCTTGGCAGGTTGTGCATTTCTAAGAATTTGTCCATTTCTTCCAGATTGTCCATTTTATTGGCATAGAGTTGCTTGTAGTAATCTCTCATGATCTCTTTTATTTCTGCAGTGTCAGTTGTTACCTCTCCTTTTTCATTTCTAATTCTATTGATTTGAGTCTTCTCCCTTTTTTTCTTGATGAGTCTGGCTAGTGGTTTATCTATTTTGTTTATCTTCTCAAAGAACCAGCTTTTAGTTTTATTGATCTTTGCTATTGTTTCCTTCATTTCTTTTTCATTTATTTCTGATCTGATTTTTATGATTTCTTTCCTTCTGCTAGCTTTGGGGTTTTTTTGTTCTTCTTTCTCTAATTGCTTGAGGTGCAAGGTTAGGTTGTTTATTCGAGATGTTTCCTGCTTCTTAAGGTGGGCTTGTATTGCTATAAACTTCCCCCTTAGAACTGCTTTTGCTGCATCCCACAGATTTTGGGTCGTTGTGTCTCCATTGTCATTTGTCTCTAGGTATTTTTTGATTTCCTCTTTGATTTCTTCAGTGATCACTTCATTATTAAGTAGTGTATTGTTTAGCCTCCATGTGTTTGTATTTTTTACAGATCTTTTCCTGTAATTGATATCTAGTCTCATGGCGTTGTGGTCAGAAAAGATACTTGATACAATTTCAATTTTCTTAAATTTACCAAGGCTTGATTTGTGACCCAAGATATGATCTATCCTGGAGAATGTTCCATGAGCACTTGAGAAAAATGTGTATTCTGTTGTTTTTGGATGGAATGTCCTATAAATATCAATTAACTCCATCTCGTTTAATGTATCATTTAAAGCTTGTGTTTCCTTATTTATTTTCATTTTGGATGATCTGTCCATTGGTGAAAGTGGGGTGTTAAAGTCCCCTACTATGAATGTGTTACTGTCGATTTCCCCTTTTATGGTTGACAGTATTTGCCTTATGTATTGAGGTGCACCTATGTTGGGTGCATAAATATTTACAATTGTTATATCTTCCTCTTGGATCGATCCCTTGATCATTATGTAGTGTCCTTCTTTGTCTCTTCTAATAGTCTTTGTTTTAAAGTCTATTTTGTCTGATATGAGAATTGCTACTCCAGCTTTCTTTTGGTTTCCATTTGCATGAAATACCTTTTTCCATCCCCTTACTTTCAGTCTGTATGTGTCTCTAGGTCTGAAGTGGGTCTCTTGTAGACAGCAAATATATGGGTCTTGTTTTTGTATCCATTCAGCCAATCTGTGTCTTTTGGTGGGAGCATTTAGTCCATTTACATTTAAGGTAATTATCGATATGTGTGTTCCTATTCCCATTTTCTTAATTGTTTTGGGTTCGTTATTGTAGGTCCTTTCCTTCTTTTGTGTTTCTTGCCTAGAGAAGTTCCTTTAGCAGTTGTTGTAGAGCTGGTTTGGTGGTGCTGAACTCTCTCAGCTTTTGCTTGTCTGTAAAGGTTTTAATTTCTCCATCAAATCTGAATGAGATCCTTGCTGGGTAGAGTAATCTTGGTTGCAGGTTTTTCTCCTTCAACACTTTCAATATGTCCTGCCACTCCCTTCTGGCTTGCAGAGTTTCTGCTGAAAGATCAGCTGTTAACCTTATGGGGATTCCCTTGTGTGTTATTTGTTGTTTTTCCCTTTCTGCTTTTAATATGTTTTCTTTGTATTTAATTTTTGACAGTTTGATTAATATGTGTCTTGGCGTATTTCTCCTTGGATTTATCCTGTATGGGACTCTCTGTGCTTCCTGGACTTGATTAACTATTTCCTTTCCCATATTAGGGAAGTTTTCAACTATAATCTCTTCAAATATTTTCTCAGTCCCTTTCTTTTTCTCTTCTTCTTCTGGAACCCCTATAATTCGAATGTTGGTGCATTTAATGTTGTCCCAGAGGTCTCTGAGACTGTCCTCAGTTCTTTTCATTCTTTTTTCTTTATTCTGCTCTGCAGTAGTTATTTCCACTATTTTATCTTCCAGGTCACTTATCCGTTCTTCTGCCTCAGTTATTCTGCTATTGATCCCCTCTAGAGTACTTTTAATTTCATTTATTGTGTTGTTCATCGTTGCTTGTTTCATCTTTAGTTCTTCTAGGTCCTTGTGAACTGATTCTTGCAATTTGTCCATTCTATTGTCCATTCTATCTCCAAGATTTCGGATCAACCTTACTATCATTATTCTGAATTCTTTTTCAGGTAGACTGCCTATTTCCTCTTCATTTGTTAGGTCTGGTGGGTTTTTATCTTGCTCCTTCATCTGCTGTGTGTTTTTCTGTCTTTTCATTTTGCTTATCTTACTGTGTTTGGGGTCTCCTTTTTTTTTTTTTTTGCAGGCTGAAGGTTCGTAGTTCCTGTTGTTTTTTGTGTCTGTCCCCAGTGGCTAAGGTTGGTTCAGTGGGTTGTGTAGGCTTCCTGGTGGAGGGTACTAGTGCCTGTGTTCTGGTGGATGAGGCTGGATCTTGTCTTTCTGGTGGGCAGGTCCACGTCTGGTGTTGTGTTTTGGGGTGTCTGTAGACTTATTATGATTTTGGGCAGCCTCTCTGCTAATGGGTGGGGTTGTGTTCCTGTCTTGCTAGTTGTTTGGCATAGGATGTCCAGCACTGTAGCTTGCTGGTCGTTGAGTGAAGGTGGGTGCTGGCGTTGAGATGGAGATCTCTCGGAGATTTTTGCTGTTTGATATTATGTGCAGCTGGGAGGCCTCTTGTGGACCAGTGTCCTGAAGTTGGCTCTCCCACCTCAGAGGCACAGCACTGAGTCCTGGCTGCAGCACCAAGAGCCTTTCATCCACAGGGCTTCTTAATTTGGGATGATTCGTTGTCTATTCAGGTATTCCACAGATGCAGGGTATATCAAGTTGATTGTAGAGCTTTAATCCACTGCTTCTGAGGCTGCTGGGAGAGATTTCCCTTTCTCTTCTTTGTTCTCACAGTTCCCAGGGGCTCAGCTTTGGATTTGGCCCCGCCTGTGTGTGTAGGTCGCTGGAGGGAGTCTGTTCTTTGCTCAGACAGGACGGGGTTAAAGGAGCCGCTGATTCGGAGGCTCTGGCTCACCCAGGCTGGGGGGTAGGGAGGGTCACGGAGTGCGGGGCGGGCCTGCAGCGGCAGAGGCCGGCGTGACGCTGCAGCCTGAGGCGCGCCGTGCGCTCTCCCGGGGGAGCCGTCCCTGGATCCCGGGACCCTGGCAGTGGCGGGCTGCACAGGCTCCCCGGAAGGGCGTGTGGCTAGTGACCTGTGTTCGCACACAGGCCTCCTGGCGGCGGCAGCAGCGGCCTTAGCGTCCCATGTCCGTCTCTGGGCTCCGCACTCTTAGCCGCGGCTCGGGCCCGTCCCTGGAGCTCTCTCAAGCAGCGTTCTTAATCCCCTCTCCTCGTGCACCAGGAAACAAAGAGGGACGTAAAAGTCTCTTGCCTCTTCGGCAGGTCCAGACCCCTCCCCGGACTCTCTCCCGGCCAGCCGCGGCGCACCAACGCCCTGCAGGCTGTGTTCACGCCGCCAACCCCAGTCCTCTCCAGGCGCTCCGACAAAAGCCAGAGCCTCAGCTCCCAGTCCCGCCCGCCCAGGCGGGCGAGCAGACAAGCCTCTCGGCTGGTGAGTGCCGGTCGGCCCGATCCTCTGCGCTGGAATCTGTCCGCTTTGCCCTCCGCACCCCTGTTGCTGTGCTCTCCTCTGCGGCTCCCAAGCTCCCCCACTCCGCCTCCCGAAGTCTCCACCCGCAAAGGGGCTTCCTAGTGTGTGGACACTTTTCCTCCTTCACAGCTCTCTTCCGCTGGTGCAGGACCCGTTCCTATCCTTTTGTCTCTGTTTAGTTTTTTCTTTTGCCCTAACCAGGTACGTGGGGGGTTCCTTGCCTTTTGGGAGGTCTGAGGTCTTCTGCCAGCGTTCAGTAGGTGCTCCGTAGGAGTTGTTCCACGCGTAGATGTATTTCTGGTGTATCTGTGGAGAGGAAGGTGATCTCCGCGTCTTACTCTTCCGCCATCTTTCTCTGATCTCAATCTTGAAGTTTTATTGCCTGAAATTACTTCTAGTATCAAACACTTTCTCAAGGCTTGGTTTAGATAAAAGAAACTATTCCAAATAGTTTAATTAAAAAGGGACTTATAGTAAATTCAGTGTTTATGAGGTTATTGCAAGAGTTAGAGGATGAAGCTCAAGACTTTACTGGACCTCCACTAATGGTACCTAGTACCCTTCAGAACAGATATTTTAGAAGTGTTAATATTTTTCATCATAATCAGGAAGGTGGGGAATCAGGAGGTGACCCCATAAGTTATGAACTTTAATATAGCATTATAGTAGCCATGATCCAGGAATTAACAAGACTGTTCAGGAAGTCATGACTACTACTACAAACACTGCATGTGTCTGGACACTGAAATATGGACTCTAGAGTCCATGATAGCCACTTTTTTTCTCAGTACCCATAACGCTAATGACTGGATTCTGAACTGTTGAGTCTGGCCACTATTATTGCTGTAATTGCCACTTTCATGAAACTGGAAATTGAGTAATGACATCTCTACCATCAATTTTTGCCAGCCAGAAAACTGAAACGCTATTTTAGAGGGCCTATGCCTGACTTCTGCCTTCTAAATCTTATGTGCGTACAACTCATTAGCAAAACTTAATTTCACTATGTAGTTGTTTTCTATTGCTGCATAACAAGTTACCACAAACTTAGCAGTTTAAAACAATTTCCATTTTTTTATCTCACAGTTATCTAGTCCAGGAGTCTGACATGGCACCATTGGGTTCTCTGCTCTGTATATTACAAGGCTGGAATCAAAGTGTCAGCCATGCTGAATTATGGTCTAGATGGTCTGGGAAAATATCTGCTTCTAGCTCATTCAAGTTGTTGGCAAAATTTAACTCCGTGGAGTTGTAGAACTGAGGTCCACATTTCCTTAAATGCTGTTAACCAGGGGTCACTCTTTGTTTCTGAAAACCACTCTCTGGTTCTTGCACATGATTCCCTTCATCTTCTAAGCAAGCAACAACAGGCCCATTAAATCTTTATTCTGCTTGAAAACTCTGTGACATCTCCTTCTGCCATCAGCTGGAGAAAATTTTCTGCTTTTAAAGGACTCAATTGAGTCAGGTCCACCCAGATAACCTCTGTTTATTAACATCAACTGACTTGGGACTTCAGTTACATCTGTAACAATCCTTCAAAGACATACCTAGATTAATATTTAATTGAATAACCAGAATATGGGAATATTAGGGTTGAAGGGCTGAGTTAGGCTCTTATCTATCACAGCCTCCATAACTCCAGTCACAAGAGATTTCTGGATATTTTTTTTTAGCTAGTATTAAAAATCACGCTAGAAGGAACTTAGAACTGTGTCATTTAAACACATCCAACCAAGGATATAGCTAATAAATAGGAGGTTTTTTAAAAGTAGCATGTATAGGAAACTTCAAGAAGTTCAGTATGTTTAAATTGTAGCATAGGTGCATGATGAAAGAGGCAAAAAATGAGCCTTTCAACGTGGGTTCAGGAAAATTGTGAAGAACCATGTATGAATGTATGAGGATTTTAAACTTATTTCTGCAGGTGATGAGAATTTATATAAGATGGAGTTTAAATCATAAATATTTAAATGATATTGAGATTAAAAAATACTGGTTTATATCCTGGTTTCACCATTAATGAACTTTATTTTCTTGTGCAAATTACTTGAAGTTTCTTAGCATCAATATCTTTATATGTAGATGAGGATAATAATGGTAATATATTATTTTAAAAGGATTTTAAAAGACTACATGTTAAGTGAATAGGATATAAAGAGCACTTTAAGATGCTAGTTTTTATTGCCATTAAATGTATTGTACAGGATATTTATCTGATTTAACATGTGTTTTAGAAAGAAAACTCCCAAATAAATGTAGAAGATAATTTAGAATGGAGAAGAGACCAGAGAGTTAGACAAGTAAGCAAAGGTCCAGATAAGAGATGATAAAAATATGTAAACTAAGACACAGTTGACCAGAATGAAAAGGAAAAGAAAAACTGAGAATCATTTCAGAAATAGATTTATCCATGTAAATTTATTTAATTTACAGGTGTCTTCAATTGGTCAATCACAGTACCTACTATGTCAAAGCTATTCCCCTGCTAGGGGAAGTGACCCCTGGTTGTTTCTTGATTATGTTATGCTCATGTGATGTCCCACTTTATACTTCTCCACAACCAACCCTTACCTACAGGGTATTAGACTGTGAATGGTCACTTGATTATAACAAGTCATTCTCTAAACTTATCAGAAGCCTATGAGGTGAAAAAATTGAACAATTCTGGAAAAATAAGGATAAACTGAACCAATAATATTCCCTTTTTAAGAAATATAAAGGGGTGATCTCAAGAGAATGATGTAGTTAATAAGGACAGCTGAGGCTAAAAGCATGTACAGAAGGATGAAAAGGCATGAAGGACCATAAAAAAAAGATTCAACTGAAGATCATGGGTTGGTCAAAATTATAAGTAAGCAGAAAATTTGTGTAAGTTGGAGATTGTTTTATCGGATGTCAATGTTACACACACATTTTAAAAATTTATTATAAAATACATTTAGAATATTTGAATATGGTAAGTTATGCATAGTAAACCTGGTTAACATCAGGGAAGACAGAAAATATACTGAATAGAGGTTAAAATAGTCAATGCAGAGAAGGAGGAGAAATAAGAAGAGACAAAGAAAACATTAAAAACCAAAAGAGTAGCTGTGTCACATTAATGGTAGGACACTAAAGTGAAAATCCATGAACAACTGTTACAGGGGTTCCTGGAAGTCTTGACAGTCCATAACATAGTCTCAAAACTATGTTATAGTTCAGTCTGTGAAATATGACTGCTGCTCTGCTCATCTTTTGGAATTACCATGGAAGCCCTATCACAAGTTTTCTCATATTTCTCCTCATATTAATGCCCATAACTTGAACTCTTCCAAGAACGATCGTGTTCCTTGCAACTAGAAAAGACAGACATAAAATAAGGAAGCTCTTATCTGTCTGTTCTTTGTACGATGCTCCATTTGTTAGTCTCTCTATTGCTTGAATTCTTAATATCTCCCAGTGTTGGTTTTTCCTCTTGTGTCTTCAAACATGGCGCAGCTCTCCCTGAATCAAAAATTCATTTACTACTTCCTGTCACCTCTTCAACGTACTGTCTTGTCTATTTTTCTTACTTTCACATTTCCTTCAGAGAAGATTTCAAAATTGTCTTCACTTCTTTACCACCCATTCACAGTTTTACTTCTTAAAATCATTCTCTTAACTGATTCGTCTGAACCATTTTACTGAAACTGCTTTACTAGATATTAAAAATTACCTTCTGGTTTCCAAATTCATTCACCTACATCAATATTCATTTTTCTTGACATTTCTGCAGTATTTGATGGTGTTGACAACTCCATACTTCTAAGAATTCCTCCTCCTTTGGCTTCTGTAAAACTGTACCCTCCTCATTTCTACTTGACTTCTGTATCTTTTGTCAGTTTCTCTTATTCTTTCAGTCTGCTAAATACATACAACCCAAATTTTACTATCTTATTATCCCAATTGCTGACAAATTTTACTTTGATCCCTCTACAATGCCTGGCCTTATCATTTGTCCCCTTGGGGGAATACCTTTAAGGGCTCCACATTCAATGTACCAGCATTGTGCCATTGGCTGCTATGGTCATCCCTGTTTTCCAGCTAGGTACAGTTTTCTAATTTTGATGGCCACTTCTCTGTCTAGTACAACAGGCATTGATGAAATGTTGTAGGTCAGTCTGTTGCCACTAATCTGTTCATACATTTGTGGATACTGGTGTTTTCTACTTGATCTGCTTGGCACAACATTTATCTCTTCCTGTTGCCAAAGGTAACAGGGTTTGCATGACAGTGTGATGGAGTGTAACTCCCTCCCCTTTATTTTCCAATTTGTTAAAAGAATCCCAAAGAAGTGTTCTTGTGCATCCATATCTTAAAGAATATTTAGTGACATATCTCTCCATAGGTCTCAGACAATCCAGCTGGAGCTGAGCCAGGAGACTAAACATAATAATAATTAACATTTGTTGAGCACTTACTAAGTCTCAAGAACTGTTCTATATACAGACAGTATTTAACTTCTTTTACCACTACAACAGACTTATGAGGTAGTATTATTTTCTCAATTATGAATTTGAAGGTACTGAGGCACAGAGAAGTTAAGATACTTGCCCAAGGCCACAAAGCTAGTAAGTGGAAGGGCAGGAACTCAAACCCACACACTCTGGCTCTAGAGACTCTATTCTTAACCTCTAGATTCTACCTTCTTTCAAATCTGTGCTGTGGACACAATGTTTTTCTTAGATTGTTCTTTCCTAAATTAACTAAACTTCATTCTACGTCAAGTGCAGGATTTTAAACCTTCCTGCCAGGAAACTTTTCTTGGAAGGGTGCAACAGTTTGCTGGACATGCCTACCTGTGCCTGAATTATTTAAAATATAAAAAAAAAATCTTCACACAATTTACCTTGTGAGCCCATCAAATGAGTTATACAGCTATTTGCAGATCTTCCTTAATCAATTTTTTTTTTCACGGTACACAGACCTCTCAGTGTTGTGGCCTCTCCGGTTGTGGAGCACAGGCTCCAGACGCGCAGGCTCAGTGGCCATGGCTCACGGGCCCAGCCGCTCTGCGGCATGTGGGATCTTCCCAGACCGGGCCACGAACCCGTGTCCCCTGTATCGGGAGGCAGACTCTCAACCACTGTGCCACCAGGGAATCCCCCTTAATCACTTTAATCCTTAAGTTGGATCTTGCTACTTTTGTGTATTGCTTAAGATTCCATTCATGACCTTCTGGTCATCTGTTCTTTAGCATCCATTCCTCAGAAAATTTATCTACATCCATAGATTCAACTATCACTTCTATGTAAACAACCCTTACATCCATATCTTCAGTCCTAATGTCTCTCTAGACCAGGAGACCTGCTGAGCTAACTGATATTTCCACCTCACTGGCACCACAAATTCAACATTTTAAGAATTAAACTCTTCATTTTCTTTCTCAAGACAATTTATTTTTCTGACATTTAATTTATTCCAACAGTTCTACTCAAGCTTGAAATCTCTATATCATTTTTTACCCTTCCTCTCTTCTATTTTCTATGGCCAATCCGTGGCTGAATTTTATTAATTTTAGTTTCCGTGGGATACCTTTTATCCATTCTTTCTCTCTGTTTCCTCTACCACTGCACAAATTCAGGCTTGATTGACTTAATATTGAACTTTTATAAGGCCTTCTTAGCTGGTCTTCATCTTTTCCGCCTCCTCACTTCCAAATTATCCTATCCTCCTATCAGAAAAATATTCTTTCAGTAAAGCTTTATATATTTTATTTTCTTACTTTAGAATATTCATTACTCCTCCTCAGTTAACTATGAAATTAACTTGAAACTACATCACTTTGCATCCAAAACTCTCATCATTTTATTTCAAATTACCTTCTCAGGCTTTTATTTGTCTAACTTGCTAGATCATGTACAAAAGATCACTCCACAGACATATGGGGATGCTTATTGACTCATGCTTTGCTTCTTCCATGCTTATTTTAATCCATCTTTTTGGAATGTCTCCTATACCTACCCTGGAGTACATATTTTAAAATTCTGCAACTCTATCTCACCAATTCTTTAATGAAACCTCTTTTGATCCCTCTAATTAGATGTGGTCTTTCATTCATTTCTCCCCACACCATTTTTACCTATTTTAGTGTACTTTTTACATCCTGATTATTTTAGTTATTTTTCACTTATCTCCCTTCTATTTCCACCTTACAATCCCACTCCCAACTTCATCCCAATTTGTGTCTAAGCAATTCAAGAGAATGGAAAATAATTTTTTATATTCTTTTCCCTTGTAATGATTAACAGATTGCTTACACATAGAAAGTACTCTGTAAAAATCATTCAGTCGAATTAAAATTTCAAATAAGTCAGAATTCCTAATGCATGTGGTGGAGATATAAAACATTTGTCAGTTTCGTTTCTTTTTATGGCTGAGTAATATTCCATTGTATATACATGCAACATCTTCTTTATCCATTCACCTGTCAATGGACACTTAGGTTGCATCCATATCCTGGCCATTGTAAATAGAGCTGCAATGAATATTGTGGTACATGACTCTTTTTGAATTATGGTTTTCTCAGGGTATATGGCCGGTAGTAGGATTGCTGGGTTGTATGGTAGTTCTAGTTTTTTAAGGAACCTCCATACTGAGGTGGATGGACCTAGAGTCTGTCATACAGAGTGAAGTAAGTAAGAAAGAGAAACACAAATACCATATGGTAACACACACATATATATATATGGAATCTAAAAAAAAAAGGTTCTGAAGAACCTAGGGGCAGGACAGGAATAAAGATGCAGATATACAGAATGGACTTGACACGGAAATTGAGAAGGGTAAGCTGGGTCAAAGTGAGAGAGTGGCATGGACATATATACACTACCAAATGTAAAATAGATAGATAGTGGGAAGCAGTCGCATAGCACAGGGAGATCAGCTCATTGCTTTGTGACCACCTAGAGGGGTGGGATAGAGAGAGTGGGAGGGAGACTCAAGAGGGAACAGATATAGGGATATATGTATACGTATAGCTGATTCACTTTGTTATAAAGCAGAAACTAACACACCATTGTAAAGCAAGTATACTCCAATAAAGATGTTTATATATATATATATATATATATATATATATATATATATATATATATATATATATATATATATATATATGTCCATGCTCACGGAAAGAGAAGGAAAGCTGCTAATTTCTTGAGTAGGGCAAGGGTGACAACAAATACAGCTACACCAAAGGTTGCCCACTAATAATTTTCAGAGTGTTGCCCAAAATTCATCAGATATCCTCATTACACATAAGTCACCAGTTGTGAAATAATGAACAATCAAAAAATCTAGAACAGTTTGTGAAGTCCCTGAGGTCAGCAAATATCTTTATTTTCTTCACCACTGTATCCTCCATGACTGGTGGACTATTGATGCATAATATACCTCACATATTTATAGAATGAATATATAAAGGAAAATAATTGAATAATGGAAGTGAAAGAATACCATGAAGGAGGTGGTTTCCTTTGTCAATCTGTTTAAAAGTTGTTCTTAGCTTAGTGAGAGGTTAAATTGGGGTATGGAACTCTGAGTAGAGTGAGAGTAAAGAAGGAAGCCATAAGGTAACTTTGAACACACTGACTATGAGAACTTTAAAATTTACTGATATGCTTGTTGATCCCTATTCAAATAAACTCTCTACTTAAATATAAAATTGTGCTAATATCTATTACAAATGCATAATTGTGCATATTTGAAAATTTTCATTCTACCAAATGTAGAAAGTGGAGAAAGAGAACAGACATGCTAGTTTCTAGAGCATCATGTAAGGAGCTTGGAAATTAACAGTCCTAATAACAAGGAAATAGCTGAACAAACTGAAAAATCAACAACTCTACTTAGATCCATAAGAGAAGTGAGGTCACAGGGCAAACCACTGTCCCCAAAATTGGAGAGACAGACAGGTAAATACAGAGAATCACAACTTACCAGACCAGAAACCCATGAATAGAAACCTCCATGGGAACCTGTGCTGGGGTAGGAAAACCTGAACTGTAATTGATGAATTGCTGGAGGCTCCGTGTGGACAGGTCTGAGAGTCAAAAACTCCAGGGAGACCCAGTTACAGGAGTGTGAGTTTTACCTCTAGGAGCTCACAGGTTTTCACAGTGAATACTTAAAAGGAAAAAAACCACTTCAGGCAGAAGGAGGGAAAAGGTAGCCATTTTGAAATACACCAGAGCAATCTGTTCTTCTTAACAAAGCCTGCAGTCAGGAAAAACTATTTAACCAGGGCCTAACTTATTGGGGATTTATCAGAGTCTAACTGACCCGAGGGAAGGGAAATAACCAACTCCAGGCCTCTCTATCCTTCCATGCAGGGGAAGGCAATTATTTAATTCCAGCCCACTCTAACCATTCTGTTCCACCTAAGGGAGGGGTCTCTGAAAAGTACTTGTGAAATTCACTGTCCAGAGGCACAGGTTCACTAAAAGACAGAGATCTAATCATAGGACTATAGAACGTTTCCTCTCCCCACACATCTTACCATTATTAAAGACCTATTAATGGTAGTTTCTTTTATCCAGTACATCATGTCTGGATACCAAGAGAAAATTACAAGGCACAATAAAAGGCAAAAACCACTGTTTGAAGAGATAGAACTAGCATCAGATCCAGACTCAATTATGACAGAAATGTTGGAATCATCAGACTACCAATTTAAAACAACTACAGTTAGTAAGCTAAGAGCTCTAATAAATAAAGTAGATAGTATGCAAGAACAGATGAGTGGATTTCCCTGGTGACACAGTGGTTAAAACTTCACCTGCCAATGCAAGGGACACGGGTTCGATCTCTGGTCTGAGAATATCCCACATGCCGTGAAGCAACTAAGCCTGTGTGCCACAACTACTGAGCTTGAGCTCTAGAGCCCACAAGCCACAACTGCTGAAGCCCGTGTGCCTATAGCCCTTGCTCTGCAACAAGAGAAGTCACCACAATGAGAAGCCCATAAACCACAACAAAGAGTAGCCCCCATTCACTGCAACTAGAGAAAGCCTGCACACAACAACAAAGACCCAACACAGCCAAAAATAAATAAATAAATAAATTTATTTTAAAAAAGAGCAGATATGCAATATAAGCAGAGAGATGAAAATTCTAAGAAAGAATCAAAAATAAATGCTAAAGTTCAAAAACACTGTAACAGAAATTCAGAATGTTTTTGAATGGTTTATTAGTAGACTGGACACAGCTGAGGGAAAAACATCTCTGAGCTTGAGTATGCCTCAATCAAAACTTCCAAAATCATAAAGCACAGAGAAAAAGACTGAAAAAAACAGAGCAGAATATCCAAGGACTGTGGAACAACTACAAAAGATGTAACAAACAAACACATAATAGGAAAACCAAAGGGAAGAAAGAGAAAGGAACAGAAAAAAATATTTGAAGAACAATAATGACTGAAAATTTCCACAAATTAATGTCAGACACCAAGTCACAGATCTAAGAAAATCAGAGAACACCAAACCAGATAAATGCCAAAAAAAAAAAAAATTCTATACTGAGGCATGTCATATTCAAATTGCAGAAAGTCAAAGGTAAAAAAAAAAAAAGTCCAAAGAAAAGCCAGAGGGTAAAAACGGTATACCTGTAGAGGAGTAAGGATAAGAGTTATATCATCAGAAATCACATAAGCAAGAAGAAATGGAATAAAATACTTAAAATGTTGAGAGAAAAAACTCACGCACCTAAAATCCTGTACCCTGCAAAATTATCCTCCAAAAGTGAAGGAGAATAAAGATTTTCTCAGGCAAAGAAACATTGAGGGAATTTGTTGCTAGTAGACCTACCTTGCAAGAAATGTTTAAAGAAGTTGTTTAGAGAGAAGGAAAATGATTTATATTAAAATCTCAGACCTACATAAGGAAAGGAAAAACATTGCAGAAGAATAAATGACGGTAAAATAGAAACTTGTAAAAAATGTTTAATGGATAAAACAGGTAATAATTTTTGTAAAATAATAACATCAACAGTACAATATATTCAATTATGTATTCATATATATGTATGTGTATGTATATGCTTATGTATTAGTGAAATGAATGAAAATTGTGATTAAAGGGATGTGAACGAAGAATTAGGATAATTTTGTTATTATATGGTACCTGCATTACACATGAAGTGATATAGTGTTATTTGAAAGTGGACTTGGATTAGTTGTAAACATGCATCACAAACTTTAGGACAACCACTATGAAAAGAAAAGTAAAAGAAGGAGTATAATTTATATGCTAAGAGAAGAAAGAGATGGAATTACATAAAATGCTCTAATAAAACCACAAAAGACAGAAAAAAGTGGAAGACAAAAATAGGAACAAAGAAAAAGGGCAACAATTAGAAAACAGTAACAGATAAGGTAGATATTAATCCAATTATATCAATAATTATTTTGCATGTCAATGAGTTAAATGTACCAATTAAAAGACAGAGATTGTCAGAGTGATTAAAAAAAATAAGACCCAACTGTCTTAGTCAGTTTGGGCTGTTAAAACAGAAATACCATAGACTGGGTGACTCAAACAACAAGCATCTATTTCTCACAGTTCTGGAGGCTGGAAAGTTCAATATCAAGATGCTGGCAGATCTGGTTTTTGCTGAGGACCTGCCTCCTGGTTTTCAGAGGACCATCTTTTCATTGTATCCTCACATGACTGAGAGATAAGAGAGGAAGAAAACTCTCTCAGGTCTCATCCTTTATAACACATTTATGAGAGCTCCACCCTCGTGAACTCATCTAATCTTAATTATCTTCCAAAAGGTCCATTTCCAGTAATGCCATTATATTGGGGGGTAGGATTTCACCATATGAAATTTGGGGGGACTTAAGCATTCAGTCTATAACACCAACTATATGTTGTCTACAAGAAACCCCCTTTAAATATAAAGACATATATAAATTTAAGGTAAATGGATTGAAAAAGCTATACCATGCTAACAACAATTAAAGCAGGAGTATCTATATTATATATATTTTAACATTTGGAAATAAATTAATGTAATCCATCACATCAAGAAGCTAGAAAAGAAAAATTACATGATCATATCAATATATGCAGAAAAAGCATTTGACACAATCCAATACCCATTCATGATAAAAACTGTCAGTTCACTAGGAATAGAGGGGAATTCCTCAACTTGATATAGAATATTTACAAAAACCTACAGATAACATCACACTTAATGGTGAGAAAATTGACAATTATCTGCTAAGAATAGAAATAAGGCAAGGATATCCCCTCTTACCACTGCTTTTCAATATCATACTGGGAGTTCTAGCTAATGTAATAAGTCAAGAAAATGAAATAAAAGATATACTGATAAGGAAGGAAGAAAAATTGTATTTATTTGCAGATGACATGATTGTCTATGCAGAAAATCTAAGAGAATTGACAAAAGAACTCCTAGAACTAATAGTATTTAATTATAGCAGGTTTTCAAGAAATAAGGTTAATACACAAAAGTCAATTGCTTTCCTATAAACAAGCAATGAATTACTGGAATTTAAAATAAAAAACACATTCCCATTTACATTAGCATCCAAAAAGAGAGGAACACTTAATGTTATGAACTGAATTTATGTCTCTCCAAAATTCATATCTTGAAGCCTTTAACCCCCAATGGTATCTGGAGGTAATTAAGGTTAGATGAGGTCACGAGAGTGTGGTCCTCATGACGGGATTAGTACTCTTAAGAAGACACCATAGAACTTTCTCTCTCTCTCAATGATGTGATGGACACAGAAAGAAGACAGCTATCTGCAAGCTAGGAAGAAGATCCTAGCCATACACCAAATCTGTGAGGACTGATATTGCTGTGAAAGAATTGTTAAAGGTGATTATGATGAGGACTTAGAAAGAAAAGGGAAAAGCTGTCAATAAAACATCCATCTTTTTAGAAAATACATAAATAATTATGCAGACAATGCTAGTAGAAATATGGACAATTAAGGTCATTCTAATGAGGTCCCAGATAGAAATTAGAAATGTGATTGAACAATGGAGAAAAAGCAATTCTTGTTATAAACTAGCAAATAATCTGGCTGAATTGTTTGTTCTTGTGTTTTTTGGAAAGTAGAACTTGAGAGTGATTAAAATTGGATATTTAGCTGACAAGATTTCTAAGCAATGTGCTGTGTTCTAAGCATCTTGGTTCCTCCTGACTGCTTATAGTAAACTATGAGAAGAGAGAAATGAATTGAAGAAATAATTGTTAAACAAAAATGAGCTGAACTTAAAGATTTGGAAAATTGTTATCCTATTTATATTGAAAATAATTAGACAGTGTGTTTGTTCAGAAGGGAATAGCAAGGGTGGTGCTGAACCTTTGATAAGGAGATTAATATGGGTGTGAATCATGGAGCTAAACAGTCACTCAAGCAGGAACACTGTCCAGTTTAAACTAAAGGGGGTGTAAATGGGACAGAATGAAGGAAGGCTGTTGAACTTCTTAGATCCCACAGGACAGGATGATAAAGCTATTTGGCTGTGAACTTGTGCTATTCTCCAAAAAAAGGGAAGGGTGGCCCCAAAGGCAAATCAGAGATCACCAGGACCTTTGCCACAATTTCAAAAGGCAATACAGCATCCATCTGAATCCATGGGGTCTGGGCCACTCAGAACCCTGGGAGTGAGACTTCCACCCAGCAGAGCCCTGTAGGTGGAAACCCCACTCTGCAGAGCCTGCCTTGGCTCTCTTTGGGAGCCCTTCCCATGCCACAGATCTGCCATACAGTGGAGAGGGTGCACCCCACACAAGTGGGAGTGTCATTGACACCACAGTGGAACTGGAAGGTAGAACATAAAACCAAAGAGGATTATTTGCTCCTTAAGATCTAATGGGATTTTTCCTGCTGGGTTTTGACTTGTAAATCTTATGCCTGTTCCACCATTGTATTCAAGAAGCATATAACTTGTTTTCTTTCAGGGGTTCACTGCTGGGGAGGAATTTGCCTGAGGATGAATCTCATCTAGGGTCTCACCCATATCTTATTTACATGTCATTTAGATGAGACTTTGAACTTTACAGTTGATGCTGGAATGAATTTAGGCTTTTGAGACTATTAGGATGGAATGTATGCATTTTGTATATGAGAAGGAAATAAATTTTGAGGGACCAACAGAAGAATGCTATATACTAAATATGTCCTGCTGAGATTCATATATTGAGGCTCCAAGCACCAATGTGATGGCTTTAAGAGGTAGAGCTTTGAGAGGTAATTAGGTTTTGATGAGGTCATGAGGGTGGAGTCCTCATGATGGAAATATAGTGCCCTTATAAGAATAGACCAGAGAGTTTGATCTCTGTCTATTCACAATCCAAGGGCACAGAAAAGAAGACTGCCATTTGCAAGCATGGAAGAGCACTCTCACCAGACACTGAATCTGCCAGTACCTTTGTCTTGGACCTCCCTGTTTTCAGAACTTTGAGAAATGACATTTGTTCTTTAGGCCACTCAATATAGGGTATTTTGTTTTAGCAGCCCCAACTAAGACACTTAAGTGTAAATCTAACAAAATATGTGCAAGATTTATATGAGGAGAACTACAAAACTCTGAAGAAAGAAATCAAAGAACAGTAAATACTGAGATATTCCATATTCATGAATAGGAAGACCCAATATAGTCAAGAAGTCATTTATTCAAAACTTTATCTGTAGATTCCATAAAACCCCACTCAAAAATGCACCAAGCTATTTTGTGGATATCAACAAACTGATACTAAAATTTTTAGTAAGAGACAAAACACACAGAATAGCCAACACAAAAAGGAGAAGAATGAAATTGGAGGACTGACACTACTCGACTTCAAGACTTACTCTAAAGGCATAATAATCAAGAGTGTGTAATATTAGCCTAAGAACAGACAAACAGATCAATGGAAGAGAATAGAAAGCCAAGAAATGGACCCAAATAAATATAGTTAACTGATCTTCAACAAAGGAGTAAAAGTATTACAAGGGAGAAAAGATAAATTTTTCAACAAATCATGCTGGAACAATTGGACATCCTCATGCAAAGAAATGAATCTAGACACAGACTTCACAATTTTCACAAAAATTAACTAAAGATGTATCACAGATATAAATGTAAAACTCAAAACTGTAACTAGAAAATAAATCCTAGAAAATAACATAGGAGAAAATCTACATGACCTTGGGTTTAGTGATGACTTTTTAGATATGACATCAAAGGTACAATCTATGAAAGAAAGCAATGGTAAGCTGGACTTCTTTAAAAATAAAAATTTGTTCTCTGCAAAAGGCACTGTCAACAGAATGAAAAGACAAGCCACATACTGGGAGAAAATATTTGGAAAAGATATATCACATAAATTATTGTTATCCAAACTATTCAAAGAACTGTTAAAATGATTTAACAAAATGAACAACTGGATTAACCAATGACCCAAGACCTTAACAGACACCTCACCAAAGAAGATATATAGATGATAAATAAACATATTAAACAGCACTTCACATCATTTGTCTTCAGGGAAATGCAAATTAAAATTGCTACACAACTATTAGTAGGCCGAAATCTGCAACACTGATAAATTCAAATACTGGAGAGAATGTGAAGCAACAGGTACTCTCATTCATTGCTAATGGGAATTCAAAATGCTACAGCCACACTGGAAAACAGTTTGACTGCTTCTTACAAAACTAAACATACTCTTACCATATGATCCAATGATCATGCTCCTTGATATTTACCCAAAGGGGTTGAAAAATCATGTCCACGGGGAAGTTTGCACAGATGTTTATAGTCGCTTTATTCATGATTGTCAAAACTTGGAAGCAACCAGTATGTCCTTCAGTAGGTGAATAGATAAACACACTGTGGTAACTGTGTGCTTTTAATCCACACTGTGGATTATTCAGCTCTAAAAAGAAATGAGCTATCAACCCAAAAAGACACGGAGGACACTTAAATGAATAAGGAAGAAGCCATTCTTAAAAGGCCATATATTCTGTGATTCCAGTTATATGACATTCTGGCAAAGAAAAGCTATGGAGATAGTAAAAACATCAGTGGTTGCCAGGAATTAGTGGGGAGGCAGGAATGAAGAGGCAGAGCACAGATGATTTTTAGAGCAGTGAAGTTATTCTTTATTATACTATAATGGGGGATACATGTCATTATGAATTTGTCCTAACGCATAGAATGTACAGCAAGGGTGAACCTTAATGTAAACAATGGACCTTGTTTGATAATGATGTGTTACTTGTTCATCGATTGTAACAAGTGTACCACTCTAATTGGGGATGTTGATAATGGAGGAAGGTATACCTGTGTGGGGGTAGAGGTATATGGGAAATTTCAGTACCTTCCTGTCAATCTTGCTGTGAACCTAAAACTGCTCTAAAAAATATATTCTTTAAAAAAATGGAGGGTGACCACCAAACATATCAAAGAGCAAATCAGTAGAACTTGCTAAACTAGAGACAAAACAGGATTTCTGCCTTAGACCATTTATAGTTTTCAGTGCGTTTTAAACTTAGCCCTTCCAACTACATTGAGTAATGCCATATCTTTTAATAAACTTGGCACCTCTAAAATTTACTTTTCAAATAATGCAGAGAAAAGACATAAACAAATCAAATGTATTTCTTCTACAGAAGTCACAAATACAGTGTATCTAAATTTAAACATGGTAAAATCAGGAAAGATTACTTTTTTCTTCAATGATGTTTCTATTTAGGCAGCATTTCTTTCAGGAAAACAATAAGTAAGTATATTTAATACTTTTTATTCTGAGTTGCAAATTATAATTTTGATTTATGTAGAATTACTCAAGAGGCAATTTGTATGCAAGATCAAATATGAAGAATCAGAATATTTTCCTCTTGGGACTTTCTGTGATATATCAAAATTGTATCACAATGGTCTTTAGATAAATGAAAGAAATATAAAACAGCAGGTTTAAAAAAATTATTTTGGTTTTGTTTTAAATAATGATTGTATCAGTTACAGGTCAATGGAGAAAGAAAAAGTAAGGTGTATATAAAAAATTGACTTCTTTTTAAATTTTCCTTTGTCATTAATCTTTCTAATGTTATTATGTAAATACCAATCAGCACTATAAAGTGACCTTTGATTTCCTTGTATCTAGAAATACAATAGCCACTGCCTTTCCTTTTTGCAAAGAGTAAAATAAGCTACAAAAGGCAGCATTTTGTGGTTTATCACAGGCTAGGAGATTATCGGAATTTAAAAAACAAAAAACCTGTAGGAAAAATTTTTTCTATAAGATGTGCCTGTGCAACAATGAAATTGCCAGGATCATCTTTGTCATTACACATGAAAATAAACATCTATGAATACATATACCCAATAAGATTTTGACCAAAAGAAAGATGAAAATGGCTCAGCTATAGATATCCATTACAACTGAGATGAGGAAAACATAGGAATGAAAATCACATTTAGATTGTATCAGAGTCTGAACTTCTTTACAGCTTGCTACAATAAAATTCTGATGTACTTTAAGAACATTTCCTTTCTTTTCTTTTCTTTGTTTAAATTATTTCCCTTTCATTTGGTAAAGGCACCTTGCCTTTCTTTTGGAAGATAACGCTTTCCTCAATCTTCTTTTTTTTTTTTAACTGAAGTATAGTTGAATTACCATGTTGTGTTAATTTCTGCTGTACAGTAAAGTGATTCATTTATACATATATATACATATTATTTTTCATAATATTTTCCATTATGGCTTATCATAGGATATTGAATATAGTTCCTTGTGCTATACAGTAGGACCTTAACTTATCTATATACAATCATTTGCATCTGCTAACCCCAAACTCCCACTCCATATCTCCCCTACCCCCTCCCCCTTAGCAACCACAAGTCTGTATTCTAAGGAACATATCTTTTCTTATCCCAGGTTTTGTTGTTAATACACGATTCAGAATGGTGAATATATATTTTTGGGTGTGGGTATTTTTTGGTTTTTTTTTTTGAGAGAGAGTTGTTGAGTTAGAGTGAACTATGTTTAAATCCCTGCTTCACCACTTTCTAAGTCATTGGGAATGTTATTTAAAAATTCCCAAACAATTTTGGGAATGTTATTTAAGCTTTTTGAGCTTTAGTTCCTTCACTGTGAATAACAGAATCTACTTTGAAGGGTTGTTGCGACAATGAAATGTGGTAAATAAATTTTATTCACACACTTAGATGTTACACAGTCATAAAGAGGTACCATCAGTTGCCTTAAATTCTTTTTGACTGAAACTCATAGAAAAGATATTGAAGGAAATAACTTCATTTAGAGGTGTTTTTTTTTCTCTTTCAAGGAAATCTACATTTCCTAGATTATAATACTTGATCCTTTCTCAATGATTTTTTTCACAGAATGTATAACTTTTGACAGGAAATTAGTTTTAAAGCCTATAGTCTCCAACACACCTAGAAACCTATAATTTCCACATTTACCTTCATGAAGTATATGTTATTCATAGCACTTTCCTTTGGAATCTAGAGCAATAGTTACATGCCTCCCAATAACGTCAAATTTACTCCATTGTCTCAGCAGATTTCAGCTATATCTCAAACAGTATACAGTTCATAATTTAAACAGGCATAATAGAAAAAATAATAATAATAAATAAGAGAATGGAAAATAGTCCAAATATAACAATAATGACATTCAGAATATTCACTTCCTGTATCAAAAGAAGATTGGGATAAATCACAAATCTAGCAATATAGTGACACCTGGAAGAGCCACTTTTAGAAAAATATTAAGTAGAATAAAATATGGGTTTGTGATATATTTTTAAATAGCAAGAAAAACATAAGTAAAAATTATAATGCCTAAAGGGGGGTGTAAATAAAGAAACCCCATTCAAGAGGACTAATTTAGTGGCACAAAGGTAAAAGCTATAGTAAATATTTTTTTAAAAAAAAATGAGTATATATTTCTGAAATAAAACAGCAACAACATATATACATGGAAAAATGGATAAAAATGCATGGAAAAAACAATGGAAGTGGGCTTCCCTGGTGGCACAGTGGTTGAGAGTCCGCCTGCCGATGCAGGGGACATGGGTTCGTGCCCCAGTCCGGGAAGATCCCACATGCCATGGAGCGGCTGGGCCCATGAGCCATGGCCGCTGAGTCTGCACATCTGGAGCCTGTGCTCTGCAAGGGGAGAGGCCACAACTAGAGGTCCGCATACCGCAAAAAAAAAAAAAAAGGAAGCAAAATTTCAATGAGATATATTTATATAGAACTAATGAGCTAAAAAATATACTAAGATAAAGAGGACAATTAATAAATAGGTAACACAGATTTGTGTTGTTTACTAAACAGAAAAATAACTTATATTTCCTGTAAAATATACCTATGTATTTTATTGAAATGATGCAATAAGCTGTCATTAGAGGCTGTCATTAGATTTTTTAAATAAGAACTTTACACATAACCTTTTTAGATTGAAAACTATAAACAAATAAAATGTAATCAAATTATTTAAATATTTAGGCTTTTCAACGTACCCTTTTAATTATAATAACCTCAGGAAAGAAATCATAATATATCAACAAAACATATGTGTAAATAAGAAAATTAAAAACAGAGGTTGGTTGGTTAATCCAATACACATTCATTCACCATTCTTTTGATATACTGCCAATGGTTATTTTATTGTTATAATTTTAAGTATGGAGAAGTAATTGAGGTCCCCCTCACATCACCTCTCTTATCTAAATCTTATCCATGGTACAACTTCTACAACTTCCTGTCTCATTTTTTTAAAACTGGAGCAATAATTTATATATCCTTGTGAATTAGTCTGAATATGAAAACTCTTTGAATTGTTATGATTTGTTCTCCAGTCTTTAAAGGTTGTCTTAAGTGCACTTAATTATATAGCAGTTATTTTTAGTATTTCTCTGGCATTAAGTCTTACCAAAACATTCAATTTAGTTTCTATAGAAACACTTCTTTTTTTTTTGCACTCATATTTCCCAACTTTGCATGATATTATTTATGTATATAACTTCAGTAACAAATATGGGTAGTATAAATAAGTTTGGCAATAAACTCAACACACTCTGTATAAACATAATTTAACTGCCAATCTGCTCTCAACTGCTTCTATAGTACTTTTAGAGGGATCCAGAAAATCTTGATTATTTATCCCGTATTACAGGAAGAGTGTTTAGGATTCCATTAGGTTGCTGTTCGCTCCATCCACTTAGACTGTCTCCTCACTCATATCAGTGACCTACCTTTACCAGTTAAGAATTCATTTAGCTACAAACAACAGATAGCTACACTAATTGTGATTCAAGCAAGAAGAGGCTTTCTTATATAACAAGAAGTCTGTAGTTAGGCAGTCCAGGACATTTGCAATTCAGAAAGAATGTCATCAAGGGCCCAGTCTCTCTATTTCATGTTTTACCATCCTCAACATGTGTTTTTTGTCCTTGTGTTTTCAATGTAATTAATGCGCCTACAAAGAGGAAGAAAGGTGAAGGACAAAAGGCAAAATGTCAATGAAACAGCCGAGAGACTGAATACACAAGTGGAGAATGGCAGACCATATATAAAAATAGGACTCTGACCCCAAATCTTCAGCAACCAGCCTGGAAAGCCAACTCATTATCTACAGTAACCATTCTAGGAAGTCAGTCTACTGTCTCTAGCAACCAATTTAGGAAGCCAAACAATGAGCCCTGAAACAATCCGACCCAAGTGGTCAGGACTTGGTTAATGGCTGACAACTACTCTAATTTTTGTTCTCTTTTCTAACTGGAGGAAGTTAAATATGTACCCTTAACCAATCACATAGGATGCCCCACTTCTAGTTAGCCTGCCTACTGCTTCCCCCATGCCAACAGCCTCCTATCAGAGCATACCTGAAGTCTTCCCTTTTTACCACTATAAAGCTTTCCCACTCCTGTGCTTATCTTTGAGTCTCTGCTAAATACAAGTGATGTTGCCAGACTTGCTATAGCAAGCTCTGAGTAAATAGCCTTTGCTTGTTCTCATTTGGGTGGTCTTTGTTTATTTCCACATAGCCATTGATCTTGTCCCTTTCAAAAGAATTCCAAAAGACATTCCTAAACTTCTTACTCTTACATTTTATTATCTGCAAAAGAAGGAATCTGAAAAGGTGAATATTTTAGGTTTCTAGGTGTCATTAAAGTAAGGTAAAAGTGAGTTTTAAATGACTTTGAGTAGACATTCTGCAGTATCTGCCACACTACTTAACATTTAGTATCTATGTGGAACAAAGGACAATTTTACAAAGTTTCCATTCTCCTGGATTACAACCTAAAATATATATTTTTCTTGGGAAAATTCTTAATTAATTAATTAATCTAAGGTTTCTGACCAGGTTATTTTTAAATGTATAAAGATAAGAACTTTTAAATTATAATCATAATAACAGTATCACATATAAAAACAAATAATAAAAATTACTATCCTGTCAGTTCAAATTCCCCCACCAATTCATATTCTATACATTATTCATATAAGAATCGAAATAATAGTTATACTTTTAAATTTTATTTTATCTCTCTTATGTTTTTCTCCTTTAATTTATACTTTCCTCTTTTTTTTTTCCCCAGGATTAATCATATTAAATAACCTTAAGGCACATTAACGATCCTGGAAAGGGCTGGCGGCACAGTGATCTGTTGATTCTCAGGGAGCAGGTAACCATCAGTTAATATGTGTTTCCATAGTCAATAAGGCCACCAAATGGCAAAAATCATTGAATATATTGTGTTGAAATAAATTTCTAGACCCAAGATGGAGCCACTCCTGCCTGGAATGCAATGTCAGCCAACCAAACTTTTGTACTCCTATAAACACTACACTTGACCGGAAAAGCAGTTGATCAGAAATGTGGTGCAGTTGACCCTTGAACAATGTGGTTTTAAACTGTGTGGGTCCACTTATATGTGGATTGTTTTTCAATAAACATGTACTACAGTACTACATGATCCCAGGTTGGTTGAATTTTCCGATGTGAAACTGTGGATATGGACAGTAAAGTTATATTTGGATTGTGCCCCTAACCCCTCCTCTGTTCAAGGGTCAACTGTATGTCCAATCAGCCAATCACAAAATGCCAAGCCAGCTCTGGGCTCATACATATTTTCTTGTTCCTTCATCTTTCTAAATAAGTCAAATACAAAACCCCAGCCAATCATGCCCTTTTTTCATGTTGCCACTTCTAACGCTGTTAGAAAACTCTTGCCCAAAATCCCTCAGGAAGAGTGCACCACTGCTTGTGAGGCACCACACTCCCCCAGTCTATGAAATTTTTCCCTAGAATAAAGGACATCAAGCTTGTTACTAACTTGTTTTAGCTTTGTCATTTGATATTTTGTTGAGTCTTCATTGTTCTTAATGCTGTAAGAGTATGTGGAAATCAAAGGGGCTGCAGCAGAGGACTAGCAGCCTGCCTGCTTCTAAACAGCCAACCCAAGGGGATACATTTAAAGTGCTTCTTCCTTCCCCCTTTGTACAAAAAACTGGTTAGAATACTCCAACAACCATACCTAAACTACAATGAGCTAACGAGTTAAATAATTCATTTAAAGCACCCAAACTGCCAGAAATAGAGACATCAGTGAGAATATATAATACATTCATAAGAAAGAAAACTTGCTGACAGAGATAGATGAAGACTGAAATAGACAAATATTAAAGGACTCTTGAGGAGCTACAATCATAATTTCCCAAGTAAAGAATTCAGTAAACAAATAGAAGATGATGGCCAGTGCTGAGACCCCATAATTGGCATTATTATTTTAAAGTTTAAATCAACATTAATGAGGTATAATTTACTTTACAAGAAAAAACACAGATATCAAGAGTTCAATTCATTTTGTCAATTGTGTATAAACCTGTGTACTCACTACCTGAAACAGGCTACAGACTATTTCTATCTAACTTAAAACATTCAGCAGTGCTCTTTTGCAGTCAATCCTCTCAACTCTTGGTCCTAGCAACAACTGATCTATTTTCTTTCAATATAGATTAAGTTTTGCCCATTTTAAAATTTCATATAAATGGAATCATACATACAGCTTGCACTGTTTTTTGTCTGGTTCCTGTTTTTGTTTGTGTACAGTTTTTGAGATTCATCCATGTTATTGAATGTATGAGTGTTCCTTTTAATTTTCAAGTGCATTCAATTGAACGGATATATGGCAATTTGTTGATTTATTCTCCTGTTGATTGATTTTTTTGTTGTTGGCTACTATAAATACAGCTGCTACGAACATTTTTCTACAACTCTTTTGGTGGATGTGTTTCCCCATTTCTCTTGTGTAAATACCTAGGAGTGGAAATGCTGGATGGTACAGCTAGTATAGTCTTAGCTTTATAAGAAACTGTCAAACTATTTTCCAAGATGACTGTACAATTTTTATTACTACAACATATGAGAATTCCAGTAACTCCACAATCTAACAAACACTTGATAAAATTAGTGTTACTATTTTAATCAGTCTAGTGAGTATGTAATTGATATTTTAATTTGAATTTTTCTGATGTTTAATGATTTGATTACATTTTCATGTGTTTATTGGCCATTTGTACATCTTCTTCTATGATGCATTTAAATACTTCACCAGTTTTTTATTGGGTGGTATGTCTTTCATTGTAAGAGTTCTTCATATAGTCTAATTTATTTGACAGATATACATATTGTGAGTATTTTCTTCCAATCTATTGCTTTTATTTTCATTTTAACAGTGTCTAATGAAGAACAAAACTTGTTATTTTATATGAAGTACAGTTTATAAATTTTTACTTTTAATTAATTTTTTACTTTTTGTGTCCCATCTAGGAAATCATTGCCTATGCCAAGATCATGAAAGCTTCTTTTATTTTCATATTGGTTCTGGGAGACCTATGGGGAGACGCAGATCTCAGCAGCATCTTCAGCTACTCAGACATCTGTTGTTCATTGCTTTTGTATGTTAATGGTTTATCCTCCTATCTCATTCAAATTCTTTATATTTTGAGGGAGTTTTGAAAAAAACATTGATTCTCTTGTGTTTTCCATACGTAATATAAAATCACTACATATAGAGATAGTTTAAATTATTCCTTTCTAATTCTTAAGCTTCCGGTTGTTTCCTGTTATTGAATTGCATTTCCTTATGCCTCAAACACAATGATAAATAGTATTGGAAATAATGAGATTTTTTACCTTGTTTATATCCAACAGTGGAAATGACTCTGTTGTTTTCCATTAACTAAGACACTTGTTTGAGAAAGAAAATATATATTTATATTACCACATTAAAAAAAAGTGTGCACTGATTTTTTTATTAAAGGTTTTCATCAGTAATCAGTGTTAGAACTTAGGAGTTCTGTTTCCAGGGACAATTGAGAAAAAAAAAGCGTTTATCTTTCCAATTTATGCAATAAAAATATGCAGTAAATAAATTAAACAATGCTGTACAGACATTGGGCAATAAGCAGTGCAGGACAGTGATCACTGGGAGAAGACAAACAAATGAGATTAGCCTTATCATTGACCCAGTTTCCAGGTTGAAGCACATTGAGAGCAGTCCCATAGACAGCACACTGGTCTCCCTGAGTTGAATAGACATAGTTGAGCAATCAAGGACAGCACACCAGGTAGAAATGACAATGAAGATTACCAAGGGAACTGCACAGAAAAGGGTTGCAGAAGATTCCCTTGAGTGTGCAGTTTATCACTTATTAGTGCAAAACAGGTTTCTAAATTACTAGAGAACAGAGAGAGAACTACAATAAATTAGCAGGGAAAACAACTCCTAAAGCACACACAGGTTTGGGAATAGTTCCTGCTCCTCAAAGAAAGGAGAAACCTCTTAATACACACATCAGATAGAGATATCTGTAGAATATTGCATCAGCAATGATGTCAAACTAGTACTAAAGACTGTTCTGGCTTTGCATAACAATGCTTACAAGAGAGTCCCAAAATGATTAAACTATTTTCAAGTAACTTAACTTCATATCAGAACAAATCCCAAAATTATTGAAATGAATTTTAAAAAAGAGCATAAGCACTCAGCAATGAAAAATTCACAATGTTTGGCATCAGAAAACAAAATTCTCAGGCATGGAAAAAGCAGGAAAATTTGACTAGTAACTTTGAGAAACATCAATAATAGAAATAGACTTAAAAACAGATGATAAAATTAATACTGGAGAACATGTAATAAGTATTATTGACATATTTTATATGCTTAGGAAGTTCAAGGAAAGAATAAGCACATAAAAGACACATGGAAGATGTAGAAAAACACAGAATGAACTTCTGGAAATAAAAAAAAAATTAAACTGTTGGAGATGAAAAATACACTGGTTGAAATGAAAGGCAGATTACAAATAATAAATTCTGGAGAGGGTTTGGAGAAAAGGGAACCTTTCTACACTGTTGGTGGGAAAGTAAATTGGTACAGCCACTATGGAGAACAACTGCCATATGACCCAACAATCCCATTCCTGGGCATACACTTGAAGAAAACCATAATTCAAAAAGATATATGCACCCCAATGTTCATTGCAGCACTATTTACAATAGCCAAGGCATGGAATAATCTAAAAATGTCCATCAACAGAGGAATGGATAAAGAAGATGTGGTACATATGTACAATGGAATATTACTCAGCTATAAAAAAGAACAAAACAATGCCATTTGCAGCAACATGGGTGGACCTAGAGATAGTCATACTGAATGAAGTAGGTCAGACACAGAAAGACAAATATATGATACCGCTTATATGTGGAATCTAAAAAAAAAAGGGTACAAATGAACTTATTTACAAAACAGAAGTAGAGTCATGGATGTAGAAAACAAACTTATGGTTACCAGGGGATAAGGGGGAGAGGGATAAATTGGGAGATTGGAATTGACATATACACACTACTATTTATAAAATAGATAACAAATAAGAACCTACTGTATAGCATGAGAAACTCTACTCAATCTCTGTAATGGCCTATATGGAAAAGAATCTTAAAAAAAAAAAAAAGAGTAGCTATATGTATATGCATAACTGATTCACTTTGCTGTACACCTGAAATTAACACAACATTGTAAATCAACTATACTCCAATAAAAATTTTTAAAAAGGAAAGCAATCATAATAAGAAAGCATAAGAAAATAATGTAAATGACTATTTACAGTAAAAAATAAAATGTGGAGCAGAAAAATAATAAAATTAGGCAATATGAGCTCTTCACAGATATAATGTTAAGAAATTTGTTATGATTTTTTTGTAGAAAAAAAAACGCATATAAACTATGTTTACTATTCTTGAAAGAAATGTCTCTTCTAGGGGACTTATTTTCCTATGAAAATTGAATTGAAGATAACTAATGAATAATTGTTAACTAAATCAATTTTAGGACTTTACATTTCACTAATAAATTAGGTCATTATTAGGTTTTTATGAGGATTTTACTATTCTTATTTCTCTGTGCTATAATTTTTGGCAATTATAAATAGCATAGAATATAGAATGTAAACTTTAGGAAGTATCCTAGATAATTTAATCCAATAAAAATTTGGAAAAAGCCAAAAAAAAAGAAAAAAAAGGAGAGTAGACAATGCAAAAGAAGAGATTAGTGAATTTGAAAGTGTTACAGCAGGCAGGTTGCTAGATATCAGCAGAGAAATGGGGACAGGGACCAGGTGGCAGGAAATCATGCATCTTGTAAACACTGGGGGGTCCATGGGCAGACAAAGAAAATCAGGAACCTTCAGACTGACAGGGAATGACACATTTTGGGTGATGTGTCCTGGAGGCAGACAAAAGAAGGTGGGAATCTCCTTCATCCAAATGTAACCTGTTGCTCATTATGCTCTCATTACAACAAAATGATCCTTGAAGCTAAGAAGTACCCATCATCCACTGACACCATGACACTTATGATCTAAGGTAAATAAGGACAAAAGTCCTTCCCTCGGGAAGATGGAGCTGGGATGAAAATCAGGGAATATGACCCCCAAACTCCTCCTTCCCTAGTGAATATTCCACACCATGTGGTTGGAACTCATGGTGGTAGGACAAAGTCTGGGCTGCCATTGTTCAATGCCCATCTCCTGGTGTTTGGCTGACCCCCTCCAGGGTCCACCCTGACCCCATCCCCACCCCACCCTGTTGGGGTGGGACAGGCCACTCATGCTGGGTGGGTTGTGCACACGGCTGTGCGCTGGGGATACATGCCTAGGCAATGACTTGCATTTGCTGTGCTTGCTTCCTCCAGGGTCATGGGATTGGGAGTGTCCTTCCAGAGTCACAGGGCCCTCTGTCTCCCAAATGCAGATGTGGTGCCTCCGCCTCAGGCTCCATATCTGCCCCTGCACCCATCCCCACTTCCCACTGCCTGGAGCACATGTAGGAAGGGGTGAGGGGGAGGATGGCACCAAGGACCTGGGGGGTGCCACCCACAAAAAGGAAAGGAAGAAAGAGGGTTTTTTCACAAATCATCTCCCTTAATGGCCATGCCTATGTTCCAAAACTTACCACCTTTTTAGAGAAAAAAAAAAGGCTGGGACCTAAATAGGTCCTGGAACCATGAAGATGTCCATTGCAGGGGAACATATCCCAGAACACAGGGATTAATCTATAGAATCTATAGAGAAGCCTACAGGAAGGTCACTCATCCTAGGTACTGCAGATGCCAGGATAGGACACAGGTCCCAGGATGCTAGAGCCATCAGGACTGCCACATGGGGGAGTAGCTAACTCCTATTATGGATAAGGTCAGCAGGACTAGGTGGACGGGGACACCTAGAACCAGCTCTGTCTTAGACAGCCGCCAAGGGACCTCCTAATGCTAATGATCCTCTCTGTTACAGGAGCATCCTCTCCCTGAAGGAACGATGGGGAACACCTCCTCCATCCCCAAGGACTCACACCTCAGGTGTATTTTGATTCACTGGGACAAGTTTTCTCTAGATTCTTTAAAATGAAAAAAACCTCATTTGTTTTGTAATGAAGTCTGGCCCCAATATAAACTTGAGGACAATGAGGCCTGGTCAGAAAATGGGAGCCTCAACTATAATACCATCCTACAGTTAGACATCTTTTGCAAAAGGCAAGGGAAATGGACAGAAGTTCCTTATGTTCAGGCTTCTATGGCCTTAAGAGAGAACCTAAGAGCTATGGAAGTCCTATGTTAGGAAACCTTGCTGGCTGGGACCCATTAAGGCTACACAGAAGCCCTCTCTAGTGGCACCCCTGGAGCAACAGGAGCCCCAGACAGAAGATTCAAGTCCTAACACTCTTTCACCATCTTCAGCTTCTCCCCCACCCTATAAGGCTCTTTACCTTTCAGTACCAGAAATGCAGCCAGAACCTCTTTGCCCCCTTCAGAGAGTAGTAAGTAGGCCTCAAAGAATTACCTGAGTCCACATCCCTTTTTCTTTGTCTGACCTTAACCAGTGCTGCACCCTCTTAGGCAGATTCTTGGAGGACCTAGCCAGTTCATCAAAGAATTCGAGGCACTGACCCCCTCTTTTGACCTTACCTGGAAGGATGTAAATATTATCCTTTCCCACTGCTGCACCGAGGAAAAGGCCCATATTTGGGCACAAGCTTAAACATATGCTGATGGATTACACATTGTCCAACCACATCAATACCCTGTGAGCCTAATGGCAGTGTCTCTAATGGATTCCAATTGAGACTATCAACCAGGCCAGCCTGGAATCACTAGAAGTGATCACATGGTCTTTTGCCTCATTGATGGGATGAAATAATGTATAATTAAACCTGTTAACTATGATAAGGTTAAAGAGATCACCCAAGGCCAAGATGAAAATCCAGCCCTATTTCAGACCTGATTGGAAAATGCCCTCAGAAAGTATACAAATGTAGACCCAACTACTTTTGTATTTGCAACCCAATTCATTAGTCATTCAGCCCCTGATATCCTTCAAAAGCTCCAAAAGCTTGCCATGGGGCCCCAAACCCCTCTCAACCTTCTATTGACACAGCCTTCCATGTCTTTAACAATAGAGACTAGATTGAGAAGGAAAGGAAAGAACAGCGTGACTTAAGGAAGGAATGATGGCAAGCCAGGCTTTTGGCAGCTGTCATGACAAGACCTAATCCACCTCCTGGTCACGCCAAAATTATTCCCAGAAGACCTCCACCAGGGAAGGGAGCCTGTTTTAGCTGTGGGGGTCCCGAACATGAGCAAGGAATGCCAGGAAACAGGTGCCAGCCTACACCCAAAATGCCATGCCCACTCTGCAAGAAGATGGGTTACTGGAAGAGAGAATGCCCCCAGCTTCAAAGGGAGCAAGGAAATTCCCCCACACCTGTCACGGCAGTGTTTGATTGACTGGACCCATGATCTCCCAAGGTTCCCAAGACAGTCATCATCACACGGGAGGAACTGTGGGTGACCACTGACATGGCAGGTAAGCTTGTCCAGTTTCTAGTGGACATGGGAGCTACTTACTCTGTCCTGACTTCTCATGCTGGGCCACTTGCCACTGAAAACTGCTCTGTTGTTGGGGTCAAAGGAAAACCAAAACTAAAACATTTCACCACCCCTCTAGCTTGCACCTGGGGAAAGACTCATAACTCACAAGTTTCTTGTCATGTCTGAATGCCCCAGCCCGTTATTGGGAAGAGATTTTCTCTCAGCCTTGGGGGCAACTCTTACTCTTCCTGAAAACCAAAGCCAAGGAATGTTTTTGGCTGGACTATGTGTTATACAAGACACAGACAATCCAACCCAAAATATCCCCCCAGAAATTGAAAAACTTTTACATCCACAGGTCTGGGACCAGGGAATCTCAGGGAAGGCAATGTTTGTCACTCCTGTAAAAATAACCTTAAAGGAAACTAATAACTTCCCTTTCAGGAGCCAAAACCCCATAAAACCAGAGGCTCGATGAGGCCTCCAACCCCTAAACTCAAAATTAATTAAATATGGGCTTTTGGTGCCATGCCAATCTTCCTATAATACTCCAATCCTACCTGTCCTCAAACCAAATGGGGAAATGTAGAATGGTCCAAGAGCTCCTGGCTGGCTCGCCAAGATGTTCCAGGTGAATTTAAGGTTCTTGCCTCAACGCGGAAAGAACTTGGAGACGAGACAAGGAGGTTAAGAAAGTAAAGTGAGAATTCATTTAAGCAAGAATACGCTCTCAGAGGCAGAGCAGGGGGACAGGTGAGTAGCTGCCGCCTTGGGTTTCTTTGGCAAGCCAGTTATGGGGGGCATACAAATGAAGGGGTGGAATATTCACTGGGGAAGGAGGAGTTTGTTGTATTCCCTGATTTTCATCATAGCTCCATCTTCCCAAGGGGAGGAGGGATTTTTGCCTTTATTTAGCTTAGATCAGAAGTGTCATGGTGTCGGTGAACGATGGGTACTTCTTAGCTGCAAGGCTCATTTTATTGTAATGAGAGCATAATGAGCGACAGGTTACATTTGGACGCAGGAGATTCCCGCCTTTCCCCCACCTTCTTTTGTCTGCCTCCAGGACGCTTATCACCCAAAATGTGTCATTTCCTGTCAGTCTGGAGGTTCCTGATTTTCTTTGTCTGCCCATGGACCTCCATTGTTTACAAGATGCATGAATTTCTTCTACCTGCTCCCTGCCCCCATTTCTTTGCTCATATCTAGCTACCTGCCTGCTGTAGCAAAGGCACATCAATAGAGCTATCTAAAATGAACACAGAGAGAAAAAAAAATTGTGTAATTTGAATTTCAGCAGGGAAGAAGAGAAAACATCTTTGGAGAAATAATCATGAAAATTTTCCCAAATTTGATAAAAATTTTGAAGCAGGGTTTCTCAACAGCAGTGCTGTTGAAGTTTTGTGTAAGATAATTCTTTAGTATGGGAGACTATTCTTTTCATTTTAGGGTGTTTGGCATCATCCTAGTAGATATCAGTAGCACCCCCACTTATTTAACAATGAAAAATGTCTGCAGACACTGCCAAATTAACCCTGTGGGGTAAAGTTTTCCCTGGCTCAGATATCCAGAATATATAAAGAACTCCTGCAACTCGATATCAAACACACACACACACACACACACACACACACACACAATCTGATTAAAATATGGGAAAATGGCTTGAATAGATATTTATCCAAAGAAGATATGAAGATATGCAAAAGACTAATAAGCACATGAAAATATTCTCAACATCTTTAATCATTAGGAAAATGCAAATCAAAACTTCTAAGAGCTACCACTTCACACTCATGAGGAAGACTAGTAATCAAAAAATAGAAAATAACAAGTGCTGGAATGGATATGGAGAAATTGGAACACTTGTGATTACAGAACAATAAAATTCATCCAATCTACACAACAGAGGGAAAAAATACATTGAAAAAATGGACAGATCCTCAGGAATCTGTGAGGAAAAAAAAAACAAAAGATAAAAACTTCTCAGTAGAATTCTAGGAAGGGAGAGACAGAGTGAAGGTGAACAAGTATTTGAAGGAATAATGGCTGAAAACTTCTGAAGTTTGGCAAAAGATAAAAACCTACTACTCCCAAAAGTCAAATGCACCCCAACCAGGATGACCCCACAGAAATCCATGCCAGGACACATCACCATTGATCGTTTGAAAACAGAAGACAGGATAAATCCCTAATGTAGCCAGAGAATAACATATAGGGGAACAATAAATCAAATGAAAGCATATTATTTATCTTAAGCAATGGAGACCAGAAGGGAGTGGCACAATATTTTTCAAGTGCTGTAAGGAAAGAACTGTCATTCATGAATTCTATAGCTGGTCAAATTTTCTGTTAGGAAAGAAGGGGGTATTAAAACATTTTTAGATAAAAGAGCACTAAAAGAATTTGTCATTAGCAGAACTACCATATGAAGGAAAAAACGGAGCTGGAGGAATCAGACTCCCTGACTTCAGACTATACTACAAAGCTACAGTAATCAAGGCAATATGGTACTGTCACAAAAACAGAAATATAGATCAATGGAACAGGATAGAAAGCCCAGAGATAAACCCATGCACCCATGGTCAACTAATCTATGACAAAGGAGGAAAGGATATACAATGGAGAAAAGACAGTCTCTTCAATAAGTGGTGCTGGGAAAACTTGACAGCTACATGTAAAAGAATGAAATTAGAATACTCCCTAACACCATACACAAAAATAAACTCAAAAAACAAATTAACTACCATAATCCAGGGAAATAATGAATAAAATGAACTCAGAGCAAGAAGAATGCACAAAATTATATGCATAATATACATAATAAAATAGTACATAAAATAAATATGTATGGATGTCCATGAAGTTGAAAACAGAAAAACAATTTAAAAAGATTGTAATGTATAATTTGAAAAGATCAATAAAATTAGCAAACTTCTAGTGAGGCTGACAAAGAAAAAAAGAGAGAAGATCAAAATTATTAATATCACAAATGAAACAAAGTATCACTACAGACTCTGCAAACTTCTTAAGACTAACAAAGAAATAGTATAAAGAATGATACACACAAAAGTTTGACAACTTAGATTAAATGTACCAGTTCCTCAGAAGGCACAAACTACCACTACTCATCTAGTATGAAATAGATATTCTATAACTATTAAAGTAATTTAATTCATAATTAAACAGTCTCCCAAAAAGAAATCTGCAGGCCCAAATGACTTCTCTGGTGAATTCTACCAAACATTTAATGAAGAATTAATATAAACTCTACTGAGTATTTTCTACCTCTATCTCTCATGAATATAAAGCAAAAATTCTTAATAAAATAATAACAACTTGAATTCAACAATATATAAAAATAATTATAAAATATGAACAAAAGGAATATTCCAGGGATAAAGGCTGGTTCAGTATTTGAAAATCAATCAATGTCATCTACCATGCTAATAACTTAGGAGAAAAGTACATAATCCTATCAATTGATGTAAAAGAAATAATTGACAAAAATCTAAATCCCACTCGATAAAAAACTTTCAAGAAGTTGGAATAGCTGGAAAACTGCCTCTATATGATAAACAGCAGCTACAAAAATCCTACAACTAATATCATTAAAAAAATATAATTGAAAAATCCAGCACCTGTTCATGATAACGGCTTTCAGAAAAATAGTAATAGAGGGATCTTGATAAAGAACTCTTACAAAGAACATACAACTAACTTTATACTTCATGGTTAAATACTATATGTTTTCCCCTTAAAATCAGGAACAAGGAAAGGATGTCCACCCTCACCACTCTTACTCAACATAGTACTGAATGTTCCAGCAGGTGCAGTTGGCAAGGAAATGAAATAAAAATTGTACAGTTTGGAAGGAAAGAAACAAAACTGTCAGTATTTCCTGATGACATGATAGTATACACAGAAAATCCCAAGCAATCTACTAAAACCACCTAAAACTTATTCATCAGTTTAGCAAGGTTGCAAGATATGAAATTTAAAATAAATTGCATTTCTGTATACTAACAATGAACATTTGGAAACTAACATTAAAGTCAAAATATTACCTTTAATCTTTCCAAAGAAAATTCGATGCTTAAGTATATACTGCAAAAAAAATACACAGGTTTTGAAATTAAGAGAAATCACTTTAATGAAATAAGTCAAAGAAGGATTAAATAAATGGAAAGACATACCATATCCATAAATTGGAAAACTCAACATGGTCACAAAGTCAATTGTCCCAAAATGGGTCTGCAGGTTTAATGCAATTCTTATCAAGATCAGAGCACAGATTTTTGAAGATGTAAACAAGCTTAATCTAAAATATATATAGAAAGGCACAGGACCTAGAAAAACTAAAATAATTTTGAAAAGAAAAAAGAATGGGGAGGTATTATCCACTCTATATTAAGGCCTATTATGTAGTTACAGTGATCAAGTGTAAGATTGGTATGGAGGGATAGACAAAAGATTAATGGAACAGAAAAGTAACTCAGAAATAGACCCATTCAAATATGCCCAGGATGACGGGAATATGGCAGAAGAGGAAGACGCGGAGATCACCTTCCTCCCCACAGATACACCAGAAATACATCTACATGTGGAACAACTCCTACTGAACACTGGCAGAAGACCTCAGACCTCCCAAAAGGCAAGAAACTCCCCACGTACCTGGGTAGGGCAAAAGAAAAAAGAATAAACAGAGACAAAAGAATAGGGATGGGACCTGCACCAGTGGGAGGGAACTGTGAAGGAGGAAAGGTTTCCACACACTAGGAAGCCCCTTCATGGGCAGAGACTGCGGGTGGCGAAGGGGGAAAGCTTTGGAGCCGTGGATGAGAGCACAGCACAGGGGTGCAGAGGGAAAAGCGGAGAGATTCCCGCACAGAGGATCAGTGCTGACTGGCACTCACCAGCCCAAGTGGCTTTTCTGCTCACCCACTGGGGCAGGTGGGGCTGGGAGCTGAGGCTCGGGCTTCAGTCGGAGCGCAGGGAGAAGACTGGATCTGGTGGCATGAACACAGCCTACAGGGGGTGAGTTCACCACGGTTAGCCAGGAGGGAGTCTGGGTAAAATTCTGGACCTGCTGAAGAGGTAAGAGACATTTTCTTCCCTCTTTGTTTCCTGGTGTGTGAGGAGAGGAGATTAAGAGTGCTGCTTAAAGGAGCTACAGAGAAGGGTGCAAGCCGTGGCTAAAAGTGTGGACCCCAGAGACGGGCATGAAATGCTAAGGATGCTGCTGCCACCACCAAGAAGTCTGTGGGCGAGCACAGGTCACTATCCACACCCCCGTTCTGTGGAGACTGTGCAGCCCTCCACTGCCAGGGTCCCGGGATCCAGGGACAACTTCCCCGGGAGAAAGCACAGCACGCTTCAGGCTGGTGCAACATCACACCTGCCTCTGCTGTTGCAGGCTCACCCTGCACTACATGCCCCTCCTTTCCCCTGGCCTGAGTGATCCAGAGTCCCTCGAAGCAGCTGCTCCTTTAACCCCGTCCTCTCTGAGCAAATAACAGATGCCCTCCTGTGACCTACACACAGAGGCAGGGCCAAATCTGAAGCTGAGACCCTAGGAGCTGTGAGAACAAAGAAGAGAAAGGGAAATCTCTCCCAGCAGCCTCAGAAACAGTGGATTAAAGCTCCACAATCAACATGATGTACCCTGCATCTGTGGAATACATGAATAGACAACAAATCATCCAAAATTCAGGAGGTGGACTCTGAGAGCAAGATTTATGATTTTTTTCCCTTTTCCTCTTTTTGTGAGTGTGTATGTTTCTGTGTGAGATTTTGTCTGTATAGCTTTGCTTCCACCATTTGTCCTAGGGTTGTGTCTATCGTTTTTTTTTTCTTTTTTTTCTATTTTTTCTTTATTATTTTTTATTTTAACAACTTTATTATATTTTACCTTACTTTATTTTATTATACTTTACCTTCTTTCTTTCTTTTTTCCTTCCTTGCAGCCTTCCTTCCTTCCTTTCTCCCTCCCTCCCTCCCTCCTTTCTCTCTTTTGTTAATTTTCTTTCTTTCTTTCTTTCTTTGTTTCTTTCTTTTTTTCCTTCTACTTCTACTAATTCTTTGTTTCTACTTTTTCTCCCTTTTATTCTGAGCCGTGTGGATGAAAGGCTCTTGGTGCTACAGCCAGGAGTCAGTGCTCTGCCTCTGAGGTGGGAGAGCCAACATCAGGACACTGGTCCACAAGAGACTTCCCAGCTCCAAGTAATATCAAATGGAGAAAATCTCCCAGAGATCTACATCTCAAGACCAGCACCCAGCTTCACTCAACAACCAGCAAGCTACAGTGCTGGACACCCTAAGCAAAACACCTAGCAAGAAAGGAACACAACACAACCCATTAGCAGAAAGCCTGCCGAAAATCATAATAAGTCCACAGACACCCCAAAACTCACCACCAGACGTGGGCCTGCCCACCAGAAAGACAATTTCCAGCCTCATCCACCAGAACACAGACATTAGTCCCCTCCACCAGGAAGCCTACACAACCCACTGAACCAACCTTAGACACTGGGGACAGACAGCAAAAACAACGGGAACATCGAGCCTGCAGCCTACAAAAAGGAGACCCCAAACACAGTAAGATAAGCAAATTGAGAAGGCAGAAAAACACACAGCAGATGAAAGAGCAAGATAAAAACCCACCAGACCTAACAAATGAAGAGGAAATAGGCTGTCTACCTGAAAAAGAATTCAGAATAATGATAGTAAAGATGATCCAAAATCTTGGAAATAGGATAGACAAAATGCAAGAAACATTTAACAAGGACCTAGAAGAACTAAAGATGAAACAAACAAAGATGAACAACACAGTAAATGAAATGGAAAATACTTTACATGGGATCAATAGCAGAATAACTGAGGCAGAAGAACGGATAAGTGACCTGGAAGATAAAATAATGGAAATAACTGCTGCAGAGCAGAATAAAGAAAAAAGAAAGAAAAGAAGTGAGGACCATCTCAGAGACCACTTGGACAACATTTAATGCACTAACATTCGAATTATAGGGGTTGCAGAAGAAGAAGAGAAAAAGAAAGGGACTAAGAAAATATTTGAAGAGATTATAGTTGAAAACTTCCCTAATATGAGAAAGGAAATAGTTAATCAAGTCCAGTAAGCACAGAGAGTCCCATACAGGATAAATCCAAAGAGAAATATGCCAAGACACATATTAATCAAACTGTCAAAAATTAAATACAAAGAAAACATATTGAAAGCAGCAAGAGAAAAACAACAAATAACACAGAAAGGAATTCCCATAAGGTTAACAGCTGAACCTTCAACAGAAACTCTGCAAGCCAGAAGGGACTGGCAGGACATATTTAAAGTGATGAAGGAGAAGAACCTGCAACCAAGATTACTCTACCCAGCAAGGACCTCATTCAGATTTGATGGAGAAATTAAAACCTTTACAGATAAGCAAAAGCTGAGAGAGTTCAGCACCACAAAACCAGCTTTACAACAAATGCTAAAGGAAATTTTCTAGGGAGGAAACACAAGAGAAGGAAAAAAACCTACAATAATGAACCCAAAACAATTAAGACAATGAGAATAGGAACATACATATCGATAATTACCTTAAATGTAAATGGAATAAATGCTGCCAGCAAAAGACACAGATTTGCTGAATGGATACAAAAACAAGACCCATGTATATGCTGTCTACAAGAGACCCACTTCAGACCTAGAGACACATAGAGACTGAAAGTAAGGGGATGGAAAAAGATATTCCATGCAAATGGAAACTAAAAGAAAGCTGTAGTAGCAATTCTCATATCAGAGAAACTAGACTTTAAAATAAAGACTATTAGAAGAGACAAAGAAGGACACTACATAATGATCAAGGGATCGATCCAAGAAGATATAACATTTTAAAATATTTATGCACCCAACATAGAAGCACCTCAATACATAAGGCAAATACTAACAACCATAAAAGGGGAAATCGACAGTAACACATTCATAGTAGGGGATTTTAACACCCCACTTTCACCAATGGACAGATCATCCAAAATGAAAATAAGTAAGGAAACAAAAGCTTTAAATGATACATTAAACAAGATGGACTTATTTGATATTTATAGGATATTCCATCCAAAAACAACAGAATACACATTTTTCTCAAGTGCTCATGGAACATTCTCCAGGATAGATCATGTCTTGGGCCACAAATCAAGCCTTTGTAAATTTAAGAAAATTGAAATTGTATCAAGGATCTTTTCGAACCACAACACTATGAGACTAAATATCGATTACAGGAAAAGATCTGTAAAATATACAAACACATGGAGGCACAACAATACACTACTTAATAACAAAGTGATCACTGAAGAAATCAAAGAGGAAATAAAAAAATACCTAGAAACAAATGACAATGGAGACACGATGACCCAAAACCTATGGGATACAGCAAAAGCAGTTCTAAGAGGGAAATTTATAGCAATACAATCCTACCTTAAGAAACAGGAAACATTTCGAATAAACAACCTAACTTTGCACCTAAAGCAATTAGAGAAAGAAAGAAAAAGTTAGCAGAAGGAAAGAAATCATAAAAATCAGATCAGAAAAAATGAAAAAGAAATGAAGGAAATGATAGCAAAGATGAAAAAAACTAAAAGCTGGTTCTTTGAGAAGATAAACAAAATTATTAAGCTATTAGCCAGGTTCATCAAGAAAAAAAGGGAGAAGACTCAAATCAACATAATTAGAAATGAAAAAGGAGAAGTAACTACTGATATTGCAGAAATACAAAGGATCATGAGAGATTACTGCAAGCAACTTTATGCCAATAAAATGGACAACCTGGAAGAAATGGACAAATTCTTAGAAATACACAACCTGCCAAGACTGAATCAGGAAGAAATACAAAATATGAACAGAGCAATCACAAGCACTGAAATTGAAACTGTGATTAAAAATCTTCCAACAAACAAAAGCCCAGGAGCAGATGGCTTCACAGGCGAATTCTATCAAACATTTAATGAAGAGCTAACACCTATCGGTCTCAAACTCTTCCAAACTACAGCAGAGGGAGGAACACTCCCGAATTCCTTCTACGATGCCACCATCTCCTTGATACCAAAACCATACAAGGATGTCACAAAGAAAGAAAACTACAGGCCAATATCACTGATGAACATAGATGCAAAATTCCTCAACAAAATACTCACAAACAGAATCCAAGAGTACATTAAATGGATCATACACCATGATCAACTGGGGTTTATTCCAGGAATGCAAGGATTCTTCAATACATGCAAATCAATCAACGTGATAAAGCATATTAACAAATTGAAAGACAAAAACCATATTATCATCTCAGTAGATGAAGAGAAAGATTTTGACAAAATTCAACACCCATTTATGATAAAAACCCTGCAGAAAGTAGGCATAGACGGAACTTTCCTCAACATAATAAAGGCCATATATGACAAACCCGCAGCCAACATCGTCCTCTATGGTGGAAAACTGAAAGCATTTCCAGTAAGATCAGGAACATGACTAGGTTGCCCACTCTCACCACTCTTATTCAACATAGTTTTTGAAGTTTTAGCCACAGCAATCAGAGAAGAAAAGGAAACACAAGGAATCCATGTTGGAAAAGAAGAAGTAAAGCTGTCACTGTTTGCACATGGCATGATACTATACAGAGAGGATCCTAAAGGTGCTACCAGAAAACTAGTAGAGCTAATGAATGAATTTGGTAAAGTAGTAAGATACAAAGTTAATGCACAGAAATCTCTTGCATTCCTATACATTAATGATGAGAAAATTGAAAGTGAAATCATGAAAACCCTCACATTTACCATTGCAACACAAAGAATAAAATATCTAGGAATAAACCTACCTAAGGAGACAAAAGACCTGTATGCAGAAAATTATAAGACACTGATGAAAGAAATTAAAGATGATTCAAATAAATGGAGAGATATACCATGTTCTTGGATTGGAAGAATCAACATTTTGAAAATGACTCTACTACCTAAAGCAATCTACAGATTCAATGCAATCCCTATCAAATTACCACTGGCATTTTTCACAGAACTAGAAGTAAAAAAATCACAATTTGTATGAAAAAACACAAAAGATCCCGAATAGCCAAAGCAATCTTGAAAACGAAAAGCGGAGCTGGAGAAATCAGGCTCCCTGACTTCAGACTATACTACAAAGCTACAGTAATCAAGACAGTATGGTACTGGCACAGAAACAGAAAGATAGAGCAACGGAACAGGATAGAAAGCCCAGAGATAAACCCACGCACGTATGGTCACCTTATCTTTGATAAAGGAGGCAGGAATGCACAGTGGAGAAAGGACAGCCTCTTCAGTAAATGGTGCTGGGGAAACTGGACAGGTACATGTAAAAGTATGAGATTAGATCACTCCCTAACACCATACACAAAAATAAGCTCAAAATGGATTAACAACCTAAATGTAAGGCCAGAAACTATCAAACTCTTAGAGGCAAACATAGGCAGAACACTCTATGACATACATCACAGCAAGATCCTTTTTGACCCACCTCCTAGAGAAAAGGAAATAAAAACAAAAATAAACAAGTGAGGCCTAATGAAACTTCACAGCTTTTGCACAGCAAAGGAAACCATAAACAAGACCAAAAGAAAACCGTCAGAATGGGAGAAAATATTTGCAAATGAAGCAACTGACAAAGGATTAATCTCCAAAATTTACAAGCAGCTCATTCAGCTCAATAACAAAAAAACAAACCACCCAATCCAAAAATGGACAGAAGACCTAAATAGACGTTTCTCCAAAGAAGATATACAGACTGCCAACAAACACATGAAAGAATGCTCAACATCATTAATCATTAGTGTAGTGGAATAACTGAGGACATGGAAAGGAGGTGTGACCCATGAGCCCTCCCCCCCAGCAAACTGGGGGCTGGTGAATAAGCCAGAACTGCAAACAGTCCTGACTGCTTTGAGCCCCCGCAACAAACCAGGGGCATGCGAATAAGCCAGAACTGCAAACAGTCCTAAATGCTTTGAGGGACCCCCCCCCCGGCAAACCGGGGGCCTGCGAATAAGCATTGAGTGCTTTGGACACTGATCCATGAGATGTCCTCAGTATAATCAGAATGGTGAGAACGCAAGGAAATGTCCTTGTGCTACTTCATTATAATCAAAATAATGGTGGGAACTTTATGCTGTTTTTGCGCTCAAGGACGAAGCACGACATGTTTTCAAGAAAGCCCATTATTGCTTTTATAATCAATAGAAGAATATGTTACTGCTTTGGCATTTCTAAAATGTTAAGAAAACAAGTCTTAAAATGTAAACATAGATAATGCTTTAATAAAAGCTACCACAACAGGACAGACGGTGCTGTTTTGCCTGAGTGAGTGGCAGCCCTCTACTGCTGTGCTTCGACACAATTCATGTCACGTGATGAGCTTACTTTTGGCCCTGTCATAAGATAAACTACAACATTTGGCACCCGAACAGGGACCTGAAGGTAAGTAATCACGTGATTGCGGGACCGAAGGGGAAATTGGTCCGCTCAAGAGTAAGCGAAACCTTTGGGAGCAGTAGAGTAACTGTAATGGGGAATTCCCATTCAATAGAATTTCAATACATTAGACTCCTGAAACAGTTATTACAGAGTTCAGGAGTGAAAGTAAAGCCAGAATCTTTTGATGAATTGTTTGCGCTGGAATGTAAACATTGTTACTGGTTTCAACCTACTGGTCATAACCAGTTGAATTTAAAAGTTTGGAAACAGGTTATGTGAGCCTTAAGAAGAGCTCATCAGCATGGAGACCCTATATCTGTCCGTGTTTGGTCTCTTTGTAAATTAATTTCCCTTGCCCTGGAACCATTACAATCTGAGACTGAAAGTGAAAATGGGGCGCACCCTCAGTGTCCGAATTCTGCTCCCGATCATTCTGCTGCTTTTCGTACTCTGTTTTGTGAGTCTCCTATAGAGGACCTTCCTCCGCCTCCTCCTCCCCTTGTGTCTGAGACAGGAGAGGATTTTTCAGGTTCCAGTGATGAAGGGGCTTTTTCTGATGATGATAAAGATCGGGAGCAGGCTAGCAAACAAAATGAGATGCCACTTTCTCAACAGAATGAGATTTCTGATATACTTTCAAAGTTAAAAAATTTGATGGTTAAATTGGAAGAAAATAAAAACAATGCTACCACTCTTTTATATCAGGAGCCATGTCCTACTATTCCTTCTGCTCCTCCTTTAGAATTAGCAGCTTATCCTGTTGGAGCCTCTTGTCAGTTTCACTTTCCTCTAAAACCTGAATCTAATAGACTATTGTTGGAAGAAGAGATAAATAAGGAGGAAAAGCAATATTCTGAATCATTTTTTGCTTTCCCTATTGTTAGACAAGCTATGTCTGCTAATGATCAATTTCTGAATGGATATGTAAATGTTGAGTATAACCATCATTATGTAAAATTTTAAAAATGCTAAAAGAAGCCATTAATGCATATGGGATGCATTCTAATTATATTCAAGGTCTTTTGTCTAGGTATGCTTCCGAAAACATATTAATTCCTCAAGATTGGGAGGCACTTGCCAAGACTGTTCTTGACTTGGTGGAAAAAAGAAGACACCTCCATTGACCTGGGGGCAAATGAAAAAGTTTACAGGCACTGCTAAAAATCTTGTCATTTCACAGGGTAAACCCCTCACTAGCACCAATCTTTTTGTGGCCATGATGGCAGTGTTGTCTACACAGGTAATAAGCATATCAGCCAATGAGATAAATTGTACTAACCATACTTATTGGACTTATATTCCTAACCCTCCTCTTAATATGGGGGTTACCTGGTGGGATGCCCCAATTCTTGTATATGTAAATGAGTCTGGATGGTTGCCTGGTCCTTTTGATGATAGAGGCCCTTTGAAGCTGAAAAAAGAAGGAAGGATAATAAAAAATTACACAGTGGGTGTTAATGGACCTCCTATTTGTATGGGAAAGGGAGATCATTGCCTTAAAATGAATTATCAGGCATGGTTAAGTGTTGTCAAAAATGAAAACAGATATCATGGGTTATATCTTTTGAGTGCTTATAGCTTTAAAAGTTCTAATTCCACTCTTAATGATAATGTTTCCGCACCTTACTTGCCTCCATGCCAGGTGCCTCTTGTGGATCGATTATTGGATTGGGTCCATTGGACTCAATGCCGAGGAGAAATGGCTCGGATTCTTGTTAATACTTCTTGGGGAAGTGTCATTGATTGGAGCCCTTTTGGCTCCACCCGAGGATAAAGGGGCCTAAAAAATTTACACTGGTATAGAGAGGATAACACTATTTACAACAATACTATTAACGATACCATAGTATGACATGCAGGAGGGTTTTCTCCTCCTGGTCCTCATTTAAATGGATATCCTATCCAAAAGGATTTGTGGAAGCTTATGACAGCTTTGAAAAAGATTAATGCTTGGGTAGGACATATGGTTAACAAATCTGGAAATCATAGTTTGACTTTTCATAAAAATGTTACTCGGTATACTCGTAGTTATGTGAAATTACCTTATATATTGTTAAAGGGACCAGCTGTATGGAATGAGACTCAAGGTATTATAATGTGTAAAAATTGCTCTCTGTATACCTGCATTAACTTTAGTATATCTTTTAACATATCTACTAAAAGTTTGTATATCTTACAAGCTCGGACAGGTCTTTGGCTTCCTGTCAATCTTTGAAGGAAATGGCAAAAATCTCTTCCTAAGACTGTTTTGCAATATTTAGTTGATGCATTAAAAAAAGGTAAAAGATTTGTAGGAATGTTGATTACAGCTGTCATGGGTATTATAGCCATAACAGCTACTGCTGCAGTAGCTGGAGTTGCTTTAGAACAATCTATTCAGACCGTTGATTATATAACTGATTGGCATAAAAATTCTGAAATGCTTTGGTCCTCTCAACAACAAATTGATTCGGAAATACATTCGGAAATAACAGATTTACAATAAGCTGTGGTTATGTTGGGGGACCAACTTGTGAATTTACAAAGACAAATGAAGCTACATTGTGACTGGAATCAAAGTGCCTTTTGTGTCACTTCAGTTCCATATAATCAGTCTACATTCCCCTGGACAAAAACTAAAAAGCATTTATTACATCACAAAAATTTGACAAAAGAAATTGTAAATTTACAAGAGAAAATTCAACAAACTTTTCAGAAGAGATTGCAACAACTTAATTCACAAGAAGTATGAACTAGAATTATTCAAGGACTTAATAATCTAAATCCCATGTCTGAATTACATGCTTTATTTGGTTCTACTGCAGGATTGCTAATGCTCATTATAATAATAATCATATGTTTAATTGTAGTCCAACGACAAGTAAAAGCTACCCACCATACAACATTGCAACAAGCTGCTGTGTTCTCCTTGATGTTACACAAGCTACAAAACAAAAAGGGGGAAATGTAGTAGAATAACTGAGGACATGGAAAGGAGACGTGACCCATGAGCCCCCCCCCCCAGCAAACTGGGGGCTGGCGAATAAGCCAGAACTGCAAACAGTCCTGATTGCTTTGAGCCCCCCCAACAAACCGGGGGTATGTGAATAAGCCAGAACTGTAAACAGTCCTAAATGTTTTGAGCGCCCCCCCCCGGCAAACTGGGGGCCTGCGAATAAGCATTGAGTGCTTTGGGCACTGATCCATGAGATGTCCTCAGTATAATCAGAATGGTGAGAACGCAAGGAAATGTCCTTGTGCTACTTCAGTATAATCAAAATAATGGTGGGAACTTTATGCTGCTTTTGTGCTCAAGGTGAAGCACGACATGTTTTCAAGAAAGCCCATTATTGCTTGTATAATCAATAGAAGCATATGTTACTGCTTTGGCATTTCTAAAATATTAAAAAACAAGTCTTAAAATGTAAACATAGATAATGCTTTAATAAAAGCTACCACAACAGGACAGATGGTGCTGTTTTGCCTGAGCGAGCGGCAGCCCTCTACTGCTGTGCTTCGACACAATTCATCTCATGTGATGAGCTTACTTTCGGCCCTGTCATAAGATAAACTACAACACATTAGAGAATGCAAATTAAAACTACAATGAGATATCATCTCACACCCGTCAGAATGGCCATCATCAAAAAATCCAGAAACAATAAATGCTGGAGAGGGTGTGGAGAAAAGGGAACACTCTTGCACTGCTGGTAGGAATGTGAATTGTTACAGCCACTATGGAGAACAGTATGGAGGTTCCTTAAAAAACTACAAATAGAACTACCATATGACCCAACAATCCTACTACTAGGATTGCTACTAGGATTCCTACTACAATCCTACTACTGAGCATACCTGAGAAAACCATAATTCAAAAAGAGTCATGTACCAAAATGTTCATTGCAGCTCTATTTACAATAGCCCGGAGATGGAAACAACCTAAGTGTCCATCATCAGATGAATGGATAAAGAAGATGTGTCACATGTATACAATGGAATATTACTCAACCATAAAAAGAAACGAAATTGAGCTATTTGTAATGAGGTGAATAGACCTAGAGTCTGTCATACAGAGTGAAGTCAGAAAGAGAAAGACAAATACCGTATGGTAACACATATATATGGAATTTAAGAAAAAAAATGTCATGAAGAACCTAGGGGTAAGACAGGAATAAAGACACAGACCTACTAGAGAATGGACTTGAGGATATGGTGAGGTGGAAGGGTAAGCTGTGACAAAGCCAGAGAGAGGCATGGACATATATACACTACCAAACGTAAGGTAGATAGCTAGTGGGAAGCAGACGCATAGCACAGGGAGATCAGTTCAGTGCTTTGTGACCACCTCAAGCGGTGGGATAGGGATTGTGGGAGGGAGGGAGATGCAAGAGGGAAGAGATATGGGAACATATGTATATGCATAACTGATTCACTTTTTTATAATGCAGAAACTAACACACCATTGTAAAGCAATTATACTCCAAAACAGATGTAAAAAAAAAATGACATTTGACAAGAATGAAAGAATGCAAAAATGATTCAATGAGGAAAAATAACCTTTTCTACAAATGGTCATGGAGTAATTAAAAAATTCAAAATGGATTACAGACTTAGGTGGAGAAAGGAAAAGTATAAAAATTTTAAAAGATTATGGGAGAAAATCTTCATGATTCAGAGCTAGGCAAAAAGGTTTTAGACTTGATCCCAAAAGCATGATCCATAAAAAGATAAGTTGATTAATTGGACTTCAAAATTTTTTTTAAACCTATATTTAAACTTATTTTATTAAAAATATTTTTCCTTTGTGAAAGACGATGTGAAGAGGATAAAAAGACAAGTCACAAGTTAGGGGAAAACATTTGCAATCTATATATCCTACAAAGGACTTGTGCCTAGAGTACATAAAGAATTCTTAATACTAAACATTTATAAGAACTGTATTAAAAATAAGTGAAACACATGAACAGACATTTCACTAAAAAGCATATGTAGATGTAAAATAAGCACATTAAAATATGTTCCACAACATTAACCATCAGGGAAATGCAAATCAAAGACTACAATAAAATATCACTACACATTTATTAGAATAGCTAAAATAAAAAATAGTGACAACACCAAATTCTGACACATCCATATCCAGAGAAACTGGAGCATACATACATTGTTAATATGAAGTGATAGACCCATCTAGGAAAAAATTGGCAGTTTCTAATATAACTAAACATGCACTTACCATATGATCCAGAAATTCACTCTTGGGCATTTATCTAAAGAAATGACAACTCATGATCACACAAAAGCCTGTATATAAATGTTCATAACAGCTTTATTTGTAAGAGCCAAATTTTTCAGAACTCATTCAACTGGTGAATGGTTAAACAAGATGTGGTGCATGTATAACATGGAATACTATCTCAGCAATTAAACGATACATACAAATAACTACTCAGCAATTTAAAAAAGTGAACATACTAATTCAACCTTGTTGAATTGCCATGGAGTTATGTGGAGTGAAAAAATCAATCCCAAAAGGTTACATACCATATTGCTTCATTTATGTACATTTTTTAATAACAAATTTTAGAAATGCAGGACCAATGGAGGTTTCTAGGGGCTAGGGACAGGAGGGAGGGGAGAAGAGGTGGGTGCAGTTATACAAGGGCAATATCAGGGATTCTTTTTGACTGAAATGTTCAGTATCTTAACTGTGGTGGTGGATTCAGAAACTTCCAGGTGTGATAAAATGTTGTAGAACTAAATACAAATATACACACAAACACATGCACACCTCACAAATGAGTACAAGTAAACCTGGTGAAATCTGAATAAGATCACTGGGTTTTATTAATGTCAATATCCTGGTTGTGATATTGTTGTATAATTTTGCAAATGTTACTACTGGGAAAACCAGGTCAAAGATAACACAGTGGATTTCTCTGTTGTATATTATAACTGCATGTGAATCTATAATTATCTCAATAAAAATTTATTTTTCTTCTTCTTTGAAGAAAATAAATCTCAATTTCTAGTTTTAGTGTTAATGGTGGAAGGTTAAAAAAAAAGAATTATACGGAAGAAAAACCATCTAGGGAAATATTGAAAAAGTCATCCTCCTTTATGTATGTAAAGCAATTAGCATTGTGTCCTCTTGCAACACAGAGTGAGTACTCAATAAATGTTATCTACTATGCACAATGACCCTACCTCAGTAAGGGAAGGATTATTCCTGAAAGTCTAATTTGAAACTCTGAACATTTTTTTCCATAGAAACTTTGTTAAACATAATATAATGTTTTGTGCTACAATCTGTTTAGAACAATACTTAAGGGACCTTAGAAGTTAAATAAGATTTTACGGAAGTGCTGTAGATATCTATCTGCCATATTAAATATTCCCTAGAAGAAAAATAATTTCCAAACAAATTAAATGCAAATGAACTTTACACCCTTCTCACAAATTGTAAATTATTATTATATTTATGGGTATTTAAAAAATATTTTATTGTAGTGCAAATATAATTTTCATATCCAAATATATATATAAACTTTATTTCAAGAATTATTTGTACCAGTCATTATTTACATTGCCAAGAAAAATCTGATCTATCTTTAAAGAATGCACGAATTATTTTTACAAATATATTATAATTTTTAACTGATTTTCTTTCCATATATTTCTATTCTATATTTGTTTTCATTAATTGTGCTCCTTCCCTTTTGTCAGCTCCTTCAAATCAAGACTCTGATGTCTATGAATAAAGTGTCTAGATGTGAAGAGAGAAATTATTTCTTAAAAAACTATTGAATATTAGGAAAATCTGAAAAAAATAATTGAGATGAATGTGCAGACACCAAAATAATTAATGGGAATATTGTGATGAAAATTAAAGTTAAAATAAGAAATACCTTAAAATTCTGCTTGTGATTATTTCACTTTGGGGAATGTGTAAAGGAGAACAAAATCAAGTTGTTTTTTTTTTTTTAATGACCTGCAAGTATCATAACAAAGCAAAACAAACACCATATACTAGTCATTGTTTATATGGCCTAAAGAATATTTTAGTTACTATTAGTAAACTTTATCTCATTAAGCAATATAAAAGAGTTGAATTGCTAACAATTGGGCATCTACTTCTAATTAGGGCAATTTAAATTTAAGTAATCCAGTTAAAACGTGGCCCTTGATTCTCATATAACAGCATTGCGAGTTATGCATCAAATAGAAGCAGGCCCTACTTCTAGCAGAAGGAATGGAGGGAGAGAGGGTAGGTAGCCTAAAAACACTCACAATTTTAAGACTCATATCCTGCTAGTATGCCAGATTCCTTGAGACCTAACTGGCATGCATGCTGGTTTTGAAGATCCTATTTAGATGAGTTAGGAATGACTGTTTACTTCTCCCCTTAATACTTCTAAATAACTGTAACGCCAACTAGAATGGTTAGTCAACATAATATATAATCTCGCTTAGGGCAGGAATGATTCATATGCATACATTTGTTTTAATTGAGTAGATAAATTGTCTTTGACTAAAATGTAACAAGTTTAGTATATCTACTAAGATAAACATACTAACATAATGTTAATTTGAAAAAAACAAGAAACACAAGTACAGATGGATCAGAGAATTCAAAAGGAATTTGAAATTTACAGTTTTCCTGATATTGTGCCATTAACATACATTGGGTAGAATTATTTTTATCATAGCAACTGATTTAAATTTTGACACTACCAGAAACTACCAGTTTAATGTGCTAAACTAGGTTGATTCTTTATATATATTTTTTTCTCAAGGTAGACTTTGTTTTTGTGTGACAATTAAAGACTTATTAATGCATTTACAGATTTTCCCTTTCAATCTCCCTTATTCATACCAAACCCATCCCTCACCCAGGAAAATCCCTGTGTTTGCCTATAATGTTAATATTTGGGACACTTTGTGCAAATAGGATAATGGGTGAAGAAAACACATGAGTGAAGTCCAGAAGTACTATAATGGCCTGTAAAATAATATATTGAGGTACAATTGACAGGAAGAGGAGTAGATTAAAATTTTTAAATTTATAGTAATTCTTGGTAAAGTTGAGGTAGTAGTGGATATAGAGGAGTTTGTAAAATAGAATTGTGAAGAGTTAGACACTGAGATGAGAGATGAATAATTTTAGTACATTTAGATGTGTGTCATGCACATGCATTCCTCTGAAATTATTCAATGATGATTTAAATTGTTTTCCAGGATTTTGTGGTCATTGACTTTGGGTTTCCATCTACATCACATCACATGATAGGGTTGACCACAACGACTCACACAGATTTGGATTATGCATATTTTAATTTATGCTATTTTTAAAATATTTTTAAAGTATGGAAGTCATACCTGCTCATTCTACTAAGTGAAAATAATACAGAAATGTAGAAAGTCAAAGTTGAAGGAAATATATATTCTCATACAATTCTGATAAGAGTGTAAAATGTTAAAACTATGTTAGACTCTTAACATGATGAAAATCATTACATAAATTGTACTATATAATACTGAAAATGATTAAATGATGGATTGACATGGATAAATCTACAAAGCATGATAACCAAAAAATGTTGCAGAAAAGAATGCTTTGTATGATAGCAAAGGTGGTAGGCAGCCACTGGAATCACCTCTAATGATTCCCACCTCCTGATATTTATGTCCTTGTGTAATCCTTTCCACATGAGTGTGGGCTGAAATTAATAACTTGCTTCTAATGAATAGGAAAGACTCTGGCTTTGGTCTTGGCTGCACTCTCTTGCTCTCTTACTTGGGAGCTCCAATGGAAGTCAGCTTCCATGTTGTGAGCTGCCCTATTTGGAAGTCCATGGGTCAAGAAACATAGGGAGGGTATGATGGTTAATTTTATGTGCTAACATGAGGGGACTAAGAGAAGCCCAGATAGCTGGTAAAATATTATTTCTGGGTGTATCTGTGATTGTGTTTCTGGAAGAGATTAGCATTTGAATCAGCAAACTGAGTAAAGAAGAGTGCCCTCACCAATGTGAGTGGGTATCACGTAATCCACTGAGGGCTTGAATAAAACAAAAAAGTGGAAGAAGGGACAATTTGTTTTCCTTGCTTGAGCTAAGACATTCATCTTCTGCCCTCAGACATATGCACTCTTGGTTCTCAAGCATTTGAACTCAGCCTGGGACTTACAATATTGGCTTCCCTGGTTCCCACGCCTTCATACGTGGACTGAATTACAGCACTCACTCTCCTGTTCTCCAGCTTGCAGAGAGCAGATCATGGGACTTTGTGGTCCATAATCATGTGAGCCAATTTCTATAATAAATGTCCTCATATTTCTATCTATCTCTATCTATCTATCCTATAGTTTCTGTTTCTCTGAAAAACCTTGACTAATACAGGAGGCTTCTGGTCAATGACCAGTGAGGAACTGCGACCCTCAGTTCAACAACTCAAAAGGAACAGGATTCTACTAACAACCATGTGAATGAACTTGAAGGCAGATTTTCCCTCTGTTGAGCTGTTAGGTGACACTGCAGCTATGACCAATATCTTTTTTTTTTTTTTTTTTTTTGCGGTACGCAGGCCTCTCACTGCTGTGGCCTCTCCCATTGCAGAGCACAGGCTCCGGACACGCAGGCTCAGCGGCCATGGCTCATGGGCCCAGCCGCTCTGCGGCATGTGGGATCTTCCCAGACTGGGGCACGAACCCATGTCCCCTGCATCGGCAGGTGGACTCTGAACCACTGCGCCACCAGGAAATCCCCTATGACCAATATCTTGATTGCAGGCTTATGCGAGACCTTGAGACAGAGGCACCCAGTCAAGCCACGCCTAGATTCCTTATCCACAGAAACTGTGAGATAATAAATGTTTGTTCTTTTAAGTCACTAAGTTGTAGGGTAATTTGACATACAGCTAAGATAACTAATATAATATCATTTATGTAAAATTTAAAAGCACAGTACATTACATTTTATGGACACGTAAAAAAAACATGAATAGGAATAACGACAACTTTTGGATAATACTTCTTAAAATAAGAAGGGAAAGGTGGTGAGTGGGGGTGGTCAATGGCAAGGCATAAGTGAGTTTCAACTGTAACTATAACATTTTGTTTACTAAAAAGTATTTTAGAAGTAAACATTAAATATAGGTGGTAGGTAATTGGAGTATTATCTCATTCTCTGTTTTTTCTACTATATTTTGGAAATACTTCATAAGTTAAAAAACAACAGTGAAAACAATGTAAATATTCTAAATAATTTATGTTTCTAAAAACTTATCATTCTATACTATTATTTTCTGTAACTTGAATTTGTACTTACAAATTTAAACTGGATATCTTATAATGATATTCTGCTTTATAGTTGCAGAGTGGTCCATTATGTAGAATTACATAATTCAGACGTTGAAATAGATAGGCATTTTTATTGCTTCCAATATTTTATTAAAATATTGTCTCTGAATATTATTTGCATTTGTACAAATGCTTGCTCAGAAAAAAAATGGACAAATGGATTTTATAATTCAATGGTTTTGTGGAATTTACATTTTAATTAATATTTCTATGGTTCTGAATATGCTCCAAAAATTTATGCTTGTACCAACATTGTATAAATATGCTTTTGCTAACACTAAATTTTTTTTTATATTTTAAATCTTTGAAAAAGTGAAGAGAACTTGTTTTGATTTGCATCTGTTTGATTAGTAAATTTGATGTTTCTTTTCTTATGTTTGTGAACAATTTACAATTCTTTTGTTAATTCTTGTGTTTACTTATTTTAAATGAGGTATTCATGTTTTACTGGTTTATAGATTCTCATATATTATAGACACGTCTCTTGTTTGTCACATATATTTGTAAATTTCCCAATTTGCTACTTATTCTCTAAATTTGTTTATAGTGTCTTCTTTCACATAGATTAAAAAATAATTCTGCATTCAAACTTGCCTGAATTTCTTTTTAAAATTTTTAATCTTTGAATCATGTTTATGTACATATCCTCTAATATTTTCTTTTAAAACTTTAACAATTTTTAAAATTATTCTTTTGGTTTACATTTAGGTCTTTCCACCATCTGGAATCTATTTCTGGAAATGGTGATATAAGCTAAATATTTCACTGTATTCTTTTTCCAAATGGTTAATTATTCTAACATAATTTATTGAGTAATTCATCCTTTCTCTCCAATTACCTGAAATATTACCTTTTCTATATAAATTCTTATTTATGTTTTATTTTGCTTCTGGACTCTGTTGCATTTATCAATTTTTCTACTTAAGTTCAAAACTCTTGAACCTTTGAGATTTAAAATAAGTTTTGCTATATTTTAGTGAAAGTCCTAATTTTTTTCCATAAATTGCTTAACTATTCCTACACTTTCATTAAGCTATTAATTCAATAAATATTTGAATTTCTAACATGTGTCAGGCACCACATTTGGTATTAAAGTAGTGAACAAGCTAGATGTGGAAATTTCTATATCATTATCTGGTTAATATTACATTAGTTAATTTTCATTTGGTTCCTAGCATAGAGCCTTGCACATCATAGACAGTCAAATATATATCAAATAAAGAAGGAACTTTTATTCATAAGTGAGACAAGGTTATTGTTAATTTTTTTCTAAATTTATCATGTTTTATTATCAGCATTACTCTAGATTCATAAATGAATTCTGGTGGTTTCCTTCTGTCTCTATGCTATGAGCTGGTTTAAATAACATGAATTATTTATTACCTAAAAGTTTGGTAGAATTTATATTCACTTTAATCTAGTCCCACAATTCCGGTTTGGGGAGTAGGTCTTTGACAATTTTTCACAAATTTAGCTGATTGGCAGAGTTCATAACCAGTTCCACTATTTATTAACTCTGTGTTCTTGGGAAAGTATTTCTTCCTTATCTCTAAAATACAGAGAATGATAGTATTAAGCTTACAGGGTCCTTTTGAGGATTAAATATGTGAAAAGCACTTAGCAAATGTTTGGAAAAAAGTAATTTTCTTTGTGACTTATATAGATGATCACTATTTGAAATGTGCCATAAACATTTGAAGACAATGCACATTTTCTGTTTAAAAAATACCAGATAGATAGATAGATCTAGAGCTAGATATGCTTTTGCCAGTATCTATTCTGCAACTGAATGCATCTCTTCATATAATTTTTGGCAATTTAAACATCCTAGAACACTGAGAAATTATTCTTTTTATGTGGAAGTCTGCACTCTTTTTTAAAGTATATTTCAAAAGATTTTTTTCAAAGTTCTCTCCTTTTTTTTTTTTCTATGAAGCCTCTTAACAGGTTGAAGCCTCTTAACATGTTGATCCATTTGACCTGAATTGACAATTTGAATTTTCTCTTTTGAACTAATATACTGATATATCCAGTGATTTTAATTTTGTATTCTATTCCAGATCAATAAGCCATAAACTGGGGGCCTATAGTTTGGTACAGTGGATTTACTTTCATGTTCACTGGAGTCCCCATAATCACTTAATATTTTCCACCCAAAGGGCTTCACATAGTTACATTTCCCGATTGTTTTCTGATGAGTTTGCTACTTCTGGTCTAAGTGAATCGGTGTTGTTAATGGGTGTGAGTCCTTCCAAATGTATATAAATTTATTTTTCACATTCTTCCCTGAAACAGATGAACAGTAGATGAAATCTCTTCCCTTATACACTTGGGAATGAATAGAATGGGCCGACTAGGGCAGGTGGAAGCTTTAAGGGTATTTGCTTCGCTCAGGTAGTGATGGGACTGCACATTATTCCTTGCAAGCCTGGAGGCTTTTCCACAAATAGTTATAAATGTCTGTAGATGGCTAACTAAACAAGAGGGCAGGTTGAGTCATTTTCCGGCAAGTGTATGTGTGTGGTTTGGTGTGAACTGCTGTATGTCTATTCCAGGAGGAGTAAAGGTCAGGAGTATACAGGCCTCCTCTTGCTATGTGACTGGGAATAAAGTTCCCCAAATGAGACAATTTTGAGAAGTCTCATCGTGCAGTTTCTGTAGCTTTCTTATTTAGAAGGGCTGCTACTAGGAGTCTAAGAGATGGGACGCTTTCTAAGGGACCCGTCTCTCTAAGTTACTTCATATAACTATTCTGATTCATTCCCAGGATAAATATAGGTGTACAGAAATATTTCCACGTGCTTTGCTGTCTTCTACAGGAGTAGAACATTTTATAGCTGCTGTTCACAATGCAGAGTAAACTCTGAGGCCTACAGTTAAGAAACTAAGTGTATTAGGACATTCTGCAAAACAAAATTTTGTCTCTTGAGGTATTAACCTTAAACCATGCAAAACTGCAGCAGATTTGAGATTACAGTTATTTTAAATATACCCAATTCAAATTCTTAGATGGGACTGCCTTCTCATGCCAAATACTTTTGCTTTTCTTTTCCCTGTTCAGAGAATACCTCAGGTATGGCGGGTGTTCTCCCAGTTTTATATGTAAATAAAGACGGATGGAAAAATATATGTAGATATAGAAATAAACACCTAGGGTCAACTCTGTAAGCTTTTGTTACCTAAAACTTCAGAACTAGGTTTAAATGGTTCAAAAGATTTATTTGCTTAGTATTTGTTATTGTCTACTAAACAGCCTTGAAAATAATGAGAGTAGTGAGTGGTGAATGCTTGCTTGCGCCTTAAGCCATAGTGAATAAACTACACCAAAAAAACAAACAAGAATCTCTAAATGTAACTCCAGTGTCCTCCAGCCTGTTAGCTCCTGATTCCTTGTCCTTCCTCTATGCTTCAGGACAAATGATGCTGCCGAGAACGGACATTGTAACTCCTTGAGATGATTTTAAAGCAATAGCATATAAAGTTTCTAACCTGTTTTATTATGAGAGTATTGCCAGTTCCTCAAGAATTGATCAAGCTGGAAAGAAGGGAATATCCATTTTCAAAGTTTGATTGTAAGCAATTTTTACCTCTAAATAAAAATAATCTCTGGAAAATCTTAGGCTTACTTAAAATAAATCTGTGAGAACTGGGGTAAGGGGAAATGGGGAATTTTGTTGCTCAATGGGTTTAAAGTTACAGTTATACAAGATGAATGAGTTCTAGAGATCTGCTGTACAACATAGTGTCTATAGTTAACAATATGTTATTGTGCACTTAAATTTTTGTTAAGACAGTAGATCTTATATTGTGTTATTACTGCAACAACAAAAATAAATATAAATCTACAAAATTGTAAATTCTACAAAAATTCATATGATCTTTCCTAGATGTATGATGAGTATATGGCAATGCAAAGATTGAATCTAGATTATAAGGATATGATAAATAAAGTCGTATGTCTTCGTTGACTATTTTTCATGATCTTTTGAATGTTATCATTAGTATAATAGTTTGTATTTTTTCAGAGAAAAGGATTAAATATATTTGCTTTAATTAATTTTTTTCATATTTTTGGAAAAAAATCAAGTAAGGCAACTTATGTAGCAACCAGAATAAATAAATGAAAGAAATCTAGGGTATGAAATTCAAATATGGCAATATCTAACAAAATGTGAAGAGCTACTTAAGAAACAATTTTGCTTTGGACAAAATTCATCTTTGTCAATAGTTTTATTTTTTCATATAAGCAAAAATTTTATTTTAATTTTCCTTTTCAAATCTAGTTCTACAAAAGGTCGGGCAGAATGTAGAAGGAATAACCCACTTATATGTTCATTTATTTCTACTAATGCATCAATGCACAAATAAAGCATATAAATATTAACTAATTGACTAAAATAAAGCTCTTTACATAATCAGTTTGAAGGTGCATTGTTTCAACTATCTATTGCTAATAACAGCTTAATGATACAAAAGAGCATTAATATATTATTAATTATTGTTATTATTATCATCACTTATGGTTCAGAGGGTTGATTTGGATCAGGTAGACAATTCTATTATTATCATCACTTATGGTTCTGAGGGTTGATTTGGATCAGGTAGACAATTCTTTTGTGGGCCTCCCAGGTTACAATCAGTTGATGACAGGGGCTGGAGTCATTTAGAAGGCTTCCTCACTCACATGTGTGGCAGTTGATGTTGGCTGCTGCCTGGGACCTCAGTGATGGCTGTCAGCTGATGTATCTTGACAAGGATTCTCAATGTGGCTTGGGCTTCCTTATAGCCTGGCAGCTGACTTCTGGTAGTTACTGTCCCATGAGGAAAACAGGTAGAAGCTCTATTGTGTTGTCAATGATATGAACTCTTATCAAGAATATAACCTATTCATGAACCTCATATACAGTAACATTACTTACACTATATGTAATATCACTTCCATCAGGCCAGTAAGAAAGACCCACTCAAGTTCAAGAGGAGGGAATATAGTTTCTATCTCTTGATAGAGTTGTTTGTGAAAATGTGGAAGAGCCTGTGGGACTGTAAATATTGTTGCAGTTGTTGGAAAATATTATCTGCTATAGGAATCTAAGGAAAGTAACATAAGAGAGTAGTTAAGTATGGTTCAGTCTCTGACAATAACCACAAGTATGAGCTTAGGTAGGTAAATTGTTCTACGTTTCTAAGGCATGGTTTCCTCATCTACAAAGTGGGGATAACAACTTCTAATTTTTAGGGCTAATGTTAGCATTAAATGGGATAATGCATTTAAAGTGCTTGGCACATTGTGGATGCTTAACAAATATTACCTACTACTACTATTATTATTATTCATTATTATTGCTATTGTATGAAATGGAGCCACTCTATCCAATAGCATTTTCTTTATTAATAGAAATGTTCTGTGTTTTCATTGTTCAGTATGGTAGCCTTTAGCCACATATGGCTATGGAATTCTTCAAAAGTGACTAGTGCAATTTATGAACAGAATTTTAGAATTTTATTAAATTTAAAATAGTCACTGTTGGGAGATTTTCAATGGGCCTCTTGAATTTCTACATCTCTTGTGAGGGAAGTACTGTTTCTTGTTCTGAACTAGCTTATCAAGGATGTTTGCAGAAAGAAGAGCCTTGGTAGTGTCTCCCTCCAGAGAAAAGAGCAGGCATACTTAACACCCAATAAAAGATTTGAGCTCCGTAAACTCAAAGTTTATCATCTATAATACATCTCATTGTGTATGCAGGTTTCAGATGGCTTTTTTTGTATCACCCTGTGGGAACTGAGGCTCAGAAAACCAGTGCAAAATATGATACTCTTGCTACTGCTATTGCTGTGGGTAATGAACTACCCTTGTCTCAGATCCAGGAGTTTCAGAAAGCTGAATAATATTCTATTGTATGTATATGTCACATTTTCCTTATCCATTCATCTGTTGACAGACATTTAGATTATTTCCATATCTTGGATATTGTGAATAATGCTTCAATGAACATGGGAGTGCAGATATGTCTTTCAGATCCTGATTTTAATTATTTTGGATATATACGCAGAAGTGGGATTATATTCAAGTTCACTGATTCTTTTTTCTGCTTGATCAAGTGTGTTGTTGAAACCCTCTAGTGAGTTTTGCAGTTCAGTTATTATATATTTCAGTTCCAGAATTTTTGTTCAGTTCTTTTTAGTAGTTTCTCTTTGCTGATATTCTTATTTTATTCATGTATTGCTTTTTTAATTTTGTTTAGTTGTGTATCTGTGTTCTCTTATAACTCACTGAACTTCTTTAAGATGATTATTTTGGGCCTCTTGCCTTCCAAGATGGCCCACACTCTGTCTATGGAGTGTGTATCTCCCTGAATAAAACTTCCTTCACTTTACTATGTCTTGCTCTTGAATTCTTGCCTGCACAAAGCCAAGAACACACACTTGGTGGCCATCCCAGGGACTCAGACATGACTTGGGATGTGACCATCCTCTCGCACCCCACTCTCTTTCCTGCAACATCTTTTCTGGCACCCAATGCGGGGCCTCAAAGGCCATAATCTCCATCTGCCTATTGGGCTATGGCTCCCCTCTGAAGGGTGGCTGGGACTTATTCTGAGCCATGGAGATTCAAGTAGCCCGTTAAGTGGCAGCTGACGTCGCCTGCAGGATCTGGCAGAGACCACTTCTCTGGCCGCTAAGAAGCACACTGAGGCCAAGGCTTTTCCCCCTCAGTCTTTCTCATTCTCCTATTGCTCTATCTCTTTGGACTTGAAAAGATCCACCCAGACGACCACCGAACATCCAAATTAAGACTGCGCGGCAAGTAATTGACAACTTGGTTGGGTCTAAAGAACTCCTGCCAGGGGGCTTATCTGGTGGCGCAGTGGTTGAGAATCTGCCTGCCAATGCAGGGGACAGTGGTTCGAGCCCTGGTCTGGGAGGATCCCACATGCCGCGGAGCAACTAGGTCTGTGCACCACAACTACTGAGCCTGCGCGTCTGGAGCCTGTGCTCCGCAACAGGAGAGACCACGATAGTGAGAGACCCGCGCACTGCGATGAAGAGTGGTCCCCGCTTGCCGCAACTAGAGAAAGCCCTCGCAGAGAAGCGAAGACCCAGCACAGCCAAAAATAAAAAAAAAATAAATTAAAAAAAAAAGATGATTATTTTGAATTCTTTGTCAGATGATTCATAGATTTCCATTTCTTTAGGGTCCATTACTAAACATTTTTGCTGTTGTTGTTCCTTTATTGTATCATGTTTCCCTGATTCTTTGTGTTCCTTGTAGCTCTGCTTTGATGTCTGTACATTTGAAGAAACTGCTGCCTCTTCCAGTCTTTACAGACTGGCTTTGACAAGGAAAGACCTTCACCAATCAGCCTGGCTAGGCATTCTGGGAGCCACTCAAACCTTTTCTATGAATGTATCTTCCTTGAACTTGTGCATGTAGATTGTGAATTAGAGTGATTTACTGGTTTCTTTCTTTCTTTCTTTCTTTCTTTTTCAAGACTCTATAATCTCCTGCTCCTCTGTCCTTCTGGTGTCTGACTGCTATACTGTAGGCTAGGACATTAGAGGCATGCTCTACTTCCCTCTCTCCTTCCTTGTGGAGGAGTCTTAAGATCGGCCCCTTTTCCCAATTTTGCAGAGTGGTGCTGGGAACAGCAAGCCACCCTTCACTCTTCCTTCTTATTAATTGCCTCGATAAACCTAAGTTGGTTCCACCAGGGTCCTTTGTGAGGGGTGACAGAAATGAGCCTCTTGGGCAGCTTAGTGAAAGACCAGAATGTTGGACGCATTCTCTACTCCTCTCCTCCCTCTAAGGGGAGAAGTTTCAGGTTCTTTACTTGATTGCAATCTCACAGAGCAGTGCCAGCCACAGCAGGCTGTCTGCCCCATTTCTTTTTTTCTTAACTTCCCCCTGGCATCTGAACTATGCCAGTTTTACCAGGACTACATATGAGGCAAGACAGAAACCAACTTCTCCAGCAATGCATGTAAGCACCAAGATATTTGAGGCATGTTCCATTCTATCTTTTCCCTGATTGGAGAAGTTGCAGGCCAAGGTTGTCTCTATGTGCAACTTGAGGAAAGGGCTGGCTCAAGTTAAATAAAACTACTCTTCTTTCTCATTTCAATGTGGCTGTTCTTTGTTTTGTGCTCATCTGGAGTACTACAACTTCCTAACTGAATTTTAGACCTCTCATAAAGGTATTTTGGTCCATATGTTATTGTTAAATTGGTGTTTCTGTTGGGGAACGAGGACTAGGCCTTCCTACTTTGCCATCTTGCTGACATCATTCCCTTGTTATTTTAATTGATGACTTATAGTCCAGTTTTCCTCAAAAGTCAGAATCTATTCCAAAGGTAAGAATCAGGAACTAAAACTATTTTGAAGCTATGTATAGGTTGATGGGACTTGCTTACTGATGAGCTTAGTGAGAGCTTTCTTTTATTGGACTGAGATTTGGTCATTATGTTTGTGGATGCCCACATGTTAGAACTTGGAAAATTTCACTCTGGGATAGTTCAATTTATTTTGATTAGAAAAACTGATTGTATCTGGAAGACAGACTTTGGGAGGTAACAATTCTTTTTTAGGAGAGGGAGAGCAAATGGGAAATTTACTTGTCAGTGTTCAGTCTTTCAATCAATTTCACATTTTCAGTCACATATTTTTTTTCTAAAACGCTTTTATCTAGTAGAAAAGGTAACAGTAGGCACTGAAGAACTCCAGAAAGGTTGAGTACATAGAAAGAGCACACATGATGGTGTGGAACTTGTCTACCTGAAAGAGAAATAGAAGATTATGCCCACAGGTATTTCAATAACTTCTTCGATTATAGATGTGAGCCTAGGCACTCCAAGATATTTTCTAATTTTGAATAACTTTGTAAAATTTGTGTAGGTTTGCAGAATTTGCTGTGAAAGAAAGTGTTGTTTACAAATTTGAAAGAAATAATGAAAATAGAGACAGAATCTTTACAGAAATGGGATTCTTATCATGGAAGAAATAGTATAAGCCTGTCCTGTAAGCTGCAGATAATAGACCTTTTAAAGGATGGCAGAACTGTTTTGTGTAAATGTAGATGAGTGAATTATAATTATAACAGCACTAGCTACTATTATTTGTTGTCAAGCAATATGATTTGCATTATTCAAATAATTTAATCTCCACAGTAACCCTCTATTTTACTATAACACAAAAAGCCTATAATTCTGATGTTATTTTTGTCTTCAATACAGTGGAATAATTTTGTAACTAAAACAGATTAAGCAATTAACTAATAACAACATAAGCTCCATTAAAATACACTTAACATATCCATTCCATAGACTGAGGGCCTGGGGCAAAAACAAAAAAGACTACACATCATAAAAGTAGGTTACCTCTAATCCTAGATTCCTATAAATTAATGTAGCTCTGGTCTTTCATAAGTGTGACAGACTGAATCAAAGCATTGTTGTTAATATGTAGCATTTTCAGAAGGCCAGTTTTTAAGTAGTCATTGTAAACCACCAAGAAGTAATAAATATCACTTAATACAGAGAGTTATTACATTGTCATGGCAATATTGATTGAAGTGTGACTAAAGGTATGGAATGGGATGCTTTGGAATCTGACCTCTTGAGGTTCAACCTAGCACAGTAACCTTTTAATGTCAAGATAACTGACTTTCTACTCTGCATTTGATGCAAGATTTCCAATTTATAAGACATTCTTTTCATTTTAATTCATAAAGAATGCACTGTTAAATGTTTCATGTAAGAACCTGACTGGTACCTTGTAAAAGTATAGGTTAATGTGAAGAGTGATCCCTTTTGTTACATTTTGAATAGAATATTCAAAATATTCAATTTGAGTATAATTTGTATAATTTTAGTTTCTTTGAATAATTCAGATGCATTCATTTATTCTTGATTAGTGAATCAAAATCTGAAAAAGAATATATTTTACTTTATGACATGTAGCATTAATAATTTATTACTTCACTCACAAATCTTTCTTTCGGGAAAGCAGTAGGAAATTTTCAGGGAAAGTAATACTCAAAATCACAGATGTACTAATGCCAGGTAGCCACAGCATGATATGAAGAGCAATCTGGATGGATCTGATAAGAGAATTTAGTGTTCTGACAAGCACAGCCATATAAAAATACACCTTTTCTATGATTTTAGAATGAAATTTTTTCCCTGGATTTTATCTAGGTACATATATATGGGTAAAATATCTTCGAGATTATGGTTTATCCTCATAGCACTCTCAGACACAATTCAATGTTACTATGCCTTCCTAATATTTTTCACGAAGTTCTACTTCTATGACTGATCAGTCACACTAAATGAAAAATAGCCAATTTGGTGCTCTTAGGTACCTTAGAAAACACCTACAGGACCTCTATAATGAACAGATTATATTGAATTCCATCAAGATATGGATTCTCAACAAGTCACATGTGCCGTAACCCCTTCCCAATGTGTTGCCAAATATTTTCCAAAGTGTAAATTTTATTTTTGTTACAACTGAGAATATGTATTTCATGGCAAAATCTGTCAGAAGAAATATTGAGCTGAGCAGTTGTAAGATACAACATAAGAAGGAAGAAATACAGCAAATACCAAGCTGTTGTCAGATGAAAATCTTTTACTCCATGAAACACTAGTGAAATTTGCCTCTTGAGTGTATAAAAGGGTAAGGTCAAGTCAGTAAAAAGCTGTAATGATTTAACTAAAGTGAACACAAAAGTCAATAGAGTGATCAATGCTGATGATATTGTGTACCTTCTGAGTCAATATTATACTGTAGTAATGATTATTTTATAACTACTGTTGATTTGTGATTGTTGTGATACTTTTAATTTCTACAATTCTGTCACCCAAACTTCTAACATTTTAAATGTATTGTGAAGTTCCTGATGAAAACGGAACACATATGTTTGTTTTCTTCTCTCCTGAGGAAATACTGCTAGGAGATTCAAGAGTCTCTAAAAAAATTCTACCTAGTGTTCAAAGAAGATATTGGAAATCCAAGGTTTGAATAGCTTAGGAAGGCCCTGGATGTCAAAGGAGCAGGATATTTTAATGTATTAGAGCTTCGCTTCAAATTATACTAATCCATTCAAAATTTACAACAAAAATATTTCCTTTAAAAGCCAGTAATAAATGAATCAATTAATTTTGTATGATTATACTTTTTTTCATTATGAGAAGTTTCAAACCTATGCAAAGTAGAGGATTTTCTAATGAAGCCACATGATCTCACCACTAAACTTAAAAACTATTCAACTGTTCAAATTATTCATCAACAATTCATGTCCTAACTTGCTGAATCACTACATACAACAAGTCCCCTGCCCCACCCATAACTGAGATTATTTTGAAGAAAATTACATAATTATTTCATACTTAAGTATATGCCTCTGCAAGTTAAGACTTTTAAAAATATAACCACAATGGAATCATCAAACTTAAAATGAATAATTCCTTAATATCATGAAATATCCACTAAGTGTTATCCGCTAAATTTTCCTCATAGTCTTACACATGTTGTGAGACATTTTAAAGGCTTTTTTAAATTCAAAAGTTAGAACTCTCTTGAGCTTAATTTAAGGTTTGCATTTAGTACAAAAAATTATAATGTTTTTTCTTTTTCTCTTACTTTTGCTCCTGTACACAGGAAGTTTAAATGACCTGCATGAAGTATTTGTCACAGTGGGGGGAAAAAAACAGTAAAGCAAAAGAAGCAACATTTCTCTGATAGTGCAGTGCTTAAGAAAGAGAGAACTGGGAGAAAAATAAAAGTGCTATTTCTACAGTGTTTTTTTGTTATCTTATGATAAAGGTACAACAGTGTCTATACCTAAATCAAGAGCCTTTTGAATAATACTTGCTGAAGAAAGTAGATTTCAATTTGTTCTATAATTCACTAACATTATCCTCCATCCAATTCCCACATATATCAGAATATAAATCCTAGACTTCCCGTGACAGTGGTCTGTAATGAAAATGCAAGCAGTATTGAGGGCAAACGAAGAGCCAAAATATTTTGAACTGGTTCTACTCTGTCCAAGCTAGACTCAATCCTCAACTGTTATTCTAGCTACTTATATTCAATAATTTTGAGCCCCCTTGTTTCCTGCCAAAGCTGAGAGGCAAGACTGTTGACTTCAGTAGAATGCACTTCAAGCACATATATCTAAAATTGGGAAATTACAGAATGTTAGAATTCTAAACTTATGCACATTACAACATTAGTTTCTGAACAGGTTAGTATGCTTTCAAATTTCTTCACATGAGGTATTTTTGCTACCATTGCCACACCCCACATCATGGACTTCAATATTTAGTGAATCTACTATAATGATTACTCCATTTCAGAGCCGTATATTTCTTTGTAAAAATAATTGATTGTAAAAGGATGAGGAGAAATTTATTTTTGTTTCATTACATAATTTTTTAAATCTAATTTTTCATTCTTTATTTGACAGATTCATAACTTTACAAGGTTTTCTTTTTCTGCATCTATTCATATGACACTAAAACAAAAATTGATTTATTATTTAGGCATTTCCTAGAGTATTTACCTTCCAATACAAACACATAAATGAATGGGAAACCAACAGAACATGACTTGCATTTTATTTATTTCTCCAATAACAGCCATTAAAAAGTCAAAACCCTTAAAACATCTCAAGGAAAATTCACAGTTTGTTCTATATGCTTTTAGTTTAGTTTTTTTTTAACATCATTATTGGAGTATAATTACTTTAAAATGGTGTGTTAGTTTCTGCTTTATAACATGTTATCGGCTATACATATACATATATCCCCATATCTCCTCCCTCTTGCATCTCCCTCCCACGCTCCCTATGCCACCCCTCTAGATGGACATAAAGAACAGAGCTTCTCGCCCTGTGCTATGTGATTGCTACCCAGTAGCTCTCTATTTTACATTTGGTAGTGTGTATATGTCCATGCCACTCTCTCACATCGTCCCAGCTTAGGCTTCCCCCTCCTCATGACCTGAAGCCCATTCTTTGCATCTGCGTCTTTACTCCTGTCCTGCCCTGAGGTTCTTCAGAAACTTTTTTTTCTTTTTTTAAGATTACATATTTATGTGTTAGCATATGGCATTTGTTTTTCTCTTTCTGACTTACTTCACTCTGTATGACAGTCTCTAGGTCCATCCACCTCACAACAAATAACTCAATTTCATTTCTTTTTATGGCTGAGTAATATTCCATTGTATATATGTGCCACATCTTTATCAATTCATTTGGCAATGGACACTTAGGTTGCTCCATGTCCTGGTTATTGTAAATACAGCTGCAATGAATATTTTGGTACATGATTCTTTTTGAATTATGATTTTCTCAGGGTATAGGCCCAGTAGTGGGATTGCTGAGTCATATGGTAGTTTTTAGTTTTTTAAGCAACTTCCATACTGTTCTCCATAGTTGCTGTATCAATTTATATTCCCACCGACAATGCAAGAGGGTTTCCTTTTCTCCACACCCTCTCCAGCATTTATTGCTTGTAGATTTTATTTTTTGCAGTACGCGGGCATCTCACAGTTGTGGCTTCTCCCATTGTGGAACACAGGCTCTGGATGCACAGGCTCAGCGGCCATGGCTCATGGGCCCAGCCGCTCCGCAGCATGTGGGATCCTCCCTGACCGGTGCATGAACCCGCGTCCCCTGCATCGGCAGGTGGACTCTCAACCACTGCGCCACCAGGGAAGCCCTGTAGATTTTTTGATGATGGCCACTCTGACCTCTGTGAGGTGATACCTCATGGTAGTGTTAATTTGCATTTCTCTAATGTTTAGTGATGTCGAGCACTTTTCAAGTGTTGGTTGGCAATCTATATATCTTCTTTGGAGAAATGTCTATTTAGGTCTTCTGACCATTTTTTGATTAGGTTGTTTGTTTTCTTGATATTGAGCTGCAGGAGCTGCTTGTATATTTTGGAGACTAATACTTTGTCAGTTGCTTCATTTGTAAATATTTTCTCCCATTCTGAGGGTTGTCTTTTTGTCTTGTTTTCAGTTTCCCTTGCTGTGCAAAGCTTTTAAATTTCATTAGGTCCCACTTGTTTATTTTTGTTTTTATTTCCATTTCTCTAGGAGGTCCACTTTGAGTTTATTTTCATGTATGGTGTTAGGGAGTGTTCTAATTCCCTTATTTTACATGTAGCTGTCCAGTTTTCCCAGCACCATCTATTGAAGAGGCGGTCTTTTCTGCATTGTATATTCTTGCCTCTTTTATCAAACATAAGGTGACCATATGTGTATGGGTTTATCTCTGGGCTTTCTATCCTGTTCCATTGATCTATATTTCTATTTTGCACCAGTACCATATTGTCTTGATTACTGTAGCTTTGTAGTATAGTCTGAAGTCAGAGAGACTGATAACTCCAGCTCCGTTTTTCTTTCTCAACATTGCTTTTGCTATTTGGGGTCTTTTGTGTTTCCATACAAATGGAGAAATTTTTTGTTCTAGTTCTGTGAAAAATGCCATTACTAGTTTGATAGGGATTGCATTGAATCTGTAGATTGCTTTGGGTGGTGTAGCCATTTTCACAATGTTGATTCTTCCAATCCAAGAACATGGTATATCTCTCCATCTGTTGTATCAGCTTTAATTTTTTTCTTCAGTGTCTTATAGTTTTCTGCATACAGGTCTTTTGTCTCCTTAGGTAGGTTTATTCCTAGATATTTTATTTTTTTTTTTGCAGTGGTAAATGGGAGTGTTTCCTTAATTTCTCTTTCAGATTTTTCATTATTAATGTATTGGAATGTCAGAGATTTCTGTGTATTAATTTTGTATCCTGCTACTTTCCAAATTCATTCATTAGCTCTAGTAATTTTCTGGTAGAGTCTTTAGGATTCTCTATGTATAGTATCATGTCACCTGCAAACAGTGACAGCTTTACTTCTTCTTTCCCAATTTGGATTCCTTTTATTTCTTTTTCTCCTCTGATTGCTGTGGCTAAAATTTCCAAAACTATGTTGGATAATAGTGATGAGAGTGGGCAACCTTGTCTTGCTCCTGATCTTACTGGAAATGGTTTCATTTTTTCACCATTGAGAACAATGTTGGCTGTGGGTTTGTCATATATGGCCTTTATTATGTTGAGGTAAGTTCTCTCTATAACTACTTTCTGCAGGGTTTTTATCATAAATGGGTGTTGAATTTTGTCAGAAGATTTTTCTGCATCTGTTGAGAGGATCATATGGTTTCTCTCCCTCAATTTGTTAATATGGTGTATCACATTGATTGATTTGTGTATATTAAAGAATCCTTGCATTCCTGTGATAAACCCCATTTGATCATGCTGTATGATCCTTTTAATGTGCTGTTGGATTCTGTTTGCTAGTATTTTGTTGAGGTTTTTTGCATCTGTGTTCATCATTGATATTGGTCTGTATTTTTCTTTTTTTGTGACATCATTTCCTGGTTTGGGTTGCAGGGTGATGGTGGCCTCATAGAATGAGTTTGGGAGTGTTCCTTCTTCTACCATGTTTTGGAAGAGTTTGAGAAGGATAGATCTTAGCTCTTCTCTAAATGTTTGATAGGATTCACCTGTGAAGCCATCTCGCCCTGGGCTTTTGTTTTTTGGAAGATTTTTTTTTTTTTTGTGGTACGCGGGTCTCTCACTGTTGTGGCCTCTCCCGTTGCAGAGCACAGGCTCCCAACACTCAGGTTCAGCGGCCATGGCTCACGGGCCTAGCCACTCCATGCCATGTGGAATCTTCCCGGACTGGGGCACGTACCCGTGTCCCCTGCATTGGCAGGCAGACTCGCAACCACTGCACCACCAGGGAAGCCCCCTACCTTTATCTGAGTGGTCTGCAGAAAAGCTATTGACCTTTAATTTTTTTTTCCTTTTAATTTGATTCCAAATATGCCTTCAAATTATCTTAATATTTTTACTAGTTCATAGAAGAGTCTGTGGAATTCCAGAACATTTTTGGAAATAACATTTTTTCAATATTTATTGGAAACAACTTTAAGTTTTTAAGATTTATACTGAAAGTTTCATTTTATTATCTTATTCTACTATATAAAATCTCCAAAAAGAATGTCATATATTAGTGAAGAGAGCATGTATATGTCTTTTTCTGACAATAATGGAAATTAGTATTTCATTACTATTTATGTCTGTTAGTTTTATTGCAAAATGTATTTACCATATTTTGTAGTTCCCTTTAATTTTTATTTACCTACATTTTTATTTGAGTTGGATGTTTAATTTCAGCTTCTATTGATACAATCATATATTTTCCCTTTTAATTTATTGTTAGAGTGAATTCTATTGATAGAGTTTCTAAAAAGAACCCAATTTTGCATATGTGGAGTAGAACATACTCTGTCATCATGGTATATTGGTTTAAGGTGCAAAAGACCCAGGAAGAACCTTTGACCTTCCCCCTAACTGCCTAAAAGAATGTAGATAGAGGACCTGTTCCAGGCAGGCAGCTATCACCATAGATAACTATAGTATGAATTAGGTATATAGAAATAGAGGAACCTACAAAGTCTGTTTGTTAAAATTCTTCTCTGTGTCCCACCTTCTCTGCTTGGCCCAGGAAACATTTGCGTTTTCATCTCCATGTGAATTGCCTTCCTCCCCTTTGAAGTTCCAAACCACTACCGCCAACATCCTCTTTTGTCTTTAGTTGAAGATGGTATTTAAGGTGAGAGTTTCAGCCATTTTGGTGAGTTACTCAGTTTTCCTGAGTCTCTCTCATGTATCAATGTTATTAAGTTTTTGTTTGATTTTCTCCTGTTAATCTGTCTCATGTCAATTTAACTCTTAGACCAGCCACAAGAACCTAGAAAGGTAGAGAAAAATTTCTTCTTCCCCCAAAATGGAATGAGTTTGAAAACTATAGGAGTTTTAAGTGTCTTAAAAGTTATATAGTTGAACAGGAAAACATCTAAGTCTGGACTTCTTTTTAAATAGGTTGGTGTTTAATTGCCTCTCTTCTGTCTTCTAAGATTACTTTTATGTCTAGGTAGTTTATCATTTCTTTGGTCAACTTTGGTAATTTATATTTGCAATGAAATATTTTTTTTCCTTCAGATTTTAAAATTATTTGAGTAGTATTCCACATTAATTTTTTAAAATAAGTTCCATATCCATGATTACATTTTTTTCTTATATGACATAATTTTACTTTCTTTATTATGCTTACTAAGTTTAGACAGAAAGTTACCTATTTTATTTGTATTTTTAAGAATTAACTTTTGGTTTCATTTGACATTTCTTCAATTTTCAAGATTAAGGTTTAGGGAAATTGATTCTAGAATAGTAGTGTGAGGAGCTTGCTCCAATAAAACAACCATAAGTGGTAAAAGTTATTGAAAAACAAAAATAAATAACCATTTAAAGTCTCTGGAAATTGTTCCAAGGGCATATAATACACTTTTTTTTTCCAAGAAAATCTGGTAAGAACAGAATGTCTATATGGCGTTTGAGCCACAGCCCACTCCCTTTCTCTAGAATCATGGGAGGTCCACTCATGCTGGGATCAGCTAAGAACACAGGGTTCCCTCCCCACCACTGACTTCCAATCTATTGTTTCAGTGTCTTCCATGGATGGGAGGGCTACCAGTATATCTTACCCCTCCCAGATCTGTGTTGCAGAAGCTCCATTCCAGGCAAGACTGATTCTGGGAATCTCTTTCTCTACTCAGCCTTAACTCATGGGGTACTAGCTCTTCTCCTGGTATGGCAGACTGAGGATACTAGGGCCTAGTTACCTTCACTTCAGATTACTCATAAGATGGAGCCATTCTAAGGAGGCAAACTGAGAAAACCAGAAGCTACCATCCACTTTGGGTGTGAATGGTGTAGGGGAGCCTGAGAGTATTGAGCCACTGTCATGGTCACAAGGTCTGGAGCAATGGCAGAAAGATTTTGCACAATGATAGAGACAAGTTGTAAGAACAGAAAACTCTGAAGCTCACCCCAAGTTATCAGGCTAAATTTAGAACGGACTGTGGGGATGTTTAAGCCTAGGAAATTTGTTGAAAGTAATGCAGATTTTAATGGTAAGAATTCTGTTGCCTCCATGAGAAAATTCACCAAACCATAGACCAGCTAAAACTTTACGAGAGACAACCAGGGAAAGAGACAACGAAGAAGGCACCTCCAGGGTTATAACAAGAGAGAAGGAAGACTATATGGTCAAGATGCAGGCAGTTGGAAATAGTAATTTGTGGTAGGAGCTTGTGAAAATTCTGTTTGAGGTGCTCCAATGTTCTCATTAAAATAAGCAACAATATTATCAACCAAGGATGAGTGAATCATCTAGAAGAGTAGAAGAAAAAATACACTAATATGGTATGGTTGTTGGGCAGCATTAAGGTCCACTTGAAGTGAAAGAACAGTAACAAAGTTCTGACAATTAACAGAGTCAAATATTCACATTTTGTTGATATTCTTTCCTTCTTTGACTTCTACAAAACTACTCTTGTTGTTTTCTCCATATTTATTATCTCTACCTCCCAGTCTCAATTCATCCTTTGTTGCCTCTTTTATCATCCATATCTCATCTCACCTCAAATGTCTTCTCAAAGAGGCCTTCTAAGGTTGCTGAGAATTTAGCTAAGCCACTCCATGATATTACTACCTCAGCACCCATTTTGCATCGCTAATAGCCTACAGGGGCCTTGAACTGACACTAGTCTTACTCACTAGTGCATGCCCTAAATAATGGCCTTCAGAGTCACAAGTAAGTGCAAGTTCCTGATATGACTTCCTCAACACCTCTGGTGATAAAACAGTCACTCCTGCCTCCCAACTCCTTCCTCTTGTGTCCCCTTTAGGTAAGACCGCTGTGGAACTTACCAAAACCCCACTTTTTTGATTTGAATTGACCAATCTAGCCTTAGTCCAGGAACCCCAAAAGCATTCAACCCATGGACCCTAACAAAGGCAAATGCCCCAGGTCTTGTTTCTTGCTTTCTGCCTGTACTCTGTCCTGCCCTTCCCATTTGGACCCTCAGGATGTACTCTCTACATCTCTAGAATAGTAATAACCTTCTGTATTTCATTTTCCCTTGTAGTCTTCTTTGAACAGGTGGTTCACCGACTGGTACCCCAGGGCTTTACGTAACAAATGTTAATTTAACAAAAATCACAACAAAACTGGCTCCGTATTTGACTAAACCAAATCTATTTCTTCTAGTTTAATTTATTCATGGCAACTTCATGCACTTTACCAGTGATTGTTTCATTAGGGACATGTGACCTCATTTTGGCCAATAAAATAGTCAGCTGGGAGGTCCCCGAGGAAGATTTTTCTGTTTCTTGAAATATGGCATCTCTTCTTCTTTCTCTGGATGTTGCTGTATTTAGATGTGACAATGAAATTGCAGCCGTCTTCTTACTAGCAGCCTGAGGATGAAGCCAATAAACAATAGTAGGTAAAACCAAGGGAATTAACAGAGAAGCAAAGTTAGAGCCTGGATGTACCACATCTGAAACATCCTCACCTTAGGATAGATATGGTGTTAAGTCAAATAATGAAATTTCTCATTTTGAACTTATTTGAGTCAGGGTTTTCTATTATATGGAGCTAAAAACATCTTAATACACATACTAAAGAGTCGGCCTCTATCATATTACTTTGTTGGATTTTCCTCACTGATCACTATCAGACATTTTCTAATAAATGTATGTGTATTCTTTTTTATTGCCTGTCCCCTACATATCATTAGATCACTAGCACCAGAAGAGCAGAAACCATTTTTCTTCTCATGATTGTATCTTCAGTGACTAGAACAGTGCTTTCCACTTCATAGGCACTCATTAAATACCCACCGAATTATCAATTCTCTCTTTCAAGCCTGTCTTTCTTATTTCCTTCCCTGCCTCATTATCTCACTCTCTAAATATTTGTTTCTTTAAGTTCTTTCCTTTACTGCTATCTTCCTCACTAATAAAGTTCTAAGCATAAAACTTTAGTAATAATATGATGGCCATGATCAGGTTAGGTGTTTGAAAATGCCCATAAGCATTGCCTCAGTGCCAATGGGATGAGAGGCCCTTGTGTTCTTCAGGTGACTAACAACTTCACTTCATCAGGTGGTTAGATTTCAAGTGTCTCAGGGCTGAGGCACCTTCTCTAAGGACAGAGGAGGGTTGACTAGTTCATTTTTCTTTATTTCACTTCCCCATTGAATGGAAAGAGGTAAAAATCTAGTAAGGTGAATTATATATAGGTGTCACTCCAGAGGAAATATTTTTCACTTTTTTATTTGTCCTTTTAGTTGTTCCCTTCTCCAGCCAAAGTTCATAAGTCACTTATTGCCATGATTGCTTATAATATACCTGTATTAACCCCAGTTTACAAGAAAGAAAAATGAGGCTTAAATATTGCCCCATGGTAATCTAGCTTTCAAGTGGAAAAACTGGGATTTGGGCCTAGATTTGTATGATTTTAGAACTTAACTACTAAACAATTACTGGAGGCAGATAGAATTCTAGCTAAGACCACCTGCATGTCAAAAGAATATACTTCTCTCAGAACCCGAATACTGAATGAAACAGCACTTCATCAGGCCTGATCTTGTATGACAGATCTTAGTTAAGATATGCTTAAAATTAAAACCTGTATTAATCAGGGTTCTCCAGAAAAAAAAAAAGTACATATAGATAGATAGATAGGTAGATAGATAGATAGATAGAGAGAGAGAGAGAGACAGAGACAGAAAGAGAGACAGAGACAGACAGACAGAGCCTGGCAGAGACAGAGACAGAGAGGTTGATTTTAAGGAATTAGCTCACACAGTTGTGGAAGCTGGCAAGTCCAAAATCTGAAGGTATGCTGGCAAGCTGGAGACCCAGGGAAGCAATGATGTTATAGTTCAAATCTGAATGTGGTCTGCTGACAGAATTCCCTCTTCCTCAGAGGGAGGATAGGAGTTGTTTCTTAAGGCCTTCAACTGTTTGTATGAGACCCACCACACATTGTGGAGGATAATCTGTTTTAACAAAGTTTTCTTATTTAAAAGTTAATCTCATGTAAAAAAGACCTTGACAACAACATCTAGACCAGTGTTTGACCAAATCTCTGGTACTATGACCTACCCAACTTGGCACATAAAATTAACCAACAAAGAATCTCAGTACTCTGCCTTGGTTACCTATCAAATCTAATTGCTAGAATCAATTTTGTTGGAAAATCTAGCGTGAACTATTTTAACCAGAGACATAGACAATAAGATTTTCTAAGTAATACATTTCCTGGATTTTTCCACTTGCTCAGCAGCACATTGCAGACAAGAATAATAGGATGATTGGATAATTCCTCCAATTGGATGGCTGGCAAGACAAGTACTTTGTATCCTTACAATTCATGTTTAAAGTTCAGATTCTTTCAGTGTCATTCCTGGTTGAGAAACAGACTTGTGTGTAAGACAGTCTTTCTTGACACCTTACCGAACACAGCTAGGTAAAACTAAAGCTATTTGGAGAGTCGTTGGCTGACCCTTTAAACAAATGCTCCCTTCTAGGCATATAACTGTATTGTAATATGTAAGACAATGACTTTAAGTACTGGAAATGGGCAGTGTATGACTTAGGCTCTTAGTTTCATTGTGTTTGATCACGTGAATGCTTTCATAGAAAAATATACAGTGACAAGCATTATCATCTTTGTGCCTAAAAGGCACTCACATGTGTCATCTAGTAATTGATTTTTTTCTCTTCCTATGAATAAAGAATGCAGTGGAAAAAATTTACCTTGGGCTATCGCAGGGTAATTTGCTTTATAAATTTGAACTGTTCTTATAGAAGCATTCTAAATTGAAAGCCACAACTTTTTTTTTCCTTTAGTTTATGAAAAATCAATTCCCTCTCACACATTGAGTATATTGTTTGGTAATAATTTTTTGTAACTACCAGATATATGGCATCAAAGAGCCAATTGGTTTAGGTGTAAAATTTAAAAAGACTTAAGAAAAGGGCCAACAGTTTTCTCTCATTAGATAAATCTTCAATAACATTTCTCCCTTGACAATGTCTAGTGAATATTCCCTAGTAGATAAACTTGAGCTTCAAAGCACCAATCTATTAAATAATAATCAATTTATCTACACTTCTTCACAACTCCAAGACAAGTAAAACAAGTTAGAATCCAGCAATTTTTGTCCCCAACCCCAGAAATAAGGGATATTTACCTATTGTATTGTATTTGTTCTATGTGTGTCTAGGTGCTCAATGTCTTCTACTTGTCATTAAAAAAGGTAAAATCTCAGTTTTCCACCTCCTTCTGTGTTTCTCTTTCTTATGTATCTCCTTTACTACTCACACAGAATAGTTCACTTCAGATACTTCTAGTCACAAAATGTGTGGAGGTTTTTTTCCACACCAAGCATTTCTCTGCATGCAACACCAGCTGGGTGTGCTACAATTCAACTCAAGTCTGACACTAGATATCCAGATAGCATAGGATTCTATAAGTTAAATTTTCAGTCCTACAAGACTGTCCCCACCCCCAGCTTTAGACACCAGTAGTAAGCACAGAGTGTTACCTGTGCTTCCCACTGACCAGTTACAGATTGGAGATTCCTCCCTTAGGTTCCATTAATTTGCTAGAGCAGCTCACAGAACTCAGTGACATGTTTACTTACCTTTACCAGTTTATTAAAGGGTATGATAAAGGATACACTGAACATCCCTTTGGAAGAGATGCATAGGGCAAGATATGTGGGAAGGAGTGCAGAGCTTCCATGCCCTTTCCAGGCACACCACTCTCCCAGCACCTCCACATGTTCACCAACCTGGTCATGTTTGAGTTTCTATGGAGGCTTCATCACATAGCCATGGTTGATTATTAACTCCATTTACAACCCTTTTCTCTTCTCAAGAGAATGGGGGCAAGGGCGAGGCTGAAAATTTCAAGCTTCTAATCATGCCTTGGTCTTTTAGATGACCAGCTCTCATCCAGGAGTCCACTCAGAGTTGCCTCATTAGAACAAAAGACAATCTTACCACTCAGGAAATTACAAGGGTTTCAGGAGCTCTGTGTCAGGAACCAGGGTCAGAGGCCAAATACTGAAACAAAAGATGTTCTTACTGCTCTTATCACTTAAGAATTCACAAGGGTTTTAGGATCTCTGTGGCAGGAACCAGGGACAGATACGAATATATATGTATTTCTTATTACAAATCACGATATCATAGACATGATTCCTGAAATTTTCATCATTAGTGGAATATCACCACAGCACTCATTTACTATTTAGTAACTGTGGGAAGGGGAACACAGTTACTTATTATTTTCTATTAATACTTTAGCTAAAATTGCCCCATTAGACACTGAAAAATTAAAATGAAATGTTACGATAGTAATCTTTGTGAAAAGTGGTAATTTGGGAAAGAGCATATCTTAAATTATCCCATGGACTTCAAGAGCATGGAAGGAATGTTGTCGGGATATCCTGAGCCTCCGTGCACCAAACACTTGAAAAATTGTGGGTCTCTGATTCAGTGGTGAAGAGTGAAACCTAAGCAGAAAGTGAGATGATGCAAAACACTAACTGTATAAGTTAAATAATGTACTATCATGTACAATTCATAAAATGTGATGAAACAGGCACTTTGCCTCTATGGTCTTCCACTCAAAAACATATAGCCCCAGTCTAATCAAGAAAAAAACACCAGATAAATCCCAACTGAGGGACATTCTACAGAATACCACACCAGTATTCAAAACTGTCAAGGTCATCATTAACAAGGAAAGTCAGGGAAATTGTCACAGTCTAGAGGAGCTTAAAGAGACATGACTACTTAATGCAATGTATAATTCTGGATGGGATCCTGGAATGGAAAAAGGACAGTAGCAGAAAATTTAGGAAAACTGAATAAACTATGGACTTTAGTTGATAATAATGTACCAATATTGGCACATTAATTGTAACAAATATGCCATGTTAGCTATGTTAATAACATGAGAAACTGGGAGATGAGTATTTGGGAGCTGTATCATCTTTGCAATTTTTCTGTAAATCTAAAACTCTTCAAAACTGTTTATGAAGAAAATGTACAATGAATAGATCCCTGATATACTTAAATTGTTGACAGGATTAAGCTTCCATTTATGGTTTTCTTTATTTTTGTCTTTTACTTTTGTTTTCCCCAATTAACTTTAGAACACTTTGATAGACAATAAAGGAATTAAGCCTGCGTACAAGTTAAATTTCTATTGTTTTTATGCAGCTGTAGATTCTCAGATACTTGAAATGGCTATTGAGTTTGTAACCCAACTTACAGAAATTAAATACTGTACCTACTTGCCTGCTTCACAGTTGTGTTTTGTTTTGTTTTGTTTTGTTTGAAGCCATTTCCATTACACCATTAACAATTTATTTTATCAATCACTGTGACCAGTTCTAGCAATGAAAGCAGCAAGTTCAATAATGTCTTTTTTTTTTTTTTTTTTTTTTTTTTTGCGGTACACAGGCCTCTCACTGTTGTGGTCTCTCCCGTTGCAGAGCACAGGCTCTGGATGCGCAGGCTCAGCGGCCATGGCACACGGGCCCAGCCGCTCCGCGGCATGTGGGATCTTCCTGGACTGGGGCACGAACCTGTTTCCCCTGCATCGGCAGGCGGAATCTCAACCACTGTGCCACCAAGGAAGCCCCAATAATGGTTTTAATCAAACTAAATATTAGCTCACTAATTTTTCCACTTGTTGAAATATAAATTTTCAACATTCTTTTCCAGTAGGGCACTTTTCCCCCATTCACACAGTGTGTATTCACCATATTCACTTTTTCAGGTTTTTAGAGTTCTTGCCAAGGTTATTATGATAATGTCTATCTCTAATCTGGTAATTCCTAATCTACATATTACTCACTACAGCTTGTGTTTTTTCCCAAATGGCTGGAGTCAAGCTGAGAAATAACACAAATTAACCTACACATATGTTATACTTCTTCTAAATTTCCAATCTCCTTTTGCCAGAAATTAAATATTTGCTTGATTTAATTTTTTGTTTTTAATTCCTTCATCAGCCAACCTTTGGTAAGAATGAGTACATTAATATCACAATTACAGAAAAATGGGTGAGAAAAGAAAGAAGACAAAAAGCTCTAGATTATTGCTCTATAACTCTTAATCAAACTTCAGGACTGATAAAAATACCAAGTGCAATGGAGTATTTACTGATCCTGTGTAGCCTGAGAGGTTTCAAAGTACTGGAATTCTCTCCATTTAGCCAAAGTGAAGCCAGGAGTGAAGTTATTTTGTTCCACAAATATTATCAACATTCTCCAGAATCTTATTTCACTTGGATCCTCAAGGGTTGTGTAGGGAAATCCTTAGGTGGCTTTTACATTAAATGAGACAATAGGTCTATTCTGAAATAAATAAATATCTCAAGTTTGTCTTGTAAGATTCAAAATAAGTGTTCTAAAAGACTACAATATTACTTACCAACTTTGAAAAGTGGGTGAAAAGATGTGCATTTCAAAGAACTATATTGAAGGGACTGAGCAAACAAAAAAGTAAGCTAACTCATCAAAATGTTCCACCAAAAGGTGTATTTTACTCTAGATAGATTTAGAAAACTATTTAAAATAAAATAAAACCTTTGACTTTTGAATTAATAAACACACACAATGAATATGTATCTTCATTTCTCAGAGCTTTATTAATACCTATATTAATGAATAAGAAAGCATGCAATACAGAATCTGATATTGAACAATTAATACACATTTGCCACTGGACTACATACTGCCATCCTGGGCCATACAATATCCAACCGTCTCACTTCCAAAGTATGGCTAGAGCTGCTTTGGGATACTGTTCACTTTCAGATGCTGTATGATGTCACAGAGGAGGAATCTTCTCGAAATACAAACATAAATACATATTTCATAAAATTCCAAGTATTTTAAGCAGGGATAGCATAAATTTCACACATTTTATTTGTAAAAGTATCACAGACAATCACTAAACAATTGCCTTCATTATTTTTGTTTTCATTTGTGCACACACATTTTTCTGAGTGGCCTTTTCATTTTACTACTTTTACTGATGTCAACTTGTACTGCTTTTAAAAATCATATTTACTGAAAGCATATGGATGGTTAGTGTAAGAAAGCTACTATGAATGAATATTTTAAGGCCTCTGCATAAAATTGCTCTGGTGTGATAATTGGCATGTTAATGTAAAAAGTTTCCTGTCCAAATATAGTTCAGCTTCTCTTTCTCCCATGTTTTCCAGGGCAATTGTGCCAGTTGGAAATAGGCAAAATAGTCTAATGATTGTGAGAAAAAGTTCATCTATATATAACCATAAATTTGGTTTGGAAAAAATATGAAAGAGGAAAGACAGGAAATGATAACTATAGTGGAAAATATACATCAGAAGAATATAAAAAGAGAAAAGATTAAACAAATAGGTGTTCACAAATGTGGATTAAGAGATATACGCACATTCAGACTTAATATAAACAACAAAAAACTAATGTTGAAATATACATGTGAGTAAAACTTAATTTTCCCATGACTTTAATGAAAGTGTGTGACAAATATTGGTTTGAGAAGGCAGAGGCTCTTCATAACTGTCACCAGTACACAATAGCACTAATCATTTAGCAACCTTTTTTTTTCTAACCAAATTTACATTACCAAAAATAAAATGTTAAATAATTAGATGAGACTACACAAAATGTACCTTCTAAATGTATTACATTGTTTGTACCATATGTAAGTTTGTTTTTAGTACACTGACACAGTATTAGCTAAAACTTGAAGATAAAGTTCAAGGAAAAAATATGTATGCACTTAGCATATAAGATACACAGTGTTTGAATACATATTTACAAATGTGGTATATTAACATTATAACTAGTAAATTAATTATCACATGTAACTGAACATGGCCACAAAATAGAACAACCAGTCTGACTAAACATATTATTACCATCCTTGTCATTCAGTTATAAGTTCTTATTTCCAACTAAATCAAATCTTACTTTTTTCAAGGGAAATATTTTTGGTTGATGGTAAAATAAGACTTATTGGAGTTCCAGGACTAAATTTTTGCACATTAAAAAAGCCATCTGTGAGTTTTGTCAACCTACAGCTCTGTCCATCCACTCAAAGAAAGAATTTGCAATGTGATGAGAAAGATCTCATCAGATCTGAAACCTTGGACGTTACAGGTTGCCAAGTCCAGACCCAGTGGAAGCTTAGGAAGAGAATGCATAGGGGAGCATAACTGGGCTCACACCCCTTGCCTCTTTGGCTACTTTGAGCCTGCTTCCATTCAAAGCCTCTCTGGTACAAACACAGAAGAGGGTGCCCAGTCATTTAATATTCTAAACACAATCTAAGTCTGACTGTATAATCAGAGTTAGAAAGGACAATAAAAGCATATTTGTTCATTCCTATATCTCTAGGAAAGGTATCAAAACTTCACAAATTTTACATGAGGATTTAAGAGCCACCCATATAACTCAATAAATCACACTATCAGAAAAAAAAATCCCAAATATCTAACATTGATTTCTATTCTGATTTTCATTAACATAGATAGTAACTATTCATACTACTGACATTATTTGTCTTTCAGTTTCTCCTTTTTATCTCTTTTTCATTTATTTCTTTTTGTGTGTGTAGATCTTAACTAATAATGTGGAGAAGAAAATGTAGAAATAACTAAAAAAAGAAAAAAAATAGCACATTATCTTTGCAAGCTTTAGAGGAAAAAGCATTCTAAAATCTACTGGAAGCACCGATTTTGTCATTCTAGGTTTCTTTATCTTCCCCAGGTATAAAATCTTCATTAACCATAGCAACAAGAATACCAACACATATACGTCATCATATTTCAATATCTTCACTTTCAAACATCATCAGTCCTTCAGGACTCACCTGCATCTGGAATACCAGGATGCTCCAAATCCCTTTGAATATAACAAACACAAATGAGGGAAAAAAATCAGTAATACTAACTAATTTGAAATTTCAGTAATTAAACTCTAGTAGTTAAAAGTTAAGAAGTTCTACACACCAAATCAGATATGATTTAAAGAGCTTCATAATGGGAACAATATATTCTCAAAATGCTACGTAACCTGCTGGGCACATGAAGAGAAGCTTTCTCAACATTCAATGGAAACTTTCACCAATGAAACTATACATTTACCACAGTTTATAATACAACATTTACACACAGTTTAATCATAAATTACATATCTTCAAGTTACACATTACAAAGTCTACATCTAATTTAAGCAAGAAGAAATATTCACTCCCCCCCCACACCACAACTAAAACATCAATTGTCTCTTGGTTTAGTGTAATACTGAAATAAATATTTTCAGTTTTGCTATGGATGAAAATTAAGTTGATGGTGTTTCGGTAAATTGATCAAATGTGCACATAGAAGACCACGGACAGTTAAGAGGACAAAAAATAAAATAAAGAACAGACAACAGAAGGAAACTAATGTTCCCTAGGAATACTCATGTATTCTTTGCTTAGAATGACATATATTGTTTCATATATGAGATTTTGTTGGTTTATTTTTTTGTGTGTGTGTGTTATTGGGGTATTTCTTTTCAACCCCAAGAGGCAGTCATGAACCCCATTTCTCCCTCTGCACATCTCCTTAAAATTCTATACTGTAACACATTTGATGTAGATTTATAATTATGTCTCTTGAAAAGTTCCTTCCTGACTTTCATCTTGTTATCAGTGGTTTTCTTCAGTAGGTTGAGCTAGAATGACAAAAATCCCTTAGTCTTATAGGTTTAGTATGTGGTTTTATCTACAGTTATGTTTATTTTAATTAGGAGTTGAATACATCCACCTTCTTTATGATTTTCTAAGCTGTTATATACAAATTTCAGAAGATAAAGACCCAATTAATAATAGAATATAGGCTTAAAATGACAGATACAACATGATTTCTGATGCACTTTACACTAAACTACAAAGATAAATTTAACACAAAAAGAAAGAGGCCCTTTTTAGCAAATAATTGCCTAATTTGGGCACAGTTATTGCACTTCAGTGTCTCGAACTCTACTAAAGAGTAGAGAAATAGGTTATAGACGTAAATCTGTACAGTTTTTATAAGTTCTTTACTGAAAATGTATATACAAATTATATCAACAATATATTCTTAAAATAAAGGTAGAAAACATAAAAAACAGACAGAAACAAAAAATATAAGAGATATCTCCACCCCCTATTGGTCATTTTTGCAGAAAAACTAATAACAAAAAAGTGGAGACAACAACAAATATCAAACAAAAAGACAAACAAAAATGCCACCGTACTTAAATCTTCTAACAGTCTAAACAAAAGTTTAGATAGAATAAACGTACTCTTGGAAAATCAGATATTTGTTAGTTTTCCATTAGCTATGTACTGGGTCCACAAAAAACAGAATGGAAAAAAATCAGTAATATTGCACATGTTGGTAAAAATAAATGAAAAAATACAGTGCACCAGAAATAATATATACTATATATTAATATATGCCATGATAAGCCTTTCTGTACAAAAGGGTGCAACTTTTTTTTCAATTTCTTTTATTTTTAAATACACATTCTGAATTAATCAAATTGTAAATTTATTTTTAACTTTTGACTAAGGGTCTAGCTCTAGACTTGATTCTGGTATTGGTTTCTATTTACATAGCTATTTACAAATCTAATAATTTGAAGTATTCATTGAAATTGGATCTTAAACTTTGATTATATACATCCTGTTGGAAAATGTGAAGTAGCTGTTTTAGTTTTATAAAGGATGTTCTTCCATAGTGGGAGAATCACCCCTAGAGGGTCTGGCCTGCTGCCCTGGAGTGAAGGTTTTCAAGGGAATGACTTTAATTGAATCATCACTAGGATGAAGTCTTTCAGACATGGCGTAAAACTGAGATCTTGTACTACCTTGTGCTCCCTGATCAAGAGAAAGTAGTCCATCAGGGCCAGCACTTTGCCCCCAACCTTGCTGCAGACCCATTGGTGGTTGTGCGGGGCTACAATGGAGGGCAGCAGCCTGTGGCAGAGGAGGGCTGCAGTGGATTGTGGCAGCCTGTGCCAGGGGAGGGCTGTAGCGGAGGGCAGAGGCCTGTGCTGGTGAAGGGCTGTGGCGAAGAGCAGTAGCCTGTGCTAGAGGTGGGCTGTGGTGCAGAGTGGAGGTCTGTGCTGGTGGAGGGCTGTGGCACAGTGCAATAGCCTGGGTCACCGGCGGACTGTGGCAGAGCACAACGGTCTGTGTCACTGGAGGGTTGCGCCGGCGAAGAGTGGTCTGCGTCAGGGGTGGGCTGTGGCACAGAGCAGAGGTCTGTGCCTGTAAAGGGCTGGAATGGGTCAGAGAAGCTGGCATCCAGCAGGCATCAGAGTGGCCCAAGATGAGACATTCTTGAGTGCAGTTGTCAGAGGCCTCTTCCAAGGTTGGTTGAACAGTTATTTCTGCAGCTGTTAGGGTGGGAAACAAATAATAAAATTTATGTTTCAGAGGCATATGTTTAATAGCTACTTAAAATAAATCATATTGTTACAGGAACATTTAATAATCTGTATATAAATGCATCAGAGACTTCTAATATTTTCACGATTGGTACTTGATTTGTCAAGAAATAATTCTTACAGTAACATAAATAGCCAGGAGTGGGAGGATGGCATTTCATTTCTATAATTAGGATACTTTGGTTTAGTCTCCCAAATGTAGATATTTTAAATTATGTTTGTGACTGGGAATGGAAGCTGTGGTCATTGATCTCTACACACAAGTCAGTTGAAATATGGTCCTAACACAAAGAGACGACATGAGTGAAACCAGTCACAGAATGGTAAATGGAAAAACCAGTCACAGAAACATGTAATTAACTAACCAATTATAGCTAACGGTTTGGTTAAGAATCTAATTAATTAATCTGAGAATAAATCTAAGAATCAATTAGGTTAATTTGGAAACATAGCTTATTGAACTCTAAGATATGTCTTTTAGTTTCCAGAATGAAATATAGCTGTAATTATCTTAGAGACAATTGATTTCTGTATTCCTCATTTTCTGAAATCATGGCAAATCAGTTTAGCAACATAATTACAGATCCAAAACACTTAGCTCTAAACTACAATACTTTTTAAAACTCCTTTATAAGATTTCTGTAACATTTTCAAATTTCCATAGGTATGAAATATCAATAAGTATACCATACAAAGACTAGCCAAGTAAAGATAGAGTAGCTATATCAATGTAAAAGTTGACTTTAAAGCAAAGAATGTTACTAGCGATAGTGAAGGATATTACATCATGACTTTTTTTTTAAAAAAAGGTCATTTCTCTAAGAAGACATAACAATCCTAAAAGTTAAAAATAGAATTCACGTTCCTATAAGTACTCAACAGGATATAGAGTCCAGGTACTGGCATTATACTATCACACTTAAAGCCAAAGAATAGTATATATCAGAAGTGATTCTCATTAATAAGGCTAATTTTCTCCATTAGATAACCATTTACTTTTCTTCATTTAGAAGGCACTTTAAAAATGTCCCTATGAGCTTAACATTTAAAATATTCTATATTTTTGCACAATTATATTTGAGAAGTATTTGGAAAGGTAGAGTGTTATATATTTCGGGTGACATTAAATCATAAAAGCATGCATGGAAATATATGAACATACATACAACTATACTTTAAAACAAAATTTAATTTCCTCACCATCAGAAAAGCAACTGATCTGGCAGCTTTAAATTTTACAACACAAGAATATATCATAATTTCAACATTGAGTTATTTGCCTCTTTATGATGAGGAAACATACCAAGTCATTTTCACTGAAATATATGATTTATAGAAATTCCTTTTTTAACAGCTTTATTGAGATATAATTCACATGCCATAAAGTTCACTCATTTAAAGTGAATAATTCAATGGTTTTTAGTATATTCACATAGTTGTGCAACTATCACCACAATCAATTTTGGGACATCCTTATCAGTCCCAAAAGAAACCTGGTATCCATTAGCAGTCACTGGCCACTTCCTCCCAAATCCACAGCCCTAAGTGACCATTAATGTACCTTTTTCTTCGATAGATTTGCCTATTCTAGGCATGTAATATGAGTGGAATCCTTTAAATGAAGTCTTTTGTGACTGGCCTGTTTCATTTAGCATAATGTTTTTAATGTTCACCCACGTTGTAGCATGCATCAGCGCTTCAGTTATATTTTTTATTGCTCAAGATTACACTTTGTATGATTATACCACATTTTATTTATTCATTCATCAGTTGATGGACATTTGGGTTGTTTTTACTTTTTGGTTATCATGAGTAATGCTTTATCAACACTGTATAAAAGTTTTGAGGGAGGGGAAGATGGCAGAAGAGTAAGACGTGGAGATCACCTTCCTCCCCACAGATACACCAGAAATACATCTACACGTGGAACAACTCCTACAGAACACCTACTGAACACTGGCAGAAGACTTGATACCTCCCAAAAGGCAAGAAATTTCCCAGGTACCTGGGTAGGGCAAAAGAATAAACAGATACAAAAGGATAGGGATGGGACCTGCACCAGTGTGAGGGAGCCGTGAAGGAGAAAATGTTTCCACACACTAGAAGCCCCTTAACGGGTGGAGACTGTGGGTGGCGGAGGGGGAAAGCTCTTCTCCATGGAGGACAGCGCAGCAACAGGGGTGCGGGGGTCAAAGCGGAGAGATTCCTGCACAGAGGATCAGTGCCGCCCGGCACTCACAATCCCGAGAGGCTTGTCTACTCACCCACCAGGGTGGGCGGAGCTGGGAGCTGAGGCTCGGGTTTCGGTGGGAGCTCAGGGAGAGGACTGCGGTTGGCAGCGTGAACACAGCCTGCAGGGGGTTAGTGCACCATGGCGAGCCGGGAGGGAGTCCAGGGAAAAGTCTGGACCTGCCGAAGAGGCAAGAGACTTTTTCTTCCCTCTTTGTTTCCTGGTGCGTGAGGAGAGGGGATTAAGAGCGCTGCTTAAAGGAGCTCCAGAGACGGGCGCAAGCTGCGGCTAAAAGCACGGACCACAGAGACGGGCATGAGACGATAAGGCTGCTGAGGCCTCCACCAAGAAGCCTGTGTGTGATCACAGGTCACTAACCACAGCCCCTTTCTGAGGAGCCTGTGCAGATCGCCACTGCCAGGGTCCCGAGATCCAGGAACAAGTCCCCCAGGAGAACGCACGGTGCACCTCAGGCTGGTGCAACGTCATGCTGTCCTCTGCTACCGCAGGCTTGCCCTGCACTCCGTAGCCCTCCCTCCCACCCTGCCTGAGTCCCCGAAGCAGCTGCTCCTTTAAACCCGTCCTGTCTGAGCGAAGAACAGACAACCTCCGGCGACCGACGCGAAGAGGCAGGGCCAAATCCAAAGCTGAGCCCTGGGAGCTGTGAGAACAAAGAAGAGAAAGAGAAATCTCTCCCAGCAGCCTCAGAAGCAGCGGATTAAAACTCCACAATCAACTTGATGTACCCTGCATCTGTGGAAGACATGAATAGACAACAAATCATCCCAAATTGAGGAGGTGGACTTTGAGAGCAAGATTTATTATTTTTTCCGTTTTCCTCTTTTCGTGAGTGTGTATGTGTATGCTTCTGTGTGAGATTCTTTCTGTACAGCTTTGCTCCCACCATTTGTCCTAGGGTTCTATCTGTCAGTTTTTTTTTCTTTCTTTCTTTAAAAAAATTTTTTTTCTTAATAATTATTTTTTATTTTAATAACTTTATTTTATTTTATCTTACTTTATTTTATTTTATCTTCTTTCTTTCTTCCTTTCTTTCTTTCCTTCCTTCCCTGCTTCCATCCTTCCTTTCTTCCTTCCTCCCTACCTCCCTCCCTACCTCCCTCCCTTCTTTCTTCCTTCCTTTCTTTCTTTCTTCCTTTCCTTCTTTCTTCCTTTCTTCCTTTCCTTCTTTCTTTCTTTCTTTCTTTCTTTCTTTCTTTCTTTCTTTCTTTCTTTCTTTCTTTCTTTCTTTCCTTTCTACATTGTCTCACTTTTATTCTGAGCTGTGTGGATGAAAGGCTCTTGGTGCTAAAGCAAGGAGTGAGTGCTGTGCCTCTAAGGTGGGAGAGCCAACTTCAGGACACTGGTCCACAAGAGACTGCCCAGCTCCACATAATATCAAACAGAGAAAATCTCCCAGAGATCTCCATCTCAACACAAGCACCCAGCTTCACTCAATGACCAGCAAGCTACAGTGCTGGACACCATATGCCAAACAACTAGCAAGAAAGGAACAAAACCCCACCCATTAGCAGAGAGGCTGCCTAAAATAATAAGTCCAGAAACACACCAAAACACACCACCAGACGTGGACCTGCCCACCAGAAAGACAAGATCCACCTCATCCACCAGAACACAGGCACTAGTCTCCTCCACCAGGAAGCCTGCACAACCCACTGAACCAAACTTAGCCACTGGGGACAGACACCAAACACCATGGGTACTATGAACCTGCAGCCTGCAAAAAGGAGACCCCAAACACAGTAAGATAAGCAAAATGAGAAGACAGAAAAACACACAGCAGATGAAGGAGCAAGATAAAAACCCAAAAGACCTAACAAATGAAGATGAAATAGGCAGTCTACCTGAAAAACAATTCAGAATAATGATAGTAAAGATGATCCAAAATCTTGGAAATAGAATAGACAAAATGCAAGAAACACTTAACAAGGACCTAGAAGAAATAAAGATGAAACAAACAACAATGAACAACACAATACATGAAATGAAAAATACTCTAGATGGGATCAATAACAGAATAACTGAGGCAGAAGAACGGATAAGTGACCTGGAAGATAAAATAGTGGAAATAACGACTGCAGAGCAGAATAAAGAAAAAAGAATGAAAAGAACTGAGAACAGTCTCAGAGACCTCTGGGACAACATTAATCGCACCAACATTCGAATTATAGGGATTCCAGAAGAAGAAGAGAAAAAGAAAGGGACTGAGAAAATAGTTGAAGAGATTATAGTTGAAAACATCCCTAATTTGGGAAAGGAAATAGTTAATCCAGTCCAGGAAGCACAGAGAGTCCCATACAGGATAAATGCAAGGAGAAATATGCCAAGACACATATTAATCAAACAGTCAAAAATTAAATACAAAGAAAACATATTAAAAGCAGCAAGGGAAAAACAACAAATAATACAGAAGGGAATCACCATAAGGTTAACAGTTGATCCATCAGCAGAAACTCTACAAGCCAGAAGGGACTGGGAAGACATATTTAAAGTGATGAAGGAGAAAAACCTGCATCCAAGATTACTCTACCCAGCAAGGATCTCATTCAGATTTGATGGAGAAATTAAAACCTTTACAGACAAGCAAAAGCAGAGAGAGTTCTGCACCACCAAACCAGCTTTACAACAAATGCCAAAGGAACTTCTTTAGGCAAGAAACACAAGAGAAGGAAAAGACCTACAATAATGAACCCAAAACAATTAACAAAATGGGAATAGGAACATATATATCGATAATTACCTTAAATGTAAATGGACTAAATGTTCCCACCAAAAGACACAGATTCTCACAATGGATACAAAAGCAAGACCCATATATATATTGTCTACAAGAAATGAACTTCAGACCTAGAGACACATACAGACTGAAAGTAAGGGGATGGAAAAAGATATTCCATGCAAATGGAAACCAAAAGAAAGTTGGAGTAGCAATTCTCATATCAGACAAAATAGACTTTAAAATAAAGACTATTAGAAGAGGCAAAGAAGGACACTACATAATGATGAAGGGATCAATCCAAGAATATGATATAACAATTTTAAATATTTATGCACCCAACATAGGTGCACCTCAATGCATAAGGCAAATACTGACAGCCATAAAAGGGGAAATCGACAGTAACACATTCATTGTAGGGGACTGTAACACCCCACTATCACCCATGGACAGATCATCCAAAATGAAAATAAATAAGGAAACACAAACTTTAAATGATACATTAAACAAGATGGACTTAATTGATATTTATAGGACATTCTGTTCAAAAACAACAGAATACACATTTTTCTCAAGTGCCCATGAAACATTCTCCAGGATAGATCATACCTTGGGTTACAAATCAAGCCTTGGTAAATTTAAGAAAATAGAAATTGTATCAAGTATCTTTTCTGACCACAACGCTAGAGACTAGATATCAATTACAGGAAGAGATCTGTAAAAAATACAAACACATGGAGGCTCAACAATACACTACTTAATAACGAAGTGATCACTGAAGAAATCAAAGAGGAAATAAAAAAAAACTAGAAACAAATGACAACGGAGACACGACGACCCAAAACCTATGGGATGCAGAAAAATCAGTTCTCAGAGGGAACTTTATAGCAGTACAATCCTACCTTAAGAAAAAGGAAATATCTCAAATAAACAACCTAACCTTGCACCTAAAGCAATTAGAGAAAGAAGAACAAAAAACTCCCAAAGTTAGCAGAGGGAACGAAATCATTAAAATCAGATCAGAGATTAATGAAAAAGAAATGAAGGAAACAACAGCAAAGATCAATAAAACTAAAAGCTTGTTTTTTGAGAAGATAAACAAAATTGATGAACCATTAGCCAGACTCAGCAAGAAAAAAAGGGAGAAGGCTCAAATCAATTGAATTAGAAATGAAAAAGGAGAAGTAACAACTGACACTGCGGAAATACAAAAGATCATGAGAGATTACTACAAGCAACTCTGCCAATAAAATGGAAAACCTGGAAGAAACGGACAAATTCTTAGAAGAGCACAACCTGCCAAGACTGAATCAGGAAGAAATAGAAAATATGAACAGACCAATCACAAGCACTGAAATTGTAACTCTGGTTAATAATCTTCCAACAAACAAAAGCCCAGGACCAGATGGCTCGACAGGAGAATTCTATCAAACATTTAGAGAAGAGCTACACCTGTCCTTCTCAAACTCTTCCAAAATATAGCAGAGGGAAGAACACTCCCAAACCCATTCTACGAGGCCACCATCACCCTGATACCAAAACCAGACAAGGATGTCACAAAGAAAGAAAACTACAGGCCAATATCACTGATGAACACAGATGCAAATTTCCTCAACAAAATACTAGCAAACAGAATCCAACAGCACATTAAGAGGATAATACACCATGATCAAGTGGGGTTTATTCCTGGAATGCAAGGATTCTTCAATAGATGCAAATCAATCAGGGTGATATACCATATTAAGAAATTGAAGGAGAAAAACCATAGGACCATCTCAATAGATGCAGAGAAAGCTTTTTACAAAATTCAACACCCATTTATGATAAAAACCCTCCAGAAAATAGGCATAGAGGGAACTTTCCTCAACATAATAAAGGCCATATATGACAAACCCACAGCCAACATTGTCCTCAATGGTGAAAAACTGAAAGCATTTCCACTAAGATCAGGAACAAGACAAGGTTGCCCACTCTCACCTCTCTTTTTCAACATAGTTTTGGAAGTTTTAGCCACAGCAATCAGAGAAGAAAAGGAAATAAAAGGAATCCAAATCAGAAAAGAAGAAGTAAAGCTGTCACTCTTTGCAGCTGACATGGTACTATACATAGAGAATCCTAAAGATGCTACCAGAAAACTACTAGAGCTAATCATGAATTTGGTAAAGTAGCAGGATACAAAATTAATGCACAGAAATCTCTGGTATTCCTATACACTAATGATGAAAAATCTGAAAGTGAAATCAAGAAAACACTCCCATTTACCATTGCCACACAAAGAATAAAATATCTAGGAATAAACCTACGTAAGGAGACAAAAGACCTGTATGCAGAAAATTATAAGACACTGATGAAAGAAATTAAAGATGATACAAATAGATGGAGAGATATACCATGTCCTTGGATTGGAAAAATCAACATTGTGAAAATGACTCTACTACCCAAAGCTATCTACAGATTCAATGCAATCCCTATGAAACTACCACTAGCATTTTTCACAGAACTAGAACAAAAAAAACTCACAATTTGTATAGAAACACAAAAGACCCCAAAGAGCCAAAGCAATCTTGAGATCAAAAAACGGAGCTGGAGGAATCAGACTCTGTGACTTCGGACTACGCTACAAAGCTACAGTAATCAAGACAGTATGGTACTAGCATAAAAGCAGAAAGATAGATCAATGGAACAGGAAAGAAAGCCCAGAGATTAACCCGTGTGCACATGGTCACCTTATCTTTGAAAAAGGAGGCAGGAATGTACAGTGAAGAAAGGACAGCCTCTTCAATAAGTGGTGCTGGGAAAACTGGACAGGTGCAGGTAAAAGTATGAGATTAGATCACTCCCTAACACCATACACAAAAATAAGCTCAAAATGGATTAAAGACCTAAATGTAAGGCCAGAAACTATCAAACTCTTAGAGGAAAACATAGGCAGAACACTCTATGACATAAATCACAGCCAGGGTCCTTTTTGACCCACCTCCTAGAGAAATGGAAATAAAAACAAAAATAAACAAATGGGACCTAATGAAACTTCAAAGCTTTTACAGAGCAAAGGAAACCATAAACAAGACCAAAAGACAATCCTCAGAATGGGAGAAAATATTTGCAAATGAAGCAACTGACAAAGGATTAATCTTCAAAATTTACAAGCAGCTCATGCAGATGAAGAACAAAAAACCAAACATCCCAATCCAAAAATAGGCAGAAGACCTAAATAGACATTTCTCCAAAGAAGATATACAGACTGCCAACAAACACATGTAAGAATGCTGAACCTCATTAATCATTAGAGAAATGCAAATCAAAACTACAGTGAGATATCATCTCCCACCAGTCAGAATGGCCATCATCAGAAAATCAAAAACCATAAATGCTGGAGAGGGTGTGGAGAAAAGGGAACACTCTTGCACTGCTGGTGGGAATGTGAATTGGTACAGCCACTATGGAGAACAGTATGAAGGTTCCTTAAAAACTACAAATAGAACTACCATATGACCCAGATATCCCACTACTGGGCATATACCCTGAGAAATCCATAATTCAAAAAGAGTCATGTACCAAAATGTTCATTGCAGCTCTATTTACAATAGCCCGGAGATGGAAACCACCTAAGTGTCCATCATTGGATGAATGTATAAAGAAGATGTGGCACATATATACAATGGAATATTACTAAGACATAAAAAGAAACAAAACTGAGCTATTTGTAATGAGTTTGATGGACCTAGAGTCTGTCATACAGAGTGAAGTATGTCAGAAAGAGAAAGACAAATACCGTATTCTTACACATATATATGGAATTTAAGAAAAAATAATGTCATGAAGAACCTGGGGTAAGACAGGAATAAAGACACAGACCTACTAGACAACGGACTTGAGGATATGGGGAGGGGGAAGGGTAAGCTGTGACAAAGCACGAGAGTAGCATGGAGATATATACACTACCAAACATAAAATAGATAGCTAGTGGGAAGCAGCTGCATAGCACAGGGAGATCAGCTCGGTGCTTTGTGACCACCTAGAGGGGTGGGATAGGGAGGGTGTGAGGGAGCGAGATGCAAGAGGGAAGAGATATGGGAACATATGTGTATGTATAACTGATTCACTTTGTTATAAAGCAGAAACTGACACACCATTGTAAAGCAATTATACTCCAATAAAGATGTAAAAAATGAAAAACAAACAAACAAAAAAAGTTTTTGTGTAGACACAGTTATTCATTTCTCTTTGGAGTGTACCTGTGTATGGAGTTGCTGAGTCATATGGCAACTCTATGTTTAATTTGAAGAAGTGCCAAACTGTTTTCCAAATTGGCTGCACAATTTTACATTGCCATCAGAAATACATGAAAGTTCCAATTCCTCTTCTAACTTTCTGCAAAAATTCAGTTTGAATTTTGTTAAGTATTGTTTTGAATCTGAAGATCATTTTGTGAAGTATTGAACTTTAACAGTGTTAAATTTTCCTGTCTTTGAACATGGGATGTCTTTTCAGTTATTTATATCTTTAATTTCTTTCAATAGTTATTTCAAATTTTTCAGAGTAAAAACTTTGCACTTCTTTTGTTGAATTTGCTCTTAAGTATTTTATTCCATTGCAAATCGAATTGTTTTCCTAATTTCTTTTTTGGAATATTTATTGCTAGAGTATAGAAATACACTTGATTTTTATATATTGCTCTTAAAGCCTGTAACACTGCTGAGCTTGATTAGTTTTAATAGGTTTTTATTGGATTTTGTAGGATTTTCTCTATACAAGATCATATCATCTGCATATAGAGATAGTTTTGCTTCATTCTTTGCAGTATGAATGCCATATATATATATATATATATATATATATATATATATATATATATATATATATAGTCTAATTGTTCTGGCTCAAACCTCCAGTATAATGTTTAATAGCAGTGATGAAAGTGGACATCCTATGTCTTATTCCTGATACTAGGGGAAAACAGAGTATTTCACCATTAAAGTAATTTATAATTTCTCTTGTGATTCCTTCTTTGACCAATTGATTATCTAGGAGTGTGTGGTTTAATTTTCCCATACATATTAACTTTCCAAATTTCTTTCTTTTATTTCTAATTTCGTTCCATTGTGTCCAGAGAATATATTCTGTGTGAATGCATTTCTTTCAATTTATTGAGAATTGTTTTATAGCGTAGCATATAGTCTATCCTGTACAATGCTGCATGTGCACTTGAGGAGACTATGTATTCTGCTCTTATTGGCTGGAGTGTTCTGCAGATGTCTGTTAGGTCTAATTTAATTAGAGTACTGATCACTTCTTCTATTTCCTCTGTGGTCTTTTACATGGTTATTCTTCCTATTATAGAAAGTGGAATATTGAAATCTCCAACTGTTATTATTGAATTGTCTATTTCTCCCTTCAATTATGTCAGTTTTTGCTTCATGATTTTTAGAGCACTGTTGTTAGATGCATATATGTTTATAATTGTTATATCTTCCTGATTATTTGACCATTCTATCATGAAAAAATATCCCTCTTTATCTCTAGTAACATTTTTAAAGTTTTTCTAATTTAAATAAGTCTGATATTAGTGTAGTCACTCTATCATGATTTCTGTGTGCATGATATAACTTTTCCATCATTTCATAATTAATCTATCTGTATCTTTGAAACTAAGGCCTGCATCCTGTAGGCATATATTTGGATTTGATTTTTTTAATTCAGTGTTACAATTCTTCCTTGTTTGGGGTTTCTAATCAATTCATTTTCAATGGTCTTATTGATATAGTACATTTATATCTACCATTTTACTTTTTGTTTTCTATGTATTTCATGTCTTTTTCTGTTCCTCTATTCCTCCTTTACAGCTTCTTCTGCATTAGGTGAATACTTTCTAGTTTAATGTAATTCTTTTAATGATTTTTGACTACATATGTATATATAATATATAGTGTATATAATGTTACATGTAAATATGTATACTTATTTATGCACGCATATGTGCACACGTGTGTGTGTATGTCATTCTCTTACTGGTCTTTAGATTGTGTGGGCTTATTACAATTACTTCAGATTTATTATACATTAATTCCAGTGAGAAATAGAAATATTACTCCTATATATCTATATTTTCTCTCCTCTTTATTGTGCCATATATATATATACATATATATAACACATATGTATGTAAAAATTCAATATATTGTTATAATTATTACTTTATGTATTATTTGTTTTAATGAAGCTGAAACAAGGATGGGAGTGCAAGTTTTATAAATAATTATCAATTATTTTTTACTAACATTCTTATTTGCCATTTCTGGTTCTCTTCATTTGTTTGCTTGTTTCTGTGTATTTTGAGTTACCATATGATGTTGTTTTGTTACTCCAATTCAGTTTTGCTCCTACCCACCCCTTTTATACTGTTATTGTCATATATATATGTGTGTGTGTGTATATATATATATATATGTATAAATTATATATATATATATAATTTTAATAATGCTGTTATCAATGCATGTGTACAAATATATTTGAGCCCGTTTCAGTTGTTTGGGGTATATATCCAGGGATGAAATTACTAGGTTATATGGTAATTCTATGTTTAATTTTGTGTGGGATCACCATACATCTTCTATAGCAGCTGCACCATTTTATATTCTCACCAGCAATACACAAGTATTCCAATTTCTCCACATTCCCCTTGAAGCTTGTTATTTTCTGTGTGTGTGTGTTTGTGTTTTTAATAACTGCCATTCTAATATGTGTGAAGTAGCATCTCACTGTGGTTTTGATTAGCTCTTCCCTAATGACTAGTGATGAGCAGCATCTTTTCGTGTGTTTATTGGCTATCTGTATACTGCATTTGGAGAAATGTCTTCAAGTTTTTTGCTCATTTTTAAACTGGGTTGGTTGAGTGTTTGTTTTGGTGTTGTTAGAATTCTCTTTATATTCTGGATATAAGTCCCATATCAGATATATGATTTGCAAATATTTTCTCCCATTCTGTGTGTTTCCTTTTCATTCTGTTGACCAGATCCTTTGTTGTACAAAGGGTTTTAATTTTGATACAGCCCAACTTATCTATTTTTTTTTATTGCTTGTGTTTTTGGTGTCATACCCAAGAAATCTTGCCAAATCCAATGTCATAAAGTTTTTTCCCCATATTTTTTCTTGTAAGATTTTTATAGTTTTAGTTCTTACATTTAAGCCTTTGATCCATTTTGAGTTAAATTTTGTATACGGTATATGGTAAGGGTGCAACTTCATTCTTTTACAAGTGGATATCCAGTTTTCCCAGCACTATTTGTTGTCTTCTAGTTGCTAAATGGCAGCCATTCATATTACCCCTTCTTCTCAAAAGATCTATTTCTATATATTTAAACAAGCATCTTTCAAGTTTTAGAAGTCTAATTTATTAGGAACCATCCACCTTCTGAATTAACTTGCTGTCACTCTGTCTCTAGTTAAGCATTAACTTTACCAAGTGAAATCAATAATTTCCAACTAGATAGCTTTCATCCATAGAGAATAAAACAAAGCATGCTAAGAATTGAATTCAATACTAACATTTTGACTAACAAAATTAGAGAGTTCTTGAAAACTTGGGAAATTAAGTAACAAATACATACAGAATTGAAGAAAAATTAAAAAGCCAAAAGGTAAGGGCTTTTAAAAAATTCATTATGCATATAAAATATTGTAGTGTTTTTCACAATTTGACAGATTTTCTGAAGAATTTGGAAACTAGCTGACACATAATATTTTAGATGGACAGACGATACTTCACATAAAGTGCTTCCAAAATATGTGATGGAACAATGTAATATTATTGTTCAAATGATATTTACTATAAAATATAGGTAATTAGGTACATCTCTAGAACTTTTCTCAATAATTCACCTTGACACTAATCCAAAACATCTTTTTTATTTTCTCACTTAACTCTAATTGGCTTATAGTAGATAAACCACATAAATACTAATTGAATAGAGACTCTGTCAATTTGGTAGTAGAGTTTTAATAAATAACCAGAAACATTGATATTATTTGTCCTTAAAAAAACTCTGTCTTGTCCTTTAAGTAATGGGTATTGCTATAGTTAGTAACATTCATGACTTGAAAAAAGCCTATTCACAAGCTACAACAAACAGAAAACATATATCCAAACCTACTAAATGTAATTATACCCAATTAGATAAACAGGAGATTGTTCACAATGTGTGTGTGTGTGTGTGTGCGTGTGTGTAAAATTTATAAAAAGTCACATTTTTAGCTAAATGTTTTTAATCTCAGAATTCAGAATACCTTGGTGAAAATCCTAGTTTTAATTAAAACAAGTTTTGTAATAAACTTCGTTGTTGTATCTCTAAGTGCATAAAAATCCACCAACTACTAGAGAAACAATATAAATAAAAGCACAAAAACAGAAGTGTAATTAATATTCTAAGAGTTTCTATTTGAATGAATGCTACTAAAATATTCTTTTAAGCATATTTTTTTAGTGGGCTATACAGTCTCCCTTAATACTATTGATACCATTTAATTAATGAACTATTTCCCAAAGAGAGAGTACAAGTTAAGCACAGACTAACTCAGTGAAAGTTCAGAATAACATTCGTTGTGAATTAGTGGAGTTCAAATTAATTACACTTAAAACAACATTCTCTGAGGGCTTCTGTAACTTATTAATAACATTTAACTTTGAAGAAATAAATATTCTTCCTAGGGAAATATATTATCCTCATAAAGCACAAAAATACCCTTTGGATATCACAGTAATTTTCTATAGGGAAAATGTGATGTAGTCATATTTTTGATCATTTTATCATGTTGAAAAGGCAACTTGAACTAAAGTTATGAGTCAAGTGATGACCAAAATTCTGCCAATATGCACCTCAATCGAGTATACTGGGAAAATGGAATATATAACAGGGTGATAAAAATACCTATCTATAAAGAATATATTGCAAAGGAGACAGACCCAATATCTCTCTTTGGAAATCACTTACAAGAGAACTGTTACCATCTGCAGTTGTTGAGAAGGAGTGAGGAAAAATGACAGAATATTGAACTATATTTTTAGCACAATGAAATTAAGATCACTGTTAGAGTGTAATTCATCTGTTTTGTGTCAGAAAGAAAATGTGCTCTTATGAGGTTAAATAAATTCATTTGGATATTCTTTTCCTTTGTTCTAAATGCTTACACTTATTTGACCATTAAATTGCTTTTGAGAACTATCTGTTAACTCACATTTATTTAGTTGTCTGATATATATATATATATATATATATATATATATATATATATATATATTTCAAGAAATAGAGGAAAAATTCCAGTCTTTCAGAATTCAGATAACAAGTTCATAGATATGATTAAATGTGCTCTGGTGATGCTCCCTATCATTCTCTAACCTTTATCAATTTGAAGACAAATGCATATTTTATAGACATTTTCCTTAGTGCTATTCCAAAACTTAATAGAATGTTCATTATACAGAAATCTCCAAACTGTTCCATTTAATATATCTGTTAATCTCTGATAGCAAATTACATATGATAGAGTTCTTATACAGATCATTTGATTAGTTTTCAAAGCTGACCTCTCATGAAAAAGAATGTGATATTGTTATAAATTTGTTTTGGTCTTTCTTTCTCTTGCTCTTTCAGTAGCTTTCCAATTATACCACTGAAGATTTTCAGTGTCATGTTTTAGGGGAATACCGCGTTGTAACTGATACATTTATTTCAGCAAATAATTTTTACTGCCCTCAGTTGTTCATCATTTGGTCTTCCCAAGTGAATAACTGGAAAATTTATGACTTGCCTAATGGGTTGACAGTTCAGAGTTTGGTTTAATGTGGTCCAAATGCCTAGTAAAGGTATTTGGGACATTCAACTCAGATTTTCACTTTTTATTTAAAGTTTTGTGAGATTTAAAGTTCCCCTAATATTGTTGAAGATAATCTGTTGCAACTTGATACCTTCAATCTATTCATGTAAGTTAACTAGTCAGAGTAGCAAAAGGACACACTAGAAACAAATATAATAAGATGAATGATCCTATTTTCACCTGACATCTCTCCAATATCCACTGAGACTTGTTGGGAACAAATTGAGTAAAGTTCCCATCACCAAAATAATAATTTGGGCCCATATGAGTAAGCAAACATCTGGAAATAGGTGGGGTTGGAAAGCTTACTATGAAAATATCGTTAGAGTTGGCTACCTTATAGCTACAAATATATCTATACTTTTTTATGCTAATAAATTGTTTATTCTACACCAGACCTTTAATCAATCCATGGTTCCATAATCATATATTAGTTCTGAATTTAGACTTCCCAGAGTTTTATTCCTATATAACTTAAAGTCTAAGTTAGTTAACTAGCTTAACAAAGAGCAGGTTTTTGTTTTGCTTTGTTTTGTTTTGCGGTACGCGGGCCTCTCACTGTTGTGGCCTCTCCCGTTAAGGAACACAGGTTCCGGACGCGCAGGCCCAGCGGCCATGGCCCACGGGCCCAGCCGCTCCGCGGCACGTGGGATCCTCCCGGACCGGGGCACAAACCCACGTCCCCCGCATCGGCAGGCAGACTCTCAACCACTGCGCCACCAGGGAAGCCCAAGAGCAGGTTTTAAATTAAGCAAATTCTTAATATTAACAGTATAGCATTGCATTTAGAGTAAAATGATGAAAGAAGCAAAATTCTCACACAATGAAACTGTCTATAATTAGATACTTTTCATATTTCAAAACACTGCAAATACATGAAAACATAGTTCGCAATATCAACAACCATCAAACAATGAGAAGTGACTCATTTGCTATAGCATTTCTGATTAATCAACAAGTGTAGCAGTTTTTATATTATCAGGTTATTGGGACCTCAGCGAAACAATGGTGACAACCTTACACTGGTTCAGTTAACAATAGTCACTAAGAAGAGTCTTCCTTTCCCCTTTAAAAGTAGTATTTGATGAAAATAACAATTCAAACCTGGTAAAAGAAGAAAATCTTCGGAACTACCACAGCAGCCAAAAATAATCTCATGGATAATATCACTGAATAAATTTTGTTTCATGTCTATCTGCAATACTTTGAAAGACTTAAAACTTATTTGTTAATATTAATTGATATACTTTAATAAAATGAGCTGTGATATCTTTCATTTCAAAATTCTGTGACATATTCTGCATCATGTGACTGTAAAATATTTTAAACACCCAAATCTATGCAAAACTAAGACAGAATGCAGGTAAATGCCAAATTTTTAATTACTTTATTCTTTTATATTTTATCATATTGAAATAGTGCACACATACTTGATGAAGAGGCAATGACACTTTGATGCAAAACATTATCACGCTAGGAGTGTTGTGATGCAAAGTATACTTCACAAAGCACTAATTGTATTTGGCTTTTGAAATTGGAAAGTAAAACATTTTCATTTTTTCTGGGGGAGTAGCAGAGAATATTTTATTATTCTTTAGAACTTTGATTTATAGCGTGAACTTAATATCTACAAGTCCAAAGCAGAACAAGGCCATTACCTTAGTGTGACTTTTAATTTTTTTTAGTTTAATGAAGAATCTATCAGACTTATAGATTCTCCTTTTGGAAGATGGAAAAAGGGACTTTTGATCTATGGCCACAGACACTATGAAAAACATACAGAATTATTAATGACCAATAAATGTAGCCAATGCCTTTCATCCAATAATCTTGGCCTATTTGTGCTAATGAAGTGGGCTTGGTAATACCTATTGCTATTCTATAAAGCAGGAAACCTGTGTTTATTTAGACTGGGAAAACTGGGACACACCTGCCTTGTTTAAGAACTCACTTGGCAAAATCTTCACACTTCAGGTTTAACCCATTTTTTTGAATATATCTTACAAGAAATAGAAATTGTTCTCTCCATTTAAAAATTAATAATGCTAAGATTATAAACTTCTCCTATTATGAATTCTGGGAGTTTCTTACAAGCATGCTAGGTCCTTCTAATAATGAGTCTTTTTAGAATACTGAATCATTAATAATAAATGCTGTCCAGTGTATTTGTTAACAAAGGCTATTACAGTTAAACATGTTAATATACGTTATTACAGAGACTCATAGGTGACTATAAACACAAAATCAGTCATGATATTTTGGGATTATTTGGGGAAATATTTGTTCATAAATTTACTATTAGTTAGTAACTATTCAAGAACTATATTTTGCAAAAGCAATAGTTAATGTTATTGCTTCTAGGCCTTTTGGCTAAGATCAAGTGAAGAGTTAATTTTAGTGATTAAAGAGATATGTAATCAATTAATTTATATTTTAAAATGTAATTGATAGCTTTTAAAATATGCCATTTAAATATGCCTTTCAACACAATCTACAGTATTGGTGTCTTTGACATAAAGAATAGGAAGTACAAGAAAAAATATATTCAAAGGTACTGAAAAAGTACCATTTCATGCTTATTAAAAAACAAAGTCTGTCATATATAATACTATGTAATGCTGTTTAAAGATATACATAGAAAGAAAACTCAGATATCTAAATTACTTTGGATATTCCATTTAAATAATTTTGTTTCTATAAAATTGATTTTTATACTGAAAACATATACAACAGAGAAAGTGTGAGCTATTACTATCATCATTGCTATCTAATTACAATCTGAAGAAGAGAAAGGATTTCTTCCCCTAATGATGCTCTTTGAATAGGGCACTAATAAGAGCAAGGATAAACAGTAGTGGCACCAGATATTCCCACTGCTGGGATCACCTCTAGGTTATTCTAAGGTAGGATTTGGAAATGTCAAAGTATATAATGAAACAAATGTGGAAACATTTATTCTATGGTAACTTTGAATAAATTGATTCAAATGTGAGAGAAGTCATGCAAACTTTCTCTAGTGGAAATATTCTTACTCCTGTTACAATGTTTATGAACTATTACCCATAATATAGGTGGGTATGAATTAACCATTTGGGATTCAGTATTACATATTACTTGAATGAAATTTTCAATAAATTCTAACTTACTGCAGCCAAACATTATGCATGTGAGCATTTATTCAGTATTTTGTATTTTAGTCAAACTCAATATCTTCCTGGTGTCAATATGCTGATTGTCTTTGAGCAAGAGAGAAGAAAAAAGTGTTGTTGCTTTTCTTTTTTGAAACAGAGAATGCCTGGTACTTGCTTTTCTATTTGTGCTTGTATTGATTTGCATATTCTTTAGAGGTAGGTCATTGAAAAAACAATGCTTTATATAATTTTACACTAATAATGCAAGTACATTTAATTGGTCAAGAGATAAAGCTAATTGCTTGCTTTTATTAATGCAGATATCATAACTGTACTGTAAATGACATATGAAGATTTTCTTTCAAATTGTTTTTTTAAAAATGGCAACTGGTGCTCCAGTTGTATTAGGCATACTATAAATTCAATATTTTTGATCTGTACAAATTTATATCTGTTTTGTAATGAGGAGCATTAGAATGTTTGTACAGATATATTTTGTAATGAGGAGTTTTTTAATGAGGAGCATTAGAATGAGGAGTTTTGTGAAGTTTTATAATGAGGAGCATTAGAATGTTTGTACAGATATAAGGTGGACAAGCATTAATCAAATTTAGTCTAATGAACTATAACTTTGATGTTTGCACTGCAGACAACCTGTATTTCAATTAATCTGTACAAGATTTCAAAGGTAAGTGTATGTGCTATAAAAACATATAGAGAATCATAGAGATAGTGTTCATTTAAACAACAACGTTTCTTCACAGCAAACTAAAGTTTAATTAACAGTATAGATAAATAAACTGTTATAATGTAATAGACTAATCATACATTTCTTACAAAGTGGCTGAAGATATGGACCAAAAAAAATAAGATTTCTTAAAATGTACTTAATCCAAATATATGTATGTAATTTGTGAATGACAGCCAATTTAACTACTCCATTTAAGAGGAAGATGATAAATAAGGCATAGGTTGTGTGTGTGTGTGTGTGTGTGTGTGTGTGTGTGTGTGTGTGTAAAATAAGGAGGATGTGATTGTGGTGGCTATGGAAGAGAGAGCACAATATCCATAGAGGTCTGGGGACGATAGAAATGAGTGAAGAAAAGGAGAGATTTAGGTACAGGGAGATTTGCAGGGAACTGGTGTGAACAGTCCTTTGGACAGTTAATTGGAACCTTAAGTGAAGAGGAAGGCCCCGGAGGCAGTACTCTTTCTCAATTGAGGGAAATGAACCAAAAATGATCCCTGATAAATGGACATGGAAATAGATGAAACATTGTTCACGGTATGTAGGCTGGCATATTAAGATAGAATATAAAGCAACATTCCCTGAATTAAACAGCATACTTATTTCAATACATTTTTCCTAAAATTGCTTTTCCTCACTATTAACATGTATCCTCCCCACATATGGATTTTATTGTACATACATACACAACTTAAGTGCAATTCAATACATACACATGAACTTTCTTTTACTAAGAAAGGAAGAAAGGATTAACCTCATATTCTTATTCTATTTTTAACTCATTATGTTTTCTAGTGATTCAGTTGCACTTAGGCTCTAAAGATGGGCCTGCATTTATTCACTATAGCAACAAAACTTACTATGTTACTGGGGTGAATTACAAAGACATATTTCTAAATGTTAAAGAAACCATGAATTCCCAGGAAATACTTCATTCCCTAATATGTATCTCACATTTTATATATTGTTAGATTTGTTTTGCTAATATTTTAAATGGACATGGTGCCTATATTCATGAGGAATATTGTTTGTAGCTTTTTTATTCTTTTCATTTCACACTGTCTTTTCCTGGATTTTAGTGTCAGAATAATGCTGGTCCCTTAAATGAGTTGTAAAACATTCCTTCTTGTATTTTTTGAAAAAGTCTGTGGAGAATTATTATTCTTTCATCCTTAAACATTTTTGAAAATTCACCTTTGAGACTCCCTGGGCTTGATGTTTTCTTTGTGGGAAGATTTTCAGCAAAAAAAGTAAATTCCTTCTATAGATATAGAACTGTTCAGATTATATATTTTCTTCTTGAGGGAGTTTTGATAACTTGTGTCTTTCAAGGAATTTGTTTATTTCTTCTAAGTTGTCCAAATTGTTGGAAAAAAGTTGTGCTTAACTATTCTCTTATTTTTTACTATCTGTAGGATCTTTGGCGATGGCTCCCCTTTTTTCCCTGATATTGATTGATTGATTTTTGATCCCTATCTTTTTTCTTCATTGCTTTAACAAGGGATATATCAGTTTTATTAAAGTTTTCAAAGGACTAGTTTTGACTTGTTCATTTTCATTAATGTTTGTTTTCTATTTTGTTGGGTTATGCTTTTTTCTTTATTACTTCCTTCTACTTACTTTGGGTTTATTTTGTATTTATTTTCTAGCTTAAGTTATTATCTTGGGACATTAATTTTAGACCTCTTATTTTTTCTAATATAAGCATTTAAAGCTTATGTTTCCTCTGAGAATAGCTTTAGTTATTTGCATCTCATTAATTTTGATATATTGTATTTTTATTACAATACAGTTTGGAATAGCTTAAACTTCTTGATTTCCTCTTTTTCTCATTGAAGTATGTTGTTTAAATTCCAAATATTGTGATTTTTCCTAGGTATCTAATTGTTATTTATAGTTTAATTCCATTAAGTTCAATAAATATATTGTGTGCTTTCAATCCTTTGAAATTTATTAAAATTTGTTTTATGATCCAGCAAATGGTCTACCTTGGTGAATGCACTATATGCATTTGGAAAACAATTCATATCCTGCAGTTTTAGGTTGTAGTATTCTGTATGTAATTATCAGGTAGGTGAATGTGGTTGATTGTGTTGTTTGGATCCTCTATTTCTTACTGATTATTTTTTTAATCTACTTGTCAGTTGCAAAGAGAATGATGTTTAAAATCTCCTACTATTTATGGGATTATGTATTCCTTGTTTTAATTTCATCATTTTTGCTTCACATATTTTGAAGAAATTAAGTGCATACCCATATAAGATTAATATATTTTCCTAACGAATTAACACTTTTTAAATTATGAAATAGTCTTTATTTTTGGTAACACTTTTTGTCTTGAAGTCTATTTTTCTAATATTAACATGGCTACTCTGGCTCTTTATATTTACTGTTCAATTTATATATCTTTTCCTATCCATTTATATTCAAACTATCTATATCTTTGTATTTAAAATGCATCTCTTCTAGACAGCATAAAGTTGGATTTTGCTTTCTGCCTTTATTTAGAGTGTTTACTTTGTTAACATTTAATGTAACTATTGATATAGTTTAATTTGGTTTCCCATTTTATTGTTAATTTTCTGCTTGTCCTCTATTTTTCTTAATATCTGTTCCTATTTTTCTGCCTTTTATTGGATTATTTGAATTTTTTAGATATCCACTTTAATTTATTTATTGGCTTTTTAGCTATATGTCTTTACATTTTTTTAGTGATTGCTCTAGGAATTAGAATACATATTCTTAAATTTTTACAATCTACTTAAAATGAATGTATTGTTAAAAAATTATTCTGACACTTGTTAAAACTATAAGGAAGACTTTACTCAAGACACTGTCATAGGTGTGGTGTGAAGACATTTTCAGTAGAAGAGAGAGATTGAGCTCTTCTCTGAATACAGTAAAGACAGCTGAGTACTTATAGTCAAGGAGAAGAGAGAAGGGGAGATGGATGGGGAGATGGAAAATTACTAAGAGGAGACATCAAGGGTAGGGAGATTCTTGATAAACCAATTCAACAGAATTCTTGCTGAAGTCATGCCTGAGTAATCAAATATCGAGGGTGTGGGATTCTCTCTAAACTGAATTTTCAGGGCTTGACAGGCCAAAGAGAGGGCCCAAAAATGAGACCTAGTCAAAAAGAGGGCTCAGAGGAACCTGTCTAAAGTTTGGTGAAGGAGAGAGTCTTTGTCAGTACCACTGAACATAAAATGTAGTAATTTACTGTGTTTACTATGACATATTATTTGGAGAACAATACCAAAATATAGTAAGCAAGAATTTGTAAACTTTTCCACATAATGATGTTTTTAACTACCCACTTTGTCATTCTTCTACAGATTTCTTCTGGAAGAGACATAAAGCATATTATTTCTTTATTAAAAGAAAGTTAATATTGGGGAGGAAGAAAAGTATTTGATAAAAACAGTTCTGATAATTGGATAAGGAAAATCTGAAAATATTAATTATATTTATAATTTAATTCAATTATTTAAAGTGTCTATGTTTTCCCTTTATCACTTTTCTGGGCAGATTGAGCAATAACTCAATAATAATCATGATATTAAATCCTGCAGGCACATTACAAGAAAGACATTATAATGTTATTGTAGTTAATACAAATATAACAGTTAACAGAGAATATTCCAAGACCATGTTCTTATATTCAACCCAAAGGATTTTAACAGTGCTTCTTGACTAGGGTTGCCAGATTTGACAAATAAAAGTACAAGTGGCCCAGTAAAATTTGAATTTTATATAAACTCCAACTAACTATTAGTGTAAGTATGCTTGATGCAATATTTAGATCTACTTATGCTAAAAAAAATGTTGTTTATCTGAAATCCAAATTTATCTGGACATCCTGTATTTTATCTGGCAGTCCTATTCTTGATATGATGCTCTAATGTATCCACGAATTTTCTGTAACTGCACAATAACCACAAAAAACATCAATGAGAATTTATTTGCTTTCAATCAGATGCTAAAAAGATAACTTAAGTAACCCTTGTATATGCATAGTAGGTAACTATTTTAAAGAAGAAACTTATCATATATTTCTTATATACATCCTAACATTATAAACCATATACCTTGTGGAGAAAGAGAGGAACTAATTTCTCAATATTAAATTCTTCAATTTAAATCCCAGGTCTTGAAAAACAGTCTCTTTTTTAACATATTAGACCAGCTCTGCTCCCTACTCTCAGAAAAATTCCTTTCGTTTTTTAAGGAATACATGATATTATTTTAGCAAAGACCTGTTGAGCAATTAATATTTATTTGGTTCTAATATTTCTGATATTGATGGAGGCTAGACCATATACAAAAATTTTGATAAATCTGTTGCTTTTCATTTTGTGGTACAATCTATTTTAGTTTATGTCTTAAAAAAGGTGTTTAAGGAGGCACATTCTGTTATTCTAGTCATCTTAATATTAACTAATAAATTATTATTCATTTATGAATATTACTGTGCTAATTCAAAGTTAGCAGGAGAGAAGATGTCAGAGCCTTGCTGAAGGCAGTCATGGATTTATACTGAGATAGTCACTTTCTTGCTTGGCCCTGCCTGTGACCAAGGATCCACATTTGTAAGAAAGACAAACCAAATATTAAATTTTTATTACATGAATTGCAGGAAGATTTTTGAGCTACTGTACAATAAAAATGTGTTTTAAACACAAGGGATAATATGTACCTATATTATTTACTTTTACAAAAGCTATTAAAAGTAAAATTGCATCTAAACAAGTCAATAAGTATGAAGTATGTCTATATTTTTGCATTTTTTCCTAAAGTGTTGCAATTCCAACCCAAAATACATTTTCCCCAAGGTTTGAATCATCTGTCAATTTCACAGAGCAATCATTATATAATTGAAATATGCAAATATGCAGATTTTTGAATTAGACATTTTATGATATTGTGTGGTTACATAAGTTGTAAAATGAAACTCACTATTAAAACTACTTAGAATATTTTATAAAATCAATTTAAGACATAGTCAATATACTATTATAGTACTCTTTTTTTGAAATAAGCTTTATACCTTAATGATTACATATTAAAAAAGTTTATTATAGCTCTGTGGTGATTCATCCTATTTACTCAGGTAAAAAAAATATATATATTTTCAAAACCTAAATTGCTCTGACAATATTACACCTCTAGGAACAATACAATGCAGGAAGTTTTCAATATTCAACTAATGTGTTTCTTCCCAGCTAGTCTTGCCAATTATTTATAATATCATAGAGATAGTAAAATGTAATTGAAATCTACTTTATATCACTTAACTGAGTACATTATGTATATCATATAATTTAGAAAATTTTATTAGATTCCATTAGTCATGTTCCAAAGGCTACAAACACAACAAATATGAAACATATATATTAGAATTTATAACACCTGTGCCTAACATTCACACCTTTCAAAATAATGATAGAATAGATGCCATGCATATGCACTGCATACATGCATATGTTTGCCCACAGTTAATTTGTATTTTGTAGTTAATATCTTATTGTTATGGGCTTTTTAAAGTTTGTTTTATATAAATTTTGGATGGTAACTGCATATATTATCAAATATAATAATTCCTTTCATTAAAAAAATACACATTGTTTCTCAAAGAAAATTTAGATCGCTTTCTATAAATTAAATGCAAATCAACAGAGTGATAGATTACATTTATTTATACAAGAGTGTAAGTATAAATCAGTGTAGGTAGATATGAATATTTTAAAATATATGGTAACAACTTACACAATAAAAAGGGTAAAAAGCAATGACATATTTTGATTATTGGTTAGTTGCACCAGAAAGTATAAACATAAAATGAAACATTTCATGAAGCAACAATTTAGTATTTTAAATGAAGGGAAAATGCGTAGTCAAACTGACAAATAGAAATAATATGAGTGCTACAATTTTCACATCAATCTAAGGAAAAAAATGTTTTGAATTACAGTCTTTTTAATCCTATGTGATAAAGAAAATTATTTCAAATGTGTAATAATTTTAAATAGTATAATCCAGATTTCACTGTGCCCCTATCAAATCTAACAGTGTAAAAGTGTGCTTCTGAGTAATGTATATCTTCTGGCACTTCTGAAAAACTGTTGAAAGCTTTTGTATTAGAAAAGTGGTGAGGGGGACCTTGAAGATGGCGGAAGAGTAAGACGCGGAGATCACCTTCCTCCCCACAGATACACCAGAAATACATCTACATGTGGAACAACTCCTACAGAACACCTACTGAAGGCTGGCAGAAGACCTCAGACCTCCCAAAAGGCAAGAAACTCCCCACGTACCTGGGTAGGGCAAAAGAAAAAAAGAAAAAACAGAGACAAAAGAATAGGGACGGCACCTGCACCAGTGGGAGGGAGCTGTGAAGGAGGAAAAGTTTCCACACACTAGGAAGCCCCTTCATGGGCAGAGACTGAGGGAGGCGGAGGGGGGGCTTCGGAACTGCGGAGGAGTGCACAGCAACGGGTGCGGAGGGCAAAGCGGGGAGATTCCTGCACAGAGGATTGGTGCCGACCGGCACTCACCAGCCCGAGAGGCTTGTCTGCTCACCCGCCGGGGCGGGCGGGGCTGCGAACTGAGGCCCGGGTTTCAGTTTCGGACTGAGCGCAGGGAGAGGACTGGGGTTGGCAGCTTGAACATAGCCTGAAGGGGTTAGTGCACCACGGCTAGCCGGGAGGGAGTCCAGGGAAAAGTCTGAACCTGCCGAAGAGGCAAGAGGCTTTTTCTTCCCTCTTTGTTTCCTGGTGTGCGAGGAGAGGGGTTTAAGAGTGCTGCTTAAAGGAACTCCAGAGACGGGCGCGAGTCACGGCTAAAAGTGCGAACCCCAGAGACGGGCGTGAGCCGCGGCTAAAAGCACGGACCCCAGAGACGGGCGCGAGCCGCGGCTAAAAGCGCGGACCCCAGAGATGGGGGGGAGACGCTAAGGCTGCTGCTGTTGCCACCAAGGGGCCTGTGTGCGAGAACAGGTCACCCTCCACACCCCTCTTCCGCGGAGCCTGTGCAGCCTGCCACTGCCAGGTTCCCGGGATCCAGGGACAACTTCCCTGGGAGAACGCACGGCGGGCCTCAGGCTGGTGCAACGTCACGCCGGCCTCTGCCGCCGCAGGCCCGCCCCGCACGCAGTGCCCCTCCCTCCCCCCGCCCCCGGCCTGACTGCGCCAGAGCCCCCGAATCAGCGGCTCCTTTAACCCCATCCTGTCTGAGCAAAAAACAGACGCCCTCCAGCGACCTACATGCAGAAGCAGGGCCAAATCCAAAGCTGAGCCCCTGTGAGCTGTGAGAACAAAGAAGAGAAAGTGAAATCTCTCCCAGCAGCCTCAGAAGCAGCGGATTAAAGCTCCACAATCAACTTGATATACCCTGCATCTGTGGAATACCTGAATAGACAAGGAATGATCCCAAATTGAGGAGGTGGACTTTAGGAGCAAGATCTATGATTTTTTTCCCTTTTCTTCTTTTTGTGAATGTGTATGTGTATGCTTCTGTGTGAGATCTTGTCTGTATAGTCTTGCTTCCACCATTTGTCCTAGGGTTCTATCCGTCCATGGTTTTTTAAATTTTTTTCTTAATAATTAATTTTAATAACTTTATTATACTATACCTTCGTTCTTTCTTTCCTTCCTTCCTTCCCTCCTTTAGACAACGAATCACCCCAATTTGAGGAGGTGGTCTCTGAGAGCAAGATTTATGATTTTTCCCCCTTTACCTCTTTTAGTGAGGGTGTATGTGTATGCTTCTGTGTAAGATTTTGTCTGTATAGCTTTGCTTCCAACATTTGTCCTAAGGTTCTATCCGTCCCTTTTTTTTTAAAATAAGTATTTTTTAATTCAATAACTTTATTATACTTTATTTTATTTTTACTATATCTTCTTTCTTTCTGTCTTTTTTCCTTCTTTCCCTCCTTCCTCCCTCCTTCCCTCCCTCCTTTCTTTCCTTCTTTGCTTCTTTCTTTCTTTCTTTCTTTCTTTCTTTCTTTCTTCCTTCCTTCCTTCCTTCCTTCCTTCCTTCCTTCCTTCCTTCCTTCCCTCCTTTGCTTCTTTCTTTCCTCATACTTCTACTAATTCTCTCTACTTTTTCTCCCTTTTATTCTGAGCCATGTGGATGAAAGGCTCTTGGTGCTCCAGCCAGGAGTCAGGGCTCTGCCTCTGAGGTAGGAGAGCCAACTTCAGGACACTGGTCAACAAGAGACCTCCCAGCTCCACATAATATCAAATGGCGAAAAACTCCCAGAGACCTCCATCTTAACACCAGCACCCAGCTTCACTCAACGACCAGCAAGCCACAGTGCTGGACAACCTATGCCAAACAACTAGCAAAACAGGAACACAACCCCACCCATTAGCAGAGAGGCTGCCTAAATCATAATAAGGCCACAGACACCCCAAAACACACCACCAGACGTGAACCTGCCCACTAGAGAGACAAGATCCAGCCTCATCCACCACAACTCAGGCACTAGTCCCCTCCACCAGGAAGCCTACACAACCCACTGAACCAACCTTAGCCACTGGAGACAGACATCAAAAACAGTGGGAACTACAAACCTGCAGCCTGCAAAAAGGAGAGCCCAAACACAGTAAGATAAGCAAAATGAGAAGACAGAAAAACACACAGCAGATAAAGGAGCAAGATAAAAATGTACCAGACCTAACAAATGAGGAGGAAATAGGCAGTCTACTGAAAAAGAATTCAGAATAATGATAATAAGGATGATCCAAAATCTTGGAAATAGAATGGACAAAATGCAAGAAACACTTAACAAGGACCTAGAAGAAATAAAGATGAAACAAGCAACGATGAACAACACAATAAATGAAATTAAAAGTACTCTACATGGGATAAATAGCAGAATAACTGAGGCAGAAGAACAGATAATTGACCTGGAAGATAAAATAGTGGAAATAACAACTGCAGAGCAGAATAAAGAAAAAAGAATGAAAAGAACTGAGGACAGTCTCAGAGCCCTCTGGGACAACATTAAATTCACCAACATTCGAATTATAGGGGCTCCAGAAGAAGAAGAGAAAAAGAAAGGGACTGAGAAAATATTTGAAGAGATTATAGTTGAAAACTTCCCTAATATGGGAAAGGAAATAGTTAATCAAGTCCAGGAAGCACAGAGAGTCCCATACAGGATAAATCCAAGGAGAAATATGCCAGAACACATATTAATCAAACTGTCAAAAATTAAATACAAAGAAAGCATATTAAAAGCAGCAAGGGAAAAACAACAAACAACACACAAGGGAATCCCCATAAGGTTAACAGCTGATCTCTCAGCAGAAACCCTACAAGCCAGAAGGGAGTGGCAGGCCATACTGAAAGTGATGAAGGAGAAAAACCTGCAACCAAGACTACTCTACCCAGCAAGGATCTCATTCAGATTTGATGGAGAAATTAAAACCTTTACAGACAAGCAAAAGCAGAGAGAGTTCAGCACAACCAAACAAGCTTTACAACAAATGTTAAAGGAACTTCTCTAGACAAGAAACACAAGAGAAGGAAAAGACCTATAATAACAAACCCAAAACGATTTAGAACATGGGAATAGGAACATACATATCGATAATTACCTTAAATGTAAATGGACTAAATGCTCCCAGCAAAAGACACAGATTGGCTGAATGGATACAAAAACAAGACCCTTATATATGCTGTCTACAAGAGACCCACTTCAGACCTAGAGACACATACAGACTGAAAGTAAGGGGATGGAAAAAGATATTCCATGCAAATGGAAACCAAAAGAAAGCTGGAGTAGCAATTCTCATATCAGACAGAATAGACTTTAAAATAAGGACTATTAAAAGAGACAAAGAAGGACACTACATAATGATCAAGGGATCGATCCAAGAAGAAGATATAACAATTGTAAGTAATTATGCACCCAACATAGGAGCACCTCAGTACATAAGGCAAATACTGACAGCCATAAAAGGGGAAATCAACAGTAACACATTCATAGTAGGGGACTTTAACACCCCACTTTCACCCATGGACAGATCATCCAAAATGAAAATAAATAAGGAAACACAAGCTTTAAATGATACATTAAACAAGATGGACTTACTTGATATTTATAGGACACTCCATCCAAAAACAACAGAATACACATTTTTCTCAAGTTACATGGAACATTCTCCAGGATAGATCATATCTTGGGTCACAAATCAAGCCTTGGTAAATTTAAGAAAATTGAAATTGTATCAAGTATCTTTTCTGACCACAACACCATGAGACTAGATATCAATTACAGGAAAAGATCTGTAAAAAATACAAACACATGGAGGCTAAACAATACATTACTTAATAATGAAGTGGTCACTGAAGAAGTCAAAGAGGAAATAAAAAAAATACCTAGAAACAAATGACAATGGAGACACAACGACCCAAAACCTATGGGATGTAGCAAAAGCAGTTCTAAGGGGGAAGTTTACAGCAATACAAGCCCACCTTAAGAAGCAGGAAACATCTCGAATAAACAACCTAACCTTGCACCTCAAGCATAGAGAAAGAAGAACAAAAAAACGCCAAAGGTAGCAGAAAGATAGAAATCATAAAAATCAGATTCGAAATAAATGAAAAAGAAATGAAGGAAACAATAGCAAAGATCAATAAAACTAAAAGCTGGTTCTTTGAGAAGATAAACAAAATAGATAAACCACTAGGCAGACTCATCAAGAAAAAAAAGGGAGAAGACTCAAATCAATAGAATCAGAAATGAAAAAGGAGAAGTAACAACTGACACTGCAGAAATAAAAATGATCATGAGAGATTACTACAAGCAACTCTATGCCAATAAAATGGACAATCTGGAAGAAATGGACAAATTCTCAGAAATGCACAACCTGCCAAGACTGAATCAGGAAGAAATAGAAAATATGAACAGACCAATCACAAGCACTGAAATTGAAACTGTGATTAAAAATCTTCCAACAAACAAAAGCCCAGGACCAGACGGCTTCACAGGCGAATTCTTTCCAACATTTAGAGAAGAGTTAACACCTATCCTTCTCAAACTCTTCCAAAATACAGCAGAGGGAGGAACTCTCCCAAACTCATTCTACGAGGCCACCATCACCTTGATACCAAAACCAGACAAGGATGTCACAAAGAAAGAAAACTACAGGCCAATATCACTGATGAACATAGACGCAAAATTCCTCAATAAAATACTAGCAAACAGAATCCAACAGCACATTAAAAGGATCATACACCATGATCAAGTGGGGTTTATTCCAGGAATGCAAGGATTCTTCAATATACGCAAATCTATCAATGTGATAAACCATATTAACAAACTGAAGGAGAAAAACCATATGATCATCTCAATAGATGCAGAGAAAGCTTTTGACAAAATTCAACACCTATTTATGATAAAAACCCTGCAGAAAGTAGGCATAGAGGGAATTTTCCTCAACATAATAAAGGCCATATATGACAAGCCCACAGCAAACATCATCCTCAATGGTGAAAAACTGAAAGCATTTCCACTAAGATCAGGAACAAGACAAGGTTGCCCACTCTCAACACTCTTATTCAACATAGTTTTGGAAGTTTTAGGCACAGCAATCAGAGAAGTAAAGGAAATAAAAGGAATCCAAATCAGAAAAGAAGTGAAGCTGTCACTGTTTGCAGATGACATGATACTATACATAGAGAATCCTAAAGATGCTACCAGAAAACTACTAGAGCTAATCAATGAATTTGGTAAAGTAGCAGGATACAAAATTAATGCACAGAAATCTCTGGCATTCCTATATACTAATGATGAAAAATCTGAAAGTGAAATCAAGAAAACACTCCCATTTACCATTGCCACACAAAGAATAAAATATCTAGGAATAAACCTACCTAAGGAGACAAAAGACCTGTATGCAGAAAATTATAAGACACTGATGAAAGAAATTAAAGATGATACAAATAGATGGAGAGATATACCATGTTCTTGGATTGGAAGAATCAACATTGTGAAAATGACTCTACTACCCAAAGCAATGTATAGATTCAATGCAATCCCTATCAAACTACCACTGGCATATTTCACAGAACGAGAACAAAAAATTTCACAATTTGTATGGAAACACAAAAGAACCCGAATAGCCAAAGCAATCTTGAGAATGAAAAAAGGAGCTGGAGGAATCAGGCTCCCTGACTTCAGACTATACTACAAAGCTACAGTAATCAAGACAGTATGGTACTGGCACAAAAACAGAAAGATAGATCAATGGAACGGGATAGAAAGCCCAGAGATAAACCCATGCACATATGGACACCTTATCTTTGATAAAGGTGGCAGGAATGTACAGTGGAGAAAGGACAGCCTCTTCAATAAGTGGTGCTGGGAAAACTGGACAGCTACATGTAAAAGTATGAGATTAGATCACTCCCTAACACCATACACAAAAATAAGCTCAAAATGGATTAAAGACCTAAATGTAAGGCCAGAAACTATCAAACTCTTACAGGAAAACATAGGCAGAACACTCTATGACATAAATCACAGCAAGATCCTTTCTGACCCACCTCCTAGAGTAATGGAAATAAAAATAAACAAATGGGACCTAATGAAACTTCAAAGCTTTTGCACAGCAAAGGAAACCATAAACAAGACCAAAAGACAACCCTCAGAATGGGAGGAAACATTTGCAAATGAAGCAACTGACAAAGGATTAATCTCCAAAATTTACAAGCAGCTCATGCAGCTCAATAACAAAAAAACAAACAACCCAATCCAAAAATGGTCAGAAGACCTAAATAGACATTTCTCCAAAGAAGATATACAGACTGCCAACAAACACATGAAAGAATGCTCAACATTATTAATCATTAGAGAAATGCAAATCAAATCTATAATGAGATATCATCTCATACCAGTCCGAATGGCCATCATCAAAAAATCTAGAAACAATAAATGCTGGAGAGGGTGTGGAGAAAAGGAAACACTCTTGCACTGCTGGTGGGAATGTGAATTGGTTCAGCCACTATGGAGAACATTATGGAGGTTTCTTAAAAAACTACAAATAGAACTAACATATGACCCAGCAATCCCACTACTGGGCATATACCCTGAGAAAACCAAAATTCAAAAAGAGTCATGTACGAAAATGTTCATTGCAGCTCTATTTACAATAGCCCGGAGATGGAAACAACCTAAGTGCCCATCATCGGATGAATGGATAAAGAAGATGTGGCACATATATACAATGGAATATTACTCAGCCATACAAAGAAACGAAATTGAGCTATTTGTAATGAGGTGGATAGACCTAGAGTCTGTCATACAGAGTGAAGTAAGTCAGAAAGAAAAAGAAAAATACCGTATGCTAACACATATATATGGAATTTAAGAAAAAAAATGTCATGAAGAACCTAGGGATAAGACAGGAATAAAGATGCAGACCTACTGGATAACGGACTTGAGGATATGGGGAGGGGGAAGGGTGAGCTGTGACAGGGCAAGAGAGAGTCATTGACATATACACACTAACAAACGTAATAAGGTAGATAGCTAGTGGGAAGCAGCCGCATGGCACAGCGACATTGGCTTGGTGCTTTGTGACAGTCTGGAGAGGTGGGATAGGGAGGGTTGGAGGGAGGGAGACGCAAGAGGGGAGACATGTGGGAACATATGTATATGTATAACTGATTCACTTTGTTTTAAAGCAGAAACTAACACACCATTGTAAAGCAATTATACCCCAATAAAGATGTTAATTAAAAAAAAAAAAAAGAAAAGTGGTGAGAGATTGGCTCAAGATGGCAGAGTAGAAGGATGTACGCTCATTCCCACTTGCTAAAGCACAAGAATCACAACTAATTGGTGAATAATCATTGACAGAAAGACACTGGAACTTACCAAAACAGATAACCCACATCCAAAGACAAAGGAGAAGCCACAGTGAAATGGTACGTAGGGTGCAGTCACAATAAAATCAAATCCCATAACCGGTGTGTGGGCAACTCATAAACTGGAGAACAATTATACCACAGAAGTCTACCCACTGTAGTGAAGGTTCTGAGCCCCACGTCAGGCTTCCCAACCTGGCAGTCTGGCAATGGGAGGAGGAATCCCCAGAGAATTGGACTTTGAAGACCAGCAGGATTTGATTGCAGGACTTCGACAGGACTGGGGGAAACAGAGACTCCATGCTTGGAGGGCACACACAAAATAGTGCATGCACCAGGACCCAGGTGGAAGGAGCAGTGACACCATAGGAGACTGAACCAGACCTACCTGCTAGTGTTGGAGGGTCTCCTGCAGAGGTGGGGGGCAGCTGTGGCTCACTGTGGGGACAAGGACACTGGCAGCAGAAGTTCCAGGAAGTACTCATTAGCTTGAGCCCTCCTGGAGCCCACCATTAGCCCAACCAAAGAGCCTGTAGGCTCCAGGGCTGGGTCCCCTAAGGCCAAACAACCAACAGGGAGGGAACACAGCCCCGCCCATCAGCAGACAAGAGGATTAAAGTTTTACTGAGCTCTGTCCACTAGAACAACACCCAGCTCTACCCACCACCAGTCCCTCCCATCAGGAAGCTTGCACAAGCCTCTTAGATAACCTCATCCACGAGAAGGCAGACAGATAAAGCAAGAAGAACTACAATCCTGCAGTCTGTGGAAAGAAAACCACAATCACAGAAAGATAGACAAAATGTAAACGCAGAAGACTATGTCCGAGAGGAAGGAACAAGATGAAACCCTAGAAAAACAACTAAATGAAATGGAGATAGGTAACCTTCCAGAAAAAAGAATTCAGAATAATGATACTGAAGATGATCCAGGACCTCAGAAAAAGAATGAAGGCAGGATCCAGAAGATGCAAGAAATGTTTTACAAAGACCTACAAGAATTAAATAACAAACAAATAGAGATGAGCAATACAATAACTGAAATGAAAAATACACTAAAAGAATCAATAGCAGAATAACTGAGGCAGAAGAACGGATAAGTGACCAGGAAGACAGAATAGTGGATATCTCTGCCGTGGAACAGAATAAAGAATGAAAAGAAATGAAGACAGCCTAAGAGACCTCTGGGATAACATTAAATGCACCAACATTAGCATTATAGCAGTCCCAGAAGGAGAAGAGAGAGAGAGAAAGGACCCGGGAAAATATTTGAAGAGATTATAATAGAAAAATTCCCTAACATGATAAAGGAAATAGCCACCCAAGTGCAGGAAGTGCATAGAGTCCCAGACAGGAGAACCCAAAGAGAAACACACCAAGATACATAGTAATGAAATTGACAAAAGTTAAAGCCAAAGAAAAATTATCAAAAGCAACAAGGGAAAAAAGACAAATAACATACAAGTGAACTCCCATAAGGTTAACAGCTGATGTCTCAGCAGAAATATTGTAAGCCAAAAGGGAGTGGTATGATATATTTAAAGTGATGAGAGGGAAGAATCTAAAACCAAGAATACTCTACCCAGCAAGGATCTCATTCAGAATCGATGGAGAAATCAAAAGCTTTATAGAGAAGCAAAAGCTAAGAGAATACAGCACCACAAAACCAGCTCTACAACAAATGCTACAGGAAATTCTCTAAGAAAGAAACACAAGAGAAGAAAAGGACCTTCAAAAACAAACCCCCCAAAATTAAGAAAATGGTAGTAGAATCATACATATCAATAATTAGCTTAAATGTGAATGGATTAAATGTTCCAACTAAAAGACGCAGACTGGGTGAATGGATACAAAAACAAGATCAATATATGTGCTGTCTACAAGAGACCCAATTCAGACCTAGGGACACATACAGTCTGAAAGTGATGGGATAGAAAAAGTTATTGCATGCAAATGGAAATCAAAAGAAAGTTGGAGTAGCAATACTCGTATCAGAACAAATAGACTTTAAAATAAATAATGTTACAAGAGACAAGGAAGGACACTACAAAATGATCAAGGGATCAATCCAAGAAGAAAATATAACAATTATAAATACATATGCACCCAACATAGGAGCACCTCAGTACATAAGGCAAATGATGACAGCTCTAAAAGGGGAAGTTGAAAGTAACACAATAATAGTTGGGGACTTTAACATTTCACTTACACCAATGGACAGATCTTCCAGACAGATAATTAATAAGAAAACACAAGCTTTAAATGACACAATAGATCAGATTTATTTAATTGATATTTATAAGACATTTTAGCTGAAAACAGCAGATTACACTTTCTCCTCAACTGCACATGGAACATTCTCCAGGATAGATCACATCTTGGGTCACAAATCAAGCATCAGTAAATTTAAGAAAATTTAAATCATATCAAACATCTTTTCTGACCACAATTCTATGAGGCTAGAAATAAATTACAGGAAAAAAAACTGGAAAAAATACAACACATGGAGGCAAAAAATATAATACTAAATAACCAAGAGATAACTGAAGATATCAAAGAGGAAATCAAAAAAAATACCTAGAGACAAATGACAATGAAAACACTACAACCAAAAACCTATGGGATGCAGCAAAAGCAGTTCTAAGAGGCAAGATTATAGCAATACAATCCTACCTCAAGAAACAAGGAAAATGTCAAACAAACAATCTAACCTTACACCTAAAGGAACTAGAGAAAGAAGAACAAAAATAACACAAAGTTAGTAGAAGGAAAGAAATCATAATGATCAGAGCAGAAACAAATGAAATAAAAGAAAGAAAACAATAGCAAAGATCAACAAAACGAAAAGCTGGTTCTTTGAGAAGATTAAAGAAAAAAGATAAACCTTTAGCCAGACTCATCAAGAGAAAGAGGGAAAGGAATCAAATCAATAAAATTAGAAATGGAAAATGAGAAATTACTACGGACACCATAGAAGTGCAAAGCACCGTAAGAGACTATTACAAGCAACTATATGCCAATAAAATGGACAAATTCTTAGAAAAGCACAACCTTCTGAGATGGAACTAGGAAGAAATAGAAAATATGAACAGACCAATCACAAGTAAGGAAATTGAAACTGTGATTAAAAATCTTCGAACAAAGAAAACCCCAGAACCACATGGCTTCATGGGTGAATTCTATCAAACATTCAAAGAAGAGCTAACACCCATCCTTCTCAAACTCTTCCAAAAAATTGCAGAGGAAGGAACACTCCCAAACTCATTCTATGAGGTCATCATCACCCTGATACCAAAACCAGACAAAGATACTATACACAAAGAAAATTACAGACCAATATCACTGATGAATATAGATGCAAAAATCCTCAACAAAATACTAGCAAACCAAATCCAACAATGCATTAAAAGGATCAAACACCATGATCAAGTGGGATTTATCCCAGGGATGCAAGTCTTCTTCAATATATGCAAATCAATCAATGTGATACACCATATTAACAAATTAAGAAATAAAAACCATATGATCATCTCAATGGATGAAGAAAAATCTTTTGACAAAATTCAACACCCATTTATGATAAAAACTCTCCAGAAAGGGGGCACTGAGGGAACCTACCTCAGCATAATGAAGTCCATATATGACAAACCCACAACAAACATCATTCTCAATGGTGATAAAGTGAAAGCATTTCCTCTAAGATCAGGAACAAGACAAGGATGTCCATTCTCACCACTATTATTCAACGTAGTATTTGAAGTCTTAGCCATGGCAATCAGAGAAGAAAAAGAAATAAAATGAATCCCAATTGGAAAAGAAGAAATAAAACTGTCACTGTTTGCAGTTGACATGATAGTATACATAGAGAATCCTAAAGATGCTACCAGAAAACTACTAGAGCTAATCAATGAATTCCATAAAATTGCAGGTTATAAAATTAATGCACAGAAATCTCTTGCTTTCTTATACACTAAGAATGAAAGATCAGAAAGAGGAATTAAGGAAACAATCCCATTTACCATTGCAAAAAAAAATAATAAAATACCTAGGAATAAACCTACCTAAGGAGACAAAAGACCTGTATGCAGAAAACTATAAGACACTGATGAGAGAAATTAAAGATGATACAAAGAGATGGAGAGATATACCATGTTCTTAGATTGGAAGTATCAACATTTTGAAAATGACTATGCTACCCAAAGCAATCTACAGATTCAATGCAATCCCTATCAAACTACCACTGGCATTTTTCACAGAATTAGAACAAAAATTTTCACAATTTTTATGGAAACACAAAATACCCCAAATAGCCAAAACAATCTTGAGAAAGAAAAACGGAGCTGGAGGAATCAGGCTCCTAGCCTTTCAGACTATACACAAAGCTGCAGTAATCGAGACTGTATGGTACTAGCACAAACACAGAAATATATATCAATGGAATATGATAGAAAGCCCTGAGATAACCCCATGCACATATGGTCACCTTATCTTTGATAAAGGAGGCTAGAGTATACAATGGAGAAAGACAGCCTCTTCAATAATTGGTGCTGGGAAAACTGGACAGCTACATGTAAAAGAATGAAATTAGAACACTTCTTAACACCATACACAAAAATAAACTCAAAATGTCTTAAAGACCTAAATGTAAGGCCAGACACTATAAAACTCTTACAGGAAAACATAGGCAGAACACTCTATGACATAAATCACAGCAAGATCCTTTTTGACCCACCTCCTAGCAAAATGGAAATAAAAACAAACATAAACAAATGGAACCTAATGAAACTTAAAATATTTTGCACAGGCAAGGAAACCATAAAAAAGGAAAAAAAGACAACCCTCAGAGTGGGAGAAAATATGTGCAAACGAAGCAACTGGCAAAGGATTAATGGGCAGAAGACCTAAATAGACATTTCTCCAAAGAAGATATACAGATTTCCAACAAACACATGAAAAGATGCTCAAAATCACTAACCATTGGAGAAATGCAAATCAAAACTACATTGAGGTATCACCTCACGCTGGTCAGAATGGCCATTATCAAAAAATCTAGAAACAATAAATGCTAGAGAGGGTGTGGAAAAAAGGGAACCCTAGTGCAGTACTGGTGCACATGTAAATTGATGCAGCCACTACGTAGAACAATATGGATGTTCCTTAAAAATCTAAAAATAGAGCTACCATATGACCCAGCAATCCCTCTACTGGGCATATACCCAGAGAAAACCATAATTCAAAAAGAGTCATGTACCACAATCTTCATTGCAGCACTATTTAGAATAGCCAGGACATGGAAGCAACCTAAGTGTCCACTAACAGATGAATGGATAACAAAGATGTGGTACATATATACAGCGGAATATTACTCAGCCATAAAAAGGAACGAAATTGGGTCATTTGTAGTGAGGTGGATGGATCTAGAGTCTGTCATACAGAGTGAAGTAAGTCAGATAGAGAAAAGCAAACACTGTATGCTAACACATATATATGGAATCTAAAAGAAAAAAGTTTCTGATGAACCTAGGGGTAGGACAGGAATAAAGACACAGACATAGAGAATGGACTTGAGGACACAGGGAGGGGGAAGTGTAAGCTGGGATGAAGTAAGAGAGCAGCATTGATGTATATACACTACCAAATGTAAGATAGATAGCTAGTGGGAAGCAGCTGCATGGCACAGGGAGATCAGCTCGGTGTTTTGAGACCCCCTAGAGGGGTGGGATAAGGAGGGAGGGAGGGAGATGCAAGAGGGAGGAGATATGGGAATATACGTATGCATATATCTGATTCCCTTTGTTATACAGCAGAAACTAACAAAACACTGTAAAGCAATTATACTCAAATAAAGATGTTAAAAAAAAAAGAAACTTGGTTGAAGATCAAAATATGCACTGGAGAGAGACAGTTAATTTCAGATTAAACAGTATTTCCTTACATTGACCCCAAATCACAATACTGTCTAAGTAAGTAGCCAATGAAATAAAATGAAAATCCACTTCATGTTCAAAATGAAATAAGTAATGTATATGAAAGTCTTTATCAACTATTAATGACTGCTCGAAAATAAAGTAATGTAACATATCAAATTAAATTTTAAATTAGGAAAGCAAAGTCAAATTTAAATACGTAATTTCTAACTTGAACATTAGTGTGAGATTTGGCAATTACAACTTAGTATTCCTCATAATGTACTAAAAGCAGGATTTTGGACCTCTATATCACTGTATTTTGTGAGATTATATGAGTTTTTATTTTTTTTTATTGTACCTTGTTCTGTTTTGGTCAGATGTATCTGGTGCCTGTTTTAAATTATTAAATGGCAAACAAAAAGGCAGCCTCCTTAATGGGAGAAGGCATTTACAAATGATATATCTGCTAAGGGGTTAATATCCAAAATATACAAATAACCCATACAATTCAATATAAAAAAAAAAACTCAATTAAAAAATCGGCAGAGGGCTTGAACAGACATTTGTTTCCAAAGAAGACATACAGATGGCCAACAGACAAATGAAAGTATGCTCAACATCACTAATCATCAGAGAAATGCAAATTAAAATCACAATGAGATACCAACTCACACCTATCAGAATGGCTATTATCAAAAAGACAACAAATAACACATCTTGGCCAGGATGTGGAGAAAACGGAACCCTCCTGTACTGTTGGTGGGAATGTAAATTGATACAGCCACTCCAGAAAAGAGTATGGAGGTTCCTCAAAAAATTAAAAATAGAACTACCATATGATCCAACAGTTTTACTTCTGGGTATTGACCCAAAGGAAACAAAAACACTAATTCAGAAAGAAATATGTACACCAATGTTCATTGCAGCATTTATTATAATTGCCAACATATGAAAGCAAACAAGTGTCCATCCTTAGATGAATGGATAACGAAGATGTTATTTGTGTGTGTGTGTGTGTGTGTGTGTGTGTGTATATATATATATATAATGAAATCAAACTTGCCAACAGAGACAACATGGATCTATCTAGAGGGCATCATGCTAAGTGAAATAAGTCAGACAGAGAAAGAAAAATATGATCTTACTTATATGAGGAATCTAAAAATAAAAAGAAAGAAAACAAAGCAAAAACAGGCTCATAGATACAGAGAGTAAATGTGTGGTTACCACAGTGTAGGGGGGTGAGGTGTTGAAATAAGTGAAGGGGATTAAGAGGTACAAACCTCCAGTTACAAAATAAATAAGCCATGGGGATATACAGAATAAGGATACAGAATAAAGAATATGGTCAATAATATTGTAATAACTTTTTATGAGGACAGATGGTTACTAGACTTACGGTGTTGATCATTTCATAATGTATGCAAATGTCAAATCACTCTGTAATACACCTGAAACTAATATAATGTTGTAGGTCAACTATATTTCAATCAATCAATCAATCAAATATTGAGTGGTACACTTTAAACCTGATTTTAATAAATGACAATTATACTCTCCACACATTAAGTATATGGATTAGACATTTCTTAAGACATTCTGATCTTTTGGTTTATATTTTGACTGTTGCTTCATTTAATATAATTTTAATAACTGTGGTAATGCTTGCAGTATTCTCTAATAACAGGTGAAACATGTCACTTCAAAAAGTTTACTTTTTTTCTGTGTTGTTATGAACAAACATTTCAAATAGTATTTATGTCACTTGGTGTTAGCTCTGTCATCTATTAAGAGGACTACTTCTGATAGCATTCTGAGAGATAAGGGAAAGACGGCTGAAAGCAAAACTTTGACATTGCAGTATAGTTTTTGTTCACATTCCAGAAGACACTAATTTTAAGAGAAATTAATTTAAGGATGCTCATCATATTATCACAGGTTTGACAGGATCAGCAAGTGTCATTGTGAACACTGATGATAAGATGTCAGAAGCTAGATAAAAGAATAAAAAATAAATGAAAGTACAGGAAGGAAATGAGCTCTTCCCTTTATGGGTATTTTATAGATAGTGATGCAGAATTTAAACTTGAATTGTGTTGGGAGGAGGAATCCAGATCATCTTTTTTTAACAAGGGCTTTCGGTTTTAATCAACTTTTACATATATCGAAGCTATTGGCACCTGATACAAATAGAATTTAGAGTTTTAATATAATTTCTGTACTACCAAAATAACATTTTAAAGGATGCTAAAAATCTTACAAATAGTTCACTATCTATACAATGGTGGCGAAATAGAATATTTTTGCAAAATCCAGTGTATTTTTTCTTATTTACAGATGGAACTGATAAAACTATACAGCAATAAGAGTATCAGTTTAATACCAAGAAAAAGCTCTTTAGAATAAAAATGACCAGTTATCATTTTTCTCAAGGTAAGTGTGTATCTTCTAAAAGCCTTGATAGGGAAAAAGCACACTAAAGGTAAATCTTCATGATAATATAAGGTAAATAACTAGCAACATTCTAAATTTTAAGGTGGGGAGGGGGGAAGGAATGAAGGAAAGGAGGGAGAGAGAGAGAGAAAAGGAGAGAGAGAGAAAGAGAGAGAGAGAGGTTTGTATTCACATTTCTTCTTGAGATTACAACTTAATCTTCATTTAGAAACCCTAAATGGGAAGTAGAATATGCATTTAAATAGCATTTTTCCAAAAAATGAGTATTACCTTAAGCAACATTTAAAAAAAATCAGTTGTTATTTCACCATATTTTATTTTATAACCAATTCCCTTTATCACTATTCTCTCACCTTTTATGTCATTTTCTAAGTAGTTTATCAAGGAATCTTGACAGCTATGAAGGAATAGAGAAACCTGGCCAAATCACCATGATGCTACTCTAATTCACAGAAAGAAAGTGTTAATAATTCTTGATGGGGATTTATGTTGAATTTATGGTGGCAATAGTGCTTTCAATGGAACTATCTAGAAGCTAGTTCTTTTTTGCTGGGTTCTCCTAAGGGTGCAATAAATATGTCCACTGTGAGGGGGAAAATTGTTCCCCCCAGCCCCGCAGTAGTGAGTGATGTTAGTGCTCCAAGGAGGACAATAAGATACTGTGCTGGGGCATACTGTGAGGAGACAGGGAAGAGAGCAGCAGATCAATTTTTGCAATTCAGGCAACAGGTCCTTGTAATATAATAATTAAATGTTGATTAAATTTATGGAGTCTATGTGCTCCTGAAGCTGTAGATCCAATATTAAGGAAAATTAAGCTAAAGGCCACTTGCAGACATTACTTTTTTTACAAGAAAAGCAATATACTTGTGTAAATGGAGGGTAGTGATAAAATAATTGTGTGGCTTGAAATACTATAAGGAAATACAAAATTTCATCAGACACCTGCACATTTTACATAGTTCTCAAACTTGGCTCTTTTTCTCCACTTAACTATAGATTATTACTGTATAGTAACTTTATTTAGGCTGTCATAACATCTGTAATTTGGAAGAGAGGAATGTGGGGAATTGGCATTACCTAACTTTTTCCTTGAGTAACATACTCTAACAATTGTTTCCTAATTGTTTGCTATCTATCCTCAAAATAAGAGTTAATAACAAGGAAAATAAACTAGTAATGATTCATCTAGAATACTTATTGAAAAAAAAGTTCTCATAAATACACGGAGATGAGAATTTTCTAAGATGTCTCCACATATGTTGATGGAAGATAACAATATTTGGCCTTTAAAGTGATGCTGTCTTCTCTAATACTGTATAGTTTCTCATTTTAGCGTTATTCCAGCCAGATTCTGGTAGCAAGTCAATAATTTTTCTTTTGGGTTTTATTCCTAATTTCCACAACTAAATAAATGTGTGATCTTAGGTTAGTCACATCCTCACTAGGGCTTAGTTTTCTCATCTATAAAATAAACAGTGTGAACTCCCTGATCATCAAGATTCTTTCAGATAAAAAATTCCTTTCCTTTTCTTTGTCATTTTTTTCAAAGAGGAAAAAAGGCCCCCAGTTGTGTAAGGTTCAGCCCACCACATAATACCTTGACTGGATATTCAGCAGTTCATTGTTGGGTGCATACTTTTAAAATATTGGGTTGGCCAAAAAGTTCGTTTGGGTTTTTCCATAACATCTTACTTAAAACAAACGAACTTTTTGGCCAACCCACAATAAAAGGAGCAGATCCTTATCAACAGTGCCTGAGGGCTAGTGATAATACTTCCTCTATTCCCCATCATACAATTTTGGAGAAAGAGATAACAGAGAAAATGCTACCTTTAAACCAAAGGTATCAGGTGTGACAATAATTTTATATTCTTAACCTAAAATGTCTGAGAAGAGGTTTCTAAATTCATACTACTGATTTTTCTATCACATTATGCGCAAGAGCCTTATTTAAATTTATGCACATGACCGCATATCAGTGGATTAATTATCAGTCAAGAATTTAACTCTTAAAGTCAGTGATTCAAAAAATTACAATTTTACATATCTCCTTATCTGATAGAATAAATATCTCCTATGTGGTAAGATATTATTCATCTTTGGAACAAATAAACTCTAAATTATAAATTGCTCTGGTAAAAATTGAATATATGCTAAAGTAAATCCTCACATGCTCCCTTGGTGGTTATAAAACTCACATGCTTATCATTATGACTTTTCTCTCCACTCTCTCCCGGGGAGTATATCAAAAGTTATAACGGCGTTTTCAGTCCACCTTATGGGAGCATGCTTTTAGACAATAGGATCTCTCCAATTATTCTATTAAAACCCCTATACTATGCACTAACATTTCCGTCCACTTCTAGGAGTCATGGAACATGGGTGCAGGTAATAGGAAGAGATAGGTGCCAGTCTACTCTGCCTGTATCTTGAGGTGTATGAGTCTGGATATATAAATTGCAGGATTCTAGGCTATCAGTAAAAATACACCACCTAAACTGATTCTAAAAATTTCATTTATACAAGTTTTCCTTACTTTAAAAAATTGCTTCCATTGTTAATTCACACCAATATATTTTCTTCATTAAAGGCATTTCTAGAATTTGATGTTCAGGAGAGCTTTGATTAAATCAGGTCTTTAATTACAGTGAGTCTAAGAAAATCCAATTATTTTAGATAATGTGTCCAACCTTCTGAACTAAAATAAAAATCATATAATGGGGTTAAATGTTAAGATGTCTGTCTCCAGTGGTAACTGTTCACATAAGATAGGAACAAAGAGGGTAAGACAAAATAAAATAAAACAAAAGCAAAAAAAAGAAAGCAAAATTGCCTTGTGCTGAATTCTCAGTGTACTTCCTTGGCTAACTAAGTCTAAGTCTAACAACAGCTCTTCTAATCTCATTATTTAAAAAAATAAATCAAGGGCAAACTGTTTTGCTGTACTCTTTGTTAAACATAGCCAGTAATTTTCTCTTCTATTCTTCAAGGGCTCTGTTCTTCATAAAACCTATTTTGGAGGAGAACATAGCTATATTTTCTCCAAGGGTAACTTATGTACCTAGGAAAAAAGCAAAATGATACATTCTCTTAAGGCATTTTGCTATCCTACTTAACTAGTTTATGGGAAAATGTGAAATATGCAGAATCATTCCCCAAAAGGAAAATTTAGTGATGAAATTGTACCTGCCTGAAACTCAGGGTTTTATTCCAATACATATGGATGCCACAGTGAGGAAGGTGTTTAAAAACTGCCCTATGCTGACCCTCCCCGCCAAAACCTACCAGTTTCATTTAAGAGGGAAATGAAATTGTCAGAGGCTGATTTTTCTTAAACTTTCTTCTTCCCTTCCCTCCTTTCCTTCTTTCTTTCCTTCCTTTAATGGTCTATCGACAATTGAATCTATGCTACTTACACAGTTGGGTTTTTTTTTCTTGTTTTATCTTAGATATCTATGTTCTTATTTACCTTTCACATATTTGGAAAATAAGATTGTCTTTTGATGACTTCCTTAGATGACTTGAGTACAGCATATCCTTCTGTTCTAGAGTATGTACTATGTGCAAACTTTTTTTTTTCCAAATAATGACCCTGATACTGATCTTGTGAATTCATATGACAACTTCTAGCCTATTTAGAACATTTGAAAAAATGAATTAGCTAGAGATTTCATTCTACTTTCTGATTAGTAGGGATTATTGGGAAATTAAGGATTGAAAACAGTCTATTACCATGTATATTCTTTTTTTTTTTTTTTGCAGTACACGTTTCTCTCACTGTTGTGGCCTCTCCTGTTGTGGAGCACAGGCTCTGGACACGCAGGCCCAGTGGCCATGGCTCACAGGCCCAGCCACTTCGCAGCATGTGGGATCCTCCTGGACCGGGGCACGAACCTGTGTCCCCTGCATCAGCAGGTGGACTCTCAACCACTCGCCACCAGGGAAGCCCACCATGTATATTCTTGACATGTTTATACTTTTGGAATTGATTGGCCAACAATGTTGATTTGAATAACAATTTAATGCTGTGTTGATAACTGTAGGTCATCTTTATAGTATAAAAGTCAATTTTATGTAATATTTACCTTCAAGCAGAATTTTGAGAATTTACATGTGTCTATAGGAAATCATGGCAATGTTTAAAAATAAAGGTTCAAAAGTTATTAAGGGCCAACTTTTAAAAAGCTCTATAATTATTATTGTATGATCAAGAACTGCAGTGTTCTGACATTCAGACATTAAACTGACTAGTGACTTCAGATATTTTTAAAAAATAAACATGACCCCTTCAAATATTTGTAGAAATCAGATACTCTCACTAGTTCCTCATATTCTAGATGAAAAAAATGGAAGTGAGTGTTCTATAATCCAGACTTAACACTTTTTTGAAAGATGAAATAAAATGCTGAAGAATTTTGATCTCTTATGATGAATGATCCTGTTCAGGATCATTAATAACACAATTGGTTGAAACACTTCATTTTTCTTCTGTACCATGGAGTATCTAGAAAGATGGCTCTCTGGAGAGTAAAATGATATTTTCTTTATTGCATTTTTAAAGAAGATCATGTATTCTTTTTATTAGAACTGCATTGAACTTCGTAAATTTCTGCCACTTGAGAGGCTTTAGGTTTTTCATAGAGAATACTAGTCATCAGAAAATAAATAACAATTTTTTAATGGTGAAAGGATTCCACTTGTTAATGTTATTTTGCATACTTTCACAGAACATGTTTTTATTCTTTCATCTAAAAGGAGAATGTTATGTATCTCACATATAAATTGGCTTCAAATGATTTTCTTACAGATTATTTTTAAGAAGCATATGTTGAGCCACAAAATTTGGGCTCCTATTATGAGCTCTTAAGAAAAAATTAGGAAAATGTTTTTATTATAACTTTATTAAAATTCATAGACACTTTGAAACATGCTAATAGTACTTTTAATCAAACAATAAAATGTAGAGTACAGGCATATCTCACTTTACTGCACTTTACTGAGTTTTTTTTTACAAATTTCATGTTTGTGGCAACCCTGTAGTGAGGAAGACAAAGTCCATGGGCACCATTTTTTCAACAGCATTTGTTCACTTCATGTCTCTGTGTCACGTTTTGGTAATTCTCCCAATATTTCAAACTTTTTCATTATTGTTATATTTGTTATGGTGATTTGTGATCAGTGATCTTTGATGTTACTATTGTAATTATTTTGGGGTGCCATGAATCATGCCCATATAATATGACAAACTTAACTGATAAATGTTGGATAAATGTTGCTTGTGTTCTGACTACTGCATGGACCAGCTGTTCCCCCATCTGTCTCCCTCTCCTTGAACCTCCCTGTCTCCTGAGACACAAAAATATTGAAAGTAAGCAAATTAATAACTCTACATAGGCTTCTAAGTGCTCAAGTGAAAGGAAGAGTTACAGGTCTCTCTTTTTAAATCAAAAGCTAGAAATGATTAAGCTTAGTAAGGAAGGCATGTGAAAGCTTACATAGGCCAAAAGCTAGGCCTCTTGTGCAAAAAGTTAGCCAATGCAAAGGAAATGCAAAGGAAAAGTTTTTAAAGAAAATTAAAGGTGCTACTCTGGTGAAGACACTAATGATAAGAAAGTGAAACAGCCTTATTGATGATATTGAGAAAGTTTTAGTGGTCTGGATAGATCAAATTACTCACAACATCCCCCTTAAGCCAAAGCCTAATCTAGGGCAAAGCCCTAATTCCTGCAAATTCTATGAAGGCTGAGTGATGTGAGGAAACTGCAGAAGAAAAGTTTGAAGCTAGCAGAGGTTGGCTCATGGGGTTTAAGGAAAGAAGTCATCTACATAACATGAAAGCACAAGGTGAAGCAGCAACTCCTGATGTGGAAGCTGCAGCAAGTTATACAGAATATCTAGCTAATTAATGAAGGTGGCTACACTAAACACTAGATTTTCAATGTAGACAAAATAGCCTCTATTGGAAGAAGATGCCATCATAGCTAAAGAGGAGAAGTCAATGCCTGACTTCAAAGTTTCAAAGAACAGGCTAACTCTCTTCTTAGAGGCTGACACACCTGGTGACTAAGTTGAAGCCAATGCTCATTTACCATTCTGAAAATACTAAGGTCTTTAAGAATTATGCTAAGTCTACTCTGCCTGTGCAGTATAATGGAACAACAAAGCATGGATGACAGCACACCTGTTTACAACATGGTTAGCTGAATATTTTAAGCCCACTGTTGAGATCTGCTGCTCAGAAAAAGAAAAAAAGTCCTTTCAAAATATTACTGCTAATTGACAATGCACCTGGTCACCAAAGAGATCTAATGGAGATGAGCAATGAGATTAATATTCTTTTCATGTCTGCTAGCACAGCATCCATTCTGCAGCCCATAGATCAAGGAGTAATTTCAACTTTAAAGTGATTATCTAAGAAATACATTTCATAAGGCTATAGCTTCCATGGATAGTGATTCCTCTGATGGATCTGGGCAAAGTAGATTGAAAATTTTCTGGAAAAGATTTGCCATTCTAGATGCCATTAAGAACATTCATAATTCATGAGGAGAGGTCAAAATATCAACATTCACATGAGTTTGGAAGTTGATTCCAACTCTCATGGATGACTTAGAGGGGCTTAAGACTTCAGTGGAGGAAGTAACTGTAGATGTGGTGGAAACTAGAGAACTAAAATTAAAAATGGCACCTGAAGATGTGACTGAATTACTGCAATCTCATGATAAAACTTTAATGGATGAGGAGATCTTCTTATGGTTGATCAAAGAAAGTGGTTTCTGGAGATGGAATCTACTCCTGGTGAAGAGGGTGTGAAGATTTTTGAAATGACGAAGGATTTTGAATACTACATAAACATAGTTGATGAAGTGGGGACAGGATTGACTCCAACTTTGAAATAAGTTCTATCATAGGTAAAATGCTATCAAACAACATTGCATTATTTATTTTCAACAGACTTATCGGGTCCATAAAATAATTTAGAAGTAAAAATATAAAGATCTAAGTTAGATTAGATCATATAATCAAATACTAGCCAATTAGAAATTGAAGCAAAGGTAGGAATAAGATCCTGTGATACAGTATAGTACCAGTAAGGATACATATTTGAAAACACGACATTATGTAGAATGATCTTAGGTTAACAAGACTATCTCCTCAAGTCTTTCTTATTTTAGCACTGTTTTGCATAGAATCGACAAAAACTTTTGCCTTCTCAAAGGTATCATACTGGCTGGGTGAATAAGAAACGTCTTAGAGGTTCATCCTTTAATCTTGATATTCAATCCTTATAAAGTGTTTTGTGTTACAGGGTTTGATAATGCTGTTTCTCTAGTGAGTTTGTGTTCCCCATAATCTTTTTTTTATGTTAACATTTCAATCTCCCCAGAAAAGTTTCACCTGTATGAATCTTACTGGTAATGAAGTTAAGGTAAGTGTCACACATTTTTTTTAAATATAGAAAAATAGAATATAGTAGCTTAGTAGTTTCAACAAAGAAACTGCTATTTCACCTCAATAAGAGTGCTTATTTTTTTTTCTGAAATTATCTGAATAAAAATATTCACATAACACTATTTATGAAGATTCCTAATATGATTTGATGTTAATATTAACAAATCACACTCCTCCCACAATCTATCTGGTACATATGTTGAAACCATGGCAACTATTTTAATATAAATCTTTGTCTTCACAAAATAACAGAGTCACATTGGGATTATTCACTAAAAATTTCAATATTTGTAATCATTTGACTTTGCTATACAGTTTAGTAAGGAAAAGATTAATGTTTTTATCTGTCTTGTAGTCTTTTGACTAAAGATACACAGTAGTAATTAATAATAAATTTCTCATAAGGAAATATCTAGTTGTCCTAGCTAAAATTTTACTCTTGAAATATTACTGTCCCACAAAACACCTTCTAAGAAGCTTGTACAAGTTTTATCATTATATTATGGAGACTATTGCGCTACATGTCTTAAAGAGTTTCTAAGTTCAGGAAAGCTTAAGAATATAGTATGAATATCTTTGTTTAAAAATTGGTTATAAAAGTTCTAAAGCCAGAATCTGATAATTTAATATAATTTCAAAAGTCTTATAGATACATGCAAGTATAATTTTTCTTTTTCTCTACTATAGATTATAAACGTATTCACACTAGATAGTAAGCTTCAGGTTACATAGACTAGACACATGTTAAATTTATGTAATGTAATTAGTAAATATGGTCACCTGCTTCAGGTCTTACAAAATCATCACCTTTTCAAGATTTCTACCTGGGCAGGCCTATTTAAAATAAAATCTGGCCTGCACCTAAAAATCAACTTGCAAATTTCCTACCTCTGCACTAAATTTTTCCATACCACTTGTCACCTTCTAATATATCACAAAATTATTTCTTAAGTTGATTGCTTATTGTCTCTCTTTTACCACTAAAATATAAGCTCATAGAGGGCAGGGAATTTTTTTTCTGTTTTGTCCTCTGATAAAACCCAGCTACCTAGAACTGGGTCTGGTATAGAGGATCTAATAAATATTCACCAAAGGAATTTTTATTATACATATAAAATTATGCCATAACATCACAAGTATTAGGGCTATATTTTAGTATTATTCATCTTTATTTTTCTCTCTCAAAGATATTTTATTAGTATTCTATCTTGTCTATGATCTCCTTCTCAAGGCCTCCAAACAAACTGCACATTCTGTTCTAATCAGTTTTTAATGTTTACAAATTTTTTTTTAGAAAACAAACATTTCCTTGCTAGATACATTACTCCTTAACTTATCCTGAGTCCCTTTTAATATATTCTTAAACCTCACTGCATCCTAATGTGAACAGCTTTTCACTTTCTATGTTGTATCTTATTAAACCTAATCTGTATCTTTTCTCCCATTTCTACTATTTCCTAATTTATTCCCCTCATTCTGACTAAACACTTCGTGTCTCTACTGTCTACTCTCATATATGCTTAAGTACAACAAAGATTTAGTTGATGATGAAGATAGTATGGTATTTGTTAGTATACTGTATTTAGTAAAGAATTTTCTTCTTTAAAAAAATTATTTAACATTAGAGCTACTCCTTATATTTGAATAGTAAAGGTAACATTAAGTCTAATTTCTTAAGGCGAAAACAAATGTAACTGAATTTAGGTTAATTTAAACTCTATCTGAAGAGTTTCTTATTGATGTCCTCACTCCCCTTTTATTGATCACTTTGGGAGAATGAACACTATATTTATCAATAGCCAATCTTTATGGACAGCAGCTAAATAATGGAAACTTGAAGTATAAAGGACAGACCAGATACTCTCAAGGTACTGTAGGGTCTACAACAATTAAAACGTATTTCTATTGGTGTATCTTTCTTTCATGAAATTCCCTATACTAGACCTCACTTTCCCCAGTGTCTACTTTGTCCCTGTACTAGCTTAGCATGATTACTGAGGTGCCTCTGTGGTATCATTAGTCATACATTACTGCTGCATGACAGAAAATCCCATTTATCCTTAGAATACCAATGAAAAATAGGAATTAAATTATCCACATTAGTGAAATTAATGAACTTAAAGATCTTTTCATTTCCAGTCCCTCAGGCACACTGTTAAGCCATGATTTTTCATGATTTTCTCTGTGAAAAAGATAATTGAATATTTTTTGACAATATAAGACTCTCACTAAACTCAGAAAAGCTTAAGGCTAAGAAAGATCACATAGGTGGGTCAGTGGTTTAATATTAATACTTTTCAAGTCAAGTTCTCTGATATGTCAAATATTGTCAAAATAAGATTTTTTTCAGTGTTAGTATAAATATTTACTTGCTTATTTAAGATATTCATAAAAACCTTCAATTTTTGATAAAATCTGGTTGAGCAAATTTTCAGAGCATGATATATAATATGTTAATAGCAAAAAGCTGGTTTAAGCAAATAATGTGTAGGAACACATTTATGAATTAAATAAGTAAATTCATTAAGAGTATGCACACAGAGTTCAGATCTTCAGAAAACAGCATATTTCTGTCAATGATTTATATTATAGAAAATTATAAATATAAATTATAAACCCATCTCTGGATTTCAATTATGGGGGAAATAACTTTGACATCTAAAGTTAAAAACATGAGAACACTGACATTCTGCTAAAAGACGTAGCTTTGGCATTTTTTGATAATACCTATGATGTCTTACCCTTTGTTTTAGATACACTGAGGATAGAGTTTTATTTACAAAGTTAATTTTAAGACATTAAGTTTTGTTCTAAATCCTTCAAAGAAACCTCAGAGGAGTTAAATTAAGATTCTGTCTACACAGTTTAAAATTGGCACTTTACTCCTACTGAATTGATCTATCTATCTATCTCTATATATATATATATATATATTTTTTTGGCTCAAGGAAACCTTTCCATTTCTAGTGTTTTTCTCACATGTGGGAGTGCCACAGATGTGTTTCTTCTAACATAAGAGAAATAGTTTTGGAGATAATGCATTAACTTGAGAATTAAAAAAAATACGTTCTACATCTACGTTTGCTACCAATATACTTTTAGACCAGTTGAAATTGGCACCATCTATCCATCCATGAAAGGATAATTTAAAAGGCTTTACTTAGAATTGTGTGACCAACATGATGACTACATCAGATGACTCCATGACTAATACAATTGTTTCTTTGTAATCAGTTGTCAAGGGAGAGAAAGAAAGAAAGAAAGAAAGTAAGTAAGTAAGTAAAATAAAGAAGGGAGGAAAGAAAGAAAGAAAGGAAAAACGAGCTAAAAATAGTTGATTCAGAGATTCATCACCTAAGTGATATCATATTCTGTCTTTGGGTTCTGTGAGTCTGGGGCATTTTGTTTATACCTTTTTAAAGTTCTGCAATCTTATTCTTTAAGCACAGAACCATTTTGAAGCATTACTGTAACTTTTGTACTAAGAGACCACAGGGTCTTTGAAAGGGATATGCATGACAAAGTATTAGGAAAGTGGCATTATTAGCACCCATCTCTGAATTTCTCCTGCCTGACAACTATAGTTTGTATCTATTACTGGGGTAAGGCTTAATGTTCTTTGTAGTTGGTACATTGACAACAATGTGGGGCCTGTTTTGGTGGTGGTGGATGTTCTCCCCCAGCCTTCTCAAGAAAGTTTGCATTTGTACACATTATATGTAAAAGGGGGAGTCAAGCTAATTTTTCAAAATAATCAATATTCAAATGATTTTGAATCTTATTGGAAGAACTTCTACTCCTCCCATAGATGAAGACTAATTAGGAGGTCTAATATGTACCTTGAACTTGGGGTTCAAAGAATAATAAAGAAAACAAAATTTTTAATCTTTTAAAAAAATTTTTTTTTCGCTTTGAGGACCGCCTGAATTGAAAGTTAATTTTCAGGTTCTAAGGTTTCTTTTCTTTTCTTTTCCTTTTTTTTTTTCTAAAGAGGAAAGCATGGTGGCAAAGTATTTCAAATCACTTATTTTAATATCCCTAATTCTATTACACATAGTTTACTTACAAAACCCTGTTTCACAAAAAAAAAAAAGGTCAGTCCTTGCTAAAGCACGGTATCTTACAGAGAAGTCCTTTGTATATTCCCAATAAATCCTTATATAATTTTCAATTGTTATTTCTACCAAATCTAGAAGACGGTTATCAACAATGATGGACACCATTATTGGCTCAAGTTATATGTACCTCCAATTTTCCTTTCTCATTCACAAACAGATCACAGAACCTATATTTATTTACTTTTACTTTTTGAAAATATCTCTTTCTTTATTAGCATCCCATAGAACATACTTTAGTAAATGCTAGTCTCTACTTACATGCATTTGAGTCAGCTATTCTATTTTCTTTATATTCAACCAATGAAACCCAGAGAAAAGATGTGCCATCTGTTTTGGCTACTTATATGTAATTATTCACGATTTTACATCCATTAATCCTCTTCATATTCACTGCTATCCCAGTGCTACTCTGGGCAAGAGCTTAGACTGACTATTGCTCTTGTAGTTGCTCTTTCTTATTACAGTATAAGGTCTCTACTGCATTACCAAGATCCATGAACACAAATAAATAACAGAGAAATAAAAATCTGGAAAGCTCTAAGAATGGTAATGGCACTAAATAATACATATAGATTCAGTGGACTGTGATTAGCATTTGTCTGAAAGGTATCACAGCTCTGTTCTGCTGTTAGAACAACACTTGCAGCCATGGAATATATCTATATTAATGCTAGAAACCCTGACTAATGCATTTAGTATGAATAACCCATCCAAAAAACAAGCAATGGTGGTTTGCTGGTTACAACAACACAGATTGCACACTAATCACTGCCTATTCTGTAAACATGAATCCAACTGTGTTCTTTTCTTCTGATTTCCTTTAAAAAAATCATTCATTCTATAAACACATAAAAGGGGGAGCTTTCCACAGTGTTAAGTATAATGCTTCAGGAAAAAAGTGGTGCATTAAAAAGCTCTACCCTTTAATCCAGACAGCAATCTAAATCTAACCTGGGCTGTTTATTTTTTTAAGGTGTGTGGATCTGATTATTATATCATTCAGTGATTCCCTCTGTTACCTTTATCAATTCTGTACTAATCTTTCCTCAGTTAATAATGTAACAAATTTTAGGGCTTAAATTGGACATAATTTCCTAAATCTCTATACTGATGCTCTTATTTTATCACCTGAGTTACATATACATTTGTAGGTAGTGGGTTTAAAGATAAAGACCACTGTTCTTCTTTTGACCATCCAAACTTTTGTACAAACATTACCTCTTCTTTTCTCAGAGATATTAAAGTAATAATTCAAATTCTTATTAAAACATGGAGAAATATAGTGTTTTCAGAGATATATGAAAAAGGGTTGAACTGGAATTTCACTAAGAATTCCTGCCACAACCTAGGACTCATTAAATGCATGTGCATTGTGCATGTATATGTCTGTGTCTGTGTGTGTGTAATTTTATTTGTCTTAAAAGGAAACTTCTCTGTAATTTTGTTAGCTGCATTATGTGACCTCTTGTTCTTGGAAGAATAATCAAACTCTTTAACTAACCAAAGAGACCTGCTTTTACAACTAGTTCCACAGTTACCAGTCTCATTCCTCTTTTGATTAGTATCTAGGGCTAGGAGAGAATTTAGAGGTAGTTCTCACACTCTCCTCTCATTTTCATCTATTCATCTGAGAATGGGGAATGTTTTTCACACTCAAAGAGCTATCTGGAAGTCTGTCAGATTATCGTCCATTTCATTCACTCATGCATTCTTACATTCATTCATAATAAATCTATGATTGCTTTTTAAATATGCTTGACATTACTGATGGAAAGAAGAGAATCTAATTTTATAAGTGAAGTAGAAATCAGATATTTGGGTTAAAATTTTACTTGGGTCTTGAAGGAATGAATGAATGCCCTTTGGAAGAAATGGTCAATTATATTAGATAACTTCTCTTGGGCGGGATTGTTGAATAGATGAATACAATTTTGGATATTTATCTTTTTAAAAGTGTTTTCTTTTAAGTGCAGGGTCTGATAATTTTTTTTAAATAAATTAACTTTAGGGCTAATTTCTCAACCTATATTAAATAACTATATTCTGTTTGTCAAAATTTCCAGCATTTTAAAATTGGTTATAAGCATTCTAAAGTTATCAGAATCATACCATGTGTAATTAAAAAAGAAAAAGAAATGTGTCCAGTGATTTCAAATATCCTTCATGGGAAATTGTACTATTATAATGCTTTTAAATGAAGACATTGATTTCATTTTTATATATTACATTAATTTAAAAAAATATCTTCATTTATGCATGTGATCTGTTGGCATTTTTAGGATTTATGACAAAAATACTTCAATCTTGTATTCTGTCTAAGAAGACACTATATAAAACTCCCTTTCAAGCTTCACACTCATCAAAGACATTACAGCAGATATCACACTGCTTATTTAGTTAAACATATGAAGATTTCAGTAATAATGTAAATATTTTAAAATTTGCATGTCAACTTAGCCACAACTGAAAATCAAAAAGTTCAATTTTTACCAGTAGAATAAAACACATTATTTTTACTCTGAATGTAAATATACATGGGCATTAGCCATCTCTCTGAATAAAATCTACCCAATGTATATTTTTACCATATGACTTCAGGATTTTCCAGTAAAAATGTCTTTCTCTCTAACCAAGTCTATAGCATAAAAGCTCTAATTTTCAGGAAATGAGGAGTTTTGTTTTAAAATGTGATAATATGTTTTTACAAAATAAAACAAAGAAAAATAGACCAAAACAACAACTTCCCCCATGTAAACATGAGCTATTAAATAGCAAGCAAGTAAAGCAGAGTTCATAGAAAGCTCAATTCATGGAAAAATTACGGATTTCTTCTTTTCCTTACTTGGCTTCCACCACCTTCAGTACTCCAAAAGCTGCTAATGATCATAAAGGTGAAACCATATATCAAATGTTGCAGGTGGTAGAATAAGAAAGGAAGGAAATGCTAAAGTCAGTCTACAAGGACATAAACCTCCTGTGATGAATTAAGAATAACTTTTATTTCAAGGACAGGTACTCTTTTAAAAGTTCAGATGCTGGCCTATTGTATTCTGACACCTGAGAAATATTTAGCTACAGGGAATAGCAGGGAATCTGCAGCCCAAGTACTGAGTTCCATTTCTTAATTTTGTATCCCAATTAATTCTTAGGTCATTTCCTAGCACTCTGTGTTTTATCTTCTAATTTGAAAAATTAGAACAAGAAATTTGAAAATGATCCAGTGAATGAATTCTATTGTCTAGCTTGTCTAGCTAAAGTTGCATTATCATTGCAATATTTTTCTTTTAAATGGTTATCAATTAAAATTTAACACACTGGCTTCAAAAATGGTTATGGTTAGGATGTTTTATAAGGCAAGGTTGATAGAGAACTTTTCAATAAGCCATTGTGTACCTGATTGGCCAAAACCTCATAAAATAAAGATTCCATGTTAAAAAAAATCTTATTTTTGGCAATTTTATGCAGTACCATTTTTGTGAATAGCTTTAATTATTTTTTATATTTTTCTTGACATCATGACTGTATCTATAAAAGAAAAAAGTAGGCAGCTTCTTATCAAGTTTAAAAAGAAGACACAACTCAGGAAGGAAATTTGGCAGATATCAAAAAGAAAATTCAAAATGGTTAAAAAGGATATGATAGTATGAATCATAACACCACATGGAAACTAAGTTTGTTTTTAATGGGTTGAAGACGTAATATTTTATGAAGATTCTACACAGTTTCTATTTAAGGACTCTTTTCTGGCACAGTTACTTATTACTGAGTAAGGAAAAACTTTACAAGTTTGTTTCTCATTGTCAGATTTACTTTTTTGGGTAGGTTGCAGATCAATTATCAAAAATCACGGAGTTCCTCATAGCAGAAAAACAAGGTCCTGGTCAAAGACATGAGCACAAACCGTGTACTGGACTTTAGGCATTGCCAATACACATTCTAAAGATGACATTCTCTTAGCTATCTATCCTCCTATTAAGTTAACGTTTGGTCAATTATCAGATCTCAAGGGAATGGCAAGGCACAAAATGGCAATAGATTGAAACAAGTGTCTGTTACAGGGACAGAACATGAATTCCAGAGGATAAATTTCACCTGTATTTAGTTGTAGTAAAGAAAAGGACAAACTGACCTTGAAAACTAACACTGAAAACACAAATCTCCAATGAAAACACAAATCTTTTGTAGGGGTATAAAAATAGGGATGAAATAACTGGTAGGTGGGAGTGGATACCCACATTGTCAGAAATCAGAGGATAAGCCAGATAAATGTTATTGCCTTAGTTTCACCACAGTATGCATTAACAAGAGCTCCTTCTGAGAAATGAATAGGTAAAGAATTCAGATTTTGGATAAGAGACATAGAGCAAAAGTTGGACATCCGATAGATTTACACCGTCTAGGTAGTTAATCATTTGTGTCTTCCTATATTAACTCTACCTGATATATGGCATGATATGTTTGCTTCATATTATAAACTCTTTTTCACAACTCCAGAGCAATTTAAAGAGAAAAGGGAAAGAGATCTTCCAAGAGGATAAGTTGCTTAAAATCAATAGGGATAAAGGTAGTAGCTGGGTACTGAGGTGTCAAGGTGTTTAAAATTTAACTCTGGATAATACATGATAAACGAAAATAGCCAGAAGCTCTAGAATACCAAACCATTTTTTTCTTCCGTAGTAACTGTTTACTACACGGCTTCTAGCCTCCCTTTTAGAGCATACTGAAACATATCTAGTTTGGTATCTGAAAGTAGCTCACCTTAATTCAAAATGAAGTCATAGAAAAAGGATGAAGAAACAGTCATATTTCATTTGGGAAAGGTGCTAAAAACTAAACATTAAAAACAAATTATGATGAATTGAGAGGTCAAGGACATTTCTGAAAATAAACAAAAAAGAGCACGTGTTAGATTCAGGATGTAAGAAAAGTAATGATCAGTGAGCAAAAGAAAGAACTTTATGATGAGGTGAGCTATTAAGTACCAGAAAGGCTAATTGATTCACTGCTGCAAAATCTCTTTCCCTGGAAGTTTTTAAAAGAGCATGTGTGCATTAGGGCATATGCTCACGCCCTTAGGGAGGCCACGTAAACTTTGTGGGCAGGGTGACCAAAGCAGAGATGGAGGCAGTTGGAGAAAATCCCTGCCACTGAGTTCCAGGGTGAACTCTGGTAGGCACAAAGTCAAGATTATGATAGCACCAGTTAATGTCAAATTTCAATCTTGATTCAATATGTCTTGTTTTTATGAGATGTGAGAAATGTATAACATTACTCTTACTATTTATAGAAAAAAATGTAGCTCACAGCTATCTAACACATTATGAGGGAAAAATAATGAGGAGATGAGTGGATAAAATATTTGTGGACCAATTTAATAACATGAAATTTTAGAAATAGACCAACTATAATTCCCTGTGTATGTAGAAAGGGATTCAAAAGAGCCTGTGGGCAGAGTAGTAAGCAAAAGACGTGACTCATCCAAACCAATAAATATCATCATTTTGGTCGAAAAGCAGTGCATCACTGAGAAAAGTTGATATGACATTGGATGGTAATGACAAAATGGATTGCCTGTTGCTGTGATGTTATCCTGGGGGAAAGACTTTAAAATGTGACATCTTTTAAGGGATATGCATATTTATACAATGTCTGCATGAGCTGAACAATACTTCAGACCAAATCATGTGCAACCAAATTTTATAGTTTTCTAAAACAGCCTGAGAAGTTCTACTTTGCTACCTTCAGCAGTTTTGCCCCCAAACATGACACTTAATTAATGATCATTAAAATAGTGCAGAAGGCTTGACCCATCATTTCCTGTCCTATATTTAGCTTACTCTCTGACTGATGCATCTATGGCAGATTTGTCAGAGAGCCTTACTTTCTGAATGGTCAAAATCTTAACTGCAAAGAACAACTCTTGAATATAGCTTATTCAAGTGGCATCAAGTTGTGGGAAAAGTATAAGTATTAAGGGTCAGATAGACTTGGGCTGTTTTGGCACTTAAGAGTTTTTGATCTTGGGAAAATTAATTAGCTCCCTCTGTGTCCCTTATCCCCTTTTTCTTAAGGTCCAGAGTGAGTTTGCAATTCCTATTCTTCAGAAAGACTGTTTTGAAAATTGGACATAATGTATGTAAATTTCTTATCAGAGGATCTAGAAAATAAACAAAATAACATTTACTATAAATACAATAAATGTTCATGTTGATTCCTTTCTATTTCTTGCACCCCCAAGATATTTTTATTTATCAGCAATTTTTCTATACAATGAGTCATTTTTACAAATAGTGTCCAATTATTCTTTTTCCTCTCTCATTCATATAATTAGAAGCCAACCAACTGCTCCTTCCATCCTACCCCACAAGGCAAAGAAAACACTTAATACTTGTCAGTATCATTTCTCAACTGTCATAGTACAAATTCAAATCTACAAAGATATATCTATTGACATTATTGTCATCTCTAGTCACAAAGCCTCAAAAAGCCAACAAAATCTGTAAAAAAACAAGCATTTCCTATTAATATGTACTTGAAGTGGGCATATGAAGGCAAAGAGAGGGTGAAAGGGATAAAGGGAAAGTATAATATTGTAAAAATGGCATGCTGAAAAATGAAACATATTATTTGAATATACTGGGACGATTAATTAACTAATGATAAAGATATAATTTTGATTTATTTTCCTGTCATAAATTAAAAAAAAAGAATATGATGTCATTATGGTAAATTTCTGCTTTCTGATGCCAACTGTAATTTGAACTAATTACAACTGATAGGTTAATATGCCTTTTGATAAATGAGTCTACAGTCATTAATTATATTTTTTATCTCTAACAAAGAAAGTAATAATTATACTTAAGCACTCTGCAAGACAGAGAGTGGTACTAGCTTAATCATAAAGTAAAGTAAAGGCAAAGAACATATAACCTGGCATTAGGGAGAAGGAGAAGGTCATGTTTTGATAGAGAGGATAAATCTATGTCCTAGTATAATAGAAGGATAAACACAAGTTTGGCTTTAATTATGAATGAGTTAACACCCAGTTTCATATGAGCTTGAATGAGTTACCCAGGTTCTCTATACATAGTTCATCTGCCAGTGCAATGTATGAGGCACTTGACATGCATTATTTTATGTATTTTTACAAAAATGAAGTAGTTAACATTATGATCCTCATTTTACAAATGAGGAAATGGGGTTCAGAGTGTCTAAGAGCTTGTCCAAGGTCGCACTGTTAGTAAGCAGTAGTAGCAGGACTTGAAAGATCTTTTTATCAGTAAGTCATACTGAATGCTCCCTGAAAGATTTGTTTTGTATCTAGCAAATTCCTTTTTTGCTAACATGCTCCCAGAAGGTCTTCAACAGACTACGTTAGGATGTAATGCTGAAGGGCCTGATCATTCTAGCTTTTGCAAAATTGAGGAAATAGGCCTTATATAAGCAAGTCAAAAAGGTGCCTAGACCAAGTGGAGAATGCAAAACATCATCTCCTTTTCATAGTGATGAAAGGTATATGGTGATATCCTCCCAAGAATATAATTGGCTCAATTGAATTGTTCCAGACCATATTCCCTAGCAATCACTGGACTGAGTCTACAAAGTGCATATGTATACTATGCACACACACACACACACAGTGTTGTGATTGTGTTTTACAAAAGTATTTTATAATATCAATATTTATGCTTATACATGAAGATATAGTTGCTGCTAAGGAAAGTATAATAAAAATATCCACATGATAGGTAAAGAGAATGTAAACAAACATGAAAAGAAAGACATTTCAAAAAAATGATATATACAGCATTTAACTTCTCAATTTGGATGAGTTTACAAATATTCTTTAAGATAAAAATCCAGTTAAATTAAAACAAATTAGTTAAATGAAACAGGTTTAAGGCAGATAGGAAAGTCAACTTTGTTTTTGAAAAATATTGAAACTATATGACAGCTTTCACATACTAATTTGTTTAAAATAACTTATAGTATAAAAGAAAGAAAGAAAACAAGAAAACATGGGATTAATCTATCATCTTAGTTCAAACAATTTTCACCAATAGACCATGGAGGTGAGATCCCCAGTGAATGGAAATACTGTCATTGCACTGTAACATCTTTTTAAAAATCAAAGAAGTGGGCTTCCCTGGTGGCGCAGTGGTTGAGAGTCTGCCTGCCGATGCAGGGGACAGGGGTTTGTGCTCCGGTCCGGGAGGATCCCACATGCCGCGGAGCGGCTAGGCCCGTGAGCCATGACCACTGAGCCTGCTCGTCCGGAGCCTGCGCGTCCGGAGCCTGTGCTCCGCAACGGGAGAAGCCACAACAGTGAGAGAAGCCACAACAGTGAGAGGCCCGCGTACCGCAAAAAAAAAAAAAAGCCATTTATATTAAAAAATAGGACAATAGAGACAGAAAGTAGATTAGTGATTGCCTGGAGTTAAGGATGGACACAAAGAATCTTTTACGGGGTGATGAAAATGTTCTACAATTGCATTGTGGTGATGATTGCACAACTCTGTAAATTTGCTAAAAGTCATTGACTTGTACACTTAAAATGCGTGAATTTTATGGCATGTAAATATTATTTCAAAGAATCTGTAAAGGCAAAGATTAAACATTAAAAAAAAATCAACATGTGGAACCTTATGAAAATAAGAATATAAAAGGAAAAAAGTACTTTTCGAATTGAAAAGTTGAAATGATGGGAATAAAAATGTCAAAATTAGTGAATCTTCAGAGGTGTAACCTTCATTTCAAGTCTGAGTGTTTAAGATCTTCAACAGATAAAATAATCACATATTGAAAATTTTTATGGTCACGAAATCCTTATGAAATGTCACATTATGTGGTGGACATATTTCTAATATTCTTATTTTTGTGTAGTGCAAAATATAAAGGAATTCCTCACTATGATTTTTTTATCAATTCCATAACTTCATTTCTCCCTTTATTTCCAAAGTTTCATTATTTTTGATAGTAACATTTTTCATACTTTCACAATATAAAGGCCGCTACTTTCTTAATAAGAAAATCTTCTTTCCATTCTCAGTAAAGAAGCAATTTGCCCTTGTTTTTTTAGAAAGAAGGGGCAAAACTTGAAGTTACTCAAGTTGCACAGGGTATGTGTACACATGTGTGATTAAAAAATGCATTCACCTTTGTCTCCACTTTGTATTTTAACAATAGTAAGCATGAGAATACACTATATTTCATAATATAAAAGAGATAACATACTGAATAAGCACCATCCTAACTGCTTTAAGTCATTCTATCTCTATTAATTAATTCTTAGGGCTGAAACATATTGAGGACTTAATATATGTCAGGCATTTTTCTATACACGTTATACACATCATCTTTCATTTAATCTGCAAAGCATTTCCATGAAGTAGGTACTAATATTATCTCCATTTGACAGATGAGAAGCCTGAGGCACAGTTAAGTAACTTGCCCAAGACCACACAGCTAGCAATTGTAGAGCTAAGAATAAAATTCAGTAGTCTGACTGCAGAGCCAAGATCTTAACCACTGCTCAGTGCTGCTTCCCACTTTGTGTTAAATTTTCAAGCTAATATTTCAAAATAATCCAAAATCATTTGATTTAATAAATGTACTATAAAAATCACTTTCCCATTGTGCTTCAGCACTCTGTACACCCACTGTGAAATGATGGCTCAGTTTTATGACCTGTAGTTACAAAGATACTAACTATGGTTTTAATTAAACATTTTCCTTTCTTTCGTGTATCATCCTTTAAACATTCCTCCAGTAATTTCATCCTAGTTAAATAATTTAGTTCTCAGGAGAAACTCATCTTAATTCCATACTTCAAAAACCCAGTCTCCTCAAGACACTTTAGTTGGTTCTCTAAAAATGTTGTAACAAGAGGAAGAGTATTCTGATGAGTTCAATATAATTATATTTAACCCCAAAATAGTTCCCAGTATTAATATGCTAACTACCATCTACTAATCTTGGAAGTGTTGTAGTCATCAAAGGCTGTTGCATTTTCCAGTGATGTGTCTCTCTTTCCTTCAAAAGAGAAAGCACTGATTCAACTCAATGAGCCACAATGAAAAGATAATATTCTTTTGCTTTCCAAAGCACTGGTAAATGGACAGGTATCTGCATGAATGTGTTGATGCTTCAAAGAAATAGACCATTATATTAGGATGTCCTTCACCTAGCGGATGGTATGTGAAATCAGTTTCATGGATGATGAGGCTTCTAAAGGTTTTGATTTGTAATCCATTGCTTTAACATGAAGTAATACATACTCAGGGAAGAGTTTCCCCACAGCAACATTTTATAATGATCCATATTTGAAGGAATACCCTTAAAGACAAGCACAGACAAGCAATAGACATTACTATGTGACGCCATAGATAAAGGCCTTATTGGATTTCAGCTAAGTTTGCCATCAAGAAGCTGGACCTGTCATAATCTTATGCACCCCCTCATCTTCTAGGAGTGGGGAGGTTCCTTGAAAGCTTTTGATTCCACTATGTACACACTCAAGAAGCAAAGAACACGATATGGAGTTTCAGGGGATTTTTTATGCTGCTTCAAATTATTTCTTAGAAAATACAGGAAAATCTTATCCTGCCTCTGTTCTCTGTCACTAAGATGCTTCAAGGCAGAAATGCACTGAATTAAGACTGGGTTTCAGACTCATCTAGTTCAGTTAACTTCTCTGTGCCTCGTTTTGTCTCTCCATGGACCAATAATGCTAAAAGCAACAATAACAACGATAGATACAATAAATTTGGAAGACACTCTGTTACATGCACCGTGCTTAGTGTTTGTTAAAAAACACGTTATATTGCATTAAGGTGGATATAATCACATCCATTTTATAGCTGAAACATATTAGGTTAATAACTAATGAATACAATATTCAAACCCAGACTCCCTCTTCCGAAGCTGCACTCCCCTTTCCAGCTTAATGTTGCCTATTTTAATGTTGCCTATTTGCCTCCTCACTACCAAATAATGGGATTTTGAACTTTAACATTCTCTGTTGTCCCATTTGACCTAAATTACTGTCAGCAATATGTTCTAACGATGCTCTGCAACTGTCTCTGCCTGGGGTCAGTAGAGTTACTAGAATTCCTAGAATCACACAGTTGCCATAGGAATGCCTTTCAGACCTGGCTCACAGACAGTAGCAATTTTCAGGTATGCTCATCTCTCCGGAAGAGATAGCACAGGAATGTGTATTGGACACATGCAAAGACACAGCGTCCAGTGACAAACTGGAATCACTACAGGCTTTACTTTTATACTCCTAAATTGTATCTGGGAAAACTGGCCTGCAGAACCTCCCAGCACATTCAGCCTTGCTGTCTGCAGTCTGAACGTTCAACAGCTTTAAAAGGTATTGCTAAAAATAGCCAAAGCAATCTTGAGAATGTAAAACAGAGCTGGAGGATTCAGACTCCCTGACTTCAGACTATACGACAAAGCTACAGTAACCAAGACAGTATGGGACTGACACAAAAACAGAAATATAGATCAATGGAACAGGATAGAAAGCCCAAAGATAAACCCATGCACATATGGTCACCTTATCTTTGATAAAGGAGGCAGGACTGTACAGTGGAGAAAGGACAGCCTCTTCAATAAGTGGTGCTGGGAAAACTGGACAGGTACATTTAAAAATATGAGATTAGATCACTCCCTAACACCATACACAAAAATAAGCTCAAAATGGATTAAAGACCTAAATATAAGGCCAGAAACTAACAAACTCTTAGAGGAAAACATAGGCAGAACAATCTATGACATAAATCACAGCAAGATCCTTTTGACCCACCTCTTAGAGAAATGGAAATAAAAACAAAAATAAACAAATGGGACCTAATGAAACTTCAAAGCTTTTGCACAGCAAAGGAAACCATAAACAAGACCAAAAGACAACCCTCAGAATGGGAGAAAATATTTGCAAATGAAGCAACTGACAAAGGATTAATCTCCAAAATTTACAAGCAGCTCATGCAGCTCAATAACAAAACAAAACAAACAACCCAATCCAAAAATGGTCAGAAGACCTAAATAGACATTTCTCCAAAGAAGATATACAGACTGCCAACAAACACATGAAAGAATGCTCAACAGCATTAATCATTAGAGAAATGCAAATCAAAACTACAATGAGATATCATCTCACACCAGTCCGAATGGCCATCATCAAAAAATCTAGAAACAATAAATGCTGGAGAGGGTGTGGAGTAAAGGGAACACTCTTGCACTGCTGGTGGGAATGTGAATTGGTACAGCCACTATGGAGAACAGTATGGAGGTTCCTTAAAAACTGCAAATAGAGCTACCATATGACCCAGCAATCCCACTACTGGGCATATACCCTGGGAAAACCATAATTCAAAAAGAGTCATGTACGAAAATGTTCATTGCAGCTCTATTTACAATAGCCCAGAGATGGAAACAACCTAAGTGTCCATCATCGGATGAATGTATAAAGAAGATGTGGCACATATATACAATGGAATATTACTCAGCCATAAAAATAAATGAAATTGAGCTATTTGTAATGAGGTAGATGGACCTGGAGTCTGTCATACAGAGTGAAGTAAGTCAGAAAAAGAAAGACAAATACTGTATGCTAGCACATATATATGGAATTTAAGAAAAAAAAATGTCATGAAGAACCTAGGGGTAAGACAGGAATAAAGACACAGGTCTACTAGAGAAAGGACTTGAGGATATGGGGAGGGGGAAGGGTAAGCTGTGACAAAGTGAGAGAGTAGCATGGACAGGTATACACTACCAAACGTAAAATAGATAGCTAGTGGGAAGCAGCCGCATAGCACAGGGAGATCAGCTCGGTGGTTTGTGACCACCTAGAGGGGTGGGATAGGGAGGGTGGGAGGGAGAGAGACACAAGAGGGAAGAGATATGGGAACATATGTATATGTATAACTGATTCACTTTGTTATAAAGCAGAAACTAACACACCATTGTAAAGCAATTATACTCCAATAAAGATGTAAAAAGTAAAATAAATAAATAAATTAATAAATACTGGAGAGGGTGTGGAGAAAAGGGAACCCTCTTGCACTGTTGGTGGGAATGTAAAGTGATGCAGCCACTGTGGAGAACAGTATGGAGGTTCCTCAAAAAACTAAAAATAGAACTACTGTACAGCCCAGCAATCCCACTAATGGACATATACCCTGAGAAAACCATAATTCTAAAAGAGTCATGTACCACAATGTTCATTGCAGCTCTATTTACAATAGCCAGGACATGGAAGCAACCTAAGTGTTCTTTGACAGATGAATGGGTAAAGAAGATGTGGCACATATATACAATGGACTATTACTCAGCCATAAAAAGAAACAAAATTGAGCTATTTGTAATGAGGTGAATGGACCTAGAGTCTGTCATACAGAGTGAAGTAAGTCAGAAAGAGAAAAACAAATACCATATGCTGACATATATATATGGAATCTAAAAAAAATAAAAAATAAAAAAAATGTGGTTCTGAATGAACCTAGGGCTAGGACAGGGATAAAGACACAGACATAGTGAATGGACTTGAGGACACAGGTAGGGGGAAGGGTAAGCTGGGATGAAGTGAGAGAATGGCATGGACATATATACACTACCAAATGTAAAATAGCTAGTGGGAAGCAGCAACATAGCACAGGATCAGCTCGGTACTTTGTGTCCACTTAGAGGGGTGGGATATGGAGGGTGGGAGGGAGATGCAAGAGGGAGGAGATATGGGGATGTATGTATATGTATAGCTGATTCACTTTGTTATACAGCAGAAACTAACACACCATTGTAAAGCAATTACACTCCAATAACGATGTTAAAAAAAAAAGGTATTGCTAAATCTGCACTTCTTAGAGATAAACACATAAGACAATTGAAAGCCTGAGAATAGATTTCCATAATTTAAGAATACCTTTCATGCACAGTTATTGAAAAGCAGAGTGAATCTGATGTTTCTGGGGAAGCTGTACTTAAAAATCAAGAGATGAGTTAGGATAATATGAACTGAATTTCTTAACAATCTTATAAAAGGCACAAGCAGAAGTGTTCTATTAAGAGAACTTGCACCTTCCAGAACTGCGCAAGATACAGTCTGTTAATCCAGGGAGGCATTGTTAAGAATATTTAGTCAGATACACCCCCATACCTGAATCACTCCATGGTGATAAGTTAGGTTGCTCTACAGCATAGTTAGCTTTTCAAGGCCTCTTCAGGACAATTTAGTGCCTTGAAAATTGTCAGTAATATGCTAAATGCCCTCAAGTTGCATTTTCATGGTTAAGCAAAGTAGAGACAGGCAATTATTATATCAGAATAATTCAGACAAAACCCTTTCCCCAAATTTGTACTGAGAGCTAATTTAAAAGATTCAGAAACTGACATTTGCAAGATTTTTGCCCTGTTATTTAATTCTTTCAACCATGCTGATACTGCTCAAGTGTTTATCTTATTGCCATGTTGTTATTCAGGAACAGGGGAAAGCAGGTTTCATTCACTATCACTAAAGGAATGAAATAAAGTAATCAACTGAGAACAACTCTGTAGACAAGATGTTATAGCCTGGCGGTGGTTCCTACTAATTAAATATTTCAAGGTTGTCCTCAGTAAGTTATAAATTCCAATTATATCAAGATTTAGGTTTGTTTAGAAGCAAGAAATTATTTAATTTCACCCACCTTCAAGTTCAATACTTCATGTTTACTTTCACACAAGAACAACAATTATATTACAAATTAAAACGTCTGAAAACATATTGTTTCATTATTAAATATCCTATAATTTTTGAAGTGAGATTCTAGCTAAATCTCTATTTTAAATCGTGGCATATTTCATTATGAGTCTCAAAAAAAAGGGAGAGATATTGTAAGGCTCAAATGAGAATATGACTTAATAAGAAAATTTGCAGGTTTATCTCAAAGATCAATAATTAATATTTTTCTTACCAGTGTTTCCTTATGTTGCACAGAGAAGCTATTATGAATTTGACCTTTGTCTAGCCAAACAATTCTTTACCCAGGGGTGAGGATGGAAACTAACAACTATTAAGCATCTCCTATATACTAAGATCTAGAATAGAAACCAGGTCACCTAAGTCCCAGCCCAGCCCCATGTTTTTCCCCATATACCATTGTTGCATTTCTTGAAATGCAGAAGAAATAAACAAAAAAAATATTACTGAGGCAATATTAGCTCTTATAACAACTGACTAGGAAGCTGTAATCAATAAGTATGTAGACTGCTCTCAAATAATACTTATCTAAAAGAAAAGGAGAATCTGAAGCAGAAACCATTTTGCAGAATTCTAATCAGAATATGTCTCAAAAAAGGAAAAGTAAATACAGTATTTCTTGTCACTATTAATAGCACTTTCTTTTTATCTGAACTTTTGGCCTTAAAGAATCACAATATCCAGATTCCCAAGTTATAATTTATTTGAAGAAACTCTAAGTCTAGTGCCAGACTGTCAATCACTGTAGGTCTTACATGTAGGCAAATCTGATATACTCATTCTCCCCACCCCCACCCAACCCTCATATACACAGCGCAATTTCCATCCCATCATTTCAGCTAAGAAGTAAATCTGACAATTTATTACAGCCCTCCTGCACCAGATAATGGTCCAATTGATGGTATGTGACAGAGCAGCTTAACTTCAAGAGCTACTGCCGCTTTCTACAACTGCTGTCACTTTTGCTTTCCTCAGCTTCACCTTAGTAAACGATTTCCTTGCTGCTGTTTTAATTTTGATATGTCTTGTTTCCCTAGGAAATTTCTATGAAAGTGAATAAAAATAGGTAGCTGTGAAGTTTTTTTTCCCCAGTATATACATCAACTTTTGTCTAACATAGTCTCAGAATCAGAGCAGTGGCTAACACCAGACATTTTTTTTTTCTAGCCAGTATGAAAACATGGGCACTGTCTCATCTTGGCAAAACTCTTTACTTTTTCAGTGATATATAATCTATTGAGGCAGAAGAAAAAAGTTTTAAAAATTCATTGTTTTGATCTTAATATTTAGTAAAATTAGATGTTCTTCAGGAAATTTAAAAATATGTTCTCTTTCAACTTATTTGTATATACAAAGTTATTTTCAGGCACCTATTAAAATCCCAGCTAAATTTCTGTCCCAAATGCTGTTCTAATTTTGCTATTATTTTAGTTATTTTAATCTTATGTTGATTTATTTTAATGAGTTTTATGTTAGTCTTAGCTTTACATCATTTGTAAAATATCCATAAAATGTTATGCATTCTAAAATGAGAGGGTTGATATGTGTTGGAGGTTCAATGCTAAAATTCTTGTTTCTTGTTGTTGCAGCCCGGCCTCTTCACTGCTACTCCAACACCAGTTAAACATCAGTTTACAACATGAAAGTTTTTCTTTAGGTGCAAATCAAATATTTAATATCCACATGGAAACCCAGATGATTCAGCAGAAGTTTGCGCCAGTCATTTTGATTTCAAATGAATAAAATGTCAGTGTCTAAAAACATTTTTCTCACTTAAAGATCTGTATTTCTCATTGTAAGAAACTGAACTAGAGTCAGCTCTCACCAATCTGACCCAGCAGAGGACAGTAGCAAGGATAATCCATAAGGTATTTATATTTGGTTTTGGAATGCATTTTTGACATGGCATTTTTTGCAATTGAGTGTTTTCTGATGTGGAGCGCTCAATTCAAAGTGATTCAAAGACATTATAAAAGTCCAATTCTGAAATGGCTGGAAAGCTGCTCTGATTTGCACTCTCAGAACTGTCTCCCCTCCCACCTCATGTTTATGTTCTCGATTTTCTGCCTAAATCCTCCCTATATCTCTCAGGCCTCTATATTGTTACATGTTTCTGGCACTATTTCTGACAGTTTGTAGGATCTCTCTTTAGCTCAGTCCTGATGGGAAATAAAGGCTTTTGCCACTTTTCCTCAATGGAAAACAAGTAGAAATATATTCACCCTCTACATTACATTTTCGACCTTTGAAGATGAGGATAGGAATTGATGTTGTAAAAAGGAAAATAAAAGGTGAAACAAATCACATGCTTTTCACAGATTAAGGTAATTTTTTTCAAAATTAAACACTATTAATTAGAGAGATGTATAAAAGGATCCTGATTCCTGGAATTGAAATCATTTGAAAGATAAATTGTTTGGATAAGCATATAAAAAAGTGGAGTGCAACCACTTTAAAACATTTTACAACTTGATTACATGTTCAGTGTAATTTTCATTCTGGGTATCAATTACAAGAAAAGTGTTTTAAGCCACAGAAATTTTCATAAATAAATTGCCTCTATAAAGATTCATTTTAGCTGCATTAGAAATGTGTTACAAAGCAAATACAGTGAGGAGCTGGATTCACAGTTGAAGAAAATTATACACGTTACGGTGACAAGAACTAGCATTATAAATGCCAGAGAAAGATTGGAATTACTTATTGCCCTTCTTCAATGGTATTTCTAAAATGCATTATTCATAGTGATGGCAATAACTATCCACTGGTTTTCAGAAACTCCAAAGGGAGAGGTACTTTCATTTATTTTATTCTTTTTTTTTAAATCCAGAGCTCATGTCTGGGCAAAAATTACTATCAAAATTGTATAAATATAGAATCAAATATTTGATTGTTTTATATTTATTTGTTTACACTGAAGAGAAATAAATCTTAATTAATTAGCATCATATTGATAATGAGTAAATTTTTCCCCTAAGTAAATAGTCATAAATATCGAGACAAATTTCACAGACCCTCTAAATTCTGAATTAAAAAAAATATATATTGTATTGAAGTGATTTAGATTTAATGAAAGGAGATAAGGTATAAAAGAAACCAGAATGAAACAATTAGGAGATATTTAGTACATTTAGGGAGAATTTAGGAGGCACTAAAACAATCTAAGTGTCTGTGGACTTCTTTTCAGGAAGATTATAAAGAATTACCCAGAAAAAAAATATGCTATATTTTCCATTCCCCAAGTTATCTCTAGAATATAGTCAAGATATTTTGAATTATGCTATAATATCTAATCTATTGCTGATGTGCAATATACATGAAAGAACTACTCAGTTTTGCAAAGAAGCTGCTTCTTTTCAAGTTAAGGAATTTATCTTCCACTGGGTATTTTAATCACTGCTTCAGGTTTATATTATTCATTTCATATTTGAAGGTTGCATTTTATGTGTATAAGTGTGATCTTTATTTTTAAGCATTTTAGGATTAAAGTGTTATGTATCACATAAGTATATAATAAACTTAAAATTTGCAATGCTTTCATAATCACTATATTGTTTGATTGACTTAGTACATTATAAGGCTAACTATATAACTAATAAACGGACTTGAAGTTTCATTCTTGTGTCATGGTATTTATTTTTAACAAACTGGGCAGCAGAATTTTTGAGGAAAAAAAACCTCTACTGCAGTAATGTAGCAGATTTGTTTTAAACTATCAAATGTCTGTATGTTTAGTGATAATCCACCACATTCTGTTAGTGAACCACAGGTGTCTCTAAAGAGTGGGTAATTTGGTATACCATATGTGATGACATGCTGTCCCAATAGGATAACATATTTGCTATAGAAACTTTACAATTTAGCGTTATGCTTTGTTACTTTTGTAGGTGGACTAATTTTACTCAAGACAAACTAAACTACCTCTTTTAAAGAGCATACTTTCATAAAAATAACTTTAAAAGAGAGAAAAGGAAAACTCTCAGGGCATGCTTAATTGTGGACATCTGAGATAATGGTCCAATTTACGGAAGTACCATTATACTCTATGCAAATGTTTGTTATATTTTGCAGTTTAAACCAACAAGAAATGTGTCTTTGTTTTTTGTTTTCCTTGCGGTACATGGGCCTCTCACTGTTGTGGCCTCTCCCGTTGCGGAGCACAGGCTCCGGACGCGCAGGCTCAGTGGCCACGGCTCACGGGCCTAGTCGCTCCGCGGCATGTGGGATCCTCCCGGACCGGGGCACGAACCCGTGTCCCCTGCATCGGCAGGCGGACTCTCAACCACTGCACCACCAGGGAAGCCCAAGAAGTGTGTCTTTATACACTAACAAAACAATGAATTAAAAAATTTAAAAAAACAAATTAACTGGATGTTTGACTTTTCTCCCACAAAGCAAATTAATCAGACTTTTTGTAATCATGTATTATCCTTAAGTGATCAATATTTGCACGGAACATCTAAGGGCATAGCAATTTTACAAAAGCATATCAAATAAAATTTTGATAACTTGGAATATTGATATACTTGGCAAATAACGGACATTTGCCTAGTCCTATGCATATATATCTATATCTATAAATATATATCTGTCTAGTTCCAATTCAAACAAGATCATTCTCTATTATGATAATTAATGATTTGAAACAAAGCAATATTAAAATTTCTCATGATTGATCAAATAGTCAATTAAATGAAATAATTCTTATTTTTATAATTATGAAATATATATAAACATTTCAATCAAAAGTTTGTACTTTGAAAGATTCACCTTTTAACTGTAGAATCCTAGTGTCTAAATCCTAATGAATACCTGACACTACTGCTATATTTTAAAAAATAGTAGTTTAAAGTTATCTTATGCTCTGTACTTAAAAAGTTAATTTCAATTCAAATAACAACTTATCACAGCAGAAATCCACAAGAAAAACCCCCATGAAAACCAGTGCCAGGGTAGGAAAACCTAAACTGTAATTGAGAAATTGCTGGATGCTCAATGCAAACAATTCTGAGAGATAAAAACTCCAGTGGGACCCAGTCATTGAGGTGCCCCAATAGTTTTTGAGTTTTACACCCTGGAACTCTACCAAGTTCTCACAGTGAGAAAAATCCCCAAGGTCTTTTGGCAGGGAGAGGGAGAAAAGAACCATTTTGAAAGATGCCAGAGCCCTCCGTTCTTCTTAATAAGACCTGAATTCAAGAGAAACTGTTTAACCACAGCTTAACCTGCTGAGGTTTTATCAGAGTCTAACTAACCTGGGGGAAGGGAAATACCCAACTTTGCTGCTATGGACTTCTAAATGGAGCAAGGGAAATGTCCAAAGCCAACCCCTTTAGCCATCTTGTCACTCCCAAAAAGGGTGGGGAAGTTGAGAAACATTTGTGAAGTTCACAGTCCAGAGGCATGGGCTCACTAAAAAATTGAGACCTAGTCATAGGACTACAGAACACTTCTCCTTTCCCTTATACCTTATCACCATGTTAATGAAGATCTATTTACAGCAGTTCCTCTTACCCAATATATCATGTCCTGTTATCAAGAAAAAAGTGACAAGGCATACTAAAAGGCAAAAAGCACAGTGCGAAGCAACAGAGCAAGCATCAGAGCCAGACATGGCAGGAATGTTGGAATCGTCTGACTAGTAATTTAAAACAACTATGATTAATAAACTAAGGACTCTAATGAATAAATCAGAAACAGCATGCAAGAACCGATGGTCAATGTAAGCAAATAGATGGAAAGGATGAGTAAGAAATATTAGAGATCAAAAAACGCTGAAACAGGGCTTCCCTGGTGGCGCAGTGGTTGAGAGTCTGCCTGCCAATGCAGGGGTCGCGGGTTCGTGCCCCAGTCCAGGAGGATCCCACATGCCACGGAGCAGCTGGGCCCGTGAGCCATGGCCACTGAGCCTGCACATCCAGAGCCTGTGCTCTGCAACGGGAGAGGCCACAACAGTGAGAGGCCCACGTACAGCAAAAACAAAACAAAACAAAACAAAACACTGAAACAGAAATGAAGGATGCCTTTGATGGGCTTGATAGCAGGCTGGACACAGCTGAGGAAAGAATCTCTGAGTTTATTTTAGCTGCTATGACAGGGGTCCATATAGGATATAGTGTTCAATTCTACCTGGGGGAGGGTCGTGGAAGCATTGTAAAAGGAATTGACTCTTGAGCTGTGGGTTGAAAAATAAGAAGTGCTTTAAAGTGGACATTGCAAACAAAGTAGTATATAAACCAACAAGGAAGCTGAGTGACTCATTAAGTGAACTTTAAATTATTTGGATTGTTTAAAGCATTGAGATTGAGGGGCAAGTGGAGAAATGAGCATGGAGAGATAGATGAGATGCAGATCATGGAAGACTTGCTAAGCTAAGCAATTTGCATTAGTTGATAAAAAAGAATGGCAACCAGAAAAAAAGGGCTGCATCAATATATAAAATGTTTATACAAATATTACAGGAAACTCACTGTTAAAATGCAGTGTGATGTGATGAGAAAAGGACTAGGATAGAGTGTGACAAATCAGCCTTTAAATATCAGCCCTTCTATTTAATAACTATATACTACAGGGGAGTTACTTAACATTTTTGAATCTCAGTTTACATATGAACAACTTAAATTGCTTAGATATTGTGGACATAACACCAATGCAATGGTATTATTGTATCTGGCAGAGTCATCAACTGTAGAACAGCACCTTGTAGTCTATATATATAACTGTAAAATGCGAGCCCAGCAAGGCAAATGATTATGTTCAGTTTTAGTTACAATACATGTGAACCGTTCCCAAGTCTGATGCATTTACTGATACCTCAGGTTAGAGAAAAAACTCCTACCACTCTTCAGGGTCTGATCATTATTCCAGAAAGAGGGCATCACTGTAGATCAATGCATTTTCTTGAATGCATTATGTAAATTCAGTATTGTCAGTGAGAAAGGATGGATTACAGTAGTGCTGGCCTATAATATTCACTGGAGAAAACAAGGAGAGTTAAAAAAACATCAAACGTCAGCCTCTCTCTACTGAAACGAAGTGAAAGGTGAACTGTTTATACATATGGCATGACAGCTCCACTAACATATACTTCATTTTTCATAGGATAAACAGACAGTGATATTTAATACTCCTAACAGGGGATAGATGTTCTGATCTGTGAAACTGCTTGGCAGTTCATGCGGAGAAGACAAAAGTGCACTGATATTCTATTGAAAGGCCAGGACAAAATACATCTCTTGAATCACAAATGACATGAAAAGGACTTAGAAGGACTATATTTGCATGATCTTTGGGTTATTTTATAATAACAGGTTTTGAACAATTTATACCTCTTTACTATTTCTTGTACGATACTTTGACCCTCATTTTCTTTAAGGGAATTGTTGAATTGTGTGAGTTTGAGGTGTGGCTTTCCAACTCCCTTTAAACTAGATGGATGGGTAAAATAGCAAAATGGATATTTTGGTAGGGTTGTGTGTTTGACCGTTCAACATATGCTTCTCATTTTTTTTTTTTTTTTTTGCATTATAATACTTAGCTTTGTGAAGGGAAAGAAAATAACCTTTTTGTAAAATGTTGTCAAATAGGGTTATAAAAATCAAGGGGACAGGGCTTCCCTGGTGGCGCAGTGGTTGAAAGTCCGCCTGCCGATGCAGGGGACACGAGTTCGTGCCCTGGTCCAGGAAGATCCCACATGCCGCGGAGTGGCTGGGCCCGTGAGCCATGGCCACTGAGCCTGCGCGTCCGGAGCCTGTGCCCCGCAACGGGAGAGGCCACAACAGTGAGAGGCCTGCGTACAGCAAAAAAAAAAAAAAAAAAAAAAACAAGGGGACGGACATGTAGTTTTTATTGCTTTAGTTCACTAGTTTCTGTGTTATGCAGAATCCAAGTATTAAATAAAAGTTTCCCATATTTTTTGGTCGTAAAGATGGATTTTGTAACAAAAATGAACACACTACTGCCTTATTGACTTCTAATGAGACCTAAACCGACAGAGGTGTGAACTGCCCTATTTATTATATTGAAATTCCAATATTATCATTTATTTATGACAGTTTTGATGTTCTTACTGAAATAAGACTTTAGAGGTTTTTTTAAAAAAATATTAACCTTGCAATCAAAAATAAAATATCTCTCACTGAACTATATTATATTCTCTCACAATGAGATCTGTACTTATGACATTTTAGTATGTGCAAGATGCATCCATATATGCACATCACAAATATATTTTATATAGATATTTTGGAAATGTATATTTATTTCACCTGATTCTTATTTTAAAAGAAGAAAATATTATAAATTAATTATTAGCTAACATTTAGAGAAATCACACCCTATTTAATATCAAATGTTGGGCTCTCAAAGGTGTTTTATAAAGATGTTTGCAAATTCTAGAGCTTTTTCTCAGCTCTAAAGGATCACTTGGTAACATAGTAGATAAGTTAAAGAAATGCACTAGTAGTCTTTTGGGGAAATGAAAAAAGAGAAAATTTGTTCTGATCCTCTCTGGAAAATTAGTCCCCATAATACTTGCCTCAAAAGTTCTGCTTACCACCGAGCATCTATACTTTCAGAATTTTTACATATACAGTTTAACAAGCAACATACATATTGGTAAACGCATCTTCTATGACTCATATATCCTAGAGCATGTTACTGTCAGTGCCTTAACTAATGACATTCTTCAGGCTCATGTTCCAGATGAATCTCAGTAAGGTTAAGGACCTCACAGAAGGACACACAGGCATATTCTAGTGACTGGGATTTAAATATTTAAATATTCTGCCTAGCTCACCAAGACATGCTGGCTTTGTGGGAAGCAACTCCAGCAACACTATTAGTACTTGTAAAGGGCCTCAAGGCTGATGTATGCGGATGGTTTTCAGAGGGCATAGCTATATTCTAAGAAAGTTAAAGCATAGTAGTCGTCATTTTCATATCAACAAACCATCTCTACTACCCCTATGGTGTGCCAGTGTGTAAAAATGAACTGAAAATCGAAAAACCTGAAGAGTTAGAAGCAACCTGACTAATTTCACATCTGAGTCACTGAGAAATACAGCCTAGTATGTTCTCAGTGTTTTCAACTTTGGTAATGAGTCTCCTATCTCCCATCTGAATCTCATGCTAACCCAGGCAGTGAAGCAGGGGGTTGCTGATCCTTCCCATCTGACACTGGAACAGCTGAACTATATACAATAGGTATGATTTTTCTCAAAATAAATGACAGAAAAAAGACCTAGGACTAGAATGCAAATCTCTAGTTTCCCAGCCCCAGGCACTTTGAAGTTCCTGAAAAGCTGATGTAGTGACCTGTTATTAAGGCTAAAAGAAGAAATCAGCTTAAAATATATAACATGTTTTCAGTCATCAAAACATATCTGTTTACTTTTGCCCAAACTCCAAAATGTATGTTAAGCAAGAACGAAGCTCACAGTTAAATTGAAACCCTGATTAATTAATCCGGTCTTATATGTTTTCTATGGGAAAGATATAAAAGAAGGTGTGACATCTCCATAATAGTGTTAGCTTGTATAGTTTGCATGCACGATCTGAACAAAATACTTTTTTTATGGGCAGATTTAGATCTGAAACATCCTTTTCCCCCCATTGTATACTGATTTGGGGAAAATTTTTGCTACCTGAATTTCTAATCAATGACACAATAAAAGTTTGGATTCAGCTCACCAATACACAGAAAAAGCAGCTTTCTCCAAAACAAACATATTTCACTCTAAAAAACCGTGAGAGAGAGCAAAATACTAAAGTGACTAACTGAAGTGAAGAAATATATGTAGAAAGTTATTTGAATATTTGGTACCTAGCTATTCTGTAGTGAAGATAATATCACAATAAAGGTTGCTATGCTTGCAAAAGTGAATTCAAACTAATTGAATTGAAGCAACTTATTTGTGTAAACTGCTATTGTAAAAATACTATTTTCTAATGATGTAGATTACCTTAAAGTTTAAGTGGCTTATTGTGTTATTGCAGAAGTATAAGTAGTATCTAATCCTTCAAGTTGTACCCAGAGGCTCAGAACCAATTAGCAAAAAAAATAATAAATACATAAAAATTAAAAAGCTAATTCAACACAGTTCACTTTAATTTTTACAAACAGCTAAAATAAAATAGGTTTGAGGATAAAACCTAAACTTAAAATGAACATGGCTTGTCACCATTAAAGACTGAAATTTTTCCAATTAATGCATATTTTACTATACCAAATTCAAAGCTGATGAGTTTCATGACATTCAGATACAGATATTGCCAATACATGCCATACAAATCAAGCTATTAACAGAGACTTAATGTAAGACAATGGTAAACTAAGTCTCTTGTGTTAAGCCACTTGGACTATACAACACAGTCCTAGAAATGCAACACGTGGAGGAATACCCAATATTTTCTTTATTTCATTTTTTTTATATTACACGGAGGGAATCTGGAATTTTCTAAGTACAATTTATTATGTACCTTACATTTTTTTGTCTTCTTTTTCCTCCTGTTTCTCTTTTAAACTATTTTAGTGAAATTTGAATTGGGATTCTGGCAATAACTTATATGCCATGATTTAAAATAAATTTGAGTAGAAAAAATATACTCACTCATAATTTACTCAACTCTCTCTTCCTTTTAGAAGACCTGTTTCACTTCCTATTAAAATAGATCACAAAATAGATCACAAGACAAGCTTCACAAGATCCTCCTGAGGTCTGTGCCTTGTTTTTTAGTTGATATGCTTGTAACTAATAACAATCATTCAACTATCAAAATTCCCAGATTAGAATTCCCTAAGACTCTGTGTCAAAAATCACAGCTGTCATTAATTTCTCTCCTAGTTATCATTTCAGTAATTGTGCCAGAAACTGAATGGCTCAATGAAGACTGAATTTCTGTCTCTCTCTTAAAACAAGTTGTGCAGGGCAAGCATGGTAGTGAGACAGGGCAAATAAATTCAGTGACACTGCACATGCCACTTCTGTACTGTGTATTTAATAGATAATCATGGTCTCTGGGGTCCCTCTTTCTGACATCTGGCTTAACTTCTATTGGTGACAAGTTCATTATAAGTACATAGACAGATTTTTCATGATCATTGTTATGAAAAGTAGCATTTTACTTCCCAGAAGTATATAACTTCAACCCACATGCATCTTCACACGTAGGTTTTGTTAATTGTATATATGTATTTCTGACATAAACCTAACTGCATCATCACTGTCAATACAAGGAAGAAAAATACTCCAGAGTATATGACATAAAGATATGTGGAGGAAAAAAAAACTATAGAGGTTTAGGTGATATAAATTATATTTGACGTTTTATTGCTGTAAAGCCCATGATTAAAATATCTATTCTAAAGATAATCCATGTCCTTATTTCTCTACTAATTTGTCTCTGATGCTCTTGTTACTCTTTGAAAACAAGGAGCTCTCCTGTCTCTTTTGTACAAGTTCTTAGAAACAGTAGTACTGAGAATGTATTGACTACCATTTCATCTATTAGTGTCAGTTCTAAAGAACTTATTAGGTTTACATGTCAGCAAAACCTTTTTCTACTTTTGTGCAGTCCAAGGACTGGCATCGCTTTGTCATGTTCACAGTTGTTTTTTATCTATCTGCCTTGAAGTTCAATTTTATTTGAGAAAGCTATTATATTTTTGTTTTTGCTGTTATTATTATTAGTACTTTAATCATTATTACAGAATTATAGGTGTTAAAAATAATATGCCAGAATTAATACTTATTGGGTTCAAATAAGATCACGTCGTTGTTTCATACAACAGCTTGTGTGAGAATATTAGTGATTTGAAAGATATATATAAAAGTTCTGTGGCATGACTCCTATTATTTCAATAAATGAAATGGGCCAGAATTAGAAAGATTAAAAGGGTGGAGATGCAGATTGTTGAAAAATAATTTTGATAGTAAGAACAGAACAGAGTCTGACAGAAAAGGATATATTATTTCATCCTCAGTTTAGCTCTATGAGGATCTGAAAGAAAAACTTAAAAAAGGAGGGTGGAAATAATTAAGTAAACTCACAAAGTTTGACTCTGCCCAAAAAGAAAAATAAACATTGTGAGAGAAGGGGTAAGGGACAAATATATTTTGTACTAAATGAACATTCAAGTGTAAACATATCTGGGTTTCTGGGTGAAGGTCTCTGAGAAGCCATTGTTTTCCCCAAGCCTAACATGGGCATTGCCTGTGGTGACCATTTTGGCTATGACAGCCATTTTTGTTCAGAGCAGGTGGTGGGTGTCTTTCACCAGGATATAATACCAGAAACGTCTTTTCCTCATGCTTTTATTTTTTCAGACATAGGAGTAATCCAGCAAGGTCCAAAAGTGAGTGAAAAAGTTCATTCACATTAATATTTCTGGTGGTATAATACCACCATAACTATAATCACAATAAATGCCAATCTACTGTGATGTTAAAAAATAAATTAATCCAGCTCTGCTATTTATTAGTTAGAAGTCGAAGTCATCAAAGTTAAATCATTAGTTTGGATATAAAACTATGTTATACACAGCATATTTTAAAATGTTCACTTGATGTGGGTGTGTGCCCACATCCAGGGTCTGGGTGCATCTGGCCATTTGGAAAAGCTACAAATTAGCTTGTGTGTGAAATAATCCCCACAGAGCTGCACGTGTCACTTTCTGGAAAGTTGAGCTGTAATAAGTTGTTCCAAATAACTGTCTTGAAAATTGGCCATATCATCCCTAATTGTTCTTTCTTCACTTTCTGTCCATATAAAGACAGACTCTAGGGGAATCTGCATATCACGGTTTCTGAAACAAGTGTCATTTCTTCAGATCAGAGTTTGTATGGTATATACCTGTTCTGCAGCAAATAGTGTTTTACTATATCTAGATTTAGACTGATTAGGTCTTTCTTTGCAGTCCACATTGAAACTATTTTGAATACAAACCTAGCTTATAAACACGTTTCTTCAAGCCTGCCTGAGTCTAACAATTAAAGATTTTGAGCTTTCTAGTAGTTAACTAGCTCAAAAATGTAAATTCAACCTTAGTCATTGTTCATGATCCCTGTATATATTTGTAAGACAACTAGAATAATTGTACTCTACTAAAGAAATAGACAAATGATTGATAAAATTGGGCAAAAATTCACTGAACAAGTATTTATTGGAAAGCTTATATATGCCAGGTACTGTTATAGGCACATGGGAAACATCAGTGAATAAAACAGACCAGAACTTGGCCATCACAGAGCTTACTTCCTAGTGAACTTACATTCAAGTGACTAGAAAGAAATCCTTCTCCTAACACTCAAGACACTAAGCAAAACTTTCCCCAGAATAGAGGCTTCTTGTCATTTCTTACAACCTGCACCCTAAGAAGAAGTTACTGATGGTAAGAGGTTAACTGAGGAGATGATTATGTGATATGGTTCTAATAAAACATTAACCAGATTCACCCCTTACTGATATTCAGGATTTGAAATTAATTGGGAGGTAATTCAATCACATCATTACAGGGTGTTCATTGAAGGATGAATTATTCTTGTCAGTGGTGCATACACATCATTAGTTGGCAAATATTGAGTCCTAACAGAAACCTATTAGTTCATAGGAGTCAGAAAGGGCCTTCTTATTTCTCCAGAGCAGAAAACTATTTTCATAACTATATCTTCATATAGTTCATATGATATATCAACTATATCATAACTATACCTTTCATAACTATATCTTACTATACTATATGGGAATTACCTATTTTTGAACCTAAATCTCTCTTAGAAACAGAGATTGCAGTATACTTATTTCTGAGCCCTAGGGTCCTACCGCAATGCCTGACACAGCATAAGGGCTCAGAATTGCTAACTGAGCTATTATTGAACAATAAACAATCTTACTCTTTTTTTAAATGAAGATTTAAATACCATTTATAAATAGCAACCATTTGAAAATTTTACCTTTTTATGCCATTTCTCTGTATACAGAAATAATTTGGCATAATTAAGTACTAAAATACTTAGTATTTTATAATAGAATATTAGAAAACTGCATTACCATCTTGTATTAGCTCAAATAAAAGATGAAAAAGACATTTGATCAGTGATCTTAATGGAAGGTAACTTTAGCTCCAAGGGGACACGTAGTAATGTCTAGAGTTTTGTTGTCACAACTCTGGGGCGGGGGAAGGGTTACCACTTTTATCACTTGACAGAGAATAGAAGTCAGAGATGCTGCTTGGCAACCTACGATGTACAGGACAGCCCCACACAACAAGGAATTACCTAGCTCCAAATGTTAATAAGGCCAAAGGTGAGAAACCCTGCATTAGATAAATATGGGCTAAAATTATAGGAAGTATAGATAAAATTCTAACATAGCTTGTCAATATTTAGGTGACAAGAGTAAATAAACATTTCAGTGAACATCATGAGTGGAAAACTGGTAAGATATGGTAAAACCTTTAATTATTTTATTTGTTACAGCTATTTTAAATGTTTATTGATGATTTCCAAAGGCAGCTGGTTTGCATATTTATTGCAAAATGGTGGTGGGGGGAGGGGGAGAAGTCAGTATATTCCAGTAGATAGAACTCTGAGATAAAAGATCAATGATCATCTTTCTCTTCTAAGTGTAGCACTAACTCCGGGACATCTTGGGGAGGTCACGTAGTTTCTGGGACTCAGTTTTTGTTGTGCCACCTGCTTCTGATCAGTAAGTCCTCAATAACCCACTCCTCTCTACGGCAGCATTGTCCAACAAAAATATGAGAGGCCCAGGTACAAGACACATATGTAATTTAAAATTGTCACGTAGCCCCATTAAAAAAAGTAAAAAGAAACAGGTGAAATTCATTTTAATATTATACTTTATTTAACATAATATATCCAAAATATTATCATTTCAACATGTAATCAAAACAAAAAACTACTCAGATATTTTACATTATTTTTTAATACTGTCTTAAAATCTCATATTTAGTTTACACTTAGGGAACATATCAGTTTGAGCTAGCCACATTGCAAGGATTCCTAGACACATGTTGCAAGTGGTTAATATATTGGTCAGTACAGACCTAGATATTAAAACCTGACTCTTAAATTTGCCCATGGAGGTTTGAAGAAAGAGAAAGGAAAAAAAAATCAGAAATCACGGCATTATCACTATTAACAAGTTTTACTGGTTCCCTCTTACCCCATTTATGTGACTCTTGTGATAAGGTTTATACCTATAAACATAGCCATTTTTTCTTTTCATCTTCGGGCATTATTAGATAAATAAGTATAATAAAATAATCTGGAACTTTTGTTTTACATCTGAAGAAAGTTGAGATGGGTGTTTTCATATATTTACAACTATGTGTTTCAAGGTATTCTCCGGTAATGGTAGCCAGAGATATTAACTAAACAAACAGGAACTGAGTAATGTCTGTAAGGGCAGAAAAATGAACAACATTAAGTACTGTCTCTGCAATCTTTTCTTTCTTATATCCTTCCTTTAATAGACTAACCAAATTGTGAAGCTGTATGTTTAAGTTCAAGTGAAACAAAAATAGAGTTTTTTTCTTGGAATTGAAAAACTATATATTTGTTATGTCACTGAAGCTTTGCTAAGGAAAGCACTTCATCCACAATCATATGAAGTCCTGAAGCTTCACAATGTAATACTTCAATTGAAAACAACACAGGATTACATGACAGTTGGAAAAATGCAATACAGTATCTCTGAGAGGATATACTAAAATCCGTTTTGACAGCATAATGATATTACTACTGCTTAAAGACACATGCTAAAAATGTTTTTTTCAATTTGTTCACTTAATTGTGTGAGTGGTGATAAAAAATCAGAAATATTTGTTAAGTTTATTGCTCATATCAATATATTTGCACAAGCAAAATAATTTCCCAAGAAAAATTAAGTAGGTAAGGCAGAGAAAATAAATGAATTATGAGTTATGATGGTTTGGAGCATACCGGCTAAAATTAGTATATTTTCTTCTAAAGAAGAATTTGAATATAGGAGTATACAGATATTTGAATCAACTTGGGATATGTGAGAGTCACTTTACTTTTTTATAGCTTTGCATTGTATGTCCATGATCTTTAGCTTTTATGATTCTGTATACACATATTGCAAGGAGCAGCTGATACATACTGAGCATTTACAATACAACAGGTGTTTTGCAAATATTGGTTTCAACATAGTACTGTCCCACATTTTCTGATGAAGAAATCAAAGGTATTCGAGTTTCAAGTTATAAAGATTAAGGAGATAGTAATAAATTTCCTGCTTATTATTTAATACATGTATACAGGATCATTTTCATGAAATCCTTGAAGAGTGGAGAGATTTATAAATAAGATTTAATAAATTTACAATGCTTGCCATGTTAAATATAATGCCTTCTGTATCATTTACTCTGTGAATCTTGCCCACCTGTACATCCCAGCTAACAGGTAAAACAGACAATTTATATTCTCTTACACTCTGAGTTTTGGGAGGAATTAATATCACTTTACTTAATGATAATAGCAATTAAAATACTTCATTTTTCTTGCATCTAGATAGTTAACACTTGCTCTCTAAACTCTGTTCTGCATTCTGACAGCACTTTTCAACCTGGTAATCTAGTACAAGGAAAAATTCCCAGAAGGCAAGCTTTTTTTTTTTTTTTCGGTACACAGGCCTCTCACTGTTGTGGACTCTCCCGTTGCAGAGCACAGGCTCTGGACGCGCAGGCTCAGCGGCCATGGCTCATGGGCCCAGCCACTCTGCGGCATGTGGGATCTTCCTGGACCAGAGCACGAACCCATGTCCCCTGCATCAGCAGGTGGACTCTCAACCACTGCACCACCAGGCAAACCCAAAAGGCAAGCTTTGACCTTATGTTCTACTACATAAAGAATTAGGAGGGAGGGGAAGATGACGGAAGAGTAAGACGTGGAGAACACCTTCCTCCCCACAGATACACCCGAAATACCTCTACACGTGGAACAACTCATACAGAACACCTACTGAACACTGGCAGAAGACCTCAGACCTCCCAAAAGGCAAGAAACTCCCCACGTACCTGGGTAGGGCAAAAGAGAAAAAGAAAAAACTGAGACAAAAGAATAGGGATGGGACTTGCACCAGTGGGAGGGAGCTGTGAAGGAGGAAAGGTTTCCACACACTAGGAAGCCCCTTCTCGGGCGGAGACTGTGGGTGGCAGAGGGGGGGAGCTTTGGCGCCACAGAGGAGAGCGCAGCAACAGGGGTGCGGAGGGCAAAACGGGGAGATTCTCGCACAGAGGATTGGTGCCGACCAGCACTCAACAGCCCAAGAGGCTTGTCTGCTCAACCGCCGGGGCAGGCGGAGCTGGGAGCTGAGGCTTGGGCTTCGGTCAGAGCGCAGGGAGAGGACTGGGGTTGGCGGCGTGAACACAGCCTGCAGGGGGTGAGTTCACCACGGCTAGCCGGGAGGGAGCCCGGGAAAAGGTCTGGAGCTGCCGAAGAGGCAAGAGACATGTTCTTCCCTCTTTGTTTCCTGGTGCACGAGGAGAGGGGATTAAGAGTGCTGCTTAAAGGAGCTCCAGAGACCGGCGGGAGATGCAGCTAAAAGTGCAGACCCCAGAGACGGGCATGAGACGCTAAGGCTGCTGCTGCTGCCACCAAGAACCTGTGTGCAAGCACGGGTCATTATCCACAACTCCCTTCTGGGGAGCCTGTGCAGCCTGCCACTGCCAGGGTGCCGGGATCCAGGGACAGCTTCCCCGGGAGAATGCACTGAGAGCCTCAGGCTGGTGCAACGTCATGTGGGCCTCTGCCGCCGCAGGCTCGCCCTGCACTCCATGCCACCCCCCGGCCTGAGTGAGCCACAGCCCCCGAATCAGCGGCTCCTTTAACCCCGTCCTGTCTGAGTGAAAAACAGACGCCCTCCGGCGACCTACATGCAGAGGCAGGGCCAAATCCATCGCTGAGCCCCTGGGAGCTGTGAGAACAAAGAAGAGAAAGGGAAATCTCTCCCAGCAGCATCAGAAGCAGAGGATTAAAGATCCACAATCAACTTGATGTACCCTGCATCTGTGGAATACATGAATAGAAAACAAATCATCCCAAATTGAGGAGGTGGACTTTGAGAGCAAGAGTTATTATTTTTTCCCCTTTTCCTCTTTTTGTGAGTGTGTATGTGTATGCCTCTGTGTGAGATTTTGTCTGTATAGCTTTGCTTCCACCGTTTGTCCTAGGGTTCTATCCGTCCGTTTTTTTTTAATTTACTTTATCTTCTTTCTTTCTTTCTTTCCTTCCTCCCTTCCTTCCTCCCTTTCTTCCTTTCTTTCTTCCTTCCTTCCTTCCTTCCTTCTTCCTTCTTTCTTTCTTTCTTTCTTTCTTTCTTTCTTTCTTTCTTTCTTTCTTTCTTCCTTCCTTCCTTCCTTCCTTCCTTCCTTCCTTCCTTTCTTTCCTTCCTTCAATCCTTTAGACAACGAATCATCCCAAATTGAGGAGGTGGACTTTGAGAGCAATATTTGTGATTTTCTTCCCCTTTTCTTCTTTTTGTGAGTGCGTATGTGTATGCTTCTGTGTCAGATCTTGTCTGTATAGCTTTGCATCCACCATTTGTCCTAAGGTTCTATCCGTCCATTTTTTTGTTTGTTTGTTTAAAAATTTTTTCTTAATAATTATTTTTTAATTTGATAATTTTATTATATTTTACTTTAGTTTATTTTAATTTATCTTCTTTCTTTCTTTCTTTTTTCCTTCCTTCCCTCCTACCGTCCTTCCTTCCTTCCTTCCTCACACCATCCTTCCCTCCCTCCTTTCTTTCTTTCTTTCCTTCATTCCTTCTTTCCTTCTTTTGTTCTTTCTTTCTTTCTTTCTTCCCAATTCTACTAATTATTTCTCTCTATTTTTCTCCCTTTTATTCTGAGCCGTGTGGATAAAGGCTCTTAGTGCTGCAGCGAGGAGTCAGTGCTGTGCCTCTGAGGTGGGAGAGCCAACTTCAGGACACGGGTCAACAAGAGACCTCCCAGCTCCACATAATATCAAATGGTGAAAAAGTCCCAGAGATCTCCATCTCAACACCAGCACCCAGCTTCACTCAACGACCAGCAAGATACAGTGCTGGACACCCTATGCCAAACAACTAGCAAAACAGGAATACAACCCCACCCATTAGCAGAGAGTCTGCCTAATATCATAATAAGTTCACAGACACACCAAAACACACCACCAGATGTGGACCTACCCAGAAGAGAGACAAGATCCAGCCTCATCCACCAGTACACAAGCATTAGTCCATTCCACCAGGAAGCCTACACAACCCACTGAACCAACCCTAGCCACTTGGGACAGACACCAAAAACAACGGGAACTACGAACCTGCAGCCTGAAAAAAGGAGACCACAAACACAGTAAGATAAGAAAAATGAAAAGATAGAAAAACAGACAGCAGATGAAGGAGCAAGATAAAAACCCACCAGACCTAACAAATGAAGAGGAGATAGGCAGTCTACCTGAAAAAGAATTCAGAATAATGATAGTAAAGATGATACAAAATCTTGGAAATAGAATGGAGAAAATGCAAGAAACATTTAACAAGGACCTAGAAGAACTAAAGATGAAACAAACAGTGATGAACAACACAATAAATGAAATGAAAAATACTCTACATTGGATCAATAGCAGAACAAGTGAGGCAGAAGAACGGATAAGTGACCTGGAAGATAAAATAGTGGAAATGACTACTGCAGAGCAGAATAAAGAAAAAAGAATGAAAAGAACTTAGGAGAGTCTCAGAGAGATCTGGGACAACATTAAACACAGCAACATTCGAATTATAGGGGTTCCAGAAGAAGAGAAAAAGAAAGGGACTGAGAAAATATTTGAAGAGATTATAGTTGAAAACTTCCCTAATATGGCAAAGGAAATGTTAATCAAGTCCAGTAAGCACAGAGAGTCCCATATAGGATAAATCCAAGGAGAAATACGCCAAGAGACATATTAGTCAAACAGTCAAAAATTAAATACACAGAAAGCATATTAAAATCAGCAAGGGAAAAACAATGGATAACACACAAGGGAATCCCCATAAGGTTAACAGCTGATCTTTCAGCAGAAACTCTGCAAGCCAGAAGGGACTGGCAGGACATATTTAAAGTGATAAAGGAGAAAAACCTGCAACCAAGATTACTGTACCCAACAAGGATCTCATTCACATTTGATGGAGAAATTAAAACCTTTACAGACAAGCAAAAGCAGAGAGAGTTCAGGACCACCAAACCAGCTTTACAACAAATGCTAAAGGAACTTCTCTAGGCAAGAAACACAAGAGGAGGAAAATACCTACATAAACAAACCCAAAACAATTAAGAAAACGGGAATAGGAATATACATATCGATAATTACCTTAAATGTAAATGGACTAAATGCTCCCACCAAAGGACACAGATTGGCAGAATGAAAGTAAAAACAAGACCCATATATATGCTGTCTACAAGAGACCCACTTCAGACCTAGAGACACATACAAACTGAAAGGGTATGGAAAAAGTTATTCTATACAAATGGAAACCAAAAGAAATCTGGAGCAGCAATTCTTATATCAGACCAAATAGACTTTAAAATAAAGACTATAAGAAGAGACAAAGAAGGACACTACATAATGATCAAGGGATTGATCCAAGAAGAAGATATAACAATTGTAAATATTTATGCACCCAACATAGGAGCACCTCAATACATAAGGCAAACACTAACAGCCATAAAAGGGGAAATCGACAGTAACACATTCATAGTAGGGGACTTAAACACCCCACTTTCACCCATGGACAGACCATCCAAAATGAAAATAAATAAGGAAACACAAGCTTTAAATGATACATTAAACAAGATGGACTTAATAGATATTTATAGGACACTCCATCCACAAACAACAGAATATACATTTTTCTCAAGTGTTCATGGAGCATTCTCCAGGATAGATCATATCTTGGGTTACAAATCAAGCCTTGGTAAACTTAAGAAAATTTAAATTGTATCAAGTATCTTTTTCAACCACAACATTATGAGACTACATATCAATTACAGGAAGAGATCTGTAAAAAATACAAACATATGGAGGCTAAACAATACACTACTTAATAACGAAGTGATCACTGAAGAAATCAAAGCAGAAATAAAAAATTACCTAGAAAAAAATGACAATGGAGACACGACGACCCAAAATCAATGGGATGCAGCAAAAGGAGTTCTAAGAGGGAAGTTTATAGCAATACAAGCCCACCTTAAGAAACAGGAAACATCCCAAATAAACAACCTAACCTTGCACCTAAAGAAATTAGAGAAAGAAGAACAAAAAACCCCAAAGTTAGCAGAAGGAAAGAAATCATAAAAATCAGATCAGAAATAAATGAAAAAGAAATGAAGGAAAAAATAGAAAAGATCAATAACACTCAAAGTTGGCTCTTTGAGAAGATAAACAAAATTGATGAACCATTAGCCAGACTCATAAAGAAAAAAAGGGAGAAGGCTCAAATCAATAGAATTAGAAATGAAAAAGGAGAAGTAACAACTGACACTGCGGAAATACAAAAGATCATGAGAGATTACAACAAGCAACTCTATGCCAATAAAATGGACAACCTGGAATAAATCGACAAATTCTTAGAAATGCACAGCTGCCAAGACTGAATCAGGAAAAAATAGAAAATATGAACAGACCAATCACAAGCACTGAAATTGAAACTGTGATTAAAAATCTTCCAACAAACAAAAACCCAGGACCAGATGGCTTCACAGGCGAATTCTATCAAACATTTAGAAAAGAGTTAATACCTATCCTTCTCAAACTCTTCCAAAATATAGCAGAGGGAGTAACACTCCCAAATTCATTCTACGAGGCCACCATCACCCTGATACCAAAACCAGACAAGGATGTCACCAAGAAAGAAAACTACAGGCCAATATCACTGATGAACATAGATGCAAAAATCCTCAACAAAATACTAGCAAACAGAATCCAACAGCACATTAAAAGGATCATACACCATGATCAAGTGGGGTTTATTCCAGGAGTGCAAGGATTCTTCAATATACGCAGATCAATCAATGTGATAAACCATATTAACAAATTGAAGGAGAAAAAACATATGATCATCTCAATAGATGCAGTAAAAGCTTTTGACAAAATTCAACACCCATTTATAATAAAAACCCTGCAGAAAGTAGGCATAGAGGGAACTTTCCTCAACATAATAAAGGCCATATATGACAAACCCACAGCCAACATCATCCTCAATGGTGAAAAACTGAAAGCATTTCCACTAAGATCAGGAACAAGACAAGGTTGCCCACTCTCACCACACTTATTCAACATAGTTTTGGAAGTTTTAGCCACAGCAATCAGAGAAGGAAAGGAAATAAAAGGAATACAAATCGGAAAAGAAGAAGTAAAGCTGTCACTGTTTGCAGATGACAGGATGCTATACATAGAGAATCCTAAAGATGCTACCAGAAAACTACCAGAGCTAATCAATGAATTTGGTAAAGTAGCAGGATACAAAATTAATGCACAGAAATCTCTGGCGTTCCTATACACTAATGATGAAACATCTGAAAGTGAAATTAAGAAAACACTCCCATTTACCATTGCAAGCCAAAGAATAAAATATCTAGGAATAAACCTACCTAAGGAGACAAAAGACCTGTATGCAGAAAATTATAAGTCACTGATGAAAGAAATTAAAGATGATACAAATACATGGAGAGATATACCATGTTCTTGGATGGAAGAATCAACATTGTGAAAATGACTCTACTACCCAAAGCAATCTACAGATTCAATGCAATCCTTATCAAACTACATCTGGCATTTTTCACAGAACTAGAAGTAAAATATTCACAATTTGTATGGAAACGCGAAAGACCCTGAATAGCCAAAGCAATCTTGAGAATGAAAAACGGAGCTGGAGGAATCAGACTCTCTGACTTCAGACTATACTACAAAGCTACAATAATCAAGACAGTATGGTACTGGCACAAAAACAGAAAGATAGATCAATGGAACAAGATAGAAAGCCCAGAGATAAACCTATGCACATATGGTCACCTTATCTTTGATAAAGGAGGTAGGACTCTACAGTGGAGAAAGGACAGCCTCTTCAATAAGTGGTGCTGGGAAAGCTGGACAGCTACATGTAAAAGTATGAGATTAGATCACTCCCTAACACCATACACAAAAATAAGCTCAAAATGGATTAAAGACCTAAATATAAGGCCAGAAACTATCAAACTCTTAGAGGAAAACATAGGCAGAACACTCTATGACATAAATCGCAGCAAGATCCTTTTTGACCCACCTCCTAGAGAAATGGAAATAAAAACAAAAATAAACAAATGGGACCTAATGAAACTTCACAGCTTTTGCACAGCAAAGGAAACCATAAACAAGACCAAAAGACAACCCTCAGAATGGGAGAAAATATTTGCAAATGAAGCAACTGACAAAGTATTAGTCTCCAAAATATACAAGCAGCTCATGCAGCTCAATAACAAAAAAACAAACAACCCAATCCAAAAATGGTCATAAGACCTAAATAGACATTTCTCCAAAGAAGATATACAGACTGCCAACAAACACATGAAAGAATGCTCAACATTATTAATCATTAGAGGTATGCAAATCATCTCACACCAGTCAGAATGACCATCATCAAAAAATCTAGAAACAATAAATGCTGGAGAGGGTGTGGAGAAAAGGGAACACTCTTGCACTGCTGGTGGGAATGTGAATTGGTACAGCCACTATGGAGAACAGTATGGAGTTTCCTTAAAAAACTACAAATAGAACTACCATATGACCCAGCAATACCAGTCCTGGGCGTATACCCTGGGAAAACCATAATTCAAAAAGAGTCATGTACGAAAATGTTCATTGCAGCTCTATTTACAATAGCCCGGAGATGGAAACAACCTAAGTGCCCATCATCGGATGAATGTATAAAGAAGATGTGGCACATATATATAATGGAATATTACTCAGCCATAAAAAGAAACGAAATTGAGCTATTTGTAATGAGGTGGATAGACCTAGAGTGTGTCATACAGAGTGAAGTACGTCAGAAAGAGAAAGACAAATACCATATGCTAACACATATATATGTAATTTATGAAAAAAAAATATCATGAAGAACCCAGGGGTAAGACAGGAATAAAGACACAGACCTACTAGAGAACGGACTTGAGGATATGGGGATGGGGAAGGGTAAGCTGTGACAAAGCGCGAGAGTAGCATGGAGATATATACACTACCAAACATAAAATAGATAGCTAGTGGGAAGCAGCCGCATAGCACAGGGAGGTCAGCTCGGTGCTTTGTGACAACCTAGAGGGGTGGAATAGGGAGGGTGCGAGAGAGGGAGATGCAAGAGGGAAGAGATATGGGAACATATGTATATGTATAACTGATTCACTTTGTTATAAAGCGGAAACTAACAGACAATTGTAAAGCAATTATACCCCAATAAAGATGTTTAAAAAAATAAATAAATTAAAAAAAAAGAATTAGCACTCAGCCTCTCCATCCAACCCAGTTTTAATAAAGCTACCCAAATCCTCTTGGCTGACTCTTTGGCAGGATTGTATCACTCAAATACTCAATTTTTTGCTTGCTAATTCAATAGGCAGCCTGAAAATGCTTTCAGCTCTACATTTAATGGGATAAAGATTTTTATGTATTTTCAATTTTTGTTCTGTTGACAGAAAAAAATGAGTTTTGAGAACTCCAACAAGACTTTCTTCTCTCATAATAAATGTTACTTCTAACCTAGGGGCAGGACAGGAAGGAGGGAGAAGCAAGAGTGAGGGGATATGGGATATATGTATACATATAGCTGATTCACTTTGTTATACAGCAGAAAGTAACACAACACTGTAAAGCAATTATACTCCAGTAAAGATATTAATAAATAAATAAATAAATAAATGTTTCTTCTAACTTTAACATTACTTACCATTTCATCAATCTTTCCACTATTATGCAAGTTTACATTTTAGGGGAATATAATATTAACTTTATTATCACAAGTAATTGAAACTTTATGGATTATTAATAATAATAAATTAACTCATTCCTTCAGGGCTTAAAATAACTTCATATTTTATTACCTTTGGAGAGAAAATTTATATTTAAATATACTAAATGTGTCATTGTGTTACTTTATTAACCCTTTTCTTATTATTAAATGCATAATTGTTCTTCACTGTAAATGTGTTTCTTATGAGATGTGAAAAAATATGAGCATGTTTGACATAAGTGAAGTCTTCCTGATCTTTTCCTATGTCATTATCATTAATCACTAATTTTTCTGGGGTAAGTGCACTGCTATATGTTTATGTCATTATCTTTTTCAATATTCTTAACAGTTTTAGTCATATGATCAATGAAAGAGTGCTCCAAATACAATCTTTATGATGTTTACTATTATAATAATAATTTAAACACTCCCCAAAATAAGTTATCTCCAAAGATCCAGTATTCCCCAAAATAGGTTATCTCCAAAGATCCAGTATTTCTCATCTTAAGAAAAACTGATTATCACCATGCAGAGCATGGGAAAGAAATAAAACAAAACAAACAAAACAGATACAAATATCAAGGTACCTTTTGGTACCTGGGTACAGTAGAAAATTGTCTAACAAATAATTAATACTTTTAAAGCAATCATCCCTAAACCCTTATATCTTAATGGTGCTTTGTGGCTTCACATTGTTTTTTAGAAGTATAAAAACCAGTTTATCATTCATCACTTGAATGTTAATTCAAGTGTTTTCTTAATTTTGCACATAGCTATGATCTCTGAAGTCTACTTTAGTCTTCTTTCTACTGAACATTGCTCCTTCCCGAAGTTAAGTAGTAATGCTCAGGAGGGAAACATTACATATTACACTGCTATGTCACTGCTTTCTCAGTAGTTCACATTCTCTGGCAGAAATGATATAAAATCAGAAATAACCTCACACTGGAATAGAGACTTCGATTTCTAGGCAATACATCAAATGCAAAATATTGCTTAAGTGTTTAAATCAACTATCTATAAAGAAACCATTTCTCTTATGGAGTGGATTATGAAAGAATAAAATAAAAGATAAGCTTGTTCTTTCTGAGGTTAGGAATTTAAACTTAACTGGTGCTTATATGCACACAGGGCAAAGAATGTTACAAGGAGGAGTTTGAATTTCCAGTCAATTATAAGTTTCCTTGTAATCATATCTATTGACTTTTTACAAGAATAGTGAGCTAGACAAAGCAATGCAGACCAATTTCATGAAAATATGTAAGTGTCAATTTCCCTAACAGACCTTACATAAAAATGGAATGATTTTTAAATGGATCATGACATATACCTGACTGTAACTGAAAAGAGACATTATCAAGGACTGCATACTCAGTAAACAAGAGATTATTTTCCCAATAAGCAAAGAGAAGCTATTGCTTGTTAGGCTCATTCAGGCACTCTAAGTGACATTCTGAGACTTCGTTTCACTCTGAAAAAATAAAATAAACAACAATAAAGTTATGGAGAAAACTTCATTTTCTTCTAAACACTAAATGAAATTAACATTATGTGGAATGAAAATCTCTTAAGCTAAAAGCTCTATTTCTCCACCTAAGGCAAATTTCAAAATAAATATTAAGATTTTCAAAGGATAGTGTTTAAAGTTCTTGTTACTGAGGGAAAACAGAATGAAATTAATAAACATATGTGCATAAATATGTATCGAATCACAGTCTGATAAAATAGAATGGAAGTATCTAAATATTTTGTGATAAATTCTTGTGAAAAATATGCTGCTATAAAATGTGAGTAGCATTTAACTTGTAAACAATTCCGAATCATCTTCTAAATCATCTATCTGTAGGTGAGGTTCTCATGCAATCACTAACACATTCATTTCTAAAACCACTAAATGTAAATTTTAATGTTAGGGATAACTTCTGATGACAAAAAAGGAAGTACTTCTAACTGTACCAGGTTCCCTACCATATGTCTTCACACCTTCCCTTACCTCTATCCACCCACCTATAGATACCAATTGCAGTTCCTGGAAGATACTTCTTTCAGATAATCTCATTATATGGCCAAAGAACTGTGGTGCTACTTTAAGCTCGAAACATATTCCAAGTTAACACCCTCTTGTGATATGGCTTCATGTAGTGTACAGTCATCTAATCCACCCTTCCAACTCTGACTCAGAATTTCCATAGATACTTTGCACATGATTTAGAGAAAACCATAAAATAGAAATAGTAAAAATAGCACAGTCTGTTGTTTCTTAAGCTATAGACAATCATAAAATGCCAGTATGAAACATATTTGTAACATTGCATATACATAACTATTTATTCAAAGGTACCTCTTATCCTGTGTGATATGAAATGGAACCCAGCAGGTCTTCATTTAAAAATGATTAAAATTATGTGAAATAATTTTAAAACCATTCACCCATTTTGTTTTGTTTTAAAAAATGGCATTGCAAATTATTATATTATTTACATTCTCTGTATCATTTATTGTGCCTTTTGGAGAGGGTATAATAGAATGCGAAGGGGTTTCATAATAACGTTGACTGGGTTTAAACTGTGAGACTGCTACTTAAAGTCTGGATGCACAGAGAAATTAAGTGACTTGTTCAAATGACAAAAAGTAAGATTTGTAATATTTTTATTATTAATATAGGATTGATACAGTGGAAATTAATAGATAATATTATATAGTTCTCTGTTAACTGCTCTGTATCTACTACCTCACCCTTTAAAAATATTATATTCATGGATTTAGAACATGGAATTATGCAAATCATATAGCAAAGTACCAGAACACAGAAGGAGTTAAAAAATGTTAGGTATTGTAGTACTGTATAGAAAGTTGGAATATGTTACCAAGTTCTAGTTAGAAAGTAAAGAACAGAGTGAAAGGAAATGAATATAATTCCTGATTTTGAGGATGTCTAGGTGATGGGTTGCATTCCATTTCTCTTAATGTCACTGCAGATTACCAGATGGATATCTCACTGAAAATTAGTGTCCTATCCTTTTTAACTACACACGGTACCAGGTAAGATAATTGTTCAGTCCTGATTATTTTTAGACCAAGGCCCCCTCTTATTCATGTCTATATTTTCACATCTTTTTCCAACTCATTTGCCATTCAAGTCCAATATTGTAATCCTCAAAATAGTACAACAGACCAATAACAAAATTGTGATAGAATTCAGGAAATTTTAGAGAGATTTAATCTATTAATACATTTTAAAGTATAATGTTACATCAATACAATTTAATGGGAGAACGAATAGTCTTTTTAACAAATTCTGCTCTGTAATCACATGGAAAAGGATGCAAAAGGACCCCTAACTCAAACCATGTACAAAATTAACTCTAAGCACATTATAGACTCAAATATTGTATAGGATCTAAACCTATATATCTCTTAAAAGGAAACATTGCAGCAAATGCAATCTTGGATTTGGCAATGGTTGCTTAGATATGCCATCAAAAGTACAAACAACAGAGACAAAATTGGATTTCATCAAAATAAAAAAACTTTGTCTTTGAGAAAAACTGTCAAAAGGATGAAAAATTAAGCTAAATACTGGGAGAAAATATTTGCAAATCACATATTTGATAAAGGAATGTATTCAGAACATATAGGTAACTTACAGCTCAACAATAAAAAGACAAACAGCCCAATTAAAAATGGGCAAAGTGTTTGAGTAGACATTTTGCCAAGAAAATATACAAGTGGTCAATAAGCACGTTAAAGTTGTTCAGTATTATTAGTCTTAGGAAAATATAAATCAAAATCAGGAAATATCACTTTATACCCATTATAATGGCTATAATAAAAAAGATAATAACAAGTCTTGGGGAAGATGTGGAGCAACTGAGAACTTCATGCAGTGCTGATGGGAATATAAAATAATGCTTTGGAAAACAGTTTGGCCATTCCTCAAAAAGTTAAAAATAAAGTTATCATATAACCCAGTAATTCCAACCCTAGGTATATACCAAAGAAAATTAAAAATATATGTCTACACAAAAATGTATATACAGCAGGGAAACCTTCAAGATGGCAGAGGAGCAAGACGTGGAGATCACCTTCCTCCCTACAAGTACATCAGAAATACATGTACCTGTGGAACAACTCCTACAGAACACCTACTGAATGCTGGTAGAAGACCTCAGACCTTCCAAAAGGCAAGAAACTCCCCACGTACATGGATAAGGCAAAATAAAAAAGAAAAGACAAAAGAATAGGGACAGGACCTGCACCTTGGGGAGGGAGCTGTGAAGGAGGAAAAGTTTCCACACACTAGAAAGCCCCTTCACTGGAGGAGACGGGGCTGGTGAGGGTGGGGGAAACTTCAGCGCCAAGAAGGAGAGCACAGCAACAGGGGTGCAGAGGGCAAAGAAGGGAGATTCCTGCACAGAGGATCGGTGCTGACCAGTACTCACCAGCCTGAGAGGCTTGTCTGCTCACCTGCCAGGAGGGGTGGGGTCTGGGAGCTGAGGCTCAGGTTTCAGAGGTCAGATCCCAGGGAGAGGACTGGGGTTGGCTGTGTGAACACAGCCTGAAGGGGGCTAGTGTGCCACAGCTAGCCAGGAGGGAGTCCAGGAAAAAGTCTGGAACTGCCTAAAGGCAAGAGACCATTGTTTCAGGGTGTGTGAGGAGAGGGGATTCAGAGTACTACCTAAATGAGCTCCAGAGAGGGGCACAAGCTGTGGCTATCAGAATGGACCCCAGAGATGGGCATGAAATGCTAAGGCTGCTGCTGCAGCCACCAAAAGCCTGTGTACAAGCACAGGTCACTATCCACACACACACACACACACACACACACACTGGGGACCTGTGCAGCCCACCAAGCCAGGTCCTGTGATCCAGGGAAAACTTCCCTGGGAGAACACACAGCACGCCTCAGGTGGTTGCAACATAACACAGGCCTCTGCCTCCACAGGCTCACCCTGCATTCCGTACCCTGCTCTCCCCAGGCCTGAGTGAGCCAGAGCCCCCTAATCAGCTGCTCCTTTAACCCAGTCGTGTCTGAGCGAAGAACAGATGTCTTCTGGTGACCTACATGTAGAGGTGGGGCCAAATCCAAAGCTGAATCCCAGGAGCTGTGTGAACAAAGAAGAGAAAGGGAAATCTCTCACAGCAGCCTCAGGAGCAGTGGATTCAATCTCACCAATCAACTGGATGTACCCTGCATCTCTGGAATACCTGAATAGCCAACAAATTATCTGAAAATTGAGGCAGTGGACTATGGGAGCAACTGTAGATTTGAGGTTTGCTTTTTACATCTAATTCATTTCTGGTTTTATGTTTATCTTATTTAGAGTATATTATCATTGGTGGATATGTTTATTGATTTGGTTGCTCTCTTTTATATATAGATATATAGATTTTTTTTCCTTTTTCTCTTTCTGTGAGTGTGTATGTGTAGGCTTCTTTGTGTGATTTTGTCTGTAGAGCTTTGCTTTTGCCACTTGTCCTAGGGTTCTGTCTGTCTTTTTTTTTTTTTTTAAGTATAGTTTTTAGTGCTTGTTATCGTTGGTGGATTTGTTTTGGTTGGGTTGCTCTCTTCTTTTTTCTTTCTTTCTTTTCTTCCTATTTTTCTTTTTTATTTTAATAACTTTATGTTTTTTTCTTTCTTCCTTTCTTTATTTCTCTCTTTTCTTCTGAGCCGTGTGGCTGACAGGGTCTTGATGCTCTGGCTGGGTTTCAGGCCTATGCCTCTGAGGTGGAAGAGCCAAGTTCAGGACATTCATCCTCCAGAGACCTCACATCCCTATGTAATATCAAATGGCAAAAGTCCTCTCAGAGATCCCCATCTCAATGGTAAGACACAGCTCCATTCAAAGACAACCAAGCTACAGTGCTGGACACCATATGTCAAACAGCTAACAAGACAGGAACACAACCACACTCATTAGAAGAGAGACTGCCTAAAATCATAAAAAGGTCACAGACATCCCAAAACACACCACTGGACATGGTCCTGACCACCAGAAAGACAATATCCAGCCTCAGCAACCAGAACACAAACACCAGTACCCTCCACCAGAACGCCTACACAACCCACTGAACCAACCTTAGCTACTGGGGGCAGATGCCATAAACAATGGGAACTACAAACCTGCAGCTGGTGAAAATAAGACCCCAAACCCAGTAAGTTAAGCAAAATGAGAACATAGAGAAACACACAGCAGATGAAGGAGCAAGGTAAAAGCCCACCACACCAAACAAATTAAGAGGAAATAGGCAGTCTACCTGAAAAAAGCATTCAGAGTAATGATAGCAAAGATGATACAAAATCATGGATATAGAATGGAGAAAATACAAAAACCCTTAACAAGGACCTAGAAGAACTAAAGAGCAAACAAACAATGATGAACAACACAGTAAATGAAATTAAAAATTATCTAGAAAGAATAGCAGAATAACTGAGGCAGAAAAAACGGATAAGTGACCTAGAAGATAAACTAGTGGAAATAACTACCACAGAGCAGACTAAAGAAAAAAGAATGAAAATAATTGAGGACAGTCTCAGAGACCTCTGGGACAATAGTAAATGCAACAATACTAGAATTATAGGGGTTCTGGAAGATGAAAAGGAAAAGAAAGGAACTGAGAAAATATATGAAGAGATTATAGTTGAAAAATATGGTAATATGGAAAAGGAAATAGTCAGTCAAGTACAGGAAGTGCAAAGAGTCCCATACAGGATAAATCCAGGGAGAAACACACTGAGACACATATTAAACAAACTATCAAAAATTAAAGGCAAAGAAAAAATATTAAAAGCAGCAAGGGAAAAACAACAAATAATATACAAGGGAATCCTCATAAGGATAACAGCTAATCTTTCAGCAGAAACTAGGCAAGCCAGAAGGGAGTGGCAGAATATATTTAAAGTGATGAAAGTTAAAAATCTACAACTAAGGTTACTCAAACCAACAAGGATCTCATTCAGATTCGACAGAGAAATTAAAACCTTTACAGACAAGTAACAGGTAAGGGAATTCAGGACCACCAAGCCAGTTTTACAACACATGCTAAAGGAACTTCTCTAGGCAGGAAACACAAGAGAAGGAAAAGACCTACAATAACAAACCCAAAACAATTAAGAAAATGGTAATAGGAGCATACATAATGATAAATACCTTAAATGTAAGTGGATTAATGCTCCAACTGAAAGACATAGACAGGCTGGATGGATACAAAAACAAGACCCATATATATGCTGTCTACCAGAGAGCCACTTCAGACCTAAGGACACATACAGACTGAAAGTGAGGGGATGAAAAATGATATTCCAATCAAAAGGAAATCAGAAGAAAGCTGGAGTAGCAATTCTCATATCAGTCAAAAAAGACTTTAAAATAAAACTATTACAAGAGGCAAAGAAGGACACTACATAATGATCAAGGGATAAATCCAAGAAGAAGGTATAACAATTGTAAATATTTATGCATCCAACATAGTAGTACCTCAATACATAAGGCAAATGCTAACAGCCATAAAAGAGGAAATCAACAGTAACAGAATAGTAGGGGACTTTAACATCCCACATTCACCAATGGATACTTCATCCAAAATGAAAATAAATAAGGAAACACAAGCTTTAAATGATACATTAAACAACATGGTCTTCATTGATATTTATAGGACATTCCATCCAAAAACAACAGAATACACTTTCTTCTCAAGTGCTCATGGAACATTCTCCAGGATAGATCATATATTTGGTCACAAATCAAGCTTTGGTAAATTTAAGAAAATTGAAATTGTATCAAGTATCTTTTCTGACTACAATGCTATGAGACTCGATATCAATCACAGGAAAAAAACTGTAAAGAATAAAAACACACAGACTCAAACAATACACCTGAAATAACCAAGAGACCACTGAAGAAATCAAAGAGGAAATCAAAAAATACCGAAAAACAAATGACAATGAAAACACAATGACCCAAAACGTTTGGGATGCAGCAAAAGCAGTTCTAGGAGGGAAGTAAATAGCAATACAATCTTACTTCAAGAAACAAGAAACATTTCGATAAGCAACCTAACCTTACACCTAAAGCAATTAGAGAAAAAAGAACCAAAAAAAAAAACCCAAACTTAGAAGAAGGAAAGAAATCATAAAGATCAGATCAGAAATTAATGAAAAACAAATGAAGGAAACGATAGCAAAGATCAATATAACTAAAAGCTTGTTCTTTGAGATGATACACAAAATTGATAAACCATTAGCCATACTTATCAAGAAAAAATGGGAGAAGACTCAAGTCAATAGAATTAGAAATGAAAAAGGAGAAGTAACAACTGACAATGCAGAAATACAAAGGATCATGAGAGATTACTACAAGCAACTACATGCCAGTAAAATGGACAACCTGGAAGAAGTGGACAAATTCTTAGAAAACCACAACATTCTGAGACTGAACAAGGAAGAAACAGAAAATATAAACAGACCAATCACAAGCACTGAAATTGAGACTGAGATTAAAAATCTTCCAACAAAAAAAAAACCCAGGACAAGATGGCTTCACAAGTGAGTTCTATCAAACATTTAGAGAAGAACTAACACCTATCCTTCTCAAATTCTTCCAAAATATAGCAGAGGGAGGAACACTCCCAAACTCATTCTACAAGACCAGCATCACCCTGATACCCATACCACATATGTCACAAAGAAAGGAAACTACAGGCCAATATCACCGATGAACCTAGATGCAAAAATCCTCAACAAAATACCAGTAATCAGAATCCAAAGGCACATTAAAAGGATTATACAACATGATCAAGTAGGGTTTATCCCAGGAATCCAAGGATTTTTCAATATATGCAAATCTATCAATGTGATACACCATATTAACAAATTGAAGGAGAAAATCCATATGACCATCTCAATAGATGCAGAAAAACATTTGACAAAATTCATCACATATTTATGATAAAAACCTCCAGAAAGTAGGCATGGAGGGAACTTACCTCAACATAATGAAGGCTATATATGACAAACTCACAGCCCACATCACTCTCAGTGGTGAAAAACTGAAACTGTTTCCTCTAAGATTAGGAACAAGACAGATTGTCCACTCTCACCACTATTAGTCAACATAGTTTTGGAAGTTTTAGCCACAGCAATCAAAGAAGAAAAAGAAATAAATGGAATCCAGATCAGAAGAGAAGAAGTAAATCTCTCACTGTTTGCAGATGACATGATACTATACATAGAGAATCCTAGACATGCTACCAGAAAACTACTAGAGCTAATCAATGAATTTGGTAAAGTTGCAGGATACAAAATTAATGCACAGAAATCTTTTGCATTCCTATACACGAATGATGAAAAATCTGAAAGAGAAATTAAGGAAACACTCCCATTTACCACTGCTACAAAAAGAAACAATTACCTAGGAATAAACCTACCTAAGGCGACAAAAGACCTGCATGCAGAAAACTATAAGACACTGATGAAAGAAATTAAAGATGATACCAACAGATGGAGAGATACACCATGTTCTTGGATTAGAAAAATCAACATTTTGAAAATGACTATACCATCCAAAGCAATCTACAGATTCAATGCAATCCCCATCAAACTACCAATGGCATTTTTCACAGAACTAGAACCAAAAATTTCACAATTTGTATGGAAGAACAAAAGACCCCAAATAGCCAAAGCAATCTTGAAAAAGAAAAATGGAGCTGGAGGAATTAGGCTCCCTGAGTTCAGACTATACTACAAAGCTATAGTAATCAAAACAGTATGGTACTGGCAGAAAAACAGAAATATAGATCAATGCAACAGGAGAGAAAACCCAGAGATAAACCCATACACATATGGTTACCTTATGTTTGATAAAGGAGGGAAAAATATACAATGGAGAAAAGACCACCTGTTCAATAAGGGCTGCTGGGAAAACAGGACAGCTTCATGTAAAAGAATGAAATTAGAACACTCCCTAATGCCATACACTAAAATAAGCTCAAAATGGATTAAAGACCTAAATGTAAAGTCAGACACTATAATACTCTTAGAAGAAAACATAGGCACAACACTCTATGGCATAAAGCACAGCATGATCCTTTTTGGCCCACCTCCTAGAGAAATGGAAATAAAAACAAAAATAAACAAATGGGACCTAATGAAACTTAAAACTTTTGCACAGCAAAGGAAACCATAAAGAAGACAAAAAGAGAACCCTCAGAATGGGAGAATATATTTGGAAATGAAGCAACTGAAAAAGGATTAATCTCCAAAATTTACAAGCAGCTCATGCAGCTGAATATGAAAAAAAACAAACAATCTAATCCACAAATGGGCAGAAGACCTAAATAGACATTTCTACAAAGAAGATATACAGACTGCCAACAAACACATGAAAGGATGGTCAGCATCACTAATCTTTAGAGAAATGTAAATCAAAACTACAATGAGGTATCATCTCACACTGGTCAGAATGGCCATCATCAAAAAATCTACCAAACAATAAATGCTGGAGTGGGTGTGGAGAAAAGGAAACCCTCTTGCCCTGTTGGTGGGAAGGTAAATTGATACAGCCACTATGGAGAACAGTATGGAAGTTCCCTAAAAAACTAAAAATAGAACTATAATATGACCCAGCAATCCCACTACTGGGCATATACCCTGAGAAATCTACATTTCAAAAAGAGTCATGTTCCACAATGTTCATTGCAGTTCTATTTACAATAGCCAGGACATGGGAGCAACCTAAGTGTCCATCGACAGATGAATGGTTAAAGAAGATGTGGCACATATATATAATAGAATATTACTGAACCATAAAAAGAAACAAAATTGAGTTATTTGTAGTGAGGTGGATGGACCTAGAATCTCTCATACAGAGTGAAGTAAGTCAGAAAGAGAAACACAAATACCATATGCTAACACATGTATATGGAATCTCAAACAAAAATTGTTCTGAAGAACCTAGGGGCAGGACAGGAAAAAAGACACAGATGTAGAGAATGGACTTGAGGACACGGAGAGTGGGAAGGGTACGCTGGGATGACGTGAGAGAGTGATATGGACATATATACACTGTCAAATGTAAAATGGATAGCTAGTGGGCAGCAGCCACATAGTACAGGGAAATCAGCTTGGTACGTTGTGACCACCTAGAGGGGTGGGATAGGGAGGATAGGAGGGAGATGCAAGAGGGAGGAGATATGGGAATATATGTATTTGTTTAGCCGGTTCTTTTTCTTATAAAGCAGAAACTAACACACCATTTTAAAGCAATTATACTCCAATAAAGATGTTAAAATAATTTATACACAATTGGTAATAGCAACATTATTCATAATAGCCAAAAAGTAGGGAAGAAAACAAATATCCATCAAGTGATAACTGGGTAAATAATTTGTGGTTATCAATACTATGAGATATTATTCAATAAAACACTATGGAACTGTACATTTTAAAATGCTTAAGATGGTGTATTTTATGTCATGTTTTTATACTATAATATTAAAAAGCCAGGAATTGAGGTACTGATATACATACTCCAGAGGGATAAACCTTGAAACTACTATTCTAAGTGAAAGAAGACAGTTAGACCCCAAATAAATAATTTCATTTATATTAAATATTCAGATTAGGCAAATCAATAGGGACAGAAGGTAGATTAATGGTTGTTTATAACAAGGGGCATGGAGTAGAACAATTGGGGGTGACTGCTAATGGGTATATGTTTTTTTTCTGGGGTGACAAAAATGTTCTAAAGTTAGATTGTGATGATGGTTGCACAACTCTGTGAAGATATAAAACCCATTAAATTGTATATTTTATGTGGATACATTTTATGGTATGTAAATTATATCCCAATGGAGCTGCTAAAATTTATCTATCATCTATCTATTTATTTTTCTTTCAGACTTTGATACTCACTTCTGAAGAATAGAGTATGGAAAGGGAAAAAGAACAAATTTACAGTGGAGAAACCTGGCATAATATCACCTTAAGCACGTGGTCAAAGAAAATATTACCATTGATGTCATAAGGATATTATATACTCCCAATATAATGAGACAAGAAAGCCATTTCACCCTTCTTTTATTCTCCCTCAAATCCATAACCCCTCTGTTATTCTCCCTCAAATCCATAATCCATAATCTAATCATGAGACAGACATCAGACAGATCCAAATTGAGGGACATTCTAGAAGACCATTACTCTTCAATATTGTCAAGTTCATAGGAAATTGTCATAGGTCGCAAAAAACATGACAATTAAATGCAATGTGTTATCCTGGATTAGATCCTGGAAACCAAGAAAGAACATTTTTGGAAACACTGGTTTAATCTGAATAAAGTCTATAGATTAGTTCCGTTTTAGCAGTGTTGATTTCTTAGTTTTGATAAATGTACCATAGTTATATAAGTTATTAACAATAGGGTAACCTGTGTGACAGCTCTAAGGGAATTCTCTGCATTATCTTTACAGATGTTCTTTAAATAAATGATTCCAGAATAAGAAAAAAAATTCACGACAAAATATTAGATATATACTATATGTAACTATTACACCTCTAATTTACAAATCATTTAATTAAACAAAAACAAATACAAAATGATTATTTCAGTGGCAAAATTATAGATAGTAGAATATGACTTTTGATATTAAAATAAAATGTATATATGATAAAAATGTTTTCTTATGTGCTCCCCCTCCCATGATGCAACATATTCATGTTAAATCAGGGTATCATCAAAGTGCAGAATCTAAATAAAGACATTATCACTGTGTCAGATTTGGGGGTGATGAATTTTAGCAATATATTGCATATAATTTTATGAATAAAATAAATTGTACAATATACAACACTGAAATATATAATTTATGTAAATTAAGGGGAAAGTCTATATAACTGAAAGAACATAGGACTTCCTGAGCATGTGTTATTGACTCCTCTGAGTTTTGGGCCTTCATAAACTAACTATATGATCTTGAAGAACTACTTTTCTATTTATGTACTCTCATTCCTACTTCAATGCAAAACTGTTCATATGCATCATGATCATTAAAATCAATATTTGCATCACATGTGAAAATAATAAGACATATTTCCAGAGAAAACCATAATTCAAAAATATACATGCACCCCAATGTTCACTGCAGCACTATTTACAATAGCCAAGACATGGAAGCAACCTAAATGTCCATCGACAGAGGAGTGGATAAAGAAGATGTGATACATATATACAATGGAATATTACTCAACCATAAAAAAGAACAAAATAATGCCATTTGCAGCAACTTGGATGGACCTAGAGATTGTCATACTGAGTGAAGTAAGTCAGACAGAGAAAAATATATGATATTACTTATGTATGGAACCAAAAAAAAAAAGGTACCAATGAACTTATTTACAAAACAGAAATAGAGTCATAGATGTAGAAAACAAACTTATGGTTACCAGGGGGGAAGGGGGGAGGGATAAATTAGGAGAGTGTGATTGACATACACACGCTACTATATTAAAAAAGATAACTAATAAGGACATACTGTATAGCACAGGAAAATCTACTCAATACTCTTTAATGGCCTATATGGGAAAAGAAGCTAGAAAAGAGTGGATATACATATATGTATAATTGATTCACTTTGCTGTACACCTGAAACTAATGCAACATTGTAAATCAAATAAACTTCAATAAAAATTCTAAAAAACGATAAAGTCAAAAAAAATAAATAAGTGCCTTTGTAAATATATTGCAACTCTCTTAGTACAACTTATATATGGTGAAGAATAAAAGATTAGAAATAATTCAACAGCATATGTGTTTCTCTCTAAGCTATTACTAATCATTTGTGATTTAAAAATTTTAAAAATATTTAAAAATCAGTATTTGCATCACATGTGAAAAGAATGAGACAAATTTTTCCCATGCAAGGTGCAGTCTATTGGTCAAGTGACAACAAAGCCACATGCTTCACTGAAGGAACTGTGTCTTTGGGGAATAGTTTAAACTCCAAAGCATTGAGAAAATGCCGTTTTCCCAGCAATTCTTCACTACTTCTGACAACAGTCTGTGTAAAAGGCGATAAATTGTTTAGCTGCAAGGAATGTCAAACAAGCCATGCGCCACAACTGTAACAATTTTCTCTTTCTTTATAAAATTATGGTAATCCATGTGTCTCTGTTGATTTATAAATTCATTTTGTCACTTAAAAAAAATAGAATCTGGATTATCATAATGTCATACATAAAGCCTACAAGAGGCAGAGAATTTAGTTTGAGTTTAGATGTGTGTCATATGACTTCAGGGAATTTAATAAATACCCTAATTATCATTGAAGGGTAAAAAAAGACAATTAATTTACATGTTCCACATCTTTCCTCAAAACACCTCATATGTTAAGAAGTATCAAAGGATGAGATAAGAAAAAAAATACTGTTTAATGTTTAGTGTCAGATTATTAATTCAGACACAATATAGCATTCCCATGGATGTTAAAATACAAATGTTACTGCCTAATTCTTAAAAAGATATTCCTATTTATAACTAACAATCAAGTTGAGACTATTTATAAGGAGTCTACACACAAGTTTGAAGACTAAGAAAAACAAGTAAAAGAAGAATGTCCCTACAATTTTAATAAAATATATGTGGGTACGAAAGAGTTACTACAACCTTAGATTTATACGCATACATCTATTAATTTCTATCAAGATTTGTTTAGATTTTAAAATATGCAAATTAACCTTGCTACCTCCTTATCACCTTTAGAGTTAGACACTAATTAACAGAGAAGTTAGCTTAGTTAAAGGTAAAGGTTAATTGTATTTAAGTATAAGAATAGAGGGTTCAAAACATATTCAACAGTTATAAGCTTCTTTGATAAACTCATTAAGAAGTATCTCTCTTGCTTTTTAACTTGACATATATGCCTGAAAATACTGACAATGATAAAAGAATATAATTACACATGAAGCTTTATTTTTTAAATTCATAGAAAAAATATTTCATGGATTGATGAAAACAAGCAGCTCCCCTTTTTTTTTTTTTTTTTTTTTGCGGTACGTGGGCCTCTCACTGTTGTGGCCTCTCCCACTGCGGAGCATGGGCTCCGGACGCGCAGGCTCAGCGGCCATGGCTCACGGGCCTAGCCACTCCGTGGCATGTGGGATCTTCCCGGACCGAGGCACGAACCCGTGTCCCCTGCATCGGCAGGCGGACTCTCAACCACTGTGCCACCAGGGAAGCCCAGCACCTCTTTTATTAATTTATATTTGGAATAAAAATAAAATAAAATGAGTTTTGCCTAAAGGCTAAGCAGGAAAACAGTATAATTTGCATCCAGATAAATAATAAAAATGGGAAAATAACAAAGCTGTTATTATATTAGCATAATACTGAACATCTTCAATGTCCAAAGGACAGGGCTAAGTTCTTTGTATGCATTAATTCATTAAATCCTCACCACACACTATGAAGTAGTTGTATAATGGTATTTATATTTTACAAATGAGGAAACTGTGCCTTTAAGAGGCTAAATGAGTCTTTGCTAAGAAGAAAGATATGTTTATAATTTGAAATGCTGATGCAAGGAAATATCTTTATACCAAGTCAGGTTGAAAATTGTGGAATGGGTCATTTAAAATCAACCAGGATTTAATATCCTAAAAACCTGAATGAACCTGGAATGTCAGAAACAACCCCAATTTCCAAAATAGTTCTCAGTTTTCTTGGATATATCTCAAAGGTCAAAGTTATTGAAACTACTTTGTTAAAAATATGTTTAGACATCTTTTAAACATGGTTACAGCATTAAAAGTTGCTTTTCAAACAGTAAAGTGTGGTGTGGCAGGCAGAATAAATTCTCCTATCCCCAAGATGTCCAAATCCTAATCCTTGGAATCTTTATTATGTTATATAATACATGGCAAGGGAGAAGTAAGGTTATAGGTGGAATTAAGTTTGTTAATCAGATGATCTTAAAGGAATTATCCTGGATTATCCCAGTGGAGCCAACGTTGTCACAAGGGTCCTTAAATGGAGGAAAGGGAGGAAGAAGAGTCAAAACCAGAGCGATGACATTGTGAGAAAAACTGAACCAGGCTTTGCTGGTTTTGAAAATGGTAAGAAGTCATGAGCCAAGGAATGCTGGTAGCCTTTAGAAACTGCAAAAAGGCAAGAAAATGGATTCTCCTTTAGAGGCTCCAGAATGCTACACAGTCCCATCAATGCCTTGATTTTATCCAAGTGCATTTTGGACTTCTGCTCTCTGGCAATGTAAAATAATAAACTTATTCTGCTTTAAGACACTAAGATTGTGGTAATTTGTTACAGCATCAATAAGAAACTAATACAAACAGAATGTTGCTATAACCTGCTTGATTATTGTTCTAGTAATCTTAGGTGCTATTCAAAATGTTGGTCACAAATATTCACTAGAAACTTGTTAATAAATTGACTTTGAAAACAGAGGAGGTATGCAACTCTCAGAAAGATTGATAAAATTTGCATCCATCTATCTATATCTGTATCTATATCTATATATCTGTATCATCTATATCTATATATCCAACTATATATGCAAATCTAATAGCCAAATTAATATTCAGGAGTTAATTTGCAGTTATTAAGGCATAATTCTAAAAGCATTTCTACCAGTTTTCTATCTGCTTGCTTACTTAAAGCAAACACTAATAAGTTTGACATTCTCTTTTCTTTCAAATACCTGAAGGAAAAATGTTATTTGGTATGAATCACCTGGATTATTTATGTGACTATAAAATTTAAGTTAAAAAAGAAACTTAAAGATTGAATTAGAAAATGTAACCTAATTTCTTGTTACCACCTGAATGGATATCATTCTTGGAAACTTTAGTCGTATAAAAATTATGAACCAGTTAGATGGCTAAATTCTTAATAAACCAGTCAAATTGAATCAATTTAAAAATACTTAAAATATGTCTTTCCTAATTGTATCTCAAGATTTTTATTATTCTAAAATCTAAATTTAATTATAGTGATAACAATAAATTGTTTCATGTGGAAAATTTCTAAAAGTATCTCAAACTATATTAAAGGCCTATAATTTCCATAATCCTTAAAGCTTGTTTGATTATCAGTAGAAGCCTGATACAGTAGAAGATCTGTATTTACAAAGAAAAGTAGCCTTATAAAATTTTCCCTGGTGGACAGGAGACTTTTCTTATGTTACTGAAACAGCAGAGATAAAGAATGAGATTAGCTTTCCAAATGTAACAAAATTCCCTACATGTATTAGGTATTCTATATGTCTAAAATGTGCAAATTAAATTTTATAAGAAAAATTAGGGATTTCTTTCCAGATATTAAAGTATTGTTAGTTTAAGTAAAAATTAAGGATAAATTTCTAGTAATAAAAAATCAATATAAGGTTTACTTTGTAACAATCTATTTTTGTTCTAGTTCTCTTGATTCTGCTTGTTTTATACATAATTTTAAGACCAAGATATACTGTATAAGAATGACATCAAGATTTCTCATAATCCTTACCCTATCATTATTTTATTTTATTTGTGAGGAATTTATCATAATGAGATGTATGAATCTATCCTTGAATTGACCATTTATTTAGAAAAAAAATGTCATTTTCAATGATCATGACAGATCAGCTATGAATATGAGAAAAAAAAAACCTTTCAATAAACTGACTTCAATCTATAAAATTGACTTTAAATGTGAATATTTTTTTCTTAAATATAAGTAACGTCAAAATTATTTAAAATTTATTTTTTGTGTGTAAATAACCTCAAAATATATACAATTCCAAGGAATATTAGGAAAAAAAGCAGCTGTTATTGATTTAACTTCACCATTTCTGTTAATGATACTTAACCTATATTCTGTTTTACCTTCTGAAAAAAATTTATATATCCTATAACCTCAGTAAGTGTATTTTTACACCAACTTTCTCTCTGATGTTATTTTTACACACATTTTCACCTTTTTGTGTGTGTGTGTGGTACACAGGCCTCTCACTATTGTGGCCTCTCCCGTTGTGGAGCACAGGCTCCGGACGCACAGGTTCAGCGGCCATGGCTCACGGGCCCAGCCGCTCCGCAGCATGTGGAATCTTCCCAGACTGGGGCACGAACCCGTGTCCCCTGCATTGGCAGGCAGACTCTCAACCACTACGCTACCAAGGAAGCCCCACATTCTCACATTTTGATAACTCTGTGCTTTTTATTCTATGGTGTTGTAAGGAATCCATATTACTTTGTACCATAAAACATGAATATTTCTTGAACCATAGTTCTCAGCTCATTATGAAAAAATTTTCGCTAATATACTGTACTGTTGTAACATATTCAACTTACAAATAACAAAAATAAATTCAGTAAATAATTATTTATTAATAATTAAATACTCTATACGATGGCATTAATCCATGATTGAGTAATCAATATTAATTCATTATGAGCCAGACACTAACCTAGGCATTAGATATATATCAGTGAACATGATCATAAGAGTACTTTTAGCTAGTAAAATAATAGAATTTATTAGCATAACATAAACATAGTCCAGTTGTTTTATTTCCCCATTTCACAATTTAAAACAGTTCACAGAGTATTGAGCACCCAACATACTGACAGATATTTTGTTTAAAGCTAAATTTTATATTGTCACTATACTTCATAATATATAAGATTTTTAAGTGCGGAGATTTATAATTAAATTTTGATGGTTGAAACAGTGGGAATTGAAGGTATACAGAATTAGGTTCAAAATCTTGCTTCGACTATCTGTGAAATGGTCAATATATAGTATTTTGACCTTTGTTTCTTCATCTGTAAACTGAAGATAACATTTACCATGTGAGGATTAAAAGAGATAAAGAATTCAGAATTATGCCCTCCATTAAAGGTTGTTATTATTTTAACTTCTTATTTCTAATTGTATAGCTTAACTAGTAGGAAAATAGACTGTATTGCATTTTTAATACTATAATCAGATGAAATGTATTCAATAAATGTAATCACACCTAAAACTGATTCCAGGACTGGTGCCAGCTAACATTGTAGAATAAGAAATTCTCAAAATCCTGTCTTCCATGAAAACAATGAAAACACTGGCCAAAATATCAGAACTAAGTTTTTTCAGGACTCTTAAAGCTAACCAAAGGTTTTAAGCAATCCAGAGAAGGTTTATTCAAGAAAAACAACTTTACCTCTAAAAGAACAGCAAGATTTGTCATGCTTTAGCTTACACTAGACTCATTGTCAACCCTTCAGCTCAGTAGTAGCTTTGAAAAATAACAACCCATATTCCTGGGGCAGCTTGGTAACCCCTGAAGAGAGTAGAACTTAATTGAAGCTATTTGAAAAGCCTCATTCCCAAAGGGTTGTCATTATATTACCTGTTTTGTGGTCCCCTGTAAGACCTACTTTTAAGCTGATACAGAGCTCACCCAGTGCTAAAAACCTTCTCCCAGAGAGCTGATGTTGAAAACAATTACAGGCAAGTGTTTTGACATTTCAGCTTCCTGAAGTGATGGATAACAGGGAGTACATAATAGACGTACCAAAAAGCTTAAAAGAAAAGGTGGGGAATGAATTTCAACAGGGCCTTTGATAAGCCACAATATATTCTTGGATAACTACAAACACATAAGAGTAGGCCTGATTACATTCTCAGGAAGGACCTGAGAAAGCCCTCAACTTTTGCCTTTGGCTGATATTGAGGCTCTATATGAGCAGAAGTAAAGGCTAAGGGTAGAGGTGTAAAGAGCCTGGTTGAGTGTTGAAGGCATGGCTCAATAGACACAAAAATCTTCTCAGCAAAGATTAGGAGATTTATAGTTCCAGGCATTTAAAGAAAGTGCTGCCCAATCATTAGCTTACCAGTTAGCTATTCAGGTAAATACTTCAGTGAACATGCATAACAAAGAATACACAGTTTAGAGAATTAGTTAAGAAAAGTAATTAAATAAACAAATACAAGTGTCAGCAACAACAAAAAAATATCCTGGGGATGGGGGAGAATCTGATTTCTAGAGTTGTCACATTGTACTATTTTAAACTGCCAGTTTTCAAAAAAATATAAAACATAAATTATGACTTATTCATAGGAATAAAAGCTATAAATAGAAGCTGTCCCTGAGAAAGTGCAGACATTGGACTTATTAGATACAGACTTTAAGTATATATTTTAAATATGTTCAAAGAATGAAAGGAAATTATGTCTAAATAATTTTTTTAAAGCATGGGAATAATGTCTCACTTAATAAAGGATATCAATAAAGAGGTAGAAAATGTAAAAAGAAACAAGTAGATAATCTGGTATTGAAAAGTATGATAACTGAAATGAAAAATTCACTGAAGACTATCATCAGCAGATTGGCACATGCAGAAGAACCAACAAAGTTAAAGATAGATCAAAAAAATTGTCTATAGGTGGAAAAGAACTAAAAAAGAATGAAGAAAAATGAAGAGACCTGTGAAACACCATCAGATGGACCAATATATTCATAATGGGAATCCGAGAAGCAGAGAATAAAAAAGAAATAATCTCTGAAGAAATAATCACCAAAACCAGGCCCAAATTTGGTAAAATACATTAATATACACATCTGAGAAGCTGAATGAACTCCAATAAACACCTAGGCACAACATAATCAAACACTTGAAAGACAAAGACCAAGAGACAATCTTGAAAGTAGCAAGATAGATATGACTCATCCTGTACAAAGAATCTTTAATAAGATTGACAGTGGACTTCTCATCAGAAACTGTAAAGGCCAGAAGTGTTCAAACTGTTGAAAGAAAAGTACTTCAACCAAGAATTCTTTACCTTGTAAAACTATCTTTCAACAATGAAAAACAAATTAAGACATTCCCAGATTTATTTTTAAAAGAGAGATTCCATTACTAGAAAACCTGCCTTACAGGAAATAATAAAGGAAGGCCTTCAGACTGAAAGAAAAGGACACTGGATAGTATCTCAAATGCTGGTGAAATAAATGCATAGGTAAATATAAAAGATAATATAATTTATTTTCTATTTGTAACTTTTTATCTCATTTGATTTAAAAGAGAACTGTATAAAACAATAACTATAAATCTTTTGATTGACATACAATATAGAAAGACATAATTCATATGACAATAACAGCATGATGGAGGGGAGAGAGAATGGAACTATAGAGGAGCAGTTTTTATATATTATTAAAATTAGGTTAGTGTTCATCATAACTAGATTGTTATAAACTGCATTGTTCATTATAATCCCCAAGGTAACCACTAAGAAAATAACTCAAAAATATAATAAAAGTAATGAAATTTGTTAAATAGTCATTTAACAAAAAAAGAGGAAAACAATGGAGGAACAAAGGAACAAAAAATGCAAAAGACATATTGAAAACAAATAGTAAAATTAAAAATTCAAGTCCTAACTTGGTAATTACCTTAAATGTAAACAGATTAAACACTTGAATCAAAAGGAAGGGAGTGGCATGATATACTTGGAGTGATGAAAGGGAAGAACCTACCACCAATATTACTCTACCCGGCAAGGATCTCATTCAGATTTGATGGAGAAGCAAAAGCTAAGAGAAGCAAAAGCTAAGAGGAGTTAGCACCACCAAATCAGCTCTATAACAAATGCAAAAGGAACTTCTCTAAGTGAGAAACACAAGAGAAGAAAAGGACCTACAAAAACAAACCCAAAATAATTAAGAAAATGGTCATAGGAACATACATATCAATAATTACCTTAAACATGAATGGATTAAATGTTCCAACCAAAAGACACAAGCTTGCTGAATGGATACAAAAACAAGACCCATATATATGCTGTCTACAAGAGACCCACTTCAGACCTAGAGACACATACAGACTGAAAGTGAGGGGATGGAAAAAGATATTCCATGCAAATGGAAATCAAAAAAAGCTGGAGTAGCAATACTCATATCAGATAAAATAGACTTTAAAATAAAGAATGTTACAAGGGACAAAGAAGGACACTACATAATGATAAAGGGATCAATCCAAGAAGAAGATATAACAATTATAAATATATATGCACCCAACATAGGAGCACCACAATACATAAGGTAACTGTTAACAACTCTAAGAGAGGAAATTGACAGTAACACAATAATAGTGGGGGCCTTTAACACCTAACTTACACCCATGGACAGATCATCCAAAATGAAAATAAATAAGGAAACACAAGCTTTAAATGACACAATAGACCAGATAGATTTAATTGATATTTATAGGACATTCCATCCAAACATAGCAGATTACACTTTCTTCTCAAGTGTGCATGGGACATTTTGGGTCACAAATCAAGCCTCAGTAAAATTAAGAAAATTGAAATCATATCAAGCATCTTTTCTGACCACAACACTATGAGATTAGAAATGAATTACAGGGGAAAAAACGTAAAAAACACAAACACATGGAGGCTAAACACTATGTTACTAAATAACCAAGAGTTCACTGAAGAAATCAAAGAGGAAATCAAAAAATACCTAGAGACAAATGACAATGAAAACAGGATGATCCAAAACCTATGGTATGCAGCAAAAGCAGTTCTAAGAGGAAAGTTTATAGCTATACAAGCCTACCTCAAGAAACAAGAAAAATCTCAAATAAACAATCTAACGTTACACCTAAAGGAACTAGAGAAAGAAGAACAAACAAAACCCAAAGTTAGCAGAAGGAGAGAAATCATAAAGATCAGAACAGAAATAAATGAAATAGAAACAAAGAAAACAATAACAAAGATCAATAAAACTCAAAGCTGGTTCTTTGACAATATAAACAAAATTGTTAAACCATTAGCCAGACTCATCAAGAAAAAGAGGGAGAGGACTCAAATCAATAAACTTAGAAATGAGAAAGGAGAAGTTACAACAGACATTGCAGAAATACAAAGAATCTTAAGAGACTACTACAAGCAACCTATGTCAAAAAAATGGACAACCTGGAAGAAGTGGACAAATTTTTACAAATGTATACCCTTCCATGACTGAACCAGGAAGACATAGAAAATATGAACAGAGCAATCACAAGTAATGAAATTGAAACTGTGATTAAAAATCTTCCAACAAACAAAAGTCCAGGACCAGATGGCTTCACAGGTGGATTCTATCAAACATTTAGAGAAGAGCTAACACCCATCCTTCTCAAACTCTTCCAAAAAAATTGCAGAGGAAGGAACACTCCCAAACTCATTCTATGAGGCCACCATCACCCTGATACCAAAACCAGACAAAGATATTACAAAAAAAGAAAATTACAGACCAATATCACTGATGAATATAGATGTAAAAATCCTCAGCAAAATACTAGCAAACAGAATCCAACAACACATTAAAAAGATCATAAACCATGACCAACTGGGATTTATCCAAGGGATGCAAGGATTCTTCAATATACGCAAATCAATCAATGTGATACACCATATTAAGAAATTGAAGGATAAAAACCATATGATCATCTCAATAGATGCAGAAAAAACTTCTGACAAAATTCAACACCCATTTCTGATGAAAACTCTCCAGAAAGTGGGCATAGAGGGAACCTACCTCAGCATAATAAAGGCCATATACAACAAACCCACAGCAAATTTCATTCTCAATGGTGAAAAATTGAAAGCATTTCCTCTAAGATCAGGAACAAGACAAGGATGTCCACTCTTATCACTATTATTCAACATAGTTTTGGAAGTCCTAGCCACAGCAATCAGAGAAGAAAAAGAAATAAAAGGAATTCAAATTGGAAAGGAAAAAGTAAATCTCTCACTGTTTGCAGATGACATGATACTATACATAGAGAATCCTAAAGATGCCACCAGAAAACTACTGGAGCTAATCAATGAATTTGGTAATTTCACAGGATACAAATTAATGCACAGAAATCTGTTGCATTCCTATACACTAACGATGAAAAATCTGAAAGAGAAATTAAGGAAACACTCCCATTTACTATTGTAACAAAAAGAGTAAAATACCTAGGAATAAACCTACCAGGAGAGACAAAAGACCTGTATGCAGAAAACTATAAGACACTGATGAAAGCAATTAAAGATGATATCTGTTGATGGAGAGATATACCATGTTCTTGGATTGGAAGAATCAATATTGTGAAAATGACTATACTACCTAAAACAACCTACAGATTCAGTGCAATCCCTACCAAATTACCATGGCATTTTTTTATGCAACTAGAATAAAAACTCTTAAAATTTGTATGGAGACAAAAAAGACCCTGAGTAGCCAAAGCAGATTTTAGAGACAAAAACAGAGCTGGAGGAATCAGACTCCCTGACTTCAGACTATACTACAAAGCTACAGTAATCAAGACAGTATGGTACTGGCACAAAAACAGAAATATAGATGGAAGCAAGGATATGCAATGGAGAAAAGACAGTCTCTTCAATAAGTGGTGCTGAGAAAACTGGACAGCTACATGTAAAAGAATGAAATTAGAACACTCCCTAACACCATACACAAAAATAAACTCAAAATGGATTTTAGACTTAAACGTAAGATTGGACACTCTAAAACTCTTAGAGGAAAACATAGGAAGAACACTCTTTGACATAAATCACAGAAGATCTTTTTTGATCCACCTCCTAGAGAAATGGAAATAAAAAACAAAAATAAACAAATGGGACCTAATGAAACTTCAAAGCTTTTGCACAGCAAAGGAAACCATAAACAAGACCAAAAGACAACTCTCAGAATGGGAGAAAATATTTGCAAACGAAGCAACTGACAAAGGATTAATCTCCAAAACTTACAAGCAGCTCATGCAGCTCAATAACAAAAAAAAAACAAACAACCCAATCCAAAAATGGGCAGAAGACCTAAATAGACATTTCTCCAAAGAAGATATACAGACTGCCAACAAACACATGAAAGAATGCTCAACATCATTAATCATTAGAGAAATGCAAATCAAAACTACAATGAGATATCATCTCACACCAGTCAGAATGGCCATCACCAAAAAATCTAGAAACAATAAATGCTGGAGTGGGTGTGGAGTAAAGGGAACACTCTTGCACTGCTGGTGAGAATGTGAATTGGTTTAGCCACTATAGAGAACAGTATGGAGGTTCCTTAAAAAACTACAAATAGAACTACCATATGACCCAGCAATCCCACTACTGGGCATATACCCTGGGGAAACCAAAAATCAAAAAGAGTCATGTACCAAAATGTTCATTGCAACTCTATTTACAATAGCCTGGAGATGGAAACAACCTAAATGCCCATCATCGGATGAATGAATAAAGAAGATGTGGCACATATATACAATGGAATGTTACTCAGCCATAAAAAGAAACGAAATTGAGCTATTTGTAATGAGGTGGATAGACCTAGAGTCTGTCATACAGAGTGAAGTAAGTCAGAAAGAAAAAGACAAATACCGTATGCTAACACATATATATGGAATTTAAGGGAAAAAAATGTCATGAAGAACCTATGGGTAAGACAGGAATAAAGACACAGACCTACTGGAGAACGGACTTGAGGATACGGGGAGGGGGAAGGGTGAGTTGTGACAGGGCGAGAGTGAGGCATGGACATAAATACACTAACAAACGTAAGGTAGATAGCTAATGGGAAGCAGCCGCATGGCACAGGGATATCGGCTCGGTGCTTTGTGACTGCCTGGAAGGGTGAGATAGGGAGGGTGGGAGGGAGGGAGACACAAGAGGGAAGAGATATGGGAACATATGTATATGTATAACTGATTCACTTTGTTATAAAGCAGAAACTAACACACCATTGTAAAGCAATTATACCCCAATAAAGATGTAAAAAAAAAAAAGACACATGTACCCCAATGTTCGTTGCAGCACTATTTACAATAGCCAGGTCATGGAAGCAACCTAAATGCCCATTGACAGAAGAATGGATAAAGAAGTTGTGGTACATACATACAATGGAATATTACTCAGTCATAAAAAGGAATGAAACTGGGTCATTTGTTGAGACCTGGTTGGATCTAGAGACTGTCATACAGAGTGAAGTAAGTCAGAAAGAGAAAAACAAATATCGTATATTAACGCATGTATATGGAACCTAGAAAAATGGTACAGATGAACTGGTTTGCAGGGCAGAAGTTGAGACACAGATGTAGAGAACAAACATATGGACATCAAGGGGGGAAAACTGTGGTGGGGTGAGGCTGGTGGTGTGCTGAATTGGTCGATTGGGATTGACATGTATACACTGATGTGTATAGAATTGATAAAAAAAAAATGCAAGTCCTAACTTGGTAATTACTTTAAATGTAAACAGATTAAACACTTCAATCAAAAGCTATAGATTGACAGAACAAATTGAAAAATGATCCAACTATATGCTGACCACAAGAGAAACACTTTATATTCAAAAATACAAATCGGTTGAAAATAAAATGAAGGAAAAATAGATACCATGCAAACAGTAATCAAAAGAGGAGTGGAGAAATTGTATTAACATGAGACAAAAAACACATTAAGACCAAAAATGTTACTAGAGACAAAGAAGGGTATTAGGTAAGAAAGGGAGATAAAAGAAATTCATATTGGAAGGGAAGAAGTAAAACTATCTCTATTGACAGGTGAAATAATGTATACAAAAAATCCAAAGAAATACACATAAATACTCTTAGAGTTAATAAACAATTTAGTAAGGTTGCAGGATACAAGATCTACATAGAAAAGTCAATGTTTATGCACTAGCCATGAACAATTTGAAATTGAAATTTAAAAACAATTCTATGCACATTAAAAGAATAAACTATTTAGGAACCTATTTAACAAAAGAAGTTCAAAACTTGTGTATTAAAAACTACAAAACATCAAGAAATTAAATAAAATTTAAATAAATTGAAAGATATGTGTTCATGGATTAGATGACTTTATATTATTAAAATGGCAATACTTCCTAAATTGTTCTATATATCCAATACAATTTTTATTAAAATCTGAGCTGATTTTTTTTTAAGAAATTGACTTGCTGATCCTAAAGTTGTTTCAGAAATTCAAGATATCCATATTAGCAAAAACAATCTTGAAAAGGAGGAACAAATTTAGAGAAATGCTTTCTGATAGCAAAACTTAACACACAATTACAATAATCAAGCCTTTGTGGTACAATCATGAAGATAGACATGTAGATTAACAGACCACAATTTATATTCCAGAAATAAACATATTCATTTTGCTCAATTTTTGACATGAATGCCAAGAGAGTTCAATGGGTAAGGAATAGTCTTTTCAACAAATGCTTCTGGAACAATTTGATTTCCACATTCAAAAAAAATGAAGTTGGATTCTTACCTCACCCCATATACAAACATTAACTCAAAATGAATCAAACACCTAAACGTAAGAACTAAAACTATACATTTTTTAGAAGAAAACATGGGTGCAAATCTTGAAGACCTTGTATTAGACATTGATTTCTTGATGTAGAAACCTAAAGCATCAACAAACAAATAAAAAATAGACAAATAAGACTTCATGAAAATAACTTTTGTACTTCAAAAGACACTATCAAGAAAATAAAAAGACAATCTACAGAATGAAAAGAATTATTTGCAGATTGTATATCTTTTATGTAACTAGCATCCAGAATTTATAAAGAACTCTTACAACTCAATAATTTAAAAAAAATACTCCAAAAGAAAAATGAAAGGTATTCAAATAAACTTTTCTCCAAAGAAGATATACAAATGGCCAATAAGCACATGTAAATCTTCTGAGCATCATTAATCATTAGCAAAATGTAAATCAATGCCAAAGTGAGATAATAATTCACACCCATTACTGTGGTTACAATTGAAAAGACAGATATTGACAGACGTTGGTAAGGATTTGGAGAAATCAAAACCACCATACAGTGCTGATGGGAATGTTACATGGTACAGTCACTTTGGAAAACAGTTTGGCAGTTCCTTAAAATATTAAACATAATGTTAACACATGGCCCAGCAATTCTAGTCTTTTAAATAATCACTGAAGAGAACTGAAAACATGTTCACACAAAAAAGTGTACACAAATGTTTGTAGCAGCATTATTCATAACAGCCAAAAGATGGAAACACTCACATTTCTATCAACTGATGAATGGATAAACAAAATGTGTGTACCACACAATACAATGATATATTACTCAGCCTTACAAAGGAATGAAGTACTGATATATACTATAATGTGGATAAATCTTGAAAACATTATGCTATGTAAAAGAAGTCAGACATAATAGACTACATAGCGCATGATTCTATTTTATGAAATTTCCTATATAGGCAAATCTAGAGACAGAAGTGAGAGTATTGGTTGCCAGAATGAGGATATGGGGGATTAGGGTGTGACTGCTAATGGTTATGTGGGTCTTTGTGGGTGATGAAAATGTTCTGGAATTCAATAGTGGTGAAGGTTGCACACATTTATGAATATATTAAAAACAACTGAATTGTACATTCTAAAAGGGTGAATTGTATATTATGTGAATTATATCTCAATAAAAGCACTAAATCAACATATATTAGTTCTGCTATATAAGCTTTCAAAGAGAAAATGCTTACAATAGTTGTATGCAAGGGAAAATTTAAAAGTTGAAGAAACGGCAACACACAGTACAACTAAATACCATAACGATGCAACAAATCCTTTTAAATTAGGATGTGTTAATTAATTAGTTAAAAAAAATTTACAATTTCCAGTAGAGAGTCTTTTCAAGAAAGTATCAATTGATTGGGTGATATTTCTTAAGTAAATTCTAAAAGTAAGCAAATGTGTATGGTATAACCCTAATTTTGAGTTTCCATTAAACTGTAAATAAGAATTATTATTATAATATTATCATAGATAAAATGGAAATTCAGAGTTCTTGCCAGAAAACCTAAAAGAACATATGGAATTAATAAAACCTTGGTAGTATTTTCCCTTCATAACAATGCTGTTTTTTTGAACATCAACTAATTACAATAAAATATTAAGTTTAGGGGAGTCATAGAACTAACCTCAAAAATAAATTAGGCAGTGCAGTTACTGATAACTAAGGAAAGTGGATGCTTTTATACTTGAGCCTAAAATTAGATTATCAAGTTAAGTAGTTCTGTTATCTGACTGTCAATCAATCCTGATTGCTTTAGCAGCTTGAAAAATGTGGAAGAATATTCAGAAGTATATATGATTAAAAAGTAGTTTTTTTTATACAGTTTTAAACAAAATTCCAATATCATTTTTCATGATGAAGCTATGCATGGACCATTTTGGTATTAAACTGAAATGCAATCATATAGCAGGCATGAAAGAGTACATTCTCAAAGTGATCCATCCAGGCAGACTCTTTGGCTTATACTTCTGCCTCTGAATATTTTGAGAAAATGTTGAAAATTGTATATAGATTTTTTTCTAGCAATCCCATTTGAAATTTATCTCTATGTTATCCTAATGCAAGGTCACAATATGTTAAATCTTCTTACAAAGTATACCATGGAACATTAATATTAAAATTGTAATTTCATATATTTATGAATAAATAACTCTACCTCTGCCTCTATCTAACTTCCATCTCTAACTATAGCTATACTACTAATTTTCTCCCATGTCATCCCTTGCCTATTGGAGAGAGATTAAAAGATGAAGGAAGGGAATTAGTATAGTGCCTGGCATGTACCAGATACTCAAAAAAGATTGTTGAATAAAAGGAAGCAAAGGGAAAGAGAGCTGTCTGAGAGCTGTCAAGAGGCCTGTGAAAGGGAAGGTTGGGAGGAAAAGGCAGGTTTGTGCAAGACTTTTAGGAAACTCTTTACTCTCGATGTACATTAGCATGAAAGGAGCAATAGGGCTACATCTACAAATATAAGCCAGTTTGATGAAATATTGTTAGAAGAAATCATACAATCATTTAAAAATAACCCATTGTTTGAAAGTGACAGACTTCATCTGTCGCTGCTTTGAAACGTGAACAATGAGTAATGTTTTATACCTACTCATTAAAAGTTGGTGATTATTATTACCACTATCATCAAAATCCATATTTAAAAAAAAGAGAATAGCTATTACTTAGTGCCATACAGTCTGCCTTCTGCAATCATCCTTTCTTTCAAGAGCTATGTCTAAATTAATGATAATAGAATCACTCTAGAATTTAAATTTTTGGAGTAACAGTAATTTCCATAGTGTAGCATGAGAACTAATTTCAGTATTTCAATTCAATGAAATATATTTATCAGAAATGTTTGGAACTAGTTTTGTCACAAATTATACAGATATTCAGGAGTAAAATTTTAAATGAAGTCCATTTCTTTGATTAATTAATATTCACATATTTTCTTCTACTGTATGTCCCCAGGTTTATAGTTACATCTTTGACCTACTATAATTTTTTTGGATCTGTATTTTGGAGTGATGATCTTTTTCCAAATACTTTGCCAAATTTCACAGCACAATTTGTTTAATAATTCATGCATATTTGTTTACCTCTGGTTTTGATTATTTTTTAATCATATATTAACTTCTGGTATGCATTATGGTCAGCTTATTTACTATTTTACCACATTGATCTATCAATTTCTACACGCCTACCATCTTGTTTTTGTTAAAGTTTTATATATTCTGACATTTGCTGACAAAAATCTTTCCCCTCTTTTTGTTACTTCTCTAAATATTCTTATTCTATGCATTTTAAACACATTAGAAAAAGCTTAAGAAGGCCAGAGTCAATATATTTGGAAAGTATTTAATATGAGTTTTCTAAAGTTCCCTATTTCTTCCCTCTTATCTTCTAGGATATTGTTATATTTGGAGAACAGCAACAAATATAGACAGCAAATAAAATACAATTTTTGTTAATCTGATATAAATTCAAATTGTGTAAAGCCTTCAACAGTCAGTTTCTTCAAAATGCAAACTGTTAAAATTTTATAAATTTCACTTGGATTCTGAATAATAGGTATAGATATATATAGATATATTGGAGATATGGAATAGATATATTCCATATCTTTACCTATAAGCAACAATATAATTAGATACGATTGTAGTTAAGAACATGAAGCATTTTTCGATTTACTTGAATGTTGTCTTATTAAATGAGCATTGCAGTTCATTACTTTGTAAGGTGTTTTCTGTTTTTAGCTTGGTGATATTTTGGACCAGTAATAAGTGATTATCAAGTGAAGAAATCAATGCTTTAAATTGTCTCTGACACACAGCACTATTTAGAATCATTTTTATAGCGGGTGAACCTAGGAAATACACCCTGTGAGCATGAGCACCATGAATACCACATGCAGACATCTATTATATAAGTATTTTAGATTTGTTTAAGAAATTACATGCTCTTATTTCATATTCTTAGAAATTCACATTCTTACATTCACATTAACATGGTAAATTATATTGCTAATCTTTTAAAATTGAAGTATCACATTTTATATGAACTGGAAGATAGAAAATTTTCAGCCTTCTGGCTCAAGTTCTGGTAGTGATACATATTGATTATTATAAAACGCTATACAATACACGTTTTAAAATCATCCATGCCTCGAGATTAACAAGCACCAATCAGTGTTCTCTACTGAAGGCTCCTCTTGAAAACTACTCAAGAATTTCAAGGAGAGCAAATTGCAATGAATTGTGTTTCTTAAGAGCCTCAAACATATGACAAAAAGTCTGCAATTGAAAGTGTTGACTTTGATCTATACAGCCCTTTGCTGTTTCACATTGCACATTGTTTCATCCCCCATGACAGCGAAAATCAACAAGAGTACATTTACCAAATGTTTTCTGTTTTTCTTTGAACTTTGACCAACCAGGGGGAAAATGTCCTCAGATGAGCAAGGATAAATTCAAGGTTTCCAAGCGTTCTTTGTTTGTTTGTTTTTCTTCAAGGTATAATATCAAGCCAATGTATACCAAAGCCCTTTTTTTCTCTGCAGCCCAATCCCAAATCCCTAGTCTTCGAGAGGTATCTAAAGCTTTTTTGATGTAGCATCCACTAGTCACACATAGCTATTGAATACTTAAAATGTGGCTAGTTGGAACTGAGGTGTGCTGTATGTGTAAAATGCATGCCAGATTTCCAGACTTACTATGAAAAGAAATGTAAACTATCTTATAGAAAATTTTTATATTGATTACCTGTTGGAATAATGATATTTTGTTTATGTTGGGTTAAATAAAATATATTGGTAAAAATGAATTTCACCTATTATTGGTTTTTTTGTTTGTGTTTTAAATGTGGCCCCTAGACAATTTAAAATTATATATGTGTCCCTCATTATATTTCCAGTGATAGTGCTGATCAAAATCAATGATAATAAATTACTTGAACTTCAAGAATCCTGGGCTATATTCTCAGATAGACAATTTACCTAATGAGAAAGTTGCCTTTTCAACAATCAATTGTTATGTGTGTCCTAGAAAAAAATCACCTGTTTGTAAAGTATATTTCGATAGAAAAATTCTGCCTCATAGTAGATCCAGCTTTTGATATGGCATCTGCAAATGAAAGTAAAGTAATATTTTATCATTTTACTGTGTCAGTCAAATAGTATCAATTTCAAGGCAATATAAGAGTGATGTAAAATAAAATTATGCTTTATGAAATCAGGGTTACTATTCTTATTAGCTGTAGCAGAAGTAATGTTTATGGGTCATTTAAATGTTCAAGCCATGATTTGCTAACAAGCAGCTGACCAATATGTCACCTAGCAATACTATTTATTTCTCTACAAAGATTTTTTAAAAGACATTAGTATATACTCAGAACATAAAGTTTAAATTATGCATTTTTATTCACAAATTATATACTGTTTCAAAGCTATGCCAAGAGTTTTTATCAGAATGATAACACTAAAGTACTGCACCCATTTTCTAACTTTAATACACTGCATAGCCTCAAAAAGATACTAAATTTTCTACTAATCAGTCAACTTTTATGTGATAAATAATATCACATTTGTTTCTTTTTTCTTCATTGTAAAAAAAACATTAAAAAACAATACAATTTTATCATAAGACATGTTTTTTTCTAATTCTATGTGTCACTGTATAATACATAATATGGTGGAATGAACTTGTTATACATGATCTAAAGAAGGCAATTTTAGATAGTAAAATATGCAAATCCTTCATTAGACTTAATTTCTTTCACAAATATTGCTCTATGACATTCTAGAGTCTACTATTAGTAATCGAAAACAAAACTAACAAAACTGCATATTGATTTAGTCCTTTGGTCTGAGAATTTAGGGAGATACTATATAAATTAACATAAAGTGATTAATATTATGGCCTGTGCTATAAGTTTTTCATTTTGAAACTTACACAGACATTTTCATTAACTCCTGGCCATGAAAAAAAAAAGATACCTTATGAAAAGACATTACTTGTCTTACTAATTGACATATGAAAAGCTCGATATCTATCATGCATAAGGATGAATTATATTTTATGTTCACAAACTATTATTAACTAAGTAGTTGGATGAAGATAGGTGAGGTGATTCATTTGGCTGAGAGATAACTCATTTCCCCAGTTTTTCCTAGAACCTTCCACTTCAACCTACTTCCCCCCCCCACATTCTAATCTCTAAACAGCTTCTCCTGACTCAAATTCAACATTTCAAGTCTAAAGTAATGAACTCCTAAATTACAGCTGGCCCTTGAGTACTAACAATAAATATGGAAACCTCTCTCAAGAACAGATCCATGAGAGCTATCTGAAGGCCAGAAGGGTAATAAAACACTGTAATGATATGCCAACACTCAGCTTGGACAACTGAACATTACTATGGACAATGAACGACTGCAGGTAGACAAACCAGTTGACATTCTATTGCTTAAACCCTAGACCTCAATGAAAACAGAAAATGTAATTGATATATTATAGCTAAAACTCTCACCTTACATTAAAACTTGTCCACAAAAAAGGAAAGTACACTTGCAAGCAAATTCAATGAAAGGTATTAATTTATAAATGTTTATTAATGTATGTTTTCCTCAGAAGGTGGTACAAAAGAATTTGCTCTGAATGAACTGACAAGTATATATTTGCAATTTCTTACTTGGGGACAAGTAAAGCATAACAGAATTAAAAGTAATTATCTTATTACTAAGAATTTGCATGTATATATCTTATTTACTGTGAGGGAAAAAGCCTACATATTTTTGTATTTAAGAAAAAACTCAATGTCATCCCTGGTTATCAGTTACCCTTCAATAGAAGAGTTAAATAAACAAAATGATCTTAGTTTTATAAATTTATGATTAGACTCGCAGAGGGCTTCTTCCTCTTATAAACTAACATTTAACTACATAAAATATGCCTAAGAAATTGTGCTATGTGAGTTAAATAATAGCAAGTCTACTCAAATGAGTTGATGAAAAATGGATATATAAAATATGGTATGAAAATTTTCATAGAATATAACTACAAAAGGTACTATGGTGTTTCAGTGCAGTTGGAGGCAGAGCCCAGTTGCATTATGAATATACTAAATAAATATCAATTACAGCAAGGTTTAAAATATGAGTTTAATTGCAATGATCATTACTCATTGGTGTATTGATAAAGGTTTAAAAATCTAAGTAATAGTAGTGTTTTATACAGGGAAAGTGCTTTAATTCATTTTATCAAATGAATTTCTATATTATTTAGCCTTTCTTTGCCTCAGTTTCTATCTTTGCAAAAATGGATAAAATGATAGAACTTACACATAGCAGGGGTGTATTAAGATAAAAACATTTGTAGGTTATAGGGACAGCGTATAGAACTGTACACACTTGTTTTTTTTTTTAAATTTGTGATTATTATTATGTTGTCATGTTTTAGCAGCATGACTTCTCCTGAGGCTTAAGCATAATTATGATTACTAGATTTTTTTAATGAGGGAAAGAAGAAAATGAAGACTCTGAGTTTAAATGACTTGGCCAGTATGCATCTAGTCAGGTGCAGAACTGTCATTAGAACTCTAGATGTCATGGCTCACATTCAAATGCTCTTTCCACTATGCCTCTGAATAGTTATGCTCAAAACACCTTGACTTTGCATCACAACCCAAAAATATCACCATGACTTTATATAGCTCTAGTTTCTGAACAGTATCTATCATGGGATACGTAGAAACTAATGAGAAGGGGAGGGAAAAAATGAAAAGTACATGTAATGCATCCACTTTCACATGAATAACCCATGTAAATGTTGAATACTCAAGACTTTCATGGGGAGTAAAATATTTAGCTTGAAATTCTGCTAGTTAGATGATAGTTAAAAATTTATCATGGACATTAAAACAAATTACATAAGATCACAAGAGAAATATGCCAATGCAATGTAAAAAGACCAAAGCAACATTGAAAAAAACATTTAAAATACCAAAAATAATAACACATGCTGTTAGTATTGATGATATGTCAAAATTAAAAACTAAAGGGGAAGTTCTTTACATAACGATTTAGATTTTTATGACTGATTTCAGAAAAAAATATTCTTTGAGTGCTATTTCCACCCAGTCAAAATATTGATGGACTGTAACATATTTTAAAAGTGTGTGAAGTGAAACGAATTATTGTCTTAAATAACAATGAAACAATATGATAGATCCATCCTGAACTATGAAATACACAATAAAGAAATTGGTGCATATACACAGAGAATGCAAATATATTTGGAACATTCAAAATACCCTGCATCATTTTAAAACTTTATCAGCACAGTAAAATTAGATACGTTTTAACTGATTGCTTAAACTCCATATTTAAAGATATTTGTTTTCTGTTGACCATGACTTAGTATAGATTCACATGTAATCCATATATATTTTTTGGCAAAGAAAATGCATATTATTTACAAGTTCACAAAGAATGTTAACTTGGATTATTTTGTTAGGCATGTATACAGCATTCACAGTTTACAGATCAACTTCAAATGAAAATATAGAAAAGTAGAACTATATATTTAATGCATCCTCAGACAGATGCCTAAATATGCTTATACTGTCAGAGGAGAAAAATGAATAATTAAATTCATAGGTAATTTGAAAGTAACTACTGTAAGTCAAATAAATGACAACAGGCTCACATTAACATCTAAAGATTAATTACACATAACTTGGAAAAAGCATCCAGTTATATAAGATAACCAAATGACTGATACCTTTCCTAGATATCAGTTCATTTTAAACATATTAAAAATGTGTTTGAAGCAAACAGTTGAAATTGCAATGTTTTATGAGAAATGAAGAGGCCAAAGTTCTTAAAACAAATTCATTTTAAAATGATAAATGCACCATGGTTATGATTTGTGTTGATTTCTACTGTACCTTTCTTTAGTCCAGGAATGAAAGCTAAAAAGACAGTTTAACAAAGTTAAGTACAAATAAATATTTTCTTTTATTCCCAATATGTTACATTAACTAAATAAATGTAAATTGTAATATATTGCAATATATGTTCAACATCATTTTTTAGAGAATGTGATGACTGAGATAGATAAGGTAGAATACTGATAACCCATAAAAATCTATCTCCTATAGTATGTTTTTCTAAACTCAGACCAAGCCTATGCTATATTCTGACCTCTTGGGAAGTCATGATTGGTCCTTCCCCTGAAGGCAATGTATTGTTGAACTCAACATTTTGCAAGAACTCAGTAGATTTTCTAGCTTCATTGCTGATGATAACAAAGTGTAGTCCTCTATTAAAATTTCACTTTTTCTCCTGGAACCTCCTACAGGAAGTGTAGCATAAGGAAAACATTGTTTTTGACTTAACAGGTTGTTTTTCCTCCAAATCCGATTTGAAAAAATCATGGGAAAAAACAAAACATCAATGGATACTAATATTAGATGGCACAATAGAAGTATTCTTATCTTGGTTAAGACACTTTTTCTATAATACAGCTATTTTCATAACTAAAATTTCATTTATTTTTCACAATTAAAAATGGGGGATTCAAGATCATTATATTTATTATCCAGATAAATAAATTATGGCACTGCATTATCAAGTGACTTCCTTCAAAACACTGTGAGATCATGCTTGATCTAAGACAAATAGCAAAGTCTATTTTCAAACAAAACAAAGTAATTATATATTTATAAATACTTTGATATGTGTTGATCCGGACAAATGAATCACAGATTTATTCTTTGTAAAATTTTAAAGCCAACAGTAAAAATGATTTTCTGATATATTTAATAACACACATCTAAAGATAAAAACGTTAAAGATAAACATTTTGAACTTGTTAAAAATCAACTTTGGATTAAATTTGAATATTATGAAACTAAAGATGTATGCAATGCTTAGAGAGAAGGAATAGGTCAAAGACAGAAAAATGGAGGTGAAAGTAATGTTTCCATACAATAATATGGATTAATTAGAGAGCATTGCACAACATTTTAAGTGTCATTGACATATACATGGCACATTTATTTTTCATCATAAGGTGTTTTGTCCATAAGCAACGTAATTTAATGGTAATACAAACCAAAGTACAAAGAAAAAAAAAAGTAGTGCTTTCACAAGGCACTTTAGGTAGAATTGATCTTCTAAATAATATTCATCAACCCTGCACCACTCAAATAATGGTTCTACTTCAATGATAAGTCTCTCACTCTCTATCTCACACACACACAGTATTTTAATTTATTATTTGAATTAATAATTAATTCCTGTAATACTTTTTTTTAAAAATTCCTGTAATATTTAAATGTAGAGTTTTCAATATACTGGAGTGAAAAAGAAAGGCTGTTTTAAGCAGAGAAGTAATAAAGTGCTTGCTTTCATTTTTAAGTATGTAATTTCAGTGTGTTCTAGACCTAGTTATTAAAATCCTTTCCAATTTGGTAACTGAAAAGGTCAGAAAAAAAAATGTGATAGGCCTAGACTTATTTCTAAGGGTAAGGAGGTACAAATAAAAAAAGCAAAACAAGTGACATGACAACAATGAAAAAGAAAACAAACACATTTTAAAAATCTATCCCAGGAGACATTTAGCTCCCAAGCTGAAAAATGAAAATTGGTTTATAAACTAGTAAAGTCAAATATTGATCAATTTTCTTTAAAATTCAGGACAATAAGCAGATTCTGCATAAAATTTTCAGGACAGTTCTGAAGAGACACAAATTCATCACATGAAAAATAGTCAAAAAGGGAACAATTTTCCCCCTCTAAAGCAATATTAAGTACTCATATGCTGACACAGAAATTAATAGATACATTCATTATATTAGGAAGAATTTTTACATAAAGTTCATTTCCAAATGCATTCCTAAATTTCAATTGCTTCCTAATGTTTAAAGGTTTATCATTGATATTTTTGAAGCATCCATACTGCTCAAGATTTTTGCAAGATCAAAATAAAGATAATCCTTGTCATTTGAGATACTAGAATCTACGTGAATCACTATGACTGAAATGAATTATTTTACTAATAAATCCAACTACAGTTATATTATGGATGAGTTATCATTTATGTGTAACTTGAAATTTTACTAATAAATAAAATAAATATATCTAACAAGTTAAACTTGCTTTCACCAAGAAAATTGTTTTCAGGTTATTAAATATTCTGCAATGTATTTAATAGTAAATGTATTAATTAATAAATTTAAGCCATTAATAGTTCAGGTATCATTAGTTTTACTTACACAAATGCAATAATCACATAAAAATTTAAGTTTGTGTACATGCTTACTTTGAAATATACTTGAGGTTTTAACATTACTTTCTAAATGTATTACTCAAATATCTTAATTAGTAAAGGAACATAAGTAATTAATTAGTAAACAACATGAATTACTGGGATTCTTGTACTACAAAGTTTAAATTAAGGAATCACATTTTACAGTAAAAAATGCAGCTTCTACTTAAGTCACATAAAAATTACAAAAATTTATCACAAGAACAATAACAGAACATGTTTTATTACTCTATACAAACATATTTTAACATTTCCTTCATAATCCTAACATAAATGTTTAAATACTCAACATGCACTAGGAACATCTGGCTAAATGTGAAAAAAAATGTTGATAAATAGATACTGCTTGAATAACTTAAAGGTCAACAGAGCTCACCACAAAATTGATTGTGTTGCCTTAATGTTTGTTGATCAAATATCATGCACCAATCTATTACTGCCATTTACTTCAAAAAATAGTAACAATTGCAGTTGTTTTATCATGTATAATTTTTAAAGTCACATAATAAAGCTACTTTAATGAAATTTTAAAAGGTCATTACCTTGGGGGTAAGTAAGATTTGAAAACATTTTTAAAGACATTCATTTGGAGATAAGCAGATATCTTTGCCACTATAGTCAATTGAAGGATAATGTTTTCTATAAGTATTAAATAAATATTTAAATATTTATTTATTTAATGCATCACCATGTCTCAGTACATTACAGTGTTTACTATGCTTCTTAATATAGAGAAAAATCTGATAAATCAAGATTCAATTCATCTAAAGCCTAACATATTCTAAGTTATGGACTAATTTTTGAGAACAAGTTCCTCATTCATTTTCTTATGCCAAGCCACACAAGAGTTTGTACTGAAGGTCACAGAATATAGCTGAATCAATATGAAAAACAACAACAACAATGTACTTGAAGATGAAATGTCAAATTAATTGGCCAATACCTAGTTTTCTTTGAATAATGCTAATTTTAAAGCGTTCCAGAAGATGTGCCAAGAAGATCCAATTCTTGATGTATAATCCAAATAACCCCAGTGCATCTCCTGTTTATTGCAAAACTAATAAGCTACAGCATTATTGTACGTGAGTCTGAACCACTAAAATAGTGAAGCTCAAATCAAATTTTCTGTTCAAATTGTGTGAAAGGTTAAGGCTACAAATGCAAAAGATGCAAGGCGATTAGTATAATGAGTACCTTATTTACAATAAAAGCAGTGTTGCAAGTATAAAATAAATTTCTCATCTCTGTATATTAAAATTTCTATTCATATCGGTCCTGAGTTTCTATAAAAGTTAGTTTACTGCTGGATTAAAGAAATATTCAGGGAATTCCCTGGTACTCCAGTGGTTAGAACTTGGCAGTTTTACTGCCATGGCCTGGGTTCAATCTCTGGTGGGGGAACTAAGATCCCGCAAGCTGCGCAGTGCAGCCAAAAAAAAAAAAAAGAAATATTCATTTCAAAATTGACAACCAAAGTCATAGTGTTGGCTTTATTGGAGAGACTAAAACCTAGAAATTAAAAGGAAACATTTTCACTAATATGCAATTACCATTCTCTACATTAATAGGATTTTGGTTAACCAAACTCATGCTGAGCCATACCAAATGGCTTATTTTCCTTTTTAGCCTAGAGTTGTACATATTTTTAAGTTTCTGAAGTTAACACATTTTTCCTATTTATTACAAAATATTTCTAATCCATAAACTATTGGCTGTATTTTCTGCCTTTTTATTTAGGGGATATCTTTGGGACCACAGCTTAGAGCTGTATGTCTTTTAAAATTCCTGAAATTAACTCATTTTTTCTATTCATTACAAAATCTTTCTAATCCATAATCTATTGGTTTTCTGACCTTTTATTTAGGGGATATGTTTGGGACCAGTGTAACAGATAATACTTTCAAATGTCATTTTCTTTTTTATGTTGACAGTGTTTGTACTTCAAAGAGCACAGAGGTACAACTTAAATTTTTTCTAGAATAAAATAAATTCACAGGCCAAAGACCAGAGCCCTTAGAAAGTCATTTGATTCAATATTCTTAGTATACATATGAAGAAATGAGGTCAAAAGAAATGAAATGACTTAAAAAGTACAAACTTGCAACTAGAAGATGAACAAGTTCTGGAGATCCAAGGCATAGCATACTGGTTACAGTCAAAAATACTATATGACATACTTCAAAATTGCTGAGACTAGCTCATAAATCTTCTCACCTCAAAAAGAAATAATAATTATGTGACATGATAGAGCTGTTAGCTAAAGCTACAATGGTAATCACATTGCAATATATAAATGTATCAAATCAACATGTTTCACACTTTAAACTTACACAATGTTATACGTCAATTATATCTCAATAAAAAATAAAAATAAATTTAAAAAATAAGAGGAAATGAAATTACTTATCTATGATCCACACAACAAATGAAAGGAAGAAGTAGAATTAGAATTCACATTTTCTCTACCAAAGAACTCACACACTATGAAATGTTTTATTGATGGTTTATTGATCATTTCCAAGAGATGGAAACAATATGTATATCCGAACCTATTTGCCCAAGATAAACATTTACTGCAGAGAGTATCAAAAAATCAGTGCTTTTAGAATATATTTTGGGGAAATGCCAACTTAGATGAATATTAAATGTAATTTACATTTTACTGTACACACCAATTGACAAGGGCAAACAAGAGAAGAGCATACTTTACAAATCAAAATCTTGATTTGGCAAATCAAAAAAAAGATAATTCCTAATAAAAATTGTAATTTGTAATTTAGCTTGGTCCTGGAGTGTTATTCCTCCTTTCCTTAAAGATTTAAGTCAAAAAGTTCCATCTCAAAATCTGACCTTAATGTTTTAAATGGCTCAGAAGCATACGGAGTGAATCTAGCCAATCATAATAGCTCCTTTTGACAGTTACAATTAAGAGAAGAAAAAATCTGAGATGTACAGGGCCAGATACCTTAGAGAATAGGACTCCTGTGAACACAGATATTTTGGCTTCACTTAATCACTTTGTAAAACTGTTCTAAGCAGCACAAATGCTAATTCCAAATACTTCTGGTTTAGTTTGGTTATTTAAGGGAGAAGATCCTTCTTTTAAGAATTGTGCTGCAAATTCCCTGGCAGTCCAGTGGTTAGGACTCCAGGCCTTCGCTGATGAGGGCCTCGGTTCCATCCCTGGTCAGGAACTAAGATCCTGCAAGCTGTGCAGTGCTGCCAAAAAAAAAAAAAAAAAACAAGCAAACAAACAAAAAAAAAACCCAACCAAACAAACAGAAAAACACACAAAAATAAAAAAAAAACTATAAAATAAAATGAGTTGAGCTCACTCCCCCAACTTCAAAACAAACAAACAAAACAAACAAACAAACAAACCTCAAAGAAACTGAAACATGAAGGATTCTGAAGTTTTCAAGAAAACAAAAGTTGGAATATAAATGTTTTTACAGTTCATTGAAAGGACCTACCAAGGCCTTAGTTACATTATTCTGAGAGGTGTATGAAGCTGTTCTGAAAATAACACAAATTTAAATGATCTTGAGAAATTCCAAAAACAAAAGCCTGAGGGCTGGATCCATTGTCTTTTCATTTGGCAAAGAAAATACTAAAAAATCAATATTTATGAAATCTGCCTCTAAGCTATCCAAAATGTTTGAAACAATTGTAGCTCTCAAATATTTCACACCTTTTAATACTCAATCTGTTATTGAGTGAATGAATTCTAAATTATGACCATTTTAAAATAGGACTTGATGGTGTATCTGGTCTTTGGGTCCATAGAGAAATTGATTTTTGAAGCATTTTCCTTTGCCTGATTTAATGTAAAGTACATACCTCCAAGGTAATAGTGTACAATTTTCCCACTACTAACGGATTTAAGTTTTTAAATCTCTTCTTTGTGAAATTTAATATGATTTTCTTTTAATCAGTTTATTCAATTTTAGAAGCTTTGACTGGCTTGTCAATGACCATGAGTTGTGCACACAGAAAAATAACACAGATAAACCTTAAGTAAATCTAGAGATACGTGCTAAATGTACTAGGTTTGTTAATATAATGAAACTTTCTTTTAAAAATAAGTTACTTTTTAGATTAAAAAACTTTTGAATATATTCCCTTACATTTTCACCAAACTGTTTGCTCTATAACAAACAAATTAAAAAATCTGCTGTAGTAGGAAGAAAACAGTAGGTAATTAAAGTCTCTGTATGGCATAAGTGGACATGATATCAGGGAATGGCTTTTACTAAAACACTTCAGATTATTATTTCATTAGTGGAAATCAACTTTGTGAATTCCAGAGTATTTTGTCCTTCCACATGAATATATGCATTTTTAAAAATATTAGGCTCTGCATACCATTTAAAGTACAATTTAGAGACAAAGATGTTTCATTGGAGAAACATTTATATTTATAATATATGCACATCTATATTTATATTATAAACATATTCTGTATATTACTTATGTATAATATATGTGTAGTATATGAAATAGGAAACCAGGAAAGGAAATAGTTCATATAATAACCATTTGAAAAATACCTGATTTAATTCTATTTTGAGCAGAGGTTGATACATTTTTGTACACAGGAGCATAATTTTTAAAAATCCATGAGAACTAACTTCAATAACATTCTATCTTTCACTATCAGTAAATATTATATGGCTCTCCAAAACAATGTTCTATTAATTTCACTTTAAAATTCTCTGAAAAATGAGAAAGATAGTGAACACTATTTATTGATAGCATTTGTTCTCCCAATGCATCAATTTAGAGAGATGTATCTGGATGTACTACTTAGAAAATTCCAAGTAAATTGGTCATTCTATGATGTATCTCTTAATATTTACATAGCACATATTTAAGTAGATAAAATGACTGAAAGAAAAAGTATGGTGTTAGAAGGGCAATCTGACTTGATGATTCTCTTTATGAATATGTTTGCATTTTCTCATATGCTATGTTAGTGCCTAGGAAGTTGTGATTTCTTGTAATCACAGTGAATTAATACCAGTTTAAATCACAGTACCAAGTTGGTATTTTTAAATAATTGGAGACTTTTCATTTATTTTCTATTTTATAGTCTTTCTCTCTAATGTATATTTTGCTGGGACTTTGTGCCAGAGTACAGAACACAAGCTTTGGCAGAAATTTTCATTCTTGGAACTAACTGGCTATTCATGTGTTGTATTTTAACATTTGGGGAAAGGAGTTGACCTTGAAACAATAGGCCATTTCTAAAAAATAGTCTCAAGCTAGTTTTATTTTTTCAACTATTTGGGACATTATATTGAAGAAAAAATGAAAAGTAAATGTATTGGAAGACCTATTTTTCCATTAGGACAGTTAAAAGAATGAAATAATATCCACATTTATGTTTGCTTGATATCAAAAGAAGTATGATCATTTTTCTTTATTTTAGATTTAAATTATTTTAAAATCTAGTGTTTAATGGCACTATCCATATATAATTATTATCCATAAAATTATTTAGTTTTATATTTCAAATGTCAATGGATAAACCTGACATATGGACATCTGGCTATAGATTTTAGGAATAAACAAGAAGAGACATTTTCCATGTGGTGTAACATTGAGTATCTACTGTGGAGAAACAATCTCCTTTGGTGATATGTTGATAAGTATTTTACAAATAAAAGAATAAAGAGTAAAAGACAGTGCCACAAACATGAAGAAGAAATGAAAAGTAGAAGTAAGCTATTTCAAACTGAATTAAATAAAAGTTTATATGCACAGGAAGAGAAGGAGGAGTATGAACGACTTATGCTACCAGTCTGACAGATGAACTGACTGCATAGGACATGTTAAAAGGTTTTTTTGAATAAACCAAATGCTATCTGCCTTAGAAATCATCTTCACTTCATGATTAGAAGACACAGATTCAAGGTAATAGCTCTTTGAATACACAAAATATAAATATTATATTTTGGTATTTGCAAAAGAAAAGCATATCAGTTAGAGATAAAATATTGCCTAAGATCTACTTTTTACATAATAAGAAAGAAAATATAAATCTTTCACATAGTATAAATTTGATACTGTACTTGCTTGAGTTCTTAAGTATTAATCTCTCCCTTTACTTAGCTAAGTTGCTTCAGACATAGAATGATAATATTTCTGCTAGCCAAGCTGGGGAAATGATACACAAATTGTGTCAAATATGCCAATTAGTATTGCTAAGAATCTGAAATTTGGCCTAAGAGAATCTAAAGCATGACCAACCAAGACGTTTATTTAAAATGTATGTCACTCCTATCTGGTCCTCCAATGCTCACTGCACTCAGATGAAACATTATGACACAAGGATTTGTAAGAAGGGACAATTAAAATGTTCTAGGCAGGTCCTTGAATCCCCTGATCCCTAAGTAACAATACTTTCTTATTCTGTTTCTACATTTGTACTGGATCAGGCAGGGAAGAAACCAGTGTTCACTCAGTTTGCATAGTTACAACTCACTGAAAAAATTCTAAAAGTGATTCTACATGTTTTTTTTAAATAGAATTAAATTCAATTTTATTTCTTTAAATTAAATTTAAGGACTACATGTAGTTTTGTTTGTAAAAATTGAAGGGAAAATTGTGTAATTAAATTAAATAACCAAACCACAATGTATGTTTCCAAAAACAAAATAATCTGATCTTTTCCCTGTAATTTGAAACATTACACCTGGATTTCAAGTGTCAAGAGAAAGACAAAAATACTCATTTTTAAAATAATAAATACTACTTGATTTAAATAAGACCTAAGAATATTGTTTTTTCTTACTAGAAGAAATTTTTGGATTTTTATTTTTTAGAATATATATTATCCTTTAGGTTAATGAAGATAAAAGAAGAATTTGATATATGGTTTTGAAATAAATATGCATGAATTTCTAATCCTATGTTTTTAAACTTTACTTCCTATACATAGTTAACTGAATAACATCAAAAAGAACCAAACCTAGTGCATCATTACATATTTTCAGCATAAAACCATATATGGTTATCAATAAACTCTGAATACTATCACAAAACTCTCATTTTGAAAAATAGGCACTTTCAGGAATGGACACAAAACATTCCCAGCTATCAATTGACTCTTTAGTTCAAATAATTTAAATGAGATACATTAGAAGGAAGATATAGGATAGCCTCATCCACCAGAGGGCAGACAGCAGAAGCAAGAAGAACTACAATCCTGCAGCCTGTGGAACAAAAAACACATTCACAGAAAGATAGACAAGATGAAAAGGCAGAGGGCTATGTACCAGATGAAGGAACAAGATAAAACCCAAGAAAAACAACTAAATGAAGTGGAGATAGGCAACCTTCCAGAAAAATAATTCAGAATAATGATAGGGAAGATGATCCAGGACCTCGGAAAAAGAATGGAGGCAAAGATCAAGAAGATACAAGAAATATTTAGCAAACACCTAGAAGAATTAAAGAACAAACAGAGATGAACAATAAAATAACTGAAATGAAAACTACACTAGAAGAAAACAATAGCAGAATAACTGAGGAAGAAGAATGGATAAGTGACCTGGAAGACAGAATGCTGGAATTCACTACTGCAGAAAAGAATAAAGAAAAAAGAATGAAAAGAAATGAAGACAGCCTAAGAGACCTCTGGGACAACAATAAAATGTAGCAACATTCACATTATAGAAGTCCCAGAAGGAGAAGAGAGAGAGAAAGGATCCGAGAAAATACTTGAAGAGATTATAGTCGAAAACTTCCCTAACATGGGAAAGGAAATAGCCACCCAAGTCCAGGAAGCACAGAGTCTCATACAGGATAAATCCAAGGAGAAACATGCCGAGACACATAGTAATCAGATTGGCAGAAATTAAAAACAAAGAAAAATTATTGAAAGCAGAAAGGGAAAAATGACAAATAACATACAAGGGAACTCCCATAAGGTTAACAGCTGATTTCTCAGCAGAAACTCTACAAGCCAGAAAGGAGTGGCATGATATACTTAAAGTGATGAAAGGGAAGAACCTACAACCAAGATTACTCTACCTGGCAAGGATCTCATTCAGATTCAATGGAGAAATCAAAAGCTTTACAAACCAGCAAGAGCTAGGAGAATTCAGCACCACCAAACCAGCTCTACAACAAATGCTAAAGGAACTTCTCTAAGTGGGAAACACAAGAGAAGAAAAGGACCTACAAAAACAAACCCAAAACAATTAAGAAAATGGTCATAGGAACATACGTATTGATAATTACCTTAAACATGAATGGATTAAATGCTCCAAACAAAAGACACAGGCTTGCTGAATGGATACAAAAACAAGATCCATATATGTGCTGTCTATGAGAGACCCACTTCAGACCTAGAGACACATACAGACTGAAAGTGAGGGGATGGAAAAAGATATTCCATGCAAATGGAAATCAAAAGAAAGCTGGAGTAACAATACTCATATCAGATAAAATAGACTTTAAAATAAAGAATGTAACAAGAGACAAGGAAGGACACTACATAATGATCAAGAGATCAATCCAAGAAGAAGATATAACAATTATAAATGTATATGCACCCAACATAGGAGCACCTCAATACATAAGGCAACTGCTAACAGTTATAAAAGAGGAAATCGACAGTAACACAATAATAGTGGGAGCCTTTAACACCTCACTTACACCCATGGACAGATCATCCAAAATGAAAATAAATAGGGAAACAGAAGATTTATATGGCACAATAGACCAGATAGATTTAACTGATATTTATGGGACATTCCATCCAAAAACAGCAGATTACACTTTCTTCTCAAGTGTGCATGGGACATCTTGTGTCACAAATCAAGTCTCAGTAAATTTAAGAAAATTGAGATCATATCAAGCATCTTTTCCAACCACAACACTATGAGATTAGAAATGAATTACAGGGAAAAAAACATAAAAAACACAAACACATGGAGGATCAACAATACGTTACTAAATAACCAAGAGATCACTGAAGAAATCAAAAAATTCCTAGCGACAAATGACAATGAAAACACGATGATCAAAAACCTATCGTATGCAGCAAAAGCAGTTCTAAGAGGGAAGTTTATAGCTATACAAGCCTACCTTAAGAAACAAGAAAAATCTCAAATAAACAATCTAACAAAAAAAAGAAAGAAAGAAGATGTAATTCAAAATTAATTATATAATCTAAATCAAGGATTTTAGGAGTCATAAATATATAATAGAATGTAGTACTACTACTAATAAGCATATTGCCACTAAACCTAAAAATATTAATACGTATGTGTGACTTCTTGACAAAAAAAGTCTCAAAGAACAAATCTTTACACAGGTGAAACTATTTTCAGGCCATGTATAATACAAATCCGAACATATCCTGTGGTAAAACAATGCAATACACTTAGGGGCATATAGTAATTTAGTAATAAATTCTCTCACAATATTTTTGGTCAAAAAAATTTTTTCAGGCTAATGTGCTATGGTATATTTAGCAAAAAGATTGCACAAAAATAACCTAGAATAGTGTCTGGCATCATTAAGCATTTGGCAAATATTGAGTGAATGAAAACATGTTGAATATTTGAGTGTCAATATGTCACAGTCACCCTGTAACACTAATTCCAGCTCAGTGAAAAATAACGAAACCAAATCTAAGGATGAAAGAAAAAAGTCTATAATGTATGCCTGTATCAAAACCATTTCTCACCCTCTTGGGGCAAATTTTCCAAATGGTCTTTTTGTCAGACTTTTGTATAACCTATTTCTGTTATAAAGAACATCCTTCTGCATCACTGCCTTGGTTTGCCAGGTCATGAGTTCTCCACCAATAAGAACTTCTGGAACCCTACATTTTTCATGATTTTTAACCTTAAAAGAAGAAAGAATACTTTTTGCCTACTCTGTTTTGTTTAGGCAGAATTTCCAAATCTAAAATACCAAAAAGCATCTCTGACATTCATTAGACCAAAAAATATTTATCATTTATTATGTTGTAGGACTTGCTATATATTGAGAATACTTTGGTGAAAAAAAAAGAACATGGTCTCAGATCACCTGGCACTTTTATTCTATTAAATATATATATATATATATATATATATATATATATATATATAGGAAGACATGCTAATGTACAGGTTTCTGTTTAGCATTTTTCAGCAGTTTTGTCCTGTCTTTGGTATGTTGTCTAAATGGCTTAACCTCAGTGAGTCACTTTAAAATGGGAAAATTAGGTGTCATTTTCCTACAGGTCATTGATCCAAATTATCTGTATATAAGTACAGGTACAGATCATAGAACATCAGGTCAATAGAAGAGTACATTCAAATTTCACTTGATTTGCAGGTACTTGCAATCACTTTACAAGCCTTAACTTTAAGAATGTAAATATTTTAAGTACTATTTCAAATGGAAGAATGCCTTCTTTGGTTTTCAAAGGACATTTAAATCATAGACTGTCTCAGAAACAATTATTCAAAAATAGTTTATAAGGCAATAGAGAAATGTCTAAAAGATGCTGTAGGTACTACAATAAAATAGAAAAATAAATTTCATTCTGTTGACCAAATGGTTGGGGTGGATTCCATTTTATGACTTTTGAATTTGATAGCATTTTTAAAGAATCTAAATTTGACTATTGAGTAGAAAGAACACTGACCCAGTTTTCAAATACCTATGACTACACTCCTTACTTGGTATGTAACCTCTGCTGACTTAAAGTACTTTGCCAGGTCGATATATGTTTATAGTTCAAACAATTAAGATAAGAGTTCACCATCTTATATTTTCATAAACTAGTGTTAATTAGGACCAAATTCAGAATGGATACTCATGACTATAATACTTGCTATCACTTCTATATGCTGCATTTCTGTGGCATGCAGGAGTACAAATGAAATGTTTATTACACAGCAAGAAAACTAAGTCATTTCTCTAGTTTCCATTGACATAGCAATCAAGGAAGTCACTTGGTCTTTATCATTAATGTATAATCCCAAATTAATATTTAATACTGCATAAGATGTATCATTACCGGTCACATTTATAAGACAGATTTAAGAGAGGAAATTGTATATCTCAAATACTATTATAAATGTTGACACCTCTATAAATATTCAACATAATTATAATTCTATATGGGTCATTCTCTAAGTATGTCAGGGAACTTGTAATAGAGGGACAGAAGACAATAACAAAAACAAAGGTACAGAAATAAAAGAAGGAAGACATATAAATGCCACAAATATTGTATTGTTTAGTATGCCATTATATATCTCATAATATTATATATGTATATATATGAAATTTTGCTTTGTTTTTAGATCATCTCAGTTTTGCACTGTAGTGCTTGAAGACCATTGCTATACTCTTTGTCAGGGTGGATTTGTCTTTGTTCTTACAGGAAGTCTTTATTGTAGATGTTAAAGAACTCAGAAAATGAGTGATTAAAGCTGCCTAAGTTTACAAAGTTGGTAATATTTGGACTCAGACAATCTGATCCTGATGCTTATATTCTTTCTTTTGATAAATGTTTTGTTTTGATAAAAGTCTATACATGAATCAATATGCTCAGAAAACATTCATCCTGGATGTAATATATGTATATTTATATATCATGCTATCTAATCTATCTATGCATATCCATAAATAGATAATATTAACATACAATACAATTCACACATTCATGTGTACTAAAATATCATTTTTAACAGTTCTTCAGTTTTCATATCAGTTCTATGAGTACTCTCAGATTCATAAAAATATTATGATATAATTAGCAGATGAAACTTTAATACCCATTTGAATGATTACTGATCACCTTCCTGTTTCCTTTATTTTGAGAATTTTAAAATCATTGAATTTAGCCCAAGAAGAATTTGACATGATTAAAAGGAAAATTTTGCTTTTCATCTCTCTAGTAAAGTATTTTGTGATCCTCAAACTAATACTGTTAAATAGTTGACCATAAACAAAGTAGAATGCCAGAAATTTGTGGCTCTTCATTAAATTAATTGCAATTAATCAAGTTTCTTTGCTTTCCTTATCATGAAGGCTTTTCTATGTTACATTTAGCCTAACAAAGTTTTGAGAATGTGCTTTCTTAGTAAACATATTTTCTTCCCTTGTGACACAAAGAATTGATGGAATCTAAGATAAAACTTTACCTTCATTCTCACCAGAACTCAAATGGTAAATGATTGGAAGGTATTTTAAGTTTTTCCATTCAAATACTGGTTCTCTAATTTGTCTGCACATTTAATCAACAGGATAACTTTGCAAAACTACCATTTCCAGGTTCTATTCCCAGAGTAAATGATAATATTGGCCTGGAGTGGGACATGGCATCAATATATTTTGCCTTTTTTTAACCGTGGTAAAGTATATATAACATAAAAATGTACTAAAAAAGAATTTCCATTAACAAGATCCACAGGTGATGCATCTGGGCATGAAAATTTGAGATGCATTCATTTTACCTACTCTAAAAATCATTCATATGTACTTTAAAACTTTGTATCTCTGATTAAAGGCTGATGCTGCTGTCAGGTAGCAGTCAAGTAGCTGTGAAGGATATACACAAACTGCAAACAAACTTTTTAGATATTAGAAGATTAAATGTATTGTGTTGACTTTTCATCAAAATTTCAGTTTGGCTACGTAAATACAGTGCTAAATTGTAGTGAGGTCTACCATAATTAGATGTCCCACTTTGATATGGCAAATATTTTAACATTAATAAATTAAAAACTGTTTTGACAGGCCTCTACTTAATCACTTCATTGGTCAAACAAATTCATTTTTCTTTCCATGAATAAAACATACTGACTTGTTGACCTCAGTAAGCTGTATGTCCCCAATTAGGATGCTACTTTATAGTATAGTATGTCCATTTACTTTTTTGCTGCCAAAATGTGTTTTATGCTTAGGAAAAGTTAGATATGTGTTCATAGACATGTTAATATCAGCTGCATTTGCTATTAAATTTATTTCATTTAATTAAAATCTTATGTTAACTAGTAAAATATGAATACAAAATAATTGTTTCAAAGAAGATTAAACTGAGCTTTTCAGAAAGACTTGTTAATGGCAAGTTGCACCAAGGCTTGTCATAGAATTACATCTGAGCAGGATAACAGCAGAAGATTCAGGAAAAGTACCATAAAATTCCAGAGGCATTCCATATTCAGAAAGCTTTTCAAGAATGTTTAAATACACACTATTTTATGGGACCCAAAACTGGCAATTACAGACTATGTATTATGGGTGTGGTTTTTGTAATAATATGGTGCATGACTCTAACCAGTGAACATACAGCTAAAGAAAAGACAAAGACATCAAATAATAGAAGATAAATGTGCACTTATTTGTTTCAACTATTTATGAATCACATATATTTAAGGTACGTATGCATTTTAAAATAATTTACCCCTTCATCTGATTTCTTTGGTAAAGCATCCTACAACTGGTTCTAATTGTATCTGTTAATAGGTTTCCTATTAGAATTGAATAGGGTTATGTTCTTATAAATAAGAGTCTTCTAATCAAAAGTTTGTTAATCTTATCAATAAAATTTAACTTTAATTTCTGGTCTTTGTGGTTTAATTCTTGGTGGGTGTGCATGAATGTATGTGTATGGTAAGAAAATTTTCCCAGTGATCTGTGATGGACACAATTCAATAAACTTTTATCTTTGCCATTTCAGGAACTCTATAATAAATAAGTCATTTATTCAATGTGAAATGAAATAATTTTTTAAATTACACAATTATACATTTTCAATTTTAAAAAAACCTATAATATACTTTTGTTTGTTACACATACTATGTGTCAAGAACTCTTTTTGCATTTATTTTATTCCTTCAACAACTAAGTTTGTAAATATTACTATTTAATTCCTACTTAATGGATGAGGAAACTGAGTTTCAGATAAGAAGATAAGGGGCAGATCTGAGATTGAAATAAAGGGGTTTCTGACTTTTGAGACCTTTGTGGGCTTAATCAATGCATGAAAATATTTCTTCAGAATGTTCCCTGACAGAATGGGCAGAACACAAGGCAAGTTCTCATGTAAGATTCAAAAACAATTTTGAGACTGGTTTTTAACCCAAGTGTTATCATTACACTTTTGTGTAACTTTGTGCAAATAACCTATCCTTCTGCCTCAATTCCAGATCTGTGTGGTAGAATGTTTGTGTATATTATTTTAAATATTCACTTTAGAATTGAAAGATTTCTTATACTCTTATATTAGGGACTAATTTTTGAATTAGCAGGTTGACCAGAGACTCATTTTCTCCTTATTCTCTTGGTTGGTATCTCTTCTTGTTCTTCTCACTCACATGAGAATATCCCCCTGATAATGCTATGAAGTCAAACAAAAAAATTCAATTTAATAGTCAATTAAAATTTGTGATAGAGAATATTGAAGTTATTTATTATATTAGAAGTTAATCAGAGAGTGTTTGTGCTTTTCAAATATCTGATTTGCCCTGGTTTTATTTAGTTGACTATAATTGCCTGTTCATACTGTCTATACATGAAATGTCTAAGTATGATACCTGTGTTATTTGCTAAGATTTTTCTCTAAAAGTAACATTCTACATGCTACTTGTAGGGTAATGATTATAGTCCATCATGAATGAGCAACAAATTCAAAGTATGGCTATGTTGATCTTCCTGTTCTGTACCAATTTAGTTAGGAGATGAATGTCAAACATTTATTTGTTAAACTTGGCAAATAGAAGTAAAGACTTATGTTTCATTTGAAGAGGATCTTAGAAAAGTCCTATATTCTACATCACATTCAAGTGGTACCTATCTGAAGAATGTCAAAGCCATCTGCAAATGAGCAGATTTACTTATGTGAGTCATTCTAAAATGATCTGAATATCTGTTACTATATATTTTAAAGTATAATGCTTTTGCCAGCTAATGAACAATAAAATTCAGGCTATAAGACATTAGTGAAAATGAATTACCTAAGCCAATACTTACATGTATTTACATGTATTAAATACAATGTAACAATACTTACATATATTATAAGAATTTTACCTTTCAAAATTCTCAAATTGGGAATGATTAAATCCTGCTCTCTATTTCCCAACTTTTTTTGTCTGTGTGTTCATTCTCTTTAGTTCTCATTTTAAAAAATAACAGAAATTACATATAATCAATTCAGGACAATTTTATTTAATATTCTAGTTTGTATGTGCTCACTCCTGGGTCTATTTAATCTGGAAAAAAAAGCCACATTATTTGCACACTACATAGGAAAGAGGAGAGGCTAAAACTGATCTAGAGTCAAATACTGGCTGATATTCAGGAAGTAATAAGTATTCTTGTTCTTTCTTTTGTTAATTCTGCCTCATAATCCCTTGAAAATGACTTTCTAAGATTAAAAATCTAGGTGTTATTAAGTAATTATACAGAATTTAAAATTTGACTTGGCTTTGGTGAAATGTTAAGCCATGAAAAAAAATAATATGAGGTTAAATTAAGAACTTCACTGAAGTTGGAGGCATTTGATGACATGTTTAATTCATTCAGAATTATCATGGAATCAAAGTGTAGGGACAAAATAATAATTCTCTTAATCCAGTCTGCTACCTCATTGCAAGGCTGAATTTTAGTTATCTGTGTTACTCTTAATTATTCTCAAGAGAGATGACTCCACAATTTCCCAGAGACTTTATCCAATGGCCTATCTTACTCTAAAAGAAGCAGTTCTTTAGAGCTAGTACAATATCTAAATTTAATTCAAAGGCTTTTTCTATATTTAGTGAAAATAAAGAACTGTTGATCTTCAAATACTCTGTTTTCACTAAATATTTAAATACTTGAAAATAATTTTAAAATCACTTTTCAACCTTTCCTTCTCCCAATTCCTTTATACTTTTCTCATGGGTTATGTTTTCTTCCCTTGATTGGTTGTTTTGTTCTACTCTGAATACTTTCGTTGTTATTGTTGTTGTTGTTTTAAACAATCCTCATAACTCATGGTGCCCCAAACCCTAACAGTGGTAAAGGAATGATATCAAAGTTCTTCTGTTCCATGTAGACTGTTACTTATAAGATTTATACTTTTCTAAATTGATCCAAAGTGTGTGATTCTACTTCTTTGTTGCAAATTTAACTTTGGGCCTCATTAAAATCTGTGCTGTAATTTGGTGATATTTAAATCTTTTTACCAAAAAAAATTGTTCATTTTATCACATAATGAAATAGAAAATAGATTTATTACTCATGACTGGTGGATCAGTAAATTACATTGGCTGCTGTCCCTTATGCTATGCTTACAAAAAACTAAACAAATAAAAATCCCCCTTAATTCTATCAGCTCTAACTTCAATTTTTTCTTCAGTTATCTAAGTTTTTCTGAATAGTCTTTAAATTAAGGTTGCCCTTAATGATAAGCACTTTGAGTGACTGTATCCAAGATCTGAATATTACACCTTTCATCTTTGAATTCTCTAACATGTTAGTTAATAAATTTACTACTAAAACATTGATTTCTTTAGGATGCATGTTATCCAACTTTATAAAGTGGCTTCCAAACAATTCTTTCATTGATATGCCATAAAGCTAAATCTCAATCATACTTGGCATGAACTATTGAAATCTATGTTGGCATTAATTTGTATTTTGAATCATTTTAAAGCAATTTGTGGTATTTAAAAATATGAAATCTCACAAATTTAAGAGATCATTGGAAGAATGGTTTAAAAAGTTAACATTTAACATTATTTAACAATGTTAGAATCAAGACTTGTATGTACTTGAGAATCTAAAGGGAAAAACATATTAGCCCGTCATAATAAAAGCAAAAAAATTAAATGAAAAAACTAGCTATCACAGCATTGTAATTAAGCATGATTATCAAGTAGAAATGACTTTAAAAGTAATATTTTATACTCCATACTCTTATATTATATCCTATAATTTATAATACTTTTTGGTTTACTGTTTTCAAAAAGTCTTTAATCTTCCAAAGTTTGTGACTATAGTGTTCTCTTCAAATCATTTTGCTTTAAATATCTCTAATGCATAAGCAGATGCAAAGAAAAGAAGGAGGAGGCAGGAGGAAGACAGGGAAGGAGGAAACGAGAGTTGAAATTTCTATGTTGACATATTTTTACACACCTAAACCTGAACTCTCAAGAAATTCACAAAATGTCTGTTTAAAATGCTTCGAGGAATGATTACTTAAATAGTATGTGTCTTTAAATGTAGATAAGACTTTTAACATGCTTTTTAATCTTAAACTCAGGTGTTTTTTTTCATACTCTTACAAATATATGCTTTTAAACTGTAATGGTTTTAGTACTAGGTGATTTGATCAACAGCTACTCAGAAAATCTGCACTTTTTAAAAAAATCATCATATGGAGGAAGACCCCATGGCTCTGATTCAGTATGTAGTCTGTCTATACTCTTCCAGATTGAGGGTACACACTGTTGTCCTTTTAAGCTCTGGTCTCTTATTTCAATATAATATAAATGGTCACAATCCAAGGTGATCGCTAGGACAGCACAGAGCTAAATTATTTTTATTATTGCTGCCCACTTAGTGTTATTACCTTCAGAGATGTAATCCTAGAGACACTCCTCTTTCCTTCTTCATTTTTATGACAGTTTATAACCTCATTTTAATTATGTAAATGCCATTAATCCACAATGGCACCTAAGAAGCACAAATGAAGTCTGAGTTATATATTTATGCACAGTCTCACATTCATTGAAAGGCCAGGTTTCTCCTGTGTGTTTCTTTAACAGAAAATACCAAAAAAAAAAATCCCATGTATGTCTATGTGCCATGTCATGACATATATGCTCAAGTGCATCAGATTTCCCTTAATGAATGCTTGGTGCATAATTCACTTTTTAAAGTTAAATACAACAAAATCATCAGTTCCCTTAACTAATACTGCATTGAGTAAAAGCAACAGCACACAGGTACCTTTTTTTGTTGTTGTTACAGTGTGTGTCATGTTTTCTAAAGTATGCGCTCATATAATTTTTAACACAATGTAAAGAATCTTTCAGGTTATGATTTGACTTGTCATTAGAGTAGGATTATGGAAAGGACAATATGTGGATTAAGTTCTTTGACTGAATAATGAGAAGTAATATATGACCTCTAAATTTCCTTACAAGACTGAATTTTTATAAACTCTAAAATATTGCCTTTTGCTTATGTCTGTCTGACTACCCAACAGATTATGTTCAAACCATGCAGACTGCCTTTTAGGCAGAACCCAACTTCTATTCAATCTTATCTTCCATTACTCATCAGTCATTCCCTTATTGTTTCCAGTACACCTAAATCATACTTCCATCCTACCTGTTACCTGTACCTGTAATTGTGTTACCTTTCTCATCCATCTTTCTACAAGCTGTACTTTAATCGAGGCTTATAACAGCATCCTTTCCCATCTTCCAGTTCTTTCAGACTAATTCTATGTTACAATTGTTTTCTTACATGACCACTATATGTGTACAAGAATCATATGTATTACACACCACCTAAGAAAATTTCTACACTGTTGCAGGATTTCTGTTTCCATTTAAATCTGTGGACCATTCCATGTGAGAAATCTCTTCTGCTTCTCTAAAAGCCTCAAAGGCAATAATAGCACATTGCCAGAGCAAATGATACAATTAACAAAGCCAGTGAAATTAATTAATAAGCAGATGTTAAGTTTAAAGAGAGAAGGGAGGGCACACATGGACAATTAGCAAATTAATTATAGTCATATTTATGCCTCTATTATTAAGGTCAATTATGTATTTATTTTAAGTAAGGTGATTTATCCTTCATTATCAGTATTTGACTTTCCAAACTTACATTTACTTTTCAAATATATTGATTTTCTGAGTAGGGATTCACCCAAGAGATTCACTACAAAATTTTACTGACACTTGTAGAAAATATATGAAATTTTACCAAAATGATTATGTGATTATCTTTAAGTAGAATTGTCAAGAGAATTGTGACTTACTATTTTGCTAACCACCCATTCCTATTGTTGATGTCGATCTTGAGCCATTATATAAAACATATATACATACACTGTATTTGTCTCTTTATTTTTTAAATGTGATTTATATATTTAAGGTTACTTAGTGCCTCATTAATAACAGCACTATGAATTTTTCAAAGTCCGTCTTTGAAAATTCTCATCTAAAACTCCCATGTTTTCATCCCATGTTGTTTCAACCATATTGTTCCCCATGTTTATTGGTAACAAGGTCAAATGCTTACTTTTACTCAACACTTATATTTGGGGGTTTGAACTGGCTTTGTGCCCAATCTTATATTCAGGCACTCTGTGCAAGTTAAATACAATTACAGATACTAAACAGCAATATATTAACAACCCGAATAAAACTTTTGCTGCAACACACACTCAAATTTGATGACTACCTGCTCCTTGATGAGAAAACATCAGGGGAAAAGTTCAGGCACAAATTATTTTAGAATTAAAAAGAGAAGACAAAGTCTCAAATAGCAGACATTATAACCAGATTAAATGACTTATAATATTATTTTTTATAGGTGACAGTTGAGGCTTATATCAAAGTTCACAGTATTCAGGTTTTCTTTATTAAATATTCCTACACACAGCTAGTTCATACTCACAGACAGACAACAATAAACCTGAACAATGCAATTGAAAAAAAATCCCTGTGTATATACCCATGCTATGAGTGAGTTACCCTGTGATGAGATATACCTATTAAGCACTACAGTGGACAAAAACATTATCCCTGCTGGCTTCTAAGTTAGTTAACAGTGATACATTGTTGATGTTATAATTACAGAAAACAATGAAATAGCAGATTAGTACTTATTTTAATTCCTTGAATAGTATTTCCACAAGTCTATGGAAGCTAGGGGATTGGTTGTAAAATACAACCATGTAGAAATACCAGATATTAAATCAGGAGAATTCAGGATATTATGCATATTTCTGGTTTCTGGAGTTATTAATTTTTTGCCTAATTCTTCTTAAAACATATTAAATTCATGTTTTATAAGGGACTTTTTTCTACTATATTTATTACTTTAATGATTATATATGTCAGCTATTTCTCTATGATAGTTTCTATTATTATTTTGTTCATCTATTTAGAATTTATTCTTTTATGTCATTCAGTTTTCTCCATGCAGATTTTATCCAAATCAAGATGGGAGATTTTTTATTTGCACTATTTAAAATTAAAAATTTCAAACAGTTTTACTTCTTTGGACAAAAAAATGTTATTTTTTTTTAATTGTTGAAGATCCTTTAATTTTGTTAGTCTCCAAATTATTTTCACTATGAATTAGGGGTTTTAATGTGAGTCTTAACTGATGGTATTTTTTTCCTAAATTGGTACTAGACAACCTGTCAAAAAATGAGGAAGTTTTAATTTTGAGTATGGCCATACACCATTACTTAAGGTATCCATTTATTGAATATGTTTTTTAAAATTCAGTCTACTTTTTGCCATTTATATTTTATTCATTATGAGTAAAGATATTTAATACACTCTGCCAAAGACTGACACATTTTGTCCTTTTTTTCCCCTTAAGCTATGCCAATGAAAAAAGTAGTGTCATCTCATTATAAAATCTTGCTATGATTTTTGAAAGATATATTTGTGGTAGTTATAAAAGGTGGTTCACTCATGTTCCTTTCATTCAGCTTCTTTTTGTTGAAGCAAACGTTAAGCACCATACTGGTAAATGGCAAAAGTCTATTTGTACATCATGGCATGAATGTATAATTATAAAAATACACAGATGATAAATGATAGATAAATTTTAGTTTAAAATACATCTATAAGAACCCTATGTTTATGCTGTATGATTTTAAAAGAGGAGAAAATAATGAAACAGATTCTCATTGTATTCACAATCTGAAGCTAACTCTAGGCAAAGTTAGTTTGCTTTTGGTGTTCTCTTGCTTCCATGAGCCTGCTGTGTGTTCAGAACCTTTTCTCACTGTTTTACCACTACTCGCATCACGGATGTTATTTGATCATGAAAAGACATGTATGTGTCAAGTTGCACCTGTATTCCTAAATCTCCCTATATCAACGAAAACAGTGACAAAAACAATAATGTATCATAACTGTGCAGGTAATAGGTTTCAAGCACTATACTATGTGCTTTATGTACATGTGTCATTTGATCTGCACATCTACCCACTGAGGTAGGCATTATCATATTCATTTTACAGCAAAGTCAGTATTCACTTTCAGGACTGATTCCAAAACACACGTTCCCTTCACAATTCTAACTGAGGATCATTTGTGGAATAAATTATAAAATTCCATAACACTGACATTTTGGCAACACACCACAGACTCCTACCATAGATGTTCTCAGAACATAAAATCTAAGAAAAAGGAATAAGGCTCATGGGACATCTTTGAGCTGTCTTACATGTCCTTCATATGTTCACAAGGCTTTATGTGAATCATGATAAAAAGTGAATATTCCACAGTGTGAAAGTAGGCCTCTACAGAATGCTTGCAAAATGTAGGTCACCTTTCTGGACCTACAGGAAAGAAGGTTGAATATTATTTATTTATTATTATTATTACTACTGTAAATAATGTCTTATTTATACACTTATTTCCTTGCTACTTTTGGTTGCTTGGTAAGGCCAAATGAAGGAAGGGGATATTGAAACTTTAAAATACTAAATGATTTATAAGCCTTTTTTGGGATAAGTTTATTGTTGGCTTATATTCCCTAGTAGCAATTACAATGACAGTTTCTAAAACAACAACCAAACAAAACCCCAAACATACAAGCCACAAAAAACACCACCAAAAAAAGTCTTCCCTATCATTTCCTACTGCAGAAATTAAAATCATTCATTTATTGTCTATTCCTTGTTGAACCAAGCTACATTTTGCTGTGCCCAAACCCATGTTGACAGATTTACAGCAGGCTTTGAAGTAATACAATATTCTTTAGTGTATCTCAACCAAAATTGTGTTGAAGATAATTTAATTTAAAATTAAGTCTTAATTAACTTAAAGCATGAAAATGAAATAAATACACTTTGAAAATTTGCTCACCAGGTTTTCTTGTGGATTTCCCTAAAGATTCAGAGCTCTAATTATAAAACATCATAGCCAAGAGTAATAAAACAACCATAATGATGCTGTCAATATAATGAGTAGTTATTTTTGTTAAATAATGAAATTTTAACTTTATTTAGCTGTCATATTTCTAAATAAATAAAGACCAAACCCCCATTTTAACAAGGAGTGCTCACAGAAATTACAGTCATATTCTGGCAGGATTTCTTTAGCAACTGTTTTTCATGCATATTCTACAACTATTTATTCATCTCCTACTAGATATCAAGCACTGAACTAACTACCAAAGGATATGCAGAAAAGAAAAGGAAGTATTTGGGGCTATACTGCATTTATGAACCCATGTGATGGAATTTTTCAATTCTTGAAAAGGTGATTTTGATGTCACTCATATCTAGGAACATTACATACTGGAGAATAAAACTTTAAAATGGAAGACAGTTTAAAGTAGAGCTTGCTGTGCAAAATCTAATCTATGAAATCTTTGAACCAGTCTAAATAATATTTCTGTTGAAAGCCACTGATATAAATATACAGCTGGTTATAGGAAAAACTGGTCATAAAAGCTTCAGAAGTATGGTGCCACATGATTTGTAATCAACTAAAAATTCAAAAATTGACAATGAAATTTTTAAATGACTTTGAAACAAATGCTAAGAAAGATAAAAAAATAGAAACAACAATACCAACAATCCTGGTATAAAAATTCAAAGGGATCATTAACTATGATAAAATGATCAATTCATTATTATTATTTGAAACATGCTTTTGTTCATATTTGTTGGGTGGTGCATTTCTGGGCCAATCAAATGTTAATAAAATATTTCCAAACCATTTTCTAATTTATATTAAAATATGTAAAATAAATCTAATTAATTACTAGGTTAATACAAATTTAATTGAAGAGTTAGAGGTAATATTTCCTTTATAGTGTTTCTTTAAAGGAAAGACTTTAAAAATTATTTAGGATTCTAACCTTATCTAATTTTCAGAGGAGTGAAAACAGGTGGACTCCTAGACATAAGCTAATTAATTTCCATAAAGGTGATACACAGTGAGATAATTCAGTTCCTAAGCAATATCCAACTTCCCAAATGACTGGCTTGACTATATTGTAAGTTGGTGATTTTCAGGCAGAAAAGGATATAGGCAGACAGAGTATGTTCTCATGCCACTTGAAGATAATGTATTTAAGATGGCTGAGGGTTGAATTAATAAACATATTACACATGATTGATAGACAATAATAGCTTGATAATAATGCCCCCTACCTATCCCTCACCACCCGCAAAATATATGTGTGTTTACAAATGCTTTGATTACTTGTAACTACGTTTTCCCCCTTACCTTCTTATAGGTGTCAGTAAGCCTAACAAAAATGTAGATTCAGTTCTCTTGTCTTAAATTTGATGACATTCTGCTAAATCCTAAATGTTTCCCTTTTATCATAGTGCTAATTCATGGACAGTACTATCATCTAGGGACAAAATACCTCTTTAAAGTATATTTATCTTTAGTGGAAAGTGCCTGTGTACAAGTTTTATAAATGCATTACTTCTATCATGCAAAACATCAACAGAACATTTTCTTCACAAGTATGGAGACTTAGAACTGTAAGTATTAAAGACAGTGTAGAAAAAAGTCAGTCTTCAGTTACATTTTGAGGGAGAGTGTTAGGAATCCTGTACTTTTCATTTTATTTCCCCAAAACAATATTATTATATAATATAAGGTGAGGTTAGCTTTTTTTACATCTTTATCTTAAAAAAAGAAAGAAAGAAAGAAAGAATGTCTCCTGCAGGTAAATCTTCATTTTGTAAAGTCAGTAGAAGACTAAGTACAGTGGAATTCACTTTAGCTTTTAATTCTTAGGCATTAATTTCTTATCAGCAAAGAAATTTCAAAGTTGAGGTTTTGAGAATACAAAGATATATTATCTTAATAATCAGCCCTATAAAACATATGCTATCATGCATTACAGATGGATGCAGAGTTGTAAACCTGACTTATGCTGTTATATGTACTATATATAGTGCTGCCTCTGACTAATGACAATGAACCACATATGACAAACTACAATTACAGTACATTGTACTTTCAGACTATTTCTAACAAATATTTTAAACCAGTCTTCCACAACAGAAATAACACAACTTTGTTCCTCTGTGACTTCTAAATATATTTTTTAACACATCATTAATGAATACAGATTTAAGATTGATGGCAGTGGAGGTTGCAAATTATTTTTAGAGGAGAAATGTTGAAAGTTCAACCACATAGCCAAGACATTTACAGCCCCTAAGAAGACCACACTCCTTGAAATTAAACTGTTCTATCAGCAAGTTTCCTCTTCCTCGGACATAATAAATGCAAAAACATTGAAATTATTATCACAAAAAATGAACACTCTAAAGTAAAATGGATAAACTGCTCAATTGACACTGGAAATGAAAAGTCTAGTCAAATAACTGTGCCAAACTACTGAATAAACATGTAATCAATTGCCATGGGAAATTAATTCTTAACTGCTATTTTTCACATTTAATATATTTTCTTCTGAATCTTATTTAGCCTTATCTCCATCCTCAGATAAAAATAGAACACAAAAGTTCAAAAATGGAATTAGAACAGAAATATTATGCATATTAGGATGAACTGTCACAAATTGTGAACTTCCACAAGAAGGCCTAATATTTGGCAGGATGCCATTTAGAGGATATTTTCACAATGGACAAAATCCTAAAGATGCTCACAGTACAATAAGTTCAAGTCTATTAATTTTAACCCTGGAAAGAAATCATTGATAACTGTTCTCTGAAGACATTAAGGCAGATGTTAAGTTTCATATTCTCATACAAAGCATACTTCATGCTTCTGTTACAGAGAGAAGTTGCTAAACCTGAAAGAACATTTCTCTTGTTTAACAATACACTGGAAGTTTTAAGAAAGCTTATTATGGAGGAAGAAAAGTCATCAGTTACTTAACTTTTCTTCCACATCGACAAACCTGAGTGTGATATTATCTGTCAATGAAGCTCACCAGGCAGTGATTCTCACAGGGCTACGCACCTCTGGGAGGTTCAGAGAATCTGGGTAGTGAGGAGGTGTAATTTGAAAGAGCCCATCAGTTATCACGATCTGCATCCCCTAGAGGTGCATTACCGCCCACTCATACTCTCTGAAAATCACGGATCTCTCCTCCACCATAAGGCACAGAATACTTCAAACAAGGACTTGTGTATAAAAGCATCTAAAACTCCATCTATCTCAGCTTTTCATTAGCCAGGTGTGGATTATTCTTTTAAAATTTCACTAACTCCCTGACATTGGCTTTCAATGGCCTGTTTAATTCCTAAAGTGTGTGTATGGCAGATACTATTAATGGACAATAGAGTTACCTATGACATTTATCAGGCTGCTAGATGCCACCTGTGCTTTCAGGGCAGGATGATTCTGTAGGAGGGTGTCTGTGCCCTGCAAGGGTTGACAGACTTCTCAACTCTTCATTTTTATACACCAATTGTCACTTTCAAGACTTATTTTACTTCCTATGACCCTGGAGTTTCTTTTCAGATACTGTTGGATTTTTCATTGGTCAAGGTAAGTTTTGTCATATAGGTGAAAGGGAAAAGTCACTTAGCATTCTGAATTATCTTCTCCTGAATAAATGCAAAAGGTTATTTATGCTAGTTCCCATCATTGGCCACTGAGAAGAAAATTATTTGCTATTTTCTATATAAGCTAAGTATTTTATTTTTATTTTAAAATTCAGGACCCCAAAACCCAGCACTGAGGCATCTAGAATGCATTTGGTTGGACCCAAGCATTGTCTGGTGCAGGACATAATCAATTCAGTACCCTCGACAGAATTGTGACTGGGCTTTATGCAGTGTTATCCCTCTTGCCTTATTGAAAGCCAGAGTATATGAGTCCATCTGCTCCAGATTCACCCTACCATATGTGTTATGAAAGCTCTCCTGCCTCAGAAGAGAGGGTGAAACTATAAATACTCAGGTGCCTTGACAGCTGTGGCACAAGCTGGATTTATTCAGTTCATGTTAATTATGTCATCAAAGAAGCTAAAAGGCTAAATTTTCAGATGACACAACAGTGGCAGCATGCTTACTGAACCAAAATAAATAAGTAAACGTATGAGAGTTGGCAATGCTAAAAAAAAGAAGAGGCATTTTTATAAACGTAGATGAATAAAGGCCATGGTGTGTGAGGCATTCAACCACTTATTCTATCTGGATGGGTGGGAGGGGGTGTATCGTGATGTGTTATAAAAGATTTTTTCCTAGAATGTCAAAGGCACAGAAGGAAATCAAAAGGGACACCAGAAAGTGGAGACTATGACAACTGGTACGTTTGCTTACACATACTCTTGCCTTCCTCCATTATCTCCAGAGAGTAAAGTCAGGAAGGGAAAATGTCACTCACCTGGGTGGGCTGGATGAGAAAATAAACAGCGGGCCAAACAGAAGGGAAAGCACAGGAATGTGTACAAAGCAATCCACTGCCACATCACTCATCCTGTTACAAACACAGATGCACAATTCAATTCATGCTAATAAGGGCCATCAGTTCCCAAAGAAAACTCATTGCCTTTTCTTTATGGTGCACACACATGTTCTGCAAGAGTTTTATTATGACTCTGAAGGTAGCACTGCAAGAAATGTTGCTGTATCATTTGTATACTTGTATGAGAAATTACAATGACATCAGCAAATGCTCATTTGAGGCTCATAAATAAAATTGTCCATATCACTTTTCATCTCAAACCCATTCAATAGTACAGTTAAACACTCTAATAACAAGCTCAATTTGATTACAATTATTAAAAGAACTGGATTTCTTAACACGGAATATGAAGATATGCCAAAAGTCTTAAAGCAAAGATAATACTACTTTAGATTATGTATCCCTTTTATGCCTCCACTTACTTATGATGTCACTAACTGAATTTTAAGTAGACCAGTTCCATAATAGTTCACAGGTCCTACTATGGCTATTCTTTGAAACAGTGACTATGAATATGTTCATGAGTTTTCATAAAGGTATTTCCCATTTAAAGAGAGTTGTTTCTGATAATAATATTGATAATAAAAAATAACACATGAGTACTTAGGTGTCAGGTGTAACGTTTAAAGCTAGCAACATCATAATAAATTAAGCATAATTATCCTTATTTTCTAGATTAACAAACTGAAGATCTGAGGTATTAAATATTTGCAAATTTCAAATGATTGATAACTATAAAAAGTGGAATTCAAAACCATGGTTGTCTGCACTCTTAAACCAGTAACTTTTAGGTATATTGGTCAACACCCCAGAGAAAAGAGAAATCTCAGAACATGATTGATCTGAAGTTCATGAAATAAATCTGTAGGGTTACTGTTATTTCTTTCTGTCCAAGGATATATGGGCTATTTTGTTCTCTGAAATAGTAGAGGTTATTTTTTTAAACTACAAAGAATTTAGAACATTAGAGTTCTTCTTCCAAATAACTTCAGTGGGGTGTGTGTGTGTGTGTGTGTGTGTGTGTGTGTTTGTGTGTGTGTGTGTGTGTGTGTGTGTGTGTGAAGTAAAGAATTATGGGGGATAGTACTAGAATGATTCTTCTCTTTCAACCTTCTCCCATTTCATTAACATTTAAATCTTCCTTTCTTTTTTTTTTTTTAATTTATTTTATTTTTGGCTGTGCTGGGTCTTCGTTTCTCTGCGAGGGCTTTCTCTAGTTGCGGCAAGGGGGGACCACTCTTCATCGCAGTGCGCGGGCCTCTCACTATCGCGGCCTCTCCTGTTGCGGAGCACAGGCTCCAGACGCGCAGGCTCAGTAGTTGTGGCGCACGGACCTAGTTGCTCCGCGGCATGTGGGATCCTCCCAGACCATGGCTCGAACCCCTGTCCCCTGCATTGGCAGGCAGATTCTCAACCACTGCGCCACCAGATAAGCCCCCTGGCAGGAGTTCTTTAGACCCAACCAAGTTGTCAATTACTTGCCGCGCAGTCTTAATTTCGATGTTCGGTGGTCGTCTGGGTGGATCTTTTCAAGTCCAAAGAGATAGAGCAATAGGAGAATGAGAAAGACTGAGGGGGAAAAGCCTTGGCCTCAGTGCGCTTCTTCGCGGCCAGAGAACTGGTCTCTGCCAGATCCTGCAGGCGACGTCAGCTGCCACCTAACGGGCTACTTGAATCTCCATGGCTCAGGATAAGTCCCAGCCACCCTTCAGAGGGGAGCCATAGCCCAATAGGCGGATCGAGATTATGGCCTTTGAGGCCCCGCATTGTGTGCCAGAAAAGATGTTGCAGGAAAGAGAGAGGGGGCGTAAGAGGATGGTCACACCCCAAGTCATGTCCGAGTCCCTGGGATGGCCGCCCAGTGTGTGTTCTTGGCTTCGTGCAGGCAAGAATTCAAGAGCAAGACGTAGTAAAGTGAAAGAAGGTTTATTCAGGGAGATACATGCTCCATAGACAGAGTATGGGCCATCTTGGAAGGCAAAAGGCCTAAATCTTCCTTTCTTAAAGGAGAAGAATAAGCAAAAAGCTGATAGGGAGTACGGAGAAAAGAAGGAAAAGAAGAAAAGGAGAAAGGCAGGTAGTGAAGGGGAAGAGAAAGGAAAGAAAAAAGACATTTTCCTAATATGTTTAATTTTCTTCTCTAATATGATTCTGAAAAATACAGCAGCAAGAGTACTGAAAACCACCTGATACCAAACTTTGTCAAAATTAGCTGTGTTACTTTGGGTGAGTCATTATATACACTGTATTTAAATTTCTACATTTGTAAATACATAAACTTGGACTATATCATCTAAAGTGTCCCTTCTAAATAAAATTATATTATTTTCTCTAATATTTTCACCTTAAGTTCTAAGATAAAATACTATTTTAAAAGAGTATATTAAAGATAAGCAATATCTTGTTTTCAACATTTCAAAATATTTTCATCTACATGAATATAAACAAGTATGATGTTTAATAATTTCCTAAAATAGTATTATTTTATGTATTAATATGTAAGCATTGATATTAGGTATGATATTGTTAAAATTGAGCCTTTATATTGCTCCCTATAATAGTTTTTAGCATCTCCATGAAAGTATAGTTTAATGCAAAGTTTTCATTATTTTGAAATATATATGTCTGTCCTAAATATGTAATCCCAAAATAATGTATGCCAACTTGTTATTACAATATTCATAAAATTGATGACAACACATTTCTTAGTCATTTTAGGTTGCTCTCTTTCTCTACCTTGCATTGCCCTTTTAAGACAGGACAGTAATGTTTCAAATTGCTTTCAGCAATGCCTGAAGTCTAGAACTATTGAAATGTCCTTCTAGCTCTATAAATATTATTTATGCTTATTTACTAGGAGTAGAACATTTTGGTCAATTCCAGTATACTTTGAGGTTAATAGTTATCTATTGACTATTTAATAGCTTAATCATAACAATAGAAAAATGAATGCAAAAACTGAAAGAAGCAACATATTAATAAAATCATAATATTTTGTCAAACTACATTCTAGATTTCTGTTCTTTGAAAATCTTTTCCTCGAACTCACACAATTTCTCTGCTTCCCTTTTAGCAAACTCTTCAAAATAATTGTCTATGCCATTTGTATCCAATTTCTCTCCTCTCATCTGTCTTGAACCCACTTGATCCAGACTTTCACTTTCAATACTACTCTGATTATTCTCAAGGTATAAGCAACTTCCATGGTGCTAAAATCAAATAGTTAATTCTCAGATCAAATTTTACTTGAAAAATCTCATTTTCTTTCTTTTTTTAACCTCTTTATTGGAGTATAATTTCTTTACAATGCTGTGTTAGTTTCTACTGTATAACAAAGTGAATCAGCTATATGTATACATATATGCCCATATCCCCTCCCTCTTACGTCTCCCTCCCACCCTCCCTATCGCACCCGTTTAGTTGGTCACAAAGCACCGAGCTGATCTCCCTGTGCTATGCGACTGCTTCCCACTAGCTATCTATTTTACATTTGGTAGTATATATAAGTCCATGCCACTCTCTCACTTCGTCCAGGCTAACCCTTCCCCATCCCCGTGTCCTCAAGTCCATTCTCTACATCTGCGTGTTTATTCCTGTCCTGCCCCTAGGTACTTCAGAATCTTTTTGTTTTCTTTAGATTCCAGATATATGTGTTGGCATAAGGTATTTATTTTTCTCTTTCTAACTTACTTCACTCTGTATGACAGTCACTAGGTCAATCCACATCACTATAAAAAACTCAAATTCGTTTTGTTTTATGGCTGAGTAATATTCCACTGTATATATGTGCCACATCTTCTTCTTTTTTTTTTTTTTTTTTTTTTTTTTTGCAGTATGCGGGCCTCTCACTGTTGTGGCCTCTCCCATTGCAGAGCACAGGCTCTGGACATGCAGGCTCCACCGACATGGCTCATGGGCCCAGCCGCTCCACGGCATGTGAGATCTTCCCGGACCGGGGCACAAACCCGTGTCCCCTGCATCGGCAGGCAGACTCTCAACCACTGCACCACCAGGGAAGCCCTGCCACATCTTCTTTATCCATTCATCTGTTGATGGACACAGGTTGCTTCCCTGTCCTGGCTATTGTAAACAGAGCTACAATGAACATTATGGTACATGATTCTTTTTGAATTAGGGTTTTCTCTGGGTATATGCCCAGTAGTGGGATTGTTGGGTCATATGGTAGTTCGATTTTTAGTTTTTTAAGGAATCTCCATACTGTTCTCCACAGTGGCTGTATAAATTTACATTCCCAACAACAATGCAAGAGGGTTCCCTTTTCTCCACACCCTCTCCAGCATTTATTGTTTGTAGATTTTTTGATGATGGCCATTCTGAGTGGAGAGAGGTGATACCTCTTTGTAGTTTTGATTTCTCTAATGATTAGTGATGTTGAGCATTCTTTCATGTGTTTGTTGACAATCTGTATATACTCTTTGGAGAAAGGTATATTTAGGTCATCTTCTGATATTTGGATTGGGTTGTTTGTTTTCTTCATACTGAGCTGCATGAGCTGCTTGTAAATTTTGGATATTAATCCTTTCTCAGTTGCTTCATTTGCAAATATTTTCTCAAATTCTGAGGGTTGTCTTTTCATCTTGTTTATGGTTTCCTTCGCTATGCAAAAGCTATTAAGTTTTATTAGGTCTTATTTGTTTATTTTTGTTTTTATTTCCATTTCTCTAGGAGGTGGGTCAAAAAGGATCTTGCTGTAATTTATGTCATAGAGTGTTCTGTCTATGTTTTCCTCTAAGAGTTTTATACTGTCTGGCCTTACATTTAAGTCTTTAATCCATTTTGAGATTATGTTTCTGTATGGTGTTAGCGAGTGTTCTAATTCCATTCGTTTACATGTAGCTGTCCAGTTTTCCCAACACTGCTTATTGAAGAGGTGGTCTTTTCTCCATTGTATATTCTTGCCACCATTATCAAAGATAAGGTGACCATATGTATGTGGGTTTATCTCTGGGCTTTCTATCCTGTTCCATTGATCAATATTTCTGTTTTTGTGCCAGTACCATACTATCTTGATTGCTGTAGCTTTGTAGTATACTCTGAAGCCCAGGAGCCTGATTCCTCCAGCTTTGTTTTTCGTTCTCAAGATTGCTTTGGCTATTTGTGGTCTTTTGTGTTTCCATACAAATTGTGAATTTTTTTGTTCTAGTTCTGTGAAAATGCCATTGCTACTTTGAAAGGGATTGCATTGAATCTGTAGATTACTTTGGGCAGTACAGTCATTTTCACAATGTTGATTCTTCCAATCCAAGAACATGGTATATCTCTCCATCAGCTTGTATCATCTTTAATTTTTTGCATCAGTGTATTATAGTTTTCTACATACAGGTCTTTTGTCTCCTTAGGTAGATTTATTCCTAGGTATTTTATTCTCTTTGTTGCAATGATAAATGGGGGTGTTTCCTTAATTTCTCTGTTAATTTTTTGATGATGGCCATTCTGACCATTGTAAGGTGATACCTCACTGTAGTTTGGATTTGCATTTCAGATTTTTCATCATTAATGTATAGGAATGCAAGAGATTTCTGTGCATTAATTTTGTGTCCTACTAATTTACCAAATTCATTGATTAGCTGTAGTAGTTTTCTGATAGCATCTTTAGGATTCTCTATATAGAGTATCATGCCATCTGCAAAGAGTGACAGCTTTACTTCTTGTTTTCCAATTTGGATTACTTTATTTCTTTTTCTTCTCTGATTGCCTTGGCTAAAACTTCCAAAACTTTTTTGAATAATAGTGATGAGAGTGGACAACCTTGTCTTGTTCCTGATCTTAGAGGAAATGTTTTCAGTTTTTCACCATTGAGAACGATGTTGACTGTGGGTTTGTCATATAAGGCCTATATTATGTTGAGGTAATTTCCCTCTATGCCTACTTTCTGGAGGGCTTTTATCATAAATCAGTGTTGAATTTCGTCGACAGCTTTTTCTGCATCTATTGAGATGATCATATGGTTTTTCTCCTTCAATTTGTTAATACAGTTTATCACATTGACTGATTTGTGTATATTGAAGAATCCTTGTTTCCTGGGATAAACCCCAGTTGATCATGCTGTATAATCCTTTAAATGTGCTATTAGATTCTGTTTGCTAGTATTTTGTTGAGGATTTTTGCATCTATGTTTGTCAGTGACATTGACCTGTAGTTTCCTTTCTTTCTGACATCTTTATCTGGTATTGGTATCAGGGTGATGGTGGCCTTGTAGAATGAGTTTGGGAGTGTTCCTCCTTCTGCTATATTTTGGAAGAGTTTGAGAAGGATAGGTGTTAGCTCTTCTCTAAATGTTCGATAGAATGCGTCTGTGAAACCATCTGGTCCTGGGCTTTTGTTTGTTGGAAGATTTTTAATCACAGTTTCAATTTCAGTGCTTGTGATTGGTCTGTTCATATTTTCTATTTCTTCCTGGTTCAGTCTCAGAAGGTTGTGGTTTTCTAAGAATTTGTCCACTTCTTCCAGGTTGTCCATTTTATTGGCATATAGCTGCTTGTAGTAATCCCTCCTTATCCTTTGTATTTCTGCAGTGTCAGTTGTTACTTCTCCTTTTTCATTTATAATTCTATTGATTTGAGTCTTCTGCCTTTTTTTCTTGATGAGTCTGGTTAATGGCTTATCAATTTTGTTTATCTTCTCAAAGAACCATCTTTTAGTTTTATTAATCTTTGCTATCATTTCCTTCATTTCTTTTTCATTTATTTCTGATCTGATCTTTATGATTTCATTCTTTCTGCTAACTTTGTTTTTTTTTTGTTGTTGTTGTTGTTGTTTTTCTTTCTCTAATTGCTTTAGGTGTGAGGTTAGGTTGTTTATTTGAGATCTTCTTGTTTCTTGAGGTAGGATTCTATTGCTATAAACTTCCCTCTTAGAACTGCTTTTGGTGCATCCCATAGGTTTTCAGTCACTGTGTTTTCAATGTCATTTGTTTCTAGGTATTTTTTGATTTCCTCTTTGTTTTCTCGAGTGATCACTTGGCTATTAAGAAGTGTTTGGTTAGCCACCATGTGTTTATATATTTTACAGATTTTTTCATGTAATTCATATCTAGTCTCGTAACATTGTGGTCAGAAGAGATACTTGTTACGATTTCAATTTTCTTAAATTTACCAAGGCTTGATTTGTGACCCAAGATATGATCTCTCCTGGAGAATGTTCCATGAGCACTTGAGAAGAAAGTGTATTCTGTTGTTTTTGGATGGAATGTCCTATAAATATCAATGAAGTCCATATTGTTTAATGTAACATTTAAAGCTTTTGTTTTCTTATTTATTTTCATTTTGTATGATCTGTCCATTGGTGAAAGTGGGGTGTTAAAGTCCCCTGCTATGACTGTGTTACTGTAGATTTCCCCTTTTATGGCTGTTAGTATTTGCCTTATGTATTGAGGTGCTCCTATGTTGGGTGCATAAATCTTTACAAATTGCTTTATCTTCTTCTTGAATTGACCCCTTTATCATTATATAGTGTCCTTCTTTGTCTCTTGTAATAGTCTTTGTTTTAAAATCTATTTTGTCTGTCAAGAGGGAAGAGATGTGGGAATATATGTATATGTATAACTGATTCACTTTGTTATAAAGCAGAAACTAACACACCATTGTAAAGCAATTATACTCCAATAAAGATGTAAAAAAAAAGTCTATTTTGTCTGATATGAGAATTGCTACTCCATCTGTCTTTTGATTTCCACTTGCATGAAATATCTTTTTCCATCCCCTCACTTTCAGTCTGTATGTGTCCCTCAGTCTGAAGTGGGTCTCTTGTAGATAGCATATATATTGGTCTTGTTTTCGTACCCATTCAGCCAATCTATGGGTTTTGGTTGGAGCATTTAATCCATTTGCATTTAAAGTAATTATCAATATGTATGTTCCTTTTCCCATTTTCTTAATTGTTTTGGGTTTGTTATCATATGTCTTTTCCTTCTCCTGTGTTTCCTGCCTAGAGAAGTTCCTTTAGCATTTGTTTTGAAGGTGTTTTTTTGTTGCTGAATTCTCTTAGCTTTTGCTTGTCTGTAAAGCTTTTAATTTCTCCGTCAAATCTGAATGAAATCCTTGCCGTGTAGAGTAATCTTGGTTGTAAGTTTTTCCTTTTCATCACTTTAAATATGTCCTGCCACTCCCTTCTGGCTTGCAGAGTTTCTGCTGAAAGATCAGCTGTTAACCTTATGAGGATTCCCTTGTATGTTATTTATTGTTCTTCCCTTGCTGCTTTTAATATTTTTTCTTTGTATTTAATTTTGATAGTTTGATTAATATGTGTCTTGGTGTGTTTCTCCTTGGATTTATCCTGTATGGGACTCTCTGTGCTTCCTGGACTTGACTGACTATTTCCTTTCCCATATTAGAGAAGTTTTCAACTGTAATCTCTTCAAATGTTTTCTCAGTCCCTTTCTTTTTCTCTTCTTCTTCTAGGACCCCTATAATTCTAATTTTGGTGCATTTAATGTTGTCCCAGGAGTCTCTAAGACTGTCCTCAATTGTTGTATTCTTTTCTCTGTATTCTGCTGTGCAGTAGTTATTTCCACTGTTTTATCTTGCAGGTCACGTATCCGTTTTTCTGCCTCAGTTTTTCTGCTATTGATCCCTTCTAGAAAATTTTTATTTTCATTTATTGTGTTGTTCATCATTGTTTGTTTGCTCTTTAGTTGTTCTAGGTCCTTGTTAAACATTTCTTTTATTTTTTCCATCCTATTTCCAACATTTTGGATCATCTTTGCTATCATTTCTCTGAATTCTTTTTCAGGTAGACTGCCTATTTCTTCTTCATTTGTATGGTCTGGTGGGCTTTTTCCTTGCTCCTTTATCTGCTGTGTGTTTCTCTGTCTTCTCATTTTGCTTAACTTACTGTGTTTTGGGTTTTCTTTTTGCTGGCTGCAGGTTCTTAGTTCCCCTTGTTTTTGGTGTCTGCTCCCAGTGGGTAAGCTTGATTCAGTGGGTTGTGTAGGCTTTCTGGTGGAGGGGAGTGCTGCCTGTGTTCTGGTGGATGAGGCTGGATCTTGTCTTTCTGGTGGACAAGTCCACGTCTGTTGGTGTGTTTTGGGGTGTCTGTGGACTTATCATGATTTTAGGCAGCCTCTCTGCTAATGGGTGGGGCTGTGTTCCTGTCTTGCTAGTTTTTTGACATAGGGTGTCCAGCACTGTAGCTTGGTGGTCGTTGAGTGGAACTTGGTCTTAGCATTAAGATGGAGATCTCTGGGAGAGCTTTCACCATTTGATATTATGTAGAGCTGGGAGGTCTCTGATCGACCAAAGTCCTGAAGTTGGCTCTCCCACCTGAGAGGCACAGGCCTGACACTGGCTGGAGTACCAAAACCCTGTCAGGCACACAGCTCAGAAGAAAAGGGAGAAAAAAAGAAAGAAGGAAGGAAAAAATAAAATAAAATAAATAGTTATTGAAAACAAATTTAAAATTATTAAAAAAATTATAAACTAATTTTAAAAAAGAAAAAAAATAGAAAGAAAGGAGAGAGGCACTAAATCAAAAAAACAAATCCACCAATGATAACAAGCTCTAAAAACCAAAATTAAAAAAAAAAAAGGACAGTCAGAACCCTAAGACAAATGGTAAAACAAAGCTATACAGACAAAATCACACAAAGAAACATACACATACACACTCACACAAAGAGAAAAAGAAAATATATATATATATATCCATATATTAACAAATAAAAGAGAGCAACCAAATCAATAAACAAATCTACTAATGATAATATACTCTAAATACTAATCTAAGATAAACATAAAACCAGTAACCAGTCAGTCACATACAGCAAACCCCAAGTCTCCAGTTGCTCCCATAGTCCACCGCCTCAATTTTGAGATGATTTGTTGTCTATTCAGGTGTTCCACAGACGCAGTGTACATCAAGTTGATTGTGGAGATTTAATCTGCTGCTCCTGTGGCTCCTAGGAGAAATTTCCCTTTCTCTTCTTTGTTTGCACAGCTCCTGGGGGTCAGCTTTGTTTTGGCCCCTTTTCTACGTGTAGGTCACCTGAGGGCGTCTGTTCCTGCCCAGACAGGATGAAGTTAAAGGAGCAGCTATTTCAGGGGCTCTGGCTCACTCAGGCAGTGGGGTGGAGGTGGAGGGTGGGGTATGGAATGCAGGGCATGCTTGCGGTGGCAGAGGCCAGCGTGATGTTACAACAGCCTGATTTGAGCCCTGTGTTCTCCCAGGGAAGTTGTTCCTGGATCATGGGACCCTGGCAGTGGCGGGCTACACAGGCTTTCGGCAGGGGTGGTGTGGATAGTGACCTGTGCTTGCACACAGGCTTCTTGGTAGCTGCAGCAGCAACCTCAGCATTTCATGCCCATCTCTGTTGTCCATGCTGATAGCCTCATCTCATGCCTGTCTCTGGAGCTTGTTTAGGCTGTGCTGTGAATCCCCTCTCCTCACGCACCCAGAAACAATGGTCTCTTGGCCTCCTAGGCAGTTCCAGACTTTTTCCCAGACTCCGTCCCAGCTAGCTGTGGTGCACTAGCCATCTTCAGGCTGTGTTCACAGAGCCAACCCCAGTCCTCTTCCTGGGGTCTCACCTCCAAAGCCGGACCCTCAGCTCCCAGCCCCCACAAATCCCAGTGGGTGAGCAGACAAGCCTCTCAGGCTGGTGCGTGCTCATCAGCACCAATCCTCTGTGCGGGAATCTCTCCGCTTTGCCCTCTGCACCCCTGTTGTTGCGCTCTCCTTCATGGCTCCGAAGCTTCCCTCTCCCCCACCACCACCTCATGTCTCTGCCAGTGAAGGGGCTTCCTAGTGTGTGAAAACTTTTCCTCCTTCACAGTTCCCTCCCCAAGGTGCAGGTCCAATCCCTATTCTTTTGTCTCTGTTTTTTCTTTTTTCTTTTGCCCTATGCAGGTATGTGGGGATTTTCTTGCCTTTTAAGAAGTCTGAGGTCTTCTGCCAGCATTCAGTAGGTGTTCTATATGAGTTGTTCCACAGGTAGATGTATTTCTGATGTATTTGTGGGGAGGAAGGTGATCTCCACGTCTTACTCCTCTGCCATCTTGAAGATCTCCCCTCATTTTCTTGACGTTATGTTTGATATTGTTCCTGTGGCTTCCAGTATCCCACTGACTCAATTTTTCTCTTACATCATACTGCTCTTTCTCAATCTTCTTTGTTGATTTCTTCTCACCTCTACCACCTCTAAAGGTTGGAATGTCTTTGGAATAAGTTCTCAGAACTTTTCCCTTCTCTGTCTATACTTATTCCCTAGGTGATATCCATCTTCATGGCTTTAAATTCCATCTATATTCTCAACTCCAAGCCAAAGCAACTTGCCTAAAATCCAGCCTGGTATATCTAAGTGCCTAGTTAACATATATTTTGCATGTGAAAGTGGCATCACAAATCCAATATGTCCCTCTCCCCTGGAAATTTCTTTTAACCCCACACTTGGTTCTTCCACAGTCTTTACCATTTCAATTTAAAAAAAATACTTCTATTTCCTTAGGTCAAAAAATTGGACTACCATTGATTCTTCCATCATTCTTAAAATTGCATGTCTGATATATTAGGAAAATTTCTGGCTTTATTTTCAAAACATACCTACAATCTGATGACTATCCTCCACATATACTGCTACTATCCTGGTATAAACCATAATTCATCTGAATTATTGCTATACTTTCTAACTAGTCTTCTTGTTTTTGCTCTAGTACCATTCAGTTTGTTCTCCAAAGAGTAATCAGAGTGATCATCTTGAAATAAACATTAGATCATGCCATTTATTGGCTCAAGACCCTCCTTTAGGAGTTATCCTAGCCTCACATATTCATGCTGATAAAGATAGTTTGTCCCAGGAGCCACTGCTGAAACCAGCTTGCAGTTGTGTCAACACTTAAAGGAGCAATAAAATCACACCACCTCCTCAGAGACCCCTGTGACAGTTAGCCAGCATCCCCTTCTCAAAGGCCAGAGTCTCAAGCCCAGAGAACCCTCCTCTGTGCTCATAGATGTAAGGACCAACTGAAATGCACCTCCTTCTTAGAGGGTTCTAATTCTGTCCAAAATGTAGTAAGCCCAGTCTAGCCTATGTTTATCACTGATTAGGACTAAAATCTCTGGAAAATATTTAAAAATCAACTACCTGAAATATAACCAAAAAAGAGGGTAGATGGTGGAAAGGAGTAAAAACATGGAGAAGCAGGGGTCTTCCCTGGTGGTCCAGTGGCTAAGAATTCACCTTCCAATGCAGGGGATGTGGGTTCAATCCCCGGTCGGGTAACTAAGATCCCACATGCCACAGGGCAACTAAGCCCACATGCCACAACTACTGAGCCCGTGTGCTCTGGAGTCCACACACTCCACAACTTGTGAGCCCCATGTGCCACAACTAGAAAGAAGCCCATGTGCCTCAATGAAAGATCCCATGTGCTGCAACTAAGACCTGATGTAGCCAAAAATAATAAATAAATAAATAAATAAGTAAAAATTTTTTAAAAAATGAAGAAGCAACCTATTCTGGGATGAGAATCCCCCTACATTTTGTCCTTTTTGTCTCATGGATTTGCCCATAGGGTCCCAGTTGCAAAGCTGAGCAAAGGTTTGGAACTGGCAGCTAAATCTCCAGTAGAAACTGTGTCTTTCTGGCCAGAGGAACAAGAAAAGTGTCAGAGAATGTGAGGGAAGTCCTAGAAACATAAATTTAAATAAACAGACTCCCTAACTCTGTGTATGAATCCACACAAGTCCCAGGCTCACCCCTGAGCTACACAAGCTGGAGACAGGCTCAAAGCAGATTAGTAAAGGGCCTTGAGAACTGAACTATGATATCCAGGCATACTGCTTAGATATTGTGAGTTTGGTGTCAGACCACTGCAATAAAGCAAGTCACAAGAATTTTCTGGTTTCCCAGTGCACATAAAAGTTAAGACCATGGGAATTCCCTGGTGGCTCAATGGTTAAAAATCCACCTGCCAATGCAGGGGACACAGTTTCAATCCCTGGTCTGGGAAGATCCCACATGCCGCAGAGCAACTAAACCTGTGTGCCACAACTACTGAGACCATGTGCCACAACTACTGAAGCCTGTGCACCTAGAGCCCATGCTCTGCAACAAGAGAAGCCACCAAACTGAGAAGCCCACACACCACAACAAAAAGTAGCCCCCACTCGATGCAGCTAGAGAAAGCCTGTGTGCAGCAACAGATACCCAATGCAACCAAAAATAAATAAATAAAAATAAAATAAAACAATTTTAGAAAAGTTATCTTCACACAATAGTCTAGTCTATTAAGTGTGTGATAATAGCATTGTCTAAAAAAAGTATATATCTTTAATTAAAATGTAGTTTATTGCTAAAAAATGTTAACCATAATCTGAGCCTTCAGTGAGCCAGAATTTTTGCAATAATATCAGAGATCACTAATCACAGATCACCATAATAAATATAATAATAATGAAAAAGCTTAAAATATTGCAAGAATTACCAAAATGTGACACAGAGATGTTGGAAAAATGGTGTCGATGGACTTGCTTGATGCAGAGTTGCCACAAACCTTCAATTTGTAAAAATTGCAATATCCATGAAGCACAATAAAGTAAAGAACAATAAAAAGAAGTACCTCTGTAAACTACAGCCTAAGCCTCAACTAACTCTTGAAGCATGCATGTACTGGATTAACCAAAACATCACAGCAAACTCTTTTAAAAATGAGATTAAAAAAAAAATAATAAGATTAGAACAACTGTCTGCTAAACAAACAAATGGAAAAATCAGCATTATTAAGATAATTCAAATAGGACCCAAGATTTCTACCACATAAAATTTGAAATTAAAAAGATGTAGGAAAATATGACCAATTCTAAATACTTAAGAAAATGAGCAGATGCCAATACTGAGATGATTTAGGTATTGGAATTATCAAAGATTTTAAAGCAGCTAATACAACTATATATTTGCTCCATGACATAAATGAAAAGGTAGAAGTTCTATTTCTTTCACAGAAGTAGAAACAATACAAAATATCCAAATTAAAATTATATGACTGAAAATGCAATATCTAAAATAAAAAAATAAACAATTCACTTAATGTGATCAATGACAGAATGGAGATGATAGAAGAGTCAATAGACTTGAAGTTAAATCAATGGAAATTATCCAATCTGAAGAACAGAGAGAAAAAAATGTTATAAAAAGAATGAATAAAGCCTCAGGGAACAATGGGACAATTTCAAAAGTTTTAAAATATATGCCATTGGAGTCTCAGAAGAAGAAGAGAAAAAGATCAATGCAGAAAAAATATTTGAAGATGTAAGGGCCAAAAACCTCCACATTTGATGAAAGACATAAAATTACAGATTCAAAAAGCTCAGCAGACCCTCAATCACAGTAAACTCAAAGAAAACAATGTCCAGGCACATCATAATCAAACTACTAAAAACAGACTAGAATAAATACTTTTGAAAACAGCTAGAGAAAAACAATGCATTATAATCAGGGGAACAATGATTCAAATTACCACTGATTTTTGATTAAAAATCATGGAAGCCAGAAGACAATGGGGCTGCATCTTAAAGGGATGAAAGAAAATAACCACTAATCTAAAATTTTATGTATATGGAAAATCTCTTTCAGGATGAAGGATAAACAAAAACATCATCAGATAAAGGGAAACTCAGAGAAGTCATTGCTGGTAGACCTGCTCTAAAAAACGCTAAAAGAAAATTTTCAGCTAAAAGGCAATGATATAAACTTGAATTTATTAAATCTCTTTCTCAGAAGAAAACATTGTTAAAGATTATATTTCATTATTATAAGTAATAAGAGGTTTTTCTGAAGGCCAGTAGAGAGTATATTCAGGAATGAAGGAAGAGCAAGAAAAATAGTGAATATATCAGTAAATGTAAAATCTTATTTTCTTTTAAATTCTTTAAAATATGTATGCTCACTGAAATCAATTTGTATAGATTTAACCCATATGACAACTGTAATGAGAAGTCTAATGGGGGAGAGTAAAAGAAATCTATATGGTTGTAAAGCTTCTACAGTTTTACTGAAGTAGTAAAATATAACTGAGTAGAATGTGAAAGGTTAGGTATGTATATTATAAAGTCTAGAGCAAGCACTAAGAAATAATACAAAAGATATAGCCAAAAGTCAATAGGTAATTTAAACTGGAATATGAAAACAATTCTCAAAGAATACAAAGAAGGAAAGGAAAGTGGGAAAGAGGAGCACAAAAGAGAAGAGACAAACAGAAAATAGGTAATATAATGGTAGAATTAAATACAATTATATCAATAAATACATCAAAATAAATAGGTACATCACATTTATTAAGATATTGTCAGGTTGGATTAAAAAAAAGACTCAACTATATTCTGTCAACAAGAAACCTACTTTAACCATAAGGATATAGATAAGTTAAAAGTTGAAGGATGAAAAAAGATATGGTATGCGAACAATAATTAAAGGGAAATTGGAATGACCACATTACCATCAGAAAAGGTAGACTTCAGAATAAAGAATAAAACCATGGGTAAAGAGAGAAATTATATAATGATAAAAAGATCAATTCATAAAGAAGACAACAATTTTACAAGTATGTGTTTTATGTAACAGAGCTTTGAAATACATGAAACAAAAAGGAATAGAAATGGAGAGAGAAATGAAGAAGGCACTTCTAATTAATACATGGGCCAAAAAGGAAGTTTCAAGGGGAATTGGAAAAATTTTTGTTGAATGAAAATAAAATCACAATATGCCACAATTTGTAAGATGTGGCTAAAGCAGTGGTTAAGAGAAGATTACATTAAATATCACAAATTAGAAAATAAGACAGTCCTCAATTCCATGTTATAAATTTCCACCTTAAGAAATGAGAAAAGCAAATTACACCTAAATCAAGCAAAAAGAAGGAAATAACAAAGAAAATAGAAATCAACAAAATTGAAAACAAAAATAATAGAAAAAAACAATGAAACTAAAAGCTGGTTATTTGAAAGGTTATTTGAAAGTGGGTGAAAATTTTAAAAAGCACAGGATATAGTAAATAATACATTATCTTGTAAAGATACTTTTGCTTCTGACAAAGTAAATCTATGGGCAAGATAATCAGAGTTTGAGCTATCTTCTATTTTCACATGGACAATTTGATCTTAGTTCATTCTATTTCTGTAGAATTGTTGAAAATCACTATAATTATACAAGCCAAGTGATGGATGAGGCATGATCATGGAAACTATTGGTTATCAAACTTTATGGTCTAGTACTGTGTAGCAGAGAATTAGAAACAAAATTTGAAAACTAAAGGATCTCATTCTATAACATTAAAAAAAATATCTTAAAGCATATTTGGTTGGGAAAATACGTATTAGTAGTGCTTTCCTAATATGGAGTTGGAGCTGTCAGAGGCCCAATTTGAGCCCCTTGAAAAATTCAGATTGTGTTAAACATAAATCTCCACAATCTACAAGTCTACATGTATTCCAAACAGATGACATTTGTGGTCTTCATTTTTTCTAAATAATAAGATGTTATGTATATAATATTCACAAATGAATAATAGATCTGAAACTTTTGAAAATATCTGGAAAGTCATTGTAAATAAATATGATTTGAGATTTAATAAAAAATGAGAAGATAGCTGTGAAAGCCTTGGTCACACATGCTTTGGTGACTAAAATGATGATCAAACTGCCTCTCTGTAACCATAATAGAGTCTTTACATAAAAAGTCTCAAAAGGTAATGGGGAAAACGCCATACATACTTCATCAGGGAAAAATTTTTAAATAAAACTATAAACATATTTACTTAGAATATTTTGTTTGTTTTGTTCCTCTCACCATTGCATTGGAAACCTTTTCAATATAAACTTTCATCTAAAAATGAAATTTACTCTGGATATATCTGCGAATACTCACACTGCAATAGCAGAGTCCCTATTAAAGTTATCAGGCTTTGTAGAAAGTTGGATGTTTGTACTGATTAGAATCTGGCTTGTTGCCCCAGGAAACTACGTCCATGAAATGGCATCTGTCTGTCAATTTTCCCCCCAGTAAATAAATTATTAAATGAATTATGACAGTAAGTGAATGTAGAGAAACAACATTGGGAAAGCAAGTGAAAAGCTATGAACCCCTTTCTAAACATAAAGTCATAAAATTTTGTTCTCTGGTGTCATTTTCTCACTAATCAAAATATGTCACATTGCACTAAAAAATGAAATTTACATAGCTATCATTTCCGTTGAAGTCCCTTATGCACACAGCACAAGGTAATTTGATGCCATTCTAGGTGGATAATATGAATAATTTATGACAAATCTCATGGGGACTAATCTTGTCTTATTCAAGGTTAAGATTTCCTTTCTCCCGTCCTTCCAGGTTTATTGGCCTGATTTTCTAAAGAACCACTGGGTCTTAGTGACTACTACAAAAAATAACAACATCTATCATTATTTCACAAACTGTTATTAAAAAATCAACAAAAGCCAGATCTGGTAAACATTTTATCACTTGAATGCAGTTGTATGCCAGAAGAATTATTTCCTTTTCTAACAACACACTGGTTTTATTATGTTCTGAAATTGTCCTAAATGTGCAGAAAGTACTTGGCAAATTCCTAAAAGTTGCCTTATTTTACTAACATTTTTTTCTAAATGAATAATTTATCATTATCAAAGGATAGGAGACACTGAAAGTTTATCAAAGCTCCAAGATATGGATTACTTATCATTTAAATATCATGACAAATCTCTAAATAAAATATTATTTTTAAAAAATCAGGAAATTATATCTGCCTTCACAGATACACTTTTGTGATTATCTGGCCATTTTTACTTTATGATTATCTGCGGTTATGGATAATCAGGAATTTACTCTATTTTGATACTTTTGTCTTAGCAGGCAGCAAAACTTAGTAGTAATTATTCTATACTCTTAAACTAGTTGAAACTACTAGTACTATCAAATGTGTTAAATCAGAAAAACTAAAAAAAGAAAAAAAAGAAAAACTAGTAGGTAGGGAAGAGATCTGGCATTGGGCAATAGAAGCATGTTGGAAGTGGTGGCAAATGTACCTCAGCGGAAGGTTAGATGAATTTTATTCAATATCATATTAAAAACATGAAAATCCTTATTCAACTAGGTCAAAAGACAATTATATTAAAATCGAGTAAACAGAACACACCTCATGTAGTAAACCAGTCTGTCAGGAGTGGGTTAGTCAAAGCTTAGCTTTCTAGTATATGAAATAAGAACAAGCTTTTGCATAAGAGAAGAAAGAGACAGAAACAAAGAACAGAAGAAAAAAAGAAAGCAAAAGTGTATGACCAGGGCTGTAAGCCAAAGTGACTTGATGGCTGTTCAATATTAATTAAACACATTAGGCAATGAGCTAAACCTCTGCAGTATTCACTGCCAATAACAGTTTCATAGTCTCCTTAACCAGTCATTATTGCCTTTAAATTTAGCGTGAGCAAGGAGCAGAAACAAAGTTTAACAAAAATTACATGTATAGATTAGAACTCCCTAAACATTGAAATATATTTTTCTAATTCATATTGAGTATTCCCTATGTGTCTGTCCTGAAAGAAAGTTAGAATAACATTCTATTTCAATATTGTAAGTAATAAAAAAAAATCTGTTTGAAAGCTAGTAAAAAAGATCCATAATTCAAGTGCTGACACATTTGGGAGCCAGCCGACTGCAACCAATGCAGGGTGCATATCTTTTGTTCTAATGCTGAATAAATTTCTAGAAATCTAAAAGAATAATATCAATTTGGCAGCTATGTGCCTGGTATGACATTAGCACTATAATAGAAAAAAACACAAATAATAATTATTAATACTTTGGAAATACCAACTCATACAAAATGCAAACACTAATATTTACTTGCTTTTCACAATTCAACTAACACTATTTGTTATATTCTACTAGGAGTTTATTTATTGTTACCTTTCTCTCAACAAATCATTAATTTGTCTACAGATGGCATTTATCCCATGCATAATGCACACTACACCATCACTCTGAAAAGGACTACAACAGCTAAAAACAATACCTCTGACTCTCAGCCGCCCACCTCTGTCATTGCTAAAATCAATGAGATGCATTTATGTGTAATGAAGTAATTGTCCAGTATACTAAAGCTATAATTATGAGATGATGTTAAAAAAAAAGCCACTAAAGTGGCTTGGATCCTGAAAACACAATAAATTATGTACAACTTTAATTTATAGTTAACAAATATTTAGTTACTAGAATAAATAGAAGCACCAGGTTTAATGTTCTCAAAGAGAAATATGCACTAAAAAAAACAGAGGAATCAACTTTCTAATTATTTCCATTCTCAATTAAGCCCAGATCTTCTTTTAAACATATGCCTGCTTTTTCCTCTCTGCTTAATTGAATATACTGGAGTTTTATACACTAAATATTGATAAGTTTACTTAAGAAAACACACACACACACACAATCAACAGCCTACCTGTGGCTTTTAATTGGTTAGAAAACATGAGAAATATTTTGAATTCAATTCACTTGGGAAGCTTCATTATATGTATATTCAATACAGCACAGTAAGAAATAAAAACAATGTTTACTTTTCTATTAGCACATATTAAAGCCATTTTTCCAATCATAAAAAGTGTAAAATAACTATGGATATTTAGTCTTCCCTAATAATATAAAGCTTTGGAAATAATTTTTCCTAGTAAGTGAATTGTAGAATGTCAATATTTTAATTGCAAAATTTGGAATTTGTGCCATTTCACCTATTAGTTAAAGCACACATTCAGCATAAATTGTGTCTTATAATTCACACTTTCATGATTGCTATTCAGCTAAGTATCTAAATAGACCAAACACACCTCTCATTGTAGTTATAAACATAACACATTATTTTTCTTTTCTAAAATTCCATACAATTTTGCTTTAAAGTCACTAAAATTGTTTCTATTGGAAATGTTTTCAAGTTGTCTATACTGTATCTTCTTGATTATTTTAATGTAAATAAATGCTGACTTGTATTTTAGAATATTTCATTTCATACTTTTTGAGTCAATAAAATACTATTTCTTTTTTTATAAAATAAATTTAATATTCAGATAAGACAATTGATACACTTGTATTTTCATTTAGGGACTAGTAGTCTAATTCATATTAAGAAGTAGAAATTAGGCTTTGTTAGTCAGTGACAGAAAGGTACATTAATGTAATGAAGTAAAGTCCATGATCTCTTGGAAATTATTTTAAAAGATAAAATGATAAGCATACATATGTTCACCCATATGAGGTAAATCATCTCTTGTAGGAAGTTAAGTGGTCCTCCTGAAAGCAGTAGTGCAACTCAGAGTAGAACACTCTCCTCTGATGAAGATGCACTGTTAATGGGTAATTATTAGTGAGTTATAGAACCTTCACTCAATACCATATGCTTCAGAAAAAAAACAAAAGCTTAAATAGTGTAAAGTTCTGAAGAGTACTTCATTTCATTCCAAAGCCCTTGCTTATGAAAACACATTTTTTCCTCTTTAATCTAGCGCTATTGATCAGAACTGAGATTTGATATTAAAATAAATGACAACAAAGTATACACTGTACCCAAAGATAAATGCTGAGAACTATAATATAATTGCCTTCTGGAAATCAATTTTTCAATTTGGAGGTCATTGGATTTGGCTGAGAATAAAAATTCCAGTGTGATTGTTTATGTCATTCTTTGGGTAAGAATTTCATCCTAGGATTCAAGACTTGAGGTGACATTGGTACAGCCATGTGACTCTTGGTTTATAGTGGTTGATTGTCTTGGAAAGCTGTAACCTTTTAAAATTAAAAATAATAATAATGATTCTGTGAAACAGTTGGTGATATCTTTACTTCTTGCTCAACTCATAATCAATGTGCATGTGCAAATGTCATAAATCTGTAAACAAGCATTTGTGTCAGGTTCATTTAATAGTTAATAACAAAGATATTGGAATCAGATGTACCACTGGTTCCATCATATTCTAATGGTATAACTTGGCAACCTATTTAATTTCTGTAAGCCTTCGTTTAACAACCTATAAATTTGAGATATTAAATTCTGTTCCATATGTTTGATTTTGAGAATAAAATCTTAGTGCCTTGAACACAGTAAACACCTGATAAAAGGCATTGATCTCATTATTAATTAGTAATTAGCAATATTAAAACATTTAGTTTGCCATATTTCTAAATTTTCCACTGTGATTACCTCTTGATTCATTCTATCGTGGTATATTAAGAGAATATGAATTGAGAGACCATAAATAACTAAGCCCACCAGACCTACTTTGCAGCAAGACCTTAGAAAAGTATGTGCATCAATGTTTGATTTCCCTCAAAGAGAGATAGATAGCAATAGAATTTGTTGTGTTCTTGAGAAAATGATAAATATATATAGATCCAAATGTTGCCAAGTTCTTCTTAATAAATTCTGGGTTGTTTGTACTGTAGGAAATAATCAAAGATTATTTATTATAACTTTTGTGAATTTCTCTGTGAAACAATAATAAATTAACATGGAGACCTGAATTAGGAAAAATAAAACTAGATTTCAACAACAACAAAGAACCAAGCCAGGGGTAAAAAGAATGTTCAAACCGAATATATGATTACCCACAATTGGCAATTTATATTGAACACCTCTTAACTAGGTCATCTATAAATAAAAAGAACTAATGAAAGTGATGTTGGCTGGTTAAATTTTTGTAGGCACAAAGGTTAATTTTTAAAACATTGAAATTTAGGTAGCGTTTTCTGATCAGTATCCCTAAATCTGTTTTAAGTTTTGTCATATCATGTCTATTCCAAACAAAAAACAATGATTCATTAAATAAGAAAAAGTAATTATATTGAATGCATAGTGATAGCTTAATAAAAAATTCATTTTAAAAAGTTGGTCTTTGGGGGCGTCCCTGGTGGCGCAGTGATTGAGAGTCCGCCTGCCGATGCAGGGGACACCGGTTCGTGCCCTGGTCTGGGAAGATCCCACATGTCACGGAGCAGCTAGTCCCGTGAGCCATGGCCGCCGAGCCTGCGCGTCCAGAGCCTGTGCTCCACAACGGGAGAGGCCACAACAGTGAGAGGCCCACATACCGCAAAAAAAAAAAAAAAAAAAAGTTTTAAATTGTCGTTGTTTAGTTGTTTCAAGTATTACATTACTTTTCAGGAATATAAAAAGGTTATCCAAGAAGAAGATGGAAACAAGTAGGACACTGAAAAGTAATAATATCTAATGTGATTGAATACAGAATTTATTAAAATATATTTTCATTGAACTAATTATAATGTTATGAGGCAACTTCCAGTTTCCACTTTGGTATGCAAAGAGCTAGCTCCCTTACAAGAAAAATCTGAACAAGATGAAAATCAATTACTTTTCTTGGATCTATCAGAGAACTAAGGTTGCAGGACAAATTGTCAGCCCAAAATCTGGAAAGATAGGCAAAACCAGAGTCACAGGTGACCTTTGCATACCTGGAGCAGAAGCCTCTAGAGTCAGAAGACAGTAAAAACACTTAAATGGTAATTTTGATGAAATGCTGGAGGCTGTGAACTATCCTGAGAGTAAAAATCTCCTGAAGAGACGCAAGAGGGAAGAGATATGGGAACATATGTTTATGTATGACTGATTCACTTTGTTATAAAGCAGAAATTAACACACCATTGTAAAGCAATTATACCCCAATAAAGATGTTAAAAAAAAAATCTCCTGAAGACCCTCATTTCTGGAAAGGATCCTCAGTGATAAGTCATGTATATAATGTGTAATCTTCATATGATATGATGACAATAGTATTTTACCTCTGTTACCCTCAGTTTATCTGATTAATCCTCTCTGAAGGATTGATTTGCATTTCCTGTTAACTCTTAACTGCCTTGAAAAATAAGTGCGACCACATAACTTTGCCAATTTATTCAACCTGAAGGGAAATATATGTTTAGTGTGTCTTCATAGCATTGAACTACCCAAACATTCTCTGGCAAAAATTTCTTGCAATATATTGTATTTTAAAATCTTTCTGCCTCATATTTTTGTTAGTTTTAAAAATTAGTGATACAAAACAGCCAGGAATAAAGAAAACATTGAGGTTATTTAAACTGTAATCTGCTGATTTTATCCACTTCCACAGCTAATAATGGAATGCAAAAGGTTTTTTCTTGATTTGTCTTTTTCTTACAGACTGATACCACATAGATCTACATTGCTTCCTAGAGAGTTTGCAGATACCACTTTCTTACCCCAAAGGCACAGATTTTCTTTATCCTTTGATGTCATCAAATACCAGCTGACCCTTCTGAGATCCCTCAAGAAAGCAGTCCTTACTACTTATGCAGATTCCCTTATCTTCCCATTGTCCCTTGTAACTTTTTGGCATTGTTGATTCAAAATATCACTTCTAAAATCCTAATATGCCCTACTAAGTTTTATAATAATGAATATTATGCCAGGGCTTCTGGGTATACAGATTATTAAGGACTTTAAGCCAAATTGGCAAACATTAATGATAATCACAAATTATATTTTCCTTTATATCTTGAAGGAATCACCTATCCCTCTTCAAAGCTATCTTTTCATCACCCCCTTTCTTATTCTCCTTTTCATGCAGGTGTAGCATTAAAATTCTCTTACTTGGTACTGCAGGGGCAATTCTGCATGAAGAGTTTCACTCAGGTACCAATTTCACCTTGAAAATATAAGAATATATCTTTTGTTGCTGTGCAACTAATTCTCAGTATAGACAGTAAGTTGCCAAGCAAGTCACTCACTATATGTACCAAGAAAGTGACTCACTCCATCTCTAGCTAAACACCTGGAAGGATTCCTATCAACAAGCAATGGGAGGAGAAGAGATAATTATGCTTGGTAATTCCTAAGTGTGATTTTCCTCCCTTAATTACATTCCTTTCTACCAATTTTCCCAGTAACAATGATGGGACGGGCGGGGAGGTGCGGGGGCGGTGGGGGGAACCCTGAAATGCATAAAGGATGGTTTCTTTAAAAATAAATTATACGGATGCCACTGGAGGGAGGGAAGCCTTTATTCTCGCATGGATACATCCTTTTAAATTCCTCTCAAAGTAATTAAAGCTATTACTACAGTCACATTTCTAGTTTAAATTCTGCTTTCGCCAGTCCAATGTGTAAATATATGTTTATTTTAAAATGTTAAAAGATACGCTTTTAAAGTGCTGGGGAAAGATAAATATTTCACACTTCAAAGTGTAAGTCTTGAATAAGCAATTTCTTGGCATTGATTTTCAGTAAATACAAATGTTAAGAGTCCACTAATTGAAATAGAATAAGCACAAGCAAAATGAGGTAGAGTAAAGCAATTAACTAAAAGTACTGTGAATCAAATAGACTTAAGGACCAAAGGCTAAACTTAAGGCTAAACTCACTTGAGTTTAGCCATTGTTACTTTTTAACCCAATTTTTAACAAAGCATAATTTCAATATAATACGTTCAATGTAACACAATTTTGTGGACCACAGAGTTTGAAATTTTTTGTATTTCAGAAATAAGGGAGAAAAACACTGCATAGCTCTATTATTTCAACCAAATGGCATTCTCTCATTACTATCTACTTGCCAAATCTACACTATATTTCCATTAATATACATAATGTGGATGACTTATTCACCAACATGGAATTTATTCAAATAACAAAACAGTTATAGCAACAAGACAAACAGTGTTTTATAATTTGTATACCTCTTGATCTCAAAGTGATCAAGAGCAGGGGAAGTTTACCATTTTGATGTGGTCTTTAAACAGAATGTCAAACCAAGTTCTAGCTTAAGTATTATGTGGTATGCTTGTGTCTATATGAGATAACTACTATTTAAAATTGTCCTCTGCTGAACTATGATGACATCAGGCATATTATTGGATGATACATAATTTAATTCTAAAAATGCATTTGGTATTGTAAATAGCATCTCTCAAATTGGTCCTGCATGATTAAAATAAGTATAGCCACAGTCAAAGAAAGTCATGCTAGCAAAATAAATTCTCCCAAAGTACTTTAAAACTCATTTCAAAGTAGCAAATGATGTCTTTCACCCTTAGTCCTCAGGAAATATATAATACACAACATATCAGTGTAATGTTGACATTTCCCAGCTTAAATTGTATCACTCTAAGTATAATTAGCCAGGTATCTTTTTAAAAATATTTTAACGCTAAACATGCTTTTCTATAGATAAAATCTATATAGATTTATATAAAATATAATCCTGTTAAGAATAGTGATAAAAAAGGCATTTCTCGGTGTGATGAACTGGGAGATTGGGATTGACATATATACACTAATATGTATTAAATGGATAACTAATAAGAACCTGCTGTATAAAAATGTAAGTAAAATTAAATTAAAAAAAGGCATTTCTCATCATTAAATGCATTCTAGTAAACTACAGCAAACACTAACATTTTGGGTGTTTCTTCTGCCTTCTGTATGAGTTAAATAATGCAAATTAATTTCTATGCATACAGCTTTATGTAACTGACAAATCTGAGAATCTACTTTTTAAAAACTGCAGAAATCGGTAAAAGTCCAATATGTTGAAAAGTAATAAAGATAAAGGGAAATTTTTTATAGCTGAAATTAATATTCTGGTGAACACATGTTAAAACATGCTAAGATGTACTGTCTCACTCATAAATATGGAAAATTACATCTGGACATCAAAGAAACACATTTTTCATATATCATTTTGGCAAAATTAAAACATACTAATAATATCCAGTGTCTGCAAGAGTGTAGGGAAAGAGCAAACACATACACACTTTGGGGTATTGTAAGTGTTTTCCACTGCTTATATCATTTGATACTGAAGACAATCCAGTGGGATGGGTATTAACATTATACACATTTATACAAAGGAGGAAATGATAGAGCTTGAGTATGCAACTTCCTCAAAGTCACAACCAAACATCATCTTATAATGCACATCTTTATTCTTCATAGGAAGTGTTGGGGCAATAACAGAATATTATTTGCATGCATTGAAAGTTCCCCTAACACAACAAATCATTTGTGTCCTTTAAAATTCTTCAGTTTTGTGTTTGCTTAAACAAAATGGCAGAGGCCAGAGCTGGCTATATTATATGTAGTTAAGTCCATTCTTCAATATCTACCTACCTCACAAATCCACTGGATGGAGTGGTAGAATTTAGTGATTAATTTTAAAGACCAACCTATGGCCTAGTCACTCACCGTTCTACTTAAACTCTGCTAGAGAAAGAGTTCCAAAGATATGTAAGCAGGAAGACTGGAAGTTGTAATCCATTTGCAGCTCTGCTATTTATTTTTTCCCTTAAATAAAATCTTTCTCTTTAGAAGAAAAATAAGGTTCCTATTCCTATACATACAACTTTAAGATAAATAACAAATGGTATTATATTTTTACTATAGATTAAAACTTGAAGGTATAGTAAGGCTAAATCTCATATATATTTTTTTGTTAATTAGCTAGGAGAGTATATACAATTGAAATTTTCATTCTACATCTCCATGTGATCCAGCTAAAGACAACTTCTTTTTTTTTTTTTAACATCTTTATTGGGGTATAATTGCTTTACATTGGTGTGTTAGTTTCTGCTTTATAACAAAGTGAATCAGTAATACATATACAAATGTTCCCATATCTCTTCCCTCTTGTGTCTCCCTCCCTCCCACCCTCCCTATCCCACCCCTCCAGGCGGTCACAAAGCACTGAGCTGATATCCCTGTGCCATGGGCTGCTTCCCACTAGCTATCTACCTTACGTTTGTTACTGTATATATGTCCATGACTCTCTCTCGCCCTGTCACAGCTAAGACAACTTCTTTACATAGGTAATTTGAACATAAATGAGGGTAGATTGAAAGCCCATTCATTCATTCATTTATTTCTGAGGATGGTGAAATGCGTAAGAGTTTTAAAATCTGGTTCTATTTTCTTTCATATCTTTTGATTGCTCTTAAGATAGAAACATAGTTTTGTTAGATTTTTGATTTAAGTATTAGTAAAAGTAAGGTCAATTAGAAAATGTACAATATCACATGGCATTTAAAATTTATTTTTAGCAAAAGGAATTATGCTTTTAATATTAAACTGTGAAACTTTAGTGAAGCCTTCTTACTTAAATTCTGCCAGTATTTCCATTGTGCAGAATTAATTACAATCATCATCTTAAACATAAGATAGTGATTCAAATCAAATGAATTAGTCCTATTTATCATTTTTGAAAATTATGGCTCAAACCAGGAAAAGTAAATCCTACAAAAGAAAGGTGAAAATGTGAGTCACTTTGATTTTTTGGTTAGATTTTATCTAAGAGACAAAGCTTAGCTTATCATTGAGTCTTCTGTTTTCCTGATTGCAATCTCATTTCACTTGCCCTTGATAAGAAATGTTTGTAATGACCTCCAGCTTGTTAAATATTCAGCAGAAAGTTTATGGACTTTCCCATAATATTGATTAAAAGGCTTTTGGGAAAATAAATGCTGAAACAAGAACTTTCTTTGAAAAGCAACTTGAGTGCTCCATGCTGATTTCAGTTTCACTAATAGTACTTATAATCAGCAGTCACTGGCATAAGATGAGGCCAGAGGTAAAATATGGAAAAGCAACCACTCTCTTCTTATGAGTTACTGTAGTAGCAGACTAAATGAGGTATTTACAACCTGAGTTAGCAAGCAGAAGAGATTTATTTTTAAACTCATGGGAGGAATGCATGAAGTGACTTACAAATTCACATTCTACAAAATAAATAGCAAGTATATATCCCACCCATATCTCTGAACACACATGTAAACAGATACTCACATAGGTACTCAAATACAAACAACAATTCATGATGTTTTGAACCAAAATAAATAGGAAGTTTGTAGATTTTAAATTTGAAGATCTAGATGTAAATTAATAATTCAGACTGATTTGAGTTCATATGAAACCCAGGGAAATTTCTAAGATAGGAGGAAGCTTCATTATCTCAAGACAGACAGTAATCCTCTGCCTAAATATCTAAGTCATATTTACCTTAAATTGCATAAAAATGGACTTGTTATATTTTATTAGTAATTTATGGTTTATCATTTCTTCAGTGTATTACTTTGTTCTGGAAGCTATTATCAGTAACTCAAAGGCATTGCAGTAAGATTTCCTGGATTTAAATGCACTATTCACCTTTAATTATAATCTATAAAAATCTAGTACATTTAGTTTTCAACCTGCTGTTTTGTTTTGTTGTTATATGTATAAAATAAGTTACTAAAATCATTCATCATCATTATATCTCTCCCTTTGATAAATGCTTAGATTGGAAAAAGGAATCTAGAAGTTCAAAAGGAAATTTAGTTTCTATACAATGTTCAAAAAATAGAAGTGAGCACCATAGCTTGATCTTCTTAAGGTATATTTTAGCTATGATTTTTATTTCCTTTATTTTCCTCCCTTTTAAAAATGAGCTTCCTACCCAAGGTATTTATTTCTTACATTATGTATGAGTGATATTTGTCAGGTAGGTTTTAATGTAAAACTTGCCACTAATTTTCAATGGAGTTAAAACATAAGCAGAAGAGAAACAAACCTTACAGATAATGACATTTAGTATTTTTTGAAATTCATATGAAATACATTCAGTGATCATCCTTACAAGTAATGCTGACATCAGAAGTAAGCCATAATCTCAGAGAAAAAGTGACTTTGTTGTTTAATATTGAGTTATCAGAAGTAATGATAGTCTAGCTATCATTCTGTAATGCAAATTTAAAAATGGAAGATATTATATCAAACTAAAATTTCTTTACAAACTTAAAGAACCTACCATCATTTCTACTGAAAATTTCATAGTGCTCTGGGTTTTAAACATGATGGATAGCGTAACCTGGATTAAAGTCCCAAGACTTTTAAGTACATAACTTACAAATAATCCATTAAACCAAAGTCATGACAATGGGTGCAACCTCTGTATTAGTCTTTGGATGGTAAGTATTAAGAGTATGAGAAATTGTGCTGAAAACTCTATCAAGAATTCACCATACCTTCATCATATTAATGGCCTGAGAACAAAATACAAGTTCTTTGGAGCATATTGTGTTACTTTTCTTAGAAAAAATATTTTAATGTATTTTAAGATATTTTAAAGTGATTTGGCTTCAGGGTTATGTCAGATATGTAAAATAAGTCTTTAATATATTATTTCCATGGGCCCTTAAGAACTTTGTGAATCAATGCAGAAATAACACAAAATACATAGCATAATTTAAAATATATATATGTGTGTGTGTATTTGTGTTGTATAAATAGAGTACTTAATTGTTCCCAGTGAGAGCCTATGTTCACATAAGGGTATTCTTTACTTTCTCTTACCTGTACTATATCTTCCAACAAAAACATAATCTTAAACATTATTAGTAGGCCTGTGCTGAATGAAGCAAGTCTTTTCATAGTATATTAAAAAAGAAAGTAGTGTGTAATTAACTTTGTCTTTAACTACATACATCCTCCCTTCCCATCCGAATGAAATCTAATGAAATAATAATCTCTTTTCACCAACCTGCAGGTGAGAGGTAAGGCTTATCATTAACCCATAAAAAGTATAAGCCCTCAGCAGGTTTACAGGGAGAAAAAGTATTTTTTATCCCAACATTTGATTAGATGATACTTTCTCCAACCAATGAAAGAAAATACTGAAAGATGATATATATGTGTCTGCTTTGGCAAATGTCTGAAATTGTAAACACATATAAAAGAAGAAATGCAGTAAAATCAGTTGAAAAAACAATGTTAATTGTTCATCTTGTATTTGCCTATGAAGCAATTGTGAAATTTGGTGTTAAGATCTAAGGAAAGCTGTGTGGTCAAAACATCCACAGAAAAAGCCATAAAAGCCTTAGGTATTTCTGATAAGATAGTGGGCAGCAGTAGAATGGTGTGCTTCAGGAGCCAATTCTATAGGGCAGATAATAGATGTAGACTATTTATTTAACATTTCACCAACAACTACTCCCTCTATTTTTAAAGCAGCACAAAACAGAGTGTCACCTGTATTTGTAAATAAATTAAATAGTTCATGAAAAATAATAGTTTCTTCGGATTGAGTTATGCTGTAAAATGTTAAAATGGAAAAATAAATATTTCTCAAATTCTAATGATTCTCCTTAGGTAATACTTTCTACTGCAAGCACCTTACGTTTTATCAGAATTCCCTATGAAATTTTCTATCTCCCTAAATTTATACATGATTGATTCAGTACCTATGAATCATCGATAATAAACTGACATGTATAGTAGAATACTTTAATGATATTTTAATAAAAATGTTTTGTTGCTGCCTGTGATCACTGAAAATATTTTCTTTATTTTCTCTAATATTTTCTAAAGTTATATCATACCTACTGGTCTACTAGAATTTCCCTTAAGGCTTAACCTGGGTAAGATATTCTCCTAGGTATTTAGCTGGTGAATTTTTGAGGTATTTAAAGATTTCACCCTCATGTTGAAGTTATTATATTTTTAACACCGCACACTATTTTGTTAGCTAAAAAAGAAAATTAAAATTCAATCCTTTGGGATGAATAACAGGTATTAGTGATAGTTATTATCCAACATTAACAAATTAAGGTAATGTAACAGAAAAAAGTAGAGAATTTTTAAATTGCTACCTAAGCAGAATATAATATTGTGTATGGGAAAATTGAACAACAAAATTATAGAGTCATTCCAAGCCTGTTATTTTACAAATATGTGACATGGGCCTAAAGAGAATAACTGACCTCTTTAAGGGCACAAAGAGTTATTGACAGATTCTATATCTCTGTCCCCCTTATCCTTAACCTTGTTCTTTCCATGTCTATACAAGTAGACATGTATCTATTAATTTGATAAGAAAATTATTCTTTCCTTCAAAAACAGGAAGGAGTAACTGAAAGAGGACACTAAGGATTAATTCATGTATCCATCTAAGGGCCATTTACTTTTCCATGCAAATGAGTATTTCCCTTAAAAGCCATTTCTATATTTGCTTAAGGACGTAGATTCAAGAAAGAAGAGAAAGAATATAAATGAGGCATTATCATTTGATCTACAGTAATTTGTCAAAACGGCAAATCATTGCTTCAATAACTTTCACACATGCCTAACACTGTCTTCATTAGATAATTACTTGTTATAAATCAGCACAAACTGAAGTCTTGATAGGGCATTCAGTGTTCCAGATATACAGAAGTTTCTTTACTTATATCAAGATAAAATACTTTAAAAGAAATTTCATTGATTAAAAACATATTTTTGTGCTCACCTATGACTTTTTTTTTTAAGAAATAACATTTTACCATGGGTTTACTTGCAATAAATCACCTTAAAATATTCCAATAAAATGGCTTGGTCTCATATAATACAGGCATTGCACAGAGCATTTAAGAAACATGATTTACAATGAAATGCTTTTGTAATGGAGCAAAAACATGGGGCTGCCATATTCATGCAATAAAAACATAATATTGGGCTTCCCTGGTGGCGCAGTGGTTGAGAGTCCGCCTGCCGATGCCGGGGATACGGGTTCATGCCCCGGTCTGGGAAGGTCCCACATGCCGCGGAGCAGCTGGGCCCGTGAGCCATGGCCGCTGAGCCTGCGCGTCCGGAGCCTGTGCTCCGACTGCAACGGAAGAGGCCCCAACAGTAAGAGGCCCGCGTACCGCAAAAAAAAAAAAAAAAAAAGTTAAAAAAAACATAATATTAAAGATGGTTTATGTCTCTGAAAATGGTGGGAAGTTATAAAAATGGCAAGTATTCTTTTTATTTCTTCATGCTCAGAGTAAGTTAGTTTGCTTTATCTTCAGTATGTTCAATCCTCACCCTGGGGAGGAATACTTATTTGCACTTATGCCTAAGGAGTGTGAGGGTAAGCCTGATCTACAAATCAGCAGTAACATATTCTCCATTTACCCCTTCTAACATATCAATCCACCCACTTACAAAGAAGAGTATACACTCTGTAAATTTCAACATGAACATTTTACTTTTGACTGTATGATTATTATTGCTGCTGCTGCTGCTATTGTTGATAGGATCCTAAACTATTCATTTCTGGGAAAAGTTCTAATAGTTAATTTGAAAATTCTAAAACAATTTGAAATAAAATCATTAATATATTTTAAACTCTGTGAAGGTTTAATTCAAATAAGTCACAATGTTGAATAGAATTTGGCTGTCTTTGATTCCTACTGTGGAATAGAAAAAGCCATATACCATAAGAGATGAAAACACATCTGCCTACAATTTCCCTCAGCATCTATATTCAGAAAGCATCATGCATACTAAAATCACAGACTTCCCTTCATTTTATGTCCATTAGACTCGAGGCATAGAGCCTCCTAAAACAAACTAGGAGGGGGAGAGTACGGAGAAAGATTGCAAAGAAAATGAATGATAATAATAAAATATGATGCAAGAACAAATGATCAGTCAATAATTCTTCACTCTTTCGAACTAAACTAGGATATATTAGTGAGCAATGAGATAAAGAAAGAAATAAAACTCACACATAATGAGCAGTTACTCAAAGTTCCTATCAGAGAATATATCCACATTGAATTGCTAAGCAAATATGCCTTCTCAAAACTATTAGGACTTTAACAACAGGACATTTCCTTTTTATGATTCAATAGGCATACACAAAACACAGACTCTTCTGGATACATGCAAAAGTAGTCAAATAAAACAGTACAGCACCCCACATTCAATAGGAAACTTATCTGTCTCTTTGCATTTACTTTTTGCCACTTTCTCGACTTCTTTATTCATCTTCCCCATTCTGATAATAGTTCACAGAAATCAGACCATCAACACGAGCAATGATCCAGAAGGATTCTTAATCAGCTTGTGTGTAATGGGAAGCTTAATGACTTCACGTGCATATAAGATGTTTGCTGAGTCAATTAGTTGACTGTGCAGCTAGTGCTCTACTTTACTAATGCCCTTTCTGCCCTGTTGTTCTGATAAGTTTCCCAGAAATAGAGAGCCTGTATATAGCTGCACACCTAGAATAAAAAGAGCATTTATCCTCACCTAGATGACATGGTGACATATAAATAGAATATTGTTTTTCAAATTGGAATTGTCAAAAAAATAAGATGTGTGCACTTGTATGTGCATGTGTGTGTGTGTGTACCTATGTGTGTATGAAGAGACAGTAAGGAAAGACAATCTTTTGGTTGAAGAACCAAGTGAGTACATACTAACACTTCAAAACTATCTAGAAGGCTTTTCTACACTTCGGTACAAGATTTATCCCAAAGTGTATACAATATAAACTCCAATACAGTAAATTTTGATATTTCTTAAAATATAACAGAACCTCCACTGAGGCTTTATCACAGATCATCATGAGTTATTTTAATGCCTTAACTCATCATGGCTAATTGTTGCACTGCTCTCCCTCATCTCTATTTTGGTCAGCTACTCAACACATTTGTTAGAACTTTGCTAATCAAAGTGAGGTTCCCAGACTAGCAGGATCGACATTGTCTGGGGCCTTGTTAGAAATGCAGAACCTCAGTTTCCCACACCAGACTACTGTGTCTACATTTTAACAAGATCTCCAAGTGGTGTGTGTGCATGAAACTTTGGAAAGTACTGTGTGAGAATATGCATTATCCCAAGAAAAAAATCCTGTAAAATGCTTTAAGTATATGTATATACTCAGATACATGTGCACACACTCCTTTAATACAACAATACTGTGAGACAGCTGTTATCATTGCCATTTTAAAAATGAGGAAAACTGAGTCACAGGGAACTTAAATTTCTTGTCAAATGTCATATTGCTAGTGAGTTGCAGGACTGAGTCTAATCAAGTAGTCTGGCCCCATCCCATTAGAATGCTTCTTTTCATAACTAATTATTTAATCATACATATTACAACAGCAGCTAGGCTCACTTGTAGACGTGAGACTAAAACAGAAATGGGAGAAGACAAAACATATCTTCACTTCATCTTAATGTATTTTTTTAATCTTCTGAGAGTTAAAATTCTTCAATTTCAGGAAAAAAAAACCTATCTGGGAGTGGGCAAACAAAGAAAATCAATGTCTTTAAAAATCAAAGTCTCTTAAGGTCTTAGCTTGAATTTGCTCCAATATTTCTTTCTTTTTGCAAAAATAGTATTGCTGAAACAGCTCAGAAAACTCAGTTTAAAATGTGTGATTAATTTTACCTATGCCGTGGTCTTTCACTCTCTGTCCTAAAAGCAATCTGCTTTTTTCCTATATTGAGTGATAATGTATAGACAGATTCATTTCAGACTATTGGGTATTATGGGATCTTTCTAGATGAAAGGTTTTTTTACTTAGCCACAGTTCATATCCTTTGAAACCCTGAGGGGATATTTCAAAGAGTTACATGGGTATTGAATTGGGTTCAATGTGTTTAAGATCTTTCCTCATGATATTTGGATTTCAGATATTATATTTTGGAAGCTAAGTTGTTCTGCAAAAAGGTAATGGCTAGTTCTTTCAGAAGGGAAGTCTTAATAGTTCAATATGATGGGATTTTTCATTGGAATTTCAATATTTGGATTTACTTCTGGTTGAATCCCCAAATTCCAATTTTCTACTTGAATAAAAACAGATACCTGTGTGAAGTTTTTGATATATCCTGTTCTCCTGTCCAATTCAACTCAGAATCAGCACTGGAGAAGAGGACAAAACATTAGTATTGCAATGTTTGTAATAGTTCTAAACTTGTAAAACTACATTTTATAGAAAATGATCTCTAGGAAAAAACAAACAGAAACAGCTCAATAAAAAGCATGATAATCCAACAATTGAAAAGGCCTTTGGTTGCATTCATATTTCAAAAACATCTCAGATGAGTACTGCATCCTTGTAACTGGAGTTTGAATTAAGCAAAGAATCCCTGAATTTCTTGTTAATATTTAACTTAGTCATATAATTTGCTAAAGATTAATTTGCTACATTCTTTAAAATGACTTAGACAACATGTACGTGCCTCTGCAAAATTGGCTTCTCCTTCAAATCAAAGCCAAGAAGTATTTATACATTATGAGAACACATGTTTCGAAAAGAGATAAGCAGGGTGTAGTTGAATAGAACCATCAATTAAGAAGGAATTGTGCAATTCAGTTTTGGATTAATTTCCATGCATAGATCTACATGTAAGTAAATCTGATCTGACCCCAACCCTGGAAAACTAGGCCATTAAAACAAAAATGATAATGTGCCAGTGAGGCTTGTGCTACACTGCTGATGAGCCAAAGAATAGGAGTAGAATATCAAAAAGTCAAATGAAAATCATCATATTTTACATGCTTAGATAATTTTGAGCTGTAAAAATAATGCTATTTGTAAGACCAAAAAGTATTTTTCTCAAAATATTTTTTTTAATTTCAATGTGATTTTCTCAATCCAGAGGATTAACTTCCATGTCATCAATTTAGTATAAATAAAAGCAAACATACTTTCTAGGTAAGACAAACTTCTTCACATAATTTAAAAGTTTGAGCAGAGTACAGCTGCTTTATAGCTCTAAAAGTTATCATGCCTTTATCTACAGTTCTGATCAGTGTCCATAAAAGACTATTATAATGTTTTCTCCAAATATTTTACTATACGGCACACTATTAACTCAGTAGACTTGAGTCTATCAAAATCACTTCCCTGTTAATTATAACTTCAACATTCTGCTAGGAAATTGAAGTAGGATAGAATGACAGGAATTTCAGAATGGAGGAAGAGTTGAGTTTTCAGCAGAAAGGATGAGGGATATGTTCACATATTCATTCTGTTTCACCCCCCTGAGATCCTTTTTATGTACTTTTCACCATATTCAGAGGAAATTAACTTTGTACAATTAATTTTTTTTTTTTTTTTTTTTTTTTTTTTGCGGTATGCGGGCCTCTCCCTGTTGTGGCCTATCCCGTTGCGAAGCACAGGCTCCAGACGCGCAGGCTCAGCAGCCATGGCTCACGGGCCCAGCCGCTCCGCGGCATGTGGGATCTTCCCGGTCCAGGGCACGAACCCGCGTCCCCTGCATCGGCAGGCGGACTCTCAACCACTGCGCCACCAGGGAAGCCCCTGTACAATTAATTTTTAATCCCAATTTGCTCTGTAAGTAATATGCACACACACATGCATGCACACACACACACAATCAAAATTTATGTATGTTAGATAATCATAGTAAAGATTAGCTAGTTTCCTGACATAGCAATCATTAAGATTCAGCATGTTTTCAATTTTCCCTATAAAACTTTCATTGGTTAGCACTAAGTAATTTTAGAAATGATCAGTCCATATTGCTCAATTGCCTTTCAGTTCTATAAGATGCTAAATGGGAACCATTTTAAAATTTTAATACAAGGCCTCATCACATATATTAAAAATATTTCCATATGGATATATTATAACATTCCCCTTGAGGGATGGTAAATATTTAAATTTTATACTTGTCTATTCTCAACAAGTTGCTTCATTTAAATTACAAAAGTAGCTGCTTACCAACATTAGTGACTCTTCTAGTTTAGAACATGATAAACATTAAATCTTGGTTTAGGACATTAAGCTATTGCTTAAAAGGCTTAAATCTCAGTTGTCTCATTTGCATAATGAGGGAGTTGGACTAAATGGCATTAAGGTCCCTTAGAGCTCTGAATTTCAAAGACTATATAAATGGCAACATCTGAACATGTACATTTTGCGATTTTAATAGTTACAAAATTATGACCCTAGAAGGGACATTAGAGATCAGTATAATCCCCTTATTTTTTAGCTAAGGAAAAGAAGATTCAGTAGGTTAAAATGCCTGTCCAAGGCCACATAGCTAGTTAATTGCAGTGCCTGAATTAGAACCCTATAATATGCAAAATAATGGCCTAAATGAGTTGATGTACTGTGGTCTGTGGTAAAAATATTTCATGGATAGTGATTACAAAATGAAGTATTACAATAAAACTATTAGTCAACATCCAAATTTTTTAAAAGTATGATTTACATAGATACCTCAAAGTAATATTTAAAATCATCTGTTTTCTCATTGCTTTTGAGAACTATACATATTACAGAAGAAATTTCTGACAAAAAATATACTTTTAAAGGCTAATTTCATATATACTACTTAGAAGAACTTTTTTATGTAACCTACACATTTTTTCCAATATAAGATTGATAAAGTGCCAGATGATCATGTACTTTATTTTTATTTTAGTGGAACTGGGACAAAAATTACTAAGATTATTGATTAAAATGGGGAAAAATTGGTTCAGCAAACACTGTCACTTCTATTCTCTACTGGGAATCTTCAACATTTGATAAAGATGTAAATTAACAAATTGCAGAAATCATGGTAAGATAGATCATCTATAATTATTCATTATTTAATGATTTCCTTGATATACTTACTAGTTGTCGAGTGTTCTGTTGATGCAAGCAGTTATGAGACTGGCAAGTTACTGTACAATTTAAAAGTGTCATGGGGACAAAATATATTGCTATAGTGCTTCTCATTCATTAAAATTTATAAATTATTTTAAGACAAGAAATTGGTATATGGCTAATACTACTAAATAGTCCAAGTCACCCCAAAGTTGCATCTTGCATGACTGATTGTATTATCTTTCAAAGAACTACAAAAAAGAACACATGGCAAACATTCTTGTCTTATAGGCAAAGTGAGAAGTAAGAGTAAGATTAAAAAAAGCAGAAGAAAGACAGAAGAAGGTCATAAAAAGAACTGCCTCATGGCTCATAAATAACAGAAATATAAATGTCAAATGAACTTTATTATGTGGTATAGGTAGCCTAATAAAAATTTAGACACAAAGGAAGGCTTATTGTGAAGAGAAGGCCACATATTCTCTGCCACTGAAGGTGGTTTTTCAAGCTTACTGACATTCTAGACCTTATGGCATTGGCTTTCAATTGGCAGCTTGTGCCAAGCTTCTAGTGCTTGTCATTTTCAAACAGAAAAGACAAGATAAGAGATTGCTTTACTTAGAGTGGCCTGCTTTTGACTGATAAAACTCTATCTAATCCATATTAGATTTAAGATACTAAAGATACACTCATCTTAAAGGCTGTCACCCAAATGGAATCCTGTAAATGTCTTCAAGTTTCCAACTTCAGAGGTATACTTTTCATCTTGATCCATGACTTTTGTGACTCTTTTTTTTTTTAGATTATCTCTAGTATAAATCCTTCATTGACTTCACAAAGCCTAGATACTCCAAATGAGATGTCACTTTTTGATTGCTTTGTATGGTGATTGCATTTCCTGTATAGGAAAGTTAGGTATGATAGGATGGTGCAGTAGGATTTGTTTCACCCATTTTCTTATTAAGATATATATTTTAACTTTCGTAAGTATGAAAAGAAAAAAATTGAGTTTTTGAAAGCATGTCAATTTAAGTGATAAAATTAATACAAATTACAGAGCATCTGCCACTAGATCACTATTTATATCTGCCTAAGCTCATTTAGTATACAACTACTATCAAGTGTGCCTTATTCGTTCCCAAGCAATGGCAGACAGCTGAACTCTTGGATGGAACCATTCTTTCTAATCTATTTATATACACTATTATTTATATAACACACCAGGGACTAAAATAAGCTGGTAGGCACAGACAGTATTCATGACTGCAATGATTTCCCTGTGAGAATCAATAAAAGTGACTTATTTGATATTATTGTTAGCTTAAAAAATATTACTCTATGTGAAGGATTTTTTTTTATTTCAATAGATGGATAAAGCTGAATGTTGTTGTCTATTGTCAAGGCAATGAAAATTAGCAGACATTTGTTTTATACCTTCAGAATCCAGGAGCACTGAGCTCAGTCCCTTCCTCCAGGTGGGACAGAACAAATACTAGAAATACTGATTGGTTTATCTTTCGAAATCCGTGACTTCAGGTTTGTTGAGCTGATTTAAATTATTTATTTATTTTACTTTTCCCTCCCTGGACTAACACTACTATACAGGCTAAGAATGAACACAGTTTAGGAAACTATCTTTCAAATACATAACCAGCTGAGACAGAATTGGCCTGGGTGGATAATTAACCTTTAAAAGCAGCATAACTTTTCTTTCTCAGTTTGAATGCATTTCCTGTTTGTTTCACATAACAATATTAACAAAATGATGCCATTCACTTTTTTTTTTTTTTTTTTTTTTGCGGTAAGCTGGCTTCTCCCTGTTGTGGCCTCTCCGGTTGCGGAGCACAGGCTCGGGACGCGCAGACTCAGTGGCCATGACTCACAGGCCCAGCCGCTCCGTGGCATGTGAGATCTTCTCGGACTGGGGAACGAACCCGTGTCCCCTGCATCTGCAGGCGGACTCTCAACCACTGCGCCACCAGGGAAGCCCAGCCATTCACTTTTCTTTCTGTTGTGGTATGGGAATTGATGTGTAGCTTTGCTCAAAAATGCATTTAAAAAAATATCGGAGGATTTAAGAAGTCAAATTTGGCAACAAACAAAAGTACCTAATTAACATTTATATGGGTAACATTTGCTGAATTATAGATTTAGATGATTTTCTGTAACATCTTTTGGAAAAGTAACGGCTACTGGCCCCTTAAATATATATACCATTATTATTATTCTTTCTAACAAACTGAATGGTATTTTCTCATTGAATTTTTCGGATGAATAATTAACACAATACTAGTATATCAAATTTGCCTGAAAAAATGTTTCCTGTACCGCAAAAAAAAATTAAAAAATAAAAAAAATAAATAAAGCTCTTATATTGTTACTAACACTTGCAGTTTTTTTATTGAAATACAGTTGATTTATAGTATTATGTTAGTTTCAGGTATATACTTGCACTCTTAACTACTAATAAAATGTGGTCCTGTAAAGAACTCTGCATTTGAATTTTCTTTTTTTTTTCGATACGCGGGCCTCTCACTGTTGTGGCCGCTCCCGTTGCGGAGCACAGGCTCTGGACGCTCAGGCTCAGTGGCCATGGCCCACGGGCCCAGGAGCTCTGCGGCATGTGGGATCTTCCCAGACCGGGGCATGAACACGTGACCCCTGCATCGACAGGCAGACTCTCAACCATTGCGCCACCAGGGAAGCTCCTTAAATGTTTTATAATAGATTCTAGCCCATACCAATTCTGCCCCTATTACTATCAATAATATACCATCTTAGTCTCATTCGGCTTGAAAATTTATTTCAGGGTTAGATCCACACTGTGGATGCTTACTTTGAGTTTATTCTTTAATTGTTGCTATACAATCCTCTAAGAAAAGGGTTTAATAACACATCATACGCAAAGGAATCAATTCTCTCTAGTTTATAAAAATGATGCTTATTTCATCTATATATTTCTATCCGTTAACAAGGCAGAGATAGGCCTACAATTACAATAATAACTTATGAAGTAAAAAAGAACAAAGATACCTTTGCTTAATGCATATTTGTAACTTATGACCATATTCTTATTAGAAATTGGCTCTGAGTTCATTATAGCAGAAGATATAGTCACAGTCATGTATTTCTACCAGAAGTCACTATATCATGTTATACATAAGTAAATGAAAGGTAGATTAGTATTGCATATTATGGAAGAATTTTTCATCCTCAGAATGAATGCTGATAAATTGTTTTAAGTATAAAATTAAATAAAGAGACAGATGTTTAGGACTTTCTGAATTTGGTGTCTAAATAGTCTCTAAAATGTTTATATTGAAAACACTTTTAATATCCAGTGTCTACTTTTGTAGAGAGAAAAATTTTGTTATGCTGTCATTGGTTCTGTATGCTTAGTCTTAGATTACATTCTGATCTTTAACCAATGCATTTCCCTTAGTTTTTTGAGTTTAGAAAATAGAGATTAAAATACAATGTTGGGATAAATAAATAAATAAAATACAATGATGGGGAAGCCATTTTGTTCTCAAAACTGGAGGTTTATTTAAATTATATATCTATACAATCCATAATGCTCAAAATACCTTACAAAATTTCTATTTTATATTTATTTTATATGTTATGTGGTCCCTTTTTTCTTCTTGTTTTATACCTATGACTCTTCTCTATCACATATATGCTCTTTTGGACCTACACAGATTTATGTACATAAAACATACCTGAGGCAACTTATAATTCTTCAAATACAAGAATCTTCTGAGATATGTATAATCTTACCAAATTTTGTATTTCCCAAAATTATGAGGAAGTAGTGATGTTCAAGATACATGTTCAAGATAATAAATTTAATGAACTCTATTTAGTATCAACTTCATGATCCTTTTCAAGAGTTCAACATCTTTGGATTGTGCAAAATATATCCTTTAATACCTTCAGTCTGGAGACCAAATCTAAATGTTTTTCTAAATAGTAACATGGCTTAAGGCATGTGGTTTCAATACGTTATTGAAAACCTCAGACCAATTCTTCTACCTTGGAGTCAGGATCTCTTATTTCCTCAAAAAATAATTAATTGTTTATGATTCTTATCTCTATTAAAGATTAAAAATAAAATCTAGAAAATACTTTATATGAATTATAAAAATATTTTATCTGTACAGAAATAAATGAATAAAATAAACTGGCTGATTATATACATATAAATACATATGTATGTATAGGTAAATGGAAAACTCTATGTCTAAACAAAATGACTATTCAAATTTCATAGTAAATTTCAAAGTAGATGTGATCACATATTTCAAAAATGATAAACTGCTGCATATATGCCTTCCACCTAATTCTGTGTTTTTACTTTTTGAAAATGTGTTACTAACATAATTAAATGGCCAATGTTATTATGGCTGCAGTTGTTTGATTTTCAAACACAGTAAGCCCATTTATACTGCAGGACTAGAGAGGTATCACTTACTGGATTCAGGATCAGAGTTGCCATCCCCTTCAGTGCGGTTGTTGGGTGCAGCATGATCAAAGTACTCCTCCTGAGGATAGCCAAGGGGCAGGGCATGGGATGTGCTGGGAAGGTTGCCTGTATCATGGTCTCCTAGTCCACCATCACTGCTGCTTTCCTGAGAGCCTTCTGGTAGGTGAAATGTGACACGCCGCTGGGACTGAAAAAGACAGAAAATTACAGGGTTTCAGCTATGATCTGAATAATTGCTTAATACATCCAACTTAGAAAATGTATTATTTCAGCTATCTAGTGAAGTCACATTAATATTATCTTGAGTTGTGAACGATTTCAGGCTTTTGTGAACAGTCAGCTCTGTGTTCAAACCTGCTTTACCTGGCAGCAGAATTGCTTTTATTATATTTTTTTAACAGGGCATATCCAGTTGCAGAATAAAAGTTAACTTGTTCTAAAGCAAGAGGCTGTCACCCATATTGACATTTGAGCACATTGGATATTCTGATCATCATTTGAACATGGATTTATTTAACTATAGTTTGACAAGATTTCATTTTTTGAATAATAAACTTGAATAAATATAATGAAATTTTACTGTTATAGCTGTAAGATTCTGGTGGGCAGAAACAGTAAATAATAATACAAATTTATTCAATCATGTAGGCTTATAAATTAAAATTACAAATCATCTTTTCAAAGAATCTTAAGGGCAAGATTTTGAATTGGAATTCATTTAAATCAATTCTACACTCTAAACAATAAAAATAATTACTTGGTATGGATAACAGTTGATAATTATAAAAGTAAACTACAGGGATCATCTCTTATAGTAATTATAGCAGAATATAAAAAACTTATACATGCCAATATATAAAGATGTAGGATTTGGTTCATGACATCCAATAGTGTGGTAACTCCACCAGATGTAGCAGTAATTTTGTTTGCGGTATTGCTACATGTAGTAGCTAGTCTCTGAAGATAGCCCTGACAATGGACCTCACATCTTGGTATTCAGACCCTTATGTAGTCTTCTACCACAATGAATATGGAGAGGCCCTGTGTAACCAAATCTCACAGTTTTTGCCTTGCTCCCTTAGAATACTCATTCAGGAAAATCAGCTGAGTTGAAAGTAGTCTGACTACTTGGAGACTGCCATACAGTGAGGAAGCTCAAGCTTCCCATGTGGAAAAACTCCATAAAAAGAAAGTATAATACAATACCCAGAGAGGCCCAGCTGCTCCAACCACTCGAGATTAGTGCTAAATATGTATGTAAAGAATCCATTCTGGACATTATAGCTTATGGTCTCCTTTGAGCCATCCATCCCAGCCATCTCCAGATATTTGAGCCGTTCCATTTGAGATACCAATCACTGTAGAGCAGAGATAGCAATCTCTGCTGTGCACTACCTAAATTCCTGACTTAAAAAATGTTAAGTACAATTGATTTTTGTTTTATGCTCCAAAGATTAAGGATAGTTTGCTATGTAACAATAGATCAACCAAAACATTTAACTACTAGTAGCATGAAAGATGCAATTTAGAGATAATTATTTAAGGAATTTATACATATCAAAGGGTACATGTAATTAGGCACTAGAAATTTCCATGACAGAGTGCATATACTTTCACAGGTTCAGGCTTGACAGTCAGCCATTTCTTCAGATGTTGGTATTGCTGTAGACTGTATGTTTGTGTCCTCTCAGAATTCATATGTTGAAACCTAATCCTCAACATAATAGCATTTGGAGGTGGGGTCTTTGGGAAGTGATTAGGTTATGAGGATGGAGCCCTCATTAATGGGATTAGTGTCCTTATAAAAGCAGCCCAAGAGACCTCCCTCTCCCCTTCTGCCATGTGAGGACACAGTGAGCTAATTTTGTCTGTCCAGCAAAGCTGCATTTGACTGTTCTCTCTCTAAGAAGCCATAAGCTCATTTAGTTATAGGTTAAACCCCATTTAATTCCAAAAATTACTTATAGTTGTGAATATATTTTCAGCCACTTCAAGTAAGATATAAGCATTTATGCTCACAAAACTTTTAAAAATTCAAGAACTGGAAAAACAGTATTTAAAAATGCCTGAAACATTGTATTATAGACATTTATCAACAGTCAGTTATTATATGTAACTTAAAGTCAAAATAATACTTAACACATAAATTTAAAAGTCATTGTATATAAAATAAGCCAGTTAAGCATGAGACTAATTTACAGTTGTTCCACTACAATGCATAACTGTTAAGAGGTATTTTAATTTTCTATTAAGACATAAGTCAGATATTTCAAGTATTTTTATCATTTAGCTTTTTTTAAAGTATTAGACCTAGATAATAGAATCTATATATAGGAAAATAATTACTGCTGACAAAAATAAATGAATCTAGAATTTAACATGTGCTAGTTAAGCATAGAGTCATATACCCTAACAGAATTAAAATTGCCAGTGAATAAAAGGTAAAGGTCTATCAAATGATAGAAGTAGGGCCTATATATATATTACTTCCAGATGTAAGAGAAATGGAGTTTTGTGTTCAATTGCTTATCTACACAGAAAAGAAGAAGGCAATTTAAGTCAAAAAGATATCCCATCCTATGACACCTGTAACTAGTAACAACTAAAATCCCTTGCAAAGGAATGCCCTAGAGTGAATCTGTAATTAGCCAGGTCACGTATTGACCCCCAACTCTTCTGATACTCATAAATTGAATCCCCTTAAGGGTACATAAGAGGGAATAAATGGGTTGGTAAGGACTCCCTTTAGTGAACACAACTGTTTTTTGTCCTTTCCTGAATGCCCGTAAAACACCACAAGCACCAGCATCCTGTTCCTGAAATGCAGTTCTTATATGTGACATTATTACGTATACACCTTTGAGATTTCAGTCATATTAATAAACTCTCTTGTCTATATTAACTTTAACAAATATCGGAATGCTTCAAGTGGAAACCAAGGTATGTTGTTTGGTCATTAATGGCTCTATATCATTTTAAAATAGTCTGAAGTTCAACTGCATACTGAGGATTTGATTTCTTTCTCAATTCACAGTTTCAAAGTTTACAGTCTAAAGCATTTTTTTTACCTATTTCTATAATCTATAGAAGGCATTCAAATATCATTGATTAAATGTAATATTCTATTTCTTTATTCAGTGAATTCACAAGAGGCTGTTTATTGGCACATGGGTGATTAACTAGGTTGTCCATCATTTTACAAAATCTCCATGAAATAGTTCCTTAGGTGAAATTGTTAGAATTTAATTTTTAAGGAATTGTTTCAAAAGGCTTCTGAAAATTTAATTTTTAATGGGAAAAGAACAGCTAACTATTTTTTCCTAGGGTTACTTTAATGATTCCTACTTAAACTTGCATTTTGCAATTTGTGACACTTCTAGATAGAACTGAACATAAAATAATTATATGAACTTAACAATTTATGAATCCTTTGTAGTAAATTTTGGCAATCTGGTTTAACTCATTTACCCTTTACTTTTTAATGGATGAATCCCTAATCTCTGATGGCACTTTTCTGCTCAGATTCATAATATGGACGTATTCAAGATACAGAGGTATTTTTCTTATCCAGTATATTTAGAAATATTAACTATTTCATGAAAATCATTCCTTAGGTCTCTCAAAGAGAAGACTAAATAATTCCCTTTTTTCAAGTGTTGACGATGATTACTGTGCAATATAAAAGAGCTATTACGTTAATGACCATGTCATAATTTGTCTGTCTGCTACTCTTCTAGGAAGCTGTGGCATTCAAATTAAAGCAATCTATTGATTGCAATGGTGCCTTTACGGGATGGAAACAAATCCTGGATTATTCATGAATAAATGTCTGTACTGAAAGTCTAGTTATTTTTCTGCCAGTAAGAGAAAAGTCGACAGAGAGCCTCTCCCTATAATCTACATGCCTTCTTTTTACCTCAAATCAATCAAAATTCCAAAATGTATGAATGCTCAGAAATAATATTGGTGTTACCTAGATGAATCATTTACAGGCAAACTATCAAATTCCCAACATTCTTGTGTCCATTATACCTCATGAAGGCATAATTCCATACTAAATATCAGGTGAATATTGTTACATTTCCATAACATGATGTAAGTGACATTTTAGAAAGGTTAATCTGGCAGCAAAGAGGCTGCATACAGATAGGCCAGCCTATGAATCTCATTATTGAATGCTTGAGTATCATGTTTTAGAGGGCTCATTAGAATTACCTGTCAAAGTTTTCAAACTAATCATACATCCTTGCATTCCCCCTGACTCCAATTCTAATATACCTTGACCTAGTCTACCTTAGATTCACTGCCAACACCAGGAACTCTGATTAGAAAGGGTAATCATAGATAGGGTTATTATTTTTTAAAGATTACCATATGCAAGAGTGTTTTTGATTCATATATAAAACATTTTTGATATCAAACTAACACATTTTAAGCTTCTGAGCTCCCCTATTCTATAATAATCAACAGCTTCATTCTGAATGTCAGAGGTAATCTGCATTTTCCCATGGGTCCTGTCTCTTTGCAAAAGAATTTATAATTACTCAATATATTATAAAGTTAAATGTGAAAATAGTTAGAAATTCAACTTGAAATTTTCACCAGCATTACATGGTCAGCACATATATCTCACTTGCAGCTCATAATTCCCAGTGTAAAAACTCCCAGATGACATATTTTATAGTAGTCCTTTATTATTTGACCCTATACTTATAGTTATAAAGCCTCCTGCGTTTCCAACTCAAGTCATCTTGCAGGATATATCAGTTCACCTGATTGTTTTTTCAGGGTTCCATTTCATAAAATTTGAAAGGTCTGTATAATTTCTCATTTTCCCTTTCACATTATGTTCCTGAAATGTTTACCCTTCAAGGCTTTTATTTTTTTAATACCATAACTTATTACTAGCATATGCAGGAAGTTCTTCATGATCTTCTCCAGAATCAGATCTTCTCTTAGTTCTATTTTGCCATGATTTTTTTTCATGGCACTTGGTCATTTTTAAAATTTTATTTTATTTATTTAATTTTTGGCAATTGTCAGACATATTCATTTGATAGAAGACTACATGGCATTTCTTGAGGGCATCTTTCCTTGAGTCATGAATCATTTCAGCTTAATCAAAATGGAAATAATCTATTTGTAGATAGGTACTATGATGAATTGTTAAATTGGCAATTGAGTTTTGTGAATTTGAATCTACAATGCTTCAGAAACTACAATTGTGTGACTAACAATGAAAATAGAACAAAACTGAAAACCTAACATGCTTTGAAACTGGCATGCATACAAAAATTAAAACCAGATATTAAAATTGAAACCAGGCCATTGCAATGGTCTCTAAGACAAAACCCAAGTATCAATTTTAAAAAATAGATGAAACATTTCTACATTGTTTTTGGTGCTAACCACATGTAGATTTAGTGACTTACATTTAAACATATAAATCATCATAGGACCTTCATTGTCCAAAAGCAGTTATCTGGTAACCTCAAACTATTCAAAAAAACAGTCATTCAAGGAAGTAAGAAAGATAAAAAAAAAAAAGGCATGTGAATTGCTAAAATATTTAACAGGTAAGTTCATGCTAAGAATCATGTCTGCCTTACTCTGCTTTTTTATTTGAGTTTAACATCTTTGATTATTTGGTTATCCGGCTCAAAATGTAATAGAACTCTTGGTAGCTGCTGGAAATAAAAACATTGACAGAAGGAGAAATTTCCACCAATTATTACTATATCTGTCTTCTGTAGCTATATAGAATAAGTGTGATTCTTGTACATGACAAGGCTTCCAGTGTTTGAAGATAGTTAAGCCTCATCTACTAATATTCCTATTCCAAGCTAAAATCTCCAACTTAATTTGGCATCTGTAGAGGAGCAGAATTTGCCACCCTGAAATATGTCTCTTTGGCATATTAATTTTTTTAAGCTGGTTCTTTTCTAAGCAGTAGACACGGGAAAAACTGAAAACCAAGTAGGAGTTACCCTTTTATAAGAAACATTTATATTTGTAAGGGAAATCTCCATTTGTAAGGGTGTGTCCCTCCCTGTACCTGAAGATTTAGAAACTCTTATTAATGGAGAATTCAATGGCTTAAATTTGCATAACAACCTTACTCTTGTTTACTGTGCTGTGCTTGGTCATCTCCCATTACTGCCTCTCCCATCCAACATCCTCTTTTGTCTTTAGCTGGAGATGGTATTTAAGGTAAGGGCTGCGGCCATTTTGGCAAGTTACTCAGTTCTTCTGAGTCTCTCCCATGTATACATGTTAGTAAACTTTTGTATGATTTTTCTACTGTTAGTCTACCTCATGTCAATTTTATTCTTAGACCAGCTAGAAGAACCGGGAGGGGTAAATGAAAATTTTTCCTCCCTGACACAGTATTTTCAGATCGTTTACATTTTACTCTTTTCCTTTTTACCCATGTAATTTATTTATGTAATTAACAAAGTCAGACCTTAAATATTTACCACTTTATTGTTGGTGATAATGTGGGCTTAGGAGATGATGGCTTTATAGATCACATATGATACAAATAACCATTTTATTTTTCATAATATTAGTCAATATTTAATATTTTCAAGTTGTTAAATTGTTTGAAAATGTGTTTCCAAGACAGAAGCCACAAATTTTGCTTTGAGCAGTGCTTTGTCTCTGGTGTGACCTTTTATATTTGCAAAATAATTCTTCCATTGCTGTAGTTACACAACATGTCTGCTTAATTGATGCATTTTAAACAAACCAAATGTCATTCAAGCAACAGACGGTTTCTGACTTGAATTATATAGGTTGGAATCACTATGCAGTATACAGTGAAAGATGAAAAACCTGGCATTGTCATTAATTGCATAAACACTTGGAACAAAATATTCTCTTGTTTAATGTTAGTAGAAATCACAACAAGAAACTATGTGATGGTGATCAAATACCAGTTTAAAAATAAAAATGACCTAGAAAATTTTCCTAATAAAACTGAAGAGTGCACATCAGCTGGCATGGTGGTAATTTATTTATTGCATTGTACCAAACATTGGTAACCTGTTTGTTTTAGACCCTTTCAAGTGTACATAAAGCATGTTTAACTTCATCTTCTTTACCTGGTGTTCATCAGAGCACATCAAAAACAACTGCTACTCAGGTAAAATGGGTAACATCCTGGAAATATATGAGATTAGAAGACCAATATTCCCTTTGAACTCTTGTCACTCTTTAAAAAATATTTGGAGTTCTATAATTCCCATTGGTAATCAAAGAGTAAATTAAAATAGCTGCATCTTCCAGCAACAACTGTCAGTGATGGAAGGTAGCAGTAAGCAATGTAGGGTTGAATATAGTTGAGGGTGGAAGGAAGAAGAATTGCAAAGTATTAGTATCTGTAGTATTACTGTACTCTTTTATTGTGCAACTCTTTATACAGATATATTTTTCTAAAAGCAGACCTCCCTCTATTTATTTTACATACAAACAAGAACACCCTTATATTCCATTTATCACACACACACACACACACACACACACACACGAACACACACACAAATGGTATTAAAAATAACCTCAAAGTGATCTACAAGTTAAAAAGGTGAAAAAAATATTATGCTACTGTACCAAGAGAAGACTGATATGGCACTACCCTTTTCATTGCTTTAAAAAAGTTATATACACATATTTCTAAAATATATCTAAACTGAGGATGAAATAGAAACTAGTGAAATATTTTGTTTCCTAACCCCAAACCCTTTATGTGTTTACCTTAAATACATTATTTGGACCTATTGTAATATTACTTTTGTTGCTTTTCATTGTATTTGGGAATTAGGGAGAAAACGGCATTCAATTTTGGTAAAATTGCTAGCCAGCTAATGTAACCAGCTATTCCGTGGTTTAGAAAACACTAGATGCATACAAATCACCTAGTTGATGTGTTAGTAATGCAGATTCCTAGGATCCAACCCTCAAATATTCTGATTCAGTGGGTCTAAGATAGGACTCAGATGTTGCATTACAGAATCCTTTGACTACAATTTCAAGGGGAAAAAAAAGAAAACAAGGAGTCCTGCTTAAATTTTCTAAATATTTTTGAATAGACAATTTGACATTTTAAAATAAATTGAGTCATTAGAATAATGGGATTCTAATGTCAGACTGTAGTCTAATTAGTCATTAATTCATAATTTTTATATGAGACATTTCCTTTTGCATTCAGGAAATGTTCTTGCTCATTTTTGGTGAATGATACATATGATATACCTATGACATTATTAACATAGAGGTGACCATGGAATAAAATGATGACTGTGTGTGTGTGTATATATGTGTGAGAAACTTCATAGATATAAAATTATCTCTCTATAACTTGATCATGCTAACATGCAGTATTGTTCTGAACAAAAACAAAGATAATTCCAATGGTATTATAAGTATTAAAATGTATTTTCAATTTATATGTATATATGAATGATAGAATAATAATACAATTTGATTTAATAAGCATTAATTATTATTTGGTGCAGTCTTTATAATACAAAATTCTGCTTTTATTGACACAGAAGACAACTTCAATGATAAAACTGTTAAAATTAAATATATGAATTTGATGCCATGGAGGAAAAAATGTTGCTGAAATATATTTGTACTTAGAAGCTCTTTAAGCTCTGTGGTGTTGAGACAACTTCATTTATAATACTCTGAACTAAATATAAGAACTCCAGGCCCAATACTGAATTTAATTAATGTTTAAATTCAATAAATCTTCCAAAATTACTTATTCTTGAAGTGCATTCTACAATTTGGTTTAAGGTACACAAATTGAAAAGATTAGATCCTACAAAATACAGTAGGTCATATTTTACAATGTTCAATGAGGAGTGTTATCTCTAGATCTCTGAAGTTCCTATGAGATTTTGAAATAATGTCTTTTAGTGCTTTCCATGCATGCCCTGACAATTCTTCAGTAAGCGATCAACACATACAATAATTATAGTTGTACTTAGAAATTATATAGACTATTTCCTTGGATGTCTGAAAGTTTTTTCTAATATTACTGATTCCCAACATTACTGATAAATGATCTGTTTTGAAAAGAATGATTTTGAACATATTTTTAAATCTTTGAGTAAAAGGTAAGTGACCCATAAGTAAATGACATAAAGGTCAGGAGTAAGAACTGGTGACACTTTAGGAAATACCATTAGGTAATAATGTTTAAATTCAGACAGAATGCTAAAGTTAAAAATATTGGAGCATTAAGTTACTGCCATAAATAAGAGATCTCTTTTTATTTTTTTTCCAAAAAGTAATACTGAAAAGAGTTAGGCAGACCAAATACTACTTCTTTTACTGACAGGGAAACAATGTAGCAAACCCCTAAGATTTACTTCCATTTGACATCAGCCCCTGGAAAATATTTTGCTAATCAAGACATCACCTTCACTTAGCAACCACGGGCAACCAGGCAACTTAACATCCTTCACAGCTCCCTGATGGAAATATGGCACAAAAGAATTAATGTAACTCTATTGTTGAAAGATGAATTTGCTGTATATTACTGCTGCTGGATATTTTCGGTTCAATAGTTTCATGGAGCGGCAAATCTTCAAATCTGTTCAGTGTGTTTAGGTTAAGTTAGGTTAGTTTTCATGTTCCTCTAAAATAGCATATCTATGAACCTATTCAATTTTTTTTTTTTTTTTTTTTTTTTTTTTTTTGCGGTACGTGGGCCTCTCACTGTTGTGGCCTCTCCAGTTGCAGAGCACAGGCTCCGGACGCGCAGGCTCATTGGCCATGGCTCACGGGCCCAGCCGCTCCGTGGCATGTGGGACCTTCCTGGACCGGGGCACAGACCCGTATCCTCTGCATCGGCAGGCGGACTCTCAACCACTGTGCCACCAGGGAGGCCCCCTATTCAAATTTTGTTGTAGTAATAAAACAAAATAATTACACCACTTTGAGAAAATAAGACAAGTAACTTGATGGTAAAATGTTTAACTCTAAGTTTAGAAGTTGGTCACAAGAAATGGGATAAATTCAAATTAAGGAGAACTGTTCACTCACAACTGGTTTTAAAAACAAGTTGGAAAAGTCTATCTGTGGTGCATTATACAGAAGATTTTACTCTGATCTAAATGATAACCCAAAAAATATGTTGTGATGTTTAAATTTAAAAATATGACCTCAGACATAATAGGCAAGGGGAAGACAAAACAGAGATAATCTTGAAGTTACACAAGATACACACACACACACACACACACACACATACATACAACATGCTTTTCACAAATCCAAGTGCATCAATATGTCTTATTTTCCTTCTGGAGTTATTTTATTTATTTATTTATTTATTTATTTATTTTATTTATTTTTGGCCTTGCCACACAGCATGTGGGATCTTAGTCCTGAGACCAGGGATTGAATCCATGCCCCCTGCAGTGGAAGCATGGAGTCTTAACCACTGGACTGCCAAGGAAGTCCCTGGAGTTATTTTAAAAATTAATTTTAACAAATATGACATATTAAAAGTCATTTAAACAAATATTGATAAGCAAAAACTTCAAACAGATTATTTTAGCTAGATACTATTTGCTATATTGTTTAAAGTAATAATAATTTAAAATAAATGTAAATTTAAGCTAATTCTCAGAAACGTACACAGAATGATACACAAGAAAGTGAACTCTATAAAATGTGCATGCTTAATTTGATATTTAATAATCCCAAATATTTAGGAGCTTTTATTTTTTAATCTCTCTTTTTAAAAATTTTGTGCTGCCATTATTTTATGAAGAAATCACATCCAAGTTTTCTCTCCCATGGATTAATATTAACATTAACAAAAATTACTAGAATACTTATAATTTCAAGATGGTTACTGATAATTCAATTTGATAGCCCTTTTGGAAAATAGTTTATTTTCATACACACTTTAAATATGGATAAATATGATCTGAATCACTGCACACACATAGTGATATGAATTATCATTTTAAACATCCTATCCAATTAAATTCCAAAAGCATTTGTTAAATGTCAACAATGTACTAGATACTGTGCTAAGTGCAAGGGACAGAAACATGAATAAAATATAGTTCCTGATTATCAAAGCATCGTAGAAGTTCACACTTCATGGTGAGTTTGCTCAGATAAACTTATTATACTTGAAAACAACTCATATCCAGATAAGCCACTGAACTTTCTGTTACTCTCAAATGAGCCAACAAAAGTTCATTTTCCCAGAGAATCATTCTTTAGTCAAACAAGTTAAATCAATTATCAAACTAGAAAGGTAGTATAATATGAAGTTTACATACCTAACAGACATTTCTTAAGGTGGAAAAAAAAAAGGACTTCTAATTGATACTCTAAAGTATTAATAAAAGTCTTTCTGATTGTTACAATCTTAGAATTCAATATCTGGAGACAGTGAGTGCTCTCTGGGAGACAAGGGATAAACCATCTTTGGATAAAACAGAAAGATTAAGATAAGTGACTTGTGCTATGGAAATCTAAGGCCATAATCTCAGGGCTGGTAGTGGGGGGGAATGGACAAAATGTGACTTTATAAATCAATTGATAATAATCTTCAGAAATTTAGAATTTGGTACATGTATTTTAAAACAATTGAATTTATTTGATTTTTTAAATTTATATAAAATAAAAATAGGAATATGTACAGTTCTGTGATTCATTTCAGAAGAAAAAAAAATTACAAATATAAAAATGAGGCTTTGAAAATCCAACAGATGGAAGAAATGTTCACATATTGAGGTATAGGGAAGTCATTCTGGCTTATACATAATTTAACTTAAACTTTATGCTGAATAAAACTGCCTGTTTGTGGCCTATCAAACATACAGTGCACATCTGCTTTAACCATTAAAGAAAATAATGCATTTAAAAATGATTATTTGAATAAATTCAAATTATTTTTTCTCCCCCATAGCAGCATGAAGTTTGCATCATTTAAACCAGTATTTCTCAGTACTTGGTCTAGGAATAGTGGGGGTGGTGGTGGTGAGTGACAAGGTCAAATTAAATATTCAAATTAGTTGGTCCCATCACAGACCTATTGAATCAGAATCTCAGGTGTCATGGTCTAGAAATCGGCATTTTTACCTGCACCCTTCATGATTCTTATGTTCACTAAATTTTGAGTGCCGCTAATTTTAAGCACTGACTATGGATAAATTATTAAAAACTATATTATTAATTGAACATTCATTTTCAGCTAATTGAAGAAAAATAGAAGGGAGAAAATTCCAAGCACTTAGATGTGATTGTAATTTTTTTTTTTAATTTACACCATAACAATATTTATTAACTAGATTGATCAAAATAGTTATTGAATACTTAGATATTGTTTCTACCACATTGAAAATGCATAATATAAATCAAGAAACCTAATATGGTCAATACAAACCAGAAGAATCAGATGTTCATATAGCTGTATCTAATTCTCCCAATAATCCACTCATTTAAGATTAATTCAAATCTCTCATAGTGTATCTCTCTTCTAAAGTAGTTGTGACCACTGAAAGTTTTGATTTCATGACATAGACACAAGGTGCACATTAGGGGAACTGAAGAACAAATATACACCTAATGTACTTCTGTTACATTAACAAGAAATGGAAAGCATGATACCAGTGATGTTCTATACAATTTCAAGAGTAGTTTCTTAAAATCTCTCTTCTATTCTTATAGATTATTTATTGATTATTTGTGTTGACAGATTAATGGGATAAATATTACCTCAATAGAGCTGATAGCAGGTAGAATTTATTTCTTGTAAATAAATGCAAGTGGCAACTGCTTCACCAAAAAGAAAAAAAAAGTTTTATTTCAAAACACACTCACACACACACAAACACACACATCCTTAGGATTTAAAATCTAGAATAAAAAATCAAATGAATCAAAACACCTCATTATTAACCTTTGAAAATGAAATGACAATAGATAAGTCAAAGTTACATTAGAAATTCCAGGAGAGTTAGATATTTATCTCTGAAATTACTTAGTCAACTAGTATACATAGAAATGTATGCTATTTATTTAAAGTTAAATGTAAATGTATTTTACCTTTATGTGTGTATATATATATATATATATATATATATATATATATATATATGCAGTCATACATACTAACAGTGAAAGCATTCATATACAAATAAATGGAAATAAATATCAATAAATGAACTCTATAGAGCTCTAAGAAGACTATACTAGGCAAAAGGTTTATATGTCTTATGTAGATTTTCTAGGTTATCTTGCAACATAATAGAAACTAGTGAAAATACATTACCAGTTAACTCTGATTAATACTATGGAAATATGGTTTCTTTAAAAAGATTATTATGTTTAGAATTAAAATTCCCTTAAATCTCTTTAACAAATATGCACAACATTCCTAGGATATTAGAACACCAGAACTGAACTTAAGAAATATTTTGGGTCCATACATTTTTTTGAAGGTTCTCAATTATCTATGGCCTCAGTTATTAGTGATAAGTTGATTTTGACTAGTAAATACATATTTGAAAAAATTTCTGCAAATGTGATAGTATAATAAATTATAAAATGGTCATATAATCAACCTAATCCTTATTTCCTCTTCAACCACAATATATCAGCTTAAAATAATCTCATATGCTATTTTTAATAATACCATCTTGTTGTTCTAAATTACCACTGCTCTCTCATTATCATATGATATTGACTGAAAATAAGAAATCAATCTGATTTTAGAGAGCTTTTCTAAAAATTCTGATAGAGAGCGAGAGAGGGAATAAGGACAATAATGAAATATGTACTACAGGAACATGAAAGAGTTGAGTGAGAAAATACAGAAGATTTTAAATATAAATTGAAGTAAGTTTGCAACAATCAAGGAAGCAATTTTAATTTAAAATTGCTTCCATGATTTAACTAAATGGAATAGAAATCTCCTGAGTCTCACTGCATTTACAAGCCATTTCCTATAACAATATCCATAAGAAAAACCAGGCTCTGTTCTCAGTTCTATACATGATTAAGATCAAGATTTTCCTGACTTGTTTTGTCATTCTCCATCTTCATTCAAACTGAGTCACTTTGCTGTACAGCAGTAATTAACACATTATAATTCAACTATACTTCAATAAAAAATAAATTTAAAAAATTACATGATACATACTGTCCTATCAATGTTAAGTATTATGAGTAATTCCAACATACCAATACTACCAATGAATGCACATATATGGCATTATAAGTAAAAAGAGCTGGCTCAGTGTCTCCATTAGTCACAGCACACTTGCCTCTCACTGTTGCGGCCTCTCCCGTTGCAGAGCACAGGCTCCGGACGCGCAGGCTCAGCAGCCTTGGCTCACGGGCCCAGCCGCTCCGTGGCACGTGGGATCTTCCCGGACCGGGGCACGAACCCGTGTTCCCTGCATTGGCAGGCAGATTCTCAACCACCGCGCCACCAGGGAAGCCCCACAGCACACTTTGAGACAGATGTTTTTCACTCTGGGTACCTTACTCTTAATTTTCAGTTACCCTTAAGCTCCGTGCAGGGTACTATTCAGCTTGGGCTATCACTTATTCTGCAATATCTTTTTGCAAAATGAAACATTATAACTGCCACTGAGTTGACAGATTCAAGGGATGAAAAGGCCCAGTGTGAGACTGTGAAATTGGTGAAATTCAACACCTGGTGATAGTTAGCACATACATCCATCACAAAAATTAAGAACACCATCGGGAATATAAACATATTCTTCCTGGATGATTGAATATTATCAGCATAATCAGTGTTAGTTAGTATTAGATACAGGCAAGGCATTGTTTAATTAGTGGTCACAAAAAGGATGGTAAAAATTTAGTGTTTCTTAGACTGTTTTCTTTTCCACTGTGAAGGCAGTGATGTTCGTTTATTTCTAAAACTCACTAAACATCGTGCACTGGAATCTATACATTATAAGCTGTAGCTCTCTTACAACTCATTTCAACTGTAAGTACTTTCAAGAACAGACACACACAGTAGACCTATTGTTTCCCAACTGTTTAATTTATTTCAATTCTACCAGAAACAGTGTCTCTTAATCTAGCAATTGAAAAGTAAATGATAATTGGTCCGGATAAATGTTGTTAACACCTTAATCAGTTGATACAATGTTTTAAATGGAAGTATCTTTTACTCTTTTATCTAACAACTGAGACAGAATCCATTAAGAGTGTTGGAGCAATTCATGAAGAAGGAGCTGCATGAGAAAAACGTCCAACTAAAATTAAAAACCAAAGGAAATCTTTTAAGATCTGAGTTAGTAAAAAAAGAAAAAAAGAAATTACAGCGATTTCAAGCTATTTTGTTTCTGCTATAAATAAGAAGTAATTACATCTAAGTCCATTTTATCACTTGCTTAATAGTTTACTAATAGTTACTAAATCAAGCAATACCTAGCCTAGAAGGGGAGAGTCTATCAGTGAATTCACTTTTTTTCCCCCAGCTTTATTGAGAAGTAATTGACATATATCACCATATATGTTTAAGCTTGCAGCATGATGGTTTGATTTTCATATATTGTGAAATGATTACCACAAGAGGTCCAGCTAACATCCATCTTCTCTTATAGATACGATAAAAAGAAAAGAAAGAAGAAACAAACAAACAAAAATCCTCCTTGTGATGAGAACTCTCGGGATCTACTCACTCTCTTAAAAACTTTCCTATATAGCACAGAGTGGTATTAACTATAGTTATCATGTTGTACATTACATCCGCAGTACTTATTTATCTTATAACTAGAAGTTTGTAACTTTTGACCACCTTCCTCCAATTCCCTCCCCCTAACCCCTGACTCTGGTAACCACAAATCTTACCTCATTTTCTATGAGTTTGGTGGGGATTTAAAATTATTTTTATTAGATTCTACATATAAGTGAGATCTTACAGTATTTGTCTTTCTCTGTCCGAATTATTTCACTGAGCATAATGCCTTTTGTCACAAATGGTAGGATTTCTTCTTTTTTTATGGCTGAATGATATTCTATTGTGTACAACAACCTCTTTATCCATTCAGCTGTTGATGGGCAAGTTAGTTGTTTCCAGGTCTTTGCTATTGGAAATAATGTTGCTATGAACACGAGGGTGCAACTATCTTTTCTAGTTAGTGTTTTCTTTTCCTTTGGATATATTCCCTGAAGTGGAGTTGCTGGATCATATGATAGTTCTATTTTTAATTTTTTGAGGATGCTTTATAGTTTTCCATATTGCTTGTACCAATTTACAATCTCACCAACAGTGCACAAAGGTTTCCTTTTCTCCACATCCTCCCCAGCACTGTCTGTTAATTCATCCCCCTACCCGTGCATAGCCTGGGAATGCTTCACACCTGGTACTGACTTTGCTCTGGGGGTGATCAGCTCTGCTTGCCTCCTTCTCAGCTTTAGTGCCACTGGGCCACACTGCTTCCAGGAGCTATTGCCAGCCCTTCTGGTCAGATGGGGCTGGAAAACACTCTCCACAGTGAGTGGGTCTGTGATCCAGCTCCTCGCCTGGGCATCGGAAAACTGGGCTCTAGGGCCAGCAAAACTCCTCATTTGACGATGTGAATCAGGCAGATCTGCAGCCTGCTGAGTTCCCTGGTTAGAATGTACCCTCACTTGTTTCTGCATTTGAGCAAAGCTGCTGGTTGGAATTACTACTTAAGTACTGCAGATATGAACTCTATCTGCCAAGACCCTTGTGCTGGTTGTTGCAACCACACCCTCCACCCCACTCCTGCCTCCAGTCTACCATCATAGTCATATTCACAGTGGTTGAGGCTTCCAGATTTCCCTGCAATCCCATCATGTGAGATCTAAGTAGGGGCTTCTGAAGAGTGACCCATGATGCTGAAAGTACTTGGTTGTCCCCTGGTTCTCTTTTCCCACTGGAAGAAAAATAGGCTCAAGGGAGACTTCTCTGCATGGAGCTGTACTGGCCTGTGTGAGGGACAATGCAGTCAACATGTAGCTGCTTCTCTTATCCTTCAAATGCAGTCTGTCTTGGTCTCTGTTGTACATGGAGGTGTTTCAGCTTCACCCCTGTGTTTTAGCATCCTCTCAATGATGCCCTCTTCTTGAAGAGTTGTTAATCTTCTTGTGAAGGGAATTGACATCACGAACAACTTATGTCACCATCTTGATGACATCCTCTCTCTGAATTCACTTATTATATTGTAATAGTTTAGTTCATTTTAAAACATATTTTTCAAAACAGTTTAAAATTGAGGGTTGGATTATTGTCCTCTATCAAAAGAAATAAACAAGAATTGCTTATCATGAAAAATAGGACCATGCCTCTTCCAAGAATCTTTTATTTTTCTCCATGCTGTCTATCAGCATATTTTTGTGATAGCCTTTTGAAAGGAAATTGTGATATGGATAATCATTAATTCCTCATTGTCCTACATGGGTTCTGGCCTTAATTTCTTTATTCATTAGCATATATTGATTGCATTTGAGCTTAAGAGAGAGATTTATTTACTCAGCTAGTTATCAGTTTCTAAGAATCATACTGAATCAATGTGCTTTTAAATGGAATAGATACATAATATCATTTCTTGCATTATAAAGATAAATAAATTTCATCAGTGTCTCATAATATAATTGTAATCACCTCATGCATAGGGCCTTTGTTTGCATTATGACCCAAATCCAGCTGATTGTCTTCCTTATGTACCCAAAAGTATCTAAAGCTTTATACTTAAGAGCCAGCCACAGAAGGAAAATATTTTCCACCATGCTTTTAAGGCTTGCGAGTTAAAAAAAACCCTGATGCTTATAAAAAATTGCTAAGGAATTTTTCCTTCATTGATTTTTACAACATAACATATTAGTAATATTACAAATATATTTACTTTACCCATAAGCATTTACATGCTATAAAAAAGGAAATTCTGTTTTCTGTTACTGATTCACTATACTGAGAAACACTCTTTCAAAAAACACCTATTATTATACTTTATTATATATGTTAATAATTATTAGCTTAGTTATACATATATGGATATATAAATGTACTCACATTTTCATCATATGTTTTCTTATTTTAACATGGCAATTACCTTCTGATGTATAGAAGTCAGTAATTATTATCGGATATACAGGTAATCCTCCATATCTGTGGGTGCCAAATCTGAACCAACCAACCGTGGATCAAAACTACTTGAAAAAAAATCTGGAAAGCTCCAAAAAGCAAAACTTGAGTTTGCTGTGTGCCAGAACATATTTCCATAGCATTCACATTGTATTTACAACTATTTCCATACCATTTATGTTGTATTGGCATTATAAGTAATCTAGAGATGATTGAAAGTATATGGGAGTTTGTGCTTTGATTATATGCAAATACTACACTATTTTATGTAGAAGACTGGAGCATCCAAAGATTCTGGTATCTATAGGAGGTCCTGGAACCAACCCCCTGTTGATATCAAGGAACAGTTTTATATACAAGATCTAAACACTCCCAGTGCTTCCACTGTGAGCACACTATCCATGCCACTAACATAGTTTGCTAAGAATATTACATTAGCTACCTAATTGGTCTTGTTAACTTCAGTCTATCTCTCTTTCCATTATCAACATATCAGACAGAGTGAATTTGTTGAAACCAAAGTCAAATTATGTCAATTATCTTCTTACAATACTCCAGTGTCTTTCTATTTCACTGAGAGTAAAAGTCACAATCCTATAGTAACCTTCTAATCTCTACATAATCTGGCCCTTCATTATATCTCTGACCCATCATACTATCATTTTCCCCTTCCTCAAATCGCTCAGACATAATGGCATCCTGGTAATCCTCATACACATCAAGTCATGCTCCTGCCTCATAGACTTTATACAGTCTGTTCCTTATAACTGGAAATGCTCTTCTTCGAGTTACCTGAAAGACTCTCTCATCTCCTTCAAGTCTTTCCTCTACTATCACCTTATAAATGAGGCCTACCTTAAGCATGCTACTTAAACTGTGACTTGCCCACCCCCCAAGTGGTGTTACTAATACTATTTCCACTTCTCTAGGTATTCCACAGCACATAAATAGCTTCTAACATACTATATATTTTTATATTATCTTTACTGCCTATCACCTCCATGAAGACAGAGGCTTTTGTCTGTCTTATTCACTGTAATATGCTCAGTGCCTGGAACAATGTCCAGAACTTAGTAGGTAAAAGTCAATAAATTTTGTTGAATTAAAGTAATGAATTTAAGGACTGATATTTGTAAAAGACTATAATACTTAGACTTAAGTTACATGTTGAGAAATGTAATGTTTTATGAACTGGATCTTCCAGCCTGTACCTAAGATATTGAAAACAAATGTCAAAAGTAGCATCCTCGGGCTTCCCTGGTGGTGCAGTGGTTGAGAGTCCGCCTGCCAATGCAGGGGACACAGGTTCGTGCCCTGGTCCGGGAAGATCCCACATGCCGCGGAGCAGCTGGGCCCGTGGGCCATGGCTGCTGAGCCTGCGCGTCCAGAGCCTGTGCTCCGCAATGGGAGAGGCCACAACAGTGAGAGGCACGCGTACTAAAAAAAAAAAAAAGAAGTAGCATCCTCTTTTCCTATTTAAGTCAGTTCAGTAATGAACATTCAAGTTGAGATGCCAAACAAGCAACTGGAAATTCTGTTTTGTACCTCAAAAGAGAAGTCACCTACACTTTAAGGAGTCAGTTCCAATTGAAGAAGTGTAGAAGAAGGTGATTTTTAAAAAATCTAGTACTTACTGAGTACTAATTTCAGGGAGTATTTTTTACTAAGAGTTTTGAAAATGGGATAGCATGGGAGATAGGAGAATCAAGGATAGAAAAGGAATGGTCAGAGGAGTAAAAGAAACAAAATCTAAGAATGAAGGATGTAGGCTGATGATTTCAGATATCAGCTAGATGATAAGACGATTGACTAGGATGTTTCAGGTTCTCATTTCCCCAGTGAAATACCAAAGTAAACGACAACATACTTAAGAAAGTAGCTTTGTTGGAGCTCTAGAAAACAGTTAAGAATATGCATCTAACAAGTGAATGCCCAACCAAGAAAAATCCACACTCAAAACAGTAGGGAATTCGTGACATTTTTGCTTATTTTTGCCCCATTCCTTCTCCAGTGGTGTACAGTAAAGAGGAAGCAGTCCTACTCCCAGTTGCTCACTCAGGAATGAAGGAAAAGTGTCAAAATTATTTTCAACATTCTGGCTTTTGAGGAGGAGGGGCTACCCAAAATATGTGATTCTGTCTTTCCTGACTCAGAGTATTGATGGGAATGATGTAATAGTTTGGCTATCAAGTTAGAGGCCACTAAAAGCAATACTTGTAACCATGTTCTTCAAAATCACCAAAAAATTGGCAAACTTTTAGCTAGATTTACTAAGAAAAAAAGAGACAATACTCAAATAACTAAAATCAGCAATGAAAAAAGGATATTGAAACCAACTTTACAGAAATAAGGATTGTAGGAGTGTACTATGAACAAATGTATGTTAAAAATTTCAGTAACCTAGATGAAATGGACAAATTTTCAGAAACATTCAACATACCAAGGTTAAGTCATAAAGAAATAGAAAATATGCACAGACCTATAATGAGTAAGAAGATTGAATCAGTAGTCTAAAATCTCCCAACAAAGAAAAGCCCAGGACCAGATGGCCTCACTGGTGAGTTTTTAAAAATATTTTAAAAGGAATTATACCAAAAAAAAATATTATACCAATTCTCCTGAATATATTCCAAAAATTTGAAAAGGAGGTAATTCTTGTCAACTCATTCTATGAGGAAGCTATCACCCTGATGCAAAAGCTAGACAGAAGACATCACAAGAAAAGAAAATTATAGAGCAATATCCCTGATAAACATTAATGAAGAAATCCTTAACAAAATGCTAGAAAACAGAATTCAATAGCACACTAAGTGGATTACACACCAAGACTGAGCAGGAATTATTCCTGGAATGCAAAGATGGCTCAACATATGAAAATCAATCAATATAATATGCCAAATTAACAAAATGAAGGGAAAACAAATCTCATTTGCTTCAGAAAAAGCATTGACAAAATTCTACACCCTTGCATGATAAAATTGCTCAATAAACTAGAAATAGAAGGCAATAATTTCAACATTATAAAGACCACATATGAAAATCCAACAGCTAACATCACACTCAATGGTGAATGTCTATAAGCTTTCCCTTTAAGATCAGGAACAAGACAAGGAAGCTTGTTTCTACCACTTCTATTCAATATAGTACTGGAAGTCCTAACTAGAGCAATCAGGCCAAAAAGAAGAAGTAAAAGGCAATCAATTGGAAAGGAAAAGAAAAGATTATCTCTGTTTGTAAGTCTACATGAACCTACATTAAAGAACCATAGGGCTTCCCTGGTGGCACAGTGGTTGAGTCTGCCTGCTGATGCAGGGGACATGGGTTCATGCCCCGGTCCGGGAAGATCCCACATGCCGCGGAGTGGTTGGGCCCGTGAGCCATGGCCACTGAGCCTGCGCATCCGGAGCCTGTGCTCCACAACAGTAGAGGTCACAACAGTGAGAGGCCCATGTACCGCAAAAAAAAAAAAAAGAACCATAAAGATTCCACATCACACAAAATGTTAAAATTAATAAACAAATTCAGCAAAGTTGTAGGATGCAGAACTAGCACTCAACAATCAGTTTAGTTTCTATACAGTAACAATGAGCAATCTAAAAAGGAAATTAAGAAAACAATTTCATTCCCAATAGTATAAAAAACTATTCTTTTGTGTAAACTTAACCAAGGAGGTGAAAGACTTATGCACCAAAAACTACATAATTTTACTGAAAGAAATTAAAGAAGACACAAAGAAATGAAAAGACATTTTATGTTTATGGATTGGAAGACTTAATATTATTTAGGTGTCAATAATACCTAAAGTGATCTATAGAATCAATGAAATCCCTATTAAAATCCTATATTTTTTTGCCTATATAAAGAAATCCATCCTAAAATTCATATGGAATCTCAAGAAACTCCACAGAGTCAGAACAATCTTAGAAAAGAACAAAGTTGGAAGTCTCACACTTCTTGATTTCAAAACTTATTACAAAGCTACGGTAATCAAAACAGTGTATTACTGGCATAAAGATAGATATGAAGACCAATGGAATAGAGTAAACCTATAGAATAAATAAGTCCAGAAATAAACCTTCACATATACAGTCAAATGCAAGTGTGCCAAGGCCAGTTAATGGGGAATGGACAGTCTTTTCAACAAATGATGTTGGAAAATATTGATATCCATATGCAAAATAATGAAGGTAGGCCCTTACCTTACATCCTATACCAAAATTAACTCATAATGGATCAAAGACCTAAACATAAGAGGTAAAACTATTGAATACTTAGAAGAAAACATAGAGGAAAATCTTCATGACTTTGGATTTGGCAACTCTTTCTTGGATAAGGCAGCAAAAGTACAGTCAACAAAAGAATAAATACATAAATTGGACTACATTAAAATGTAAATCTTTTGTGCATCAAAGGACACAATCAGTTGAGTGAGAAAACAGCTCATGAACTGTATAATTAAAAATGATTAAGAAGGTAAATTTTATGTTATTTGTGTTTTAGCACAATCTTTAAAAATGTTACAGTAGAGGAGGGAGTCATATAAAACGGGACAGAAAAAAAAGATAAACAAGACGACAACAACAACAAAAACTAAAAAAACAGTGATTTTCAAGAAGCTATGAACTGAGAAAAATCAGCTGATATTGGTAACCACTGGTTCCCTTTAAGAAAATAAAATGATAAAATTGTGAAAAATAATTCCAGGTTTCACAAAGTTTATGAGTTGATGTCTTCTGGTAGCAGTTATGGAATGAATGATCTTTTAAATAATTTGAAGACAAAAGAAAGTGAAGAGTTTGGGCATAAGTCTGAAGGAAAAGCAGGGCTTAAGACATTTAGAATTGTTTGTTTTTTAAACTAATGAGGACCTGATTGATTGTGCATAAAGATATAGGAAGACCAAATAGAATAATGACTTAAAGATGCAAAATGGGGGAATTCAAAGGAGAGATATATATTTTCTTCAAAGATAAAAACAAGAAAAGACAGTGAAAGGAAAGATTCAATAATATTCTGAAGGGTAGAGGAGAAAACCCAAGTTAAATTATCTTAATCTTCTAAAGAAGATAGCAGTTGAGATAACATCTGGCAAATCGTTAAGTGGCATAGGGTAGGACTCGGAGTTTGAAAAGACTGAAAAAGTTTGAATCAGCTTCTGAGGATAATGTGATAAGAAATAATAAGAGGACTAATAAAAATACTGCCCAGAGGCACCAAGAACCCTGACAGCATGAGTTTGCCATGGTCCCAGACAGGCCATTTAAAAAATATATTTTCCAGCAGTTCTTGGAAATGTGTGAACAGAAGAGCAAAATGCTTACTTTTGCATGATTCAACCCATTAGTTTTAATATGAATGACACTTTAGTGACCTAATGAAGACCTACAGTGCCCAGAATGGTGCCCAGAGCATATAGACAGTAAAGAGATTTTGTTGACCGACTAATGATGCAATGTCTTTTTAAATATGTATGATGTAGTAGAAGTTAGAGAAAAAAAGAAAAGAAAGAAAAAGCTACACGAAGGCAGTTTTGCTGGTATTTTTTTTTTAAACTACAAGATGAAGGGGAGAAATTTAAGCTTTAGTTTAGACCAGAAATACTGAAACAGCATTTTGAGCTGATGTCCAATTTTTTTCTCAGCTATATTTTTAAATAATCCCCTCATTTTAGAATTGCTTACCTGATTTATGGACATCCAGTTTAGGTAAGCTCAATTCCTAGAAAAGACAATTCTATTCATTCATCTTACATGTAATATATTGGACAAATTCAAAATATTTTGAGTATTAAAATATTCCAGTCTTTCAAATGTTGTAGAAATAGAAATGAAATGAATCTATTGCCCTAAAATAATTTTATGCTACAGAAAAGTAGCATAAGAAAAGCAAGAGATAAAGCTATATTTCACTTTCACAAAATGATAAAAGTACTGTACAAGCACTTCAAAAAAGGAAACAATTAGAATCTATATAGTTTTATTTGTACCATTGAACTTATTTACAAAACAGAAAATAGAGTCACAGATGTAGGAAACAAATTTATGGTTACCGGGGGCGGGGGGGGGGAGTGGGTGGGGGAGGTGGAGGAGGGATAAATTGGGAGATTGGGATTGACACATACACACTACTATATATAAAATAGATAACTAATAAGGATCTATTGTATAGCACAGTGAACTCTTCTCAATACTCTGTAATGATCTATATAGGAAAAGAATCTAAAAAAGAATGGATATATGTATATGTATAACTGATACACTTCGCCATACAGCAGAAACTAACACAACATTGTAAATCAACTATACTCTAATAAAAAATTTAAAAATAAACTATACATACTTTTAAACTATTAAAAAAATCTACGTAGTTTCAAAATGAGGTATATTTTAAGCTTCATAAAACGTAGACTTCAGATCTTTCAAATGTAGATAATTTGTAAAAATGATTCCCTAAGGAGTGAGAAAATAAGGATCCTAGCAATGAAATTTGATTGAAAGATTTTTTTTTTATGCTTAGAAAAATAGGTTTGTTTGCTCTTACAGACAACTCATTTAAAAAGTATGTGCTGGGTGCAAGTCACTGAGGAGGAGCAGAACGACTGTTTTTTTTTTTTAATGGAGCAATATTGTGTTTTAAGAAACACTTTTGTTTGCTTGTTCCAATAAGATCTAGTTACCATGCACATAGCCCAAAATGCAGTGATGGAGAGACAGACTTCTTATACTTGCAGATTGTATACATATTTTAGCTCATTTGCTGGCTCTGTAAATCTTAAACGGCAGAGCCAATCAAATCTATTGTGTCATGAAATGAATCAGATGTTAAGTCAGCTGGAAACACTGGTTTTTGATCCACTGAATTTTATCATCGAGTCATGAACTTTGACTTAGACTAATGTTTAACTTCAATTAGTTTGCTTTTATTGTATTGTGTAAGAAATTGAATACAGCAATCCAAGCTGTTCACTGAGTATATGTACCAAGGGATACATTTATCCTTAATTGTTGTGCAAAATCCATTTGGATGTTTTAAACTAATGTAGTAGCCTATAGACTTTTAAGTACAATTCATTCTCACTTGCATTTTCTTTCCTAGTGATCAGTAACTTTAAATAATGAGATCCCAAATTTGACTTTATTAGTGATGATTATAAATAATCAGTCCCTTCTGAACAACCCAAAAGGTAGAGATAATCTGCTCACACAAAATGTATGTTTATCTTCCTTCATTCCCAAACTTATCACATAAATATATACTTTTTCTAACAAAGGGCAGTTAGTATCAAAGAACACAAATGAGATGCAATGAAGAATAGCCATTCCTGCCCCAGGCATGAGACACCACCACTAAACAATGTGTGACAATCAATTTCCAGGGAAAATGTACACTTTACCTACTGCCTTCTGATGACAGCTTTTCATGGGAATCAGATTATAAGGCTGCAGGACTACAGGTTAGTGAGAATTGATGAAACCATAAATGTCCTTGCTTTAAGACTCTACAGCCTGAAATATAAACTTCTTGTAAGACTAATAGCACATCCCTTATGAGCAGAATTTGTAATAAACGAATAGAAGAACTTATAGATATCAGATTCTAGATGCTAAAAGAAAATAAGAGGAGCTAATGGACGTGGGATAAAATGTTATTCTGTTTGCCCAATATCACACTTTTGTCTCTATCTGTGAGCACAATAGAGTATTTTCTCATGTCTGTTTGAGTCCCCGATTGTGTTGCTGGTAACTTCAGAGCTAGGAGGAATACTGAGTTTCTTTAAGTCACAATATAAACCATGGGTGATTATGGACAGACAGAGAAATATCCAAATAATCAAATTCCTGTGTTAGAACAAAGTTCAGTGAAGCAAACAACCGTAAGTGTATAACAGAAATATATATATATTTCTGTTATATAAATATAAATATATATATATATATATATATACCTTACCTGAAGTATTATAAGATTGTTTTTCATAAAAGACTGAAAAGTATAAATCCAGTACCTAAAAGGATCTGGCCATGGCCAAAAATACAGATTCTACTTTAAATGAATGCATACTTTCAACATCTTTGTGATTTCAATAACATGAATGTGATATCTTATCATTTTGTGTGTGGCACATAATTGGCAGTCAAAATTCTTTGTTGAATACATGAATGAATATGTATATTAAGAGGCTCTAGAATCTTTCTCTACTCCGCAACTTCAATTATTGCCTCTAACAAATGGCTTTCAAACATTTATCTTCAGCCTAGTTAGATGTCACTTTTGAGATTTAAACCAATATTGTTTTCCAACTACATACAGAAGATGTCCAACTGACTGCTCATAAACATTTCAAAATCAACATATCAGAAACATAATCCATATTGCCTTTGTCCCAGCCTTATCCTTGTACTTCATGTTTTCTGTCTTTTGTGGTTCCTTAACCTTTGCCCCTTAATAAGACATCACAAATTCTTGTCATTCTACACTGCCTACATGCCCCAAATATCTCCCTTCCCCTACCCTCCAAACCTCTCATTTTATTCCTACAGTCACTGCCTGTGACTAAAACTCTATCTGCAAGTAAAATAATAAAATAAAATGAATAAAAGTAACATACATTCCTGAAAATTAGCTTTCAACATCTTCAATTCTCTTAAGTATTAAAAAACAGGCAGAAGACTGAAAAACTACAAAATAAAATAAAGAAAAGCATATCTATAATTAATGAGATTAATGCAGATAAAACAGGGTAACAGAAACGCTGGATTAATTTTTCTCCAAATTGGGTAACTGAGGTAATTTATATCCTCAATTATAAGAGTTAATGGCAAAGACAATATTAGGACATGAACATTCTTGCTTTTAAAAGATTCCTCCAGACCTTCAATTTTGGTAATCACATTCGACTGCGTTTTTAGAATAAAGCAAAACAATCACCATGACTTCTAATTAATGGCCTACATTTTCTGTTTTTAGATAAATCTAACCAATAATGCTTTGGGTGATTCATTCAGCAAAAAACTGACTACTCTCCGCTTAGAATCAAAGTGAGTTTTTCAAACTTGGCTCCATCCTGAGTCGCCTACATTAGGCACTCAGTACTTACTTTAGTTTCACTGTTCCATAGGAGCCACATTCCCTGCAAAGAGAAGCATTTCCTGCTGTCTTTAACAATAACCATCTGCATTATGGTCTCCGAATCATCCAGAGTGGGCATCTTTATGTACCATCTTTGTACAATAGTAATTGCTGTATGAATGACATTCACTTTAAGTAGATAACTAGGGGAACTGACATGGCCAAAGACTTTACTCTGAAGATCACAGAAATTCCCCAGTAAAATACCCTGTGGCACATTTGTTAATAGTTTGGCTGTATTTATTCTATTAGGGTTGAAAGATACATAGCTTAAGCTATTTCATTTTCTTGCTCAGTGATTATGGAAACAATACCAAAATGGTAATACAACAAACAAATGTCATTACCTCCTGTAAAAAAGGCACCACCCAGATCAAACTTGTTTTCTACTTTCACTTACGTTATTATATTCTTGTTGCATTTGTTGTTTCCTGTATCAAGAGGCAAGTACATTGATTTGAAATTTTATTATGACAAGATGATTCTACTCTAAACTATGTTGTAACTATAGGGGAAATATTTTGGAGGGTGAATCACTTAATAATTGTAAGCTTAGGATAAATAGTTAACTTAATGGAATTTATATGACATATAGCCAGGTATATTAGAGCTAAATTTGGTAGTTTTTTCTTCTTTAAATAATTCAGTATTAGGTAATTACACACCACATTTTTAGAGACATGGAACTTTTTAGTGTTGTTAATGGATCCTTTTTATAAAGCAATATAAATTCTAGTTTCTTTGCTGGCAAAGCAAGGCCAGTCTGTGAATAAAGTAAATGAATTCCTAGTGCATGAAAGAAGCAGAGAAAAATGTTACAACTTCTGCTTTGCTCTCCAAATTATCTCCTAGTGTTTCCTCTAGGGAATAAAAGTTGAAGCTTTTACCAGGAGTACTGACATAGAAGGAGCTCCTGGTGGTGTAATCAAAAGAGACAACAGGAGCTATTCTTTCATTCTATATATGAATTTCTCTGCCAGCCAGCTGATATATGAGGCTACAGAAATAGCAACACTTGGTGTATTTAAGGCAACATTTAAAGTGTCTTTTTGAATTCACAAGGATTATATGGAGATTTGTGAAATTGTATATTTGCACAGTCCCAAGATTGGGTGGCACATTTCTCTGATGGCAGTGATCAGTTACAAATGTTCAAAAAATACTGCAATATAAATCTATATTCTCTCCCTGTATCCTTCTAAATGGATCCTTAGGCTGCTAATGCTCGGTCAGGACCAAACTAGATGTCTATGAGACAGATATAGAACACAGAGTATCTTTATTAGATCACATGGTATTTGCAAAAAATGCAAGGATTCTCAGAAATTTACAAAGACAGTTTAAACTGCAGTTAATAAACGACAAAACCATTCAGGATGTCATGTTTTAATAATATATTATGGTAATAAAGCTCAAAACTGTATCTTTTACTTGTGCCTTCAGATAGTAAAGAGATTTTTTGTTTGTTTATTTCTTTTGTCTTTGCATTATTTTTAATATAGGAGATTCTACTTCAACAACTCTTTTTTTTTTCCTGCAAAGTAATCAGCGTAGATTTTATTGGATGTCAAGGGAGATAAAGATTACAAGACTAGCAGTTCCTTTTAGAAAGTGAAATCAATAAAAATTACTAATTAATTAGAACTCTAATTACCGACTAGATAAACAGGGACAATTTATTTCAGTGATGCTGCTATTGTTCACAACATCTTGCTGTTTCTCTTTCAGGTTGATCTGCAGTGCTAGGTTATAAGCCACATAAGAAGATCATTGTCATTATTTTACTGATTGACCTCACATTATCAAGTCGTTTAAAACTCTACCACACTGAACTCCTTTTTTTCACTGAGTATCTACTAATGTTTGATGATTTTCCTTGGTGCCTTTATTATAAATTCACCTAATTTCAACCATTTTCTTTCCTCTTTGACTATATATGTCAACACCAACACTTGTCTTAGTGATGAAAACAAAATCCTACACTAAATACTTTATTTCTAATAAAATGTGCAAGACATAGTTAATAATAAGGAGAGTTTAATAGAGTAGAAAGTGCCCTAGACTGTGAATTGAGAGACCCACATTTCAGTTCCAGTTCTAGTTCATGTAAATCTGGGTAATCAAAACACACTTGACATCAGTTTTCTCATTTGTCAAATGACAGAGTTAGGTCAGTCTCTAATTTTTAATATCCCTTTCCTCTCTAAAATTTTATGGCTTTTTTAGAAAGGGTTAACTCTAGGCATGAGCCCCAATTAATTTAAAATGTAAGGTCAACAGATGGAGTATGAAAATAACATACCACATCTTCAAAGTCAGTATCTTTTTATTGTATAAAGTAGAAAATCTTGATGATAATAAAGAAAATTACCCTGTCCAATTTAAGGCAACTAGAAATAGCTTTCTCCCCAATTGATGGTGTGATCATCTAGTTGGATTGAGTTACTCTCCCCAATTTCCCACTGTCTGAAAATAGAGATTTCTATATATATAAACACTTCACAGCTCTTCTCCATAATCTATGTAATGCTTTGTAGGCAACATTTTGGTGTGGAATGATGATCTTAAGGAACCAAAACATCAGTAAATCAATAGTTGATGTGCCAGTAATTCAGGGTGTATGAACCTCTCCTGTAGCCAACACCATGGAAGTTCCACATCAATCAGATTTGTCCAGATGAAGGGAGAAATCACAGTGGAGAATTATGAAGGCAATTGAAGAAAAATGCATTTCACCTCAGATAACTGTGATTCATATGATACTTGCAGTAAATGAGCATGCAGTGTCTGATCACTGAGTTACAAAATTTGGCCCAAGCCCAGTGTACACTATTCAAATTTAAAAGTAATGTAATTAGTATTACACTATAAATAACATTGATAACTCTTAAGGTGAAATTACATAGTTACAGATCTTAGAAAACTAATCAACTTGAATTTTAAAGATAGCTAAAGAAATGGAAAAAAAACTTACTATTAAATGCACATTACAGATTTAGGTGAAACAAAATAATTTTCAAAAAAATTAAATATTATTAGTTTACATGAAGTTAAATTAGGTCATCCTTTAGTTGAACCCAGTCTGAGTCATTCTTGGGCAGTTTATTCTGAAGGTAAGGAAATTTGAAATTATTTATTTGTGAACCAACACAAAAGAGTTTCACTGGGGTAGAATTCAATTGAAAGGATGGTTCAAAGAAAGTGAGTCTTGTAAAGTAGAGGTAATTTTAGTTCTTGAAACAGATGTACCTGATTAGGGATTATTGTCTCTTAGGACTGAAGAACAATGGAACTGTGATCACAGTAAGTAAACATCTTGCCAAACAATGGTTACTCAGAAGTTTGAAATCAACTCACATGTTCTTTCTTTCCCTTTGAATTGCAAAGTAGTCTATATAAGTTCAAAAGCTGCCAGCAGTGAAATGGAAAACCTAGAGAAACATGCCAATTTTCATTGTCTATCAGTGCACAAATATTTCATGACAAAAGAAGAGAATAATGTATGATATGGGTAGAATGGACATGTTTTGAAGTACAGTAGCATAAAAATATATGTAACAAGATAAATGGTCACAGGTCTACAATTTTTACACACTTACTGATAAGCTTTCCTGCTTCATTTGTATTCAAGTTATAAATGCAGGTCTATAGGAACTTATATGAACTACAATTTTTTTCCGAAGTTAGGAAAGAGATAGCAAATGTTTTTAGACATTAATAAAATATTTACATAGACAGAAATTATATTTGCCAGGAAGGATAGGGCATGGTTCCAATTATCATACAATCTACTTTTGAATTAATTTTCAAATTTCTTTATATAGTTAACTTAAATTTAATCATCAACTAAAATCCATAAAAATTATTTTTATTCATTCAACAAATATTTATTCATCATCTGTTGTGTGTTAAAAACTGTTGTATGCCATGAAGACACATCAGTTAAAAACAAAGCAAAGCAAGAATTCATCGTTTGATAGAACTAATATTCTAATGTGGGCATCCAAATAATGAATATTTAGATCATTATATAGCCTAGATAATGACAATTTTTGTTTGTATACTCAAATGTTTTAAAAATTGTAAAAAAATCTAATTCTTAGATATATAAGTATACAATGCCTTTAACCATCTAAATATGTGTGTTAAGGTATATTTCACAAAGATCTAAGCAGAAAGTTACCATGTTTGAGATCCTATGAACTCTACCAGCTACAGCCACATGCACTGAGCTGCAATTATGTACTAATCCCCATATATTTAAGATGTTTAGAGTTCTTTTTAGAATGAATGTTTCTCTTTAGGAGAGCAACTGTGCAGAAAAATTTCACTACTGTCAAGAAGCCAATGGTGCTGACTATGATCAGTGTCCCATACTTTATTTTTCCATTATCATTTGTTGGGTTTGATTTCCATGAGTTGAAACATATGATAGATGAACGGTCTTAATCTCTTAACTCTGATTTTTGAAGGTTACTGAAGAGAAAGTAGTACAGCATATTGGTGGAGTTCCTGGGCTTGTAGAGTCAAATAAACCAGAATTAGAATCCTATACTGCTATTTGCTAGCTTAGCAGAGCCCTTGGCTTAAAATATTTAATATTTATTTTTGTATTTTGTTTTTCCTTTTGATTTTGTGAACAAGTCAGGGGCTGAATCATTGGTTGCTGGTAGCTCACAGGTTCACCATCAGAGGTTGTCAGACATGAAATGACAAGCCTCCTTCAATTACTTAAACAACCTCTTTGCTTGAGCTTGAGGAATTCAGGTGAGAGTGTTGTACAAAAGAACAGATAAATGTTAGAGTCTGGCTGGGGAGAGTGGATACTATAAATTACCCTAAAAAGAAAGCTCATGCTCTGAAGTGAAAATGGGGCTCTGACTGACATCAACCATTCTTCTGTTTTTAAATTTCTCTCTGGCTCAAATGTATGTCTTCCTGTTTCATGTAATCTCTATGGCCTTAACCTAATACAATGTTTGTCTTCAAGGATAGATTTAAGCCCCAAAATGATGCCACTTGAAGAAAATAAGAAAACTATAAATAATCTTTGATTTGAAAATCAATTAAAGACTCAAATATTGATATTTTTGTGGAATCTAGCATGCTTATACTACAATACAGATAATGTGCATAAATTATAAAGAGTTTTTCTTATATAAAAATATACATTTTGCCCAAAGGCAGATTATTTTAAAAAAGTAGAATCCATGAGGTCATAAAATAGAATGTAGATTTGACCCCCTGCCATCTAGTAGTCCAGGATCCTCAACTGCAAACAATGGAAAATACCTTGTGACACAAACCTGGTGTCATAAGCCTGGTATAAAACCCTGGTATAAATGGTGTTCCTGAGGGTTAGCTGCTTTCTTTTGCACACAGATATACTTAGGAAATCCATTTCTACCCAGAATCCTCTCAGATTTTAGACTATGATTTCAGGTGCCCTTTATTTTTTCCAGAATATTTTATTCTTTTCTTTCTAACTGCCAGATTTTTTGTTGCATTAGAAGACTGTAAAGGCATCTGAAGGGAAAAAACAAAACAAAACAAAACAAAACTCTTTATTAACTATTAGTGTCATGGTTAACATCAAACATTTCATTGCATCAAACTATGTGAATGTATAATGACATCTAATTTTCTACAATTTCTTAAATTACTTAATGTGTTACTCGTCTATGAATAAGTTATTTATATGATTGTTGATTAATATGACATTTATCACCAGCAGTAACATGGTTTATGGCTGAGCTTGGCCAAACACAAACACAAATATGGCCACATATGCAAATAACTAAAAAATCTATTTTATAAAGCAAGGTACAGGAGTAATTCAACATATACTTAAGGATGTAAAAGAGAATTTTAAGTGTATCTAAAGATAGAAGAGATTATTTTAGCACAAAAGACATATAAGTAGATACTTCAAATGAATAATTTGAAAGTGATTTAATAAAACCCAGTTCTTTTTACCCCCAATTAACATAAAGTTAGTACAAAATCAATTAAAAAGAATTATGTCTTAATGGGTGCCACACAAAACATTTTCTATAGGAAAAATATACCCTAGGTCATTTTCTTTAAGGTTTGAATACCTGTAGAAAGATGCCTGTTAAAAACTGTGATAGGGCTTCCCTGGTGGCGCAGTGGTTGAGATTCTGCCTGCCCGATGCAGGGGACGCGGGTTCATGCCCCGGTCCGTGAAGATCCCACGTGCCGCGGAGCGGCTGGGCCCGTGAGCCATGGCCGCTGAGCCTGCGCGTCCAGAGCCTGTGCTCCACAACGGAAGAGGCCACAACAGTGAGAGGCCCGTGAACCGCAAACAAACAAACAAACAAACAAATCTGTGATATAACAGTGAATTAAAGCATAATCTAGTCATATAATAACTAAATGTCTATGGCTGCCACCATAAGGATGGACTAAGATAGTCTCCTTGACTAGAATGAATTATTGAACATCAAGAAAACAAATCTAATAGAATTTGAGAGGAATATATAATTGTTCTGTAAGAAGTCAGGATACACAAGCATTTGTTAAATATTTATTGTAGTCTACTATGTATGCCTATGTTTTCACTTAAACATATAATTCTATGCATCACAGGTAAATTTTTCAATACAAAGTCTTACTTTCTCAGAAGACAGTCTGATAAATCTATTGGTTCTTGGATCTGTGCAGATTTTATTGATATTATGAGAGGAGGAGGTTTGGAAAGTGGAAATAACTTCTCTTGCACAGAGGATCCACCTAGTGACTGAGTATTCTATTATTGCAAAGTTTAAAGGATTATAAGCCTTGAGGTGTAAAATGAGGTAAAGATGCTTTGTTCTAACAAATAATCCATGAAGCCCAATCTGAGTTGTTCACTGACATTAAACAGACATTTCTATTTTACAGGACAATATGACTGACTGATAAGAATTCTATGACCTTTCCTTTTCTTCTCTTTCCCACACTACAAAAATGATCTACTTCAAAATGTCATGGAAGGTATAAAAACTTAATCTTGAATCTGTCATATGAGTTGATAGACTAATTGCTAATATAGCATTCGTAGTTTTTAATGTACATCTAAGATCATTAATATTTGTTTCAATAAGCAAATATTTGTTCTTTCAACAAGGAAAAAGACCAATAACTTAAAATTGGAAATTCAAAAAAACATTTTTTTAAAGATGGAGTTCTATGTATTTTCTCCTTCTTATTTTAGGATTCTTTTGGAATATTTTTCACACGTAAGAAGCTAGTCATTTTATAAGAAAAAAATACAGATACTAACCCTTGATACTATTCTGATATATACACAGGAGTGACTAATCAGTTATCAGTACCTCATCTATTGTGTTCACTTATTCTCAAGATAATGAATGAGTTTATCTTGATGAACTGTGGAGTAACTCCAAAGGACAGATGCAGATGTCAGAAATAACTTGTTGAATTTCAACAAGTGAGAAAGACGCTAAATAACTATTAAGACTATGAGCTTATTTTATAAAGCAATTGAATTTTGTTTGAGATTTCTTCTTCTGAGATTACTACAGTTCTTGAAATTAATATAAGTGAAAAAATCATAAATTAAAAGCATTCTGGATTTAATAAAATTTCTTTAAGGCATTTGTTAATACACTTCTTTAAAGATTTTTTAAGGCTTCTTCTAATATTCTGATAGTGTGTGTTGGGAATGTTTCTATTGTATAGTTGAGGGTAGTGGGAGAAAGGGTATAAAGCTTCATATCCTGAGTTTCTCTATGGTTTTCTCCTTGTAATCCCTCCAAATTTATTCTTTCCAAGCTAGTAAGAAGTTCTATGTGATAGTACTACACATCCAGTTTACTGCATTGAACCCAAAGTGACTTTTGATGATTTGTCTATTTGTAAGGGATAGTAGTCATTGTTGAATTCAGTCATGTTACTAAAAAGCAAGTAACTACAACAGGAAAATCACACACCCAATTAAACAGATCTGCTTATTTCCTTCTGTTTTTGCTCTCTTCTCAATATAGCTATGTTATTGTTTCTTCATATTCCCTATTGTTTGGTTAATAAAATTTATAAACTCCCTGTCATTCAAAGAGCTCAAAAACTGAACCAAGTGAACATACAGAGACATATGGGAAAGTCAAAGGAAGTAAAGTGGAGAAGGAATAACAAAAAAAAGGGGGGGTGAAGGGCAAGCATTTCTACCTTTTGATTGTACAAAATTAGGAAGAACTTGTGGGAGGAATTTGTCCTACTTCTGCTTCCTGAAGAGACAGTAGACAGCACTCTGCTAGATTCCTGGATTATCTTCCCAGATTTACACCCATTATTTTATTTTTGTATTTCCATTTAACATTATTAATTTCAATATTCTTTGTTGTTATTACTTTTGCCATTGGCCCTTTTCTTCATTCCTTATTCAAAATTGAGCTTATTATATAAACTCGGATGTTGAGAGAGAATGTAGGAGTAGCTTACAAACAAAATGTTCTTGACGAATAAATCTGTTTTATTTCCTTATCAAATGTCATTAGTTTTCTTTGCCTTGGTGAGATATTTATAAAATCCATGGAAGGTATTGTCATCAATAGCATTTCTACAATACAATTCTATAGTACAATTGTGGAAAATGTAAGGAAAAAATATTTTTACAAGTGTTTAGCACTACATATAAATTTCTTTTGACATATTAATCACCCCTTTCCCAGAAAGTGGAAGAGAATGGCAGTCTATTATAAGTGAGAATTGAGACTAAGAACGTGTAGATTATGCTTCTCTCTCTGCCTTGACTTGCTATACGACTTTGATAAAATAATGTAATAGCCATATTGTTAATCAGTTTACAAAATAGAATTAACAGTACTTTCTTGCTTCTTGCTGCCTCATCATTAATAATACCTTTAATTTTCCTCTAAAGGCATGAGGAAAGGGTCAGATGGACATAATCCCCAGATATCATCATTCATTAGCTTCATATTCTGTATATCAGAAATTAGTTCTTGATTCTCTATTAAGTGTAGAATATTATGCTAAAACTTGAGGAGCCAAATAACTTGTTGTTCAGGAGCAAAAAACCCCATGTAATCCACCTTCAAGGAATTTTTAATCTGATGTAGAGGTAGAATACCCAAAGTAAAGTTTTCTCATGTAGCTAAATTCTTAAATACTCTAAATTCTTAAATACTCAATTGTATTCACATTGTTCAAACTCAACATAAGAGTCAATTTAGTTTACATATAATGTATCATTGAGTGTCCCAAAAATAGTATTTTTAAAATAATTTTTATTGGAGTATAGTACTGTATAGCAAAGTGAATCAGCTGTACATATACATACATCCCCTCTCTTTTGGATTTTCTTCCCATTTAGGTCACCACCACCACAGAGCATCAAGTAGAGCTCTGTGTGCTATAGTGTAGGTTCTCATTAGTTATCTATTTTATATGTACTATCAATAACGTTTATATGTCAATCTCAATCTCCCAATTCCCCCCACCCCCCCTTTCCCCCTTGGTATCCATACATTTGTTATCTACATCTGTGTCTCTACTTCTGCTTTGCAAATAAGATCATCTGTACCATTTTTCTAGATTCCACATATATACATTAATATATGATAATTGTTTTTCTCTTTCTGACTTACTTCACTCTGTATGACAGTCTCTAGGCCCATCCACATCTCTACAAATGACCCAATTTCATTCCTTTTTATGGTTGAGTAATATTCCATTGTATATATGTACCACATCTTCTTTATCCAGCAATCCCATTACTGGGCATCTACCCAGAGAAAACCATAATTCAAAAAGCACATGAACCCTGATGGTCATTGCAGCTCTGTTTACAATAGCCAGGACATGCAAGCAACCTAAGTGTCCATCGAAAAATAATATTGAATGTTATTGAGTTAGGGATTAAATTTGGTAGCATTATTTTCCCAATTTTCTTGAGTAAAACCATTTTTTTCCCAAAAAAATCATGTTTAAAAATGCACAAACAGTGGATTTTTAAAACTACAGACAAGATCCATCAGATAATTCAAAGCTAGTTTGATAATGTTAAAAATCTTATCTAATGTGATCTTTTCCCCTAAAGACAAAAAGTCTTTTTACATGAAGAATTATACCTAGAGATGGAGCCTTAGATAAAACATTTTGTGTATGTTCCCTTATTTTCATATTCAATATGAGTGGTTCTGAAATAAAATTTAAAGTGTCATTACAGGTTTAAGATTTATTGTTTCCTTTCCCCACCCTTCATTTTAATCTAACCTATTCTACTAAAAGGTGAGGAGAAAACCTATTCTGAAAACGAGTCTGAATGTTTAAGTGCTTTTGGTTGATTTATAAAGTGATAGAACCATATAGGTCTATATCATTAGTGCTCAACTGGTTTCTGATGAATTCTATTCTACCTAACACTCAAGAAGGCAGATAGAATTTCCAAAATGAATCCAATATTAAACTTTGGTCTTCCAAATGGCTTTGAGGCACACCATCCTGAAAATGGATTTTGCCTGAACTCTGTCTGCTACACATTTACAATAAGACAGCTATTTGAGTTTCAAATAAATGTGTTTAGCACCGAGCCAACTTTAGCAAATCATGATTCTGATCAAATAAAACACTCAATTCCATTAGACATATTCTTACATTTAGCCAGTTGTTTAGTTTGGAAAATGTTTCAGATTAGCTACTAAACAGCATGAAATAGACATAATCCAATAATCAGAAATGATAAACAGAAGAATATAATTAACTTCAAATATTTTTATTGTTCATTTTGAATTTCTAAACAAGGTAAATATATTCAAATTTTTAGCTTTGTTCAACCACTAGTGATTATGAATGGAGAAAAAGTAAACCAAGCACTTCAAATTCAGTGTTAATACCTGAGCTTCAGGGTATCAACCAACAGGGCCCAGCCACTTATTGCACAGGAATTGGTAGCTATACAAATTAACAATTTAATGTAATTGACTGGGTTATTTATAGGCATTTAACATGCTGTGTTTTCTATATTTCTAAACCACTTGAAGACCACTATAATGGGGTCTAAATCTAACAATTATCCAAGGCAGGAAAACAGTATTATATGTTGGAGTGCTTCCAATATTTGGTAAAGAATTTAATTTATATATGTGTAATCTTATGAATTTGATTATAGGAGAGAAAATTAACTACAGGTTTTATACATAAATGTGCTTGTAGTTGCTTTTATATACACTTCTTTATGTATCCATGTACAAATTACTCAATTTAAAAAAAAGGAATATTGTGACAATACTCCACAAATGCAAATTCTGCACTTTCCTTTCTCAACGTGATTTAAGAATACAGAATGCAGTCTAAATTCTCTAAAACAGTAGAAGATAATTTATTAACTTTACCTAACTGAGAAGCAAGAAATTCATATAATAGGTTAATGATGGTAGCTATTTGAATAAGAAGCTTCTATTCGAAAAGATTGTCAACCTGTTTATTGTTTTATTTGAAAAAGTAATGTGGGTCTGAGAAAACTGAAGCATGCCCTCTTTGTGTGAATATAAGCTTTTAATTCAAGAATATTTTTAAAGCAAACTGCTCAAGCAAAAATAATTCTACTTGTTAGATATGGAACTATAGACCTAAATGGGGGACAGTAAAATGTAGAAGTTAAGAATATGTTTCTGGAGTCTAATCAAAGAACTGAGTCGGAGGCTGAAATACTTACTTATTAGCTGTGTGACCTGAGGCAAGTGTTTTACTCTTTTACTCTTTAAGCTTACATTCCTCATCTCTTTGGGATTTTTTTTTCTGGTGATTTTTTCTGTATTTATGGGTTTTTAAATTAATTTTTATTGGAGTGTACTTGCTTTATAACATTGTGTTAGTTTCTGCTGTACAGCAAAGTGAATCAGTTATATGTATACATAAATCCCCTCTTTTTTGGATTTCCTTCCCATTTAGGTCACCACAGAGCACTGAATAGAGTTCCCTGTGCTATATAGTAGGTTCTCAATAGGTATCTATTTTATACATAGTATCAATAGTGTATAAATGTCAATCCCAATCTCCCAATTCATCCCACTCCCGCTTCCCCCTTAGTATCCATAAGTCTGTTCTCTACATCTGTGTCTCTTTTTCTGCTTTGCAAGTAAGTTCATCTGTACCATTTTTCTAGATTCCACATATAAGCAATATTATATGATATTTTTTTCTCTTTCTGACTTACTTCACTCTGTATAACAGTCTCTAGGTCCATCCACCTCTCTGCAAATGACACACTTTTTCCCTTTTTATGGCTGAGTAATATTCCATTGTATATATGTGCCACATCTTCTTTATCTATTCTTCTGTTGATGGACATTTAGGTTGCTTCCTTGTCCTGGCTATTGTAAATAGACCTGCAATGAATATTGGAGTGCATGTATCTTTTTGAATTATGGTTTTCTCTGGGTATATGCCTAGGAGTGGGATTGCTGGGTCATATGGTAGTTCTATTTTTAGTTTTTTAAGGAACCTCCATGCTGTTCTCCATAATGGCTGTACCAATTTACAATCCCACCAACAGTGTAGGAGGGTCCCTTTTTCTCCACATCCTCTCCAGCATTTATTGTTTGTAGAATTTTTGATGATGGCCATTCTGACCAGTGTGAGATGATACCTCATTGTAGTTGTGATTTGCATTTCTCTAATAATGAGTGATGTTGAGCATCTTTTCACATATTTGTTGGCAATCTGTATGTCTTCTTTGGAGAAATGTCTATTTAGGCCTTCTGCCCATTTTTGGATTGGGTTGTTTGTTTTTTTGATATTGAGCAGCATGAGCTGTTTGTATATTTTAGAGATTACCAAAGGGATTGTTTTTGTTTGTAAGCTTTTAATTACATTTACATTCCTTAGTGTGGTTCCTAGAATACTCTAAACACTATAAATGGTCAATACCGATATAGTTATTCATTTTTCCCATGGTAAATCACCACCTTTTATATATTTACCCATATTTAACAACCTTAAAAAAAACCTTAAGATGAGCTCTCTGGAATCAAGACTGGTTATAGCAAGTAATCTCTGAGAATCTACTGTAATTACTCAGACAGATTTACTTACTTCCTACTCTCATTAATATCAATGATTGATAGGCCCTCATATCAATTAATATTTTCATTTAAAAATTTATTCACATTGTATTACATCTTTAAATTTCCATGTCTCTTGAATGATTATAAACTTGACTGCAGCTAGAAGCTTGTCTTATTCAGCTCTATATCTCCAGGGCCGAGAACAATAAGTGGATTGAGGATATTTTTTGTGAATGAATGACCTATAAGTGTTAATCTTTTTTTCCAGCAATGTTACTGGGGACAATGTATTTTCTTTCTCTGAAAAACTAATGACTGAAACCATAAGAAGTCTGTAAACTTTCTAAAGAGAATGAGAACTCACATTTACTTATTATCTACCATGAGCAAGGCACAGGGCTAGGTTCTGCATAGAGAATTTGTGGAATTCAACAATATGACAGAAGTAGTATAAGGCATCTTGGAGAGCAAGGTGAGAGCTTCTCAGTTAACAAATTCAAATTTCCTACCTTAAAAGATAAAGCACAGAAAATGCACCACGCTGCTCACAGATGCAAATTCAGTGTTCCAGCTATTTCCAGTTATTTTTCAGCCTTATAATAAAGATCAGATATTTCTACTATGAACTGCCAAACATGTATAGCTTAAATAGGATCAAACTTATTATTTGTGCAAAAGCTTAAGAATACCTTCACATCTCCATTTATTTTTGGAGAAGCCCTCTGTCACATAGAATAAAATGTCAAATATTTTGAGTCAACCCCTTCTTATGTAAATATAAAGCTAAGAGATCATTGTAAGGAACTGAATCCAAAAGTGTGTTCTATGAATTGTTTGGTAGAGTTGAGTTAATGAGATCTCAGCCTCTCTGACTCTTTTCTTAAAACAACTTTGTTGAACAGATTGGCTCAAAATCTTACTAGAAGAGACACAGCTGCCAAGAGATAAGTATGCTAATGAAGTTGTCCATGCATTGTACATTTCATAAATGTTTATAAATTTTGAAAACTTTGAGTGAATTTGAAGTATAGCAATTGTGCAGAATACAGTTTTCACTACAGCACACATGGTGAAAGTCAATGAATTCAGTGTAACTGAAAAAAAACAATCCGAACAAAAAATATTTTGGAAATATACCAGGAACTCAAATGAAAAAGTTTTCATATGTCGTCAGAAATAAGGTTTTGACATTTTCAGGTTCAAGATAATGTGAACAATCAGTAATTAATTAATTAAAGATTTTGGATATATTTGTCATGTATGTAAAATAAGTGTTTCTATATATTTCTTTTCAGAGTTATGCAGTACCTAGGGTTTTAGCTAGAAAATCTTAACTACTTCAGCATTACAACTGAGTCTTGCAAGTATCTCAAGATTCAATCTAATTATGACCATGAAGTCACCTTTTTTTTGAAATAATTTTGTGTGTGCATGCTCTTAACAGATTTCTTTGGAAAATAAACCTTTCCTGCTTGTGAGAAATAATATAAGAATAAATTATATGATTTTTAATGATCACTGTCATTATATATAATTGTGACATATTTAGATGACAGTTTCCCTATAACTATAATGTAATGAGCACAAACAAAATCACTAAGGTTATTTATGTAGTTGTTGTCTTGTGGTATATGTCACCTATAAGCATTTAAAACATAGTCCACAGAGACCTTCAAGATGGTGGAGGAGTGAGATGTGGAGATCACCTTCCTCCCCATTAATACATCAAAAATACATCTACATGTGGAACAACTTCTATAGAACACCTACTGAACGCTGGGAGAAGACTTCAGACTTCCCAAAAGGCAAGAAAATCCCCATGTACCAGGGTAGGGAAAAAGAAAAAACAGAGACAAAAGAATAGGGACAGGATCTGCACCTCTGGGAGGGAGCTGTGAAGGAGAAAAAGTTGCCACACACTAGGGAGCCCCTTCACTGGTGGAAATGGGGGGTTGGGGGGGAAGCTTTGGATCCACAGAGGAGAGTGCAGCAACAGGGGGGCAGAGGTCAAAGCAGACAGATTCCCTCACAGAAGATTGGTGACGACCAGCACTCACCAGCCTGAGAGGCTTGTCTGCAAACCCACCGGGGCAGGTGGGGGCTGGGAACTGAGGCTCAGGCTTCAGAGTTCAGACACTGGGAGAGGACTGGGGTTGGCTGCATGAACACGGCCTGAAGGGGGCTAGTGTGCCACAGAAGCTGGGAGAGAGTCAGGGAAAATGTCTGGAGCAGCTGAAGAAACCAGAGACCATCATTTTGGGGTGAGTGAGGAGAGGGGATTCCTGCTCCATGCGCCCACAGAAGGCAGAACACCACTGAAGCAAGCTCCAGATATGGGCACGAGCTGTGGTTATTAGCTTGAACCACAGAGACGGGCATGAAACACTAAGACTGCTACTACAGCCACCAAGAAGCCTGTGTTCAAGCACAGGTGACTACCCACACCCCCCCAGGAGCCTGTGCAGCCCCACTGCCAGGGTCTGGAGATCCAGGGACAACTTGCCTGGGAGAACACACCACACGCTTCAGACTGTTACAATATCACACTGGCCTTTGTCACTGTAAGCTCGCCACACATTCCAATTATGATTACCATACCCCTCCCTTGCCCCTGCCTGAGTGAGCAAGAGAGCCCTAATCAGCTGCTGTTTTAACCCCCTCCTGTCTGGGCAGGGAACAGATGCCTAAAGGCGGCCTACATGCAGAGGTGGGGCCAAAACCAAAGCTGAAACCCAGAAGCTCTGCCAACAAAGAAGAGAAAGGGAAATTTCTCTGTGCAGCCTCAGGAGCAGCAGATTAAATCCCCACATTCAACTTGATGAACCCTGCATCTGTGAAATACCTGAATAGAGAACGAATGTCCCCAAAATTGAGTTGGTGGACTTTGGGAGCAACTATAGACTTGGGGTTTGCTTTTGGTGTCTGATTTGGTTCAGGTTTTTAAGTGTATCTTAGTTTAGTTTTTAGTCCTTGTTATCATTGGTGGATTTGTTTATTGGTTTTGTTGCTCTCATCTTTCTCTTTTTTTTTTATTATTTTCTAACTTTTTAAAAAATATTTTTCCTTTATTTTCTCTTTTTGTGAGTGTGTATGTGTATGTTTCTTTGTGTGATTTTGTCTGTTTAGGTTTGCTTTTAGCATTAGTCCTAGGGTTCTGACTGTTCATTTTTTGTTTTTGTGGTTGTTTGTTTCTTTTCTTTTTATGAGTGTGTATGTGTATTTCTTTATTTGATTTGTCTGTTTAGTTTTGCTTTTACCATTTGGCTTGGGGTTCTATCTGTTCTTTTTTTCCTTGTTTTTCTTCCTTATCTTCTGAGCCATGTGGCTGGCAGGGTCCTGGTGTTCCAGCTGGGTGTGAGGCCTGAGCCTCTGAGGTAGGAGATCCAAGTCCAGGATACTGGACCAGCAGAGACCTCCCAGACCCACGTAATATCAATGAGTGAGAGCTCTCCCAGAGATCTGCCTCTAAACACTAAGACCCAGCTGTATCCAATGACCAGCAAGCTCCAGTGCTGGACACCCCATGCAAAACAACTAGCAAGGCAGGAACACAACCCCACCCATTAGCAGAAAGGCTGCCTAAAGCCATATTAAGAGACAACCAAAAAACACCACCAGACACAGCCCTGCCCACCAGAAAGACAAGATCCAGCTCTACCCAGCAGAACACAGCCACCAGTCCCCTCCACCAGGAAGCCTACACAGGCCACTGAACCGGGGGCAGACACCAAAATCAACAGGAACTACAAAGAAGTAGCCTGTGAAAAGGAGATGATACACAGTAAGTTAAACAAAATGAGAAGACAGACAAATCTGCAGCAGGTGAAGGAGCAAGGTAAAAACCCACTAGACCAAACAAATGAAGAGGAAATAGGCAGTCTACCTGAAAAAGAATTCAGAGTAATGACAGTAAAGATGATCCAAAATCTTGGAAATAGAATGGAGGAAATACAAGAAATGTTTAACAAGGACCTAGAAGAACTAAGTAACAACAATGGTGAACAACACAAGAAATGAAATTAAATATTCTCTAGAAGGAATCAATAGCAGAATAACTGAGGCAGAAGAACGGATAAGTGACCTGGAAGATAAAATAGTGGAAATAACTGGGGCAGAACAGAATAAAGAAAAAAGAATGAAAAGAATTGAGGACAGTCTGAAAGATCTCTGGGATAACATTAAATGCACCAAAATTCAAATTATAAGGATGACAAAAAAAGAAGAGAAAAAGAAAGGGTCTGAGAAAATATTTGAAGAGATTATAGTTCAAAATTTCCCTAACATGGGAAAGGAAATAGTCAATCAAGTACAGGAAGCACAGAGAATCCCATACAGGATAAATCCAAGGAGAAACACGCCAAGACACATATTAATCAAACTATCAAAAAATTAAATACAAAGAAAAAATATTAAAAGCAGCAAGGGAAAAGCAATAACATACAAGGGAATTGCCATAAGGATAGCAGCTGATCATTCAGCAGAAGCTCTGCAAGCCAGAAGGCAGTGGCAAGACAAGCCAGAAGGCAGTGGCAAGACATATTTAAAGTGATGAAAGGGAAAAACCTACAACCAAGATTACTCTACCCAGAAAGGATCTCATACAGATTTGATGGAGAAATTAAAACCTTTAGACACAAGCAAAAGTTACGAGAATTCAGCACCACCAAATCAGCTCTACAACAAATGCTAAAGGAAGTTCTCTAAGTGGGAAACATAAGAGAAGAAAAGGACATACAATAACAAACCCAAAACAGTTAAGAAAATGGTAATAGGAACACATATACCAATAATTACCTTCAACTTACCTGGATTAAATGCTCCATCCAAAAGACACAGATGGGCTGTATGGATACAAACACAAGACCACTATATATGCTGTCTACAAGTGACTCACGTAGGACCTAAGGATACATACAGAATGAAAGTGAGGGGATGGAAAAAGATATTCCATGCAAATGAAAATCAAAAGAAAGCTGGAATAACAATACTCTTATTAGAAAAAATAGACTTTAAAATAAAGAATATTACAAGAGACAAAGAAGGACACTACATAATGATCAAGGGATCAAATCAAGAAGAAGATATATCAATTGTAAATATTTATGCACCCAACATAGGAGTACCTCAGTACATAAGGCAAATGCTAACAACCATAAAAGGGGAAATCAACAGTAACACAGTAATAGTAGGGGACTTTAACACCCCACTTTCACCAATGGACAGATCATCCAAAATGAAAATAAATAAGGAAACACAAGCGTTAAATGACACATTACACAAAATGGACTTAATTGATATTTATAAGACATTCCATCCAAAAACAACAGAATGCACATTTTTCTCAAGCAATCATGGAACATTCCAACAGGATAGATCATATCTTGGGTCACAAATCAAGCCTTGGTAAATTTAAGAATATTGAAATCATATCAAGTAACTTTTCCAAACACAATGCTATCAGACTAGATATCGATTACAGGAAAAAAACTGTAAAACATACAAACATATGGAGGTTAAACAGTATGCTACTAAATAACCAAGAGATCACTGAAGAAATCAAAGAGGAAATTAAAAAATACCTAGAAACAAATGACAATTAAAACACAATGACCGAAAACCTATGGGATGCAACAAAAGCAGTCCTAAGAGGGAAGTATATAGCAATACAATCCTACTCAAGAAAGAAGGAAAATCTCAAATAAGAAACTTAACATTATACCTAAAGCAATTAGAGAAAGAGGAACAAAAAAATCCCCCAAAGTTAGCAGAAGGAAAGAAGTCATAAACACCATATCAGAAATAAATGAAAAAGAAATGAAGGAAACAATAGCAAAGATCAATAAAATTAAAAGTTGGTTCTTTGAGAAGATAAACAAAATTGATGAACCATTAGCCAGACTCATCAGGAAAAAAAGGGAAAAGACTTAAATCAACAGAAAAAGAAATGAAAAAGGAGAAGTAACAAATGACACCACAAAAATACAAAGGATCATGAGACATTACTAGTTGCTTGTAGACATTACTACAAGCAACTGTATGCCAAAAAAATGCACAACTTGGAAGAAATGGACAAATTCTTAGAAAAGCACAAGCTTTTGAGAGTGAACGAGGAAGAAATAGAAAATATGAACAGACAAATCAGAAGCCCTGAAATTGAAACTGTGATTAAAAACCTTCCAACAAACAAAAGCCCAGGACCAGATGAAGGTGAAGTCTATGAAACATATAAATAAGAGCTAACACATATCCTTCTCAAACTCTTACAAAATATAGCAGAGGGAGGAACACTCCCAAACTCATTCTACGAGGCCACCTTCATCCTGATACCAAAATCAGAAAAAGATGTCACAATAAAAGAAAACTACAGGCCAATATCACTGAAGAACATAGATGCAAAACTCCTCAACAAAATACTAGCAAACAGAATCCAACAGCACATTAAAAGGATCATACACCATGATCAAGTGGGGTTTATCTCAGGAATGCAAGGATTCTTCAGTATACAAAAATCAATCAATGAGATACACCATGTTAACAAATAGAAGGATAAAAACCATATAATAATCTCAATAGATGCCGAAAAAGCTTTTGACAAAATTCAACAATGATTTATCATAATAACTCTCCAGGATGTAGCCACAGAGGGAACTTACCTCAACATAATAAAGGCCATATATGACATACCCACAACCAACATCATTCTCAGTGGTGAAAAACTGAAACCATTTCCTCTAAGAGCAGGAAAAAGACAAGGGTGCCCACTCTACTGCTATTATTCAACATAGTCTTGGAAGTTTCAGGTATGGCAATCAGAGAAGAAAAAGAAATAAAAGGAATAAAAATTGGAAAAGAAGTAAAACTGTCACTGTTTTCAGATGACATGAAACTATACATAAAGAATCCAATAGATGCCACCAGAAAATTACTAGAGCTAATCCTTGAATTTGGGAAAGTAGCAGGATACAAAACTAATGTACAGAAATCTCTTGCATACTTACACTAACAATGAAAAATCTGAAAGAGAAATTAAGGAAACACTCACACTTACCACTGCAACAAAAAGAATAAAATACCTAGAAATAAACCTACCAAAGGAGACAAAAGACCTGCATGCAGGAAACTATGACACTGGTGAAAGAATTTAAAGATCATACAAACAGATGGAGAGATATACCATGTTCTTGGATTGGAAGAATCAACATTGTGAAAATGACTATACTACCCAAAGCAGTCTACAGATTCAATGCAATCCCTATCAAACTACCACTGGCATTTTTCACAGAACTAGAACAAAAAAATTTACAATTTGTATGGAAACACAAAAGACCCCGAATAGCCAAAACAATCTTGAGAACGAAAAGCGGAGCTGGAGGCATCATGCTCCCTGACTTCAGACTATACTACAAAGCTACAGTAATCAAGACAGTATGGTACTGGCACAAAAACAGAAATATAGATCAATGGTAAAGGATAGAAAGCCCAGAGGAAAACCCACGCACATATGGTCACCTTATCTTTGATAAAGGAGGCAAGAATATACAGTGGAGAAAAGACAGCCTCTTTAATAAGTGGTGCTGGGAAAATTGGACAGCTACATGTAAAAGAATGAAATTAGAACACTTCCTAAAACCATACACAAAAATAATCTCAAAATTGATTAAAGACCTAAATATAAGGTCAGACACTATATAATTCTTAGAGGATAACATAGGCAGAGCACTCTATGACATAAATCACAGCAAGATCCTTTTTGACCCACCTCCTAGAGAAATGGAAATAAAAACAAAAATAAACAAATGTGACCTAATGAAATTTAAAAGCTTTTGCACAGCAAAGGAAACCATAAACAAGATGAAAAGACAACCCGCAGAATGGGAGAAAATATTTGCAAACGAAGAAACTGACAAAGCACTAATCTCCAAAATATACAAGCAGCACATAGAGCTGAATTTCAGCAAAACAAACAGCCCAGTCCAAAAATGGGTGGAAGACCTAAATAGACATTTGTCTAAAGAAGACATATAGATTGCCAACAAACACATGAAAGGATGCTCAACATCACTAATCATTAGAGACATGCAAGTCAAAAACACAATGAGGTATCACCTCACACTGGTCAGAATGGCCATCATCAAAAAATCTGCAAACAGTAAATGCTGGAGAGGGTGTGTAGAATAAGGAAGTCTCTTGCACTGTTGTTGAGAATGTAAGTTGATACAACCATTATGGAGAAGAGTATGGAGGTCCCTTTAAAAGCTAAAAATAGAACTACCATATGACCCAGCAATCCCACTACTGGGCATGTACCCTGAGAAAACCATAATTCAAAAAGAGACATGTACCACAATGTTCATTGCAGCACTATTTTCAATATCTAGGACATGGAAGCAACCTAAATGTCCATAGACAGATGAATGGAGAAAGAAGATGTGGCACATATATACAATGAAATATTACTCAGCCATAAAAAGAAACAAAATTGAGTTTTCTGTAGTGAAGTTGATGGACTTAGAGTGTGTCATACAGAGTGAAGTAAGTCATAAAGAGAAAAGCAAATACTGTATCCTAACACATATATATGGAACCTAAAAAAAAAAAAAGTTTCTGATGAGCATAGTGGCAGGAGAGGAATAAAGACGCAGACATAGAGAATGGATTTGAAGACACAGGGAAGGCAAAGTGTAAGCTGGGATGAAGTGAGAGAGTGGCATGGACATACATACACTACCAAATGTAAAACAGATAGCTAGTGGGAAGCAGGTGCATAGTACAGAGAGATCAACTTGGTACTTTGTGACCACCCAGAGGGGTGGGATAGGGATGGTTGGAGTGAATCACAAGAGGGAGGGGATATGGGGATATATGTATACATATTGCTAATTCATTTTTTTATATAGCAGAAGCTAGCACAGCATTGTAAAGCAATTATACTCCAATAAAGATGTTAAAAATTATTTAATTAATTTAAAAAATAAATAAAATGTAACCCACTAGTTAACTTCCAAATCATAACACAGCTTTGCCAACTGACTAATACTGGCCTAATGAAGGTTCTAGGCTTATTTTTATACCACCTACTGTGCAAATGTAGGTCAGTAAAAACAAAATAAAATGATATTAAATTAAAAAGAGATTAGATATTAACTGTCAAATAATAATCACTATTGTGAATGTTTTAAAAACACACTCCTTCTACCAGTGTCTATCTACTCACATACATATACAAACATTTATAAGATACTGGCTAGAAATAAATGATCTCATTATAGTGAAGTTTCAGGCTAACCAGCAAAGTATATTTAAAGCAACTTTTCTGCACAATGTTCCTAGTAAATACTTTCTGTTACTCATTTTAAGTGTGATTTTCACACAGTTTGGAAACCTCAAGAGTGTTGGCCTTCTCCATTAACAGATGGAGTGTTATTGATTCAATACTTGCAGATTAGAGAGGAGCTCATTTTCACCGTTAAGATTTGTTATCATTTGGTTGCTTCTAGTCCAACAATGGATTGAAAAATATGCCTATGCATGCAAAGCTTGTTCAAGATGAATACATTTCAATTTCCTACAAATGCCTTGATTTTCACTTATTCTCAGACAAGTTTCAGGAATCAAAGCCTGGAGCACATTTCTTTTAGATTCCTGATGATAGATGCAAGTGTGATTTATACATAAGCTACTTATAAGTGAACCAAATAGAAAATTAATCTCTCTTGTTGGATCAAGATTCACTTGAGGTCTAAAACTATGGACTTTGGGGAGACCTTGAAGATGGCAGAGGAGTAAGACACGGAGATCACTGTCCTCCCCACAAATACATCAGAAATACATCTACATGTGGAACAACTCCTACAGAACATCTACTGAATGGTGGCAGAAGACCTCAGACTTCCCAAAATGCAAGAAACTCCCCATGTACCAGGGTAGGGGAAAAGAAAAAACAGAGACAAAAGAATAGGGAAGGGATCTGCACCTCTGGGAGGGAGCTGTGAAAGAGGAAGAGTTTCCACACACTAGGAAGTTCCTTCACTGGTGGAGACGGGGTTGTCAGGGGGGAATCTTCAGAGCCATGGAGGAGAGCACAGCTGTAAGTGTGCAGAGTGCAAAAGGGAGAGATTCCCACACAGAGGATCTGTGCCAACCGGCACTCACCGGCTTGACAGGCTTGTCTGTTCATCCACTGGGGTGGTTGGGGGCTGGGGGCTGAGGCTCTGGCTTCGGAGTTCAGATCCCAGGGAGAGGACTGCGGTTGGCTGTGTGAACACAGCCGGAACAGGGCTAGTGTGCCAAAGTTAGATGGGAGGGAGTCCGGGAAGAAGTCTGGAACTGCCTAAGAGGCAAGAGACCATTGTTTTGGGTGTGCGAGGAGAGAGGATTCAGAGCACAACCTAAACAAGCTTAAGAGACGGGCACAAGCTGCCGCTATCAATGCGCACACCACAGATGGGCATGAAACACTAAGGCTGCTGTTGCAGCCACCAAGAAGACTGTGTGCAAACAAAGGTCACTATGCACACCTCCCCTCAAGGAAGCCAGTGCAGCTGCCATTACCAGGGACAATCCCGTGATCCAGGGAAATCCCCAGGAGAACACACAGCACGCCTCAGGCTGCTGCAAAGTCACTCCGGCCTCTGCCGCCACAGGCTCACCCCGCATTCCATACCCTTCCTTCCACCCTGGTCTGAGTGAGCCAGAGCCCCCTAATCAGCTACTCCTTTAACCCCGTCCTGTCTGAGCAAAGAACAGATGTCCTCAGGCGACCTACATGCAGAGGCAGGGCCAAATCCAAAGCTGAACCCCAGGAGCGGTACGAACAAAGAAGAGAAAGGGAAATCTCTCCCAGCAGCCTCAGGAGCAGTGGATTAAATCTCCACAATCAACTTGATGTACCCTGCATCTGTGGAACACCTGAATACACAAAATATCACCCCAAAATGAGGCTGTGGACTTTGGGAGCAATTGTAGACTTGGGATATATATATTTCTTTCCTTTTTCTCTTTTTCTGAGTGTGTATGTGTATGCTTCTTTGTGTGATTTTGTCTGTACAGCTTTACTTTTACCATTTGTCCTAGGGTTCTGTCTGTCCTTTTTTTTTTTTTTTTTTGCTCTTTGTTTTATTATGTATAGGTTTTGGTGTTTGCTATCATTGGTTGATTTGTTTTTTCGTTTGGTTGCTGTCTTCTTTCTTTATTTCTTTTTCTTTTCTTTTCTTTTTTCTTATCACTTTTTAATACCAATTTTTAAAGTTTTTATTTTAGTTTTTCTTCTTTCTTTCTTTCTTCCTTCCTTCCTTCCTTCCTTCCTTCCCTCACTCCCTCCCTCCCTCCCTCCCTCCCTCCTTCCTTCCTTCCTTTCTTTCTTTCTTTCTTTCTTTCTTTCTTTCTTTCTTTCTTCTTTCTTTCTCACTTTTCTTCTGAGCAATGTGGCTGACAGGGTCTTGGTGCTCCCTCCGGCCGGGTGGCAGGCCTGTGCTTCTGAGGTGGGAGAGCCAAGTTCAGGACATCGATCCACCAGACCTCCCAGCTCAACATAATAACAAGTGGTGAAAGCTCTGCCAGAGATCTCCAACTGAATGCTAAAACCCAGCTCCACTCAACGACCACCAAGCTACAGTGCTGCACACCCTATGTCAAACAACTAGCAAGACAGGAACACAGACCTACCATTAGCAGAAAGGCTGATAAAATCATAATAAGGTCACAGACACCCCAAAACACACCACTCGACATGGTCTTGCCCACCAGAAAGACAAGATCCAGCCTCATCCACCAGAACACAGGCACCAGTCCCCACCACCAGGAAGCTTACACAACCCACTGAACCAACCCTAGTCACTGGGGGCAGACACCAAACACAACAGAAACTATGAAGCTGCAGCCTGTGAAAAGGAGACCACAAACACAGTAAGTTAAGCAAAATGAAAAGACAGAGAAACACACAGCAGATGAAGGAGCAAGGTAAAAACCCACCAGACAAAACAAATGAAAGGGAAATAGGCTGTCTACCTGAAAAAGAATTCAGAATAATGATAGTAACAATGATCCAAAATCTTGGAAATAGAATGGAGAAAATACAAGAAACGATTAACAAGAACCTAGAAGAAGTAAAGAGCAAACAAACAATGATGAACAACACAATAAATGAAATTAAAAGTTCTCTAGAAGGAATCAAGACCAGAATAACTGAGGAAGAAGAACGGATAAGTGACCTGGAAGATAAAATAGTGAAAATAACTACCACAGAGCAGAATAAAGAAAAAAGAATGAAAAGAATTGAGGACAGTCTCAGAGACTTCTGGGATAACATAAAACGCACCAACATTCGAATTATAAGGGTCCAGAAGAACAAGAGAAAAAGAAAGGGACTGAGAAAATATTTGAAGAAATTATAGTTGAAAACTTCCCTAATATGGGAAAGGAGATAGTCAGTCAATTCCAGGAAGCACAGATACTCCCATACAGGATAAACTCAAGGAGACACATGTCAAGACATATATTAATCAAACTATCAAAAATTAAACACACAAAAAAATATTAATAGCAGCAGTGGAAAAACAACAAATAACATACAAGGGAATCCTCATAAGTTTAAAACCTGATCTTTCAGCAGAAACTCTGCAAACCAGAAGGGAGTAGCAGGACATAATTAAAGTGATGAAAAGGAAAAAGCTACAACCAAGATTACTCTACACGGCAAGGATCTCATTCACATTTACTGGAGAAACTAAAAGCTTTACAGACAAGCAAAAGCTAAGACAATTCAGCACCACAAACCCACCTCTACAACAAATGCTAAAGGAACTTCTCTAGGCAGGAAACACAAGAGAAGGAAAAGACCTACAATAACAAACCGAAAACAATTAAGAAAATGGTAATAGGAACATATATAGTGAAAATTACCTTAAATATAAATGGATTAAATGCTCCAAACAAAAGTCATAGACTGGCTGAATGGATACAAAAACATGACCATATATATGCTGTCTACAGGAGACCCACTTCAGACTGAGGGACACATACAGACCGAAAGTGAAGGGATGGAAAAAGTTATTCCATGAAAATGGAAATCAAAAGAAAGCTGGAGTAGCAATTCTCATTTCAAAAAAAATAGACTTTAAAATAAAGACGATTAGAAAAGACAAAGAAGGACTCTACATAATGATCAAGGGATTGATCCAAGAAGGTATAACAATTGTAAATATTTATGCACCCAACATAGGAGCACCTCAATGCATAAGGCAAATACTAACAGCCATAAAAGGGGAAATTGACAGTAACACATTCATAGTTGGGGACTTTAACACCCCACTTTCACCAATGGACAGATCTTCCAAAATGCAAATTAATAAGAAAACACAAGTTTTAAATGATACATTAAACAAGATGGACTTAATTGATATTTATAGGACATTCCATCCAAAAACAACAGAATACTCTTTCTTCTCAAGTGCTCGTGGAACATTCTCCAGGATAGATCATATCTTGGATCACAAATCAAGCCTTGGTAAATTCAAGAATATCAAAATCATATCAAATATCTTTTCTGACCACAATGCTTTGAAGCTAGATATTAATTACAGGAAAAAATCTGTAAAAAACACATGGAGGCTAAACAAACACTACTTAATAACAAAGAGATCACTGAAGAAATCAAAGAGGAAACCAAAAAATACCTAGAAACAAATGACAGTGAAAACAGGATGATCCAAAACCTATGGGATGAAGCAAAAGCAGTTCTATGAGGGAAGTTTATAACAATACAAACCTAACTCAAGAAACAAGAAACATCTCAAATAAAAAACTTAACCTTACACCTAAAACAATTGGAGAAAGAAGAACAAAAAAACCCTAAAGTTAGTAGAAGGAAATAAATCATAAAAATCAGATCAGAAATAAATGAAAAACAAACGAAGGAAATGATAACACAGATCAATAAAACTAAAAGCTGGTTCTTTGAGAAGATAAACAAAATTGATAATCCATTAGCCACACTCATCAAGATAAAAAGGGAGAAGACTCAAATCAGTAGAGTTAGAAATGAAAAAGGAGAAGTAACAACTGACACTGCAGAAATACAAAGGATCATAAGAGATTACTACAAGGAACTATATGCCAATAAAATGGACAACCTGGAAGAAATGGACAAACTCTTGGAAAAGCACAACCTTCTGAGACTGAACCAGGAAGAAATAGAAACTATAAACCGACTAATCACAAGCATTGAAATTGAGATTGTGATTAAAAATCATCCAACAAACAAAAGCCTAGGACCAGATGGCTTCACAGGCGAATTATATCAAACATTTAGAGAAGAGCTAACACCTATCTTTCTCAAATTCCTCCAAAATATAGCAAAGGGGGGAATACTCCCAAACTCATTCTCCAAGGCCACCATTACCCTGATACCAAAACCAGACAAAGATGTCACAAAGAAAGAAAACTACAGGCCAATATCACTAGTGAATATAGATGCAAAACTCCTCAAGAAAATACTAGCAAACAGAATCCAACAGTACATTAAAAGGATCATACACCATGATCAAGTGAGGTTTATCCCAGGAATGCAAGGATTCTTCAATATATTCTAATCAATCAATGTGATAAATGATATTAACAAATTGAAGGAGAAAAAGCATATGATCATCTCAATAAATGCAGGAAAAGCTTTTGACAAAATTCAACACCCATTTATGATAAAAACCCTCCAGAAAGTAGGCATAGAGAGAACTTACCTCAACATAATAAAGGCCATATTTGACAAACCCACAGCCAACATCATTTTCAATGGTGAAAAACTGAAACCATTTCCTCTATCAGGAACAAGACAAGGTTTCACACTCTCACCACTATTATTCAACAAAGTTTTGGAAGTTTTAGCCACAGCAATCAGAGAGGAAAAAGAAATGAAAGGAATGCAAATCAGTAAAGAAGAAGTAAACCTGTCACTGTTTGCAGATGACATGATACTATACATAGAGAATCGTAAACATCCTACCAGAAAACTACTAGAGCTAATCAATGAATCTGGTAAATTAGCAGGGTACAAAATTAATGCACAGAAATTTCTTACATGCTTATACACTAATGATGAAAAATCTGATAGAGAAATTAAGGAAACCCTCCCATTTACCATTGCAAAAAAAGAATAAAATACCTAGGAATAAATCTACCTAAGGAGACAAAAGACCTGTATGCAGAAAACTATAAGACACTAATGAAAGAAATTAAAGATGATACAAAGAGATGGAGAGATATACCATGTTCTTGGATTGGAAGAGTTAACATTGTGAAAATGACTATACTACCCAAAGCAATCTACACATTCAGTGCAATCCCTATCAAGCTACCAATGGCATTTTTCACAGAACAAGAACAAAAAATTTCACAATTTGTATGGAAACACAAAAGACCCCAAATAGCCGAAGCAATCTTGAGAAAGAAAAACGGAGCTGGAGGCATCATGCTCCCTGACTTCAGACTATACTACATAGCTACAGTAATCAAGACAATATGGTACTGACACAAAAACAGAAATATATATCAATGGAACAGGATAGGAAGCCCAGAGATAAACCCACACACCTATGGTCAACTAATCTATGACAAAGGAGTGAAAGATATACAATGGAGAAAAGACAGCCTCTTCAATAAGTGGTGCTTGGTAAACTCGACAGCTATGTGTAAAAGAATGAAATTAGAACACTCCCTAACACCATACACAAAAATAAACTCGAAGTGGATTAAAGACCTAAATGTAAGGCCAGACACTGTAAAACTCTTAGAGGAAACATAGGCAGAACAAGCTATGACATAAGTCACAACAAGATCCTTTTTGACCCACCTCCTAGAGAAATGGAAATAAAAACAAAAATAAACAAATGGGACCTAATGAAACTTCAAAGCTTTTGCACAGCAAAGTAAACCATAACAAGACAAAAAGACAACCTTCAGAATGGGAGTAACTATTTGCAAATGAAGCAACAGACAAAGGATTACTCTCCAAAATTTCCAAGCAGCTCATGCAGCTCAATATCAAAATAACAGAAATCCCAATCCAAAAATGGGTAGAAGACCTAAATAGACATTTCTCCAAAGAAGACATACAGATTGCCAACAAACGCATGAAAGGATGCTCAACATCAGTAATCATTAGAGCAATGCAAAACAAAACTACTATGAGGTATCACCTCAAACCACTCAGAATGGCCATCATCAATAAATCTACAAACAGTAAATGCTGGAGAGGGTGTGGAGAAAAAGGAGCCCTCTCGCACTGTTGGTGGGAATGTAAATTGATACAGCCACTATGGAGAAGAGTATGGAGGTTCCTTACAAAACTAAAAATAGAACTACCATACAACCTAGCAATCCCTCTGCTGGGTCTATACCCTGAGAAAACCATAATTCTAACAGAGTCATGTACCACAATGTTCATTGCAGCTGTATTTACAATAGCCAGGATATGGAAGCAACCTAAGTGTCCATCACAAATGAATGGATAAAGAAGATGTGGCACATATACACAATGGAATATTACTCAGCCATATAAAGAAAGGAAATTGAGTTATTGGTAGTGTGGTGGTTGGACTTAGAGTCTGTCATACAGCGTGAGGTAAGTCAGAAAGAGAAAAACAAATACCGTATGCTAACAGATATACATGGGATCTGAAAAAGAAAAAAAATGGTTCTGTAGAACCTAGAGGCAGGAGAGGAATAAAGACTCAGACGTACAGAATGGACTTGAGGACACGGTGAGGGGGAAGGGTAAGCTGGTACGAAGTGAGAGAGTGGCAAGACATATATATACTACCAAATGTAAAACAGAAAGCTAGTGCGAAGCAACCGCATAGCACAGGGAGATCAGCTCGGTGCTTGGTGACCACCTAGAGAGATGGGATAGGGAGGATGGGAGGGAGACGTAAGAGGGAGGAGGTATGGGGATGTATGTATATGTATAAGTGATTCACTTTGTTATAAAACAGAAACTGTTAACAGACCATTATAAATCAATTATAATCCAATAAAGATGTTTTAAAAACAACTGTTTTACTCCAATAAAGACTTTTTAAATAAATAAATAGAACTATGGACTTTGGTGTTCATCTTGAATTGATAGTAGTTATTTTTATGCTTTAGGATCTGAAAAAAAATGATTTTACACACAATCTAGGTGGCTACTGCTTCCAATGTTGGAAAAATAATTTTATTATCTTCAACCTAAAAAAATAGGAGGGAGTTATAGCATATCATGAATAAACAATTAATTTGTTTTCTCCATAATGGAACTGATTGACCCTAACCCCTAACTCTGAGAGACTGAACAAAATAGTCCAAAAGCAAGTGCTATATTCAGAGCCTGAAATGCAAACAGAAGCTTTCCAGTGCAGTTGAATTGCAAAAGCACAAATTTAAAATAGATTCCAGGTCCAATTTTCAACACTGATGATAATTTGCAGGTTATTTGTAATGGTAAAGGACTGTAAGGTTTTTCTGTCAACTAAAGGTGCTAATAAATATATCTTGCTTAATTGAAGTTTACTTTCTAGAAGTATCAAAGATAATTTCTAAGTGCTAAATTGATATCAAAAGATTGAATGGATCAGTAAGTATTTATATCAAATTGGGCAAATTGCCAAGTTCAACTAGGCACATGATCTGTCCTATTACAACCTCTATTCAGAACATGAAGTCTGTTCAATGCCCACTTTCCCTCAGGAAAGTTCTCAAAGTGAGTTCTTTCAATATCTTTACTCACGTGGCTGCATATGCATTTCAAGTGAATTTCTGAATAGTGAAAAATTATTTCCAAAGCAATCTTCCAGAAATTGAATGCTTGATAAAACCTTAGTTCTTCAGTGCAAAAGGCATCCTCCATCAGGTAGAAATGATTTAATGACTCTGTAGCTCACATACACCCATTTATTGTCAGCTGTACAACATAAGCCACAAAAAAGTACACAGAGTCTTTGCATGCAAAATCTTAGGATTTAAATCTCTTGCAATTCGAATCCTTCATATGTATTATTTTATCCTCACAAGATGCTATTCATCAGGTACTAGTATCATCATCCTCATTTTACACATTTGAAATTCAATCACAGAAGTTTTAAATAACTTGAGTTTTTATCACTAATTCATGGTGAAGCTGGGCATGAAATTTTAGCAGTTTCAAACAAAATAAAGGGCACTAAACTAATACTCTGTGCTGCCTCCTATGTACATGTTGCATAGATTTTCTACCTTCACTGTTTCTTGCTTACCCTGGCATTTAGCATGATAGCATTTCTTATTGGCTAAGCACCCCTGAACGCCTAGGCATAAACCCAAGTTGGTAAGTTTCACTTGGTTTAACCCAATAGTTAACCTTAACATGCATCAGAATAACTCGTAGGCTTATTAAAACATCCATCTTTGGGGCCCACCCCTGGGGTTTTTGATTCAATTGGCCTGGTGTGGGGCCTGAGAACGTGCATTAAGATTCAGTTCCCAAATGCTGCTGTTGGTCTAGGAACTACAGTTTGAGAAACAATGGTCTATTAACCCAATCCATTGCCTATTAACAAACACAATATTTTGTGAAAGTATGTGATAAGGGGTCAATTATAACATTTAGCTCCAGAACTTGTCAGGACATATTTGTAAACTGAAGCCAATAATTTTCTTTACTAATTTATTTTTCTTCACTGACACACAAACAATGTGTACTGGAAGTGAGAGGTCATATTTCAAGAAATACATAGGAGCCCAAATTACCAGAGATCCTACATCTTATGCTCTTATTATAACCTTTGTAACCTTTACATACCTGAGACCCCCCCATACACACACACAAACAAAAGATTTAGGAAAAAAGACAAAGTACAACCTGAATGTTCTTTTTAAGAGTGAAGCTGCCCTGTGATACCAGTAAATAAATGCATTTGTCAAAAGAAATGAAATACTCATTAAAAAAGTATTTACTTGCTTTCTTAATTTCTCTTGTTTATACATCTCATTATGCTGAATATTGTCACTTTTCCAAGAAATTTAGGTGACCCAACTTTTAAATGTTTAGCAGATAATTAGCGAAAGGTAGTGATTTCACTGTAACTTTATTAACAAGGCATTTTTAAAAAACAGTCTATAACTGTAAACTTCAAATTGGAAATAACAAAACCCTAGTTATGACACATGTTATGATTAATGTGTGCCAGATAATGCTACTTTGCTACTTATCTGAATGCCTATTATTCATGGAACACTGAATTTAACATGAAGGCATACAAAAGAAATGGAAAATAAGATTCCCTGATCACAATTGAGTTAAGTTAAAGATGTAATGTTGTAAACAAGCAGACTAAGTTAGAAAAACTGAGTTCAACAAGCTTGAGAGGATGTGTATTAAAACCTGTGAATGAGTGAGAAGAAATTAATCAGGGAAGGCTTTACAGAGGAGGTGGTTTTAAAACCAGTTTGTAAAGAAAGGCATAGACTGGTTAAGAAGGAAAAGGACCATTTGAATAAAATATGTGGTAACCCAACTTCCTCTTTAAAATTTCCCCAAGCATATGTGTGTGTGTGTATATATATATATATATATATATATATATATATATATATATATAGAGAGAGAGAGAGAGAGAGAGAGAGAGAGAGAGAGAGAGAGAGAGAGAGAGAGGGAGAGGTAGAGGTAGAGCGAGAAGGAGAGAGAGAGAGATTCATTTCTCTCAAGCAAATGACTAAGGGTAGAATGACTAGGTCATCTAATGGGAGTATGTTTAACTTTTTAGAAACTGTCAAACTGTTTTCCAGCATATTTCTTCAATTTACATTCCCACCAGCAATATATGAGAGTTCCAGATGCCTCATATTCTCACTAAGAGTTTTTAATTTCAAGTATTCAAATGTCTTATTTTGCATTTCCCTAATGACATGGAATGTGCGTATTTTAATGAAATGTTTGCCACCCATACATATTCTTTGTTGAAGTATCTGTTCACATTGTTTTGACCATTTTTAATTAGGCTGTTTGTTATCTCACTACTTAGTTGTGAGAATTTCTAAAAATAAATTTCTGGATATAAATCCTTTATCAAATATGAGATCTGCAAATAAATTCTCTTTCTGTGGCTTGTCTTTCCATTGTCTTAAGAATGTCTCTACAAATGAAAAAATGCAAATAAAAATTTAAAGGGCCTGGCACACACACACACACACACACACATTTACACACACACGCACACAAAAAGGAATGTCTCTAAAAAGTTGAAATGCTTAATTTTGATGAGGTACAATTAATCTGTTTTTTGGTGTTCCATATAAGGAATTATTGTAAATTATTGTATAACCCAAGGTTGGAAAGATCTCACATGTTTTATTCTAGAAGGTTTATGGCTTTAGATTTTACATTTAGGTTGATGATCCATTTTGAGTTAATTTTTATTGATTGATATATGATGTGAAATATGAATTGACATCCATTCTTTCACATGTGGATATCCAAATATTGTAGCACCACGTATTGGCAAGAAGATAATTTCTCCACTGAATTTTTTTTTATACCTTTGGTAAAAATCAGTTGTTTATATATGTGTGAGTCCATTACTGGACTCTCCATTCCATTACTCTGCTCTATTTGTACTTTTTTCCCCCACAAAACCACACTGTATTGATTACTGCACCATTAACAAGTCTTCAAGTCAGGCAATGTATGTCTTTAAACATTGTTCTTCTCTTTCAAAGTTTCTTATGCTGCTCTGGTTTTTTAGCATTCCCATATGAATTTTAGAATCAGCTTGTCAATTTCTACAAAAAAAATGGAAGCCTACAGAATTTTGATTGAGATTTGAGATAAACTATAAATCATTTAGGGAAAATTGACATCTCAACAATATTGAGAATTTCAATCCATGATTGATATTTTGGTTATTCTTTGCTAGTATATAGAAATGCCATTAACATTTGTATGTTGATCTTGTATCCTACAGCCTTGATGAAGTCACTGTTAGTTCTAGCAGTTTTTGTATAAGATTTTTTGACATCTTTGAAGAAAGATTTACTTCTAGCAGTTTTTGTGTAAGATTTTTTGACATCTTTGAAGAAAGTTTTACTTCTTCATTTCCAACATTATTTCTTTTTCTTACCTTAAGTATTGGCTAATACCTTCACTACAAGTTAAATAGAAGTGGTAACAAGGGACATTCTTGCCTTGTTCCTGACCCTAGGGAGAAATCATTCAGTATTTCATCATTCTGTATAATGTTAACCATAGGTTTTCACAGATATACTTTATCAAGCTGCAAAACTTCTCTTCTAGTCCTAGTCTATTGAGAATTTTTATAAAAACTCAGTGCTGGATTTTGTTGCATTCTTTTTTTGTATTGATTGAGATGCTCACATGGTTTTCCTTTTTCAATCTGTTAGTATTATGAATTACACTCATTGATTTTGAGTGTTTAAACCAATCTTGCATACCAGGGGTAAGACCCACTTGTTCATGACATAGTATCCTTTTACTACATTGTTGGATTTGATTCACTAAACCTTTGTTAAGAATTTTTGCATCTATGTTCATGAAAGATATTGGTGTGAAAGTTTTCTTGTTGTCTAATGTCTGTTTCTGCTGTTGATATCAGAGTAATTTCAGCCTCAAAGAATGATTTGGGATATATTCTGTCCTCTTCTATTATCTCAGTGTTTGTACAGAATTAATATTGTCTTGTTTACAAATGTTGAGTAGAATTCCCTAGTGAAGCCATCCAAGCTTGGAATATCCTTTCTCAAAAGAATGTTTATAATTTCAAACTCAATTTCTTTAATTGATATAGAGCTATTCAGGCTTTCTATTTCTTCCTGAGTAGGCTTTTGTATTTTCTTCCAAATGATTTTTATATTTCATCAAAGTTGCCAAATGTACAGGTATAAATGTTAATACTCCTCCTTTATACTTGAAGTATCTGTAGAATCTCTAGTGATGTCAGCTTTCAGAATCCTGATATTAGGAAGTTTTGTCTTCTCTGTTCTTTTCTGATCAGTCTGGCTATTAATTTTCTCAAAGAACAAGATTTTGCTCTCATTGATTTTCTCCATTATTTTTCTTTTATTTATTTTTATTTTATATTGCAGTATAGTTGATTTACAATGTTGTGTTAGTTCCAGGAGTACAGCAAAGTGATTCACTTATACATTTACATACATCTATTCTTTTTCAGATTATTTTCCCATTTAGGTTATTATGGAATACTGAGTAGAGTTCCCTGTACTATACAGTACTTCCCTGTTGATTATGTATTTTATATGTAGTAGTGAGTATATGTTAATCTCAAACTCCTAATTTATCCCTCCCCCACAGCTTTCCCCTTTGGTAACCATAAATTAGTTTTCTAAGTCTGTGAGGCTGTTTCTGTTTTGTAAATAAGTTCATTTGTATCATTTTTTAGATTCCACATATAAGTGATATATGATATTTGTCTTTCTCTGTCTGACTAACTTCACTTAGTATGATAATCTCTAGGTCCATCCATGCTGCTGCAAATGGCATTATTTCATTCTTTTTTATAGCTGAGTAATATTCCATTTTATATATGTACCACATCTTCTTTATCCATTCATCTGTCAATGGATATGTAGGCTGCTTCCATGTCATGGCTATTGTAAATACTACTGCAATTAACATTGGGGTGCATGTATATTTTCGAATTATGGTTTTCTCCAGATATATGTCCAGGAGTGGGACTGCGGGATCATATGTTAGCTATATTTTTAGTTTTTTAAGAAACCTCCATACTGTTCTCCATAGTGGCTGCACCAATTTACAATCCCACCAACAGTGTAGAAGTGTTCCCTTTCTCCATACCCTCCCTAGCATTTATTGTTTGTAGACTTTTTGATAATGGCCATTCTGAGCAGTATGAGGTGATACCTCATTGTAGTTTTGATTTGCATTTCTCTAATAATTATGAATGTTGAGCATTTTTTCATGTGCTTTTTGGCCACCTGTATGTCTTCTTTGGAGAAATGTCTATTTAGATCCTCTGCCCATTTTTGATTGGGTTGTTTTTTTTTTTCTTTTGATATTGATATGAATGAGCTGTTTGTATATTTTGGATATTAATCCCTTGTTGGTTGCTTCTTTTTCAAATATTTTCTCCCATTCTATAGGTCGTCTTTTCATATCGTTCATGGTTTCCTTTGCTGTGCAAAAGCTTTTAAATTTAATTAGGTCCCATTTGTTTACATTTGTTTTTATTTTCATTCCTCTAGGAGGTGGATCTAAAAAGATATTACTGCGATTTTTGTCAAAGAGTGTTCTGCCTATGTTTTCCTCTAAGAGTTTCAGAGTATCCAGTTTTACATCTAGGTCTTTAATCCATTTTGAGTTTATTTTTGTGTTTGGTGTTAGAGAATGTTCTGATTTCATTCTTTTACATGTAGCTGTCCAGTTTTCCAAGCACCACTTATTGAAGAGTATGTCTTTTCTCCCTTGTATATTCTTGCTTCCTTTGTAGTAGATTAATTTACCATAGGTGCGTGGGTTTATTTCTTGGCTTTCTATCTTTTTCCATTGATCTATACTCCTGTTTTTGTGCCAGTTCCATACTGTTTTGATGACTGTAGCTGTGTAGTATAGTCTGAAATCAGGGAGCCTGACTCCTCAAGCTCCATTTTTTTTCTCAAGATTGCTTTGGCTCTTCAGGGTCTTTTGTGTTTCCATACAAATTAAAATTTTTTTTTGTTCTAGTTCTGTGAGAAATGCCATGGGTAGCTTGATAGGGATTGCACTGAATGTGTAGATTGCTTTGGGTAGTATAGTCATTTTCACAATGTTGATTCTTCCAATCAAGGGACACGGTACATCTTTCCATCAGTTTGTGTCACCTTTGATTTCTTTCATCAGAGTCTCATAGTTTTCAGAGTATAGGTTTTTGCCTCTTTAGGTAGGTTTATTCCTAGGTATTTTATTCTTTTGATGAGGTGATAAATGGGATTGTTTCCTTAATTTCTCTTTCTGATCTTTCATTGTTGATATATAGAAATACAACAGATTTCTGTGTATTAATTTTGTATCCTGCAATTTCACTGAATTCATTGATGAGCTCTTGTAATTTTCTGGTAGCATCTTTAAACTTTTCTATGTATAGTATCATTTCATCTGCAGACAGTGACAGTTTTACTTCTTCTCTTCCAATTTGGATTCCTTTTACTTCTTTTTCTTCTCTGATTGCCATGGCTAGGACTTCCAAAACTATGTTGAATAAAAGTGGCAAGAGTGGACATCTTTGTCTTGTTCCTGATCATAGAGGAAATGCATTCAACTTTTCACCATTGAGTATGGTGTTTCCTGTGGGTTTGCCATATATGGCCTTTATTATATTGAGGTATGTTCCCTCTCTGCTCACTTTCTGGAGAGTTTTTATCAGAAATGGGTGTTGAATCTTGTCAGAAACTTTTTCTGCATCTATTGAGATGATTATATGGTTTTTATTCTTCAATTTTTTAACTGTGTATCACACTGATTGATTTGCAGATATTGAAAAACCCTTGCATCCTTGGGGTAAATCTAACTTGATCATGATGTATGATCCTTTTAATGTATTGTTGGATTTGGTTTGTTAGTATTTTGTTGAGGATTTTTGCATCTATGTTCATCAGTGATATAGGCCTGTAATTTTCCTTTTTTGTAGTATCTTTTTCTGTTTTGGTATCAGGGTGATGGTGGCCTCATAGAATGAGTTTTGGAGTGTTCTTTCTTCTCCATTTTTTTTGAAATAGTTTCAGAAGGTTAGGTGTTTACTCTTCTCTAAATGCTTGATAGAATTTGCCTGTGAAGCCATTAGGTTCTTGACTTTTGTTTGCTGGGAGTTTTTAAATCACAGTTTCAATTTCAGTATTTGTGATTGGCCTGTTCATATTTTCTATTTCTTCCTGATTCAGTCTTGGTGGATTGTACCTTTCTAAGAATTTGTTTATTTCTTCTAGGTTGTCCATTTTATTGGCATATAGTTTCTTGTAGTTGTCCCTTATGATCCTTTGTACTTCTGGGGTGTCTGTTGTAATTTCTCCTTTCTCATTTCTAATTTTATTGATTTAATCCCTCTCCCTTTTTTTCTTGATAAGTCTAGCTAATGGTTCATCAATTTTGTTTATCTTTTCAAAGAACCAACTTTTAGTTTCCTTGATCTTTTCTATTGTTTTCTTCATGTCTAAGCCATTTGTTTCTGCTCTGATCTTTTTGATTTCTTTCCTTCTACTAAGTTTTTTTTTTGTTGTTGTTGTTCTTCTTTCTCTAGTAACTTTAGGTGTAAGTTTAGGCTGTTTATTTGAGATTTTTCTTGTTTCCTGAGGTATGATTGTATTGCTATAAACTTCCCTCTTAGAACTGCTTTTGCTGAATCCCATAGGTTTTGGATCATTGTGTTTTCGTTTTCATTTGTCTGTAGGTATTTTTTTTTATTTCTTCAGTGATCCATTGGTTGTTTAGTAGCATATTGTTTAGCCTTCAAGTGTTTGTGTTTTTTTGCATTTTTTTCCTTGAAGTTGATTTCTAATCTCATAACATTGTGGTTAGAAAATATGCTTTCAATTTTCTTAAATTTACAAGACTTGCTTTGTGGCCCAGCATGTGATCTATCTTAGAGAATGTTCCATGTGCACTTGAGAAAAATTTGCATTCTGCTGCTTTTGTATAGAATGCTTTATAAACATAAATTAAGTCTATCTGGTCTAATGAGTCATTTAAGGTCTGTGTTTCCATATTGATCTTCTGTCTGGATGAGCTGTCCATTGATGAAAGTGAGGTGTTAAAGTCCCCCACTATTATTGTGTTACTGTTGATTTCTCCTTTTATAGCTGTTAGTATTTGCCTTATATATTGAGGTGCTCCTATGTTGGGTGCATATATATTTACAATTGTTATATCTTCTTCTTGGATATGATGATCCCTTGATCATTATGTAGTGTCCTTCTTTATTTCTTGTAACAGCCTTTATTTTAAAGTCCATTTTGTCTGATATGAATATTGCTCTTCCAGCTTTCTTTTGATTTCCATTTGCATGGAATACTTTTTTCTATCCTTTTGCTTTCAGTCTGCATGTTTCCCATAATCAGAAGTGGGTCTCTTATAGACAGCATATACATGTATTTTTTTTTATCCATTCACCCAGTCTTTTGTTTGGAGCATTTAATCCATTTACATTAAGGTAATTATTGATATGTTTGTTCTTATTGCCATTTTGTTAATTGTTTTGGATTTGTTTTTGTAGGTCTTTTTCCTTCCCTTCCTCTTTTGTTCTCTTGTGGTTTGATGACTAACATTAGTGTTGTGTTTGGATTGCTGTTTCTGTTTTATGTGTATATCTATTGTAGATTTTCAGTTTGCAGTTACCATGAGGTTTTGATATAGCAGTTTATATATATACAAGATTGTTTTAAGTTGTTTTTCTTTTAATTTAAAATTCATTTCCAATATCTTGCATTTGTACTCGTCTCTTCTCACAATTGCTGGTTTTGATATCATATTTGTGTGTGAATGATTTTCTACCTTTACTGTATGTTTGCCTTTACCAGTGAGCTTTCCCATTCATAATTTTCTTGTTTCTAGTTGTGGTATTTTCCTTTCCACATAGAGAAATTCCTTTAGCATTTGTTGTAAAGCTGGTTTTGTTGTACTGAATTCTCTTAACTTTTGTTTGTCTGTAAAGTTTTGATTTCTCTGTTGAACCTGAACAAGAGCCTTTCGGATGTATTGTATTCTTTTTGTAGATTTTTCCTTTTCATCATTTAAAATATATCGTGCCATTCCCTTCTGGCCTGCTGAGTTTCAGCTGATGACCATATGAGTATTCCCTTGTATGTTATTTGTTGCTTTTAATATTTTCTCTTTGTCTTTAATTTTTGTCAGTCTGATCAATATGTGTCTTGGTGTTTTCCTCCTTGGGTTTATCCTGTATGGATCTCTCTGTGCTTCCTAAACTTGGGTGACTGTTTCCTTTCCCATGTTAGGGAAGTTTTCATCTGTTATCTCTTCAAGTATTTTTCAGGCCCTTTCTCTCTCTCTTCTCCTTCTGGGACCCCTATAATGTGAATGCTGGTTCATTTAATGTTGTCCCAGAAGTCTCTTAAACTGTCCTCATTTCTTTTCATTCTTTTTTCTTTATTCTGTTCTGCAGCAGTGATTTCCACCATTCTGTTTTCCAGCTCACTTATCTGTTCTTCTGCCTCATTTATTCTGCTATTGATTCCTTCAAGTGTATTTTTCATTTCATTTATTGTATTGTCCATCTCTCTTTGTTTGTTCTATCTTCTAGCTCTTTGTTAAACATTCCTTGCATCTTCTCAGTCTGTGCCTCCACTCTTTTTCTGGGATAGTGGATCATCTTTACTATCATTACCTTGAATTCTTTTTCAGGTAGATTGCCTATTTCCACTTCACTTAGTTGTTCTTCTGGGGTTTTATCTTGTTCCTTCTCCTGGAACTTATTCCTTTGCCATCTCATTTTGCCTAAATTTTTGTGACTGTGGTTTCCATTCAGTAGGCTGCAAAGTTGTAGTTCCTCTTGCTTCTGTTGTCTGCCTCCTGGTGGATGATGTTGGCCTAAGAGATTTGTACAGGCTTCCTGGTGGGAGAGACTGGTGCCTGCCTACTGGTGGGTGGAGCTGGGTCTTGTCCCTCTGGTGGGGAGGTCCACATCAAGGGTTGTTTTTAGAGGTGGCTGTGGGCTCAGGAAGACTTTAGGCAGCCTTTCTGCTGATGTGTGGGGTTGTGTTCCTCCCTGTTGGTTGTTTGTCCAGAGGCATCCCAGCACTGGACTCTACAGGCTCTTGAGTGGGACCGGGTCTTGGTGACAAAAAGGTGGCCTCCAGGAGAGATCACACCAATGAGTACTCTCCAGTACCTCTGCCACCAGTGTTCTTGTCCCCATAGTGAGTCACAGCCAACCCTGCCTCCCCAGGAGACCCTCCAAGACCAGCAGGTAGGTTTGTCCTAGGCTCCTATGAAGTCATTGCTTTTTCCCTGGGACCCGGTGCACATGAGACTTTCTGTGTGCCCTCCAAGAGTGACATTTCTGTTTCCCCCAGTTCTGTGGAGTTCCTGCAATCAAGACCTGCTGGCCTTCAAAGCTGAATGCTCTGGGGGCTCTTCCTCCTGACACCAGACCCGCAGGCAGGGGAGACTTGTGTGGGGCTCAGAGCTCTCACTCTTGTGGGAGAAACTCTGTGATATAGTTATTTTCCAGTTTGTGGGTCTTCCACCCAGCTTGTATAGGATTTGATTATATTGCAAATGTGCCCCTCTTACAGTCTCGTTGTGGCTTCTTTGTCTTTGGATGTAGGATATCTTTTTTTGGTAGGTTCCATTCTTTTATGTCGATGGTTGTTCAGTTTTTAGTTGTGATTTTGGTGTTTCCATGAGAGTTGAAATCAAGTCCTTCTACTCCACCATATTGTCTCCAACCAAAAGGGGGAGAGATGAGACAGTGGGACAGGGCAGTGGCAACTGACTTGGAGTTTCTGCTGTGGCTTCCTTCCATCCCTGCTATCAAGCTTTGAGAAAGCCTATTTTTCTGTTTTTTATTTCATTGATTTGCTAATTTTTATTATCTCTTTTCTTCTGCTTAACTTGCTTTTATTCTGCTTTTCATTTACTAATTTCTTAATGTGGAAGCTTAGATAGTTAATTTAAGACCACATTTCTTTTCTGATATAAGAATTTTATACTATAAATTTTCCTTTAACACCACTCTGGGACTCTAGTCAACTTGGCCTCCCTCGACTCAAAATTCCAAAACAGTCAACTTCAAGACTCCAAAGTGTTCTGCCTGGGTTCCCTCTAGCTGTACTACAGCATAGAAGTGTTATCCAGGCAGTAAGCTAAAGCAATAGCAGAAATCACCTTATTTGTTTTCTGTCCCTTAGTATCATTATTCTTGTAACTCTACATATAATATCTTTAGAACCATTGTTTCATACATTTATTTCATGGAGGATTAACCCTCTCCCTGTTACTCAGTCTTGGTCAGAGACAGAAGTCTTGAATTTTGTTGTTTTTATTTAAATATAATTATTACCTCAAGAGTCTGGGTTTCTGAAAAAAATTAAAAATAGGGCACTCTTTTTTTTTAAAAATAAATTTATTTATTTATTTATTTTTGGTTGTGTTGGGTTTTCATTTCTCTGTGAGGGCTTTTCTAGTTGCGGTGAGTGGGGGCCACTCTTCATCACGGTGCATGGGCTTCTCACTGTCGTGGCCTCTCTTGTTGCGGAGCACAGGCTCCAGATGTGCAGGCTCAGTAGTTGTGGCTCACAGGCCTAGTTGGTCCACAGCATGTGGGATCTTCCCAGACCAGGTTCGAACCTGTGTCCCCTGCATTGGCAGGAAGATTCTCAACCACTGCACCATCAGGAAAGCCCAAAACTAGGGCACTCTTAAGAACACATTACATGATTCAGAATCATTTGAGTTATGTCTCAGAAATGTTATATTATATTTCTGAGGAAGAAATATTTACAGGCTTGATCTTATTTACATCTTAATTACCAATTTCTTATTTGCTCCAACAAAGTCTTTCTGTTGGAGAAATGTTCCTCAAGGAGGATTAAAATATATTTTGATGATATATCCTAGTTGAATAGAAATGTCAACATGTGTACTAATGTCAGGTGCATAATATACTGAAAATTTGAAATGTCTTCAATAATTAAATTCTGCAAAACACAATCAAAAGCTGCTAGGACCAAAAGTAAAATGGTGAAATTAATTATTTCTTTTCTGACTGAAAACGATTAATTCTTATACTATGATAGTTATTTTCTCAAGTAGCAAAAAGCACATGGACAACTTGCAGGTAGTCTAAAGGAAGCCTTTTATGTGTTCTTTCTAAGAAACCTCTTTAAAGCTTCAGAATATAGCTCAGTATGCAGTCATCTAGACTGCCCAAGTGCAAGTGACAAATGAGAAATTTTGAGGACAATTGAGCACTGCAAAACCACACAATGGATTGACATAAGGTTTTTTAATTATGGTTGTTTTTGAAACAATATAATTCAAAATGTTCAAGGGCTTCCAAGTTCATTCTTTGACCCTCTAATGTAAGATTATTAGTTCAAATGCTAATCTTTCTATTTCTACACTGTAATGATTTCTTTCAGATATGGCCTTTGAATGCATGTAATTATGGGCTGAAGATATATGAGATATGCATACTCTAGTTTTCCCGACCATTAAAACAGATAACTAAGAAGACTGATGAGGGACTTCAGATTGGAATGTTTTACAATTCTTCACTGTTTTACATTTGCAAATCATGAGGTGAAGGTTTGGTATTTCTAATAATTTCCACAAAATTTTTTTTTGTATTTTTCAAGGAGAATCTGACTTTTCAAATACTGATATAGGTAACAATACCTTCATTAAACATGGAAAAGTTAAGTAAGAGTTTACATGTTTTGGGGTAGTCTTCCTAAGGGAAAAATGCAAAAAGAAAATAAGTCCTAAGTGGCATTCAATCAATTATCCTATCATTTTCTTTTCCATTATATATCGATAAACATTTATCAAAAATAAATATAACATGTTATAGAGTAAACATAATGAAGGCCTGAAGGCCACAAAATGCCCACATTACTCATTTTGGCAGATTGTTATTTTCCAAAGATATCTACAAAAATATCTCCTATCTTACAATTTCCTCTAGAACCTTGCCACTCCACCGTCAAGTGGTGGAGTCTGTATATCCTCTTCTTGAATCTGAGTGGGCCTTTGTGACTTCCTCTACTTACACAGTACAGCAGAAATGATGCTAGGTCATAAAATATTGTGTACTTTCACCTGTTTAGCTGTTGGATCCATGAACCTCGACGCATAAGCAATCTGATTTCCCTGAGGCTGCTATACTGCAAGGGAGTCCAAACTACTCGACATGGAGAAGCCCAGAATGTACCTGAGGAAAGAGCTGCCCTGCCAGTCTCCAGCTCTTTCAGTCATCTGTTCCAGTTCTAGCCAACTTCTGACTGCAACCACATGAGAGATCCCAAGCCAGAACCACCCAGTCCAACCCTTCCTGAATTCCCAACCTATAGATACTGTGAGACATAAAAAATTAATTGATGTTGTTTTAAGCCACTGAGTTTTGGAATGATTTGTTATGTAGGAACAGATAATCAAAATACTCATTCTTTTGGTTTATTTTACAACATTGACATGTTTTGCTGTCATCAATTATTAACACTGTGGTATTAATTTCTCTGAGCAGCAGTTGACTATAAAGGGAGGCAATGGGGGAAGGCTAGCTTTAATAGGAATGTGGAGCTCAGGAAAATTCTAGAGCAATTGATGAAACTTATATGGCTTTAGGCAACCAGGGTATAATGTGAGGACAGGTGCTAGATTAAGAGATGTATTGGAGGCAGAAATAAGCTTTGTCTGCTGAATCAAGGTGTTATTAAAGTATAAGTAAGGGTCATACTGACTGTGGCACTTGCCACAGCTGTAAGGCTACCCAGGACACAGTTATGATTTGCCTCCTCTACAGCACACGGAGAAATTAGAACAATATAAGATAATTTGTGATTTTTCCTCTCATTTAAATGAAAATATCATTTAAAATTAATTTTTCTCTTTAAATTGGAATGATGGGTTTTCTAAAATTTATCTATTAAAGTATTGTTTTCTTGACGTTAGGATTATTTGTGCAGAGACTATCTTAATGTAATTTGATTGCACTCATAGTTACTGCTTTTTGGAAATTTTTACATAATTTTGTGAGAAAAGCAAGAGTTGCTGGCTACTATCATTTCCTTTCTGTTTTCATTTATTTTATTTAAGATCAGAGAAAGTGTGGTCTGAACTAGAGTGAGTCATTACTCCTTGAATTCTTAGACTTACAATGTTGCTAAGTTTGGGAGTATACAAGACCATCCCCAAAGACTTTGGTTGCTCAGTTTCTATCTTTCCCAACCAGATATCCTTTTGTCCCAAAGAATTGCAGTATGTTAATAATGACATTCAAGATGATGGTGATAAATAGTATTATTATATACTAGATTGTTATCTTTTTTATATTAAGAGATTAACTCAGCAATAAATTGTATATAAACATTATTCAGGATAGTCTTTCTGTTTCCTGAAGGCATTGAAAGAAAAATAAAATGTCACCAAGTTATTTCAATAATGCTACAGAGTGCTGTGAAGGTCTCATGCTATAAATGAAGGTAGATTCATCTGACCTATGAAGTCAGATTGTTCACTCTATTGACACTGCAGAAAGGGATTGCCAAGTTGATTTATAAGTACTGGGGACACCACCAAGTTAACTCACTGCCTTCCAGCAACAGGTTGTCAAGTTTACACAGAAGACCTTATGCACTGGGGTGGCCTCATGTGTGACCTGAGCACTCTAGCTGACAGGGTAGAGCAGGTGTCAGTGACTTTAGCACATCTTGTTAAAACCCTTAACTGTACAAGAAATGTCATACTCCTGCTCATCAAAAAAAGTATATGAGGGTTTCTTTTACAGTTCTACCTTTTATAAGCCAGGATTTTCCCTCTCTATGCTAGTCCCACCCTAAACTACCAGCTTAAAGCAGAAACACACTAATCCCTGTTATCAAGATAATTTTAAGTAAGTCAGATAGAGACAAATATCATATGATATTACTTATATGTGGAATCTAAAAAATTGATACAAATGAACTTATTTACAAAACAGAAATAGACTCACAGTCGTAGAAAACAAACTCATGGTTACCAAAGGGGATGGGGGCTGGAGTTAAATTAGGAGTTTGGGATTCACATATACACACTACTGTATATAAAATAGGTAAAAAAAAAGACCTACTGTATAGCACAGGGAACTATACTCAATATCTTGTAATAACCTATAATGGAAAAGAATCTGAAAAAGAATATATATATATATATATATATATATAATATATATGTATAACTGAATCACTTTGCTGTACACTTGAAACAAACACAACACTGTAAATTAACTATACTTCAATTTAAAAAAGATAATTTTAGTAAAGAAATACAGAATATATGAGCTAGGCTTAGATCATTATCTAAAACTACTATCTGGAATATTGATTGAATTTTATTTTTAACATAATTAATTTTCTTGGATTGGCCTTAAATGTTTTATTAAAGCCTGGAAAAATTGAAAAAGGTATAAAATAATACCATTTCATTTCTACCATTAAAATGAAGAGAAATCCAGATATTTAAAAGAAATAGATTTGACACTTTTAGAAGCAAGGTGAATCTGATAAGGCGGTCTTAGGGTGTGATAACGAAGCTCCCTTCTCCAGAGGCTCACATCTGTGTTCCTAGTAAAATATCAGTATCTAAAAGTTGAGGGGAATGGGCTATTCTAATATAAACACAGAACATTCTCCTATACAGGGCCTCACCAGACCACCAGTGAAGAGACATGTATGGACTCCAGGTTTCAAGAATGAATCTGTGGATGTATTGCTTCCTTATTCATCTAATAGTGGGAGGTAAATGAAAAATCCTACAGTTACTCCTCTTTCTGGTCCTGCAACAATTGGAATACCAGGCTATCTAAATAGTATAACAACAGGGGGAAATAAATCACAGCCTGATAGCTTTTTCGATTAGTTCTTATAACGTATCATAGTTTTAATTGAATCTCTATAAGACAAGCCTTATTTCCCCTTTAAAACAAAAGCTTTAATATTTTCTGTTCACATAAGCATAGTGATTGCATTAAATAGAAAGAAATAGGCTTTTTCCCCTATGAAGCCTTTATGAAGTATTTGTTTATTATAATGCACTTGCTTTTTAATTGGTTAGTTTCTTGCTTAAGCAAGCAAATAACCTAAAAAGGATAGTGTCATTACTCAGCAACTAAACAAAGTTAGCTGTAAATGTATCATCAATTTCAAGTTAGTAGTCTTTCCCAGTGGTTCCAGTGAAAAGACAGTATGGAACCAAGAGAGGAAACACAAACTATGTGACAGATCTAAAGGACATAACACCACTAAAAGAGAACTGAAATAAAATGGTATTAATAGGCATGCTCTTCACCATTTCAGTTTTACTATAGCTCTTTGATTTCAAGCTTTTTTTTCCTGTCTCTGTCATTCTTTTGTCCTTAAGATGACAATATTCCCCTTGCAATAGCTTTTATTAGTGTTGTTAATATAATGTTATTAATAGAGTTGTGGTAGCAATTGAATTAGTATTGTTAGGAAATGACTCTTGTAACTAAAAAATTTTTTGTCAAGAACTATTTTTAGTGTTATCTGTTTATATGATGTGTCATACAGTTGGCCCTCCGTACCTGTGGGTTCTGCATTCGGGAGTTCAACCAACCGTGAAAAGAAAATATTAAAAAAAAAAATTCCAGAAAGTTCCAAAAAGTAAACTTAAATTTGCCTCAGGCAGCAAGTATTTACATAGCATTTACATTGTATTTACAACTATTTACATGGCATTTACATTGTATTTACAACTATTTACATAGCATTTACATTGTACTAGGTATTATAAGTAATCTAGAGATGATTTAAAGTATACCAGGATGTGTGTAGGTTATATGCAAATACTAAGCCATTTTATATAAGGCATTTGAGCATTTTTGGAATTAGATATATGTGGCGGTCCTGGTACCAGTCCCCCATGGATACTGAGAGACTACTGTATATATTTGTACTTAGGTGAGTAGAAATATGATAAAATTAAAGTAAGACATAAAGACTTCATAAAGCTCTAAGACTATACTCATGCCTTCATGATTAAGCCCACCTTTTTCATATATTCTTTGCATTGTACTTAACCCCTCTCAGCCTCAGTTTTGCCATCTGTAAAATATTGATAAAAATAACTTTTTTCTTTGTTTATTTTCAGTTATATGAAATAATGAACAGAAAGTACATAGTAAATACTGAGTAAATGTTTATTTTTGTTGTTACTATTGTTAGTGTTTTTCCTCATACATATTTGATTCAGCCACCTATACATTTGAGAATATTGCATATAATTCTGGAAAATGTTGGTAGTAATTACCGAGGGTAAAGTTAGTTATATTTAAGGTAATACTGAATATTTAGTACACTTTGTCTCTTTCTGGTAAATACTTGTATGTGTACATGTGTTAAGTATGTAAGATCAAATTCCTTAGTATATAACTGATTAAATTAGCCATCAGAGAATATCAATAGAAAGTTATACAGACAATAATTATAATTAAAAGGCTACATATCAACAACATATATGTTTCTGCTACAAAAGCTTAAAAATAGAAAATATTTTGTATGCTATGTGTGCAATTCTGTGAAAGCTACATGTGAATATACTCAAAAACTTGAACATAAAAAAAAAACCTCAATGTTCGAGTAATGGGTATAAAAAGATTGAAAGTAAATTTTTCCTTTCATCCTAATATCTTCATATATTGTTTGAATTAAGCATGTACAATGAATCATAATAAGTTTAAAAACCTGAAACACCCTTTACTTGCTAGTGATATGAGCAAGCCTAGTGATTTATTCATCATATATTCTCCATATTCTCCATATATTCTCCATATCATATATTGTCCATCATATATTCTCCACAAAACGTGTATGTGTGTGTGTGTGTGTGTGTGTGTGTGTGTGTATGTGTGTGTGTGTGTGTGTGTGAGAGAGAGAGAGAGAGGGAGAGAGGTCTTTGACTATTTGTTAAGTCTGCCCACTTCCTCTCTACATTGTCAGTTCTATAACAGGAGCAGGGGACAAGGAAAGTAAATTTCAGAGGTATTATATAAGCAGGTACAAAACTCAGAGGAATATGAGCCAGAACTTTTGTCTACTACAATGATTGCTCATAATAATTTATTTTTCTCACTAGTCAATTGCCATAAATACATACAGCATTTGTGTACCATTCATAAAACTGAACAGTATGAGAACAGGTAAAATGAGATATTTTTGCCTTGTTTAAGTACATGTAGAATGTCATATCACATAGTGTTTTGGTACCAACCCAAACCCATTAACTGTAGTAACAATTCTGGTAGTGCATGGTAACTTCAATTAAATTACTGAACATACATGAATATTGATTTGAATTGTACCATGATGCTCACTTAGCAAAATGAAAAAAAAATGTGTAATATTTCAAGAAAGCACAGGAAGGTTACAAATAAATGGCAGCATTTCAAAATGTATTCTATATTCACTAGCACACAAATCAAAAAAGCCTTGTTCTACTAATCAGTATTATTTTGCATTTGCAAATTTTAATCTCTCATTGATAATAATAGCAGCTCTCATCTATACAGTGTTTATGATATGAGAGGCCTTGTGTTAAGCACTTTACATGTAAAATCTCATTTCATTTTCTTGATAATCCTATCTGAGGTAGACATGATTATCTGCATTAACATAGAAAATAACTGAGCTAAGTAAATCTTAATTCTGTGCCCATGGTCACATTCTTAATAAGTAGAAAACCTGGACCTTAAAATTCAATCCAAATTATTTAATCCTATACTTTGTTACCTCACCAAATTTTTAAAACCTCATGTTCAAAGTCCTCATGCATTGATATTTGTTTATCCTAAACAATCAAAATTTAAGTTGACAATTTTGCAGGATGGTTTTAGGATACATATTGTAGACATGCATATATGATAAATGACCAACTGATAGAGGAAGGTGGACTTACCATGCACTCTCAAGATAATCAGGAGCCCCATGTAAAGCTGTATAGTACCAAACATGGAGGTAATAATGGAAAATTCAAGTCATTATCAAAGTTATCTAAATGTTTCCACAAAACGTTTTGATGTTTAATAGAATCTTTTGGTTTAGCTTACAGCTCTGTCTACAGAGCTATGAGGCTGCTTTTAAAATGTGTGTACAATTAGGCATCTTTAGAGAGAATTTACATTCTTTTAATAAAGTAGACAATGCCTACTTTATTCTGTAAGGAAAAGTTGTTTTATAAAGATAATGATAGTTTCATTGATTAAGACTTTTAATGGTATAGAGCCTGTGAAGTCTTTAAATGACCATGGATTTCTCAGTCTTCAAGGATGTTAACACGTTTCCTTAACCTCTCACTGATCAGTAAAACTGATGAAAAAGTTTAACAATTAAAGAATTTTTTGCCTTTACCTTGGGTGGTATTCTTTTCATTTTGTTCTAGAGGAGTCCATTTTCCCCTAATTAGAGAGATAATGGAAGAGTTACTGAGATTTTAGGTTATCAGATGTTAAATCAGCCCTTTCTATGCCAAGGAGCTTTGAAATAATAAGGGTGCTGACCTATACCCATGAAGAGGATATTAAACCCTAAACTCACATCAGTGAAAGAGTAAAAAGTATCCCAAGGGAGAAGCAAAAGGATTTATGCAAATAAACCTCAAATACCCAATCTCTGTATTTCAAAAGACAACTTTGAGTCTGGATATGCAATCATAGACAGAAGAAATTTCTCAGCAAAACTGCTTCCTACTGACTATTCCTATTTTTGTCTTTGCGTTTGCATGTGGTTTTTGATTGCTGGATTTCACAGGCAAGACTTTTCTGGTTAACAACTATCATAAAGCATGGCGAAATCAAGTTTAACTACAATATATGGAATTCTCAGGAATGTGGCAAATTCCAAGTCAAGGGATAAACACATCAGTTTTGAAACGCAGATACGCAATAAAAAGATGAGGAAGACATTTTCTTCCAGATGGTATACTCTGATAGAACAATTTTATTCAAAGTAGATTTTATCAGTGGGAATTGTGATACAAAATTGATTGCCCTATATTTTTCTTAGGACGAAATAAATATGGCATTAGAAAAGTGATTTTACACTATGGATTTAAGCATGAAATAAGCCACAAAAGGTAAAAAAATAAGTTAATGATAATCTTACATTTTCAGAGAAATTGTACTTCTGTTGTTACTACTACTACTGTCACTACTTCTACTACAACTACTACTAATAAAAATAACTAACATTTAATAAGAAGTATTGTGTGTTGAGATCTTTTATGTCTATTGATACATTTGATGCTAATAGTAGCCAGAAGAGATAGTTACCATTACCAGTTAGGAAAATTGAGTTTTAAAGAAGCTATGTAAATTGCTAAATTTCAAATAGCTAGTAAATGGGGTATCCAGGATCTAACCTCAGGTATTTCCAATGCCAAGTGTGTAAGCCTTTCTCCTATACCAAACTATCTTTTGCACTGAAGTATGAGAAGAAGAAAATATCTGAAGAAACTGCTTAGATTTGCTATGGATTTTAAATCTTGGTTCAAAATACTCTATAGATGTTTACTTAATGCTTTTGTACCCAGACAATCATTACAACTGAGAAATAATTAAGATATTTTACAGACCACTGAAAAATATTCTCAATAGTTATTGTCAGTTTATAACCATGCTTGATATATTGTGAACTGAGGAGCAGTATTAGAGAGAGAGAGAGAGAGAGAGAGAGAGAGAGAGAGATTTTTTAAAAGAACTATTCTTTTAACAAACAGAAGTGTTCATATTTGTACAACCTAGAGTTTGGGGCTTTTTAAACAAATTGGTAGAGTGGTGAAGAAATATGAGACAAGAATGTGGAAATATACTTTATAGATTAAAAGAGGATAAATACACACCACTGTAAAGCAATTTTACTCCAATAAAGATGTTAAAAAAAAGAGGATAAATAAGGAACTTTTAAAGACATATCAAATTATTTTTGTCTATCAGTATGTCTTCAATTAAATGTTATTCCTGGGGCAGCCTGTCCAGGGGCAATTTCAAAACAAGTGATAACAACATATTCTTTCCAATTAACATTTCTTCACTCTTGTTCCTATCATATTTCCACTCTCTAATTCCAACGTTTTAAACCTAACAAGTTTTACAGATGACTTTCCTTTTCTGTCCTTGACTGAAATTGTTTCGGATAGTATGTCTTTGCCTGTCTTTCAGACATGAACATTTTAATTCCATTTTTGGCACTGAAGACCTGAATTGAGCTTTTCAGTGTAGAAGAGCACAGTGAATAAATGTCTATCAGAGACTGGTTCTTTGAGTACAAGGACTTTATGAGATTAAAATTTCAGAAAGGCAGTTCCTTGGTTTAGCAGAACTAGGAGAAGAGTTTCCAAAATCTACCAATTCTAAATCCCTTAAAACTTAAAATACAAAGTAACTTTACTTTTCTTAAAATTCTTTCTGATATCAGCCTCAGGACAGTTTTGTCCCTAGTAAATTATTTGTAAAGAGTTCCAAATTAAAGAAACTAATAATATTACATCAATAACAGAAAAACAAACAAATCTGACATCACTGTTGTCATAATTTCACAATGGTATCTTTCACAATGACACTAAAAATCCCTAATAATGTTTAATTAAATTTCTAAACTGAATGAATTATTGGGTGCATAATCATAGATAATGTTGTTTTATGAAAAGAAGTTTCACATTTTAAGAAAAGAAAAGCATTACATCATATTTTAACTTGCCTTGGATATAAACAAGAGCTAATTTCGGATCTCCTTTTGAAAATTAAGTTTTGGCTAACTGATTAACTAATCAAATTCAGCATTTACTGTTCTATTTAGAGAGATCTATAGATGTCTCTGCATCTTAAGCAATTTTCTGATGGGATTATGGAAACCAGTTTCATTCAATGTGTCAGCAGAGAAAAAGGATGATATATAATAAACATACCATGTGTTTGGTTTATATGATGTTCCTTTAAAATAAAATCAGAGGACACTGACGGAAGTGAGTAAAATTCTTTAAAGATATGACCTAGGTGCACAATGTTCAAATTTCAATTTCTACAAAGGAAGCTGAGAAGTAGTGTAATTATTCAAGAGTAATTCAAATGATCATTCCTTAACCAAGGGTGTTTATAGGCCTGAGAAATCACTTCCCCAAGCCATATATACATATATATATATATATATATATATACACACACACACACACACACACACATATATATATATACGTATATATGTATATATGTGTATATATATATATATATATATATATATATATATGGCATGTGTGTGTATGTGTGTTTGTGTGTGTGGAGAGAGAGACACACACAGTGAGTGACAGAGAGAGAAATTTTGTCTCCATCAACTCTCCCTACTCTCTAAGTATATACCTACCAAATGAGCAAGTCAAACCAAACACTTTTATTTAATGCCTATTCGGCAAACACAAGGCCCTAAAGAGCTTTTAGAGCAACTATTCATAACCCCCACCCTTCCCACTCTCTATCAATTGATAGCTTACTCCACTGTAGTAAAATTAAAGGTCATTGTATACTCTACCCTTATTTTTCTTTCTTCTATCTAAAATATCTCTACTTTTATGTACCTGGTTTCATCCTAGTGGTGTCACAAAGAAAGAATATTACTCTGTTCCTCACCTCCCTCATAATCCCCCATGTACATGTGTATATGACCTCAACTGATGCTAAAACAAAATTCTATTCAACTCCAGAGTAAGCTGTGCACAGTTATTTACATTTTGCTATTACTTTTGCCTATAACGCTATCCCTTCTGCTTCTCTTCCTTGAAAAAGGCTAATCATTCTTCAAATTCAACTCAAATATGCATCCTTATATGACTTTCTCAAGTAGTCATCCTCACAGTATTCTTTGCCTAGCATTTGGTAATTTTTAGAGAAAACATTAAATATACTGTTTTACAATTTATGGTTTCTGTATCTTCTCATACTACTATGAGTTTGTCTAAAGCAAGCACTATGACCTGCTTGTTTTTAATCTTCAGATTCTAGCACAGTTCCAGGCACTAAAGTTCCACAGAAAATGTGATGATTAAATCATATGGGGTTCAATAATTCCTTTGATATTAATACGGCACCAATAATTTGTTCTATCAATGGAGGCAACATTTGCGTTGCATTCATTTCCCAAATCTATCCAGGTTAAAAAAAAAATAGAAGTCAAGTACCATCTTGTTTTGGTTGTTATATTTTCATTAACTACCTGAGTTGTTTTCTCAACTGTCCACTTAGTTTGTGTTAAAAAATTATAGCAGCAATAAGTGAAAAACAGTGCCCCCAAATTAAAGGATTATATTAATTCCAACACGTATGTTATGGTTCAAGGTCACTTCTCTGAGGCCAGTTCTGTGTAAGTGAAATTATTCAGGTGATTCCAGTCAATAATTAAGTAAGCAATCTAGCTAGCAAACAAAACAAAACAAAAATCAGCTGTTAAGAAAAGGGAGTTTGGGGCTTCCCTGGTGGCGCAGTGGTTGAGAGTCCGCCTGCCGATGCAGGGGACGCGGGTTCGTGCCCTGGTCCGGGAGGATCCCACGTGCCGCGGAGCGGCTGTGCCCGTGGGCCATGGCCGCTGAGCCTGCGCGTCTGGAGCCTGTGCTCCGCAACGGGAGAGGCCGCAGCGGTGAGAGGCCCGCGTACCGCAAAAAAAAAAAAAAAAAAGAAAAGGGTGTTTGAAATATCTAAACTGGCTCTCTGTTGATTAAAATTTATCACACCGATGCCAATCTTGCTCTGCACTTCATGGTATATAGTTCTGGCATGAGTAAATGGTACATGTTACAGAATATTTTAGTACAGCATTGAGTGTACAGCTAATATCACTGTGCATCCATGTGCATCTATAAAAATTCAAAGATTTGAAAGGTGTGTAGCAATTCAACTTGCTCAGGGCTCTCTGGGAGGTATACATATTGATTGCACTCTTCCTGCAGCATTCACTTCCCAGGGGCATGGATGGAGATTCGCTAAATTCATGCTGGTACTTGAAAGGAAAAGAAATTAAATAGAAACTCAAGTCGTGGCATATTATAAGGCATTCAAATTTAAACATATTGAAATCTGCACTTGTGGACGTTTTCATGGAAATACTGATTTACTGTGGTCTCCAAATATTGCACTTTTCATTCTTCATAGACTGATAAACAGTCTTATGCCCCTTATTTTTTAATCTTGTGCCCTATTTATATAATTGAGAACCTTAATATTTTAGGTATTGTAAAAAAACAATCCAGTGCTCTGTGTTGATGTATTTAATAAGATTGTGCAAAGAACAGTTTGGAGCTAGTATTAGTGTTGTTTAAATTAAATTATACAAGTATAATTTGTTCAAGAAAACATTACTTAGCAGATATTCTAATGTAAGGACCACGATAAATTAGTCATATCTTTTCCTTAGTATGAAGGCAGTGTGTAATGATGCAAAGAGCATAGCTTTTGCCCAGATAGATGTAGGTTTGCTTTCTCATAACATCAGTCACTATGTGACCTTGGCTGAGTTCCTCCACCTCTCTAAGGCTGTTTCTTCAACTGCGAAGAGAGCTAAAAGTACCTACCTTTAGGTAAAGTATTTTGTAATGTCCCTGTCCCATAGTAAGTACTCAATAAATGTTAGTTCCTGTCCTTCTTACCAAAGAAACAAAAACAAATAGACAAAAAACCCCACAAACCTACATTCTATGGAATTACAGACCACAAAAGTGCTGCCTTTGCTTTGCTACTGTCACTGAACTGCCTTGGTTCCCCTAAGTGAGGACTAATGAAAAACTCCTGTCACTGGGAAAACATGGGCAATGATCAATATACAACAACCCAGGCATTAATGAAGAAACCATCATGTAGGGAATAGTAGCATGAGGAAAATCAAGCAATCATCATTGACAGCTTTAGATATTTGATGAAATAAGTCCACATCACGAAAACACACTGGGGGAAACCTCTACTGCTGAACAAGGATTAGGATTTCAGGCCTTAGCAGTATCCTCGTTAATTCCTCTCATTCAAGGATACATATTATAAAAAAAAAGAACTTGTGTCAGTAGGAAAATTATCTAAAATAAAGGAGTAAGTTCTAACAGTGGAAAATGTTTTCAAATGCAAAAAATCCACTTGAATATAAATTTTAAATGGTTAAGATGATTTGTGGCTGGTGGAAAATTCATTCTAATTTCTAAGGTTTTAGTAACAGCTTGTCATTCCTGCAGATGGAAAACTGAGGCAGGCACCTGTCTCTTTTTTTTCCTTAGTGGCAGGCACCTGTCTCTTTTTTTTTTCTTAGTGTTCTTGTGTAGTAATTTATTTGAAAATAATATAATGTTTATGTCTGTTATGCTATTAATTTGGGTAGTAGATTAGTCAAAATACTTTTCCCAGGGGACCTAATCTCTAACTTTAACATGTAAGTTAATATAAAAATAGGATTCAATTTCCACAACTTTAAGTTAAAGGAAACTTGCGGTGGAGTAAAATTATTTACTAAGTATAAAACATCTATGCTAATTAAATTTCTTTCATGCTATATACAAACTCCTCTTTGAACTTGACAGCAATATTAGATATCTCCATTTTCCTATTTTGCTCTGTAAGTTCTCTAAAGGGCACAACTGCTTCATGGCAAACATTCTGCTCTATCATAAAAAAGAAGGTAAACAGCTATGTTTTGTGGGAGGTGAATAAAATAGAAAAATTAGTTTATCATGTAAACAGTTTCATACCCACTAGCAGAAAAGAGTCAGTGCATAGACAGATCTGACCCTTTTATCTCAAAGGACACTGAGGCATGCTTTTGCACTGCAAAGATGCCAAATTTAGCTATGTGAAATAATTTAAAACCAAGTTTACTTGACAATGCTTAGATTATCTAATCTACTCAGTACAGATACTTAATTCTCAAAAGATGACTTTTTGTTGCTCTATTTTCTCAATGATAGTAACTATTATTTCTTTTCTATGCTACAAAGAAAACAATCCTGTTCTATGGAAAAATTTAATAGCATCCTGTTGCCTCTTAATCATATATTTCATACATCTTATCTGTATGTCATACACAATGAGGAAAAAAGAAAGGACTATATCTTTTCTTTCCATTTAAAAAATACTAGTTATAAGACCTGAATTCCCATATTAAAATTGTACAGCTGAATGTTAGGAACAAAAATGTGTCATGGACACTGTAATTCCTTCCTTTCTGGAATGCATGAAGCCAACACTAGTAGTGTTGGGAGATAAGTCCTGTGAGCTACTCTGAAAAAAATTTGATTTCATTGCTTTTCTAGAGAATTTCTTTCCAACTGCCAAGTGTGGTGGCTCCTTTATTTTAACTGAACAATGTCAATATTTAAGTATGAGGGCTTTTTTTTTTCTAATTTAAGAACTATGTATTTAAATAACAATTCCTTCTGCTGATGGTACATCAAGTAAGATTACAAGATAATCAGAAAAAGAAAGACAAGAAGTAATAAATGTAAACATTAGCCTCTACTTAGAAAACTAACAATTAGCTAATGTAGAACACCACCGTTTTTAGAAGGTTGACTTGACTCTACCTTGAAATGGATTCAAGGTGAAAAATAAAACTAATTTGAAAGCAGAAAAGAGCCTACTGTAATTGAATATCTACTATGTTTCTTGTAGGTTTTATGCATTATCTTACTTCTTATTTTAGAAAACTTTGAGAGATTGGTATCATCCCCATTTTACATTTCTAGTTTTCTTCAACATTTCACATATCAAAGTTTATTTTCCATCTACTTTTCTTCAAATAGAAATTAGGTAATCTGGAAGTTTGGTTGAGGTAAAAGTCACTATAGACAAAATCATTTGGGTTTCAGAAGGAAAAAGAGATTTCAAATGTGATGATGTTTATAAAATTGAAAAGTCCCTATTTCCAAATTTAATTAAATGTAACTTCCCTCATGCAACCTTCTTATTTTGCCATATTTCAACCTGAACAGAAGATCAAAACATAAGAGAATACTGGAAATAAAGGAGAAAAGTATGCAGTCAGGTCATAAAGGGAAGTTGAATAGAGTAGTTTACAAGAAATGACGGGTACAACAAAAATAAGTCACTGTAGTGACCTGCATGGAGAAAAACAGGGCAGGAAGTCCATGTAAGAAAACAGGAATGATGGCTTGACTGAGGGGTAGAAGCCAGAGTAACTGGAAATTGAGCCAGACCTTTCTGTTCCTTAAAAAAAATTTAATAATACAATTTTTAAAAATTTTAACCTGCACAATTAACAGGTATTTAGAAAGCAACAGAAAGCAAATCTAGGTCAGTATTAAATAGAAAATTTCTGCTATTTTGTCTGCATTTTGTCCCTACATCACTAGCTTGGCGAAATTTCCCTGGCAACGAGAGGTGCCCTGTTAGCAAGTGCTTTCCTTTGTTTCCTCTGTGGAGAGAAAGTACCATTTTATTTCAGACATGGTACAAGTTACAGGTTTGCATTTTGTTCTGTTTTGTTTTAAATTTGTTTCTTTTACTGTGGTAAAGTATACATAACATAAAATTTACAATTTTAACCATTTTAAGTGTACAATTTGGTGGCATTAAGTACATTTACATTGTTGTGAAAACACCACAACCATCCATATCCAGAAATTTTTCATCTTCCCAAACAAAAACTCCATACCAATTAAACAATAACTCCTCATTCTTCTCCCTCCCCTGCCCCCAGTGCTTGGCAAACACCATTACACTTTCCATCTCTATGAATTTGACTACTCTATGTACCTCATGTAAGTGAATTCATACAGTATTTGTTCTTTTGTGAATGGCTTACTTCACTTAGTGTAATGTCTTCAAAGTCCCTGCATGCAGCATGTGTCAGAAGTTCCTTCCTTTTTAAGGCTGAATAATATTCCATTATATGTATATACCACATTTTGTTTTTCCTTTCATCCATTGATAGACAGTTGAGTTTCTTCCCCCCTTTGTGCTGTTATAAAAATACTGCTGTAAATATAAACATGGGTGTACAAATATCTGTTCAAGTCCCTGCTTTCAATTGTTTTGGATATATACCCAGAATTGGAATTCCTAGGTCATATAGCAATTCTGTTTTAATTTTTCTGGTCCTGGGATTTTCTCTGTTGAAAAGTTTATGATTACTGATTCAACTTCCTTATTAGTTATAGGACTGTTAAGATTTTCTATTTATTCGTGAGGCAGTTTGGGAGGCTGTGTGTTTCTAGGTATTTGTCCATTTTATTTAAGTTAGCCAATATACTGGTGTACAACTGGTAATGGTATTCTCTTATAATTCTTTTTTTTAATAAGTAGTCATGTTCTCTCTTTCATTTCTGATTTTAATTATTAGTCTTCTTTCTTTTTTTCTTAGTCAATCTTGCCAAAGTTTTGTCAATTTGTTGATATTTTTGAAAAAACAACTTATGGTTTCATGGATATTCTCTATTGTATTTCTATTCTCTATTTTATTTATCTCTCCTCTGATCTTTATTATTTACTTTGCTTTGGTTTAGTTTGTTCTTCTTTTTCTTCTTCCTGAAGGTGAAAGGTAGGTTGTTAATTTGAGATTCTTTCCCTTTTTAATGTAAGCATTTACAGGTATAAATTTACCTCTTAGACTTGCATCCCATAAGTTTTGGTACATTGTATTTTCATTTCCATTTGTCTCAAGATATGTTCTAATTTCCCTTGTGATTTCTTCATTGACCCATTGGTTGTTTATGAAATTTCTCTATATTGAGAATTTCCCTTCTGCTGTCGATTCTAGTTTCATTCCATTGTGATTGAAAAAGATGCTTTGCATAATTTCAATCTTTAAAAAAATTTAAAGACTTGTTTTATGGCTTAACATACCATCTTTCCTGGGGAATGGTCTATATGTTCTTGAGAAAAATGTATATTTTGCTGTTGTTGGGTGGAGTGTTCTGTACATGTCTGTTAAGGTTCAATTTTTCTATAGTGTTGTTCAAGTTCTCTGTTTCTATATCGGTCTGGTTATTTCAGGTTTTAGTTTTTAAATTTTTGCTCTTATTAGCTAGTTTGGTAAGGTTATATATCTTAACCCAGGAATACAAGGCATTATTAACAAAGTATTCTCACCTTGAAAATGATCAATTTTTCCATTCTTAGTTGTGCAGTTTTGAATTATCCTCTACTGTTAGTGTTCTACATTTAAAGAGTTTTCTCTTTATTAATGTATTCAACCTAACCAGTACTAGTGTACATTGACACAATGCCACACTTGGTTTCTATATTCTCTCTCTCTCTTTCTCTCAAGAGCTTCCTTCCAAATAGCCATAAAGCTCTGCTTCTGCATCACTCAGACAACTCAATGCTTACTATCTTAGGAACTGGAATGCAAGCTTTCTGAATAATAAGTGTGCTTATTGCTTCACATTTAAATAAAAGTGGCATGCAAAGACAACATTTTACTGTTGTTTCAAAGAGGGTTTTGTTATAAGGGTGTAGAATTATGTCTCTACCCAGCTGGAAGCACCTTTCATTCTACTGGGCTCCAAATGGTCACTACATATGAAGCTTATGAAATACTGACTAGAAAGCGAAACTTATTTATAAAAATCTTACAAATAATTTAAAAACTGACTACTACCATTATCATTTATTTTATTTTGGTTCAAAGTTCTTCTGGAAAAAAATTCCTTACTCCTTTATGTTGGTTGAATGTTCTGGATAAGTGCACCTAAAAAGCAAGTGACTAGTTTGAAAATACTGTGTCATTCAATCACATTTCACTGTATTAGTAACATACAAGTATGTGCCAGCTCTTCCTCTAGGTAGATTACACTTTAAAAGTTTTTGAGTAGCAAAGGTGTGGTAATAAGGTAAAAGAAAATTGATATGTTTAAGAGATGTTATGGACTGGACTGTATACGCTCAAAGTTCATATATTGAAGCTGTAACCCCTAATATGACTGTATTTGGAGATATGCCTTTAGGGAATTATAAGGTTAAATGAGATAATAAGGGTAAGGTCTTAATTCAATAGGACTTGTGTCCTTATAAGAAGAGGAAGAGACACCAGAGAGCTTTCTCTCCATGAATGCACAGAAAAGAGATCATCTGAGGACACAGCAAGAAGGCTGCCATCTACAAATATCATATGATATCGTTTATATGTGGAGTGTAAAAATATAGTACAAATGAACTTATTTACAGAACAGGAATAGAGTTACAGATGCAGAAAACAATCTTATGGTTACCAAGGGGGATAAAATGGGAGATTGGGATTGACATATACACACTACTATATATAAAACAGATAACTAATAAGGGCCTACTGTATAGCACAGAGAACTCTACTCAATACTTACTAATGGCCTATATGGAAAAGAATCTAAAAATGAGTGGATATATGTATATGTATAACTGATTAACTTTGCTGTACACCTGAAACTAACGCAACATTGTAAATCAGCTATACTCCAATAAAATTTATTTTTAAAAATTAAAACATAATAATCAGGAAAAAAAAGAAGGTTGTCATCTATAAGCCAGGAAGAGAGTTCTTACTAGAAACCAACCCTGAGAAGTACCTCGATCTTGGACTTCTATCTTCCAGAACGTTGAGAAAATAAATTCCTATTGTTTAAGCCATCTAGTCTGTGGTATTTTGTTATAGCATCCCTAGCAGCAGGCTTTCAGCTGTCTATGTGTGGCACCATTATCAATAATTTTGGGATTTATTGAGGAATTTTTGCTGAGTATTTATGTAATCTGTTGCTAAGTGCAGCCTTATTAAAATATACCAAATCAACAAAAAATTTTGATTCAATTGGCTGAAGGTAGGCAGATGTGAGTATAACAGTTTTCAGTATCATCTCTTGGGAAACATAAAAAAAAATTGCTGCAGGATTATATTCGTTGCAATCATGGCTAACTTAAGAGGGCTGAGAAACTGTCATTTTTCTAGGTTTACCTCAATTCGACATCATCTTATTTTCATCTCAAATTCACTAGAAGAATTGGTCAGTGTAGCAGTTTTATTTTATTCTTCTTTGATCAAAGATTATTATGACTTTTAACATAAGGGGTATTCTAGTAAAGTGGAAGAAGATAGGGCAGACAGAAGTCAAAACATAAGGATGGTTGTCCTGTCCCAGACAGTAAGATGTTTTGTGAGCCAGGGAATATCATTTAATATTCCTAAACCTCACATTCATCATCTGAAAAATGGGGGGGGGGTAAGCTAGATAATCCCTAAGGATTCCCCCAGTTCTGACAATATATTATCTGAAGATTAATGTTCTTCTTACATAATACACTCTCTTTATTTTGTTTGAAGTGAATTACAACAGTCAAAAACAAACACATCTGACATAGATAGGGACATCATAATTAACATGTTTCTATATTAGATGGTTCTTTTCCAATATCATAAATACATATCAATTAAAAACAAAATTAATATATCTAATCAGCATTTTGTCAACTTAATAAATTCCAGTGAATTTGAGTCAGTTTCTGTTTCTGCTTAATACTTTGGACTTAAAGGCTTTCAATGATAGCAAGATCATCATTTTTATAGATCACATTCTCTAAATGAATACAGTGAAAGCCTTCAGTAAAAACAAGTTTTACTTAATTATTTTCATCAACATTGAGTCCAGAGCTAAATTGGGAAACATAAAGAAAGAATTTTGCAGGTATCTTATTAATATTATCAATTTAACTAGCCAACCAGGATGACCCTGGGTAGATATAATCTAAATATGACACAGGTGTAAAATACTGTTTTTGTGATTTACCTTTAAATACTCTCCCTATTTGTTTTCCCTAAACATCATTGCTGATAAAATTTCTCATTCCACTGGAAATTAAGTGTTCTTATGCTCCTAACATAAAATATCTCATCTTATTTAAAACTCATGTTGCATTGTAATAAATATCTGAATGCATTTAAGCACTGTTTATCTTGTAAGGCATGATTCTAAAACACTAATATTAATGGCAGTACAAGGGACTGTCTTGGGTTGTAACTGCAATCATTAGTGTTAGTTGTATTCATGGGAGGGAAAATCAGCTTCTCAGTATGAAATTACTATGTAAAAGTGATCTTTAAAAAATGAGAATGAAATTTTACTCTTTAAAAGGTTTAACAGATATCACTTCTTAAACATCTGGGGGCCTGAGAAACATTTGTTTACAGGTGCCAAACAAATGTAAATATATTCATAGTTGGAGACACAAAATGGGACCGCTACACAAGACATACAGTCAAAACCACAGCAATTGCCAGATAGCGTTTCTTTAAATGACATACTGTCAATATTGTTCTTTTTGTTCAGATTTATCTCACTTAGGGGTTCTCTAGGATACTATATAAATGATCATCTTGGAGGAAGAGATATAAAAATCCACTGAATTTTAGAATTCTGTATAGAAATGCTGACCACACTTCCCTGCCTGAAACTCTGTCAAGCATTTGCTTTGCAATGCTGTTACCTTCCTCTCTTCCATCCTATTATCTTCCTCCATAAGAGTGAAATTTTTTGGCTCTTTTTCTTCCAATCATGTCATTGAAATTGTATTCTGCTAACATTTGTAAATGCTATCTTCTTCTTCTATGTGTTCTTGGGTAATGTCATCTATTCCAGTGACTTCAAATACTATATGCCCTGTCATGACTTCCACATCTTTATCTCCAAGGTCAAATTCTCTCAGAACTCAAGACCTGTATTTTAGTTGCCTCCAGAACATCTTCATCATGATAACCTACAGTTCCAGCAACGTAATGTCTCCAAAACCATATCCATAACCTTCTGCCTCAAGTTTTGTCCTCTCCCTATATATCCTACTTGTGTTGAAATCAGAACTTAGCCAGAAACTATTGTCCCATTATCAAATTTTTACTTGTCTCATATTCAATCAATAATTTTTCAACTTTCTACCTCATATATCTTTTGAATTTATTCTCTATTTGTTCTTACTATTGGAGTCACGGTGTAGGCTCTTAAGAAATTTAATATGTGCATCTGTGCTTAGCTTACTCCAATACTTGTTCCACACAGCTGCTAGAATTGTTTTGTTAAACCCAAATCTAGTCATATCACTCAGGATCTTAGAGGATACCAGGGTGTTACATTGCCAAAATGGTAATTTTCAATTTTCTTAGTATGACATACAAGGCCCTTCATAATCTATGGTAACCTCATACCTTAAGCTCTAGCCTACTTAAAACAAAACAAAAAGTGCTCCTTCTAATAAACTCTGATTTTATATTCCTTTATCTTAAAATTATGGGGTGAAAAGTTACTTCTAGCAGGACACCTGAGGAACTCCACAGACTTGCTCCCCAGTGAAACTGGTAAAAATTGTAGAAGAACAGCCATTTAAAGTCTCTGGAAATGGGCCTAAGGCATCCAACTAATGAAGAAATACTTATTCAAGAATATCTACTAATTAACAGGATGGAAGAAAGTGGCTTCCCCTGCCCTGCTCATCATGCATTCCCTGTGGGGGACACAGGATGCATGGGGGCCGGCGGGGCCGCGTAAGCAGCTTTCAGGGCTCGGGACGTCTTCCTAGTGACACGGCGACAAGCTGCTGCACATGCTCGTTTGGAAACCAAGCTGAATGCCTGCCCGGCAACCACAGGTCTGGGTGAAGGCCGTCTCTCCAACTCAGCCCAGGGCCGCCTGTCTTGTCCGAGGCCAGATGCCTCTCTCCCCAGCCTGCCTTCCATGGAGCAGGGGGCCACTTCCCAGTGTGGCTCAGACAACTGCGGGGAGGTGTCCATTCCTGGGTCAGGGTGCCTGTCTGGGTATGGGTGGGAGGCTTTGCTCCCTCGCCTCACCTTGGAGAGTCCCTTGTGCCAAGTGCAGAGGACCCTGAGGGCTGGAGGTGTCGCTCTCCCGAGCAGCTGTGGGTTGTCGGGCGCGGGCCGCTGTGGCTCCCACGGGGCCGGGAATTGCTGTGTGGGTGGGTTGGGTGCACGCCGGGTCTCTGCTGCCCCGGGACTCTGCACAAGGGGCCCCTCCTCCTCCCAAAGCCATCGATGGAGCTTCTTTGGAATTGTTTGCCAAAATCCCAAGGTAGAATCCAAGGGTCCAAGACCATTTCCATTGAGCACACGTTTTCCTTTTCCATAGGAATATTTTTTGTTGTTTTTTTTAACCAGCACCACACCATGCTTCCGAAGGCCATGTTTCGTCTTTCCTGGATCACTACAGTGAAGTATTACAGTTGTACAATTCCCAATCTGGCCTTGGCTTGCTCGGATAAAACTTTGTATGTATTTTGTAAGGCATAGATTCTATATTGTAATGATGTCCTATGCAAAAAGAAAAAAAAATAACTAAATTGTAAATTTTATTGTTTTAACATGTATGCATGTTTAGTGACATTTACATTTTGAAATTAAATTTATGATTCATTAAAAAAAAAGAATACTAAAATTCGGTCAAAAACAACAAGAGTCTATAGTATCTGAATGAAGACCCATGTCTTCCATTGCTCTCTCTTTGAAGTGAAAGCAGCTGAGAGGTAGGGGCTCTCTGCTTCCACCAAGCCCTCACTCATGGGTTGGAGGCTTTACTTTGGACCAGAACCCTGAGAATATTAAGGTCCCAATCTAGCCTGCCCTGGCTTGTAAGGCAGTGAGTGGTTCCATGCCCAGAGAGAAAGGCTAAGATTTGAAACTATTGTGACTGCCCATCCCTTCCTTCACCAAGCCCTCAGCTCCTAAACCAAGAGTATCACTGAGACAGAAGTACACCAACCAGGACCAGATGACTTCACTGTTGGATTCTACCAAATATTTAAAGAGAATTAGCACCAATCCTTCATAAACACTTCCTCCAAAATGGAAGAACAAGTGAACACTTCCTAACTCATTGTATGAGGACAATATTACCCTGATACCTGATACTAAAACCAGACAAAAATATCACAAGAAAATTACAGACCTGTATTTCTTATGACTATAGACACAAAAATTCTGAAAAAATACTAGAAAACCAAAACAGCAACATATAAAAATAATTATACATGACCAAGTGGGATTTATCCCAGGAAAGCAACAGTAGCTCAACATACAAAAATCAATCGTATATCACATCAGTAAAAGACAAAAATACACATTATCATTTTAATAGATGTAGAAAAAACTTTTAATAAAATCCAATACCTTTTTATGAAAAAATACTCAACAAACTAGGAGTAGAAGGGAACTTCCTCAATCTAATAAAGGGCATTCATGAAAAACCCACAGATAACATTGTAACTGATGCAAACAATTGGATGCTTTCTCACTAAGACAAGGCACACAACAATGACGTCCACTCTTGCCACTTCTATTCAACATTGTTCTAGAGTCTTACTAGAACAATTATGCAAAAAATAAAATAAAATAAATAAATGAAATACATCCAGATTGGAAAGGAAGAAATAAAACTACCTCTATTTGCAGATGACCTGGTCTTGTATATAGAAAATCTTAACTAATCCACTAAAAAATAATTAGAACCAATAAAGTTCAACAAGGTTGCAAGATACAAGATCAATATATAAAAATCAGTTGTATTTACCAATTCTTTCATTTTTTTGTTTTTAGATATAACAAATGTAAGCAACACCATATATTTAACTTTTGGACTGGTTTTCATTTTTTGTTTTTTTTGTGTTTTTTTTTTTGTGGTACGCGGGCCTCTCACTGTTGTGGCCTGTCCCGTTGCGGAGCACAGGCTCTGGACGCGCAGGCTCAGCGGCCATGGCTCATGGGCCCAGCCGCTCCGCGGCATGTGGGATCTTCCCGGACTGGGGCACGAACCCGCGTCCCCTGCATCGGCAGGCGGACTCTCAACCACTGCGCCACCAGGGAAGCCCTGGTTTTCATTTTTGTAATGCTCTCTCAGTTCTATAATTGCTTGCAGTTCAGTGTTTATTTTACAATTTTACTCATAAATCATATTTTGCATTTGTCCTTTGAAAAATTTAAATTATTATTCATGCTGATTTTCTCTATATTTTTGGTATCATTACAAGTTTTCTTAATCATTCATGAAACTACAATTATATATTTATTCCAATTAATTAACAAACACAATAGCTGACCTCCTTTTAGGTAGTTACCATTTTGGTTTCCAGAGAATAGTTTTAAACAGCTGAGTGAGAAATAGAAAATTTCAGAACTTCCATGACTCCATAAGCTTTTACAATGTGAGATGTTTCATCGTACAAAACTCAAGACCATAATAGCATTGTGTTCACTGAAAATGGCAGGAATATGTTTCTCTAGGACCTTGAATCTAATAATTACTATTTTTATGTATTTCCACACAGTAGTTCTCTGACAGGATGCCCTTGTTTAACAACAGAAAACACTAAGGTATTCTTGATGAGAACTAGTATATAGCACTTGCAGAACAATAGTTTATAAAAAATTCTCTTTGCAATCACTATGGATCCACTTGTTTTTCCCCAAGACCACAGCTCCTGAAATGTATGAACAAAAATGGAATATCCATTACTGTGGAGTATTGGGATGACTGGAGAAGCTGGGTACTTAACTAATGGACATATTCCCTAAGAAGGGGAAATTATTAAGCAGACTGGAGTAAAAGCCATTGATACTGCTAGAATTGCTACTGGGACAAAACTCTCTAATATTTTTAGTATATAATTAAAATTATTTTTTTTAATTTTAGAGTCGTTTTAGATTTTCAGAGAAGTTGCAAAGGTAGTACAGATAGTTCCCCTACTCCACACACATTTTTCTGTTACATTGCTATGATAAATTTTGCAACTATTAATGAACCAATATACTATACACTATTATTAATTAATTTATGCTTTATTAATTAATTTATGCTTTATTTGAATTTCCTTAGTTTTTACCTAATGCCTTTTTCTGTCCCAGGATCTCATCCAGGATTCCACATTGCATTTGGTCACCATGTCTCCTTAGATTCCTCCTGGCTATAACAGTTTGTCAGACTTTGTTTTTGATGACCTTGATAATTTTGAGGATTACTGGTTAGGTATTTTGTAGTACGCCCTTCAATTTAGGGAAAACTTAATGTTTTAAAATTCAGATTTCATAGCAGAAGACACAAAGATGTGCTTCTACATGCCAACGTAGCCTTTGAGAATGTGTTTACAGTTTTAGTTCTAAGTTCAAAGGAAACCAGATAAGTGATATAGAACTTCAACTTTCAATTCTAGGCCTAGATATGTCAACATTAACAGATTAGACACAAGTTTCTAAAGAAGTTAAAAACCTGGGCCTTTTATGTTTTAATTGTATTTGATTTGTATTAGACTGCCATACCAAGTATCTTCTCATTAGAAGGTTGCATTTATTTCCTCTTTATCTGCTTTTTATTTGTCCCTTTTACAACATGATTGAAAAGTTATCTTGGCATAAAGATATCTTATGGCTAGAAATATAATTAGAACTATATAAGAAAGTACAAAATGCTGACCAAAATTCCCAGCTTCCTAGAACTTGTTTTTATACTCTTGACATTTTAAGCGAAATACACAAATCACAATGAAAATAAACTTAAAGCATGGATTTATTCCCCAAATAACTTTCAGGTTATGTTCTTTAATCATAGGGGATTCATCTCAATAGCCTATACTTTGCATACCTAATCTACCACCGTGTACCCTGTTTTGTTTGGCCATATTAACTCTGAAACCAATACTATTCTAAAACATTTATAGTTATAATAATTTTCTGTTAATGCATAAATGACTATCCTAATGCATCAGCAAATGTAATATATGTTTATTTATATTTATTTTATGTAAAAACTTTTGTTCCTAAATTTAATGCTTCTAGTTTTACTGGTTTAGCTTTATTCTATATAAAGTGGTAGGAGGGGCATTAGGGTTTATTCCTTTTTACTCAATAATTAATTCACAATGTAAATATTTTAGGGCAAGTGTGACCAAGCAGTTTATCAACTAATTGATGATATGGAATTCTAAAGATGGAAGAAAATAAGTTAATTACTGTATCTTGATTTCCCCGTTTCCAAAATAAGCATCACATCTAGTGAGAGGAGCAAGAAAGGGCCAGTTAGAGGGCTCTGAAATCCTTAGAACAAAGTATATACATAATACATACATACACACTTAAAATAAAACAAAATACATACATACACACTTAAAATAAAACAAAATACATACATACACACTTAAAATAAAACAAAATATTTAAGTCTTTACTATAACTAGAATAGAAATGGAATCAAGTTTGTAAACTTGTAAATCAAGTTTACAAAAACAAGTGATTGTATCCATTATAATTCCAAAGTGACTAATTAAATTTTATTCAATGTTGCATTAAGTTTTACCTTTAGTCACACTGGGACATTTTATTTAAATGAAAAATCGTGTTGTATGCCATTCACCACACACAGCTTTTCTTAAACTTGGCATCAAAAATGACATTTTGGTGTCGCTGAGATCTGCCTACTACTTCACTATTCCCCTCACTTTATTTTCCATAGAAGAAACTTTAATGTAATGAAATCTTAGCTGGTGCAAGCTCATGGTCAATTACAGCTTGGGTCATTGTTAACCCACTTAAGAACACCGAGAAATCCAAAAAATGTTTCAAGAAATTCATGGAATATAACATATAGTACATATTTAATTTTTTTTCCTGTCAGCTCAACTTTTCCTAGGCAAATAGACATATAACGTTGTTCCTTACTGAGAATTTTTAGCCATGAGATATGATAACCATGATACAGGAAACCATACAATAGTCCACAAATCCTTAAAGGAAAAGAACATTTTAATTTGATTAGCTCTCTAAGATTGTTTGGTAGTGGTTATTGCAGACATAGCAGAGGAATGCACTGGCTGTAATTATAGTATTGGACAGTTTAACAAATAAAGTATCACATTCTTCAATATTTACCAAGCATTTTCTCTTTTCTTTCTTTCAAGGGATACAGTTAAAAATCTCTGCACAGATGCACACATGTACAGCATGACAACTGCCTTGGCAAAAGCCTCTTTGTTTTGCTGAATGGTTCCATTATGATCTTCTATCTCTGGCTGTCATTGATTCCTAAAACAAATATGATTCTTTCTTGGTTTTATCAGGCAGGCTCTTTCTTGTTAATTACTCTTAGTTCAAATCACTTTGCTTTTCATTAAGGTCAACAAATTGAAGGAATTAAATAAATAATTCATGTCGTACTCTTACTGTAGCTCTCTCTCCTTGACTTTGCAGTTCTTTGAATACCAATAAATACTAAACTGTTTTTCTTCCTTGCCTATTGTTCTCAATAGTGACTGTGCGTAGTTATGTGTTTTTGGTGGGGATGTGGTTTTGTGGTACAGTGCATCAACTGTAAAGATTTCATAACAAGAATTAGGAAGACAACTTTCTTGAACATTTTCTTCTTGACTTTTCTTGTTTTGCTTCTCAGGATTGTAGCTCCATTATGTGACAGTCTTATTTGAATATCTACAGATGTATTTTTTTTTTAAAAATCATCCCCTATGTGCCAAACTCTAAGAGATCTCCTGAATTGTTTTCAACTAAAATAGAACAAGAGGTAATCTGACCTAGCAAGCAGTGCATAGAAATGACTTCCATGAAAAGATAGTATAAGTAGAAATAAAATGAGAGTGAGAGCATTTAAAGGACAGTGTGCAAGTAAAGTGCTCCAGCAACATGCAAATCCATTAAGGATCTTTCCAATTTATAAATTCCCCATTGTTTTCAGTAAAACCTTACCTGTTGACCGTCATGGCACTTAAATATTTTTTCTAAAGTGAAAATTTGTTTTTTCTCCTGCAGCAGAACCTGAGAATTATTCACCCATTAATCAAGCAAGATCAGCCACTTTATTAGTTCTTAGATGCAAATGACTCTTTGCACCCATAATCCAGAGAGATAAGATTAAACTCTATGTTTTCTATGTCTAATATGTTATAACTATTAAATGTAAAGCCCAGTATTATATATAATGGCCCATCTTTTCTTGGAATGCGTATGACCATCTACTAATACTTAACCAAAGAGATATAGTTGATTCTACATTCTATCTATTCAGAGCTGATTTTCCAGAAAGTCTCGAGGGTGGATAATTAAAGAAAATGAATTATTCTTGCTTTCACTGGCACTCATGCTTTCTAGAAGAACAAGAATACAAAGCCTGCATCATTTTTTTGTTCGTTTGTGAAAAGGAGAAGCAATGCCGCCGTCTTTCCCTTTCTCATGAACTTGCACATCAAAGAACTTGATTACATGAATACCTGGTTAAAATGAACTTGATTGGCAGTTCTAAAAACAAATTAGCCTTATAACCCCTAATATAATCAACAATACACTGTCACACTGTCTTTTATGAATCTAAATCGGTAACTGCATTTTCAAGTGAACTCACTCTCAAGGATGAGTATTTTACACAAAATTGCAAAACAGACTCACATGACGATTTTCAAATCTATTTTATAGTACATACAACACTATATTTTCCTATGCATCTCCAATGTAAATACATATCTGACAATCAGAAATATTCAAGAGCAAAAATAAGGGAACTTTCTATTTCTTAGGCATGAAACAATGTAGTCCTAGAAGTTTATATCACATTTTCACCTAAAAAACTCTCCAGATATGCAATTTTATTTGACATTTTTTCTCTAGAACAACATCATCTTCATATTTCTGAGCACTTGATAAAATAAATACCAGTAGCATTTATTGCTTCCTTGTAACCACAGATAAATTGGAGAAGAGGGAATGATGCTTTCAGACCTTCATTTGTGGCCTAGCTCTGCTGTTAGTAAATCAGATGAACAATACTTTCTGTCTAGTTCCAATCACTAATGGACATGACAGAAGGATACCCTCTACTTTCCTGATTTCCTCCTTCTATTCAAATTGTTTTCAGAACCCTTCAGTAATTTCCCTTAGAAATATCATCCTAGGAGTTCAAATGATAAGGTCAAAGTCACTATGTTACTTGATGCATGCTGTCAGGCAGTCTTAGTCACCTCTTTGAGCATAATGGAATAAAAGTTCTGATCAAAATTGCAAATGGCAACCTCCTGCATTCAATATTCAGAACTAGTTTTACATACAGAAGGCAGTGGTTATGTAAGTCATATACTGGAGGAATGCAGGGGAAAAAGCCAACTTGTCAAATAACCACCATTTCCATCTTGACCCTTTCATACCCACAGTGTCCCATGGCAATGACTAACTACAGTTATTAGGGGTTCATTGTTTTTCTTCAGCCGGTGCATTTAGTGCAATTCTTGAAGAAAATGCAATTTCACCTGAAGCGGGAAAAGATAAACCAAGATACGAGACAGGGGATCATGAAGCAGAACGCTAAACAGCTAGAATCCCATGAGACGCAAAGCATATGAGTGAGATAAAGGCAACTATAAATGAAGGAGGTAGAGCAGAACTAAGACAAACCTGGTCTATTTCAAACTTTGTGTCATCTTCCTGAGAGGAAATGTCAGAAGAGACACCTCAAAAAACCTCTGTATTACATAATTGGTCTAAATATGCTTCATGGGAGATGAACACTCCTCAAAGTGAATAGGCTTTGTCACAGTTTATAATCTGCTTTTATAACTACAGCTCTGCCTCTGCTGATGTTCAACACAGCAGGGAGATGAATCACATCAGATGTGCAATTGTCTACAATAACATATTGTCCTTTTCTATAACAAGTGCTTCATGAAATACTCAAACAAAAGGTTTTTTTTTCCTTTTCCTTTGTGAGGAAAGAAAAATTGAAAGCTATTTTTAATTTCTCATTCAGATATTACTTACGCTCTCCCCCTTTGTGCTTTCAATCTTAATTATCCTGGTAAACACGGTAGAGTAAAGGGATGTAGAACTAAGGTGATGACTTTGAAGAAAAATGCTCAGCTTGTGAATATGTAATAAGTCCTGCATTGGGGGCTGAGAACATTACATATTTTTTCTTATCAAAAATCATAAATTTAACCAACAAGGACCTACTGTATAGCACATGGAACTATACTCAATAACCTATAATGTAATAACCCATAATGGAAGAGAATGTAAAAAAAGAATATATGTATATGTATAACTGAATCACTTTGCTGTACACCTTAAACTAACATAACATTGTAAATCAACTATATTTCAATAAATTTTTTAAAAAAATCATAAACTAAGTATTAGGAACCATTTTTAAAAAGCATTGAAAAGCTTAGCTTAGGGTTAGGTAAATAATGTTATTCAAAATAAGTGGGAATTTTCTGTTTTTCCTAATGAGAAATACACATAGATAGTCAATCAGACATAACCCATTTCAAAATATTTATGACAGGGCTTGAAAGTTTATTGAAAGGTAATCTGATCTCCTACAGCTTTGACTGCAACCAGCAGGCTACTCTTGATTATTTCTGCACAACAGGAAGCCAATCAGAATTACAGCAATCACTTTCTCATGTCTAACTTACTGAAAATTGGTCATCTGTCTCCAGAAGCAGTCAGGGAAATGTACTGTATGTCTACCAACATCAAAATTTCAGTTTAGAACTAAGAGTCACAACGGAGATAAAAATGAGATCAAATTCAATTTGTAGAAAGAGAGAGGAGTGTATCAAACTATTGACAATTTAGGAAATTACCAAGTATCAGTAATTCGTGTAGCAAAGACACACATTTTCTGAGATTTTTGAAAGACTTTTATCTATTTGTGAGGAAACAATTTGACCAGAAGTCCGATTTAAGGAGATTCACACAGTAAATAGGTATTGTAAAGCTTGCTTGTGGTAGGCTATTGTCTCTCCTGCTTGGCTCTAATTCCTAAAGTGTCAGTCACACATTTAATATGGATATCTCCAAGCAGTATCATAAACATTGCCAAGAGGTCAATATGCTACCGCTAAAGACTGAGCTAAGAAGCTTCCATTTTTCTTACCATTTTATCACAGTTATCAGTTTTTCAGGGTAGAGAACAGAGGATGGAGTACAGACAGGACAATGCAGATAAGAAGTTGGGAGCACAAAGAGACATGCCATGGGTCATGCCTGGCCTAAGCAGGGATGATTCTAACCCAGTTGGCATGGGTTGCATGAAAGCACCAGGCAGATTGAAGGGAGGATTTACTAGAGACAAAAAGCTTACTTTGGGGAATTTTTCCTGGATTGGGCCATAACCCTATTGATGGTACCAACAAAATGTTATTGTAAGTTTATTTTATTCACATTTCCAACTTATTTTTGTGTGCAGTATGACAGTTTATCGTATATAAGTAGTATGTATGAAATTTCAGGTAGACTTCTGGCAACTTATTTTAAAGTTTCAAATTGTTCTAAGTTTTTCCTGTACTTGTAAAATTACTACTGATTCTTGGATAGGAAATGGTTTCCATGTTTTTCCCGCTCTTCCTAGAATACACTTCCTTTTCTGTTCTCTTCCATATTCCTTTGCATCTAGCTCTCTATAAATAACTGTTACTCTTCTTCACAAGCAATCCAGTAACTACAAGAGAAATTTAGGAAAAAATAAGTTAGTAATGTGGATATTTATTTTCTCTTCTTGAGGAAGGAAGAGAAGAAAGAAGGGGAAATTAAAGAAAGGTATTGATGCTTTTGAAGGGAAACTGGAAAAAGAAGGAAAATGAAAGCAAATCAGGGAAAGAAGAGAATGAAAGGGAAGACAGGGTGTCAGATTGTCACAGGCCTATTCCACTCTTGCCACTTATCTCACAATGCTTTTAAAAAACTTCAAGTTTATTCTGGCCAATCAGCTCACTACCTTTTATCCCATCTACAATCCAAATTCAAAAATCACAGTAGCTCTACCAAAGAAATTGTGGTTAAAATAGATTTGCAGTAGGCAGAGTTATAGGCAAGTAGCATTTATTGATATTATAAATTTTAACAAGAAGTGTTGGCAATGTCTCTTCCCATGTTCCTTTTTTCAGTTCTAAAGGAAAAGCCAGCAGCAAAACTTCATCATGGTAACTTAAGAGTCATATAAAGGACAGAGGTAGAAACTATCCTTTTTTCCTTACAATTCTAACCTGAGATCCAAGGAAGGGATTGCATTTACATAATGGAAAAGATCATTTCTTCATGAAAAAAGATTTCTTCTTTCACTTACCATTTCCATTCATCCATTCAACAACCCTGTCCCTGCCATCCCCCTTTTCTAATCCCTTCCCTGGATTTCAAGTCGGGAAAGTGAGAAAAAAAAAAAAAAAGATACTTTCCACCTTTGGGCTTTGTATGACTCTAAAATACTACAATCATTTTCCATGATGAAGCATTGCTGCTATGTTCTTTTCTCTTAGAACTGAAAAATAGGTCTAGGGAGGAGACATTTTCCAACACTTCTGGATGAAATTTATAGTAAACTATGCTTGCCTACAATTCTGTCTGCTGCAAATCTCTACTAACCACAATTTATCCATTTTACCAAGTAGAGGGATGATTGGCATTCATGATTCCTCTCAACTGGTGAAATTCATATGGACCTTCTAGATTATTAGGAAAAGTTTTAAATGATATTTGCTATGTTTTTAGTGTCAACTACTCTATATTGTATTGTAATGCTTTAAAAAATGATCATCAAATGATGATATATAATATTTGATAACTATTAAGTTTAACCAACCTGAACTTTCTCCCTCACTCTGATTAAAAAACAGCAACTTTACTGTACAAAATCCTCACTCCCTGATGTAAGGAGTCAGTCTAAAACAGCAGGGGCAAAGAGCAGACAACCACAGCTGTATCTTTCAACAGCCAGGGGATAGCTCAGTTGAATGCATGACTTCAGGTCTTTCTATTTTTCAAACTCTGTCCTATTCACAGAAATAAATGGTGCAGTGTAACTGTACTTTCAAAGAGTTGAATATGGATTCAGGAAAGAAGGCTAAATTCATCTGAGTTCCACACTGCTTTTTACTTAGAAAGCTATCTTTTGCTGCCTGAAAAGAAGTGTTATTAATATTCTGTAAAGTCTCATATATACTATTTTCAGGAATTTACATTTTCATAATGCCACACAGTAGACAAAGTTATGATTTAGACGTATTTACAAAATCATAAATCATGTCTCTGATGCTTTTGTTCAAGGTAGGATTTTTCCACCTCTGCACATTCAGGTACAAAAACTACTATTTGATTCATTTCAAAGATGAAAAATAAAAGTGAAGCATATAATTTTAATAATAGTTTATGGAATTTTTTCAAAAGGAGGAAACTCACAACAAAACTAAAAACTAATTATCTTTCCTATATTTTAAGCAACATGGAGTAATTAGATAGTTCGTTTTGCTAGCTTAAGATTGCATAGCCACTTTTATCCTGTATTGGTTGGATGCGTAGGCTTTAAAAGGTTGGAATTGGGTTAGAGCTGATGTGTGTTATATTTTATTGAACCTTAAAAGTTACAAATGTGGTGTATCCATCTGTGAGTTCTCTCAATATTGTAAGAGGTTGAATCTTCTGTGATTTCAACAAAAAGGAGCATTCCAATTTTTTCTGAAATTATTGTTAATTATTTAAAGCTACCAAACATGTATCTAGGACACAGGATATATATCTCTCCACCCTAAACACACACACGGACTTATTAGTGATTCCATAAGCAAAAATGCTTAGAAAGACAATGTTATACCAGTATCTTTAAACAAACAAAAATTTCTTTCTCAGTTCATCTTTCATCCACTAATTACATCCTCTATGTAAATTACTTTGAGACTCTAAAAGTATAAATCATATAATTAATAAATACGTGGTGGTACGTTGTTCTTACCACTATGCAAATGTAACCACTATACAGTAACTTTGCATACTGAAATAATATGACTGATAAAATGGGCCCAATGACTTCGATCAGATTTATTTCTTTTGAAAGTATTTGCACACTTAGTTATGCCACTGGTTAGTCATTGCAAGATATTAAACTTATTTCAGACAAACATGACAACATAGAAGGGCAATTTCCTCAAAACACTTGATTTTTTGCTTTTACAGAGAATAAATTCAATTTCTCCACAAGTCAACACACTGATATGCTTTCCATAAAATCACTGAAAGTATCTTTATTATGACTAAAATGATCTGATGTGTTATTTAAGTAGTGGAATCTGAATTAAGGTTAAAGCGTCTGCTTGTGGAGCCAGATGTTAGAAGTCAACTATTCTTCCTTGGTTATTTCCTTGAATAGCTTTCACAATGCATTTTAACCATCAAGTGAATCTGTGGAAGTGGTATACTAATTCTAACCTCTTTCCAACTACAGTGGAAGAAATAACCACTGGATTGCAATAGCTTGTAAAATTTAACATATTTTATACCTTATCATCTCTAACATATGTATTGCAAATTGAAGGTAAATAAACTATGAAGGTGTAATTAACACTCACTAATTTGATTCATTAATGATTTTATTAGATATCAAACAAATGAGAACCTTGCATTGATCATAATCAAACTATAACTGTTAAAGAAAAATAATCAAAACTGCAGTTTTATTTAATGACAATTTTAAATGTCGTCTGTCATTGCTGCTACTACCCTTATATCAAAGAAGTGTTTTAGACTAATGTGTTTCAGATTCTTGACTATGACTCAATTCCTTTAAAAATATGTTAAAACAAGCTATGATTTAAGAAAGCTTAAATAAATGATAAACTTCCCTAGGAAATATTTATTAGATGAGATGATAGTTCTATGAAACTTTTCATATAAAGAATTATGATATCTATTAATTAGTTAAAAGAAAAATTTTAAAAAGTATATTGGCTTCTGTGTATTAAATTATGATCTTTCACTAGATTATCCGTCCAATTACCGAGTCTACAGAGTGTAAAACATAGGTGTACTTTTTAGCTGAATTTAAATATCTGACCTCGTCATAACTATATGGTATTTATGTTATCATCCTCACAAATTTCTTTTCCTTTTTGTTCTCATTCAATAGTACTCAGCTCTTAATTCTCTAAAATCTATTAAAATAAGATTTACATCTTCCATTTTAAGTATATAAGTGAAAGCTGAAATAAATCGGGCTGTAATTTAAAACATGAAAATGCAGTTTTTTAACTTCCTAATGCTTCAGAAGCTATGTTTCAGCCCTTGTTATACCAACTTGGAAAAACAGAGCCTGATTTCCAAAAACTTTAATAAACACTTTTAAACAACTTTAATAGACATTTCACTTTGGTGTCACATACTACGTTCATTGAAAAGATAGAAAATATATGATTCCATATGAGATTTTAAGTATATAGACTGAAATACAGATAAAAACTTCACTGTAATCATTAATAATATAGATGTAATAGTAACAATTTGTATTTTAATATAAAATTTAATTATGTAAATAAAAAACCAGCGGCAGTGGTTGATGGTGAGGGAGGACCCGGGTCTGTTGCCGAGTAGAAGGGAAAACAAACAAACAAACAAAAAACAGAAAAAAACCCAAAACACAGTAATACACTTTGAAAGAATTTCAGTAACTAGGTCTGAGTTATGCAGCAGATAAGGAGCACCTATAAAAATTGAACCAAGTTAAGATTAAGTAGTAACTCTATTTGATAGTTTTAGTACTAAATTCCCTAAAAGACAAATTACATACAGTCTAAATTAACAGAAATATTTTCAGTGTCTTAGTTGATGATTCAAAGTTCTTAAAAAAATAGAAATTATAGTGGGATCAAATGCAGAGTGGTTACCTTTCAATATAGCATCCATTAATTTCTCTTTTACATTATAGAAATATTGATCAACTGATAGTTTATCAAATTAAGAAAATATGTTCATATTCATGATACTCTCTTAAAAACATTTTGAAATGCAGACTGGAATTGTTTCCTGGGATAATACGAAACCTGGTATATGCTTTTGAAAGAATCACATTAAGATTTAAAAAGGATCAACTTAAAAAAATAAACCAAAGAGCTGTTTAATGTATTTCCTATGATTTTTATTTTTCTACCCTGACAATAAAATTTAGCCAATGTAAATACCATAGCATGTGCAAAGAAATGACAGTCTTCCTTGATTACTGGTAAAAATAAATACTTTTTAAGGCTTGGATTTATCTATACAGCTTTAGAAAAATAACTAACTCAAAATTTCTAGCGACCTCACTATCTCCCAGTGACTAAGCAGATCCTTTCATAAGGTAGGATAAGAGCCAACTGACTACTATCCCAGACCTCTCATAACAGAGCTAAAATTCCCAAAAGTAGCCATTAATTTTTGACTTTGCAATCGCCCTGTCAGAAAGGAAAGTGCAATTCTAAGAGTAGTAATACTTTAAATCCAATAGCACAGACTTATTTTAGTAGAATTAGCTAGCTGTCTGTTTACTGTGTAGAAAATAAACCCTGAAGAAACAAGATATTGGGTAAGAACATGTTGAGGTAGGAAAATTTAAAGAAAGGGGGGTGGCAGGGAGAACAATTTTACAATCCAGGATATTGTCCAAATAGTGTTAGATCATTTGGGACATACAACACAATTATCTGTGCTGCTGGATGATTGAATGAGGACATTGGAGAGACAGAGAATGCAGATGGTGGAAACTGAAAGGGATATATATTGGGACAGGTAAAACAGAATCAGTATTTTCATACTTTATTTTTTACTGATACTCAATTACAAAAACAAGCTACTAGTTTGGTATCCATTGTTTTGAAGTCATGTAAATACAGTGCATTGAATCATGCTAACATTACCACTAATAATAATGATAATGGCTAAACTTTGCATAGTGTTTCTGTATACCAGGCATGGTTAAGATTAATTTTAGATACATAAAGTTATTTAATATACACTTAGTAAATCCTTACAACAACTCAATGAAGTATGATTATTATCTTCATTTTACTACCTTGAAAATGACCTTATTTGATCACTTAATATGATTTCATATTTGTAGATGTGAGATCTTTCGAAGGGGACCAATATCTGTAGATTATAACCCCCTTCTTGTTATATTTTCAGATTTTCAGTAGTTGCTACTTTTTCTTTTTGAAATCTTTAAATAGCACTAAGAAGGGAACTAAATTCTCTAATAGAGAATCTACAGAATTGGAAACTAGTAAGATCATTTAGGAGAACATACCTTTGTGTAAGCATCAATTTGAAAGTACAGAAGCCCATTTAATTTAGAATGAGATAACTGTCCTCTTTTAAGGAGTCCATTGTCACTACATCCATTTGCTTTTCCTTTATTATTTATTTATATATTCTTTTACTTTTTGAATTGCATTTCAAGCATTAAGAAAAACAATGCCTAACATTCCACTCTACTTTTCAAAATGTCAAGTGGACTTTTGGCTAACCATCAGTACCCCTCAATTAAGGGCTAATTCTGAATCTTCTGAGAATGCTGGAATATTTTTGTGCATCAACAATAAAGATTTTTTTTTCTAAGCTCGTTAATGAAAGCAAAGCAGAAACCACTGAGGAATGATAAAGCAGTTTTGAGAAAAAAACTTTTTTCTAATAAATATTCCATATATATGAATAGAAAAATATACAATTTAGGTCAATATGTTTCCTTGTTTTCAATTTTAGTTCTCTAATAAAACTCAAACTTAAAGCATAAAGATACATTATTACATACATAGATTAACTTACTGCTTTTCTTAAAATATGCTGCTATCAGAAAATCCATACTCTATAATAACGTGGGACCAGTACCATAGACCTTACTAGCATATCTGCATCTCGTTACATACTGATATCCTAATAATAATAATAATAATAATAAAACAACTAGGCACTGAATAAATGTCATCTTTCATCATAGTAAAAATATCTGTGCTTGTGTCTTCCTTGCAATATCAGTATAGGTTGCTTGTATGCAATATGCAGTTATTTGGAGTGAGAAAGCAGAAAAGCAAAAAAGCAAAGAAAAGTGCCTTCAGTGTCTATGGGCCTTCACATACCACAGTTCACTAGCTACCCAAATTGTTTTCAGGCAGTTTGGCATATCTCATCAAGTCCTTCAGATTAAATTTGAAATGCAGTCTCAGATGTGAAAAGACAGTATTTTGTACACTAAACCCCAGAGTTCCAGCTTGTTTTTACACAAATTTATGCAAAAAGCCATTGAGAGTTGACACCAGATTATCCCCCAAATAAAATCTCTACATTGCATTAGAATAGATCCTGCTTAAACATAAAAATAAACTATTTTTTAGGCAGCAGAAATATTCTTATGCACAAACAATTTTAGCTTCCTTCAGAGCTTCCGAAAAAAGTGGCCCTACTTCTCAGCAAAAATTGTTCTTATCCTGTGTTTGCTGGCAGTTATTAAGTGTACCTATCAAGAAAAGGCTAAGTAATATCACTTTCTCCCATTCTTAGAATTATCCTAAATCATGGACATTCATGGTGGATGAAAATACTGTTGTTCAATGTTTTTTATTCTGGGGAGGTGTAAGAGAGTACACTTTACAGCAGATATCAGCATAACTTTTTTCTTTTTGTGTTAAATTATAATTGCTTTAAAAGCACATAGTAATTTACAATGTGTAATAGTTTGATTCAGTCTTACACATATTCTATTCCATACATGCAGCTTTGACATTTTTTTCTTTCTAAAAATACAATCAAGAAGCACAACCTTGGGGTTTCCCTGGTGGCACAGTGGTTAAGAACCCACCTGCCAGTGCAGGGGACACGGATTCGAGCCCTGGTCCGGGAAGATCCCACATGCCGCGGAGCAACTAAGCCCGTGTGCCACAACTACTGAGCCCATATGCCACAACTACTGAAGCCCGTGCACCTAGAGCCCACGCTCCACAACAAGAGAAGCCACCGCAATGAGAAACCCACGCACTGCAATGAAGAGGAGCCCCCGCTTGCCACAGCTAGAGAAAGCCTGCGCAGAGCAACAAAGACCCAATGCAACCAAAAATTAAAAATAAATAAATAAATTTAAAAAAAGAAGCACAACCTTAGAGCCAACAGGAATAAATATGAGCCATTATAATGATTAGTACTAATCTAACTTTCTCCCAAGTATAGTAAAAGATAACAAGAAAATTTTATATTGGTCACTAAATTTACATAAATAGATTGATTTATGTTACTAATAATTCACTAAGTTGACTATCGATAGAACTCTAAATAGAATTCACATGTCTTAATTTGAATTTTATTAGGAAAAAGTTAACTACAAGAATCAGTTTAAAATGGTAATTTCAGTCAGTCTGTGCTTGGAGAGAGAGTCTGAAAATTTGAATCCACTAAAAGAAACAAGGGTAATTTAGTCAACTAATAAAAAAGGTAACTTGCCTAAAATGAGAAATTTTAAATCAGTTGATGAACACTGTATAATATTTATTTTTAAAAAAGAAAATACACTAAAATAAAAGAAATATATCTTCCATCATTCCATACTCCACTTCATGTAAAAGGAAAAATTTAATCTAAAGAGTCCAAAATATATACCTCAAATAAAATAATTTATATGAAGCTGTAAAACTAATGAGAGGTTAATTAATGAAATAAATATGCTTAGAACCACAGGTTATATTACATGATGATATAGCATTTTATATGGGCATATGTGCAAAACTGTTCATCAGACCATGAAAAGGGCCAACATCTTTGTATTAGAAAAGGTGATTTGTGGAACTAAGAATGGAATCATGTGGGAAGAAAATCAGGCATCAGAAACCTAAACATAGTTGTAAACAGCAAAAATAAAATGAAATAAAATCATATTAAATCACTGCCTCATCAATGTTGGCCATGACATGAAAACTGGACTAAAAGAAAATCTTCAATTCTGACTGGGAAAAGGTATGAATCTGAAGTTCAGTGCATTCTGCTTTAATCATGCTGCAGCACTGTCCACTCATGGTTAGGGGATGAAAGTAACAATAATAAAGGTAGACAATTTCAATAGAAATTGTAAAGAAATCCTTGTTTACATAGTTTTTCTTGTCATTAGGGAGAACAGGGGCAAGAAAATTAATAATTGTCTCCCATACCCCTGAATGCAGCATAACTTGGTTAATCTATTCAGTTTTAAATACCTGCTTTTATATGGAGGTAAGAATTGCCATAAGTGTTACTAAAACAATTAATCCCAATTGGAATTATCATGTAGTGAGCTGGGGATATAGATTGTCTTATTTAGTTTAATTTTTAGCTCAAGGGATCTGGCTCTACTGTCATACTGAGTCTTCAAATCCCAGCTTCACACACATCCTGGCATATGGTATGTGCTCCACAAATTTGGGCAATGGTAGACCTATAGATAGATAAATATTTTTATAAATTTTGGTCTTCTTTTCCTAATATCAAGAGACTGATTGATTTTATGTGTCTTTTTCAATGTTGCACAATAGATTAACAATTTCAGCATTACAGAAAATAGTACTCATAATTTTCCAATAATGAAAAATCTCTTAACAGTCTACCCATGCCTTCCCATTATAAATAGTGGAACTAATATAAAAATCCATGTATAATTTTACACTCAGGCCTCTGTATCCGAGGTTCCGAATCCTCGGATTCAACCAACCACAGATCATGTAGTACTGTAGTATGTGTGTATTGAAAAAAATCTCCATGTAATTGGGCCCACACAGTTCAGTTAAGTTCAATTAAGAACAAGTGAATTATGGATATTGACCTGATAACTATACCATATTTTCAACTCATCTGCAATGAGAATTGTGTGTTCAAAGGTCAGCTGTACTACTGAGCCATGTCCTCTTTCAGTCCTTATTATTACTAAATTCCATGACATTAAAATTCTATACCTTTTCCAAAAATTGAACTGGGATATTATTTTTGTAGGACATTAAATATGTGAAGCTTAACAGCCTCTGAATTTTATAATTTTTATTCATTTTTGAATATGAGCACTATCAAATTTCAACTTCAAGAGCTAAAATACAATTTAAATTTAATAATCCATTAGATATTTTTCAGGCAATCATTTGCTGGAAAGCTCCCATGGAATGGAATGACAACTCCATAAACATGATTGTAGAACTGCTGGTATTCTCCCATTTCCCTTTACCCTTCTTCTTCTCTTTGTTTTCCTTTTTCTCTTCCCTCCCCTGCTGTTCCCTCTTCTTTCTCGTTGTCCTCCTCTAACTCTTCCCTTTCTTCTTCTTTCTTCTCAGAGAAATTCAGGTCCAAAAATTTTAAATAGCTTGACTAATGTCTATATATCTGAATGTAAATGTCAAAACCTAACAACTAGTTCAGTTCCTGCCATACAGTGGGACTTCCATAAATGTTTGTTAAATAAATGAATGAATTTGAGTCCCCTTAGCATACATGATAATATGTATTTTAGACATATTATTTAGCAGGCTCGTTCTTACCAGCTACCAGTTTAGTCTAAGAAGAATATAAGGCCATGATACAGGGTCCAGATGAGTTAAAAATATGGGATAGGTCAATATCCATAATTCACATGTTCTTAATTTGGACTCTTGCTGTTTGAAGGAAAAGCCATGTGACAATGGAGTCAGAAAACCCAATGAACAGAGATTATAATTCTATGCCTCATAATTTCAGACATTTAAGATTAATTGATGTTAATTTTCCCTATAAATTGTATATCACTCAATCATATTTATATATATTTTGTTTCAAATTGACTATTTACCTTTTTTAATCATCTTGCCAGATCCAGCTTTGCAACTTTTACTGTCACTGCTTAAGTTTGCTTTTATTATTATTTTTTTATTTTTGTTTATTTTTATTTTTTTTGCGGTACGCGGGCCTCTCACTGTTGTGGCCTCTCCTGCTGCGGAGCACAGGCTCCGGACGCGCAGGCTCAGCGGTCACGGCTCACGGGCCCAGCCACTCCGCGGCATGTGGGATCCTCCCGGATCGGGGCACGAACCGGCAGGCGGACTCTCAACCACTGCGCCACCAGGGAAGCCCTGCTTTTGTTTTTTAACCACCAATTATTTTTCCACAATGTGTATATGGAAACACGCACAAATTAAAGTTGGGTAGATTGAAATACAGATACTTGACCGTATGTAAACAATCCTTGATTCAGAAATGGAAAGGAGGTTCCGTTGTTATGGAGATAAGCAGTGGTATGGCCAAGAGAAAAATCCAGTAAGACATTGAGAAGCAAGCTTTGCTGGTGCATCATCTTCTAGTCAGTTTAGTCGAATGAGCTCAGGACACAAATGGCCCTCATCCGTCACCACCATTGATACTTAAAATTCAGTTTGTTAAAAAACAGATGCTCATGCCTACAATACTACAGAGGGAACTCATTCTGAACTTTAACATATATTTTTGTCAGCTCCTTGGTTCATTTGCTGAAAACAATTTTTATTCTTCCTATCTCATAGATTTATTTTTAGCAGTAATATTAGATGAGATCTCAAGTTTTTTCCACATTTGATACTAGACCCAATAAATGAAGAGCTACTTTTCACTATAATGTCAGAATTTTTAAATATCTATTAGACTAAATAGATTTATATCTCAAAGGATTGTTTGTTCAAAGTAACCCATTTGTTTTCCCATTTTCTACCTAGTCTTTATTTAGTTCTATATCACTGCATATTTGTAATCACTTAATTTGGAGCAAAATTTTCTTAGAGTTTCATTAAATATGTGAAAGATACAGAACTGGACAATAAAGTATAAGAAAAAATTCTTGAGTGAAATATAACAATGGCTTTTTATTTAGTATCTTAAATCTATCAGATCTGCAATGAATTAAGTTGAAATTTCAATATTTTGAATAATTAAAAATGTGAAAAATAAGCCAGGCAATAGCCATTCATATATTGCCAATATATGCCAACTAATACATATACCAAGTAATGTATTGCCAAGTAAAAATTACTTTGCTACGCTATATTTATCATGGCGCACATCAACTTTGAGAATGAAAGGATAAGTTAACTATCTTTGTTATTACTCACCTGCCCTTCAGAGTTGAAGAAAGGGATAATAAACTAGTTATTATATCTTTACTGTACGTTTAACTTATCTTTGTTCAGCAAGTCATAGTAAATAAACACTGGGCTGGAATTCTGAAGGCTTAGGCTTTATTCCTGACTCTTCTACTAAGACATATGATTTTGAGAAGGTTACTTAATCCTTTGGGCCTTAGTTTACCCATGTGTGAAATAAAATTATTGGGTTTTATTCTATCTAAAGATGCTTCCAATTATTAAATGTTAGTATTCTACTAGAAATCAAGATAATTGGAAGTTTATATTCAAGTTTCATATTTTTCTTTAATTTGTTGAAAAGTGACTTCAAATTCTTTAATATAATTGTACTTTCAATTTAGTCAAAACATGGTATATATAGAATTATGAAAAGATTATCCATTAATTAACTCAAGAGACTTCTAATTAAGAAGGAATAAGTAAAAATGACTTGTATTTACATGATATGAAATGTGTGGGTAAAAAGTGACCTGATCAACTAATGAACAAATTTTTTCCATATAGCTTGGTTATCGACATATTTCCAAAATTAACATCACAATTACTAGACAATTTTTCCACTTTCTAGAAAAACTATTTTGATATGATATAAGCATAAGACTTAAGGAAAAAGAATGAAAAGATAAAGTGCCATTATGAAAAGTTAGTCTAGGGCTTCCCTGGTGGCGCAGTGGTTGAGAGTCCGCTTGCCGATGCAGGGGACACGGGTTCGTGCCCCGGTCCAGGAAGATCCCACATGCCGCGGAGCGGCTGGGCCCATGAGCCATGGCCGCTGAGCCTGCGCGTCCGGAGCCTGTGCTCCGCAGCGGGCGAGGCCACAACAGTGAGAGGCCCGCATAACGCAAAAAAAAAAAAAAAAAAAAAAAAGTTAGTCTAATGAGGAGAATTATCAGAAGCAAAAAGAGAAAATTAAAGTTACTGAATAACTGAAAAATTCCTTCAACTAATTCAGTTTAAGATATGATTAAATAGGAAGTCATGTAATTAACAGATGTTGGATTTTCTGATTTCCAACCCAGGATATTCACAATATATGCCACTCCAATAATAAAAATGGTAAAACTACCTATGAGTATAGATATGGCCATAGACCAAAGACTGAGATGAATTGTGTATTTAAACTTGCATTGAAAATGTTTTCACTGTAATATGTAAATGGATATTACTTTCAATAATTACAAACTTATCTTTTTCAGTCACTATTAAATTGTCATTTCAAAATGTCACAATTACATTCAAATCATGTCTGCTTTTAGTTTAGATACTTTCTAACAGACAAATGTGAAAATCTAGGCTATTATTAGTCTCAAAACCAGTATGTATATATACATCTATAGCTATAGTATCTAAAGTCACAGTTGACCATGGTAAGTCATCTAAATTTGGGAATTCGGTATGCTTTTAGAAATTATTTTATTTCTGTTCAATTACTATAAATCATTTCAATGTCTTTTTTTTTTTTTTTTTTTTTTTTTTTTTTTTGCGGTACGTGGGCCTCTCACTGTTGTGGCCTCTCCCGCTGAGGAGCACAGGCTCCGGACGCGCAGGCCCAGCGGCCATGGCTCACGGGCCCAGCCACTCCGCGGCATGTGGGATCCTCCCGAACCGGGGCACGAATCTGCGTCCCCTGCATCGGCAGGCAGACTCTCAACCACTGCGCCACCAGGGAAGCCCTCAATGTCTTTTATTGCCACTTTGTTTGACATGAAATAACTTATATATAAAAAAATATATCCTAATGTAAAAAGCTAGGTAGAAATCCAATACATTGAATTCTAACCAGAAATTTTGTGTATTATCATAAGCTCATTTTTTCTACTTAGGAAAAAAGACTTCTTAGGAAGAGAACCACACTTGCTTTAATAGAGTAAAACATGACTTAAGACAGATCTATAATACCTTAGGATGGAGCATTCCCAATGGGTTAATAATTCCCAACTAATACACATGAGTTTCCTTCCTCTTGACTTGAGGAAATATGGGTTAACTTGTGTCCTAAAAGGTGTTCAATGAACTAAGTTGTGACAGTTTTTCAACAGCCAATGTCTGAATTGTGTTTTTGATGTGAGAAAATGCTGAATCTATTCTTGAGCACTTTCTCAATATAGTTAAGACCCCCCCACTTGAAAAGTTGCATAGTCCTTGTCAAGTTACACACCTCCAAAGGAGAGAGTTAAAGTTGGAGTTGAATAATATTCAGATATGAATAATATTCTTTCTTTCCAAACTTCTAATGTCTTAAGCCACAACTCCTCAAATTTCAATGAATGCTTAGTGTAAGAGCATATATTTTCTTAACAAAAGTTGTCATGTATTTTAAACAAAACAAGGCGAGGTAATTCCAAATAGTGATGATAGCAGCATGGAATTAGAAAGCAGTGATAGGATGTTATGCCTATGACACCATAGATTCCATCTATTGAGAATATTCTTATCTATAGTGAAAGCATATGATAAAATAAACTTAACCAAAAGCACATAGAATATAAAAGAAAATTACATTGTTTGCTTTCTCTTGATAGTGCTGATGAGGAAGACTTTCACTAAATATTAACTTAAATATGGTTAGTGCTTGGTATAAAGTGTCCCAGTGAGGCTGAATTTCTGATGTTTTATATTAAAATACCAACAGAGATCCTGAAATAGCAGTAATACTCTCTGCTAGAAAAAGTATTAATAATAGAGTGTTGTAACAACTCAATGCACAGTGAATACATCTCTCAGAAATATTGTTATGTGTCACATAAACAAGTTTTATACATTGAATAGTATATGCTAAGCAGATAATGACACTTATTTTACAAGGTTCTATATCTAAGAAAATTCTCTAATCCTCTAATACACTGCCAAGAATACATCAAGGATTTGTGGGTGCCATTCACATTTAAACAGATTTCTTGATAACAGCCACTTGAATAATGAGTGCAGAGTGAAAGAGCAAGGCTTCACAATTCACACTCTTTAGTAAGAGCAATATAAACTTGTTTTTTTGCACATTTTGTAAATAGGTCAAAGAGTACTCACATATATCATCAGTTTACAGAACTTTATTTCATGTGTGCCCTGTGTTCTCTTGCCATCCAGTTCTTATGTACTTTATTTGTTACCATTGTCTTTAATTTACCCTCAGAATTCATTTGAGCTCCACTTTAGTGGGATACCAACTACCCTGATCATTTTCCTGCAATCTTTCCTGTTTGACAAAGCTTTTGTTCATCCAGCAGCGCTGCAATATAATCACAGAAAGAATGGAAAGTCTATTCAGTTATTACATGTTTATAGATTTCAAATGAGTATATTTAATATACTGTTACCTTGGCTTGGGAGAGTGTCAAGAAGCAATACTATTTCAATACTTCATTCAATAACAACAAAATATGGGAAATTATACATATTGTGGTTGTTATTTGGATCAACATAAATAAATGGGTACATTACTATCCTTACTCAATACGTAGACTTGAAATCTAGTATGCTATAATCATCATAGCATCTTTTAAACATTACTAAATTGTAAGATTGGGAAAACACTCTAACTGGGTTCTATTAACCAGGGATTGAATAAACCTATTGAAAGCACGAGCTGCCTTTTTGGAAGGTTTTATATCGTTACAATCACACATGCATATATAGAGTAGGGTTGATTAACCTCATTGGCAAATATGTTACTGGTCATTGCTTGCCTTTTCTGTGGGTACTGGTCCTATATTGGCATGCAAACTATATTTTACATCAATAAAATTAGGGCACTATTTTAATAACATTCATGAAAAGACCGATCAATCTAATTTTTTTCCTCAACGAAACTTAGGATTTTATATAAAGGATTTGCCACAGAAACAAATAAAATTTGCTAAATCTAAATTAAAGGCAGTAAGAATTGAATAAAGTAGTTCTCAAAGTTGGCTCTGTATTTGAAACATGTAGGGAGCTTAAAAAACTACCAATGCCTGGGTCCCACCCCAGAGATGTTGATGTAATTGCTTGGAATGCAAAATGGACATTGCCAGTTTTCAAAAGTCCCTAGGTGATTCTAACACGCAGCCAGAGTTGAGAAGTACCAGAAAAACTCCCTCCCTACTCAAGAATCACTGTGCAGTGAGCCACATTAGCTGACTGATGATCATAAGGACATTGGGAGAAGCAAATGGACTAATTGAGCATTTGCTATCTACTTGTTTCACAAAGCCCAACAAAAGCCAAAAAGCTTACCCACTAGCAACTTTTGTTTACTAAGTTTAAATGCATTGGTTTCTGCCATGAAGTGTGTTTTTTTTTTTTTCCTGCTGCAGGTGGCTTCTTTGCTCAGTCTTGTAATGGGATTTCCTGTTTTGCAATACTCACTGCAATTTTTATGGCTAATTCAAAGCATAATGTTTTAAATCAATTTAACACCCAGACAACTTTACATAGGCATTACAGAGATGGTATCTTCTCATCAATAAAAATGATACACAACCTGTTCCGGAGTTACACAGCAAACAATTCCCAGCAATCACCTTTATTACAGAATATGAAACAGATCTCAGAGACAGTTCTTTAATGCTAGAGATTTACAGCACTGCATTCACAATTGCTTACTATGGAAAAGACTGAAGGTCAGTATTTGAGATTTGCTCCACTACACATCTTGCTTTCAAGAAAATAAGGAGGATAATCTGTCATGTTAGTAAAGAGTTACACTGTTTGAAGTATTATGCACTTCAAGAGAAAACCCAACTCTTAAATCAATGTTTAAAGTATATTTGGATAACATTAGCTCTCATTCATAAATAATAATACAAGCTGTTAAAGGGTATCTGATAAATACTGTAGGCCAAGAGGAGGCAAATATAATGGGAAGGGGTATGAAATTTAAACAGAATAAAAATACACTGGCATATGTGTCTGATATAAGCTAAAAGAGACCAAAATATAGGTGCTCAAAAACATAAACAAGAAGCCATTATATTTTAAAGAAAGGTTAGTGAATTTATGGAAGCTCTTACCTCTAAATGAGTAAGCCTGACAGAAAACCTAAGTACAAGTGAGTGGACTTTATTTTTATTCAAGAAAAATATTCTAAATAGGTTATTATAGTAAACTAAGCTTGTTATATAAGGTTGAATTTTTGGTTTACATATTTATTTTCCTTACTATACAAGGGGGTCTTTGAAGTCAAAGAAACTATCTCATTCCTTTAGATATTTTCATTACCAAGTACAGAGTTTGATACATAGAAGGCATTCCATATATGTTTGTTAAACAAAGGACAAATTTTCATTAAATATTTACTAGGTTTCAAGTAGTGTGTTAGGCATAGACTAAAGGAACTTATAAGACATCTTGAATTATTAATTCTTTATATCTCAACATTAGACTGTAAAATTTATGCTTTAGTGTCTCTAAAGCATAAAAGTTAATCCTATAAACTTCTTTTAAGCAATTAAGAAATAATTCAACTAAATGAAGAAGACTAGTTTCACAGGGATCCTCAATAAATGGGCTAGGAAATTGACTAACATATTCATAATTTTTTGGTAAAATAACAAATGATGATTAATTCTTAGAGGCTTCCCTGTGAGTCCCCTCGGAGTTAAGTAGGATACTTGCCTACTTTAAAAATTAAATGCATGAGGGGCAAATATGTGAGAAGTAAAGGAATACGAGGAAGTATGCCAAAGATAATGTTTCTAACGTAATCATCACAAGATATGAGACTTTGAAATCTCAATTCTTATTTATAAATGTCTCAATATCTGATTCAGCAACCGTTGCTAACTCTACTGAAGAAATGTATGCTCAGAAGAAAACTTCTTAACCTTCCAATATAAATGTTTCTTGGTAGAAAAGAGATGGCTCTAAGTCACTATTACCGAGGACTTATACTGCACTCTTAAATCCAGATATTTTGTCATAGAAACAGACAAAATATTTGAATCAGTACTCTCATGCATTGCCAAACTTCGTTCACCTCCATAGGTCTAATCTACTTATACCATTTATCATTAGTGTGTGCTTGTTCTAGTCCTCAAACCATACTGCCTAAGGGACATAACACATACAATAAATATTTAAGAAAAGATAATAAAGGAGCTTTTGATGATTGAAAGACTCAATGAAAAGTCTACATATCTTACTACTATAAAGCTTACAAAATTATGAATATTAGAAAACTATGAAAAACTGGCATCATTGCAAAAGAACATGGTATAACACATGTGAAGATGACATATATTCAGTAGAAACTGCAAAAGAATCTGTCCCCTGCTGGTGGCAAGAAAGCAATAGATCATAGAATAACTAAACCTCAGCTCAGCCACGGAGAAAAACATATGATTTAATGAAATAAACATGATTTGTCTAGTAGTCCAAAAGAGAGTGGTCAACGTTATCTCTATAGCAATGATATTGGCAAACGTTATTAGCAAACATTATCCAATAAATTGCCTAAGAAAGTTTCCTCTCCGAGTTACTTTCAGAAATCAAAAGATATGAATTAAGAAGGTGATACACCTGAAACAAACACAATATTGTATACTTTGATTAAAAGAATAAATAAATAAATAGGAAAGTAAAGTAAAAAAAAAAACCCACAAAACTAAACTTTAATTGCGTGAATTATATCTCCAATAAAGCTGTTAAACAAAAAGAAAGTGAAAGAAAATTTAATCTTTTTATCCTAAAATAGGGGAATTTTACATTTCAAAGGTGTCATGAATTCAGCAGTGAGGACAGCTATGTCACTGTTTCTGATATGAAAATCTAAGTTTAGAATAGAATTATAATTGTTTCAATTGTTTTGTTGAGATCAGAAGTATAAATCCTAATCTGAGCTCTATAGTTTGGAGTATCGATTTCAATGTATCAGTTGTTGAGTTAGTCATAGACAGTAGAAGACAAGGCTTCTAAATTATGTACTGACTCAGATGGCATTGAATGAACAGAAGCAAGGACTTTCAACAGTTGCTAGAAAAAATGAATGGAAAACTGCCCAATCTGTGAAAATGGAAAGAGTATATATGCGAAAGGCTGAATCTGTAACTACATCTAACACTATTGTAAAGCTAATGACCTGAGAATAGTGTATTTAATACACATAAGAGTGCTATTCAAATAAACCTTGAAATTACTTTCTTCTTTTCTACTGCTTTGAATAAAATATATTTTGAAACCTTTTAAAACCTTGACTTATTTTACTTAATATATCACTGTCTATTGTTTCCCATACATTCAGAAAAGGGCATAGAGCTGAAATGAATATATATGATTTTATTTCAGACCATCCTCAATACTATGCCACACACAGAGTGAAAACACCTGCTTCTCAGAGATCTAATGGGTGAATTTTGATGCTGCAAGGTGAGACAATGGTAGGTAGGAAGGCTTAGAACATTTTCAAGGGAGGTTTAGAGTCTTTCAGTAAGGGATGAGAAAAGGACGCAATGTGATCATATAGCCACACCCCCTCTACTTTTTTGGTATAGGAGCAAAGAAAAATAACATTTTTATAGAAATAAAGAGTCCAAATTGGACAGTTCAGTCACCTGGGACCTTACAGAAAAATATATATATATAAAAAATATTCAGAGCATCAGAGTTTTACAAAGAAGACACCTCTCAGCATTGATTTTCCCAGGATACTTCTATGCACACTAAAGAACAGGATTACAACTGCCTGAATTAGGCTAAGGAGTAGTTTACCATTTGTGCCACATATTTCTTTCTGTTTTACGTGAAGTCAGAGGACCCTAAAAAGAAGATTTTTAAATCCCTGTATAATCGAGCATTTGCTATTACATTAGTAGAATACTTCACATTTTATTCTGGAAAATTTGAAATCAGTTTCCTTTGGATTAAGTCAGTTCTGTTAAGCTCTTATCAAAATATGGAAATTTAGGGCTTCCCTGGTGGCGCAGTGGTTGAGAGTCTGCCTGCCGATCCAGGGGACAGGGGTTCGTGCCCCGGTCTGGGAGGATCCCACATGCCGCGGAGCGGCTGGGCCTGTGAGCCATGGCCGCTGGGCCTGCGCGTCCGGAGCCTGTGCTCCGCGGCGGGAGAGGCCATGGCAGTTAGGGGCCCACGTACCGCAAAAGAAAAAAAAAATGGAAATTTAAAACAAGACAAATACACTAAATGTCTATAAAAAGTGAAATATGATAGGTCCTAGTGATGAGGTTCAGGGCAGGTCACCCCAAGATACACTACTTCAGTGTATTGATTATTTGGAATTAAAGTAACTTAAGAAATAGCAAGTGCAAGAAGAACACTCTGACCCTCCTTTGTCCCCCTAAAAACAGGAAATAAATCTCCAATGTGAAAGGTATCTTCCCTGTACAAGGAGAAAGATAGAGATCCTCATCACCAGAGAAAGGGAATTCAGGGCCAAGAAAGTTGTATACAAAAACTTTGTTACTTCTTTACTAATTTTACTACCCTAAGCCCAAATCCCTTTGTCTTGTCAATTCTTTACAAATTTATTGTTTCTTTATCTAAAAGATATAAAAGCTGCCGGCTTTGGTTACTTCTTTGAGCATCATATTTTTATGAGCTCCCATATGTACAAACTTAAATTTGTTTTTCTCCTGTTAATCTATCTTATGTCAATTTAATTATTAGACCAGCCAAAGAACCTAGAAGAGAGAAAGGGAAAAGTTTTCCTCTCCTACACTAGGAATCGAAAGAATACAGAAGAAATATGTACTTGATTAACATGAACTCACAATCCAGTTGTGAACATTATATTTATGGGTAGCAATGGATGGACAGATCACAGAAGGCTTTATAGAAAAAGGTTTCCAGAAATACTGGGAGAAGAGCAGTGTTTAAAATGTCAAATGTAACAGAAATTCTGGAGCCAGTGAGCAGAAAATCTTGGACAAATGATGAAAGGATTATATTTTAATTGGAAGTAAAAATAACAAATTATAGCAGGGAATATGTAGTGAGAAAATGCAGTTAATAGAGAGATGATTCTCTCAATTTAGTAGTGAATTACAGCAATGGCTGAAGAGGATATATTCTACTTGGGGGGTGGTTATTTCATATTTATTTTCCTTGACAAATGACATTTATGTATATTTAAAGGAAAAATGGAAGTGGCATGTATAAAGAGACTAAAAAGCTAGATATTTCAATAACTGAAAGGGAACAAATGAGATACTAGAAAGGAACTCAGAAATATATTGGGGTTACAAAGGTGGTCTCTATCTTAGGAGAGTAGGACCTAAAGTTATCTGCTGGTAATTCAGGGTTGGAAATTGTAAAAGGAATTTGAAGATGGTTGAAAAGGTTTGGGATAGTCATTCAAGGCCCAGGATAGAAAGTTAATGGAAAGGAGCATAAAAAGACTTCTGAACAATACCTAGAGCCACAGCAGAAGTTTAATACTATGAATGTGTAGTAAGCTAGATTTTGAGTACAATTTTGTAATTTCTTTTTTTTTTTTTTTTTGCCAAAGAGTGTTCAGTGACCTGTGGAGAATACAATCTGTGAGGGGACTACAGTTGGAAATTGGCACCATAAACAGAGTGAGAAGCCAAGAATGAAAAGTCAAGGATAGTAATGATGAGATGGGGAGAGGAATGTAACCAGGAAGGAATTTCATAAGGTGGGATGAGCAATTAGAGGATCTAATGAAGGGAAAGTTCAAGTTCACAAGAGGATAACACAAGGCGGATAATAAAGTTATGGTCATAAAAAGAGAGGACAATGTTCAAAATCATGGAGTCCTTGTAATCACGTGAAAATAACATCCAGGGAATGCACATATGTACATATAAGGGCAATAGAATCAACAAACCGAGCAACAAAAATCAACAAAATCCAAAACAGATCAACAAAAACAAACATGTAAGACAAAACAGATATCGATTTGTGGTGATAGCTACATTAACAGTTTTAACATTGAATAGTGCAAGCAGAAGTCTTGAATAAGCATAGAAGGAGAATCCAAAGATCAAACCAAAGATGTCCTTTAAAATCTGTCACTTTTTTTGCCACTAACTAAATTTTCAGTCACTACCCATTGAGTTAAATAATCTATTCCAAAGCAAAATAAGAAGTTGTTAAGACACTACCAAAGGACTCAGTATACCTGCAGTACAATGTCCCTGGAAGATCACATCTATGGAACATATGTAGGAAAAAGGTAAATAGGTTTGCTTGTAGTTGGTAATGCTAAATTAGAACTCTTATGTGATTTAACTTTCTCATAGCATTACTAACATTCAACTGAATGCCTGATAAGGAAAACTGGTTAGTATAGAAGAAATAGCATTCACAATTGCTATAGATTTAGCTTCATGCATTTGTTAGATTATCATGTTGCAAAAAGTATGTATGAAAATAATCCTTCATTAAAGCCAAGGCTTGTGGATACATCTCTTCAGAAACGTAACCTTAGAATTAGTTTCATTTAGAGAAAACCTTTAAAAAATATCTCAACATGCTGTGCCATATTCAAACTTCTAAATTATACAGTTAGGACAATTTATGATGAAGAAACTTCCCAAAGTTTCTGGATTGTTGAATAGGATAAGGGAAGAAGAAGTAGCTTGGAGACACCAGTAAAATGTTACTTTAATATATGTTCCTTTGAACATTCTCATTGCCTCCCTCTTCTTCATGTAGCCTTGGAGCAAATGGTTACACAAATGACAGGAGTCTGGAAGAAGAGAGGCCAATAACAGGCAATGACTTTTATTTGCTTTTTTCCTATAGCTATTCTTTCTGCTACCAACTAGCCTAGTCTGAAAGAAAACACTTTGTAAATTCACCTCAGGCAAATATAAAGAAATAAGAAATATACTCTTTTGAGAATCTCAGTCAGCTCTGTTTCTGCCAACTTCAGTTTAGCACTTTGGTGAACATACTCTTTAACAAGCATGGCCATTTGTGCAAACCCTGAGGGCAATTTAAACTCAGGCTTAGCCAAAGGGGAGGGATTTAAAAAAAAATCTACGTGGAAATTTTTAGGTTAGTACTAACTTAGGGAATCAGTTTGTGTTTAAGCAAGAAATGTTTGTTTTATATTAACCAGGTTCAAAAATTGTACTTCTCTCTTTTAGTTGAAAACAAACATTGCTGTCACCAATCTATTAAGTCACAGGTGGCTATGTGTTGAAATGTATTTTCCCTTTAATTAACTCTTAGCCATTCCATACTAAAGAATGAATGAAGTATGGAGTATGACATTTGCTTTTATTCTGCTCTTTGAATGCCACTAGCTTCCCTGTGAAATGTAATCTTTTAAAAGAGAGGTAGAAAAACATGTCTATCTATCTCTGTACCTTAAAACTCTGATTTGGAATCTAAAACTAGTCTTGTTTGGTGAGGTCTCTGAAGTCATTTAAATGCAAATAGCTGAGGAAGTCTTTGAGAAATTATAGGTCCTTTGAAGTTTGAGACTCTAGGTCCTTTGATGTTTGAGACTTTAGGACAATAAAGCATTCATTTAGATACTTCATTCTTAGCTAAGTTAATATGTGGCCCTATTTTTTTACAAATGCAGGAAGCTTATATTTTTCACTTACTCTGAATTAAACTGAACATAAAAGTAATATTTTATAATTTATATTAAAAATACCTAAATAGGTGAGGTTCAAGAGATTAATTCGACTTTTTATGGAGATATTTGCAGTAAATCCAAAGTTAATGAATATTCTGACACTTAATATATTTAAGGTTTATAGCTTCTTGAATTTAATATTCAAAATACCCTTCAAATACATAAACGCAATGAACCAAAAATAAAGGGTGTCAGAGGACAGACCTAATATCCATGGTATATGTTAACCATATTATATCAGACTAGGTATAGAATGCATATAGACTAGTGAAAAGGGCTTCATAATAGGTCTGTAGCATCATCAGAGTTGACAGAAGTAAATTTTTTAAAAAATATTATTCTTCCAGAAGCATCTTAAAACATTAAATATATTCAGGGTAATTACTAAAATACAATAAAACTATTATTTTGATATAAAAGAAGTATTTGTTTTATGATTCAAGTTTTTCTCTTTTATTTTTTTTTTAATTATTCTGGATAGATTGCCTGGGTTCAACTCATGGCTTTTCTACTGGTGAGCTCTATAATCTTAGGCAAGCACTTAAGCTCTCTGCACCATGGTTTCCTCATCTGTAAAAGAGTTCATAGGATTAAACTATGAGTTTATAGGACTAAATATGTAGTAGGTATAGACATATAGATATAGATGTAGATATAGATATAGAAGTATACACATATGCACTTATATGTATACACACACACACAGTGCTTGGAACAGAGTAAGCACAATATTAGTAAGTTAATTTTACTGTGTTTACTTTGGTATAGAACAGTATTGGGAAAAAATGACCAAGTGCTCACAGCTGTCCCTTTCTTATACTCTGCTTTTGAGACCGGAGAGAAGTGGGCAGGGCACAAGAATTAAAAGAATGACACAGCCGTTGAGAAAAACAGGATACTACAAAAACTGGTTAGAACCTACTAGGTCCAAGACGGTGGAAGATTCAACTTCCAGTAGACCTTGAGACTCATTATACACTCATTGTAATACATTAACATCTAAATGACACACCCACAGGCATGACAGTTCAGAGGCTGACAATAAAAGACCAAAAGTTGGTGGTGCCCCAACTCCTGGAAATCTCTGCCCCTTCCCCCAAATAGTTGGAATAATCCTCCCACTTGTTAGCCTATGAAATTACCCAGCCCATAATAACTAACAACCCATACCCCAGGGCCCTCTTGCCTTCTGAGATGGCCCAAATTCTATCTATGGAGTGTGTGTCTCCCTGAATAAATCGTCCTTCACTCTACTTTGACTTGCTCTTGAATTCTTTCCTGCATGAAGCCAAAGACCTTCGCTTGGGAACCCATCCCAGGGCCTTGCCTGAAACCTGGGATATGATCATTCTTTGGCTCCCTCCTTTTCTTACAACACTTTGTCTTGACCAAACTTTAGTCAGGAATCTCTCCTTCCTACAGGCTCCTGAGCTCTGCTTGCCACCAAGTAATGAGCAAGCACTAAAAATGTGGAATGCATCCCCTTTATCAGGGTCTCTTGGGAATCAGCTGACCACAGCAAGACACTTTTCCTGGTGGACCCCACTGGCCACTTATCTGGCCTGTCCGGTTTCTTCTTAAAAGATTCTGCTTATCTCTGCTTACCCCTTTTTACCTTAAAAAAAGAAGCACCTTTTTTCTGTTAGATTTTAAGACCTTGCAGATTTCTGAGGTCAGAGCCTTTTCTCTATTCTGAATAAAATCTCTAAGTCCAGATTTGGTTTTATTTGACCAAAAAAAAAAGTATCCATCACTAAAAAACACACTTTCCATTGCTCCTTATATTGTGATTATATTACTGTTTTAATATTCACAATTGAAGTGGTTTATGTTAAAGTTTCATGACCCAGGTGTTTTCTGAGTTCATCCCAGAGTGCTGTGTACAGTCTTAATTTTTTAAAACAAAAACACTTTTCTATTTATAGAATAACTATACTAGATAAAATCTGCCAATATTTATGTTCTTCAAAATTCCAACATTTAAATAACTGAGCAACAGGTCCTTTCCTAAATTTACCAGAATGGTTGAGAATGTTAGAACACCTAAAATCTGTAGAGCTTCTCTCTCTCTCTCCCTCTCTCTTTCACTTTACATAGCTAGTGACATTTCATTCCCCTTGCTTCCCTCCTTTTAATTGGAGAAATCTTCTATAAACTTTTGCCTTCTCGGAGGAGTTAATTCTCAAAAAGTCATCACTCCAAGGTCACAGTGATAAGATGGTTCAGACGGGCATTTGAAAACTCTCAGAAAGGTATACTGAGTGAAAATTCTCTAATGCTGTTATTTTAGTTTATCTCTCAAACACTAATGAAAATTCATTTTGACATTCTAGTCAGGCTCCGTTTTCAGGTAATTCTCACACTTGATAAAGCCATCCAGGGCTAACAGAGTACTTCTGGCATAGTATAGACCACCCTTTGGCAAGTTCTTTTTCAAAGACAAAATTTGGTCTCTCAAACTAGAAAAACACTCATATTTAACCTAGCATATAGTTATAACAACATTTTGGTTCCAAACCTCAAAACATGGTGAAGAAACCAAGGCATAAATTCTAGAAAACAAATGTCAGTGAACAGCTAAATAACTGTTTATTTTTAGTGGTGGTGCAGTTTAACCAATGAGGTAATTAAAATTTAACAATATGTGTGACATAGTTTATTTTTTTAATGGTAGAAAACCGAATTTTTCTAGACAGCTAGACTGTTCATATATATGTGAGCAGAACTTAAAACTTTCACATTGAAGGAGGCCAAAATATACAATGTGAAAAATTATCTTCAATAAATGGTGTTGGGAAAACTGGACAGCTACATGTAAAAGAATCAAACTGGGATACTTTTTCACACCATATACAAAAATAAACTCAAAATGGATTAAAGGCTTAAATGTAAGACCTGAAACAATAAAAGTCCTAGAAGAAAACATTGGCAGCATGGTCTTTGACATAGGTCTTAGCAATATTTTGGGGGGTCTATTTCCTCAGGCAAGGGAAACAAAAGCAAAAATAAACAAATGGGACTACATCAAACTCAAAAGTTTTTGCATAACAAAGGAAACCATCAACAAAATAAAAAAGGCAACCTACAGAATGGGAGAATATATTTGCAAATGATATAACTGATAAGGGGTTAATATCCAAAAGAACTCATACAGCTGTCAAGAAAACAAACAACCTGATTAAAAAATGGACAGAGGAACAGAATAGACATTTTTTCATAGAAGACATACAGATGGTCAAAAGACACATGAAAAGATGCTCAACATCACTAATCATCAGGGAACTTCAAATCAAAACCACAATGAGATACCACATCACACCTGTCAGAATGGCTATCATTAAGAGACAACAAATAATGAGTGTTGGTGAGGATGTACAGAAAAGGGAACCCTTGTGCACTGTTGGTGGGAATGTAATTGGTACAGCCACTGTGGAAAGCAGTATGGAGTTTCCTCACAAAATTAAAAATAGAACTGCCATATGATCCAGCACAAAAACACTAAAACACTATTTCATAAAGATATATACATCCCAATGCTCATTGCAGCATTATTTACAATAGCCAAGATATGGAAGCCAAATAAGAGTCCATCAAATATTATGAAATAATAATGGAATATTACTCAGCCATTAAAAAAAGGTCATGCCATTTGTGACAACATGGATGAATCAAGAGGATATTTTGCTAAGTTAAATAAATCAGACAGAGAAAGACAACAACTGTATGATCTCATGTGTAATCTAAAAATCAAAAACAGACTTCAGAGAACAAAAAGGCAGTTGGCAGAGGGGAGGAAAGTGGTTGAAAAAGGTGAAGGGGATTAAGAGGTAGAAACCTCCAGTTTTAAAATAAATAAGTCATGCTGATGTAATATACAGCATAAAGGATACGGTCGATAATATTGTGATAACTTTATATGGTTACAGATGGTTACTAGACTTATCATGGTGGTAATCATTTCATAATGTATGCAAATGTCAAATCACTATGTAATACACCTGAAAGTAACATAATATTGTACATCAACTATATTTCAATTAGAAAAAAATTTTTGCATTGAAAGATGACATTCTAAAGCCCAGTTTCTCAGAGAACATCAATTTACTGATTAACCATGTTTAGTTTATGCTATTTTTCTCTGTGACCTTATCAGACATCATCATGCTTCATATTCACTAACTTTTGCTGTCACTGTTAAATTGTAAATTGACACCAAAATGGTCCCTTTTATTGCTAAAATTTATCATAAAATAACTGTATTACCAGAATATTCACGAAGTGATGCTGTCAGCAGTATGTTGTTTTGGCACAGTGGGAAAAGAAAGTGTTGATGAAAAATAAAATAAAATAAGACTTGAAAATTGCTTCCAGGACTGTGTAAGTGATACAAAATGTAGAGACAGCTCAGCTTGAAGCTCTTTTGAAGCAGAACTACAACATATGTCATCTTAAATACTTACAGTTTTAACTCCACTTAGTAGCTACTGTGGCTTCAGAAATGCAAGAAAAAAATCACAACGTATTTTGAAATCAATTTTCTTTGAAATTTACAATCTTACCTTTCCTGCCTTTTTTCCCTCGGATTTCTGCTGATTTAGGATAAAGTGGAGGCAAAGGAAGCAAAGGAAAACAAAACAAAACAAAAATCAGCTCCAATTTGTTATTGCAAATATACTTTTTAAAAAACATGCCAAAATTCCAAGTGCAATAATACACAATTTTGTTTTTCTAATGAAACTATTTTCATCTGTTGCATTCTTCAGTGGTTTCAGGAAAGGGATATAACATTGTAAATCTCATACAGCAATATGTAGAGCCATATAAAAATCTTCAATGGTCATCAAAAAGTCATTAAATCCTTAGCTCACATAGGCATTGGCCAAGAAAAGACATATTTCCAATTAGATATTCCCTTATTTATTTTCCATCCATTTTTAAATGGATGAGTCTTTATCTCAAGCATGAACACATTTCTTAAAAAAAAAAAACTAGTTTAGTTGGAGATTCATGAATTAGGAGTAAACATAAATATCTATACAGCTTTGGATACTCTCTCTAAATATTAATTTTTGTGGGTCTTAGGAGCACCTAATTCAATTCTGTTCAACTAAATAATTTTTGCAGCCAACCTGGTAAAATTATTTTGTTCGTTTTTATTTAAGACTTCTTTTTTCCCCCATTCAACCTCAGGAAATGGGGTAAATTGATTTTGAAAACTCCAGAAGCATTTAGGCCATTTGTCGCTTGGATTCATTCTCCTTTGTAGAGGATGAATACATCACATGATAAAAGGATCACATGTCTAACATTTCTAGTTAATGATGCTCCCAAGTCCTTTCTCCTCAAAATTTACCTCAGTTCCATGTCATTGCTACAGTTATGCAAAAGTTTCTCTGAGCATCAGAGAAAATTGGGGAGGAGATAGAGGTGAATTTGAAATAAGGGTATATACAAAGAGAGATACAAATGTAGTAAGAGGATGAATGCTGTTGTTTAGTGGTTTGATATGATTTCAGATCTATTTGTTCATGACAAAAATTGTTTTGATCTAAGAATACAGTTGTTTTTATAAGTAAAGTTGTTTCAATAAAAGTATTGAAGTTGTTGTGTCAGGATGTCATCATCAACATCTGCGGTTGCTGACAAGCACTCAGTAGTAGCTCAACTGCTGAGGGGCACCACCAGGGTCTTATCAATAAGAACATATGAAGAAGCAGCTATGGCAAGGGGACATTAGAGTATAAATACCCAGAGTGTGTGAGGACCATCTGAGAGTGTTTGGTCTGGGCAAGATGACTCTTTGCTGATCTAAATAGCTCTCTGAAGACTTTGGGGTATTGGCTCCTGCCTAGGAAGGTGGATCTCTGCTCAGCAGTGGTGAAAACCATGAAGCAGCCCCAGGGAAGGAGATTATCATGCTTGCCAGCCTCAATGCCTTCATTTCCTAGCCATGTGCTCTACAACAAGAGACTTTCATCTTTGCGCTGGCAGCTGGACATTAGCTCTCAGTTGACTAAGCTCTCTCTCTCGAGAACCAGCTCATAAAAATGTTAGGGAGTCATTGACTGAAACCTTGACCAGGCATGATGATAACCTCTTGCCTGAGTTGTCTTGCAACAGGAGGTCTCAATGAAGAATGTGGTGCTGCCACCAAAAACTAACCAGGAATATTTGGGAGGGGCCAAATGAAGGAGGACATGCCAACCCATAGTATGTCTTGTAAAACTAACCTGGAAGAATTTGGGAGGGGCTAAAAGAAGGAGGGAGGAGACGACATGTCCTGTCCACCTCCCAGAAACCCTCATGCTGGAATCCATCTTGGCTGAGAGAGGTGAATGTCACCAGGGAAGACACTTAGTTAGATCAAATATGGGCCATGCAAGATGATTGTCCAGAGATAACCCGGAAACTAATCCCATTACCATAAAACCTGAGACCACAGGCCATGTAGCAGAGCAGTTCTTCTGGGTTCCTTTACCCTGTTGCTCTCTGCCTGGGTGCCCATTTCCAATACAGCCTTTTGCTTTGTCAGTACATGTGTCTCCTTGGACAATTCATTTGCGAGTGTTAGACAAAAGCCCACTCTAGGCCCTGGAAGGGGTCCCCCTTCCTGCAACAGAAAGGTACACCACAACTAAATTTGGACTTTATTCCTTTCATCGTGCCCTTTGCCTGGAACAATAGTGTAATTAATCAATCATTGGTTTGGAGTATGTTATTTCTTTATTGGCTTATTAAAGGACATTATCTTGTATGTTATTGGCTTGTGAAATTATAATTCCCACAGTAGACCTGTGTTAAATAAAATATTGGCAAAGATAATCTCAGTCTCTGAGCATAATTTGCCTTGAAACAAAACAAAGGCTCTGTATTTTGTTATTCAATGACTTATTCTCAGACCAAAAAGGGTATAGTTTTTTTCCTGTCATTTTAATATAACGTGAGTTTCCAAAATTGACTTTTGAGGAAGGTATCCAGACATGGTCACAAATCTATTATCTAAGGAAATCAAAGTGTGTTTTTTTCTTTCCACTTTGGGTAGTTATTTTTAGCCTAAGATATTCTTATTGTCCTTATGTGTTGATCAAATTCAGCCATCAGTGGCTCAGTGATAGAATTCTATTTGTCTGTGAAGGCATAGCCTGAGGATAATGCCTTGAATAATCTCTTTCAAGAAAGTGTCCTTGGATTTTAATATCTTTAAACAATTGGTATTTACATCTCTCTCTATCATGAATGATAATTCTTAAATAACAGGTTAAAAATTTTAACTTTCCAACAGAAATAATATCATGGACAAAAAACCCTCAAAACTTTACCCATATTTAAGAATATAATATTAAAAATTACCATTCTTTATTTTATAGAACCACGATAGATCTTTTTATATTCCCTCCATTAGAATTTACTGTCAAGAAAACAGTAGATTTTAGTTAGATGTTTTACCACTTATTACTGAGCAATGCAAAATCCTCAGCAAGACAAGTGAAGATGTGAAAATATTAATTATATCTATCTTGGTAAATTAGTGAATTATTGAAAAAGTAATGAAAATATTTAAGGCTAGTCAACGTATTGAGAGTACCTCTTTACCATTGCAGTGAAAAAAGACAACTCCAGAATGTGTTTATTTCCCTAAATTATATATTTTAATTAAGAGCATTGCCTATGCTGTGCTCCTTTTGTCCTTGTTTGAGAATTTCTATTGAGAAAGTTTAAAATAGATCAAGTGGGAAATATTAAAATGATAGTCTTTGCATTTTCTACACCACACAGACAGAACACAATCTGTCACCATAAGTGGGCCCTATCTCATGACAACTAGACGAGCATTAGAATTAAAAGAAAGCACAGAAATATATTGGCAGGCATGTGAGTAGGTTGGCAAATTGATACCAGATTTGATGATAGAAACATTTAAAAAAAATCAATTCTGGAAGGGGAAAAATCATGCTGAAAAGCAATTTCTATTTTAACGGAGACATGGATTTTTATCCCCTTATTTTAAAAATGACTCCCAAGAGGCCAAAATTATATCAACAAAATCACTCTTCAAACTAAATTATATATAGTAAGGTAGGGAGAAATGTTCACCAGTCTGAATGTTATGGGCTCAGAATTTTCTATAGTATACATTAGTCATGTAGTTTTCATACGTTCTTATTAACCTCTAGGAGTGAATAAATTCTAACTCCAACTGCCAATAAATGAATATTTCTCCTATTATATCTAATTTTCTAGAGTGATAGAGCTGATTGACTCTAATGAAAAAGAGGGCCAAGATATAGCATACAAGAGAAGTAAAGTCTGTTAATACCAAGGGGATGATCCAACTAGGAGAGCATCCTCAAATTTTAGTCAGCTCTCTTCTGTATCATACAGCATTAGCACAGTAGAGTATGGTGGCAGATAAGTCACCACAGTGAAGAGTTATTCAAGTAGACACTGAGGCTGTAGCTGTATTGGTATAATTGGAAGAAATAAGATCAAATGATTTTGGTATTTCTCAATATCTATGTGCTTTTGTGTTTCAGCTTTGTCTGTTTTTGATCTGTGCATTCAGAATGAACACAACAAGGACAAAGGGTGGGGTCAACACAAGAAGAGATTTCTAACCCAAAAGAATATTGCCTCTGTGCAGTCTCTGAAAAATCCTAACTCCTTCTTTTACCCATCTCCAAGTTTACTACTTCTCTTTTCCTTTTCTGACTTGTGTACAGTACAGCTGTTACCTTCATTCTGCCTTCATGTATTGCTGCTGCTTATAGAGCAGCTGTCCTCTTGAACACAACTATTAGGAATTTCTGATCATTAAGCCTAATGACAGAGTAGAGGGAACAAGACTAGAGTCAGAAGTCAAGGCAGCCACATCTCTAAACACAGGTAACAGAAAGAGGAAGAAACTTATTAGAGGACAAAGACACCAGAGCTTATCCTAACTCACTACTCTGCCTGCTGATTAGGAAAGAAATAGAACAGAATGTGTACAGGAGAAAATGCACTTGATAAGCACAGCTTTATTTTAAAAGCTGATTATGATTATCACTCAATAAAGCATCAACCATCACTAAATTTCTTTTTTTAATTGAAGTATAGTTGATTTACAATGTTAGTTTCTGGAAAACAGCAAAGTGATTCAGTCATACATACATATATATCTATTTTTTTTCAGATTCTTTTGCCTTACAGGTTATTATAAAATATTGAGTATAATTCCCTGTGCTATACAGTAGGTCCTTGTAGGTTTTCTATTTTATATATAGCAATGTGTATATGTTAATCCCAAACTCCTAATTTGTCCCCCCCCCCACCTTTCTCCTTTGGTAACCATGTTTGTTTTCTATGTCTGTGGGTCTATTTCTGTTTTGTATGTAAGTTTGTATGTAAGTTTGTATGTAAGCTTTGTATGTAAGTTTGTATCATTTATTTTTTATATTCTACATATAAGCAATATCATATGATATTTGTCTTTCTCTGTCTGGCTTACTTTACTTAGTATGATAATCTCTAGGTCCATTCAACCATCACTAAACTTTTGTCAGCTGGATCAGGTGTAATAGCAACTTGAGATGTCCAGTAGTGGTCAAGATTTAACAAAACACACTTTCAATGACACCAGCAGGGTTGTGGTGGTAACTTTTCTGAATGGCATGGTCAAATGAAAATAGTTATGACTGTGTACACAACTAAATAAATATTTGTCTAACAGATGGAAAAAACCGGGGAAGAAGGTTTTTTATCGCAGTGTGTGCATGTGTGTTTATAAAAAATTAGAAGCCTATGGAGTCAGGTTTCTAATACTATACCATGTGGAATATCCAACCCCTCCCCCTAATCTACGCTTTAAAAATATCAGAACTTGAAGTGTATTTTTTACTTGGCTTAAATCTCCATATAATTATCACAGCCTAGTTTATCTTTTTAGTAGGCTGGTACATGTGACATTGTATTTCAGAACTTTATTCAGTTAGCAACTTAGAGTGTTGTTGGCTTTAAAGGAAAGATACTGGTGAATCTAATAATAATAGTAAGCCTAAATGTCCTTCTCAACATGTTTGTTTACTATCTATTTCCTCTCTAAAATGTAAATCACCATTTGAAAAGAACACAAGGGAATGTATCTATGGATTTTTATTGTCTTATTCTCTTTTTTCTAAATTTGAGACTGGTATAAAAATTGTATACATAGTTTCAATACATCAGTAAAGAGAATATGAAATTTGAAATCAGAAGATTCAGGTTTCAGTCCTGGGTTCACAAGTAGCTATGTGAACTTATTCAGGCAAAACTTTAGAAGGCTATGTCTTCCTCCTACACTGAATCCAAGGCATTAGCTACATTTAATGATGATGAAGGTGATGATTGTGACAATGACAGGAATACTATTACTACAACTATCACTGCCACTGCTATCATCACCTTTCATTTATTGAGTATGAAGCATTTTAGTAAATGCTTTACAAATATTATCTCACTTAATTGTTATAGTGACAAATATCATCTAACTTAATTGTTATAGTGACACTTTGATGTGAGAAAATTATCATTTCCATTTTACAAAGAGGAAAATGTGGATCAAAGAGATGAAGAAATTTACTTAATCACGCTACTTGTAAGGTATAGAGCTGAGGTTTCAATCCAGATCTTCTGGATTCTAAAGTTCTAGAATGTAAGCTCCGTGGCAGCAGGCATTTTGCCATTTTGGAGTTTGGAATTCTGCTATATTCTCAATGCCTAAAAAAGTGCCTGGTACTAAGGAGACCTACAATAAATATTTATAGACTGAATCAAATAACAAGATATTCCTCTATTATTTAATTACATAGATAATTAGAGCTAGATTGTAATAATTGATTATGAATCTTAGTGAAAAGCACAAATTTTGGAGCTATATTGACTGGATTCAACTCTTGTCTCTAACACTTATTACCTATGTGACTCCAGACATGTTTCTTCTTGTCATTTTGCCTTAGTTTCATCATCTGTAGAATAGAGAAATATGAGTTCCTACTCCAGAGTATTTGTTACAAGGGTTAAATCAGTAAACTAGGGGCATCAAACAGTAGTTGGCACTTTGAATAGTGTATATATGTTAGCTCTTATTACTGGTGTTTTATTTTAACATCTTTATTAATATATCTTATATACCATAGAATTAATCCATTTAAAGTATAAATTCAATGTTTTTTTTGTATATTCACAGGTATCTGTAATCATCACCATATTCAATTTTATAACATTTTCATCACCTCGAAAAGAAACCCTAAAGCACAACATTGTAAATCAACTATACCCCAATATTTAAAAAAAAAACACATAAAACAAAACAAAAGAAACCCCATACTCTTTAACTATCACCCCCTAACCTCTCACTTCTCCCAAGTTTTAGACAACCACTAACCTACTTTCTGTTTTTTTATTGTATATTTCTCTGTTCTGGACTTATGAATAAAATCATATAATATGTGGTCTTTTGTGGCTGGCTTCTTTCACTTATAATAATGTCTTCAAGTTTCAACCATGTTGCATCATGTTTCAGTAAGTCATTCCTTTTTTATGTCCAAATAATATTTCATTGTGTAGATATACCACATTTTGTTTAAACATTCATCAATTGATGGGAATTTGGGTTATTTACACTTTTTGGGTATTATGAATAATGCTAATATAAACATCATACAGAAGTTTTTGCACGGACATGTATTTTCTTTTCTCTTGGGTATATACCTATGAGTGGAATGGCTGGGTCATAGGGTAACATTATGTTAAATCTTTTGAGGAAATGCCAGGCTGTTTGCCAATGCAGCTGCACAATTTTACACTCCCATCAGTAGTGTACAAGGGTTCCAATTTCTTCACATTCTTGCTCTCAAGGTAATTTATTTTTAACTTTAGAATTAAAGACTGTCTAAATATTAGAATTAAATATTAGAATACTTAGAATTAAATTCCTATCTAAATATTTTTTAAACTATACACTGGCATCCAAAATTATTTTAATTAGATCAATAAAACTGTAGCATAAACTATTCTACTATGTGAACTTAATGTACTATTCCCTGTTACTAAGATACCATTGAACAGATTGCCAAACCCATCCGTTGAGAGGGTTGAAAAGTTATCTATTTCTTGATATTAATTTACATATAATTTGAAATATATTAAGGAAATTCCCTCTGCTAAAGTGAATGAAACTTTTAAAAATGTTTGTCAAATTATTTATTCAAATCCACCTACCTTATAGTATATCACTGTTAAAAGTCTGATAAAACAGTTGGAAGAACACATAGGATATCATGGGACAATGACATTGCATTTGCTGAATATGGGGGAAAGGGATTGACAGTACTGATTAAATCCAGTTGAAATAATTTTTTCATGGGTGCTGAATCTTGGATTTGGAACATGCAGAGATTATATAGAGTACCAGAATGAGAGTCAAACTAAGGGGGGAAAGAAACCAATGCTTTATTCAAGATTGATACTAGAATTGATCTAACAAAGCTAAACAAGAGTAAAATGTTCTCAAAGTGACATAGAAGAGGAATATTATGGATGATACGAAAATCACAGTTTCTTATGAGAAGGCAGGATTAAGTTAGAATACTATTACACTTGTTCTCACATAATCTTTCTGGTTTATTCAAAACCCTACTCTTGCCCTGAAACATTCTTATACTGTGACAATAACAAAATCAATGTGACAGACAGGTCTGCTTTCTTAAAATATTGCATGTCAGTCAGAACAGTGTTTCATTTTTAATTGTTTGAATTTTGCATAAAGATACCTCTGTTTGCTGCTAAAGACATATGCAATTGTCTCTGATATCACTTTAAATTACAGATCATCTTAACATGTCATTCTCGTGAAATGTAAAACTGAGATTGTTGCATTGCATCTATTAAAGCTTGTAGATGTTTACAAAATGAACATCAAAGTAATAAAGTGATTATAAGAATAAACATCAGAATACAAATGATCTTTCTCATTAGTTAAAAGGAAATCATTGTTTTAATGTGCAGTAGCTACCAGACTGCTTAATTCTGTGAATGCCTGGTTTTTATATTAGATGAAAGCATGACTAACTAGATCTATGATAAGAAATAAAAATTTAAAAGTGACCTATGTGCCTGCCTTTATATCAAACCCTGAGATAACAAAAGGGTATTTTAAAACAGTGTCATTAGTTCATTAGCATCGATTCAAGTGAACGTTAAATTCTCATATAGTGGTCTCACATAGGTACTAGTTAAGCATATGACTTCCTGATTGTGACTTGAACCTAAGATATAGTTGCATTCATTTTAATGTATCCTTCAGCTTTAGTTTTAATCTAATATTACCTAGCTTACAGCAGACTAAGTTATTATAATTGTCTGATACCCATTATCATTTCTTGCTTATTTCCTAGGTGGGAAAAACATTCTCTTCTGGGATCACCATAGTTTTCTTGAGCTCTTAGCTGATTATGGATATATTCTCCCCTATTTCAAACTCCTCTAGCAATTCCATACTGAATTTCCACTTTTAGTGCATTTTCTGTAGAATTTTCAATTTTATTTCAAATCATCTGAAAAAACTGAAACTCAAAGCCCTTCATTTTTTTCCCCAGTTGAATTCATTGCTTTTAGGTTTGTGAGATTTCATTAAGCTTGTCTTAATACTATCAACTCAAATGAAGCATAATAGCTTTAGTGGATAGAATAGTGTCCTCCAACAATTCATGTCCATTCCAAACTCAAAATTTGACCTTATTTGTAAAAAGGGCTTTTGTAGATGTTAGTTAGTTAAGGATCTTGAGATGAAATCATCCTGGATTTCAGGATGTCCTAAATCCAAAGACTGGTGCCCTTGTAAGAAGAGGACACACAGACAGAAAGAAAGCGGCCAAGTGATGGTGGGGCAGAGACTAGAGGGATGCAGCTACAAGCTAATGAATGCCAAAGATTGCCAGGTGCCCACAGAGGCTGGAAGAAACAAGGAAGGATTCTTCCCTAGGGCTTTCAGAGGACACCTTGATTTCAGAATTTTAGCCTGCAGAATTGTGGGAGAATAAATTTCTGTTGTTTTAACCAAATATTTTGGTAATTTGTTATGGCAGTCCTAGTTAAAAATACAATGAGCGAAGGGGATATACTCCCATTTCAGGAAAACAATACACTAGGATAGAAAATAGGTTGTTCTGTTTTATGATTATCAAACCGAAAATGCATTGAAAGATTACTGAATGCAAATCACTATATTTCATCTAATATGTAAGTTTTTGGAGGACTGGAATGATTATAAGTAAGCATATGGTACAAGAGAAATAGAATATCCGGTTTTGAATAATGTGACATACGTTCCAGCTCCAGATCACTCACTCATTTGTGAAACATTTAGCAGAAGCCTATTTGGTACTATGTACAAATTTTCTAAATTATAGAAAAATGAATGGGATAAGGCCCTTGCCCAAAAGGATCTCACAGTTTAATAGGGAAGCCAGAGGTAGAAATAGATAATTACAGTATTACATTTTAAGTGTTTTAATGAGCAGATGAATAAAATACTATCATACCACAAGGGAGCAAAGAGCTGTGTGACCCTGAGCAAGTCCTTTGAACTCTCTGAATCTGTTTATTGATATGTAAAATGGAGATAACAATAACAATTCATAGCTCTCCTACCTTCTCCCAACTATTTTGGACATCTACTATTTTTTTTTTTTTTTTTTTTTTTTAGGCTCACGGACGTGCAGGCTCAGCGGCCATGGCTCACGGTCCCAGCCGCTCCGCGGCATGTGGGAACCTCCAGGACCGGGCACGAACCCGCGTCCCCTGCATCGTCAAGCGGACTCTCAACCACTGCGCCTCCAGGGAAGCCCGGACATCTACTGTTTTTAAGAGTCCTATGAATCAGACTTTCTCTTAGCTATTTAATATACATTATCTGAATTAATCCTTAGAATAGTTCATCATATAAATACAATTATGCTAATGCTACATGTGTGGAAACTGAGGTACAGAAATTTATACTATGTGCCAAAATTGCATGAATCAGGAAGGAAATATTCTTTTCATTCAAGCCTGTTGTATGTCTTAGGTAGAAATGCATCAAAAATAAATATTATACTACTAGAAGTTAATGTTCGATGTGCCACAATATCTAGCAATAAATAAATTAGATGATGAATAATGTTTCAAATATGTATGAATAATTCCAAATAAATATTATATATCCCCTATAGTACTTTATTTCCTAATGATTTTCTATGCTAGAGAAAGTACATTCAGATGTGCTTCTATAAAGTAGTCATTTGCATTGATTTTAACGTTAGGCAGTTACATTTGTATTTACCTACTGGATTTCTCTAAGTTAATTTTCCCTCAAAAATTACTGTTACAGGGCTTCCCTGGTGGCGCAGTGGTTTAGAGTCCGCCTGCCGATGCAGGGGACACGGGTTCATGCCCTGGTCCAGGAAGATCCCACATGACGCGGAGCGGCTGGGCCCGTGAGCCATGGCTGCTGAGCCTGCGCGTCCGGAGCCTGTGCTCCGCAACACGAGAGGCCACAACAGTGAGAGGCCCGCATACCGCAAAAAGATATATATAATAATAATAATAATATTAACAGTTAGAATATTCAATGTTTTTACATATGCAAGTAACATGGCCAGCTGCATAATCTGGAGCCTCTAGTATTAGTTCATTTTCTATAATCTAGGCAAACTACTAACTTGTATAATTGACCAATTTTCCAATTCAACCATTTTAATTCTTTGTTCAGTTTCCATCTGGTTAAGTCAGATGCATCATATGTAAAGAGAGCATCTTATTTGTGGAGAAAAGACCAAGAATTCACAATCTAGTTGCCCTTCAAGGTAAGAAGGACTACCCAGTGTGACAGTGCTCGGAAAATACAACCTAGAATGAATTTTTGTTTCCTCCATCACCTCTAACTTCTTCATTCACTCATTCACCAGGCTAGTTACTAGGATACAGTGATTGCCAAGATAGAAATAATCATCTTTGCCCTTACAGAGATTATAGTCTTCATAAGGGAACAGAGACAAGAATATAGATAATTACAATACTTGTGATCTCAAAATAATTTGGCAGCTTTTCCCTCAATAATAGAGAGGTATCCTTGTATAATTTTATTTCCCAGAGAATAATTTCTAAACATTTAGTTATAGCTTTAGCAGAAATATAAAGTGAATATTAATTAAACACACAAATGAATATTTACCATAGCTAAACTCCAATATCTATGATGCTGCCAGATTTCTATAATACAGAAATAAAAGCACTCCTCCTGAGTGATCCATAAAGTCTTGAATTATCAAAGACTTACATTAAAACTGCATAAGATAGGGTCTGAGCTTCATTTAAAAAGGTATTTCATTCCCCTAGAGGCTCATCCGCCTCAGGCGTCTTCCCAGAATTTAGCTCTTAAAGTATCTAAAATATTTTAAGCTTGTACATTTTTTACTGCTTTGTGAATCTGTCGTGTCGATTTTCATTTTTTTTCCAAGTTACCACATTGACATTGTTATTTTCAGCTTCCAATTCAACATAAAACAGTGGATGGCTCCATTTATCTCTCTGGCTGCATTTATTCTCAGCAGAGCTCTGTATTCAGGACATTTTTATTTTTATGATTGGTTATTTATCGTTAGTATTTTTAGAAAAATGAGAGAGTTGTAATTCTTGGGAGCTTTAACTATAGAATTTTATCAGTCAACAAATATTTATTGAGCATCTACTATGTGACAGGCATGGTACTTAGGATCATGGGCTCTGGAAGTAGACTGCCTGGCTCAAAGCTCAGCTCTACCATTTATTAACTGTGTGACCACGGGCCAGCTGCTTGAATACTCTATTTGGTGCTTGAGCTTGTCTATCTGTAAAACATCAAGAATAAAAATAGTAGCACTATGATAGAGTGTTTGTGAGGGCTAAGTGCGTTAATACAGTAGAGCACTTAACACCATCATATAGTAAGCTTTCAACAAACTCTGTCTGTTATTGTTAATATGAACATCATCATCCTTTATTTTAACCATGCACTGTGAAACCTTGAGTACACTATAACAAGGAAGAATCTTACAATCTACTGTCCAAGTCAGCTACTAAAAAATACTTAGAGATGATCAATGAATTAATTTCTGATATATACAAAAGTGCCTTGAATGGTAGTAAAAGACTGTGAGAGGGAAAAATTTTGCTTTGAGGTCGCAAGTAAATCACCTTATGAAAATGAATTATAGAAAACTGTATAATACTGATCTAGTTTGCCTGAAGCATATAAAATAAAGTCCCAGTTTCAAAAAAAATCAAACATTTTATTCAGCTAGTGACTATGGTCCAAAAGTAAAAAGCTAAGTTTATTAAGGGCTTTAAACATTTATAAATCTCCAGAGCCACAAGACTTAATGCATGGCCCTTAATGTTAAATTAAGTAGTGAAACAGAGGTTTCTATCTTGGGCTCATGGGATCAGAATCTTGGCCCAGATGATGAGATCTTTATCATATTCATTCTAATTGTGGCTCATCTTGAAATGATTAGATCTATTGTTAGAAAGAGACCTTGTCAGTACTAAGGATGCAGTGATTAATAGAAAATTCAGTATAATTCGTTTAGATATATGTCTAAAATCTCAATTGAGCCCTGGACCCACATTATTAAGTGATTAAAGCAATTGTAATTGCCACCCTTTATTCACATTCATCACCTGACTAGGAATTAATCATTGCAAGCAAAGAACAGCAGAAAGCAAAATATTTCATAACTAGTACTATACAGATAGATAGCAAAACTTTAAAATGGGCTACAGGAACAATGCTTGATACCATAAGCCAAAACAAACGTTAAATCATTAGAAATGCTCTAACAAAATCTGTTTTAATTTCAGTGAAGGTCAAATTTACCCTTGGGGCCATCAAAAATGTGTTTTTCTTTCACAGTTATGGCAACCTTAGTTATTTTCTTTTACCCCAAGAAAGGGTAGAAAGTGAATTTCAGTCAGCCCTGCCTGATAATCTCCAAAAGTTTTATCTTAATTGTATGCTCTTTGTAGGTGAGTTATCACTCTGACTTTTTTGTTCATCACAAAGACATGTTTCCAGGTTGTAGCATATCAACATTAAAAGATCAGGACTGTCTCATTGTTTCTCTAAATAAGGTCATAGCTAAAATAAGCAGAATTTAATGTACGTGCATTTCCTTGGAATGAGAATATATCAAAACAAGAGTCAAGTGAAGGGAGAATGTTCTGTTAGCTGAAAAAAATACAGTGGTACAATTAGAATTCTAGGGAATTCTGCCAAAATTTTAAAGAATAGTTGATTCCAAGTATATTCCAAGAAAAATAAGAGGAAGCATGCTTCCCAATTCATTTATAAGGCTATTATTGCCCTGATACCAATGCTAGACAAAAAAAATATAAAAAAATAAACTACTAATCAATATCTCTTATGATTGTAGAAGCGAAAATCCTAAACAGATATTAGCAAATCAAATTCAACAGTGTATAAAAATAATTATACACCATGACCAAGAACATTCCAGGTGTGCAGGACCTGTTCAACATTGGAGAACCAATGTAATCCAGCATATAAACAGGCTAAGGAGGAAAATCATATGGTCCTATCAACTGATGCAGAAAAAGCATTTTGAAACCAAACAGGACCATGTGGGTCTCCCAGGCATGGAAACTTTTCTGAGTCCCCTGTTTCTTGTTTGTAGGGAGTAGGCTTCAGCCTCCATGACCTTCCCTGAGTTCCAAAGGGCAGGTTCAAACAGTTGCTGATCAGGGAAGGGAGGGGATGCAGAGACAAGGGAGGAGCAGTCAAGAAACAATAGTGCAACATTATAAATTGATGAATTTTCACAAAGTGAACACACCCTGGGTGTTCCATAACCATAATCTGGGTCAAAAAATTGCACAGAAGTAGCATCCAGAACCCAACATCCTGCTGTAGCCCACTCACTTCCTCATAGTTTAGTTTAGTCTATTTTGGTACTTTATAAGAATGGGATCATACTGTACTCTTTATTTTTGAATGGCTTCTTTCAACATCATTTGGTTTGTCCAATTTTCTCATGTGCTTGGGAAAATTGTGCCAATAATTTAATTTTTGCACTGTATTATATTCCACTGGATGAATATATGGCAATTTATTGATTGTATTGTTGGACAATCTAGGTTATTTCTAGCTTTTCCATACTGTAAATTATGCTGTTACGTATATATGTGCATGTGTTGGGTGAATGTATGTACACATTTCTGTGTTGTATATAACTTAGAAGTGGGATTGCTGGGCCACAGGCCATATCTGTTCAGCTTTAGTATTTAAATTACCTTTAAACCACTATCATATCAGTGAGATCAAAGTAATGAGGTGAGGCAGATTAAGTGTTTACTTTAAAGTCAGCTGGAATTTAGTCTTGTTCCCACTACTTTTTACTACTAATATTAAGCATGTTATATAATTTCATTGACCCTCAGTTTATGTATCTGTAAAAAGCATGAATACTATACCATACATTCTTATAAAAATACTAAATAAAATAGTGTATGTTGAAAAGTATTTTTTTAAAAAAAGAAACAATAGTGCAGCCTTGGGACAGGGTCCTGGTTCTGTCTCAAGGGATATACATAACAATTTCTTTGAGCTCTTCTGCAGAACTAAAATCCCCAACAAATGGAAGATGTTAACTACTTAATGAGCATTCCTCATTCCAGAGAGAAGGTCACAGTTTGGATAACATCAGAGAACCACAGAAGCTCATCAGGAGACCACCTGAGGACAGATTAAAGGAATGCAGTTCCTGCACATACCCTCTTCCTTATCAGCAACACTGTCCCTGAACCATTGCTATAAAACTCTTCACCAAATCCCCTCAGGTTGGGACACACAGTTTTGAGGGCTTGAGCCCACAGTTTCCCCCTTTGCCTGGCAAAGCAATAAAGCTATTCTTTTCTACTTCACCCAAAACTCTGTCTCCAAGATTCAACTTGGCACCAGTGTACAGAGGCTGAGTTTTGTCATCAAAATGGCTATTATCAAAAAGACAACAAATAACAAGTGTTGGCAAGGATGTGGAGAAAAGGGAATCCTCACGTACTGTTGGTGGGAATGTAAATTAGTGCAGCCACTATGGAAAAAAGTATAGAGATTCCTCAAAAAATTAAAACTTGAACTTCCAAAAGCACATTCCTTAAAAGTAAAATTGATTAATTAGATTTCATCAAAATTTAAAATGTTTTCCCTGTGAAGAGGATGAAAACACAACCTATGGTTTGGGAAAATATATTTGCAATTCATACATCTGACAAAGGAGTAGTATCTACAGCATATAAAGAGCTTTCAAAATGCAACAGTAAAAAATTCTCAAGCAATTCATTTAGAACACGAACAAAAGATATGAACAGCCATTTCCTTAAAGAGGATATACAGATGGCAAATGAAAGGATGTTCAACATCATTACCATCTTGGTCTGTTTGAGCTGCAATAAATAAATAGCATAAACTGGATAACTTATACACAACAAATATCTATTTCTCACATTTCTGGAGGTTTGGAAGTCCAAGACTTGGCTGATTCGATGTTTGGTGTGGGGCTAGTTCCTGGTCCGTAGAAGGTGACTTCTTGCTGTGTTCTCACATGGTGAAAGGGCACTGGAGCTTTCTCAGGCTTCTTTTATAAGGACACTAATTCCACTCCTGAGGACTCTGACTTCATGACTTAATCACATGCCAAAGGCCTCACCTCCTAATACCATCACCCTGAGGGTTAGAATTCCAGCATATGCATGGGGGGTGGGGCACAAACATCCATACCATAGCAATTAGCCATCAGGGAAATACAAACTTAAATCACAATGAGATAACACTACACATCTATCAGAATGGCTAAAGTTAAAAAAAAATAGTAACAACACCAAATACTGGAGAGATTGCAAAGAAATGAATCACTCATTCATTGCTGATGGGAATAAAAATGGTATAGACACTGTGGAAAGCAATTTGACAGTTTCTTATAAAACTAAACATGTGACCCAGCAATTACACTTTTGGACATTTATCTCAGAGAAATTAAAACTTACATCACATCCACACCACAACTTGAACACTAATGTTCATTGCAGTTTAATTCATACTTAATTCAAGAAAAAATTAGAAACAGCTAAAAAATTAGAAACAACTCAGATGCCTGTCAACAAGTGAATGGTTAGACAAACTATGATATATCCATACCATGAGATGTTACTCAGCAATAAAAAGGAATTAACAATTGATACATGAAACAACATGAGTGAACCTCCAGGGAATTATGCTGAGTGAAAAAAACGCTACCCAAAGGTTACAAACTGTATGATTTGATTTATACACATTCTTAAAATCACAAAATTATAAAAATTGAGAATAGATTAGTGGTTGCCAGAGATTAAGTATGGGGAGGAATGGTTTGAGGGAGATGAGTATGCTAATAAAAAGGCAACAAGAGGGAAGGTTTTAGTGATAGAACTGTTCAGTTTCTTGACTGTGGTGGTGGATACATGAACATACACGTGATATGGTTGTGCAGAACCACACACACACACACATAAACGCAAATGAGTGTATGTAAATCTAATAAAATCTAAATGAGTTTGGTGGATTGTACCAATGTCCATATCTTGGTTTTGATATTATGTTAGAGTGTTGCAAGATGTTACCTTTTGGAGAAAACAGGTAAAGGATACAGGGGAACTCTCTGTATTATTGCTTACAACTTCATTTAAACCTAGAATTATCTCAATAAAAATTACAATTTAAAAAGCAAAGCTTACTTAAGTTTAAAAGAGACTAACCAAGGAAAAGCAAAATTTTTAGAAGCCAATAATCTGCCATGTCTGGCACAAAATATATTTGCTATAAACATTTTCTCTGATGCTGCAGACTTCTACTTACAGGTATGTCCAATTTTTATAGTTATAACAAATTCTTAGTTCTTTGTAACTGGAGTTTTTAATGCTCAGTTGTTTTAAAGAAATGACAAGGGAAAATAAAAAGTGGAAAATGAAATAAGATCTATCTATGAAGCTGGAAAGATCTCATCATGGAGAATATTGGATTTGGACACCATTAGAGCACAACTTTCATGTGTGCTGTAAGTGATAAGATTAGATATATTGAGAAGAGTATATTGTTTTTTATAAGTCACTGCACACCATTTCTTTGTTGATGCATTCATTCTATTCTTTCTAATTTTATTTAGCAGTTTGTTAAAGAAAAAAATAATATGATATGTGTCTCCACTTTTTTTTTTTAGAGCTATATTCATTTGTGTTAGTCCTCAGTAACATCACAGCCAATGGGTCTTCTTTATTACTTTTTGCAAGGTGACCCTAATTTATAATAACTCTGTTCAAAATATGATGGAATTTATTTGGACCACTATTCTCATTTATATTTAAATGCACACCATTAAAATCAGTGCAACTTTATCATTACTATTTCAATATCAGCTCCTGTATGTCATCACATGAATATATACTAGGCAACACTTTTCGTGGGCAGAGTAACCTGCATTAAAAATGTATACACAAACTATCCTCTTATTCATAATTTCAAGGTTTTCGCTGAGACTAATAAAAAACAAAACCCCCTAGGCCAGCATTAAACTGTGGTTTAATGGAGACATTTTTAGCCTGGTTCTAGTCTAGTCAGAGGGCAAACTTCAAGTGACTGAGAAAAGTAACTGTTTAAAAAAATAGTAATTCTACAGCAACTTCTACAAACAGACTTGTATAACTTTCCATTAGCAGAGCCACATATTTGACCATTATACCAATATTATAATTGGGAAAATTGATCAAATGAATATTAAAAATACAAAAAAATAATTTAAAATGTGGGCTTTAAAGTTTAAGAGGTAAGGGTGAATTTTACTATATATCTAATTATACTTTAATGAAACTGTAAAAATATTAATGACAATATAGGTGGTGGTTTGTGCAGGGCAGAATTCGTAGCTAACCTTCAATGATCCCCACCCTTGTCTAAGCCCCTGTACTTTGATTGTGGGTAGAACCTATGAGATGTCACATTCATGATTATGTTAGATTATTTTATATTATATGACAAAAGGAAGATTGTCCTGGTTGGGTCTCCTGAGCCCTTTAAAAGCAGAGAGTTTTCTCAAGCTGGTCAAAGAAAAGGAAGTCAGAGAGATGCAGAGCAGGTGTTCTGGAAGAAAACAAGCATTCCTGTTGAGAACTGCCTATGTTGAAGGTCACATATTAAGGAACTGTCGGTTGATTCTAGAGTTGAACCCAGCCAACAGCTAGCCGGTAAATAAAGGCTACAGTCCTACAACCGCAAATGAATTTTGGCAATAACCAGTATGCTTGTAAGAAGACTTTGAGCCCCAGATGAGAATCACAGCCCCAGTCCATGCCTTAATTTCAGCCCAGTGAGTTCCTGAGTAGAGACTCCAGTCATACTGTGCCTGGGCTTCCAACCTATATTCAGGTAATAAATTTGTGCGTGTCTTTTAAGCTATTAAGTATGTTTTAGCTAGCAGGAGAGAGCTAATAAATGGTTATACAAGTATTCACTGGAACATTATATCAACTTTGTTGTATATTTGAACATTCTTTTAATTAAATGTTGAGATAAGAAGAAAAATCTAAAAGGGTGAGCAATATTGGAGAAGTGGCTTGTTAATCTTCAGACCAATAAGCTTTGGTTTCAGTGGAGAAATAAAGAGTGCTACTTACTAATCTCAAGCATAATTCATCTGAGTATGTGCCAGAGGGTGCAGATATGGCTAATGGAAGATAATAAATAACTACAGTGTGTGGTACATAGTGAAGGAGAAATAAAGTGCTCTGAGTTACATAACAATGTTCAATCAGACAGTTGGGTCAGTTAATGTATGAACTAAAGGTTGGCACATCCATCTCCCTAGTTGTCCGGAAAGAAAGCAATGTGTATTGTCAGTGATATGGAACTGCATGATTCAGTGAAGATCATTTAAAAAGTCTCAAAAAAAATAAATTTAAAAAAAAAAGTCTCATAGACAAAAAAAATGTCATTTCAATTGCAGTTCCTCCATATCAGTACTTTTAAGTTAATTTTCATGATTAGGTATATTAAAATTGATTGAAAGTGAAATTTACCATGGATATTGCAAAGCATATATGCTTCCCATTTGAAACCATTTTATTTCTCTGCATAATGTGTTTTAAATTTGGCACCTGCATAGCACTAACCATCTATGTTACTGCTAAATCTATGCCTGGTGGACTCCAAAACCACAATCTATATGTGAATTAACTAAACAAGAAAAAGAGATGGCCAAATATCAGTGCCTCACAGAATGCTTTTGGATAACACATTGCATATTAAATGCAAAATGCCGATTTCATATCTTTGCCTCTTGAATCAATATTTAAGGAGTGACCCATTCATTTCATAAACTCTTATTCCAAATTCCAATATATGAGACCATTGGAAAATAAATGAATGAGGAATGAATGATGGCTGGAAATAAAGGCAGATGATATCTGGTGAGATGAAGTGAAATGACTACAAGCAAGATAAATAAAGCACCTATTTCAAAGACTTGCAGAAAGGTAACAGATATGTATCTATGGATAGAAAGGAAATATAAAAAGCAAACCAACTTTTATTTTTCTAAAATAATGACTGGAATGTTTTGTGATGAGCACTTATGAGTCACCAGCCACAGATGGACATGTAAGTCTCTATCAATAGTTGCTGAAGACTATGGGTATGTAAGGAATGTGCAGTATTGATAATTTTTAAAGTACAGTTTGTTAAGCACCTTCTATTTACTAAGCACTGTACTTTACATGTATTTTATATGCATTATTAATGTAATGGTAAGAGTTAGGTATGACTGTTTTCCCAATCTAGCCTACTTAATTGTATAGGTGGACAACAGCAAGAACAATTATAAACAACAGTAAAGGCTAGAATTTATGAGCACTTACTGAGGGTCAGACATTATTACAAGCCCTTGTGTTATTATTATCTGTATTATCTCATTTAACCTGTGTAATAACCCAAAGAGATAGTCTTTGTTTTTTTTTTTTACTTCCACTATATAGATGAAGAAAGTGTAGCTCAGAGATGTTAGATAACTCACCCCAAATTAGTCACCTTGTAAATGACAGAAATATGACTTCAATGTATACCTGCCTGAATTCTGTTTATCATCATGCACAATGCCAGCCTGCCTAGTGAATATGATGTTGTCTACAAATAACAATTTTATATAATATGATCATAGACAATTAGATGTCTATGTAAAATATTCACAGTACGCACATAAAAAGTATTGGTCTTTATTTTGATATTATAATATCCAAGCAAGATAAAAAGTCAAACTTTTCAAGATAACAAGGTGTCTTTTTAAAAATTTTTTAGTTTTAAAAAATTTCTGAAGGGAGCTTCCCCGGTGGCACAGTGGTTGAGGGTCCGCCTGCCGATGCAGGGGGTGCGGGTTCGTGCCCCGGTCTGGGATGATACCACATGCCGCGGAGCAGCTGGGCCCGTGGGCCATGGCCGCTGAGCCTGAGCGTCCGGAGCCTGTGCTCCGCAATGGGAGAGGCCACAGCAGTGAGAAGCCCAAGTACCGCAAAAAAAAAAAAAAAAAAAAAAAAAAAAAAAAAAAAAAATTCTGAAAATTGTGAGAGCATCCCATGATGCTCAGAAATAAAAAAATTAGGCTGAGGCTTGTTTTCATCCAAAGATGTGGAAGTTTATCTTGTAGAAAAGGCACACCTTAAAAAGTCTATGAGCTTTCTATGGATAAAATGCTGGAATAAACTTACTTTCATAATGATAGACAGGAACATGGAGACATATAGGTAGAGTACACAAGCACAAATTAATTTAATGCCCTCAATAAGTAAACTCATTATGGTTCTGAAGCTGCAAACTGTTAGCCATTGTGTGATTCTGTACTAAATTGCTGATTTGTTTTAACCATGCCTCGGCATAAATGATTTCATAGATGATGGACTTGTTTCATCATCTGTAATTAAATATGGGCCCAGAAACCTAAGGAAACAACAACAAATATGGAACTGAAGATTGAAGAGAGTCACTGCTTTGCAAAATAAGGCAAGACTAAGGAGGTACTCATTATAGCTACTTACTGGATATTGATAATCTACTAAAAGGAATTTATATATTCCTTTGAATTTGTATCCTGGTACTGACAATTGGATTACAGCAATGATAGAAACTTAATTTTAAATAATAATAGCTACTTTTATTGAGGATTTATATTGTGTCAGGCATTATGCTTTATTTGTACATGCATTCTTATTAAATTCTCCAAATACACTTCTGCATTAGGAACTGTCACTATCCCATTTTACAGATGAATTAACTGAAACATACAGAATTTAAGTGGTTAAATGAAGTAAAGAGGGTAAACAACTTGCTCATGATGACAGAGCTAAAATGAGCAGAGAAAGGATCCAACCCGAACCTATCTGATTCCAAAGTTTGATATATTGACATTAAAGTAATTGGCAAAGTTATTGATCCTTATGGATTTCATTTTCCTTAATCTAAATCTAATTATAAATTTCAGGTAAATAATAAAGAATATTTTACTATTTAACCAATTTTATAGATATACTTTTTGAAAGCCAATTACCTTTTCTTATAGAAGACCATGTTTACCTCTGTATTAGAACAATGAAAAGGAATGCCACTTTTGAAATTAGTATAAAACACAAATAAATCAAGATAAAACAAAATATAGAAGAAAATATTAAATAACATACATTTATTTAATCTGGAAAAAAGAAAAATAGGAAATGAACTATTACAATTTTTAAGAACAATGAAATCCTCACAGAATACCTCATTATTACATAGATTTAAAATATTATGGGGCTTCCCTGGTGGCGCAGTGGTTGAGAGTCCGCCTGCCGATGCAGGGGACACGGGTTCGTGCCCCAGTCCGGGAAGATTCCACATGCCGCGGAGTGGCTGGGCCCGTGAGCCATGGCCGCTGAGCCTGTGCGTCCGGAGCCTGTGCTCCGCAACGGGAGAGGCCACAACAGTGAGAGGCCCGCGTATCGCAAAAAAAAATATATATATATATTATGGTTAATTTAAAAATAAATAACACTTGTATAAATTATAATTTCATTAAAAATCTACTAAAACATACGACTGCCTGTAAAAGAGTTCTAAACTTTAAATTCACAACAGTCATTTTGAGTGAATTTATTCCCAATGTCAAAATAGAACATTATGCTCTTTGTTAAAGTTGCCATTTCATGACTGATAGAAGTGAAAAGGAACAGTGGAATACTAGCTGATATCTAAATATAAAATTCAGATTTTTGAAATGAGTTAAAAATGAAATTAGAGTCTCCTTTCACACAGATCCCAAGCTAGCAGGTATATCATGGCAGGTGTCTTTTTATTTTTGTTCTTTGACAACTTTTAAGGAATTGAAACCTACAGTTCCTAAGTTGGAATTAAAACTGTCATTTATTTGGCAAAAGATTTTATCAGCTCAAATTGTCATTATTAGAGAAGAAAAAAACAAATGAATAGATCCCTTTACTGGTAATGTCAGTGAGTATCAAGCTGCCTAAATCAGTATTTCACTTGGATATTGTGGACAGTTCCTAATAAGACTACTTAATAGAAATTTATTTTCTCTTTGTGGACCTATTAAGCAGTATGAACATATTAACCAGATAAAAGAATTTATCTTAGCTATGATATTTCTGTAATACACTAAACATTTTTTTCTAGACTTTCTTGTACAGCAACACAGTAAAAATGGCCAGTATCACAAGCCAATACCTGTCAGATTTCTCTTTTTGCTAGCTTGATTCTTATTAGCAGTTTTGAGAAATGTTTTTTAGCCTTTTTAAAAATTTTACGTCTTCTTTACCTTGCATACGTTTTCCCAGTCACTAACCCATTCTTTGATCATTCTTGTGGGATATCATGGCAGTCAGGTGAAATTCTAGAAACTCAGAAATAAGTCAATGAGTCAGGAGAGGAACTGTTTAGGAACGTAGCACAAGGGCTACTTTTATAAATTTTTAAATCATTATTAAGAAAAAAAATATAAAATAATTGATTTCACTTTTTATTATCTATTCATTCTCTCAAAATGCAAATAAATATAGATTATTTCATTTTAAAAAAAACCATTTTCCCATCTCTGAGTTTCAAATCCCATTCATTAATAATACTATTCAGTCAAGACTAAAGTAGGGGCTCTGGATTTGTTTCTCAGATCTCAGCTGACCAGACCTTAACTTAATTAATCCTCATGGTACATGAATTCTTTGATCTTCAGATGTTTAAAGTAAACAGTACTTAAATCTACTTAACAGAGCATAAATCTCAGATTTCTGTTAAAATTCTGAGAAATAGAATATATTTAATAGAAGATGTTAGCTTCTTAGTATCTAAAAGGTAAAGGACGTTTTATTATAGTTACCTTAGCATACGGAAATATCAGGATAAGGTAATGATGTAGAAGTTGGTTAGGTCATCTAAGCCAATATTATCTGTTTTTCTTAAGAAAACATCAATTCAATCTTGAGTTGACTAGTTTTTCCAGGAAAATAACAAAAATCCTGCACAAAGCTGTACATGAGAGATGGCAGCCAATTCTGAGGTACAGTGCAAGCTATTGTTTGATCAACAATCATTTGATTTTGAGATGCAGTTCAAGCAAGTACAAAAAGCTGGATCCCTCTCAACATGATCCCACTACATGGGCTTGCAAGTTGGTTCTTTAAAAAGTTCACCCCTTATTCCTTTTTCCCTCCCTTATGTGAGAAGGCATATAAAGACAGCTTTGAACGGTGGAGGGTTGCTCTGCTGGCTTTATCAAAGCTCTAGAGCTGCAAACCAACATTGCCATTTTCTACAGTCATGATAATGAAATAACCAAGTTCATCTGCAAAAGACTTTGAGAGGTCACATCAGCTACAAAAGCAAAATTAGAACTCCTGTGATACAAGGGAGAAAATATTTCTGAGTTGGTTTTATTTATATTCTGTTTCATATTATCATTTACACTATACCATCTTTATCTGTATGAGGATTAAGGAGCCTTATTTGTCAAAACTCTTACATAATTCGTTAAGAATTAACATTGTTACTGAAATCATAACCCAAACCTGACAGCTAGAATTCAATGCAACCCAACCATGCAAAGCCTCAGGGAGTCTCAGGGTTACTTTTGAAAATCCAAGAATACAACCAAGAATCATCTATATAAGCAAGCTACTGGATTCCTGGACTGTAATATAGCTATAAAAAAGAAAGGGACACATTTTGTGCTTGTATTTCTTTTTCTTTCTTATTGTATCAATGAGGACTTTCAATTAAAAAAAATCATGCTTCTGAAGTTTCTTTCTTAATGTATTAAAATATAGTTTGAAGATATATAATTTATTAAAAAATATTATCCTTTACAATTAAAACAACACACGGGAGAAGGAATTATTTTATTATCTTTTAATGTACCAATTCTTAAGAAAGCCATGGTTTATCCAAGGATAAAAATTCTTCCTTCTGAGAATTTGAGTAAAACACCTTGGCTCCTTCATGGTCCACTTACTAAAGTGATAGTTTGCTCCAAATGTAAATGCTAACAATAGAAAAAAGAAAAAGAAAAAGAAAAGTGCTTTTGGAGCTAGAATAAGTACAATAATCCTTTATATTGTTCATCGTTTCATTTAGAGCAAACAATGTGATATTCTATGTGTTCCATGAGCTTTGTCATAAAGTGCTACAGTGTACATTCATTATATATATGTACAAGTCCCTTGGAAAAGAGAGCCTAAAAACGAAAAAGCATGATGAGTTTGTTGAATGCCAGTATGAAGATGAGTGATAAAAACTACCTTATATGTTAGATTTGATATTGTCTGGTTTTAACTACTGCATTGAGTACATGCAGTCATGCCTTAATAATGCATAACTCTGGGCTTCCCTGGTGGCACAGTGGTTGAGAGTCCGCCTGCCGATGCAGGGGACATGGGTTCATGCCCTGGTCCGGGAAGATCCCACGTGCCGCGGAGCAGCTGGGCCCGTGAGCCATGGCCCCTGAGCCTGCGCGTCCGGAACCTGTGCTCCGCAACTGGAGAGGCCACAGCAGTGAGAGGCCCGCGTACCACAAAAAAAAAATAATAATAATAATGCATAACTCTGCAGAGGATATTGCCCCCTGAATCTCCTCTGGTATGGCTGTGAGAGCCCCTTCTTTCTCCACGCTGGCAGCTGCTGTCCCAGATCAGCCTGTCAAACCTATCTCTGTAGTTATCACTTTCTGTGCATGCTCTGACTAGCCGGTCTTCTTTTTGTAGGTAACTTTTAATTCAGTACAACAATTGACATGCTATAGGCAGGCAGAGATAAAAATTGTGCTATTCAATGCTGTAGAGCAGCAGTTCCCAGCCCTTTTGGCACCAGGGACCGGTTTCGTGGAAGACAATTTTTCCACGGACAAGGTGGTTGGGGTGGCAGGGAGGATGGTTCAGGCGGTAATGCGAGCGATGGGGAGCAGCTAGCCCACCGCTCACCTCCTGCTGTGCGGCCTGGTTCCTAACAGGCCCTGGATCGGTACCAGCCTGTTAGGGGTTGGGGACCCCTGCTGTAGAGTTTATGCCAATTAAAAGCAAATGATGTATTTAAAAAGAACATCTTTTTCCTAGAAAAAGAGCAAGTGCTTCTCCCATTTTAGACACTAATTGTAACAATATTATTGAATTATCTGGATTGTCTTGGCTCTTTGATGGCATCCTTGAACATGAGGTCTAGAGATATTGCATTATTCTATGAAAGTCAAGCTGTTAAAACCAAGTGAGTACTGCCATAGAAAACTGAAACCACTATGTCTTCACATAGTCATAAATTTGGAGTTCCTTTACATTTGGGAGAACGGCTTTTTAAAAATCAATGAATACTGCAAAAAGAATGAAGTATGTTGTAAAAAATGTAATAAAGGTATAAGTGAAACACCACTACTCTTGCATCAGTGACCGACAATAGCCTTTACTACTTAAGATTCAAACACATCTGAAATATCTGTGGATAGCAGAATTACTCTCTGGATTCAAAAATACCCATAGCTTTGAAGTATATTCTTCATTACATTGGTTTCAAGTAAATAAATATATAGAGAGAGAAATTCAAAAATGAAAATAATTTTCTCTTTGAGCTAAAACACCCACACGCACATACACACACATCGATTAGTTCCAACAATGATTTGAATTAGTCTTACATGATAAAGCACAGGATAAAATAGAGAAAACTTAAGTAAAAGTGGAAAAATAAAAATATCAGGAGCTGAGAAATACATACTACTGTAACTCATAGGTGTTTGAATTTTATAGTTAAGCAATAAAATTTGCTCTGACCTTGCATGACAAGTAAAACACAAAGAAACATCTAAGTTAATACCAGGCGTATGGCATGTTGTTCCAGGAATGTATGAATTGCATATTAAATTAATATTATACAGAATGTTATGTAATACTTTCTATATTATTAAACAAATGAGAAAAGACAGTGTGCTACTAGGTACTAAGTATGACAATAAGAGAAATAAATAAGCAATCAATGAGGTCATAGTTTATTACCATAGTATAATATTACCAAATATAAGGAAGCAATCCACAGTATGAGTTATTTCTTAAGAAAGTTGAGGCACTAAGTGAGGTTTAGAGTGCAGGAAATCAGAAGAAGCAATGGGTAGGAATAGGTGAGGAGTTGAGATGGAGTCAAATTTTACTGCTGAACTATATTTAGGCCATGCCTGAATGTCAGGATGAGCAATCTTCCTCCTAGTTGTGAGTCTCTAAATTACACTGTCAACCTTGGGCTCGTTGTATATATATATATATATATATATATATATATATGGCCTGGAAAAAAAAATGAGTGAATATATGGATGCCACACACATGACGTTACTCGTTACATGTGTTTTTCCCCAGGGGCAACAAAAGCATATTAATTGGCAAGTAGAGTTGTATGCACTACCTTTAGAGAGTTAAAAGTAAGACAGATATTCCATATTTCTAAGAATTTCAAAAGGAACATTTAAATATTTCATATACACAGGGCATTTGGGGTATCTTTCAAAATTTGGGAGAAGATGTAATCAACAAAGTTGCAGAGTGCACCATCTAGTGGTTCAGTGTAGTACATGACAATATCCTCTAGTGTTAGACTGCACAGGGTTCTTGTTTTGCAATTCTGTTTTATAGTTGTGTTATCCCTTCTCTTTGCTTCAGTTGCCACTAACCATTCTATTCCATTATTTTGAAGAGAAATGAACACAATCAGCATAGCTTTTATAATATCCACTGCCATAAATCTGTTCTATCATTGCTCATCTTAAACTACAGAAACTTTGCATCAGACACCTGATTCATGCAACAATAATGGCTGTGATATATATCATGGTCAAAGAATGGGTGAATCCCAAATGCAATCATCCATCTTTCCTCACAAAACTGATATTACATTTGGAGCACTATATGGACCTTTGCCCTCCTCATAGTTTCTCAAATCATCAAGTGTGTGGCCTACGTTGGAAGTTGGTCTGCATAGTCACATTTGACTGAAATGAGTCTTCTTTGTTTAATCCAGCCCAAAGGTGTACTCAATAGATTCATGATGGCCCCGTGAGCTTTTGCACAATAATACAGCATTATGGATTGTGACTTCCCATGGCCAAGTGGAATCCTTGGGGAGAAGTGTATCTTACTAGCCTATGTCCATAGAACTTAAAATTGACATATGTCTAGTTATTTCTTATTTTACATACATTTTCACACACCAGATGATCCTTTTTGTACTTGTAAGGTTCTCATTCAACTAATTATTAATGACTAAAGAACAGAAACCACATATTTAACTGTAGCAGTAAATCATTATATCTCTACACAACTGCAAAGGGCAAATACAAACATATTAAAGGCCCTGTGGCCTAATACAAACAATAAGCTTCCTAGCACTTGGTTTCCCTAAACCAGAATGGAATTTCCCCAGTTCACCCACCTAGCCTCCCACTGATATTTTTATTGCTGTTATTAGAATTGTTTGAAATAATGGGGGTAAAAAAGGGATGAAATTTTCAGGGATGCTCTTTCTTCCAGATGATCTGGAGTTGTTTTTCTTAGATCTTCAGCTATAGAATATCAAACATTACACAGAAGAGTTACAAATTATTTTAAATGAGTGGAATTTTTCCCCACTAGCTTACTTTTTCAGTTAGTAAACAATGAAAAAGCTTATTTCTAATTCTCTTCTGGTACCTCAAAATGGGCACATTTGGGAAAACAAACGGAAAAATAAAATGCTCTTCTCTACTAAGACAGAATTAAGAGGGCTCTGACAGAAAGAGGATTCTGTCTCTGACAGAAAGAGGATTCTGAGCCCTCTTTCCATTTCTACTATGGTTGAAGTTACCTATTATACATAGACAAATTCTCTACTAGAAGTGAAGTGTTTATTGAAAACTGCCTAAAGCTGCTGTCTTTCTTCTCCATAATCACAGATGTTAGTGGAGAACTGCAGTGATTCTACCGCTTATTCCCTGTTGCCACCTTCTGTACCTCCAAACTATATTCTATAGTTGTGGCAGATTGAAAATAAGAAGTCCCTGAAACAGTGACTAATGAACTTCATGGCCTTTCTGCACAGCCATATTCTCTTTTGGTAAGACTCGCAATGGAGAATCAAATTGGAATGTCCCTGCACTGTATGGCTTCTCTGGAATATTTGCTGACAGTGACAGAACATTTGTCACTAGCTCTGGGAAGTTATAGAGCAACATCTTCCTGTTGTCTCTTTGTCACTGAAAAGTAAAGGAACAAGTTCCCTGGACACTAACTTGGTTGGTTGCTCTAGCAACATCCATATTCGCCAAACTAAGATGACTTCTGGACAGAGAAGTGTGCCTGCCTTCCAACATGAGAGGTATATAAAAGCCTTATGCATAGACAGAGACGTTTTAGGACAAAATTGAGATATTAAAAACAAAAATAAGACAATGGGAGAACAACTTGAGTTCCAGGGGACACTGTGAGAGTACCTGTTCAGGCTGTCTTAAGGTTATGTTTTTACCTTCTCTGGTGTCCAAATTACAAGAAATAAAAGAGCTTTTATATATATATATATTTGTGTGTGTGTGTGTGTGTGTGTGGTACGCGGGCCCCTCACTGTTGTGGCCTCTCCCGTTGCGGAGCACAGGCTCCGGATGCGCAGGTTCAGCGGCCGTGGCTCACGGGCCTAGCCGCTCCGCGGCCTGTGGGATCTTCCCGGACCGGGGCATGAACCCGTGTCCCCTGCAATGGCAGGTGGACTCTCAACCACTGCGCCACCAGGGAAGCCCAGAGCTTATATTTTTTATACACGGATATTGCTCTAAAACAATTTTCCTTACACTTAAAATAGTTTTCAACTATTTTTAGCATAAGCATATTTCAGAATATGACCAAGATTTTTGTCTTAAAAAAATGGGATATTCTCACTTTCAGATTATCCAAATTTTCTGTGATTGCCATCCATTGACTTTAATTACCCAGTGTGATCCACACAACATTAGTTCAAAGCAATAAAGTCATCAACATTTCTGGGGTTTTCAACTTGAAAATGGTTTTAATACACTTTTATAAGGTATTATAAACTGTGCCTAACTAGGCATTTGTGTTTTTTTACAAGTCATTTCTTAGGGTGACCATAAACTATTTTTCAATAAAGCGAGATTGTAAAACAAAATCACATAATTTCATTCACTGACTGTATCAGAGCCTAGGCCTCATAGCAACTGAGGTCGTGCTCTGAGAAATAAGTAAGCTAACTTACAACTTCCTTCTTTTTTTATTTCAATTTATCCAGAATAAATATTAAAATCTGATTTTATACTTGTCAGTGGCCTGAATGGCTAATGACTTAATTATAAAATTGGAAAAACTATGATACAATTATACCCAGAAAAAACTTATGTCAACCCAGCCACTCCTCTGATATAAGCTAACAATTTATTTCAGGTGCTGTCATGAAAGTTTCAAGTCTAGAGTTTTTCTCCTCTCTCGGCTGTTAATGCATCCTGACATTATTAATGGCTCCCTTATGGAATTACACAGTAAGCTGAAAGCGCAACTCTCTAGGTGTTAGCATTTATATTTCAGAATCACTTAGCAGGGAAGAAAATAAATTTAAACTCTTCTGTGCCAAGCATTACTATCACTTGGTTATCTTTGGGAATTGTCTGAGAAGAAAAATGAGGCCTTGGCAAAACGAGAGGAGGCCTGATGGCTACTGCATGTTGTCCTTATGATCTGATTCCTTCCCCCACAGATGGCATTTTTGTTTCCCCTACTATGACTTTACTCACACTGTTGGTAATTTCCCCACTTTACAGCTCACTAGAATATTCTACTTTTTCTTTTTCTTCTATCCAAATCATACTCATCTCTGAAGGCCAGCTCCAATCTCATCTTTTCTAAGAAGCTTTACTGGGTAGTACAGCATATATCAGTCCCACTAGTCTGTAGCTCCTACAGAATCGAAATTCTGCAGTGCACAATTTTAGCACTTAAAGCAGATTTGTGATTTTTTTTCCTTTTTTTTTTAATTGGACTAAAATTGCTTTACTATGTTGTGTTAGTTTCTGCTGTACAATGAAGTGAATCAGCTATATGCATACATATATCCCTTCCCTCTTGGACCTCTCTCCCACACCCCCCACATCCCACCCATCTAGGTCATCACAGAACACTGAGCTGAGCTCCCTGCACTCTCTTTCTCTTTTCTTCTCCCTCCATCCACTCTGTGAAATGAATATTTGGCCATGCTATCTGTATGTGCCCCACGAGTTTCTCAAACCACACACATGACGTTACTCGTGAGCCTCTACACAAGGCATTAACACCAGCCAGCCCTATTGAATTTGGCTACCTGGGGGCAGGGGGGTGGCTGGGGCAATAAATTCATCATCTCATTTCCTTCATCATCTCACCCCATTTCATTCCCTTCACAGTCACTTGCCCCAAATGAATAAAGATCTTGCACCAAAAAAAAAAAAATAAATAAATGTTTTGTTGAAACCCTTGGGGGAGTTTCAGTTTTTTGAGCACAAGTCACCCATTCTCCTTGCATGGCCCTGCAATAAACCTTTCTCTGCTCCAAACTCCGGCATTTCAGTTTGTTTGGCCTCACTGTGCAATGGGCACACAAACTTGCTTGGTAACATCCCCATCCAAGGCATAGGTTTGGAAGAAAGAAGTGGTCTTTGAATATCTGTATATCCTTTACCCTGTACAATGCACACCTGAAAATCTGATGAATCACTTTGGGCAAGATCTCTGTAATGATTGATAAAGTCTCAAGTAGTGAAGGTGTTAATCACCACTTTTCAGTGGGAAAAAAAAGGGCTATTACTAGTCCTTGAAGATAAATAGAGCAAGCAGCCCAGATAATATTCCTTTTTAGATGTTAAAAAATTAAAAGAAAATAGATTCAAGAAATAGTAACACCTGCTGTTTTATTTATTTATGTATTTATATTTTTGGCTGCATTGGGTCTGTTGCTGCATGTGGGCTTTCTCTAGTTGCAGCGAGTGGGGGCTACTCTTCATTGTGTTGCGTGGGGTTCTCTTTGTGGTGGCTTCTCTTGTTGTGGAGCATGGGCTCTAGGCGCACGGGTTTCTGTAGTTGTGGCACACGGGCTCAGTAGTGGTAGCTCTTGGGCTCTAGAGCTCAGACTCGGTAGTTGTGGCACATGGGCTTTGTTGCTCCGCGGCATGTGGGATCTTCCCGGACCAGGGCTCGAACCTGTGTCCCCTGTATTGGCAGGTGGATACTTAACCACTGTGCCACCAGGGAAGTCCCAACAGCTGCTGTTTTAGAGCTTTGACTATCACTGGCCCAATTGTTTTATATGCATTGTTGAATTTGATCCTTCTAGTCCTATGCAGCAGGTATGCTATTATCATCTCCATTTTACGGATGAGAAAACCGAGACTTAGAGAAATTAACTAGTTTGTCCATTGCTGTGTAACTAGCAAAGACAAGATTCAAACTTCAGTGTGCCTGTTTACAAAGCCCATGTTTTTTAAGCATGAAGTATGCTTTATGGTCTCCCCAAAGTGAAACTGAATTCAGTGGAGAGGGAGTAAATGCAGAATTTCTGCTTTCAAATTTGAATATAAATAGATTCACAGGGGCAGACCTTAGAGATACCCTGCAGTCTCCCTGCCTGGATCATTTTCTTTCGGCAGTTTCAAAGCAGCCTCTGAATCCCCCATTTGAGTGTGACTTAAACCATTATCTTCTCATTTTGACATGTTTAGTAAAGGAGGAAAGAGAAACCAATGGAAGTCCTTTCTGCTAAATCCTTGTTTCATACTTAAGCTTCAAAGTTACTTGATCTAAGACTTAGTATGCACAAATTAGCTGACTGTATGTACCAAGGCTGATGAACTGAAGTCCCAAAGAAAAAATCAGGTCCTCAAATTTCTTAGTCATTGTTTAAGATGTCAAATGATTGAATAGCAGTACCAGTTATGGGAGTGTCCAAACATGGTCTAGATATAAAATGTTTGAATTCATGTAGATTTCTTAGATTCTATGTCTACTGCTATTACTTTTATATTGTTGCTTGAAGTTCTGTGCCTCTAGCAGAAAAGTCCAAGTTTACTTTTTTTATCTATTAAATAGCTTGATCTCAATAAAAAATAAAGGAAGGAGAGATCCACTAAAAGAAAAGTCTATTCTTAGTCCCTCCCATTGGGACAACATAAATTACTTCTTCAGTTACTGTTGTCTTCTGAATGTATTATTATTTAGTCTATCACTGAGCCCAGTTAGTACATATCTGGTAGCCTCTCCTTTAAAAAACAGTTCAACCTCAAGATTTTTAGATTAAGTACAGATTATTTAAATGCTCTTTGCACAAATCAAATTGTAGTATCTCTACAGTAAATTTCTTTAAATCCAATACATATTCACTTAACAAACTTCTTTTCCTCCTTCTATAGCATGAATCACAGGAATTTAACAATATGTAAAAGGAGTACCAGAGGTGACAAAACATGTTTGCTGCCTATTATATGCCCCTATATCATTATAAGACTAGTACCAATAGATAGTAATAGTACATCAAATAAATAATGAGTATTTCATTTTCTTATATATTGCCTGAACCCCAAAATTTAAACACCCATTTTCTCTGTCTTGCCAGGATTTTTAGTATTTTCTAAGTATCTGTTAGGGAACATGAAAAACATCTTTCACTTCCTTGAGGTCAGTAGATCATTCAGTTAATCAATACACATTTATTGCTTGAGTTTACAGGTTAATGGAAAACAATATGTTAGATTTTTTAACACAAGCTTCAATGTCCAACTAGCTAGCAGACACCAGAAAATAAAAATCTAGATCACCATGTTTTGGCTGTAGGTTGGTAAGGCTACATTCTCTTAAACACTGAGAACATCAAAATGGGAAGGTAAATAAATTGATAATTTTTCAGTAGCAGGTATAACATAGCTTTTCATGTCTCTTTTCAGTCAATTTCTATTTTATTTTATTATGGAATAATTTTTACTGTCTTGTTATAACTGCTTACTTACATGATTCACTTTCAAGGACACAATCTTTTTATAAAGTATATACATCTATTTTTCATTCTTTGATAGAGCAATGCTCTCCATGTTCATTGTTATAGGAATATGCTTGTTTCATTGTCTGAATTGTAATGATTAGCAGAATCTTTCTATAGGCTGTTACTGTATCTTAATAGTATCTACACTACAGCGTCTACGAAAGTAGAAAAGTAAATGTGAAGCTGTCATGATCTGAATCATTAACGCCCCGCCCCCCACTAACACATTAGTTTCTCTCCCCAAGGAGTACAGAAACTCAGAAATACAACAATTTGAATTATAGATTTGATTTTTAAAGGTCCACGGTAATATTATTTAAGTTTTGGTGGCATTTCATCTTAAAAATACAGTGTGCAACCTTCAAGTCATGTTCAGAAGGATATAAAACAGACTAAACAATCACAAGGGGATTTTATTTCAATGAACAAAAGACACAGGTTCATTTATTAAAAATTAAAAAATAAAATAATATATGCCAGGAAGCCCAGCAGCATTAGGATTATTAGGCATAACCAGGAGCATTGTCACATTATCTTAGAGAATATATTTCTGAACAGAAAATAAACTTGAGTGAATACAAATGACTGTAATTTATTGAAATTTGCATCAAGTTTATAGATCTTGACATACTAAGTAATGCCAGGGGGGAAAAAAAAATAGAAAGAGGGGCTAAAACTAGCATATTTCATAGGACCAATGCAGGGATCAGGTGTTACATTTGGCAATTAAATAAAAGAAACAGAGGAAAGCTGGGGAAAAGCCAAGGAGTAAAATTCAAATGCAGAAGTTCTAAGTGCACTCCTTGGAGGGAAGTTGATGTTATATGTGGGTCAGTGTGTATGAGAGAAAAGACAATAATATATACAGTCACTTGCAAACTTGCTGATGCTCAGAATGTATACTTTATTCACTATTAAAACTGAATGTGCTCTTAAATTATACTTACAGTATAGATTAACTGGGGGCATTTCCTGTCTGCTTCAAAAATTTCTTCTAAGGATTAAAATTTTTAAATACAGGCCACTTGAGAGTTCACCTGTTTTGGCATCTTTATCTCTTTAAGTTTTTATGTGCTTCCATGATAAAAGCTCAGAATCAAAATATTATAGGGCTTCCCTGGTGGCGCAGTGGTAGAGAGTCCACCTGCCAATGCAGGGGATACGGGTTCGTGCCCCGGTCCGGGAAGATCCCACATGCCGCGGAGCGGCTAGGCCCGTGGGCCATGGCCGCTGAGCCTGTGCGTCCGGAGCCTGTGCTCCGCAGCGGGAGAGGCCACAGCAATGAGAGGCCCGCGTACTGCAAAAAGAAAAAAAAAATTATAAATGACACAAGGGTGTATGTGTGCTTAATATTCCCAAAATGTTATTTGGAGTTCTTCTGCATTTGGGTTTCAACTAACCTTTCAGTTCCTGACAATCAAAAATGACTTTTGATGTTTAATCTGTTTCCCTCATGTACTCTTTCCCCCAAACGGAAGTTCTCAAGGTAATCCAGTTGAACCTAAAATTGATCCAATTCAAATTAAAATTTTTTCTGTTGATATTGAGGCAACTCTGTTAATCAGGGCATGCTATCTTCAGGAAGAGAAAAATATTGTAGAAAGAAACTATTATGTAAAACAGGAGATCTGGTTTCCAACTCTACCACTTACTACCTATGTGAGGTTGTGATATAATAACTATTACTGCTGATAAGGGTCTGCTGAATACAAATCACTGTGCTTTAAAAAAAAATTAACAAATGTGTTATTGATCCTAATTCTACTCTTATTATCCTACTCTTTGAATTCCAGTTCCAACCAGAAATCATTCCTGATTTCCACTCCCAGTCGAATGCAATCATTTTTCCATGATCATAGTATTGTTACTTATTCAAGTATTTATCACCTATTTATTTCTATTTTATTTTATAATTAGTGGTTAGCACATTTTTTCTTACTAGGCTGTAGGCTATTGGAAGACAGGGCCTGTATTATTTTTCTTTTTTCTTTTTCATGGTTTTATTTCCAGTATTTGCCTCAGGACTTAGCACAAACTAAATACTCAATAAATGTTTTTTTGAATTATTGTGTTAAGTGACAATAAAGCAAGAAAGAAATAGTACGAATGGCTTACTTTGGAAAATATTAGACCAAGCAGAGAGAATGGGACATATGGCACAAATAATTTATTTACCTTCATTTAGAGCAAAATGCATTTTGTACAGGTGTAAATTATATTGCCTCAGAAGAGCTAACTCTCAAAGACGTTTTTATTAGAATATTAAAAGAAAAACTTTGCATTTGACATGTTGTAAAACTCCCTTTCAAACTAACAACAGAGCTTTAAAAGTTGTTGTAATAAAAAAATATCAACAGAAGCCCAATATGTTTCTATGCTACGTATTGACAACAATGCCAAACTCTCAGAGGTGATGCAACGGAGAAGAGGAAGGGCAATTGTGTTGGTGGAGAACACCCACAGAATTCTCAGAGCACACTTGAGTAGCCAAGACATAACCATTTTAGACAGAGCAAAGGTAAATGATGCCTAGGGAGTGTGTTCTGTGATTAAGTACCACTTTTAAGGGGTTGCTGGAGTTGTTGTTCATTTAATTATTTTCTTGTATAAATACATGTATTAAACACTTCCAAGGATCAAAAAGTCTGCAATACTTTTTATCCTCCTTTTCCCATAAACATTCTCTACTACCATCTCCTTAGGGCATCAGTGAGAAGGCATGCTATGCTGGTCAAGTAACCTCAGTGTTGCCTTCAAGTATCATAAGCTGAAATAAGCACGACTGCCTCAAAGAAGAGTCAGCACAGACATGTGACTGAATATTCATCTTGCCTTAACTCTAAACATACCTCGATTAGATACTTCTTCACATTGTCCTATGGTCAATAGGGGAGGGAGGTTAGGGGCTGGGATGCAGAGGTGTTGCCATTCTTATTCCTTGCCTCAGAACACTTGAGACGCTCCCTTACAACCAATTTTTTCTACACATGAAGGACACCTTAAACTTACACAAAGTTACATGTCGGTTATATCTCCATAAAACTGAAAAACAATGGCCCAAGCGGTCCTCATGGTTATCTCTCATGGTCCAAATAACATGTGCATTAATGAGGCAAGGCAGATCACTAAATCCTCTCTTTGTGTACCTTCAGTACTTATGCCTAGCAAGCAGCTTCCCATTATTGTAAATACACAGAACGTAAAAGTAGCTTACGTATGAACAGATGCTTTAGAAATAATCCACCCTCAAAATTATTTTATGGAGTATTTTAAGAGAACAGTTGATAGTATTGAGCAAATTACTTATAGTTGATTTTTCAAATGTAGCTTTAATTAGGATGTCAATTATTGAGGTCTCCTAGCGGCAGAGTTCATTTGATCATGTTTCAGATTTAGCCTCACGTACCAAGAACACTGATGGAATTCTGAAGAGCAGCAGTGACGATGGATAGAAAGTGAAACAGTCAGCTTTGCTTCTTGGGTCTCTTGTTCTATTAAGTCCTACCATTTGAACCCTTGCCAAAGAAGGGCAGAGTTTAATGAATTAGTGATTTTAGAGGCTAAGTAATTTTCCTCTTTAGAGACTTTAAAACAAAAATGGAAACCTCGCTGTGAGATGACACAGGTTGAAAGAGAGAGCAGCATGGACTTTTTGAGAATAAATGGATAAAGAAATAAACAAAGCTGCATTACATTATAAAACATTGATTTGTGGCCTGTTGTTCAATAGGTGAAGCACATATATACATACATACATATATAAAGATTAAATATATATTAATATATAATTTAATTAACATTGATTGAATATTTACTGTGTGCCAGGTATTGTACTAAGTACTTTATACAGGTTATGTATATAAACTAGATCAATTCCTGATAAAAGGGATGTATTAGTGTTGTCATGACAAATGATGAAAATAAAACTCTGAGCTATTAAATAGTTTGGCAAAGATTACATAACCAGTCAGTGGCAATGCTGGTATTTAAACCCAGACTTGATTCCAAAGTGCAAATTCTTATCCAACATGATATATTGCCTCTTCAAAAAAAGTGTAGGTGAATACCAGTGCTTAGGGGAGAGAAGAATGTTTTGCCTCACACCGGAAAACTATTACTGAATTCAAGATACTATACTAGGTATGGAGTCATGAGTTGAAAACCATCCCTGCTCTCAAAGAACTAACATTTAAATGGGAGAATAAGACATGGGCACAAATATTTGAAATGTAATTCTGTGTGTGATAAGAAGCCTTGAGAGGTACATACACAGTGCTATGGGAGCTCAGAGAATGAAGAGCTAATAGCCAGTTGGGTGGATGGAAAAGTATTTCACGTGGCACCTTAAAAGATGAGTACTATGCGAATGGTTAAGCACAGGAGGAGATAAGGGAGAAGCATTGTTTGGAAGGGGAGAAATAGATACAAATAAATAGGTAGGGAAGAATAAGAAAACTGAAGGAAGAGTAAAGAGTATAGTTTGATTGGAACTTAAGGTAGGCATTGAGCAATGAGCCAGAAAGAAAAGTGTAGAAAGACCAGAGAGTGTGGGCCAAAACATGGAAACCTGTGACTGTAACTAAACTTCTTTCTATAAGTAATGGGAGACATCTGAAGATTTTTAAAGTAGGACCCTCCATATGGACCTTCCAATCAGTATTGGAATTTAGGATGAAAAATATGGTAGGTCTTCGAGAATAGACAGATAGGAGAAATCTAGGAGAAGGGAGAGGAGATGGAGTTTTACAGCAGTAATTCAGGTGATGTGTTTTTGCAGCCTTATCGTAAAGAATATGTAGATGAAATATATTTGGAAACTCACTGATGAATTCTTTCTAAGGTAACTCAAATCTAATCAAAGATTTTTGGTAGAAACCTGATGAGAGTTTCAATATGAGCACAAAGTCTTCTATTGCCCTACTCATTTTTCAATAACTTTAGTTAACAAAAAAGAGCTCTATATCATAGAGAACGGCTGACAACTGCAGAGGGGTCAGGATGTTCTGCAATGTATGTTAATAGGAATTAGCAGCAGGAAATAACAGCAGGGGAGAAGGACTACCTACTGCAAAGTCAAAGAAAACAGAAAACAAACAAAACAAAAAGGAAAATCTTTAGTGTCAGAGGCATGCAAACTGCTAAATTGCTCTAGCATTGTTTCCCTGACATTCATTCAGGCACTAACGTTAAATGGAGCAATTTGACATTGTTGCATGTGAGACAGAATGAATTGTACACAAACAAGGCCTGGGATGACAGATTTACTATTCATATTGTTATCTGCCAAAATCATGAGGTGAAATACTTCCACATCACATTAAGGAACTCCCTGCCATTATATATTCCTTTAAAATATACATATATATATATATATATATATGTAATGAGGGTAATGGTTTACATCACATTTATGCTGGAAATCAACAATTGGTCTAATGATTAGGTCATAGAATAGACCTATGGATGAGATTTTGATAAAGTTTACTTTTGTTTTTACTAATTTTTAACTTAGCTCTAGATTATATCAGCAGGTATCAAAGTAACTTAGGGACCTTATACACTTGTTACTATGAATCCGAGCAAACTCAGCAGTGTTTCCTCCAAGAGAATTTCTTTACTTTAATTTGCTTATATTAGTTTTAGATTAGCCAAAAGGAAGTATTTTAAGCATATAATTTCATGCTGATCTGAGAAACTGATATATAAAATTAAATCAACTGGAATTTTTTTCCTTTAAGGTATCTCCTATCAAAATGAAAAGACATGGACATACGATGTCTCTGGCAATTATCTACTTTTCCTTTATATATACTTCTGAAGATTGTCAGCCCACTTAACTGTAGGAGGTGAATGCCAACTCTACCTTGGGCTTGAAATGATCTGCACCATATCTGGGAGTATTTTAAGATGCCCAGTCATTTCACTACCTAAGTGCAGAGTGTGGTGTGCTAGGGTAGGCCATGGAAACCTGAATGTCTATGTTTGTTAATGGCAGTTTCACTCGCCCAGCTCATATGCCTGGAATTTTCCCCAGCTTCTTGTTTTACTTTCTAATTTTTAGATGGGATTGGAAAAAAATAAAAAAGAATTGGATATCTGCATATTGAACATCTATTGGGTGCTTGCCTTAGAATATATTGTGTTAACTCTCATAGCAATTCTATAAGAATGATATAAATATCCTCATATTACAGATGTGGAAACAAATTCAAATACTTTGTCACTGGCCCCAGGCTTCACACATAGTTAATGGGAGAGCCATTGGCTGGAGTCTTACTACAAAGAGAACCCAATAATATGGTTGCCTGACCATGATTATCAGCACTGTTTAAATATCTTTTCTACAGAACCCCTCCCACTAGTTCAGGACCTTTGGTTTCTGAAAGTTAGTCCAAATTTATCATATTTCCCCTTGGGAATTCTAATTTGCTTGCTGACAGTTTTCCTGTGAGGATTGTACCCTTACCCTGAACGGTGCCCCCAACTCTAGCCCTACCTAATTTGATGTTTATTCCTCCCTCATGTGGCCTACTTTTAATTCCCAACATGCTTTATTCGTGAGCCCACATGATAGATAAACCAAGTGATGAGCTTTTAGCACTTTGATTTCAGTGTCATCAAAAAGGTTTCATCTGTGATTACAAATACAATTTATTTTGCTTGTGTGCTAGGCATTGCTAGAGGACTCATGTGCAGGCTGACAACTCATAATCCAGATTCCATGTAAAGAAATGATTAATATAGTAAAAGTAGGTTCATCCTTGATTTCTTCCTTATGTTTTGAAAATTGAGACCTATTTTTATTCCTATGAATTACTATTGTACCTAATGATATTTAAGGTCTATATTTATTTTCTACTTTAAAGCTTAATAACAAGTGGATATTAACATCATAGTTAGCAATTTCATTTCAAAACTGGTTGCCAATATTTTGTAGTCTAAGAGCTCCAGAAGAATGGTCCCCATCTGTTGCAGTGTGTATTCATCTGCTGTGGGTGCTCACAAGCCTTTTATCTGTGAACATGGCACAAATCTGCTATGCTGCTGAGATTCACACATAAGCCATGGAATCAGAGGGATGTCAGGTCACATGTAGGATGCATGTTCACTGAAGAGACATTCTCTGTGAATATAATAAGAATGGGAGGCAGTGTGCAGTTGGGGAAGAATCATGGACTTTAGAATCAGAACATTAAAGTTTGAATCCCCCTAACACTCGCTAGCTGTGCAAACTTAGGCGCATTATTCCACCTCTCTGAGCCCCAGTTTCCTCAACTAAGAAAAGCAGATATTATAGCTACACCTCAACAAAACTGCTGTAGAGACTGAAGAAAAGGAAATAATTACTGTGGAGCACCTAGCATGATGCTTTTAGTAGTCACTTAAAAATAAAAGTCATTAATGACTGAAAGTAAAGTACTCACACCACTAAAGGTCAAGGACAAAGGCTAAATCTTAGGAGTCTGGTCGGAGAACAATGTTGAGTAGTTTCCATATGTCTGAAAATAAACGTTATATATAATGTCACATCAAGGCATGTTGATTTCTTTTTAAATGAGGCTTCCTATTGTGTCAAGACTTACCTCTAAAGTTGGCTTAGCATTTTAAGGCCTTCCACAAAATAATCCTAGAAGATGAAAATAACTCTTAAAAATTCCCAGATTAAGCTTTGGAAAAATTCTGATCTCAGATTCTTGCATGATCATTAGCTTACATTCTCATAGAACATATACTTTTCTCTACAACATGAAGAAATCATAACAAGAAAAAAAACACATCTTGAATTTCCAGCCAAAAGATAAGTGCTTTGATCTTTGAGGAAAACATGAATTATGAAGTGTGTAGTTCAAAAAAAATTTTTTAAATAAGTGTATATCTTAAAAGCATTATCAAAAATATCATCTGATGTGAAACCGAGGCTGGCAACTAACGGAAGTTAATGGTATGTGCACCTTGGAAAATGTTTTGTGGTTTCATGACCCCAATGAATTTTTTTCAAGATACTTTTGCTGCTAATGAAGAAACATTACAAGTGGCCCCACTGAGTAGACACATATTGAAATCAAAACAAAATGCTGCCTAAGTGTAGTCTAACATTTCATGATTTAATTATTCACAGTCTAGGAAGGCAGTTTTCTTGAATTATCTTTTTTTTTTCCTTGCAAGAGAAGCAAAGACACTAGTGTTGACCCTTATCGTGAACATCTAAACTTTCCTTTGGAGTTCTATTTCAAAACAAAAAAACAATAATACCGTGCAGCTTATTCTATCAGTAGTTGTAGGCCATTTAGAATAGGAAGGAACTGTAAGAGCTGGTTTTACTTTACGAAAACTGATTTGCCAAAGAAAGCCCTGTGGATTTCCTAACCATGCTGTGGTAAAATATAAGATTAGTGTAGCAATTCCTTCATCAAATGACTTTACTGTTAACATATCGAATTAGTGATCCTGTTAGCCACTATTCCAAGATTACAAGGTAATTCTTTAAAACCACGGGAATTCTCACACATTCTATTACTGTTAATTAGCATTTCTCATCCTGCAGAAAGATTTTCATTAAGGATTATCACTGTATTTAATATGTCTACAAATTGCATTTTTCTGATTACTTTTAAACCTCATATTCTTTATGATCCACACGTCTTATTGTTCTTTTATTTTCATTCCAGCATCATAACAAGGTCATCTTCCTTTATCATACGCAAATACAAGCAGGTGTTCTAGCTGAATAGAAAATTATGTTAGTTTAACACTAGAAAGAGACTCCTTTTAAAATATTTCTTGTCCCAGGGACCACCTTCCATTATTGCTGTTCATTCGTGGTGAGAAATTATTAAGCAGTTGTTACAAAGATGAGCTTTAGAGCCAGACCCAGGGAGTCTGCATCCTGTCTTTGGTACTTGCCATCATCTCTTGGTGCCCCAACTTCCTCATCTACAAAATAGGGTTAATGATAACAATAATAGGTTTAATAATAGTTATAAGTTTGTAATAAGAATTCAATGAGTTAATGTTTTAATTGCTTAAAAGACCACCTGATATGTAGTAAGTTTATATAGGTTTTGTTAAATAAAAGAAATAAATTCCATTGCCACATATGACTTCTGTCATCTTTCCAAAGTAAAAATTTGCTCTACATTTCTTATTTCTCTTGTATCCCTTCATAGTGTTTGCACTATTTCATTTACTTTCTGTGCCAGAGGTGAACTGTGTTCTTTGTAGGAGACATAAGTCACTAGCTGTGGGTGTTAAGGTTTGGGGAGTTAATGTCAAGCAGTGGGTCCATTCTCCACTCATATATTCTATAGCAGTTGCCTGATACTACTGTCCTAAGCTATTTATTTCTCAATGAATATAAGTCATGATCACAATACATCTGGATTTAATGAAGTACAGTGGCAGCCAAGTTAATGTCTATATTCATAATCAGACTGTCTTCAGAATTGTTTCACAAACAAGGCCATTGTAATTGAAAGTCATAGAAAGTCACAGAAAGACTCCCCCCAGATATACTAGTTTTATTTTGTTTCAAGATTTTGACAGAATGTTATTCAGTTTTAGACTTGCTAGCATACAGAGCATTGTAATTACTAAGAATCAAAGGCAGGGAAGGTGATTGGGGGCGGAGAATTTATTATGCAAGGGGAAAAGATCGAGTTATTATAGAATGCTGCATTACCAAAAAATAAGAATTTCACATGAACTGGCATATGTAAACAGCATGTGAAAAGCTGGTCAACAGCCATTTCCGAGTAGCTCTCTATTTCCCCTAATACTACACAGATGCTAGGACGTTAGCTACAGTGAATGTTTATGACCCCATTGCTGTCCACCTCACATTGAAAAGCTGCTATGCGTGATTTGATTCCTTTTCCAATGTTATTTAAAAATCACGTTAATTTTAAAAAATCTAACTTGGAACTTCAAGACATGCACCCCAGTTGTACACATATTTTCTAAAGATTCTAAGAAAACCGCTAAAGGAAATGGACTTACAAGGGTATTTCTTGTAAGGAAATGGACACTTTCATTTTGATTTTCTTTGGTCAAAGAATAAGTTGACCTATTTCATGGTTCACAAGTTACTTTAATTAGTTGAACAGTTGGCTTTTACAGCTAAGAACCATTCTGCTTTATGGGACACCATTGTAGTATTTGCTCATTTAAAAGAAATAAACCCTCCAAGTCACCATCTGTATCATGACTTTAATTGTCATCTGAATGGTAGAGGGAGGGATAATCAAAGAGTTTAAAGATTTCAATGGAGGAATAGAAATAATTTAATTGTCAGGTTACACTCTAGTTTCAGTAGTTTCTATTTTTAGATTGTTGCTTTCGAAATCCAACAAATGAGTATTGAATATCTTGCTAAATATAAGGAACCATAAAAGTTTATTCATAAAACACATATTTTCTTTAAATTTTTCAGAGGCAAGCACAATGTTTACCAAAAACAAGGTTGGAAAGTCCCTATCTGTATCATATTCATGATAATTCTATGCAGTGCAATCCACCACTCTATGACACATCTTAAATTTCAATTGAAGTCTCAGGCAGTAAGGACAATCAAGGCTCTCAGATATCTAAAAGATTTACCTAATAAAAGAACCTCAAGCAAAATGAACCCACTACAGGGAAACCAGTTCAGTGCTTTGTGACCACCTAGAGGGGTGGGGCAGGGAGGGTGGGAGGGAGACGCAAGAGGGAGGGGATATGGGGATATATGTATACATATAGCTGATCCACTTTGTTATACAGCAGAAACTAACACAACATTGTAAAGCAATTATACTCCAATAAAAATGTTTTTAAAAAAGAAATAATTGTGTCTCCAACAAGATTTTAAGTTCGTAAACAAACAAGAGAATCAGTAATCAGCAAGAAATTAGTAGAATTACTTATATTGCACTCCTTTTAGTAGAATACAACCAGGAGTAACTGGCTAGGTAAAAAATATTGCTCATAGAGCAATGTCTTATTCATAGAGGAACAGTGCTATAACAATGTCTAATTTCATCTGTCATCTAACTATTTATCCTAGTCCTATCTCTTGTCACATTAGTAGTTCAAATCGGACCTTAAAGTACACATTTTAAAATTGTGTACTTTTCCTCAAAACAGCTATTCTGAAGACTGTATAGCCTCTTAATCAAGGATATAGATGTGGATTCTATCATCGTGTATTCTACATCCTCACCAATTTTCTTGAGACTGAATCAGAGGTGCAAGACCAGAAAGTCAGTTTGAAATTTGGCAAAACTTCGTGAATTCGGACTTGAGTAATTTAAAGCTAGTCACAATTTGGACAGCTCCTGGGTTGCAATGAACCTTTATTTAATTAACCATTTCTTTCCACAGGGCATGTATTAATTATGTAACTCTTCCTAAAGAGCATAAATTAACACTGTAAAATATTGTAGGATGTTATTATTATAGAACACATGATTTCCATGAATTTCAGAAGCACTCGTCAAATAACAAAGGATAAGCAATGTGATTCTCTTCTCACTCCATTTGGGTTGTTTTTCTAATACTCTAGACATGCATTTATGTATCTACATTTTTAAAATTTATATCCTTTGTAACAAATAAATGACATTTGAAAATAACTGGATAGCCGATAATTTCTGGTTATTAACGTGGCACCCAAGGGGTCAAATTCAGGACCTCTATGTTATGGAAAACAGTAAGTAAACCAGCCACAGAAAAATAAATGGCCAACAAATGTTTAGATTGGTCTCCTCACTTCATTTTTAAATTCCCCTTATGGCCTCTGAAGAAAACAAATTAGGTTGGATTTGTTAGTCACATTTTGAGCTGTCCTGATTGAAATGAGAAAAAGTGGATTCTTTAAGAATACTTTATAACATAATTTCCTTTAAAATTCAAACTGGTTTCTTTCAGGGAGGTCTTACTAAAATTTGCCTGATTAGCGTAAAATCAAATTGTCCTATATTATGCTAAACCTTAAATTTAAGTCATATTGTAAAACAGCAGTTCTCAATTTTTTTTCACTCCACGACCTCATGATTAGACAAACATCAGTGGAATAGATAACCATTTAGAAGAGGCATTTTGAAGAATACTTTTACCTTATGCAAAAAATAAACTACCTCCAATATTATTATCAAACTACACTAGGAAGAAATACGTATTTACTGTCATATTTTCACACTAGAGTCAAGCATAAAATCACCTAAAGAAACTTCATGGAATACATATTGAGAAATACATCTTAAGAATGTTTTTTAACTCTTCCAAAATATAGCAGAGGGAGGAACACTCCCAAACTCATTCTATGAGGCCACCATCACCTGATACCTAAACCAGACTACGATGTCACAAAGAAAGAAAATTACAGGCCAATATCACTGATGAACATAGATGCAAAAATCCTCAACAAAATACTAGCAAACAGAATCCAACAGCACATTAAAAGGATCATACACCATGATCAAGTGGGGTTTATCCCAGGAAGGCAAGGATTTTTCAATATACGCAAATCAATCAACATGATACACCATATTAACAAATTGAAAGAGAAAAACCATATGATCATCTCAATAGAGGAAGAGAAAGCTTTCGACAAAATTCAGCACCCATTTACGATAAAACCCTGCAGAAAGTAGGCATAGAAAAACTTTCCTCAACATAATAAAGGCCATATATGACAAACCCACAGCCAACTTCGTCCTCAATGGTGAAAAACTGAAACCATTTCCACTAAGATCAGGAATGAGACAAGGTTGCCTACTCTCACCACTCTTATTCAACATAGTTTTGGAAGTTTTAACTACAGCAATCAGAGAAGAAAAAGAAATAAAACAAATCCAAATCAGAAAAGAAAAAGTAAAGCTGTCACTGTTTGCAGATGACATGATACTATACATAGAGAATCATAAAGATGCTACCAGAAAACTACTAGAGCTAATGAATGAATTTGATAAAGTAGCAGGATACAAAATTAATGCACAGAAATCTCTTGCATTCCTATACACTAATGATGAAAAATCTGAAAGTGAAATTAAGGAAACACTCCCATTTACCATTGCAACAAAAAGAATAAAATATCTAGGAATAAACCTACGTAAGGAGACAAAAGACCTGTATGCAGAAAATTATAAGACACTGATGAAAGAAATTAAAGATGATATAAATAGATGGAGAGATATACCATGTTCTTGGATTGGAAGAATCAACATTGTGAAAATGACTCTACTACCCAAAGCAATCTACAGATTCAATGCAATCTCTATCAAACTAGCACTGGTATTTTTCACAGAACTAGAAAAAAATTCACAATTTGTATGGAAACACAAAAGACCCCGAATAGCCAAAGCAATCTTGAGAACGAAAAGTGGAGCTGGAGGAAGCAGGCTCCCTGACTTCAGACTATACTACAAAGCTACAGTAATCAAGACAGTATTGTACTGGCACAAAAACAGAAAGATAGATCAATGGAACAGGATAGAAAGCCCAGAGAGATATCCACACACATATATCAGGTCACCTTATCTTTGATAAAGGAGGCAAGAATATACAGTGGAGAAAAGACAGCCTCTTCGATAAGTGGTGCTGGGAAAACTGGACAGGTACATGTAAAAGTATGAACTTAGAACACTCCCTAACACCATACACAAAAATAAACTCAGAATGGATTAAAGACCTAAATGTAAGGCCAGAAACTATCAAACTCTTAGAGGAAAACATAGGCAGAACACTCTATGACATAAATTACAGCAAGATCCTTTTTGACCCACCTCCTAGAGAAATGGAAATAAAAACAAAAATAAACAAATGGGACCTAATGAAACTTCAAAACTTTTGCACAGCAAAGGAAACCATAAACAAGACCAAAAGACAACCCTCAGAATGGGAGAAAATATTTTGCATTTGAAGCAAAAAAGGATTAATCTCCAAGATTTACAAGCAGCTCATGTAGTTCAATAGCGAAAAAACAAACAACCCAATCCAAAAATGGGCAGAAGACCTAAATAGACATTTCTCCAATGAAGATATACAGATTGCCAACAAAGAAATGAAAGAATGCTCAACATCATTAATCATTAGAGAAATGCAAATCAAAACTATAATGAGATATCATCTCACACTGGTCAGATTGGCCATCATCAAAAAATCTAGAAACAATAAATGCTGGAGAGGGTGTGGAGAAAAGGGAACACTCTTGCACTGTTGGTGGGAATGTAAATTGATATAGCCACTATGGAGAAGAGTATGGACGTTCCTTAAAAAAACTAAAAATAGAACTACCATACGACCCAGCAATCCCACTACTGGGCATATACCCTGAGAAAACCATAATTCAAGAAGAGTCATGTACCAAAATGTTCATTGCAGCTCTATTTACAATAGCCAGGACATGGAAGCAACCTTAGTGCCCTTCATCGGATGAATGGATAAAGAAGATGTGGCACATATATACAATGGAATATTACTCAGCCATAAAAAGAAATGAAATTGAGATATTTGTAGTGAGGTGGATTGACCTAGAGTCTGTCATACTGAGTGATGTAATTCAGAAAGAGAAAAACAAATACCATATGCTAACACATATATATGGAATCTAAGGAAAAGAAAAAAAGGTCATGAAGAACCTAGGGGTAACACAGGAATAAAGACACAGACCTACTAGAGAATGGACTTGAGCATATGGGGAGGGGGAAGAGTAAGCTGGGACAAAGTGAGAGAGTAGCATGGACATATATACACTACCAAACGTAAAATAGATAGCTAGTGGGAAGCAGCCACATAGCACAGGGAGATGAGCTCGGTGGTTTGGGACCACCTAGAGAGGTGGGATATGGAGGGTGGGAGGGAGGGAGATGCAAGAGGGAAGAGGTGTGGGAGCATATGTATATGTATAACTGATTCACTTTGTTATAAAGCAGAAACTAACACACCATTGTAAAGCAATTATATTCCAATAAAAATGTTAAAAATAAAAAAAAATAAAAATTTAAAAAAGAATGGTTTTTATACATTCATAAAAATCAAGTAAAGGGAAATATCAAGTGTTTCCTTTCATACCTGTGGTTGGGGATGAGTCCAGATTTCCACAGTAGTTGTCTCTTTCATGGGTGTGCGAGATCGTATAACCTCCTTCATTGGCTTTACAAGGGGAACAAAATAGAAGTATTTTTGTTTGTTAAATGTGGAAAACATAGTACAATGCACACATGCATCAAACACAGGTAAGTAAAATAGTGCCTGGGTAAATATCTCTTTCTAGACATTGTAGTTATTGAGGACTTACAATGTGATAGGCACACCTCTAGGTACTGGGAATAAACAAGAGACAAAAAAAAAAAAAAAAGAAATTCCTTTTCCGATGGAGCTTATAACCCAGTGTTACATTTAAGAGTTCCATTAAACATTTGAGTGCAATTGTGGAGGGCAGTTTAAAACATTTAAATGGCTGAAATTTAAGTTGGAGAGACTTTCAGTCCAATACTTTTACAACTCAATGGCTTCAACAGCTTGTATTTGCAAATTTACAGTGTCTGAAATTAAAATCTATCCTGTGCATGCCACCACATCACAAATTTGCTATCTATCATATAAAGATATTTAACAGTTGTTATAAATGCCAAAAAGCTTATGAACCAATATAGAGATACTAGCATACCAACCCAGAATAATTATCAAGATTTTGAAAAAATGATGTCTATATCCATTTTATTTTCTTCAGGACAGAGAGTATATTCTCTGTTTTAAAAAATATTGAATGTATACTCTACACATTTCTATGTATGTGATTTTAGTATATGGGGGAAAGGGTTTGGTTAAAAAGTTATCCTTTTATCTAGCCAAGGGAGAAATTTTTCAAGGAAGCTAAGAAAACCAAGTTCAGTGACTGTTGGAATCTCATGGGCTATAATAGCAGAACAGAGTAACAGTGACAGAGACCTTATGTCACACTCTCAAGACTTCATACTGATGTTTGGTGTACTACCAATTAGAGTTATGTAATTATTACTTGACAGGGTTTTGAAGGAGAGCATATTTGCCACCCCAAAATATTTCTGGCATAAGGATTATTTTAGGCTGATTATTTTTATGAAACAGCAGACATAAGAAAAGCTCTGAAAACCAAGAAAAGTTACCCTTTTGTAAAGGATATTTACATTTATAAGGGAAATCTCCATTTGTAAGTGTGTCTCCCTCTCTGTACCAGGAAGTGAAGGATGACTAAATCTCTAAAACATTTTTCAGTGAAGTAGGCAACAGACTTAAATCTGCACAACAATCTTACCCTTGATTATTGTGCTTTTCCTCATAGCCTCCCATAACTGGCTCCCCTGCCCCCAACATCTTCTTTTGCCTTTATCTGAAGATGGTATTTAAGGTGATGGCTTGGGCAATTTCAGATAGTTACTCAGATTTCCTGGGTATCTCTCACATATACAGGAGGGATACATGGTATTAAACTTGTTCGTTTTTCTCCTGTTAATCTGTCTTTTATTATGAGGTTGGGGGGAGGGTCTCAGCCAAGAATCTGAAAGGGTGGAGGAAAAATTATTTTTCCTCCCACACAGTTTTAAGTGCCCCATTCCTATTGCCTTACCATGACAGTTTATTTTTTATATTTTTATTATTCCTGCATGCCCATTATGTCAAATCAAGAAAAGAAGAGGGGCTTCCCTGGTGGCACAGTGGGTGAGAGTCTGCCTGCCGATGCAGGGGACACGGGTTCGTGCCCCGGTCCGGGAAGATCCCACATGCCACGGAGCGGCTGGGCCCGTGAGCCATGGCTGCTGAGCCTGCACGCCCGGAGCCTGTGCTCCGCAACGGGAGAGGCTACAGCAGTGAGAGGCCCGTGTACCGCAAAAAAAAAAAAAAAAAAAAGAAGAGACAGTTAGGGCTTCCCTGGTGGAGCAGTGGTTAAGAATCCACCTGCCAATGCAGGGGACACGGGTTCAATCCCTGGTCCGGGAGGATCCCACGTGCCGCAGAGCACCTGGATCCATGTGCCACAGCTGCTGAGCCTGCGCTCTGGAGCCCGCATGCCACAACTACTGAAGCCCGCGTGCCTAGAGCCCGTGCCCTGCAGCAGGAGAAGTTACCGCAGTGAGAAGCCCATGCACTGCAACAAAGAGTAGCCCATGCTTGCCGCAACTAGAGAAAGTCCTCGCACAGCAGCGTAGACCCAATGCAGCAAAAAATAAAATAATAAAATAAAATTTAAAAAAAAAAGAGAGACAGTCAGATGTGGAACATCACATTTTTAAGGCCCAGTTGAGCAAGAATTATTTTGTTATCATTTAAATGGCAAATTGTGTTTATTCTGCAATGACACCATACCTGTGACAAAAAGAATGCAATACACGTTAATATTACAGACTAAGCACTCATCACAATATTCCAACTCACAGGAAAGCAACAGTTAGAAGAACTCGAAAATTAAAATGAAAGGTCTCATCATAGCAGAATTTCATCACAAAAATAAATGAAAATGAGTGACAAAAGTAAGTTTCTGAAAAGCTAATTTGTTAGCCAAGCAGAGAGAACTACTCACTGATGGTGAGTTATTAAACAGGGTTTGCTTACAGCAAGCAAAGAAATACATCTAGAGAAAACAAACTTAAGACTATTAGCGTTTCACCAAGTACAGTTACTCAAAAAGTTGAGGACATTGAGAGCAACAGCAACGGTAATTTTTTTTTAAAAAAGGGAGAATGGTATGGAGTGTTTTTCCTTTGTGAGTTAACAGATGTTACCAACAATGCTTAATTGCTGTTACTTGCTTGAGGAAGCAATACCAAGTTTGAAGAGACTGAAAAATTAGCCTCTATGAATGAATTGTCTGTGTGGAACAGAACAGGTAAGAATATTTTCAAAGAATTTGACAAAACACTAATTCAGTAAAACCTGATGTGGGATCTGTTAAGGTGTGTTACAACTAATGGTGAGTGAAATATATGTTGCACAGAAAAAAAGTTTAGCTGGACAAATATACAATGCTTTGGAAAACATAAGGTGTTCAAAACCTATGGCTGTTTATTGTATTATACATCAGCAGGTACTTTGTGCAAAATATTTGAGTCTATCATGTGTTATTGAACTAGGAGTCTCAATAGTGAACTTCATTCGCTATTGCTAATGGAACCATTGTCATTCTGTGAACTTTTGTCAAAATTGCAAGTTGAATATCCTGACTTGCCTTACCATACAAGCAGTTGGATGGCTTATAAGTGGCAAAGGTTTATTTTTGAGCTCAGAGCCAAGACGGAAATTTTGCTGAATGAGAAGTACCCTTGACCACTATTATTGAATGCTGAATCACTCTGGCAATTAGTTTTTGTTGAAAACTTGATAACGTTTGATAAATCAACCTAAAATTGTAAGGTAAAAGAGTGCTTATATGCAAAATTTATACTGCAGTAAAGTCACTCTGATGACAACTAAAATTGTTTGAGCCACAAGTAATGGTAAGTTACTTTATACACTCCAGCCCTGTAGAAGTTAAAACAAGAAGCAGAATTTCCATTTGTGCACAAACTCAAATTTTCAATAGGTTGCAATAAATATGGAATTGAGGAGCTTTTATCTGTCAATTAGAAATGATTAATCTTCAATGTAATGGCATGCTAAATGGCAGATATGAAGAAAAGAATCTAATAGAGCTCTTCACATGCCTTCCAAGGATAGATATGTTGAGTTAAATCTATATGCTTGTGGATTGATATCAGTATTGGGCAGTACCTATCTGTGTGAAAAGACATTTTCTGAGATCAGATATACAAGACCATTCATTTCATTAGTAGTCCTCTATTACATAAAACATTGTACTCATTATTATTACATTTGATGGTTTGAATATCATCAATTGAAATTTTGGGGGAATTTGGTTTCTCTTTTGTTATATATAAAACCTACTGAAACTGAGCAGGACCCTGTGGGGCTCCTGGGCACAAAAGCCTTTCTGCCTCCCCTGTTTCTTGTTTGTAGGAAATAAGCTTCATTCAGGTTCCATGACCATCCCTAGTTCCAAAGGGCAGGTTCAAACAGTTGTTAACCAGGGAAGGGAGAGGATTGGGAGACAAGGGAGGAGCAGTCAAGAAATGATAGTGCAGCTTTGGGGCAGGGTCCTGTTACCTCCTCAAGGGATGTACATAACAATATCTTTGAGCTCTTCTGAAGAACTAAAACCCTCACCAAATGGAAGATGTTAACTACTTGATGAAGCATTCTTCATTCCAGAGAAAAGGTCACAGTTTGATAACTTCAAGAACCACAGAAGCCCATCACAAGACCACGGTGATACCAGATGATCCCTGGATTGAAGGAATGCAAGCCCTGCATGCACCCTGATCCTTATCAGCAACCCTGCCTCCCTTGAACCATTACTATAAAACTCCTCACAAGCCCCCATGGGTTGGGACACATAGTTTTCAGGGCATTAGCTTACTGTGGCCTGCTTCACCTGGCAAAGCAATAAAGCTATTCTTTGCTACTTCACCCCAAACTCTGTCTCCAAGATTCAGTTTGGTGTGACAGAGGTCAGGTTTCAGCAACACTACTCTGGCCCTTTACAGAAAAAGTTTGCTGACTTCTGATCTAGAGGAAAAGAAAAGACAAACTAATAACTGCAATTAATGACCAAGTCTATGAAATAAGTAAAGTCTGGTAGACTCTAGATGCAGAGGGTGAAGAGAAGACTTTTTTTGGCAGAGAGAGCAATATGGTCTAAGGTAGGGAAATCCAGGTTGTGGTCTATATGACTGAAGATGTAACTGAAAGATGGGACAGATGTATGAGAAAGTGAATTAAGCACATACTCCTGATGGACTTGCAAAGTCAGCTGGTGATTTTATAGTTATACACTAAGCAAAGATGAAATTCTCAAATGTATTTGAGTAAAGTGTCCTGTGCTACAATAGTTTCTAAGCAGATTTGTGCTCAGGTCTCAGATTTAACCTTATTTTTTAGACCAAGTCTACTAGAGTTGCATTTCCTATGCACAGTTTAAGAATCTGATTTTAAAATTTTCTGTCAATTGTGAGCAGTTTTATGTCTGTCTGTGTGTCAGTCTGTCAAACGTATCATGCCACATTGTAGGGTAGCAAAATTTGCCACCCCAAAACTTATCTTTTTGACATGAGGATTAATTTGGTCTGGTTATTTCTAAGAAACAGAAAGATTAGGAAATTTTTCTTGTTCCTTCCCCCTTAACTGCCTAAAAGCATTTAGATGAAGGGCCTATTCCCAGAATAGAGCTATCACCAGAGATATTTTCAAAGAATATAAGCTTGGTGAGGTGGAGGAAACTCAGCAGGGCCTAGAGATCAGAGTCCACTCTGTGTCCCATCCTCCCTGCTTGCCCCAGCAAAATTTGTTTACCAAACATTTGCTTTTCCATCTCCATGTCAATTGCCTTCCTCAGCATCAAAGACCCAAACCACTACCCCCAACATCCTTCTTTGTCTATAGTTGAAGATGGTATTTAAGATGAGCATTTCAAGGCTTCCCTGGTGGCGCAGTGGTTGAGGGTTCGCCTACCCATGCAGGGAACATGGGTTCGTGCCCCAGTCCGGGAAGATCCCACATGCCGCGGAGTGGCTGGGCCCCTGAGCCATGGCCGCTGAGCCTGCGCATCCGGAGCCTGTGCTCTGCAATGGGAGAGGCCACAGCAGTGAGAGGCCCGCGTACCACAGATGAGAGTTTCAGCCATTTTGGTGAGTTATCCAGTTTTCTGGGACGTCTCCCATGTATATATGTTATTAAATTTTTGTTTTGATTTTCTCCTGTTAATCTGTCTCAAGTCATTTTAACTCTTAGAACAGCCAGAAGAACTTAGAAGGACAGAGTAAAATTTTTCCTGCCTGACAACATTCAAATGTCCATTAAATTAATTAGGGATAGTATATTAAGTGGTTAAATGCTTAAAGCTATGTGGATGTATCTTGTCCATTTAACTTTGACAATTAAATATCTCTATTGTATAATATGCTTCAATATTCAAATATTAGGAAAAGTTTATTGAATTATATTGCACACAAAAATAACAATTTAAAGGTGAAATAATACTCCCACCCCTAACAATGTTCTTTCCATTACTCTTCTCCCTTCCACCAAACCCCATAGTTTTAATACTAATAAGTAAGAAATGGTCTAATAAAATAGCTCCAATATACAGAACTGCTGAGGATTAACTATAATACAAATGAGAGAAATGGCAGTTCTAGGAAATATTAGTGCTCAAAAAATCTATGCTTGACCTTTTTAATAAAACAAAATATGGTTCATCATTGACTTCTGAAAGATAAGATGCAGATCTATGTTTCTGTATCTTTACATGCACCACATACTGAACCAAAATGTATCTTCCCTTTTATGGAATCAGATGTCAAGCTGTCAAGTAAAGAGTAAAGTGCTTTATAATAATCACCGTCTTTACAGATTTAAACCTCATTTTAATCCAGTTCATATTAAGACAGTGCTCAATAGTGAAAAGTGAGAAGTACATCTTACTGTTGATCGTAAAGAGTTGTGAGAAGTGTCACTGTTATTATTGCTAAAAATTAAATAATAATACTTCCAAGAGGATGGATAGATATTGGCTCTTCTTATCTATCAGATATTACTAGTTCATAGTTTAGACATTGGAAGGGAATTCAACTTTATTTAAAAATGTATTAAATCCGTTAGACACTAATATTTCACCAGTGATGCCCTGTTGATCTAATGAAATAGTCATACATGAAAGAAAAATAAAACGTTCATTTATCTTATTTCACCTTTCAGAATCCAGAAATTTTATGCCTTAAAAAGTTGTCTATAGTCTGTTTGAATGACTTTATCTATGAATGTGGGAAGAGTCTGGCTAATAAGGAGCACTAATTCAGAGTAAATGTCCAAAACTGCATTAAATCTCCCCTAATTTTTTGTCTCAGGCAAGAAGTAAGGAAATTTTCAACCAAATTTCCATTCACAGAAATGTGAATTATAGCCCAAAATATACACAGTGATATAGTTTTTGTGATAAATTGGAAAATATTTTCAGTGGCCAAAGGGTTTAGTTTTTTAAAAAAATAATAGGTGACCTACAAGAATAAAATTCACTTCTCCAACTGTGACTGCCTCACAAAAAAGGCTTATGAAGCAAGATAATTAGATTGAAACTTCTAAATATGGCAAGGCCTTCTAAATGTTCTTCCCAAATGTTTTCCTGACAGTGTCGCACAGAATTTGAGATTCAGGGACTTAACATATTAACTGCATACCTTAACCTGACTAATCCCCAAACTACTGGATCAGGCAAACCCAGACTGATTCTGTGATTCTTTTAGGGTGAAATGCAGAATGCATCCTTTATTCTCCCTTTTGGGAATATTTATTGCCACCTAAATCTAATGGTAAGAAAATCATAGTTAGAATAAGATCATGATATTTCTGACTAGTCTCAACATTACATTATTGTTTCAAAATCTAGCAAAATGAGAATCCAGAGGAGCTTCAGTGATTCAGCAATTACATTTCTTTCTCAAAGGTTGCAGGTTTCCCACTAGGAAGGTAAGTATGCTTCCATTTTCTTGGTAATGGTAAGAAACCCAAGAATCTCAGATTTTGCAGAAATGTGACATTCTAAGTTGTCACAATCATCTTTTTATTTTAGCTACCAAAGACTACAAGTGAATTTAACTGATAGATTTTTGTTATTTTATTGCCATATATTAGACACATTGACGGGTTAGGGAAAAAGTCTTCTCAAACTAGCATATAAGACATTTTTGGAGAGTCTTATGTAATATCTACCACAATGATATATGCCTAAAGACAGGTAAGTATGCGGGTGATGCTTCTAGTGATAATATTTATAAAACTTTTCCCTCATTCTCATTTAATTCCTTAAAAGAAATCCAAATCCTTACTATGGGAATAATATCCATCAAAACTATGGCAAATATTTACAAATACAAAGTGAAATTTTATCCTTATTTTTGCCCACGATATATTTACTTGAAGGATTTTGTGTTAAAAGTGTTGGCAGAGGGGAGCTTCAAGATGGCAGAAGAGTAAGACGTGGAGATCACCTTCTTCCCCACAAATACAACAGAAATACATCTACACATGGAACAACTCCTAGAGAACACCTACTGAATGCTGGCAGAAGACCTCAGACCTCCCAAAAGGCAAGAAACTCCACACGTACCTGGGTAGTGCAAAAGTAAAAAGAAAAAACAGAGACAAAAGAATAGGGATGGGACCTGCACCAGTGGGAGGGAGCTGTGAAGGAGGAAAGGTTTCCACACACTAGGAAGCGTCTTCATGGGCGGATGCGGGTGGTGGAGGGGGGAGCTTTAGAGCCACGGAGGAGAGTGCAGCAACAGGGGTGCAGAAGACAAAGCAGAGAGATTCCCGCACAGAGGTTCGGTGCCAACCAGTACTCACCAGCCCGAGAGACTTGTCTGCTCACCCTCCAGGGCGGGTAGGGCTGGGAGCTGAGGCTCCAGCTTCGGTGGATCCCAGGGAGAGGACTGGGGTTGGCTGCATGAACACAGCCTGAAGGTGGCTAGTGCACCACAGCTAGCTGGGAGGGAGTCCGGGAAAAGCTTTGGAACTGCCAAAGAGGCAAGAGATTTTTCTTCCCTCTTTGTTTCCTGGTGCGCGAGGAGAGGGGATTAAGAGGGCTGCTTAAAGGAGCTCCAGAGACGGGCGCGAGCCGCGGCTAACAGTGCGGACCCCAGAGATGGGCATGAGATGCTAAGGCTGCCACTGCAGCCAACAAGAAGCCTGTGAGCAACCACAGGTCACTATCCACACGTCCCCTCCCAGGAACCTGTGCAGCCCGCCACTGCCAGGGTCCCGTGATCCAGGGACAACTTCCCCGGGAGAACACACAGCGTGCCTCAGGCTGGTGCAACGTCATGCCATGCTGTCCTCTGCCGCCGCAGGCTCGCCCCGCATCCATACCCCACCCTCACCCCCGGCCTGAATGAGCCAGAGCCCCCGAATCAGGTGCTCCTTTAACCCCGTCCTGTCTGAGCGAAGAACAGACGCCCTCAGGCGACCTACACGAAGAGGAGGGGCCAAATCCAAAGCTGAACACCTGGAGCTGAGCAAACAAAAAAGAGAAAGGGAAATATATCCCCGCAGCCTCAGGAGCAGCAGATTAAATTTCCACAATCAATTTAATGTACGCTGCATCTGTGGAATACCTGAATAGACAACAAATCATCCCAAATTGAGGAGATGGACTTTGGGAGCAACCATATATATACTTTTTCCCTTTTTCTCTTTTTGTGAGTGTGTATGCATATGCTTCTGTGTGTGATTTTGTCTGTATAGCTTTGCTTTAACCATTTGTCTTAGCGTTCTGTCTTTTCTTTTTCTTTTTTCTTTTTTTTTAGTATAGTTTTTAGCACTTGTTATTGTTGGATTTGTTTTTTTTTTTTTTTTGATTTGGTTGCTCTCTTCTTTCCTTATTTTAAATTAATTTTTAATTTTTTAATAATTATATTTTATTTCAATAACTTTATTTTATTTCATTTTAATTTATTTTACCTTTTTCAATCTTTCTTTGCTTTTTTCTCCTTTTTATTATGAGCCGTGTGGATAACAGGCCCTTGACGCTCTGGCCAGGCATCAGGGCTGTACCTCTGAGGTGGGAGAGCCAAGTTCAGGACATTGGTCCACAAGAGACCTTCCAGCTCCACGTAACATCAAATGGCAAAAATCTCCCAGATATCTCCATCTCAATGCTAAGACCCAGCTAAACCTAACGACCAGCAAGCAACAGTGTTGGACACCCTATGCCATACAACTAGCAAGACAGGAACACAACCCCACCCATTAGCAGAGAGGCTGCCTAAAATCATAATAAGGTCACAGACACCCCAAAACACACCACCAGACATGGACCTACCCACCAGAAAGACAAGATCCAGCCTCATCCACCAGAACACAGGCACTATCCCCTCCACCAGGAGGCCTACCCAACCCACTAAACCAACCTTAGCCACTGGGGGCAGACACCAAAAACAACGGGAACTAAGAACTTGCAACCTTTGAAAAGGAGACTCCAAACACAGTAAGTTAAGCAAAATGAGAAGAAAGAGAAATGCACAGCAGATGAAGGAGCAAGGTAAAAACCAACCAAACCAAACAAATGAAGAGGAAGTAGGCAGTCTACCTGAAAGAGAATTCAGAATAATGATAGTAAAGATGATCCAAAATCTTGGAAATAGAATGGAGAAAATACAAGAAATGTTTAACAAGGAACTAGAAGAACTAAAGAGCAAACAAACAATGATGAACAACACAATAAATGAAATTAAAAATTCTCTAGAAGGAATCAATAGCAGAATAACTGAGGCAGAAGAACGGATAAGTGACCTTGAAGATACAAGAGTGGAAATAACTACTGCAGAGCAGAATAAAGAAAACAGAATGAAAAGAAGTGAGGAGTCTCAGTGACCTCTGGGACAATATTAAATGCACCAACATTCAAATTATAGGGGTCCCAGAGGAAGAAGAGAAAAAGAAAGGGACTGAGAAAATATATGAAGAGATTATAGTTGAAAACTTCCCTAATATGAGAAAGGAAATAGGAAATAGTTAATCAAGTCCTGGAAGCACAGAGAGTGCCTTACAGGATAAATCCAAGGAGAAACACTCTAAGACACATATTAATCAAAGTATCAAAAATTTTAAAAAAAGGAAAAAATATAAGCAGCAAGGGAAAAACAACAAATAACATACGTGGGAATCCCCGTAACGTTAACAGCTGATATTTCAGTGGAAACTCTGCAAGCTGGAAGGGACTGGCAGGACATATTTAAAGTGTTGAAAGGGAAAAACCTACAACCATGATTACTCTATCCAGCAAGTATCTCATTCAGGTTTGATGGAGAAATTAAAACTTTTGGAGACAAGCAAAAGCTAAGAGAACTCAGCACCACCAAACAAGCTTTACAACAAATGCTAAAGGAACTTCTATAGGAAGGAAACACAAGAGAAGGAAAAGACCTACAAGAACAAACCCAAAACAATTAAGAAAATGGCAATAGGAACATACATATCGATAATTACCTTAAATGTAAATGGATTAAATGCTCCAACCAAAAGACATAGACTGGCTGAATGGATACAAAAACAAGACCCGTATATATGCTGTCTACAAGAGACCCAATTCAGGCCTAGGGACACATACAGACTGAAAGTGAGGGGATGGAAAAAGATATTCCACGCAAATGGAAATCAAAAGAAAGCTGGAGTAGCAATTCTCATATCAGACAAAACAGACTTTAAAACAGAGACTACTGCAAGAGACAAAGAAGGACACTACATAATGATCAAGGGATCAATCCAAGAAGAAGATATAACAATTGTAAATATTTATGCACTCAACATAGGAACACCTCAATACATAAGGCAAATACTAACTGCTATAAAAGGGGAAATTGAAAGTAACACATTCATAGCAGGGGACTTTAACATTTCACTTTCACCAATGGACAGATCATCCAAAATGAAAATAATTAAAGAAACACAAGCTTTAAATGATACATTAAACAAGAGGACTTAATTGATATTTATAGGAAATTCCATCCAAAAACAACAGAATACACATTTTGCTCAAGTGCTCATGGAACATTCTCCAGGATAGATCATATCTTGGGTCATAAATCAAGCCTTGGTAAGATTAAGAAAATTGAAATTGTATCAAGTATCTTTTCCAACCACAATGCTGTGAGACTAGATAGCAATTACAGGAAAAGATCTGTAAAAAATACAAACACATGGTGGCTAAACAATACACTACTAAATAACGAAGTGGTCACTGAAGAAATCAAAGAGGAAATCAAAAAATACATAGAAACAAATGACCATGGAGACACGACGACCCAAAACCTATGGGATGTAGCAAAAGCAGTTCTAAGAGGGAAATTTATAGTAATACAATCCTACCTTAAGAAACAGGAAACATCTCGAATAAACAACCTAACCTTGCGCCTAAAGCAATTAGAGAAAGAAGAACAAAAAAAAAAAAAACCCAAAGTTAGCAGAAGGAAAAATATCATAAATATCAGATCAGAAATAAATGAAAAAGACATGAAGGTAATGATAGCAAAGATCAAAAAAACTAAAAGCTGGTTCTTTGAGAAGATAAAATTGTTAAACCATTAGCCACACTCATCAAGAAAAAAAGGAGAAGACTCACATCAATAGAATTAGAAATGAAAAAGGAGAAGTAACAACTGACACTGCAGAAATACAAAAGATCATGAGACATTACTACAAGCAACTCTATGCCAATAAAATGGACAACCTGGAAGAAATGGAAAAATTCTTACAAATGCACAACCTGCCAAGACTGAATCAGGAAGAAATAGAAAATATGAACAGACCATTCACAAGCACAGAAATTGAAACTGTGATTAAAAATCTTCCAACAAACAAAAGCCCAGGACAAGGTGGCTTCACAGGCAAATTCTATCTAACATTTAGAGAAGAGCTAACACCTATCCTTCTCAAACTCTTCCAAAATATAGCAGATGGAGGAACACTCCCAAACTCTTCTACGAGGCCACCATCACCCTGGTACAAAAGCCAGACAAGGATGTCACAAAGAAAGGAAACTACAGGCCAATATCACTGATGAACATAGATGCAAAAATCCTTAACAAAATACTAGCAAACAGAATCCAACAGCACATTAAAAGGATCATACACCATGATCAAGTGGGGTTTATCCCAGGAAGGCAAGGATTTTTCAATATACGCAAATCAATCAACTTGATACACCATATTAAAAAATTGAAGGAGAAAAAACATATGATCACCTCAATAGATGCAGAGAAAGCTTCTGAAAAAATTCAACACCCATTTATGATAAAAACGCTGCAAAAAGTAGGCATAGAGGGAACTTTCCACAAAAGAAAAAAGGCCATATATGACAAACCCACAGCCAACATCATCCTCAATGGTGAAAAACTGAAAGCATTTCCACTAAGATCAGGAACAAGACAAGGTTGCCCAGTCTCACCATTCTTACTCAACATAGTTCTGGAGGTTTTAGCCACAGCAATCAGAGAAGAAAAGGAAGTAAAAGAAATCCAAATCGGAAAAGAAGAAGTAAAGCTGTCACTGTTTGCAGCTAACATGATTCTATACATAGAGAATCCTAAAGATGCTATCAGAAAACTACTAGAGCTAATCATTGAATTTGGTAAAGTAGCAGGATACAAAATTAATGCACAGAATTCTCTGGCATTCCTATACACTAATGATGAAAAATCTGAAAGTAAAATCAAGAAAACACTCCCATTTACCATTGCAACAAAAAGAATAAAATATCTAGGAAAAAACCTACCTAAGGAGACAAAAGACCTGTATGCAGAAAACTATAAAACACTGATGATAGAAATTAAAGATGATACAAATACATGGAGAGATATACCATGTTTTGGGGTTGGAAGAATCAGCATTGTGAAAATGGCTCTACTACCCAAAGCAATCTACAGATTCATTGCAATCCCTATCAAACTACCACTGGCATTTTTCACAGAACTAGACCAAAAAATATCACAATTTGTATGGAAACACAAAAGACCCCGAATAGCCAAAGCAATCTTGAGAAAGAAAAACAGAGCTGGAGGAATCAGGCTCCCTGGCTTCAGACTATACTACAAAGCTACAGTAATCAAGACAGTATTGTACTGGCACAAAAACAGAAAGATAGATCAATGGAACAGGATAGAAAGCCCAGAGATAAACCCACACACATATGGTCACCTTATCTTTGATAAAGGAGGCAGGAATGTACAGTGGAGAAAAGACAGCCTCTTCAATAAGTGGTGCTGGGAAAACTGGACAGGTACAAGTAAAAGTATGAGACTAGATCACTCCCTAACACCATACACAAAAATAAGCTCAAAATGGATTAAAGACCTAAATGTAAGGCCAGAAATTATCAAACTCTTAGAGGAAAACATAGGCAGAACACTCTATGACATAAATCGCAGCAAGATCCTTTTTGACCCACTTCCTAGAGAAATGGAAATAAAAACATAAATAAACAAATGGGACCTAATGAAACTTAAAAGCCTTTGCACAGCAAAGGATACCATATCAAGACAAAAGACAACTCTCAGAATGGGAGAAAATATTTGCAAATGAAGCAACTGACAAAGGATTAATCTCCAAAATATACAAGCAGCTCATGTAGCTCAATATCAAAAAAAACAAAAAACCCGATCCAAAAATGGGCAGAAGACCTAGATAGACATTTCTCCAGAGAAGATATACAGATTGCCAACAAACACATGAAAGAATGCTGAACATCACTAATCATTAGAGAAATGCAAATCAAAACTACAATGAGATATCATCTCACAGCGGTTAGAATGGCCATCACCCAAACATCTACAAACACTAAATGCTGGAGAGTGTGTGGAGAAATGGGAACACTCTTGCACTGTTGGTGGGAATATAAATTGATACAGCCACTATGGAGAACAGTATTGAGGTTCCCTAAGAAACTAAAAATAGAACTACCATACGACCCAGCAATCCCACTACTGGACATATACCGTGAGAAAACCGTAATTCTTAAAGAGTCATGTACTTCAAAGTTCATTGCAGCTCTATTTACAGTAGCCAGGACATGGAAACAACCTGAGTGTCCATCGACAGATGAATGGACAAAGAAGATATGGCACATATATACAATGGAATATTAGTCATAAAAAGAAACAAAATTGAATTATTTGTCATGAGGTGGATGGACCTAGAGTCTGTCATACAGAGTGAAGTAAGTCAGAAATTGAAAAACAAATACCAAATGCTAACACACACACACACACACACACACACACACACACACACACACACACATATGGAATCTAAAAAAAAATTGGTCATGAAGAACCTAGGGCCAAGACGGGAATAAAGATGCAGACCTACTAGAGAATGGAGTTGAGGACACAGGGAGGGGGAAGGGTAAGCTGTGACAAAGTGAGAGAGTGGCATGGACATATATATACTACCAAACGTAAAATTGACAGCTAGTGGGAAGCATCCGCATAGCACAGGGAGATCAGATTGGTGCTTTGTGACCACCTAGAGGGGTGGGATAGGGAGGGTGTGAGGGAGGGAGATGCAAGAGGGAGGAGATATGGGGATATATGTATATGTATAGCTGATTCACTTTGTTATAAAGCGGAAAGTAGGATACCATTGTAAATCAATTATACTCCAGTAAAGATGTGTTATATATATATATGAGGTTGGGAGGGAGATGCAAGAGGGAGGAGATGTGGGGATATATGTATTTGTATAGCTGATTCACTTTGTTATAAAGCGGAAACTAACACACCATTGTAAAGCAATCATACTCCAATAAAGATGTTAAAAAATAAAGTGTTGACAATATGTCAACTTTTAATTTTTATAGTAAGTAACGTGGAACAATTTTCATTGGCAGTGAATACACTCCAGAAAGTTCCTGAAATAGGAATAAAATCCCTTAGTTAATTCCTACACTCCTTAATGTTTCCTAAGGTCCTTCTATGTGTTTTTCTGTCTTACAATTAGCAAAGTGGTAGGCAATATCTGAGGAGGTAAAGATAAGTGTTTAAAAGAAATTAACATCAGGCTTCCCTGGTGGCGCAGTGGTTGGGAGTCCACCTGCCGATGCAGGGGACATGGGTTCGTGCTCCCGGTCCGGGAAGATCCTACATGCTGTGGAGCGGCTGGGCCCGTGGGCCATGGCCGCTGGGTCTGCGCGTCCGGAGCCTCTTCTCCGCAACGGGAGAGGCCGCAGCGGTGAGAGGCCCGCGTACCGGAAAAAAAAAAAAAAAATTAACATCTGCTCATCATTATAGTGCAATAGTGGAAAAGGCAGGGCCTTTGAAATCTGCATGTGGCTCTACATCTACTAGGTTTACGAATTCTGTCAAATTAAAGATGACTCTCAGTTTTATCATCTGGGAAATTAGTATAATATGAGCCTCTTAGGATCACTGTATTTTACTGAGTTACTAAAGTGCCTGGCACCTTATAAGTATCCTGTTCACTTGAACTGTTATGGATATATCTACCCTAATCACATGAAGTGGAAACCTACAGCCATCCCCCGTGTGGTTCTCTCTCTCTCTCTCTCTCTCTCTCTCTTTCTCCCTCCCTCTCCCTCTCTCTTTTCATCTCAACATTTTTGAAATTAGTAATTCCAATTACTTAGAAAAGGTTTTTGTATATTTGAAAAATTAAAATTACCAAGTGCTACAATAAATAGCACAGGAATGTGTTGATTGAGGGTTGAGGGAACAGGGAAGAGGTAGACCTTAATTATTCCTTATTTTTCCAATTATTGCATAACTCCTAATTGGGAGAAACCGCTTTTGATTATAGATAAATTCCTTTTAGTCACATAAAAATAAATTATCTGTGAATTTACTTGGCATTCCAAAAACCACGTTGGTTTACAGAACTGGAGATTTCCCGAAATCTTCAAAATCTGAGAACGAGTATTAATCATATTTATGAATACCTAAAGATAGACAAAGCCAAACTGACTATTGAAGACTTTTAAATGAATTGACTTATTAACATGTTATACAATGTGTGTAAATTTGCTTAGAATTCAGTGAATTTTTTTTGGATTGTGGCAAGAAGGAGAGGGTTTGGATTGAGTAAATTTAAAGATGGAGTTTGTTATTTGGTTTTCATTTAAAATTTTCAAGTCTTCTTAAAATATTGTCTCCTAAAAGTACTGTATACATTACATGCTTGAAGAAATATGACAAATTTAAAATTTCCTAATAAGTTATTCAGAGTAAAGTGTTCCCATATAAACTCACAGACTAAATTTATAGCATATTTTTGGAAGATGAGGCTAGGCCAGGAATACACAATTTACTATGTTTCCTTTCCACATGACCAATGGGACACATTTGTCAGAATTTAAATGGTATGAAAACCTATGTTCATCAGCATTCTGGTATAGATAGTACATTGTGGATTTGGAACACCTTATGTCCTATGACCTTATGTCTTTATTGTTTGGATCTTTTTTTGCTTTGTTTATTTTGCTTTTTACTTGCAAACTGGTGTTAAGAGACATGGGTTTCTAAAGGTAAAGAACACATTTGATAGTGGTGGATGGAATGGTGTAGAAAAGATTTAACACAGGTTAATATAAACTAAAAGTTATTTTAAGATTATTTTTTCTAGGATAACCACTATCATCAAAGCTAAAATGATGAGGGCCTAAGGAAAACAGTGTTGGATTATTCCATTGGCATATCCACTATTTTCCAGACTTGTCTGAGTCCCTCAGAACGAGTTTGGCAGCACAAGAATATGCCGACCCTCTTTCTGGTTGTAGTTAGCCCTAAGCAAAATGTGACAAAAAGAGGGGAGTAATTTGTGAGGAATATATTAATTTACCCATAAGGATTCCAAGGGTTCTGCCAAAAGCAAACAGCTATTTTGAAATTGTCTTCAAGGGTAACAAATCACCAGGTGGAAAAATCAACAAGCTTGGAGCACTTAATTAGATCTTTTATCTTAATCATCAACAAGTCAAGTGTATGCTTATGTGTTTAGGGAAGGGGGAATGTTTTAGAAGGGGGATGAATTAACACTTAGAAAGCTCAGAGGTTTAACAAAATCTGACATGAGATTTGCCAGATGGTTTGGTACCGGATTGTAAAACTTGAAACTAATCTTCATTTAAGAGTTTTAGTGGTTGTATCTCTCTTACGAAGCCTCTTGCTCTTCTGCTGTGGTGATTCTGCAAAATTATAGATCAGGCTTTAAAGAACAGCTTCTATGAAAAGAGTCTCCTTAAATCTCAGCTAAACTGAGCAAGAAGATTACATGTTATTATGATGTAGCACAGCAGGATTTTCCCCCAGCAAACATAATGATGTGAAAAAGGATAAAGCTATCACTCTGTGCAAAGAGGTCATCCATAGAAGAACAATGCTTTTCACACAGATTATCCATGCATGTTGAAATGTTCACATTGCAAAAGCTTTTTCTTAATGTTTCTTTGAAGAGCTCTGATCCTGACAAGCATCCAGATCTAGATAAAAAGACCCAGTGATCATATCTATAGGAGGTGGCCTGTCCCAGGGCACTTGGGAGAGATTGTACCTGTCACAGACATTACTGGAAAAAAATAAAGTATTTTTTTCTCAGGTAATTTATATTTAGTCCAAGCTGATCAATTTTATTTGAAGGAGAAGACATTTTTCTCAATTTTACATAATTTAAGTTTACTACACATTAAAAATACATATTCTTATTAGCACACAAAAGACCAGAAAAGTAATACACAGAACTATAACTCTGTATGTGTTTTCATATTTCAACGTTCCTACTGAAAGCCAATTAAGGTATGTTCCATAATAATGAGCCTCAAATATTCAGTAGAAGGATTATGCTGTCATCAGATTATTTAACACCAGATCATTTGAACTTTCATCTTTTAAATATCAACGCTTATCAGAAAATATCAGTAAATTATGTTTAACACCTTTAAAGAATAATTCATGTTTTCTTATTCACTAGATTATTTCTTGCTTTCAACTCTCTGAGAATGGCTGGAAATTACTCCTCATAGTAGACACGGATATTTCAAACAAATGGCTGCCGATTATTTTTCAAGAACTAGACCCAAATAAAGACACAAGTATGCACATGCACACACATGCACATGCATACACACACACTTCTATAAATTTCATTTAGTCCTCATTTAGTCCTCATTTTCAAAGTAATTATTGTCATTGAAGTTACCATAAATTCTCAAGAATACACTATGTAAGTAGCATCTGGGCTAATCTCTTAAATGGTTTCAAATTCTTTAAAGCTGGCTATGAAAGCGTTAAAAACTATTCTAAACTTATAATTCAGAGACAACAATTATACATTTTCAAAGATTTTATAAATTGTTAGAGAAAGCGTAGGGGTGGTGGTAAACCTTTGTTTTAAAATACTTTTTCCATGGGCTTTTCCGGTGGCGCAGTGGTTGAGTGTCCGCCTGCCGATGCAGGGGACACGGGTTCATGCCCTGGTCCGGGAAGACCCCACATGCCACGGAGCGGCTGGGCCCATGAGCCATGGCCGCTGAGCCTGCGCTTCCGGAGCCTGTGCTCCACAACGGGAGAGGCCACAACAGTGAGAGGCCCGCGTACCGCAAAAAAGAAAAAAAAAAAACTTTTTCCAATAGGAATTGAAAGAACTCAAAAGAGTGAGATTAACTGACTATTTACCCCTTTAATGTGGGGTGATTTTTTACATAAACATTAATTTTTATATTATTTCTAAAACACTAGAGTAGAAGTAATTCATGCATTTTTTGTACATTTTAAAACATGTGTCTTTCACTTGGAAACATTTTTCCATGCATAAATCTCTTGAATGGGGAAATATATGATAATTTATTATATGTTGTAGCAATGTTTAATTTGAAATATAAAAGTATTATTTTGCAATTGGAAAGAAAAATACAGCAAGTTTGGCCAAATTTATGCTCAAAATACTAAATGTGATTGCAATTAAGCAAAAATTATAGTATTCCTATTATTCATAGAAATAAATACAGTACAGATGAAGCTAAACTCCTAAAGACTTAACTATTCCCTGCAATGAAAAACATGGCACAATGAAAATTGTTTAGGTTATTGGCATCATCATTCTTGTCTCTACGAAAGGGACTCTACTGTATATAAACTAGACGGCATCATGAAGAGGATCTGTTGTATATCAGTAGTACTAATATCCACACCCCCTTGCAATCTCTGGTAAAGATAAATTAACCTTTGTCTAGAACACACACATAAAATAATAACTTTATCACTACGTCCAGTCTGTAATCTTGCCTGCAGTAAGTCTTCTTAATGATTATGTCAAATGAAAAATCTCTCTTTCAGTTACACATTAAAATCTGGATTGGTAATTCCTAAATGTTAAACATGTCTGCCCTTAACTATAAATGAATTATAATTGCATCATCTGTGTCTACTCTAACTTGCCATCATTCAGACATGAAAATGATGACACCAATTATTTAAATAGAGAATGGAATTGTGGACTTCTAGCTTTTTCTTCTATCGTTTCACCTGTGAACACAAAATCTATGGAAAAAGGGATGTCTGAGAGCTGGTGGCCACAGCAATTATGAATTAGCTTTCTTCTCCCAAAATCAAATTACAAGTCAAAAATTAAGAATTATATACTTTTTGTCCTAATATCAGGACATTAGGTTCAAGTGCGGGACAGAGACAGAGAATAGTCCTATTTCATTATGGAAATCATGATTTCCCTCAGGATTTATATCATAAGGCACAAAAAGGGACTTCTTCCTAAACTTGAGAATTTAGTGAGGCATGTTAAAAATTTAGGAAATCTGTTTTCAACTCCAACCAAGATTCACATGCTAGGTACAAACAAAGTCTTACTAGATTTCTTGTACAAAAGAAAACTGTCTCATGAGGTTGCTGTCATGAAAGTCTTCTGAGTTTTTCAAAGATGCTGCTTATGTTGAATTTTTTTGGCAACATAAACATGGCCAAATAGGGGCCCTCATTGCTGCTATGAAAACTTGGCTTTGTGAGCATAAATTCAATATTAAAGAATTAAAAACAATCCATGTAGATACATTATTTATGCTATTAATTAAAATTGGTTTTCAGCACCAAAAATCTTACTAATTAATTATTTTAAAAACATTCATCATGGGCTTCCCTGGTGGCAGGGTGGTTAAGAATCCGCTTGCCAATGCAAGGGACACGGATTCAAGCCCTGGTCCAGGAAGATCCCACATGCCTCAGAGCAGCTAAGCCCATGCGCCACAACTACTGAGCCTGCACTCTAGGGCCTGCGAGCCACAACTACTGAGCCCACGTGCCACAACTACTGAAGCCCTCACACCTAGAGCCCGTGCTCCGCAACAAGAGAAGCCACTGCAATGAGAAGCCTGCGCACCACAACAAAGAGTAGCCCCCGCTCACCGCAACTAGAGAAAAGCCCGCATACAGCAACAAAGACCCAACACAGCCAAACATAAAATAAATAAATGTAACAACAACAAAAAAAACATTCATCAGTATTGCTTGCTAAGCATATGTATATCCAATTCCTAGGTTGTTATCAATAAACTAGTAAAGAAATAAGATGTTTTCTATAGTTAAAAAATGTGCTAGACTAAGGTATTGGTAAATCTAACTTCCTTTTGTAAGAACCTGAAGAATATGCATTATGACTATATTAAAGCCCTTCATATAATAATGACATTTCTAATTCCTCAAGAGATCCTTCTAGGAATCTTGAGTGATATGGTAGAAAATATTTTGACCTGAATTAGTCTACAACCTACATCAATCAGCTAAAAATCTGAAGCAAATAGTAAACGGAGGAACGGAGAGTAATGCAAGTAAGTAAGAGTGGAAAAATAGTAAATATAATTAGTGAGGAAAGAAAGAAGTTAGCTGTCTGAAATATGATGGAAAATAATGTAGGCAAAATAGAGATGTGACCTATATAACTGTGCCCCTATCCTAGGCAATTACCTATTGAATTTAGGAGTACAGTAATGAGAGTCCATATTAGCTCAAGTAGAGCAAATTTACCTTGACCAAAACAAGAGGAATAACAAGCAAATATGAAAATGGAATTTTAAAATTGGAGTTAAGTTACAAAGGGTAGAAAGTTTAGTACTGGTTATTTTTGTATTAGAGCATTAGGAAAATTTTGCATATTATAACATTATAATAAAAATTAAAAAACAACATCACAATTATATCTCTTTATAGTAGATTTTCTAAACCTAAGCTAGATTAATATCTCAAGTTTATTTCATAGTAGATTTTACAGTAAGTGGTCTTTAAGGACTAGTTAAAAAGGGGGAAAAAGTAAAAATGAATAATCTATATTTCTGAGAAAGCAACATTTTTATATATCAAGAACTTTATGATCACTATATTATTACTTTCCTATCAAAGGTATTGAGGAAATATTTATTTACTAGACTCATTGGAATTTTATTTTAAAAGAAATGCACACTCATTATATATAGACATGGGCAGAATATTGAGACTGATGAGAAAGACAGGAATGTTGAAATCCTTTTGAAGTCAAGGGAAAATGCAATTGCTTGCCAATGTTGAGTGGGTACAGTGATTGCAGAAATAAACTAAATTAATAACCAAGGTTTTAAGCTATTATTTCTTAAGCTGCCTACTTCATCCCAAGCCTAACATGATTAAGTAATATGTCAAATAGGGGCTTCAAAGAAGATAAGCACATAAAGATTCTTCTAGCTCAAGACCTACATATTACATTTTGTTTTAAATATCTAATAAATTTGGCTTTTTATTCATAATATGTTTTTTGTATACAAATAGTTCGAGTAGATTAGTAAAAACAGCAAAGAATTTACAAACACAGGCTTTAGAATCACACAGACCTGAACCAAATGCCATTTGTGCATGCTAATTTGTTCTAAAATCTTGTACAAGTTAGTTAACTTACCTGAATCTCTGTTTCCTCATCCTTAAAAAGGAGAATGAAAACACCTCTCTCGTGGGATTGGTGTGAAGATTAAACAGATCTCTGTGCACAGCAATTAGAATAGCACCTGGCATATATCATTAGTATTCGATACATGCTGCCATTTATTTCATGTTAGTTCAAAGCAAATATAATCACCTTAATCGACAATCAACTTTTGGGCATAAGAGGGTCTACTTTAGCTTCCTATAGATTCCAAGAAGGAAGAAAATCATAGTCTAACACAGCACTTGAATTATAACATAGCATACCTCTTATTTGAGCATGACTTTTTAACAATTTACATCTCATTGTGTGTAATACCACCTACAAGACATCTTATGAAGCAGCCTCATGCTACATTACTAATCTTATTTCCCTCTGCCTTGCCCTTGCTCAGACTGGCCCATCCACACTGGCTTCCTTGTTTCCTTTTTAATATACAGCCATGTTCTGGCCCCTTGTTCTTTGCTCAGTCCCTTACTGTTTTCAGATCTTTGACCAAATATTATATACTCACATATCTAAATTTGCAATTTCTCACAATCTCTAACTTCCTTCTCTATTTTATTCAATAGCACGTCTCAGCATCTTGACTGTCTTAGTTTTCTAAGGCTGCCGTAACAAATTACCACAATTTTGACCGCTTGAAACAACAGAAAATTATTTCAGTTTAGGAGGTCATAAATCCAAAATCAAGGTGTCAGCAGAATTGGTCCCCTCTGGAGGCTCTGAGAGGAAATCTACAGCATGCCTCCTCTCTCCTGGCCTCCGATGGCCACTGGTAACCTTTGGCATTCCTTGGCTTGGGACTGCATAACTCCAATCTGTGCCTCCTTCACATGGCCTTCTTTCTGTGTCTCTGTGTCTTCCCCTCTTCTTATAATGACACTGTCACTGGATTTAAAATCCGTGCCCCACCCCTGCAATCCATGATGATCTCATCTCAAGATTCTTAACTCAATTATACCTGCAAACACTCTTTTTCCAAATAAGGTCACATTTATAGGTACTGGCAATTAAGACTTGGACATATATTTTGGAAAGACACATATTAACCCACTAGGTTAATTTAGTATAAATTTACTTATTTATTTATTTATCTATTTATTTATTTATCTATTTATTCATTCTCGGTGTCCATCCACTAGAATGTTGTCCATGACAAAGGTTAAAAACTTTTCGTTTACATTTGTGCCTTGACCAATTTCTGGCACACAACAGGAGCTTAATAAATATATGCTGAATAAACAGAAGAAGAAAATGTGGATGAGACATAGGGGTTATCAAGATAACTGAAGCCAAAAGTAGAAAAAAACAGGGAAGGAGAATTGGAAAAAGGGGTCAGACTGTGTGAAGAAATACAGAATAGAGTAGAGCCCCTGAAGTCAAAAGTACTGACTTTACATGTGAAAGAAAAAAAAGAAGAGAAAAGAAAAGAAAAAAGAAAATTATGGTCACTTCATTCCCTGGAGTAGTGACTGGTATTGATAGGTTATTTGTTAGAGATGAACAAGCTGATGTTAAGGCTGGGTGGGTAAGGACAAATAGGATTGTTTCCTTTAATTACTCAATTAACATTAACTGAGAAGCTACTATATGCCAGATAGAGTTGTAGGATGTAGAGTCAAAGAACGTGGCTGTCTGAGATTTGGTCATCTCTACTGTATGATGATGTGTTCCCATTTAATGTTGTTGTCTCAAAGACTCAGAAACATCTGAGAAACTGACTAATGTTTGCCCTCCATTTTCATTAAGATATTAAGTATTTTACAGACACAGCCAAAACACTTGAGTTTCAAGAAAAGGAGCTGAAAATAAATGTGTTAGCCTGATTACACTAAAATGGATATGATTACACTAAAAAGCATGACATATATAAAAATATCACATAAAATGTTAAAAGAAATTATCAAATGATATACTAAAAAAAGCAAAATAATATGTTTAGTAATATATACTGTAAAATATGCTTGATATAAATAATAAAGTTGCATCTGCTAAGACATATTTTCTAGACCAAGAGGATCATCTACAGAGGAGTTCACTACAGTGCCAATATACAGAATTTTAAAAATAATTTCTGTAATGTGAATGTACATGATGTAATAGGCTGTCAAAAATTTAACCATTGTTAGCTCAGTATCTGTATAATATTTGCACAAAAAATAATTGCAATTGTACTGTTAAATTTAAACTATGTGTCCTTGCTTCCCAATACCATTTCTATAGAACCTTAAGATAGATTATATATTTATGCAAAGTGCTGAAATAATTTAATATATAAACACTACTTTTAAGACTGCCCTCAGGTTTTAGAATCTTAGTCATGTAGCTAGATTAAAATCGCTTATATTTATGGCTTTCCACCAACCAAACTTTACCATGCAAAATTCTATTCCAAGGATATAGAATCATGGTAAAAATCATACAAATATGAAATTATATTGAAGACACTTATTACTGCAAAGAAAGATTTTCCATTGTTCAAGTTCTTCCCTTGTAAATGTCATAAAATCAAAGCCTTTGGCATCACATCTTTGAGATCACTTTTGTATATAAATTTGTTAAATGTGGATATCTTTGTAAGTTGTCCAAAAAGCAGAGACTTGCAAAGATGTTCATTTTACTTTCTTAATACCTTTAAGCGTCTCCAGAATACCTTTCTATCTCATCTCATCCATCCTCTCTCATGGCCAAATATAAAAAATATGAATGAAAAAATGGGAAAAAATTAATAGGTGATGTCTTCCTCCCAACCAATATTCTCTACCTACTCTCAGTGATGCCAGTTTTTTTCTAGTCATGACAAAAACTGAATGGCTGCCCCAGGATTCCCTTCATTATAAACCCCATTTAGACTTACTCTCCCTCAGCAGGTCCCCAACATAAATTTCCTTTCTCTATTATTCCATCAAATAGATTTTACGGCTTTGTTTGCTCAGGACCTTCCATAGTGAATCACAAGCCAATCTGATTAATATATCCTAAAGTGTTCATTTCTTATTATGCTAATTCCTCCCTGGCTGAATTTGTGCTTGTGGAGACCTAATGTCTTAATCCAACTGAATGACTGTAATAATGAGAAATGTGGAGGCTGGGAAAGGCCATTGAGGGAAGAACGTAGAAAGAAGAAAGAGACAGGCAGGGAAACTGGGGGGATAGGTCCTCCCAGTCCTGTCTCATCATTTTCCCAATCACTCCATTCATGGTATCTAGTCGCAGCTTTCTCAACCTCTGCCACAGAGATTATAGGAATCCATAACTGTCTCCAATGGGTAAATATGAATATAAAACCCACCTGTGAAATGAGGCGACAATTGTCTCAATCAGATGTTCAGCCTCCCAGACTTTTCCAGAACTTTATGTAATCAGTTCTCATATATAAGTTTCACTCTCCCTGGGCACTTCATCTAAGTCCTCACCTTTCGATTCCTATTTTCACTGACTATAAAGATCAATACAGAAGATTTTCAAGTCTATGATAATGCAAAGAAGAACAAATACCCTTATGTTTATATTCAAGATTAGTCATGGCGGTCTAGTGGTTAAGAATCCGTGCTTCCACTGCAGGGGGCACGGGTTGGATCTCTGGTCGGGGAACTAAGATCCCGCGTGCTCTGTGGTAAGGCAAAAAAAAAAAAAAAAAAGATTAGCCATTGTTTAGAGCAAATAAAATTCACTTGAACCTTGGAAACAAACCAGTCATGCTATTTAATAAAAATCTGGTAACATTTTAAATCAAATAAGTACCTGCATTTTCTTCTTTGGTGAAACAAAAACCTAAACTTGCAGACTAGTTTGCAGCATCTATTCTTTCAAAAGTACTGGCAGAATTATAAAGAGCACAAAACTTCTACTTTTATACCTAATTTTTTAAATATTAAGATCCATATATTACCTTGGGAATGATTTCATTATTTGCTTAGATGTTGGCAGTGTTTCCTATCACCATTTTAAATTATTTCCATTAAAAATTCAGCCTTTTGTGGTAAGTAGAATAATGACCCCTCAAGTATGTCCACATCCTAAACACTGAATTTGTAAATATGTTAACTTGCAGATTTGATTAAATTAGGGGTCTTGAAGTGGAAAGATTATCCTGGATTATCCAGATGGGTGCAATGTAATCACAAGGGTCCTTATGAAGAAAAAAATGAAGAAGGAGAGTCAGAGGGAGAGATGTGAAGAGGGAAGTAGAAGTCAAACTGATGTGGCCCTGAGCCAAAGAATGCGGGCAGCCTTTAAAAGCTGGAAAAGCCAAGAAAACAGATTCACCCCAAGAGCATCTGGAAGGAATATAGGCCTGCTGACACCTTGATTTCAGCCTCATAAGAATCATTTTGGACTTTTGATGTCCATAACTGTAAAATAATAAGTTTTTGTTGTTTTAAGCCACTAGTTTTGTGTTATATGTTACAGTAACAATAGGAAACCAATATACCTAATAAATGTTGAGTTCAAACCATGGATATTCTGAAATATGTAAATATATGGGTTAGACACAAAACTTTTTTCATTTTTTTGCTGTTTTGGGTCTTCGTTGCTGCACACGGGCTTTCTCTAGTTGTGGAGAGTGAGGGCTACTCTTTGTTGCAGTGCACAGGTTTTCTCATTGTGGTGGCTTCTCTTGTTGTGGAGCACGGGCTCTAGGCATGCGGGCTTCAGTAGCTGTGGCACAAGGGCTTAGTTGCTCTGCGGCATTTGAGCTCTCCCCAGACCAGGGATCGAACCCGTGTCCGCTGCGTTGGCAGGCAGATTCTTAACAACTGTGCCACCAGGGAAGTCCACAAAACATTTTAAATGGCAATCACAGCCATGAAAATACTGGCTAGTGTTGACATGTCAGGACCTAAGAAAATTCAATGGCTTTTGCAGTACCTACATGATATACAAAATCTCATGAGAATAGATCACTAATGAACTGTGCAGGAAACTAAAGACAAGGATACTTGCGATGAACATTCATTCACTCAATAATTCAATAAATATTTAATGAACACCTACAAAGTACTATATACTGCTCCACATATGGTGGATGTGGCTGTGAATAAGGTCATCAAAATCTCTACCACCATGGCCATTATATTCTATAGGAGGTGTGACAGAAAATAAACAAAATAAAAAATGTATAGTCTTTTATATGGTGATCAGTGCTGTGGGACAAAATTTAATACAAATCAGAGGGATAGAAATTTCTGGAGAGTATGGTTGCTATTTTACATAGAGTGATCAAAGAAATTCTTACTGAGGAGCTAACTTTGTGTAGAGACCTAAAGGCGATAAAAACAAGCAAGCCATAGGGATATCTGGGGAAAAGGAATCCCAAGCAAATAAAGCAGCAAGAACAATGCTCCTGACACAAAACAGTGTTTGGTATGCTAGATGTGTCTAATGAACAGCAAAGAGGCCAGTGTAGTTAGAGTATAATGATCAAGGAGGATAGAAACATATGAGATTAGAGACACAAGGCCTATCAAGTCATATAGGGTCTTTCAGACCACTGAGTACATTGAAATTTATTCTGAGTGAGTGGTAAGAAATTGGACAATTTTGAACACAGGAGAGACATGGTCTGACTTGAGTTCTTAAAGGATTTCACTAGATGCCATGTATTGATAAATAGATTGGAAGACAATAGGAAAGGTAGGGACACCTGTTAGAAAGCCATTTTGGTAATCCAAGAGAGACATGATGATGGCTTGGACAAGGAGGGTAGCAATGATGTAGTCAAAAATGGTTGGATTCTATATATCTTAACAGTAGAGCCAACAGGAGTTGTTAAAGGATTGAATATGTGGCATGACAGAAACAGAGGAGTCAAGACTGATCCCAAAGGTTTTGCAGGACCAACTGAGATGGCAAAGTCTCAGGAAGAACAGATTTGGAGGAAGGGAATCAGGAATTGTCTTGGGCATATTAAGTTAGAAACGCCTATAAAACATCCAGGTAGAGACTCTCGAGTTTAGGGGAGAAGAACGACCGGAGGATATACATTTGGAAGTCATCAGTATATAGATGTTATTTAAGCCACGAGACAGTATAAGCTCACCAAGAGAGTGAGATTCGATAGGAAGGAGAAATGGTTTGAAGACCAAGCCCTGGCCACTACAATGTAGAGTGGCTGAAAAGATGTGGATTCAGCAATGGACACTGAGAATTAGTGTCTTTGAGGTTAGAGTGACAAGAGAGAGTAAAGAGCAGGAGGTGGAAGGGTAAGCTGGGACAAAGTGAGAGAGTGGCATGGACATATATACACTACCAAACGTAAAAGAGATAGCTAGTGGTAAGCAGCCACATAGCACAGGGAGATCAGCTCGGTGCTTGGTGACCACCTAGAGGGGCAAGATAGGGAGGGTGGGACGGAGACGCAAGAGGGAGGAGATATGGGGATATATGTGTATGTATAGCTGATTCACTTTGTTATAAAGCAGAAACTAACACACCATTGCAAAGCAATTATACTCCAATAAAGATGTTAAAAAAAAAAGAGTCATGTACCAAAATGTTCTTTGGAGCTCTATTTACAACAGCCAGGACATGGAAGCAACATAAGTGTCCATCAACAGATGAATGGATAAAGAAGATGTGGCACATATATACAATGGAATATTACTCAGCCATAAAAAGAAATGAAATTGAGTTATTTGTAGTGAGGTGGATGGACTTAGAGTCTTTCATACAGAGTGAAGTAAGTTGGAAAGAGAAAAACAAATACTGTATGCTAACACATTTATATGGAATCTAAAAAACAAGCAAACATAAACGGTCATGAAGAACCTAGGGGCAAGACGGGAATAAAGATGCAGACCTACTGGAGAATGGACTCGAGGATACGGGAAAGGGGAAGGGTAAGATGGGACAAAGTGAGAGAGTGCCATGGACATATATACACTACCAAATGTAAAATAGATAGCTGGTGGGAAGCAGCTGCATAGCACAGGGAGATCAGCTCGGTGCTTTGTGACTACCTAGAGGGGTGGGATAGGGAGGGTGGGAGGGAGGGAGACAAAAGAGGGAAGAGATATGGGAACATATGTATATGTATAACTGATTCACTTTGTTATAAAGCAGAAACTAACACACCATTGCAAAGCAATTATACTCCAATAAAGATGTTAAATAACTAAATAAATAAATAAGTAAAAAAAAAAAAAAGAGAGAGAGAGAGTAAGGTCCAGGAAGCCAATGGAAGAAAGTTATTCAAATAGGAGTAAGTGACCAACTGAAACAAATGCTGCAGGCAAATCAAGTAAGATAAGTATTTTGAACTAATCCCTATATATAGCCACATAGAAATAAGTATTGATCTTGCTATAGCTACTTCAGCGGAGTGGTAGGGGAAACTCCTGATTGGAGGGGGGTAAGATGTCTGTCAGGCTCTCCAAACATGTTTCAGATTTCTACAACCTTACTATCTCTAATTGTTTTCTGAATAAGCTCAAAAAGATACCGTGATAGAAGCATGGAATTCATTTTTAACGCTGCCTATTCCATTAAATAAGGTATACGTAAAGTAATAAGCACTTTCCTGACAAGGAGCTGTGACTTTTTTAATATCAAAACTTTTTCAATGAAACAACATTTTTTTCACTACATTTCTTTCTCCATATCATTCTAATTATATGGCTGAGCAGTTTAAACACTTGTCTTTTTTTATACACATGTTTTTACGGTCAGTGGTAATATGGTTTTTATATTCATTTTTTGAAATTCAGATGGATTAAAATTTTCAAATGTTTGTGTCACCATTAGTGATGGATATATACAATAAAGGGAAAGCAAAAATGCTTAAAAGAGGGTTACTTGAAGTATTCTGCCTTTTAGAAAATTAAACCTGATGATTTTGTCTTTATATTCTTCATTAAAATGGCATACTATAATTATTAATATTCACTTGCTTTAAACTGTCCATGTTGTGTTCATATACAAAGTGTGAAATGGAAAATTAAAGAAATAATTCAAATACTTTAAGATAAAAAAAATTCAGCTTTACTAGCTTCTAATTGAATGCTGTGTTTTTGACCCAATCTGTAAGCTTCTGTCAGCAAAAGAGTTTTACCTATTACATGGAGAGGTGTTCATTATACATTGTGAAGTTGATAAAGCAGTTTAAAAGAAGGAAAAAAAAAATCCAGATTTCACTTCTGTTAGTTATAAATTTCAGGGAATGTGATCTTTTGGCTTGAGTTTGTTAAATTGTTTCATTCTTCTACCTTCTTGTATATGTGAGGAAACATGAGAGTTATTCTTGATTGAGAAACTTAGCATACCTGCAGGGAAAAGTTGCTGGAAAAAAAGAAGAGTTATTATCTGAAAACATTTCATATGAATCCATGTGTTTTAAGTAGTATTAATAATGGCAGTGAAAAATGTCCTTGCCCACTTTTCATAAAATGTTTCATTTAATTCTGAAATAGTCTCTGACTTTGATTTGGAGCAAAAGATTCCTTTCATTATAACTTTCATTCTTTATGATTGTGAATTTTGTTTGACTTGTAATACATGGTAAAATCCATTATTTAAATCATTAGATGAAGACTTTTCAAACTTGGGAAATATCTGTCTACACTAAGGAATATTCATCCTCGCCCTCAGTAAATCAACATGAAGCTTAATATATGTGATTTATTGAATAAGCCTTAGAACCTGGAAACCATGGAATATAGGACATAAGTGAAAACTGCACAGTTATCTGATGAATTTTAAGCAAGGTGAAAAATCAACTTAAAGATGATGTATTTTCAAATATACATTTCCAAATTGCATGAATTTACCATAATATATTGCCACTTTCAAAAATTTTAAAGTATGTAGACATATCATTAGACCACTGTTTTCAGTAATACAGAATAATATCACAAGAATATGACTGCCAAATAAATTCAGGTTTTAATTCTTGAGATATGTCTGCAGCTAGATGTGATTCTATGGTTATAGAATGTCTGAAGCAGGAAAGAGTGGATGCAAATAACGAACATCAATTGAACATCTATAGCCATCTTAGTTTACTAAATAATATTCACTGGTTATTCGCTGTGTGTTATTGAAGCACACTCTGCTGTATGTTAACAATAAGCTGCAAATTCCAGACATTGTTCTTCAGTTTTCATTATTTTGAGAGTCACTGGGGCCTTCAGGATTGTAGCAAGAATTTAAGTGCTTTCATTCTACTTGGGATTCCTACTATTCCCAACATAGCGTTCAAATTATTTCTGTAAAAAATGTCTTTTGTTCTGTACTTGTGAAATTTTATATTTAAAATAATGAGAAAAGAAATCAATCTGAATTGTCCTCACAATTCATTTAGCCATGCCTTATTGTCTTTCTTTGAAACAAATAAGACTCAATGGAAAGACATTTATGGGTAAAAAGTGAGTGGTGGTGGTAGCTGGAGAGAGGTGTTAGAGAAAGCCAAAACAAAACAAATATTCAGTAGTACTACCAAATATAAAACATTTTATAAAGTATACATATATATCACCCATAAATAAAATGTCTTCAAGTGATTGGGGTTACATACAACCCTGACACACCATCTAAAAACATTTACAAAAAACTGGCTCAACTAAATCATTCTAGGTTTTGTGTGAATGTTGCACTGAAATTCAGGAATTCAACTCAAAAAATGACTATTACATTTTTGCTTTAAACACATCAAAATGTTTCCAAAACTTATATGGGCAAGCCCCGAAAGATAAACATTTATTTGGCTACAAGATGACAAACTTAAATGGCCCCATTATTCAACTGACTTGTAAGTTTTACTGTCTATTAGGCCACCTCCGGGGTTTGAGGGTTTTATATCATCTCAGTTCTGGAATCTAGCCCCAAAGAAGCTTTGGTAATGAAGTCAGAATGTGCTACTGTCTATATGCTGAGTTTTTCACCTCCGTACTCTAATAGCTAGGTGCATTATTTGTACCAGAACTTCTCCAAAGAAACGCAAGCACAGGGCACAGTGTCCCAAACTAAGTCTGGATTAAGAATCACTTAAATCACTTTGTTTACAGTTTAAAACAACTGCTAGTTACAGTGAGGGTTGTGACCCCCCCATTTCCCCACCCCCCAAAAAAGTATGGAAAACTATTCTAAGGGTCTGTGGTGTATGCCCTAGAGGACATTAGAGAACATGGCAGAAGTTATTAACCCAGGCAGGGATAATGTAATATCTCCATGTATATACTTTTTCTCTTCTTCCACTCCCATGTAAAAGTAGCAGACCGCTTGAATTACAGAACCGCATATGGTTTTATGAGCAAGGATATAAAGGTTAACTTTCAAAATTGACAAATGTTCTGCATATTGAATCTGGATCTCGTTCTTGAAACAATATTCCCCACTATATTGCACATTGAATGACTGTATGCGGTGTTGTAGGAATTGAAGGAACTTAAACTTGGAAGATTAAGGAAGCTTTACTTTTCAAGCAACTCAGCACATTGCCTGAAAATATCTACAAGCCTGTGATTTAACTAATCCATTAAATTCCTGTGGCATCTTCAGTGAGGATTTTAAAGCTCTAGTGAAATCCATTACAATGAATAATAAGAATCAAGTCAAAAGTATCTCTAAATCTACTCATTTTTGTCCAGACCCAATCTGAGAAGTCAGCTCCTAGGTACATCCTAAATTTTTGGAAACCAAGGTGACATTCCAATGATGAACCATATGTCAGCACTCTTGTTCATTTTGCTTCTTCCAGTAAACTCGTAGTATGGCAGTGTGTCATAGTGAAAAGGAGTACATAAAAAATCAGGAGTTTAGAATCAGTTTTATTTTGCCACCTCTTTTTCTGTGGTTTTAAGATAGTTACTTTGACTGTTAAATGGAAAAATTACAATGTTTTACTAAAAGAGGAAACCAATCTGAATAATTTGACTTCATGTAATTATAGATTGGGAAGTTCTTATTTTAGGGATTTTAGGTTATCACAGAGGTGTGTGAATACATGCATATTTTTGTACATATGTGTGTCCTTTTCAAGGGAGAATATCTTCTTCAGTTAGCAGTAATTTCTATGTATCATTCTTACCTGCTTCAAAAAGTTAGAAATTTTTAACTAAAGGTGCCTAACATTTGAATTTTTTTGTCTTTATTTTTTTAACTGAAGTATAGTTGACTTACAATGTTGTGCTAGTTTCAGGTGCACAGCAAAGTGATTCAGATATATATTCTTTTTCAGATTCTCTTCCATTATAGGTTATTACAAGATATTGAATATAGTTCCCTGTGCTATACAGTAGGACCTTGTTGGTTATCTATCTAACATTTGAATATTATAGATCCATTAAGTCCATTTAATTAATCATCCAAAAGTATGGCTTATTCTTCATGGATTTCTTGTAAAATCAGAATTTTTTTCCCCTGTATATTGAACTGTATGCTAGGCTGTGGCAGTTTTGCAGGGAAGCTGCAGATGCACAATGTCTACTTTTCTTCTCCTTGAATGATTAAATGACACTTTAAAAGTTCTGTATATTTTAGATGCTTTTATGCTGAAACTAAGTTTCTTAGGATTATTCTGTGTGGTTAACCACATTTAATAGCTGCTGGGAAACTATCATTTTTCATTACTGAAGTACAAGGAGCTATGAAGTTATAATCTTTGTAAAACAAAAAATGGTAAAGGCTCTAGATCTTAACATCAAGAAATAACATTTATTTTGGATAGTTTAAGGACTTAATTATATGCAACCAAGAGGCCTCAGAGATATAGGTGAAAGATGGATGGTATGCAAACATACATTTTATCACAGATTTGGGAGATGTAACAAAAGCTGTCATTCTTAGACAATTAGATCGTTCTTTTTAAAATCAAACACTTTCTTTGTTTCAGCATGAAATTGTCTCAAATCTACATTTCCAACTCTGATTTAGCTTTTTGTCCACTAATTGATTCTCTACATTTTCTGATTCTCACATGCATGTGACATGATACCTGCAACTTAACAAAAACTGAACTCATCAATGTTCAGCCATTTTGTTTTCCCATAAACGTCATGGTCAGTATCATTTTCAAGCAGTGGAAATGTCTTTGGTAGCCTCCATTCCAAAAATGTGAACTCAAATTCAAGACTCTAGTAAAAGCATCACGTTTTCCTCCAAGCCAATCAATAACACCTTTATCTTTTGCTCTGTTATCCCTCTTTGCTTATTTAAAGCTGGGTTTTATAAGTTTATTATCTCTTTGTATTATTAATTTTAATTGCTCTTGTCTATAGTCTCTTGTTTTTAGGATCACCTTTGAAACTAAAAATAAAAGTAGCTTCTCCTTTGTCCCAATTTTCTTCCAAGATTCTGTGGAATATTGCATTTGTTCCTTTCCTTAATAGGTAATCTCTGATATTTATTCTCATTTTACCAAAGCTTCTTGTTTAGGTGAGCAGTTGGTTTCCTGGTTTCTATTTCTCATTACATGTTTTAAATTATTTTTTAATTGAGGGAATATTGGTTCATGACATTATATAAGTTTCACATGTACAACATTATATTTCTACTTCTGTATACACTACAGAATTACAAATATATTTGGAAGTCACAGATTTGAAAATCAGACTTTACAGGAAAAATTATTTGTGCCAATTAAGTAGAAAAGTAGGGTCTCTGTGTATTCCTTTTTCTACATGTCTACTTTCCTGGTGTATGTTGAAGTAATCACTAATGTCTGACCTAATCAATTCTGGCTGCTTATTTTCAAGAAGGAGCTAAATAGTATTATTTGACTTGTCAGATTGTGTCACTAATGCTTCTAACAAATTCAGAAGTAATAAGAAGAAACTTAAAGAAACGATTGCCTCAAACAAACAAACAAACAAAATTAACGGCTTTTTTTCATCTTCTTTATTCTGAAAAATTACACAGTAGGGGCTATTTCATGGTTGAGCAAGACTTTAGCACTGAGGTCAGTACAGACCCACCTGCATTATGTCCTAGACTATAAAAGCAACTAATCTCAAAGTCAATACCCTGCATTGGTTAATATTTTAGGACCCCCAGAAAGAAAGGTTACTGCCTTTCCTGGCATTATTTAGGTAAAATAGTCCTTCAGTTAGAACCTAAAGTTAAGAAATATGATTTGAGATATTCTATCTGGTCATAGAAGATTAAGACAATAGAATAATTTCTTATAAAGATACCTTTTTTAAAACTATGAACAATTTCCATTTTAAGGTACTGAGGCAACTTTCTTGGTAATTCAAACATAAATCTGTCAATCATTTGGATATTTTATGGAAAAGAAATCTTGAGAAAGAAGTCGGTGACCATAATTACATGGACAATTGCCTTAAATACATTTGGAATAAACATGCCTAGTGACTGCAGTATTTCCAAACATGTAAAGAGAAGATTCATTCATTTTAAGCACAGAAATAAATCTGTATTCCTTTAAGAATAATCTCAGGTGTTTTCTAAGCAACTAATATTCTTTGGAGTCCATCCACTGCCCAGATCGATGTTCTACACTTAACCAGCAGTAACTATGTGCTGAGATGTATATGGATTAAACATTTTGCTCACAAGGTTTTCTGTTTTGCTTTGTTTTGCTTCTCTTCTACTGAATTTTGAGCAATGGAACATATAATTTTATTGGTAATCTAAAGTCAATTAAAAATTTTAACTAAAATCTCAATGAAGCCAGCACACCTTGGTGATAAAAATATAAACAAGAACTGTAAGGAAACTCCCTTAACTTGACAAAAGACACCTATAAGACAACCACAGCTAGCATCATACTGAATGGTGGAAGACTAAATGCTTTCTTACTAAGATCCAGAATATCTGGCCTCCCACTTCAATTCAACATTGTACCGGAGATTCTAGCTGGAACAATTAGGCAAGAAAAAGTAATAAGTGACATCCAGATTGGAAAGGAAGAAGAACACCTACTTCTATTTGAAGATGACAGGGTCTTGTATATAGAAAATCCTAACTGAATTTCTTTACTGTAGCATTCCTATCCAAAAATGAAATTAAGAAAATAATTACACTTGCAATACTATCTAAAAGATAGAATACTTAATAAATTTAGCAAAAAGAAAGTGCAAAGTTTTTACAGTGAAAATTCAAAACACTGTTGAAATAAATCAAAGAAATCTTAAATAAATAGAAAGATATCACATGTTTATGGATCAGAACACTTAATATTGTTAAGATGGCAAAACAATTCAAATTAATCTACAAATTCAACATAATACCTATCATAATTCCAACTGCATTACTTTGAAGAACTAGACAAGATGATCTTAAAATTTATAGAGAAATGCATAGAACTTCGTCAAAACAATCTTGAAAAAGAAAAGCAACAGCATTGGGGGACTCACACTTCTCAGTTTCAAAACTTACTACAAAGCAAGAATATCAAGAAAGTGCAGTAGTAAAAATAAGAGATAGATGTATAGATCAATGGAGCATAATTAAGAGTCCATAAGTAAACCTTCACAATTTCAGTCAATTTCTTTTGGACAGGGTACCAACACAACTTAATGGGGAAAAAACAGTCTTCTCAACAGATGTTGCTTGAAAAACTGGACATCCACATACAAAAGAAAAAAAAATGGCATTGGACTCCTTTCTCACACCATATGAAAATAGTAACTCAAAATATATCACAAACTTAAATTTAAGAGCTAAAACTTCAAACTCATAAAAAAATAGGAGGAAGTTTTAATGACTTTGGGTTAGGCAAAGCCTTCTTAGATATTACACTAACAGCACAAGTATCAAAAGAAAAATAAATAAAATTGGAATTAATCAAAATTTAAAACTTTTGTGCTTTAAATTATACCACAAATAAAGTGAAAAGACAATCCACAGAATCAGGGAAAAATTTGCAAATTGTATATCTGATGATGGACTTGTGTCCAGAATACATAAAGATCTTTTATAAGTTAGTACAAAAGGATAAATAAGAATAGAAACTTTTTCAGAGATGATACACAAATGAACAAAAAGTGCATGGAAAGATGAGGAATGTCATTAGCCATCAGGGAAATGCAAATTAAAATTACTATGAGATACCATTTTACACCTACTGTAGGATGGCTAAAACCAAAAAGACAAATAATAACATGTTTTTGAAGATGTAGAGAAATTGGAACTCTCAAACATTGCTGATGGGAACATAAAATGGTGCAGGTGCTTTAGAAAATTGTTTTGCTCAAAATGTTAAACATAGTGTTACCTTATCCCTGACCTATCAATTCCACATCTAGAGAATTGAAAACATATGTCCATACAAAAACTTGTACACAAATGAATGCTCACAGAGCACTATTCACAATACACATAAAGTGGAAATAATCCAAATGACCATCAACTAATGAATGGATAAAAAATGTGGTATGTACATAAAATGGGATATTATTCAGCCATAAAAAGATGAAGTACAGTATACATGCCAAAATGTGGATGAACCTTGAAAACATTATGCTGAGTGAAAGAAGTTAGACACAAAAGACCATTATTATTTGGTTACACTTATATAAAATGTCCAGAATAAGCACATCTTATAGAGACAGAAAGTACATTAGTGGTTGCTTAGGCATACAGGGATTTGGTGATTGACCTCTGATTGATACCGGGTTTCCTTTTTGGAGTGATAAAAATGCTCTAAAATCCTTTGTGATGATGATAGCAAACTTTGTGAATATACTAAAAAACATTGAGTTGTACACTTTAAATAGGTGGATTTTACAGTATGTGATTTGTATCTCAAAAAAGCTGTTATAAAAAATAATTTAATAAAATTTACTCCACATTCATTCAATGACCATTTTTTGAACATCTGCTTTGAGTTTCTCAACCTTGAGTGCACATTAGAATCACCTAGAGTGCATTTAAAAATCCCAACAGCTGACAGTCTCCCAGACCAATTCTGTCAAAATCACTAGGAGTAGAACAAAGGTTATCAGTATGTACAGCCAAGGTCAGGAACCACACTGTGAATGTAAATAACACTTTTGGGCACTGAACTAAAAGGTGACTCGGAACCTCAGTTCCTTTATTTGTAAAGTCAGCATAATAATATTGATCCTTAGTATTAGAAGTGACTATCTGTATGAGAAAGGACTTTTTGACCATAAAAAATAACCGAAAATAATCAGGTTTTAAAGGGAAATGTTAGTGGTAGAATCTAGGTGTTGCGTATATTGACGTCTACTGTTAAATTAATAAAATCACTGTTAAATTCTTTCTTGTATGTGTAAACATTTTCATTTCTTCACACCTGGAACAAAGTTTGAGAATTGATTCTATTACAGGGACTACTATATTTTCTTACATTTCCATTTTATTTGAACTGTCCTTTAGTAACCTTAGATTTTCTATTCTTTAACAACAGAATCAAACTTCTGTAGATGCATAATTCATATACATGTACTTTAAATATATAATGTTGTTTGGCTAGAAAAGCATAAATGATAAATATTCTTAAAATTAATACTTTCTCTTAAATTTATCTTTAATATTAGGTAGAAGAAGATAGTGTAATCATCTACACATCTTAGTCTGGAATATTTTGAGACAATTATAAGCACAACTTTGTTAGGAATTGAGGGTGATATGAAATATATAGAGAAGTATTGTTATTTTATTTCTATGTCCATATTTTCATGCAAAATATATCTTTATCTTAAATAATGTGATGTTAACCATAGAATAATTAGACTGGAAAGTACTTTGTATGAATTTCTCCAGCCTAAGTTAATTGCTACTACCTCTGGGTCTATACTCCCCTCTGTTCAAACCCCATGCTATAAAAAGTGGTTATTACAATTAACATTTTTATATGTAGATATGTTTATCTCCCCCACTAGATTGTGAGATCCTTGAAGGCAGGAATTGTATCTTGTTAGTCATTAGCCAGTTCTTGTTAGTCTTGTTAGCCAATTCAAAAAATTTTTCTGTGTATTTATTTTCAACCAGATACAGTGCTAGATGGTGGGAATTCAATGAACTTAACATTTAGCACATTCCCTAGCTTATAGTGAGCCCTGAAAAGGTGTTTACGGATCTTGAAGAGGGAATAAATGCAATATATTCCAGTGTATCAATAACATAAAATAGCGAAAAGGGGTTATACTAAGTAACCATCTAGTCAATTATTCAAGAAATTGGCTAGATTAATTATAAAGAATGGATATGCAGTCTGTAAAGTTATCGGTCCAGAAATATATGGGTGTGGTGCAATTCATATAATAATAGTTGCCATTTGCCATTTGAATTAAAACCTAAATCTAAGATGATCACTAGGTCTTTTCCTATGAAATTAAAATTCTGTGTTTCAATCTCCATCTGTTGTGAGCAGGGCTGTGGATGAAAACATTCAGAAGAGTAAGGATGCTTCTGAAATTCAATCTTAGCTCTACTCTTATTTTGTCATATAAATTTAGAAAAAATACCATATTTTTGCTATCTCTGAAAGCATGGGACTATATTTTCCTTTCTCCCTTGAAGGTTATAAATCTCACTTGAAATCTATAATTCTCACAACGCTTCAAGGCATTAAACCAAGTTTAGACCTCCATTGGAAATGAATATAACTGACTTCCCTTAACTGAATGAACAGAGACAGGGGCAAGAATAAAGTAGGGAAGAGAGAATACAATGATACTTCCCTAATTCTGCTACTGTATACTCAAGCTGCCTTACATTCCTCCAAGTGGATTTAAACATACTCAGTTTTTGCCCCTACAAACAATTTATTTCCCAGAAATGAAGACTAAGAAGTCCTTTTCCCTCCATTCAGTTTGAGAAAGTACTTGTGACTATACTGTCTTTAACCTGAAGAAAAGAATCAAGAATATGGTTTTCTAATCTTCCATTAACAAGACACTCCTTCAATGGTGTGCCACATGATCTAGTAATAATCTTGTAAAACACACATAGAACATGTTTTAGGAAAGGCACTATTATCCAGCTTTGAAAATTTAAGGGAAAATTGTCACACCAAGCTAGATCCAAAGCTGACCTATTAACCAGAAACTATACTGAACCCATAGAACTGTGATTCAACTTCTAGTTTGGCTTTGCCCAAGCATGTGAACTTAGAAAATTCACTTCATCTCTCTGAACCTAAGTTTTCTCACCTTTTAAATGAGATTATTGGACCAAAGGTATCTAAAATAACTTTCAACAGTACAACTCAATGATTTTATGGTAAAAAATGGAAAACTGGTCCTTTGTCCTCAAAACTACAAAGAACGGGCACACTCGCAAGTTTATTTATTTTCTGCCCAAAATTTGGCATTTATATAGTTTAAGGGATTATTGTGTACTCTAAATTTGTTGCAAATAAAGCAACAGTGTTAACCTTTGCATCACAGGTTGAACTAGTCCTCATCCTAGCAAGCTCTAACTTGTTTTCTTTCTTCAATAATCTCAATCAGAACTCATCAGATATGTACTTACCCATTTTCTATTATACAATGAATAATTTCATTTAAACATACACTTATACAGTATATTGTAGTGACTCTCTAAATTTTGCCAATTGCCCCAATTTTAGGAGAGGAAGAAAATAGATGACCAGCGGTTATGATAAGAAACCACAAAGTAACAAAACATGTAGCAAGATTTTTCCAGGAATTGAACTAGATGGCCAAAGTCATCTACTATTGAAAAGCAAAGAAATACCTATAATCATTTTCTATGACTGGCTTTTGTTTTCATCCTAAGACAACATAGGAAATTAGTAGTTCCGAAGACAAAGAACATGAACAAAATGCAAAATTTGGAACAAGAATTTTAATTTTGATTCTTCCAAGAACCACACAATTCCCTGAAATTAAATATTATTAGATATTTTCCTATAAATGAGACACCAAAAAAATTTTGCTGAAATAAATTATTATTATATTGCTACTTGCAATTGAAACATGAATATTTCTCTTCATGATTCTATGGCTTGAGAGTCTCTAGATTGCTTGTTTTCTGATCTAGATTAAAACTGTTCATCTGCAGTGTCATTCAATGTCTATTTTAAAAGTTCTTCAGTTATATGGCTGATTCCCTTTCAGCCATATAACTTCCAGTTTTATAGCTTTTAGAGAATCCTTCTAATAAATACTTTAAGGTTTAATTTGACACTTCATATTGAGTGAGGAAAAGGAAACAAAAATTAGCAGGTAAAACTACAGTATACAATTGAGGTTAAGATGTTTCAGCAAAAAGAAATGCAGGTGCAGATTTAAATGACAGGAAAGTGATCCTTTTAATGCTCATAATAAGGAGAGTTGCCAACATGATAATGAATAGAATCATCAATTTGCAGCCATTGGTGACATTTCCTGTTGTCATTCAGCAAACTAATTGCCTCTTTTGTCAGATGAATTTCTTATAACAGAAATGTTACAGGAAATTCTATTTGGGCAAAAAAGTTCTGATATTTAAAAACTTATGCTTAGATAATTTTTCTTTTTGATATATGGATAGTGTTCAGATGATTGAGGTGGGATTTATTAGCAAGAATTCCAAGTGAAATATTATGCAACATATAGGATTGTGAAGCCTGTGGAAACCCACATTTTAAACAAAGAGTTTACAAAATTAGAAATTATTTTCTGATATTCAAAGGCAGAGTCATAACTGTATCTACTCAAAATCATCAGGCATCAGAAATAACACCAAACTGTACATAAAATATCATTTTATAAAAATAAGATTGAAATAATAATTACATTAACAGAATAAAGTGTGTGTATTCTCTGAACACTTAATCTCATAAGTACTAATATATACTAATGATAGCTTTTTTCTTTTAAAAGTATTGAAAATACATTTCATTATTGTATGACGAAATAAAACAATACAGTGGTTAGCTTCAGAACTTTAATAAGAGAAATAGATGGTATACAAAGAAATAATTGGAAACAATTTATATTTAAATATTAATATTACTGTATATTATATTTAGCTATACATTATTTAAGACAGATTTTCATAAGTTTACACAATAGAAATAATGTCATTCACAAATCCTATCATCACAGTAACTAAAAGAATCATGTAAATGTCCTTAGGCCAATGTTGACCTTTCAAGCCTTTTTGTAATGCAAATGATGTAACTTTATCAATTTGTCTTTTTTGGCTAAATTCCCCTTGCAAATCCTGTGTGTCTAGTAACAATCACATAATCCTTTTAGGAATTTCATGAAAATTATTTCCTGCTATGGAAGACGTATTTATAACAGGAAGTACTAGAAATGCAAAAGTGCAAACAATGATTTTTCATTAGCTGTAAAGCCATCCTTAAGCATTTAAATATAACGCAGACACATTACCAAAGCAATTACAGGGCACATAACCACTCAAATCTGAGCATGGACCAGTTCTAAATTGCTTTAAAATCAATAATATATATCACTGGGCATAATCACGGAACATCAGAAGCAATGTAGAGTTGTATATAATTATGGTACATCCATGGCACTTTACAACATAGCCAATAGCCTCTTGGACTGAATCTCTTTCACTTGTGCTGCCTAATTCTGTTTAAGTGGGGCATTACATATGTAATATAGCAAGAAAAAAAAAAGATAGATTTTATAATGACAAATGCCCTGTAGAGATCAAAATCCTATAGGCAAGATGACTTGAAAATACATTAAGGGTATTGCAGAGGCTGCTTTATTTGAGGGAGTCCATGTTCACTGTCAACAATATCAATCAAATAGAAAATCAGATTGTGATCTCAACCCGTTTTCATTTTTCAAAATATGCATAGAGGTTGCTGCTTATCAGAGCATCTTTAAATTACAGAGATTTTACATGGGGTCTGCAATGAGACTCTCTTTGTGTTCTTATATATCAGGAACTCTTTGTTATATCTATTTATGATATTTTAAAATTATTACTTTATTTTTATCAAGTCAATGACTCAATCTTAAAATACCAACATAAGGATATTTATCATACATCATACTATACATGGAGTTCTTGCATCAACAATGTCACATTTTTGGGCTTCCCTGGTGGCGTAGTGGTTAAGAGTCTGCCTGTCAATGCAGGGGACATGGGTTCATGCCCCGGTCCGGGAAGATCCCACATGCTGCGGAGCGGTTGGGCCTGTGAGCCATGGCCGCTGAGCCTGCACGCCCGGAGCCTGTGCTCCGCAACGGGAGAGACCACAACAGTGAGAGGCCCGCGTACCGCAAAAAAAAAAAAAAAGAATGTCACATTTTTATTTGACTCAGGAATTCTCTGTGATGAGATGTAGTAGTGTTTATTTTAAGCAATTGGCTTTGTCTTTAACCTTATTAACATTTTTATTGCTTTTTAATGTATGTTCACACTTCCCTTCAAAGCTTGCATTCAAGAACATTCATAAGTACGTCATTCATTCCTAGCATATCTCAGACTATTTCTAATGAAACAACACACAGCAAAATATAATTACTTATAATTAGTAAGAGAAATGAAGAAAAATAGTTATTTTAGAGCTTTTAGAACATCACTTTTTTAGATGGTGGTATATTCCTCCCTAACCAATTTTCTACTTTGTCCTCTTTATATGGGCTAAACTGTACTTTTCCAACATTCTGCCTCAATAATAAAGTCCTTCTATTTAGTAAACCAAAATAAAACAAAACAAACAACTATTAAAAAAAATAATAAAATGGATATATGTTTATGTATAACTGAATCACTTTTCTGTACACCTGAAACTAAAACAACATTGTAAATCACATATACTCTATTATAAAATAAAAATTAAATGAAAAATCCCCAGAAATGTTCTTTATTAGTATATGTCAGTAACTGGAAGACAGTGCCATAAATATTATTTCTAACTTTCTGCAAGGTGCAGGGTACTTGAAAACTACATAATAATGCTAATTAAAAACTATTTTCCCCATAAAATTGATTACATTTGGAAAACATGACTTATTACTAAGTTAAATTTCAGAGGATTGTAAAGATAGCAATATAATTCAGTTATTAAAGTTTTCTCTTTGGATCAAGATGATTCACTTATATTTAGAAAGTACAGTGTGTTTAGATGATAATTTAACTTTTTTAAATTGTGAAATGACTAAACTTTTGATTATTTTGACATATAATATTAAAACCAGTCTTCTAAATTGCCATCTTTTTGTTCCCAAGATGGAGCACTCCACCAAATCCCTTTGTATTTTCTCTGGATAATTCTTTTTTATACTGAGAACATACACACACTTTTGTTTTTTTATTCTTCTGAGCAATAAAGCCCTTTCTAAGGAGTTTTATAACACTAAACTATACAAACTGTTACCCAATAAACTATGAAAACTTTTAAAAATAATAATGTGATGTGTTTACTGTATACAAACCAGGAATTCATACATGTAATTCTTCCTCACTATGAAAGATGTCATTCTGCATCAAAGACCTGTTAAACCTTTTGCAGTGGGTCACGTGAGAAAACCCACCCTCCCATATCCACATCTGAAAATAACAGCAGAATGAGAGATTCTGCCTACGTATTGATCCACAGCTGTTTCCCAAACTGTATTCATTCATTGTTACTTCATATATTCCTGTATAGTATTTAGCCTAAATCCCTTCTAAAGTTTCTGTACTTTTAAATATTTATATTAGAAAAGCAAGAAATTTGGTTATTAGCATGTTAATTTGATAGAGGCTACAAAATCCATGAGATATTAATTTGTTTTTATAATATGTACTTGTATTTGTCCACAAAATCTCAGAGGCATTTTGTGCATAAAAATGAAGGCAAATAAAGTGAGTGTAGTTCACTAAGTATAAAAAAAATTCTATTCTAGAGAAGATTCTAAAGTGCACTACTATTCGGTCAGTCTTAAAATCCAAGTTAATGATCACAAAGATAAATAAGTTGAACAGAGCCAACTATCTATAAAATACATTTCCTGTGAATTGCAAATGTGTTGAGATTTAAAACATAAACTATTAAAAAGTATTCTTGATATTTCCTAACTTAAAACAGAAAGGTATTATTGAATTGGTTTTCAACATATAAGTCATTCCTTTCCCTGTTATAAGTAACTAGTACTATCATTGATATTGTTCAAATATTTATTTATAATATAAAAATGAACACAACAAAAATTCTAAAAGAAAGTTGGTATGATGAAAATAAAAACCTAGTAAGAGTAAAATATGTTTAAGTTCTAACTGAGTTTCTGAACAGATGCCATTTATGAGACCAACAGCAAAAAGAAAGTGAATATTTGAGTCTATCAATTATTTATTCCTTTTTAATATAAATATCATTTTGAACAGAAATAAGCATATTTCCACAAACTACTTCATTTTAAATGGTACCCTGACATGCTTTAAAATTGTTTTATTACAACAATTGACCATGTATGTAACAACTTTCTTTTACACTCTGTCTTTTTTTTTTTTGGTTAATAGACCAATGGTTCTAGCTTTTGCCATTAAATGGTCCTACATCCTCCACTTTTGCTCTCGCCTGATAAGTAATGGCAAATGATATTAATCCTCAATAGGGAAAAAAGTGTAAGTCTTGTAAGTTGTCAACAGTGCAATTAAACCAGGACCTACTATGATCAGCAGAGGAATAGTACAATAGAAGACAAACCATTTGATAAGTTTAAGGTGAGGGAGAATAGGGCCTTTATCTCAATAATAGGAAACTGGTTTAACTCAGACATTCCTAAAAACTACTGTCCTACATATCAGAAAGATGCTTTATTTTATGGTTCTCAAAGGTTAGGGAAATTGGATAGATGACCCTTGCTGAGTTTTAGGTATGGAAAATGTGTTCTAATGGTCTTCTAAATAATTAGACTTGTGTTTTGATACAGGACATACTACAACCATTTGATTTTGTATTTCAGAGACAGATTTTTAGAAGTAGTAATGCATTAGTTAAATAAAGCACTTGTCTTATTTAACTTAAAGTGTATTCAAATATCTCTTGTGGATGTCATTTTAAACCCATTCAAGGAGAAGTTAAATTCAAGTACCATTGCTGTCTTTTGATTTCTTATGCAACAAGAATGTTAGGACATTTATTTCTGGAGTGTGAACTTATTCTTTGTGTATAATTTTGAAACAGTCAAGTTCACATATACACAAAGAAACAGAGTAACTTCAAGGCTTTTGGCTTGAGCAACTGGAAAGACAGTGTTGACATTGACTGAAAGACCAGGTTTGATTGTAAAATGCTGACTTGGATCAGTTTTAGAAATATTTCTCCTCAGTTTAGCCTAGAGTTAGGCCTTGACATGGTAGACCTTTGGTCCTCCCCTCTAGTATTTTCTTATGAGAAAGTAACAGATAAAGAGAACATATGATTGATCATTCAACCAGTATACTCCTGGGAGTGAAAGGCAGTGTAAATATATTATACCATAACAACAGGCGTAAACAGCACTGTCCCAGAAAAACTAACAAAATTAGATTAAAGCAAAGATTAACTACTTGGAATTTAATTTAATTTGTCATTACCAAATGGAATTTTTCTTCATGACATAGAAGAGATTTTATATAGGAATGCCTTAAATATCTTTTCCTGAAGTATCTCCGGAAGTATCTTAAATCACTTAAACTATTTTAATATCATTAAATAACAGAGTTGATCAATAATGGAATGAAACTTGAGAAAACTGGTGGTCAGGTTTCCTACTTCCCAATCAATAGATAGGTAGGTGAGTTTCCATTTGCAAATACATGTTTAGTCACAGCAGATTTCATTAATCAAAGTTGAATAAAAGACCTATGGTACAGCTCTTACATAGTTATTTTTAACCTAAATATTTTGATGCTTTATTTATGGTTAGGCTGCTCGTTTATGCCCTACATTTTCAAAATTTCTACAGCCATTAATTTTTGGTGTTTTCCTCACCATATAACTACCTTTTATGTTGTTTGTTGCTATGGTGATTTTATCCTCCTTTGTTATTGCTTTCATCAAAAAGAATAAAGAAATCTGTAATAAAACAGCTTTGTTTATAGACAAGAACACTTTGTTCTTATCATTACTTCTGCTATGTCTGTTGATTCTTGTAAAATTAGTGTTGGTATTAAAACTGTATAGTTCTTATGAAAACCCTAGATTTGTTTAGTGATAGAATTCTTATAGTCCCTGCCATGCTCACCACCCCAATACATGTCTGTCTTTTGTGAGCATACCACTTGTAGTAAATGGGGAAAATCCTTTAAATAATACAAAATTTTAAATATAAATAAGCATATAAACAGCATGAAAAAATTACCCCTTTCTATAGACAGAATAATTGTCTACAAAAGAAGTGTCTGGGATTTCAATACAGCCCTAACTGTTCTTAAATTTGTTCTTACATTATCTAAATTGTCAATTTGATAAAAATAAACCACAACAAATCACTGAAAAACAATGATTACTTTCAAGCTGCATACAAAGTCCAATGAGGTTCTGTTTTATAGGATTATATTCCTTGTGTATGTGTCATATAAGATGGCATCACAGTCTAAGATAGGAATGACATTTTATTGCAACTGGACTTGGTTCATGAAAATGAAAGCAAAGATTCCACATAAAGGAACTATACAGATGCATCCTCTTGTGTGTCAAATATCAGACTTTGTGATATAGATTTTAATGTGTCCCACAAGTACATCTTCTGGGAGAAAACTATATTCTCAAAAGAATTTCACTGTATCTCATTAGTAGTAGTAGTAATAGTAATATTACTATTATCAAAAGGGATGCAATGAATCTTCACATTTTTTCAGACTTTTGTTCGTGAAACTTGAAGAAAGCTTTGCTGTTCTGAAGTGAGCTTCATAAGATTATCCTATCAACATTTTGTGGCTGTGTATATATATAAACATATAAAAACATTCATCTATTTTAAATAAGCAAAGTCTCTTGAAATAAAAGTTTAAAGTGCAATTCTAAAGCACATTGTCTTTGACTTTCTTTCTACCATTCAAAACATTTTAGTGTTCCAAGTATCCATGAAGTGTTCGTGAAGTGTAACTGAAGCTAAACAAGCAAACATCAATCTGCTCCAGTATATAAACTTTTGGGAAAGAGTTTCCTACGTTGAATTACAACTGAAAAGTACATAAAGTACTTAGAGTATTTTTACTAGATTATTTGTCTAACACTAAAAACAAACCAAAAAATGTGATATTTTAATCAGTTTCTGGCATAATATGATTTTGTTTTCTAACTTCAGTGTTGGATGGAACTATTCAAATATAAAAATGTGTTCATTGATGTTTGTAAAGGCATTTCCATACTACAGTGAAGTCCTCTTAATCATCAGCACAAATTCTTTCCTGTTTTAAGTACATTCTGCTTCATTGGCAGGTCTACACAATCAACACAGCTGTTAGCATGACACGATGCCCATCCAAAAGCTGTAATGCCAGAGTCAAAAGATACAGGTGCAAAACAAACATAGGTGAGGTTTTAAACCACATCTACCAAAATATATTCTGCTTTTTATCACCTATATGATTTTCTTACTTCTTCTTGTAATGCCTTTGTAGTATCTTATTTTTTACTGTTATGGGATTTACCTCCTGAAATTTTAGATCTAGAATGTTAAAAGCACATAGCCATATGTAAGCTGTCTCGAATTTTCAGAGAAATAGTTCTATAGAAATTTATTGGATTGATAAAATACCTATTAACACATAAATGAACTCTAAGATTTGCTTGTAAAGGTGAAAAACCTTTTTCTCTAGTCATGTCTACAAATATGAAATAAACTAAATGTAACAGTAATAACTCCTAATAGATACTAAAATGAAGTTTTATTGTTCACTTTTTATCTCCAAAACAGAACAACAGAAGTAAGATAGATTATAGATACATCACTTCAGTTTCAAAACCAAAATATATAAAAAAATAAATATAATACACTGCATGACAAAATAAAGGAAAGAACATTATTTCAATAAATGCAGAAAAAGCATTTAAGAAAATTCAACATCCATTCATATTAATATTCATATATATGTCAATTTATGCAAGGTGAGTTCCTGAAATTATGCTTGCAGATGACCTTATAAAGAAAAAAAATGTTTCTTAAGTGGCTGAAGAACACGTATGTTAAATGAAATAATAATTCCCTAATGTATATTTTATGTAAATCTAGATGTGCCTACACTAGATGTGCTAAGTAAGTGGTTCTAATGTAGTCTATCATAAATGCTATTCCTAAATATTATGAAGAATTTCAGTAAGTGAGGATTATAACTACATAGTAGGAGAAAAAGAAAGCCTTGAGGTTTATGCTAGGGCAACATACCATTTTTAAAACAAATTATGAGAAATTTTATAAGTATTTTTTAACACAGTAACATTTCATAGTCTCTTCTGTACTAATGAAAACTAATTGGCCTATTTTCAAGAGAATTAAAAAGGTAAAGCTCCCAAACAAGTTGCTCTCTTCTGCAGCTAAAGAGAAAATAGGAACATAAAACCTTGCTTATTTAATAAATAATGGTATAAAAATAGGGTAAAGGTACAGTTTAAAATGTCAAATTCAAATTATATAATACTGTAAATTTTATTACAACTTGGGCACTTAGATGATCTTGTTGTAGCAGCTGTTTAGATTTAAGATTGAATAATTCTAAGGTTAATAGAATTTCTTAGATTTATATTTCTAAAATTGCCTCTTACCTAAGTAGCCTTTTAGGGATGAGTGTTTCACTCTGTAAGTAAGGATTGCCACAATCTCACAAGCTACCAGTTACTACCTGCCTCCATTTTTGCTTGCCCATTTTTGTTTTCTTCACGTCACCTTAGGCCTTGCCTGTGCCTACTATGTCTCTAAATAACAAGTACAAAAAAAGCTTCCCTGATATCCAAGATTGTCCTACTGCCTTTCCCTTCATTAGAAGTTTTACTATCTTAGAAAAGTCACTTTGTTTCTATCTTTTGACTAGCACTATTCAATAGAAATATAACATAAACCTCAAATAAAAGCCATGTATATAATTTAAAATTTTCTATTAGTCACGTTATAAAAAGTGAAAAGAACCGGGTGAAATTAATTTTAATAATATAGTTTATTGAACCTAATATACACAAAAATTATTTCAAAATGTAATCAATATGAAAATTACTAATGAGATATTTTATGGTTTTTGAACTAAGTCTTTAATATCTGGTATATATTTTACACTCATAGCACATCTCAATTCAGACCACTGTCATTTCAAATGCTCAATAGCTACATGTGGCTAGAGGCTTCAGTACTGCCCAGGTTTCAAAGGTGTTAGGAACTCTTCCTGGCCTAAAGACCCTGAAATATATTAGAGCACTTACTATGTACAAGTCATAATGTTAGGTGTTACAAGAAAACCAGACATAGAGTCTAGAATTTAATAGAAAAGATTGCACAACTATATTATTCTACCATTAACTTATAAAAACTTGTACTTGCTTGTATCTAATATCTATGATGCATTGAATACTGCAAAAATTAAAAGTTTCATTTATTTTGCCTGAAACTAAGAGAAGAAAATGAGTCATTGTCTTTCATCACAGCTCTGATACTTCTCTAGTGTTCTGCTCCAAAGTTGTCAACTTGCCTTTGGCAATCTTGGTAATTTCCCTCTTAATACATAGGTGTGTAGCAAATTAATCAATGATTTCCTATTGAAAGAAGTTAAACTGCCATCAGGTTCTATGTTGGATATTGGAAAGATCTGTGAACTCCTTGCAAATAGATTAAACAATAGCAGGATTTACAAGAACAGTCCCTCCTTTTTTTACCCCCTCCCCTTCAATTATTTGTCATTGTACCATCAAGCTTTCCTGGCCCAAAGCCCAATCAACAGCAACAGTCTTCTTTTCAAATATACATTAAAGTAGAATCTGAAAAGAAGTCCCCTGGACATGAAATTTGAAAAGGTTTCCAAAAAATCTAGACGTAAAGTTACCCAGAAAATGTTGCAATTAGAGATGATGTTCAAATAAGAGGATTAAATTGATCAGGTTGTATTGTCATTTAAAAAGATAGATACTTATTTTAGACCTAAAGTAGTTCAGTAGTCCCACTCACAATTTTATTTCTGCTGACGGTTTAAACAATTTAACATCCCAAACTCCAATTTATTCCTTCTCAAATTAAAATAATAATTATAGGGGGACTTCCCTGGTGATGCAGTGGTTAAGAATCCCCCTGCTAATGCAGTGGACACGGGTTCAATCCTTGGTCCAGGAAGATCCCACATGCCGTGGAGCAACTAAGCCCATGCTCCACAACTACTGAGCCTGCACTCTACAGCCCGTGAGCCACAACTACTGAGCCTGTGTGCCACAACTACTGAAGCCTGCATGCCCAGAGCCCATGCTCCATGACAAGAGAAGCCACCGCAATGAGAAGCCTGCACACTGCAAGGAAGAGTAGCCCCGGTCGCTGCAACTACAGAAAGCCCGAGCACAGCGATGAAGACCCAAAGCAGCCAAATAATAATAAAATAATAATTATAATAATAGACACTCAAATAATAACTATCTCTTTCCCATTTAAGATAAAAATGTACCCCCATATCATCTATTAGCAACATTCTATGAGTATATATTACTATAGCTATAGTTTAACCTCCAAATTATCCACACTTCAAATTCTATGTGTCATTTATGGTATATTAACAGGTCTTCTACAAATTTAAGAGTGTAGTTAGGCTAAGAATTACCAGGGGAATTCTGCAATGTGGGCTTGCTTATTGATACCACAAAAGTCCACCCCAAAATGCTTAATGAAAAGAAAAAAGTATTTTGAGAAAATAAAGATTTCAGTTAATGGGGAAAAAAGAGTATCCTCTATTTTTCTTTTTTCTGAGACATTTTGACTTTTAGCTATAGCACAAGTTGCACATATATCAGCGCTCTACATTGTCCCTGCCATCTCCAAAAGGCAAGCGGTTGTACGGAGCAGCATTCTCCAGTTTAATAGACTCCCAGGGTGAAAGAAAAGATTGTTGTACCTGCCTGGAATGTCTTTAGGGATTCTCAGTTGTCAAAATTAAATTTCAAAATAATAGTTCAGTTTTTATTGGCTTATTCTTCATCATAACCAGGAAGAAAAGGGGAGTATACTAAAACACCCACTAAATGTGATGTCTATGAATAAATATTACCCATGGCAGTTCTATAGAATGTTTCCTAGGTCTTATGATTTTGATGATGAAAAAATGTATTTAGGGTTGCCTGTTACGTGCCAAGCACATTTGCAAGGCACTAGACCAGAGGCAATGCAACAATTCAATGCTTCTGCAGTCTCCAAATGGATATATTATACATTTAAAAAAAACAAAAACTTTGGAACAGCTTGACATTTTTATTTGAAAAATAGTTTCTAAGCATGTGGAACTGAACCATCTTTCAAGAGATTATAAAACTGCTGAAAAAACATTATTAAGTTATCATGAAATGTATTCAAAAATCCATTGGGGTGGGGGAATTCTGGAGCTATACAAAATTAAATCTGACTTTCAAGTCTCTATTTCCCAAGGAAATTAATAAATTTTTATAATGATAGTTTAAGTGAATAAGACCATTTCATTCATTTATTTATTTACAAATTTCAAGTACCTGCCTGTGTCAGGCACTGGTAGACTCTTGGTTCTGTGTTTTGGTTCTGTTACAACTGACAATATTGAATAGAAGTTTCAATCTGCCACCTCTAATTAAAATTCACACTTCAAAAAATCTATCCACAATTATATATTTTTAAAATAAAATGATTTCCTTATTTTCTACATATGCTATTTATAAAGCAAAGATATCTTATTTGATACAAAAGCCTTTTGCTAATACATTTTTAAGTCTCTGGGAAACGTTGCTTTTACTTGCAACGTCAGATGTTTTCCATGAAGCCTAAATTCTGTTCTATAGTTTTCTGCTCACCATAAAAAGCAAAATAAATAATAAAAAATAAGACAAATAACCGCTGTAGATATTGGAGTTGATAAATATTCATCAAGTGACTACAGCAACACTTCTCCGAAAGTTCCAATTCTTTTTAAACTGTTCAAGTGCTGTCCTCACATTTTTCTGATTCCCTTTGTTTATATTTAATGAATATAAAATTGGAATCATTGTGTATGCACTTGAATTAAATACAATCAGTTATTTACTTTGCACAATCATCTCACTGTCAGCAGGTTATGTTCATTTGAAAGCCAAGCTTATTGCCCAAACTGACACTATGGTGATTATGCAATGGTTTTAAATAGATAAAGCAATCAAAATAGATGGATCGATAATGCCTAGCAGAATAAATGTGGGATAGAATGGTAGCACTGTTTGACAGTTCCCCAAACATGTTTATATATAATCCAATGACACCGTGTCATTTAGATTTTCTATATGCAACAAGCAATTCTGTAGCTCCAGTTCAAAGGTTAGAAGTTTAAATCAATTGGCCATAGAAAATTATCAATGCTTAAATTTCTAACACACGTCAGTGTTATTGTGTCATCCCTCTCCACTGATTTCATGAAGAATAAAGAAAAATTCAGAGCTAAAGAACTAAGTCCTGTGAAATCCTAGTAGTACTGACATTAGGGTGGTTGGCTACACAGCACTGTAGAATAGGAGAGCAAAACTGAAGGAAAGTGTTTGGTGATACTGTCTGAAAATGTCAAAGTGCAAAACTGCCGAATAACCAAAAGACAGCAGCCAAGGATAACTGAATCTGTAATGGTATTTTAAAATCCCACATATTTATTTATGTATAGAACTAATAGAGCAACAGCAATTCTTGAAATGCACTTTGTGAGGTGCATATTCCATCCCTTTTTTCTTTTCTTCCTTCCCTTTGATTAATTGGACTTATTTGAGCATTTTGACTTACTCCACGTTACTCTATCCATGACTGGTTGAAATAACCACATCTTTTGTGGACCTCAGTGTCCTGGATGGTAAAAAGCAGAACACTAACATATGAGTTCTGTGTTATCACATCAAATGATGGTCAGATTATGTTCTTAAAAAAAAAATGTTTCCGAAGTAGATTCAAATTCTATTGGCTTCTGAGAGAAAATGAAAATTCTAGGCAATTGGTTTCCATTTCCTACTATAGAAAAGAAAAACTTGGCAGTTGAAAAGGCCTTTCTGGAGTTTGCTCTGTGAAACTACTGATATCACTGTTAAAACACTGGAGTCAGAACAGAAACTTACTAACTTAATAAGAATATTCAGGGCATCCACTTATTTTTATTGTCATTATGTAATTTGCTTCTTGATATCAGTGTGCAATCCCCTCACACAACAATCCCCTTTCTTGATTTTAAAATTTCTACAGTAACAATGACAGAATTTTCTCCTTTGATCAGAATAATAATTTTTTTTAGACAACTCATAATATTTGAAGGCATTTTTTGGATGAGTGTTTTAAAAATATAAAGGATTTTGCACATGTGAAAAAAGCAGAGAAAAACATATATCAATGTAATTCCTATACATTATACAAAATAATTAATGATGATCTTAATATAAACCATAAAGTTAATATATAATGCATGATATTTGATAATTTATAACAATAATATATCATATTTTATCAAACTTTTGGAACATGTGAAAGGAAGGAAGAAACAAGAAAATGGAAATTAGGAGAAGTATGGTGGAAAAAGTAAGTTGCATAAAATTTTAAATGCATGTATGTGTGTGTGTGTGTGTGTGTGTGTGTGTGTGTGTGTGTGTCTATGAAAAATTTAGGGTAAACTTTTGAAATAAAGATTGAAACCATCCCATATAAGACTGTCAAGATTAAAAAAATTAAAGGACAATAAACAAGGATGTCAGATGATTCAGTAAATTCACTGTAAAAAAATGGAAGAAGTTATTTGTATTTGTCAAATGGATTAAGTATTTTGAAGGTGTATTGTGTGGGCATGCCTTGTGTATGTGTGTGTGGGTGTGAAAGTCATAAGAACTTATGCCCGGGTACTTCAGTTAAGTGCTAAAACTGTGAAATACTTTGGTTGCCAAATTGTGCTTTGGTTATTTCAGTCATTAGAATAGATTCATTTAATCCCTGTCTCTCACTTGACCTACAAAGAACTGAGCCACTTGATTACAGGAAGCTCCTTGCATACATGGCCATAGTAGGACAGGGGTGTTTTACAGTTATCTGATGAATTTGAGACAATCTCTAAAATGTATTCAGCTAAACTTATACAACTTGTTTTTAATGTAAAGTTTTATAAATTATGTACTTCTATCTTGTCTTATAAGATGTACCCAAACAAGGCCACATACAGAACAATATTTAGCAATGATGTAGAACTTTATGGAGTGAAGAGTCACACCTTAAAACTTACATACAGTATTCAGACACATGAAATATTCAAATTACAGGCAACTAGAAACATATTCTTAAATATAGAGCTATTCTTTGAAGTTAATTTTGTTGGGTTTCGTTCAAATACCTATCTCTGCTGTAACTTGACATCCCAGACTACTATATACATAATGAATGTATTGTAGAAATATTGTAGGCAAAACTATTTTTTTAAAAATGCTAATTTGTTTAACTAAAGCACATGGATTTCTTAAATGTTAAAATGATAATGCAATTGATGTGAGAGAAAAATGGTATTTGAAAGCTAACATTGGGTTTAAACGGTCTTTGTGTTGCATCAAGCATCTTACAAACAATACGGAATTTAAAATGGGAAAGGAAAAATTTCATCTTTAGTATAGCCTATAACCTTACTCTTTAAAGTTAAAGCACTGTCTTTGCCTGGCTTAAATTAAGATGTGATACTCTCTTAACAGCATTCCCTTGTTTTGCTTTTATGTTTTTTAATAAACTAAGTAATTTATCATGTTCCACTTTATACTTGCTGATCCAGCAATCTGTCAAGTGTGGCCCCATACTAACATGGCATACTAATTTGTAATGTTAACAATTTGGTAAATGGCATAAACAATGAAAAATAGAATTTCAAATTTAAAAATCTATGTAACATTCAATATTACTGATTACCAATAAAATCCTGCATGCCATTCATATCAAATTTCAATTTAATTCACTAATGTGAGAAGAATGTTAAGAAAAACGGACTAAACTAAATCAAGCCAGCGTAGTTTTCTACTCTCCACCTGTTTCCCCTCCTTTAGTAATAACTATAAGAATAATCTGTAGATGGTGGCATTGTTTCCAGACACAAATCAAACAGAATGATGATGCCCCATTCCCAAGTAAAATGAATGATAGAGTAATAATTAATATAAATGTACATTAGCTACATAGGCCATTCTTATAGCTTTATTTACATACTCATCCATCTTTCTCTATAATTATAAAAGAAAAATACGTATTTACTAGCATAACTTCATTTTATGTACTTCATTTCAGGTACCTCTTAGATTGAATGCTGAGAGAGATGAATTACAAGCTAAGTATGTACTAATACTAGATAAACATTTCTGGGACAACCAGACATTACAGCACAGAGCTGATGGTTTTTGTAAACCTTGCTCATAGGGAAGTTGAGGGGAGTATAAATTCACAGGAAAAATAATTTGGGGAAAGAAGGGCCATTTGGTCTATAAATTTAATGTAAGTTTTTTATTTCTCAAGACTTTTGATTTTTCATGAGTGGGTGTTTTTTACACAAGAAAAAAATTATAAAAGGACCTTCACTTCAAGATTAAGAAAAAGTGATGTAAAAGCACTGTCATTATTTATATTTTTATGTACTGTTTTATTTCATTTACTGTTCTTGGGTTAATTATACAAGAGCTCTGAAAACGTATCTCATTTAGTGGGTCCCTCTTTAATAAAATCTACGGCTGGTAAAGTCTCTTAGAAATAACTTCACTTAAAGGTAACCATACTCTAACCATATAATACAGTATAGCAAAAAAAAGTGAAAAAAGTTAAAGTTGTGTTTGAACAGAGATCAAAATGAAAATCTATTTAGATATTGAAAACTAATATGATAAAACATCTTTTGGAATAATCATTGACCTCATAAATCTCTTCCTGTTTATTATATTCATATGTATGATAAATATATACATATATATACACACATAAATGTGCACACATATATAGTTATTTCCATATATACATATATTTATATTGTCCATTTCAAAATTCTGTTTTTGAAGACATTTTAAAATGCTGAAAATAGTATGTATTTACATCTGTACTTTAAAAGTTATTCTTTTTTCAATATGTATTAATCCTGATTATTACTTCCTTTCCCATTTTCTCTCTGAGGTCAAAGAAAACATGAAAGGAGTAAAGGGGCATTGATAGTAGATAATTTTAATCCTCTCTTAAGAGTGATTCTATAAATGCAGTAGGTGAAAAACAGTATGAATAACTGGGAATTATATAGATAAATTGTCCCCTCTGTTGATAGATCGTAGACCCTAAATAGCATTTTAATGATGAAGGCATATATCACATTCCCTGATGAATTATGCCACATAAACGCTAGTGTGTACATTGTGTTTAATTATTAACTATTAACATTATCAATAAGTTTGTGAAATGGCTTTTACAGCCACAGTGCATAGATTAACTAGCTTTCTGATAAAGGTTTCTTATTCTTGTCTTATGGATAAATAGTTAATAGAGAACAACTACAGGTTTTATTTGAGTATGGTACATGTGCCTACAGCTGTCATTGTGATTAAAACTTTTTAAGTAAAATTGACTTTTTTTTTTCAGAAAGTACCAGATACTATCTGTAGATAATCTTAATGTCAGGAACTTAAAAATGGAAAAAATATTGAGCTGAATTTTCATGAAAAAACAAAATGTTCACTCGCTGCATCTACATTACTGAAGAGGAGAGGTGAAAATAGTCTCTATGTAAATGCATTTTCAAGGACATATACCCTGCTACTGTTATTAACAATTAGTCAAAAAATTTGCATGCAGATTGAACGTTCTCCTTTGTCCAATAAAATTCAAATGTGCTGTGCATGTGTGAAAAGCTTAGGGAGATTGTTGATGAAAAAAATAAAGTTGATGATAGTCCTCACCTTAAGATTTCTTATTGCACACGATCCTCAATGTGTTAGAAAATTGGAATCTGGCATAATTATTTTTGTATATAAATGCTGTTCAATACATTATGCATATGATTAGAGAAACTAATTAGATAGATTAACATTAAATATTTGGATCTGAGTATAATACTACAAATGATCGCCCATTACATATTATAATTACATTCTGTTCCTTTAATTTCAGGGTTCTAATACATTAGACACTTCTTTAAGCCAAGACTATGATAAGAACTAACAATTACAATGTGCTTTGACATGCTAAGCTATTTCAATATTCAGAGAGTATGCTATATACCACATTTGCTATTGTATTTCCAATGCACATATTAAAGGATATTTCCTCCCAAGTGCCTATGCTGCAATAATTTATGGAAATAATTATTTTTCTCTTTTTAATAAATTTATTTATTTATTTTTGGCTGCATTGGGTCTTCGCTGTTGCACGTGGGCTTTCTCTAGTTGCAGCGAGCGGAGGCTACTCTTCAATGCAGTGTGCGGGCTTCTCATTGTGGTGGCTTCTCTTGTTGCAGAATACAGGATCTAGGCACGTGGGCTTCAGTAGTTGTGGCACGCGGGCTCAGTAGTTGTGGTACATGGGCTCAGTAGTTGTGTCTCGCAGGTTCTAGAGCGCAGGCTCAGTAGTTCTGGCGCACAGGCTTAGTTGCTCCGCGGCATGTGGGATCTTCCCGGACCAGGGCTCGAACCCGTGTCCCCTGCATTGGCAGACGGATTCTTAACCACTGCACCACCAGGGAAGTCCTGAAAATAAATTCTGTTGCTAGAGTAAAACTGAGGGAGGGTATGCCAGTTTTTATAACAGGGCATGCCACTTAAAAGCTTTCACAAAACATTACTCTAAGTGAAATAAGTTAGAGAAAAAAGACCATCTATTGTATGATTCCATTTATATGAAATGTTCAGAACAGGAAAATCTATAGATTAGTGGTGGTCTGCAGCTGGGTGAGGGGGGCAGGCAGGGGTGATTGCTAACAGGTATTGTGCTTCTTTTTAGAGTGAAGAACATATTCTAAAGTTAATTGTGACGATGATTGCACAACTCTGTGAATATAATAAAATCATTGAGCTGTACACTAAATCTGTAAATTGTATGGTATGTGATTTATATCTCAATACATCTGTTACCAAAAACAGGACTTCATATACCCAAGCATATAGGGAAACATGGTATGAGATGCTTGTATGCTTCATTGCCTGCTGGAACTAAGGACCACATATTTACAGCCATTAAAGTAACTTGAAGTTGATCTTTGCTACTGCAGACATTCTTCAACTTGAATTTCAAGCTCTCCAAGGTGACTTTTTTAAGGGACAAAAAAAGAATATGTTCCCTTCATTTTACAGTTTAACAAAAATCAACTCTTTATTTTATAATTACACTTCATATACATAAACATATACCAATATGGGTACACATATGTGTGTATACATAGGTGTCTATGTATATATTTGCTTATGGTATAAGAAAAATAACGAGCAGAGGGAAAAGGCAGACATATTAGAAGATTTGTTTTCCTTTTATGAAGATAAACATTTTTAAGAAGAAAGAAAATAGAAGCCACTCACCCCAGTCTCCCCACCAATTTATTAATACAGCAGGTAGCAGACAAAGGGATCCTGTTTTTAAAAGGAAATAAGCTGATATCATTCCTCTGCTCAAAAACCACTCTGATTAAAAGTTAAGGTCTTTAAAATGGCCTGCAAGGCTCTACAACAGGGGTTTCGGTAGCAAACAGTTTCTGTAAAGGGACAGTATATATTTCAGGCTTGGCAGGGGCTAAGGTACGTTTTGCCACTGCTCACTTCCACTCCTGTGGGACGAAAGCAGCCACAGGCAGCACATAAAATAACGAGCATGACTATGTGCCAATAAAACTTTATTTATGAAACTGAAATTTGAATTTCCTAAGATTTTTATGTGGGAAGTAATATTATTTTTCTTGGGATATTTTTCTCACCATTTGAAAATGTAAAAACCATTCTTAGCTCTCGGGCTGTCCAAAAACAGGCATAATTTACTGACTTGTGCTGTGTCTCCTTCCCGACTCCTACTCCTCTTCCTCTAGCTACGTCGACTCCAGAGATGCTGATCATCTTGCCGGCTACATCAGGCATACAGTGGGTGCCTTTGTAATTTTGTTCCTTCTGCAGGGAATCAGCTTACCCCAGACAGTCACATGGTTTACTCCCTCATTCTTTCAAATCTTTGCTCACTTGTCACCTACAATATCCACAATAAGATGTTTGACTTTTATTTCTTTGCTTTGCTAATGAACAGTGCTTTAAGAGCTAATGTGGGACTAATTAGCATTCCAGTGTCTTAATTTGAACATATAAGAAGACTTCTTTGCCATGTGCTTGTAATTTGTAAATGAAAACCAATTATTGACTGAATAATTACAAGTGAGCAGCCTATCACCACTCCCAAATATTTTTGTTTAGAGCTAATGACATTTTTTACTTATGTCATCTTCAAATTACAGTATGTGTGTTCTTGGCTCCATTATTTCTTTCTCATTACTAAAGATTGCAAGTTCAGACTTTCTTCACCAAGATTATAATTTTCATTCCAATTACTGTACTCAAAAGACAAGTCCGCCAATTGACTTCATGTATTCCACTACACACACAGACACTCACATACACATACACACACTCACACATATATACATTATAATCACGGAACTAAAGTCTGAGTTATGGGGTAGGTACAACTTGTTTACTGTTCTCTCCAAGAGACATATGATAATTTCCTTTGTCAGTGTTCAAAATAATATTTACACTGAAACATAAACACTACTCTTGCACAAACACTTGAGGGACACATTCTAGCACTCTTATTGGAATAATAAAGCAGAATATTAATAAAATGTAGTGACTTACTTGCAAAAAAAAAAAATAAGCCTTTCACACAGGACTGTTTACTACACAAAACCATCATGGCCCATATAGTAAAAAGCACTGTTATTATATTTGAAGAAATTATTCATTCTTGGATAAGATATTCATTGAATGGAAATAATGCACTTAATTAAGCTATCATTGTGACAAACTGGATGTGACGAGACTATGAATGATGCTAATCTCTCTTTTAGTTAAGCTACATTGAAGCTAGGGACAGATACAGGATAATAATAAATTCTGGTCTCAGAGAAGACCAATAGCAAAATTACATTAGAAAATACATTAACTATACTGTCTTATTAGTTCATAGTAAAATGTGGAACCAAAATCCAAGCAGGCTACCATCTTTTAATAGTATGGAAACACTCTCAGGGATCTTATTTTTATTTCCAAATATTTGTTACTTTGTAATATCTAAAACATCCCTTCTTCTGAGAGAACATTTGTTTCTTTTTTTGAGGGCTATTTTTCTGAAACATACTATCATAGCAATCAGTTCTATTATGAAGAAAGTGTGATCCATTTCCAGAATGTGTATTCTGTTCCCCTCTGAAGCAGTCTGTCCATCTGTAAGTACAGACCATATATATTGTCCTTATATCCTAAGGTGTGTGGCTTTTAATAAAAATACATTTATCAAAATAAGTAGCAAGAAACTTCACAGCTTCCTACAATACCAGGTATCTGTGAAAAGTTTCAAAATAAGTCTCTAAAAGTATTTGAATTTTATTAAGATTAATGTGAAGAAAGCTTTTGGACTTGATAGTAGCAAAATATATATAAACAATCATTCACAATTTGTAGAGAAAGTTATAACTAGTCCGCATAATGACATTAGACAATGTTGTAAGCTAATTACCATGATTTTTAAAGGAAAATATCTACTTGATATGATTATATTTTCTTCATATGTAAATCAGTGTACAATGTCATTAATTGGGGAATTATTTTACAAGACATTGAAATAAAGCAAAGGGCTTTTCAAGAAAACCTCAAAAAGCCAAAATCAGGAGTATTGAATTTGTGTTGTTTTGCTTCTAAATATGCACTTACTTGATGAAATTTTTAAGTGTTAAGAAATGTCAATTTTTAAATTACTAATTGAAAAAGATATGAATTCTTCTTAATCCAAAAGTAGTTTATTTTTCCTATTAATGCTTTAGACTAGAGCAAACTTTGAATAAAGTTGGAAATTAAAGAAATAAAAAATATTCCATGTCACAGTATGTTATTTTCTCATCAGACTGTAGAGGAAGTTTCTAACTCTTGCTGTGTCTCATGTAAGTAAATCCTCCTTAACCTTTATTTATTTTTCCTGTCTCTTGATTTAATATTCAAATTCATAAAATATTTAGTCTGACCTTAAGACTTTGAAAGGGGAACTGAACACTGTACATATTTTTAAACTCAATAAATATTAATCACAACGTAACATAATAAAATAAAACGATTCACTTTTCAAATAATGTGATATAACACATTAGAAAATGATCTTGTCCTGACAATGATCCAGTAAGATCAATTCAAGTATATACTGTGATTCATACATGTATTGTTTTCAATAGTACGAGGACATTCTGCTAAGTGGTAATGTATTTTGCGCTCATAACTGAAATTTTCACTGGGAAGTTCATAAAAGCATAGAAAATATTTGGTACATGAACACTATATTATGATTGTTTTATCTCTAAAAATCGGAAAATGACTTCAATTTCTCCAGCTTGAAAACTACTTTTAGGTTGATATATGAAACATATGATACTTCTGAGGCAATAATTTATTTCCCCAGATCTCCATGGAAACAATACATTCATTCATTTGTTCAACAAATCTTTATAATACCTATCACATACCAGGAATTCTCTTTGTTCCTAGATATTTACAGGTAAATCAAGTAGAAATTGTTATAGGCTTAATGAACTTTTTTTTAAAGCAAGGAACTCTATTTATTCACATTAGGGTAGGAGAAATCATTCCAACATTCAGTCCAAATAAGCAGCTGTCTGTGTTTCTTCTATATGTTTCCACAGATAATTATATTCTAGAAGCTGTAACATGGCATCTGTGCACTAAATGAGTTAACGTCATTTTTCTAGGTCATTCTAGCTACTGTACCACAAAGAGAATATTGACTACAACTAACTGCTGAACAATCATCGACAGGAAGACACTGGAACACACTAAAAAAGAGATGATCAGAAGGGCACAATCACAATAAAATCAAATCCCATAACCGCTGGGTGGGTGACTCACAAACTAGAGAACAATTATACCACAGAAGTCCACCCATGGGAGTGAAGGTTCTGAGCCCCACGTCAGGCTTCCCAACCTGGGTGTCTGGCAATGGGCGGAGGAATTCCCAGAGAATCAGACTTTGAAGGCTAGTGGAATTTGAGTGCAGGACATCAACAGGACTGAGGGAAAGAGAGACTCCACCCTGGAGGGCACACACAAAGTAGCATGTGCATGAGGACCCAGAGGAAGGAACAGGGACCCCAAGACCTACCTGCTAGTGTTGGAGGGTCACCTGCAGAAGTGGGAGGTGGCTGTGACTCACTGCAAAGACAAGGACACTGGCAGCAGAAGTTCTGGGAAGTACTCCTTGGTGTGAGCTCTCCCAGAGTCCATCATTAGTCTTACCAAAGAGCCAGGCGGGGTCCAGTGCTGGGTCATCTCAAACCAAACAAACAACAGGGAAGGAGCCCAGCCCCACCCATCAGCAGAAAAGCAGATTAAAGTTTTACTGAGCTCTGCCCAACAGAGCAACACCCAGCTTTACCCACCACCAGTCCTTCCCATCAGGAAGCTTGCACAAGCCTCTAAGATAGCCTCATCCACCAGAGGGCAGAGAGCAGAAGCAAGAAAAACTACAATTCTGCAGCCTGTGGAACAAAAACCACATTCACAGAAAGACAGACAAAATGAAAAGACAGAGGACTATGTACCAGATGAAGGAACAAGATAAAACCCCAGAAAAACAACTAAATGAAGTGGAGATAGGCAACCTTCCAGAAAAAGAATTCAGAATAATGATAGTGAAGATGATCCAGGACCTCAGAAAAAGAATGGAGGCAAAGATTGAGAAGATGCAAGAAATGTTTAACAAAGACCTAAAAGAATTAAAGAACAAACAAACAGAGATGAACAATACAATAACTGAAATGAAAACTACACTAGAAAGAATCAATAGCAGAATAACTGAGGCAGAAGAACAGATAAGTGACCTGGAAGACAGAATGGTAGAATTCACTGCTGCAGAACAGAATAAAGAAAAAAGAATGAAAACAATTGAAGACAGCCTTAAGAGACCTCTGGGACAACATTAAACACACCAACATTCACATTATACGGTCCCAGAAGGAGAAGAGAGACAGAAAGGACCCGAGAAAATATTTGAAGAGATTATAGTCAAAAACTTCCCTAACATGGGAAAGGAAACAGCCACCCAAGTCCGGGAAGTGCAGAGAGCCCCAAGCAAGATAGAACCAAGGTGAAACATGCCAAGACACATAGTAATCAAATTGACAAAAATTAAAGGCAAAGAAAAATTATTAAAAGCAACAGGGAAAAATGACAAATAACACATGAGGGAACTCCCTTAAGGGTAACAGCTGATTTCTCAGCAGAAACTCTACAAGCCAGAAGGGAATGGCACGATATATTTTAAATGATGAAAGGGAAGAACCTACAACCAAGATTACTCTACTTGGCAAGGATCTCATTCAGATTTGATGGAGAAATTAAAACCTTTACAGACAAGCAAAAGCTAAGAAAATGCAGCATCCCCAAACCAGTTTTACAACAAATGCTAAAGGAACTTCACTAAGTAGTAAACACAAGAGAAGAAAAGGACCTACAAACAAACCCATAACAATTAAGAAAATGGTCATAGGAAAATATATATCGATTATGATCTTAAATGTGAATGGATTAAATGCTCCACCCAAAAGACACAGGATCGCTGAATGGATAAAAAACAAGACCCATATATAAGCTGTCTACAAGAGACCCACATCAGAACAAGGACACATACAGACAGAAAGTGAGGGGATGGAGAAAGATATTCCATGCAAATGGAAATCAAAAGAAAGCTGGAGTAACAATTCTTGTATCAGACAAAATCGACTTTAAAATAAAGACTATTACAAGAGACAAAGAAGGACACTACATAATGATCAAGGGATCAATCCAAGAAGAAGATATAACAATTATAAATATATATGCACCCAACATAGGAACACCTCAATACATAAGGCAAATGTAAACACCTATAAAAGAGGAAATTGATAGTAACAGTATAATAGTGGGGGAACTTTAACACCTCACACCAATGTACACAACATCCAGAGTGAAAATAAATAAGGAAACACATGCTTTAAATGACACAATAGGTCATATAGATTTAATTGAAATTTATAGGACATTCCATTCAAAAAAGGCAGATTCCATTTTCTTCTCAAGTGCATTATCCAGGATAGATAACAACTTGGGTCACAAATCAAGCCTCGGTAAATTTAAGAAAATTGAAAACATATCAAGCATCTTTTCCGACCACAATACTATGGGATTAGAAATCAATTACAGGGAAAAAGAAGTAAAAAACACATGGAGGCTAAACAATGCATTACTAAATAGCCAAGAGATCACTGAAGAAATCAAAGAAGAAATCAAAAAATACCTAGAGACAAATGACAATGAAAACACGATGATCCAAAACCTATGGGATGCAGCAAAATCAGTTCTAAGAGGGATGTTTATAACAATACAATCCTACCTCAAGAAACAAGAAAAATCTCAAACAATCTAACCTTACACCTAAAGGAACTAGAGAAAGAAGAACAAACAAAGCCCAAAGTTAGTAGAAGGAAAGAAATCATAAAGATGAGAGCAGAAATAAATGAAATAAAAACAAAGAAAACAATACCAAAGATCAATAAAACTAAAAGCCAGTTCTTTGAGAAGATAAACAAAGTTGATAAATCTTTATCCAGACTTATCAAGAAAAAGAGGAAGAGGACTCAAATGAATAAAATTAGAAATGAAAAAGGAGAGGTTACAGCAGACACCACAGAAATACAAAGCATCATAAGAGACTACTACAAGCAATGCTATGCCAGTAAAACGGACAACCTGGAAGAAATGGACAAATTCTTAGAAATATGGACAAATTCTTAGAAAAATGGACAAATTCTTAGTATAACCTTCCAAGACCAAGCCAGGAAGAAATGGAAAATATGAACAAACCAATCACTAGTAATGAAATTGAAACTGTGATTAAAAATCTTCCAACAAACAAAAGTGTAGGACCAGATGGCTTCACAGTTGAATTTTATCAAACATTTAGAGAAGAGCTAACACCCAATCTTCTCAAAATCTTCAAAAACATTGAAGAAGAAGGAACACTCCCAAGCTCATTCTACGAGGCCACCATCACCCTGACACCAAAAGCAAAGATACTAAAAAAAAAGAAAATTACAGACCAATATCACTGATGAATATTGATGCAAAAATCCTTAACAAAATACTAGCAAACAGAATCCAAAAACACATTAAAAGGATCATACACAGGGGCTACCCTGGTGGCCCAGTAGTTGAGAGTCCGCCTTCCGATGCAGGGTACACAGGTTCGTGCCCTGGTCTGGGAAGATCCCACGTGCCGTGGAGCGGTTAGGCCCATGAGCCATGGTCACTGAGCCTGCGCATCCGGAGCCTGTGCTCTGCAATGGGAGAGGCCACAGCAGTGGGAGGCATGCGTTCCGGAAAAAAAAAAAAAAAAAAAGGATCATACACCATGATCAAGTGGGATTTATCCCAGGAATGCAAGGATTCTTCAATATATGCAAATCAATCAATGTGATACACCATATTAGCAAATTGAAGAATAAAAAGCATATGATCATCTCAATAGATGCAGAAAAAGCTTTTGACAAAATTCAACACCCATTTATAATAAAAAACTCTCAAGAAAGTGGGCATAGAAGGAACTACCTCAACATAATAAAGGCCATATATGACAAACCCACAGCAAACATCATTCTCAATGGTGAAAAACTGAAAGCATTTCCTCTAAGATTAGGAACAAGACAAAGATGTCCATTCTCACCACTATTATTCAACATAGTTTTGGAAGTCCTAGCCATGGCAATCAGAGAAGAAAAAGAAATAAAAGAATACAAATTGGAAAACAAGAAGTAAAACTGTCACTTTTTGCAGGTGACATGATAATATACATAGATAATCCTAAAGTTGCCACCAGAAAACTACTAGAGCTAATCAATGAATTTGGTAAAGTTGCAGGATACAAAATTAATGCACACAAATCTCTTCAATTCCTATACACTAATGATGAAAAATCTGAAAGAGAAATTAAGGAAACACTCCCATTTACCATTGCAACAAAAAAAATAAAATACCTAGGAATAAACCTACCTAGGGAGACAAAAGACCTGTATGCAGAAAACTATAAGACACTGATGAATGAAATTAAAGATGATACAAACAGATGGAGAGATATACCATGTTCTTGGATTGGAAGAATCAATATTGTGAAAATGACTATACTACCCAAAGCAATCTACAGATTCAATGCAATCCCTATCAAATTACCAATGACTTTTTTACAGAACTAGAACACAAAAATCTTAAAATTTGTATGGAGACAAAACAGACCCCGAATAGCCAAAGCAATTCTGAAGGAAAAAAGCAGAGCTGGAGGCATCAGACTGCCTGACTTCAGACTATACTACAAAATCTACAGTAATCAAGACAATATGGTTCTGGCAGAAAAACTAAAATATAGATCAATGGAAAAGGATAGAAAGCCCAGAGATAAACCTACGCATCTATGGTCAACTAATCTATGACAAAGGAGGCAAGGATATGCACTGGAGAAAAGACAGTCTTTTCAATAAGTCGTGCTGGGAAAACTGGACAGCTACATGAAAAAGGATGAAATTAGAACACTCCCTGACAGCACACACAAAAATAAGCTCAAAATGGATTAAAGACCTAAAGGTAAGAATGGACAATATAAAACTCTTAGAGTAAAACTTAGGAAGAACACTCTTTGACATAAATCACAACAAAATCTTTTTTGACTCACCTCCTAGAGAAATGGAAAAAAAAATGAAATAAACAAATGGGACGTAATGAAACTTAGAAGCTTTTGCACAGCAAAGGCAACCATAAAAAAGACGGAAAGATAACCCTCGGAATGGGAGAAAGTATTTGCAAATGAATCAACGGACAAAGCATTAATCTCCAAAATATATAAACAGCTCATGCAGCTCAATATAAAAAAAAATAACCCAATCCAAAAATCAGTAGAAGACCTATATAGACATCTCTCCAAAGAAGACATACAGATGGCCAAGAGGCACATGAGTAGGTGCTCAACATCACTAGTTATTAGAGAAGCAAATCAAAGCTACAATGAGGTATCACCTCACACCGGTTAGAATTGGTATCATCAGAAAATCTACAAACAACAAATGCTGGAGAAGGTGTGGAGAAAAGGGAACTCTCTTGCACTGTTGGTGGGAATGTAAAGTGATACATCCACTATGGAGAACACTATGGAAGTTCCTTAAAAAACTAAAAATAGAATTACCATATGACCCAGCAATCCCTCTACTGTGCATATACCCAGAGAAAACCATAATTCAGAAAGACACACGCACCCCAATGTTCATTGTAGCACTATTTACGATAGCCAGGTCATGGAAGCAACCTAAATGCCATCGACAGACAAATGGATAAAGAAGATGTGGTACATATGTACAATGGAATATTACTCAGCCTTATAAAGGAACGAAATTGGGTCATTTTTAGAGAGGTGAATGGACTTAGAGACTGTCATACATAGTAAAGTAAATCGGAAATAGAAAAACAATTATCGTATATTAATGCATATTTGTGCAATCTAGAAAAATGGTACAGAGGGACTGATTTGCGAGGCAGAAATAGAGACACAGATGTAGAGAACAAATGTATGGACACCAAGGGGGGAAAGTGTGCAGGAGGGTGGTGGTGGGATGAATTGGGAGATTGGTATTGACATATATACACTAATATGTATAAAATCGATTACTTATAAGAAAGTGGTGTATAAAAAATTAAATAAAATAAAAATCAAAAAAATTTATAGCTGATTTACAAAAAAAGTGAATATTGACTATATCAAGCAGTGATGATGTAATAAAAGTTTCATCAACATAAAAATACATATTCTGATCACAAAGAACTAGAAATACTAATCATAATTAATGTTATACAATATAAAAGCTAAGTATCCCAAGGAAAATTTAAATGCCTAATTTTTTCTATAATAATATTAAAACTGAGTTAACAATAGTAGTTTCTTAAAGGATATAAACTAATGGCAATTTGTCTAATGATCTAGTAGGAATACATTAAAATGTGGCTCAGACTAGATGGTTATTTAAGGGAGTTTTTTTAAGAAATAGGAACACAGTATAAATATGTGAAATAGTTTGCAAACAAAAATACAAAGAAGAATCTTGCCAATATGTGCAACACTTTTATTTGATAAATTACCTATCTGCAAAATTTTGTTTTCCTTTTCCTAGTATTATATAAATGTGTATATTACATATAATATATATTCTTCTAGTAAGACATAGATAATATTAAGAAACCAGATCTTAAATTTGAAAATGTTTATAGATATATATGAGCTCTATTACTCATAAAATAGTTACATTCTACTAGTACAAAACTATCTTAAAGAACAATGTTAAGGAATTAATACAGAAACATACACTATTTATTGTATTGATTTCTATATAATAACTGGATAAAAATAAGATGAATTCATTATTTTTATTAATTTACTTATTTTCTGGGTATATAGGGCAACACCAATTCCAACAATGACAACTATAGTAGCTATAATGTACTGTATTTGGGCTCTTAAGTATGTATGTTTGGAACATTATACTCTTCTAATACTGATGATATCACCTGTAAAGATATGTTCTTTTCATAGCAAATCATTGTGTTAGAAAATATGAAATGAATTTTGACAAATAATCTGTCCTCTGTTCAATTATCTATCTAATTTGTGAAAAATATTTTCTGATGACCCAGGAATCATCTTAAAGAGCTAATACTGAGAGATTTCAGATAAAAACACTGTTTTTAGTTATCTAAAAACAGTGCCTTGGACAGGAAAGGGTCTTCCTTTCCTGTCCAAGGCACACATAATTCCTAGAACATTATTTCTTCACCCAAGCATGTTGCTGACTGACTCAAACCCCAGGAGAATGAATTCAGAGATGTCAGAACAATGATTGCTTTCCTTTTTCTGTAAATACTACCGAGCTCAGACTCCCACCAGAATGTTTTACATTTGTATAGCATTTAATGTTTTCTCAAGTTGCTTCCACATTCATTATAATTAACTGCAACACCTCACTTGGAGATGCATTGGTGCCTGAGTTTCAAGACTATAGATTTTAAGAAGCTACTTACAAATCTTCACACACCACATAGAGAATGAGCCTAATTCAAATCAAAATATTCTCTACTGAGACCAAATAACACTTTTGGTTATTTATTATTTTCTAATAACCAGATTCCCACTTCTACCTGAGTGTAATCTGATTCAGTAATCACAATAACAGTAACATAAAACTAATAGCTCTGCATTGACAATATTTTACATTTGGATTGAAGTATACAACTAAGCGGGAAAAAGAAAGAGGGAAGGGTGGATATGTGGCTGCTTCTTATGCAACATTTAAATCACTTATTTAAACCCTGCCTTATTCCATAAAGGATTTAAGACTAATATTTTAATTATCAAAATAAAATTACAGCATAATTATAACCAAATACAATGAAGGTAATCAGTCTAATTCAACAGTGGAGGAAATAAAACAAATGAATCGAGGAATAGGGAGATTCAAAATTTTTGCAATTTAGGTAAGTTATTCAGTATCAACTTCTATATTGAAGGAAAATGAGAACACTAATAAATTATATGAAAAAATTACATGGAATATTATAGATACTTATTAATATTTATAGCCATTTAATAACTATACATTTTAGTAATATATATACTCTGTGGCTTGGCAATGAATGCATCAGATAAAATATATATGCTTCCCAGAAGCAGTAATTAATTAGGCCCACATATTTCATTTTATCACTTCAGGCTGAAAAAGTTTTCATTCATCAACATGGAATCAGTTTTCAAACAATTATAAGCATTTCTGTAACAGATATGCCCATTAAGAAAGGTTAAAATGAAAAAGGAAAGACTTATCTTGGATTAGAAAGGAATCAAATGATATATTTAATCAAAATCTTGCTACTTGGCCACAAAATTCAGCTTCCCTGTTTGAAATAGTGACATCATTAGCAGTGAAACTTTGTTTACATAGTTCAAACAAAACCAAAAACACATATGTTCTTCCTAAAACATACTTTTTAAGATATTATTCTTTAAATTACATTCTGTCACACTTTAAACTTTTTTCCCTTAAAATCTAACCTAATACATATAGACATACACACACAGATCTTCATTCTGGTGAAAATTCTATTCCAAATCAAAAGAGGGAATACTTATATTTTTAACTCATTTTAATGGAGGTATGATTGACATATATACTATTCCTCTTTAATTGTTAAGAGTTAGTTTGGGACCTTCTTGAACTGATTCAGAAAAGTCAGATTATAACTAAGCTTACATTTGAAAAAAATGAGCAAATTTCCTATAACTATTAGTTTATTGTAACATCCTTTGTAAAGAGCAGGCATTTATCATTAGGTTACTAATAGTTTTGTTCATTAAAAAAAAACTTCATTTAAGATGTTTGCAATAACCACTGTTTCCTACTGCTATAGGCTGTGTCTATAAAGCAAGGAGATGGAATTCAATAACTAAGTCATCAAAATCAGTGCTGTTACTTGTAGTTACACCTGTGTAACAATGCCAAATAGAACTTTCCTTTGTGTTTGAATACAGAACAGTATGCCTGTGGCAATGTCACTTTTCGAGACTTTTATAGGAATGTAAAACACATACAACAAATATGAATAACTTTCTTTGATGCATATAACATTGTAATTTTAGTAACTCTACTGTTTTGACTGAAAGGGCACAATATTACTTATGTTGAAGATATATTTATAAGCATTATCTTGTTAATATATCTTTATATATGATTAGAACCATCCATAGTGGCTCATGAAACTAAATGTTGCCTGCCTCTACTGTATTGTTCTTTTCAAATAATTCAATATAAAATTTCAGTTTCACTCATTCATTCAGAGTGCATGATTAAACAGTATGTGCATAAAATTCAAATATGTTCATCCATTCATGCAATAAATATTTACTGAGTTCATATTATGTGCCAGATACGTGTTAGGCACTGGAGATACAGTTATGAACAAGGCAGACACATTCCCTGACCCACTCTGAGTGCACAATCTAGCAGGTAAGACAGGCAACAAACAGGAAAACAAATGGGTGAATGAATCAAAGGTCACAAACTGAAGGCCCAGGGCCTGATATGGGTTGCAGGCATGCTTTGTTTGTTCTATACATTGTTCCAAAAATATTGTTTTACCACATTAAAAAAAATATGGAACATTTACATAAACATTTAGAGTCCATTTTTTTTTTGAAGACCTTAGAATATTTCCAACATCGCAGTCTTATTTACAAATGGCCTGGTACCAAACAGTTATTGCCCAATTTAGACCCAGAATGTCATATCCAGCTGGCCAGAGTCCTTGCCATACCTCATACAGCTTTATAAGCAGACCCATTTTACCCATTTATTTTACCTGACTGGCTTCTGTGGCACTGGAATTTGTAATCCCTGAAGTATATCTTAATTACAATTGTGACACAGACAATAGAGGAAGGAAGAGAATGAGGTATTAAGATGAATCTATGTAAGAGGTAGGCTCTGGAAAGTTTCTCTGAGGATGCGGAAACCTGAAGTTTGAGAATAGAGGGTGCAGCAGTGTCCTAGGAAGAAAGCATAGCAAGGGCAAAGACACTGAGGCAGGACAGAGCCTGCCTTATTTCATAAAAATAAAGAAGGGAAACCAATGTGTCTGGAATATATATTGAGCAAGGAGGAAAGGGGAATGAAATGAAGTTAATGACGTAGAGAAGTCAGTCAAATCATGTAGGGTGTTGTAAACCATGGTAAAGATTTGTTGCTTATTCTAAATGCATTGGAAAGTCATCCTAATCTGATTTATATTTTTCAACATCACTCTAGCTATTCTGAAAACTGTGAAGAGATGTGAGAATTTTAGTTGCAGAGACTGTAGTACAGAGTGTATGGTGGGTTGACAATGGCTTGGTTTAATGTGGAAGCAGTGCAGATGATTAGAAATTGATGAGTAAGACAGAGTTTTGAGGCAGAATCAATAGGATTTGGTGACGGACTGAATGGAAGCTGAGTAGGGGAAATAGATAAACTGAGCTGATGTTCACACTCTTTATTGAGAAAGAGATGATGAAGGAGGAACTATGGTTGGCACCACAGCAAGAGAGTTAAAATTTAAGTTACCTATGACTTATGCCAGTGTGGATCTTAAGTAGGCAGTTAGATACACATGTTGAGAGATGAAGGAGAGTTATCAGCATATAGATGGTATTTAACGCCCTAGGAAGTAACACGAAGAGAGATCATAGAGGAAAAGTAGATAGTGACCTAACACTGAGATCTGAGGAACTACCATATTTACCAGTTGAGTAGATGCTGTGACAATGACACATTGTATGGTTCCTGCTCTAATTACAGAGCAGGAAAGAGCTTACAGACTAATTATATATATAATATATATAAGATTATATATATATATATAAGACTGTATATATATATATATACAGTCTAATTATATATATATATAGGGCTTCACACACACATACACACACACACACACACACACACATATATATATATATATATATATATATATATATATATATACAAAATCACTGGATTATGATAAATGGAGTAACAGCAACAATATACTGTGGTAGATAAGAGAGAAGGGAAGGAATATTCATCTAAGTGGGGAAAGTCAAAGGAGACTGCTTGGTAGAGAAAGTTGATGTGGCATTAAAGAAAAAAGTCATGCAGGTCATGCAGAGGTGACACTTAGGGACAAAGAGAGGGATATCAGGTGAGAATAAATTTTCTCCAAAAGGATGCAGGACAAAGTTGTTCATGTTGCAGGAACCACAGGTCGCCCAATGGGTTAAAGCATAGGGTGAATGAAGGGCGATACTTTGAGGTTATAATTTTCTTAAATGTAAACATTAAGTACTCAAGAGTATCACTTGGCCTTCATTCTCATTATACCACCATTTAATGTGACATTCGTTGATTCCATTTATTTTTTTTCTTTCTAGAGGTATTTCTAGCCAGGTTCACAAATACAATACACATGGTAAGTACAAAAGAAACAACAAGGATTATGAACTAGAGATTTCTTATCATAGAAACCATCTTGAAATTAGTTACAAGTAGACCAAGAACACAACCAGTTCAAAATTCAGTAAATTCAAAAATTATTTCCGAAATTGTCCCATTATGCTTGTTTCAGGCAAAGGAATTATAATGTGATTAAAATTCTAATTGCATTTTGTTTTTCAAGAGATGACTGTTTCTTTTACATTCATTTGCCCTTTGAAGATTGATGTCATAGATTGCCTTTCTACCTCTATTTCAAATTATTCATTTGTCTATCAACTGGCATTTTAAAAGTTTTATTTATTTATTTATTTATTTATTTATTTTTGGCTGTGTTGGGTCTTCGTTGCTGCGTGCAGGCTTTCTCTAGCTGCGGCGAGAGGGGGCTGCTCTTCATTGCGGTGTGTGGGCTTCTCATTGCAGTGGCTTCTCTTGTTGTGGAGCCCGGACTCTAGGCACGCAGGCTTCAGTAGTTGTGGCATGTGGGCTCAGTTGCTGTGGCTCGTAGGCTCTAGAGCGCAGGCTCAGTAGTTGTGGTGCACGGGCTTAGTTGTTCCGTGGCATGTGGGATCTTCCCGGCCCAGGGCTCGAACCTGTGTCCCCTGCACTGGCAGGTGGATTCTCACCCACTGCACCACCAGGGAAGCCCCAACTGGCATTTTTTTTTTAATTTTTTAAAATTTTGTTTTCTTGTAGGGGGGAGAGGTGATGGATTATAAAAGTATATTCTACTATGGTTTTATCCTTTATATTTAAAAATTAAAAGTATATCTATACTAATTAAACTGAGAAAAAATATTTCCTTCTAATCATATAGCTCCCACCCAAAAGTTAATGTTCAACTTTTTAAAATATCTAAACATTTAAAGACAAATATGAGAGAGAAAGTAAAACCACTTAAGAAAGAAAAAAAATGATGTTATCCTTGTTTGAATAAAAGAATTATATTTTGCCCCAACTATTAATTGTTCCTAAAGAACTCCAGGAGGTAAGAGAGGCATTGTGTGAAAGATGACACACAGATTAGGAAAAACGTGTATTGAGAGTACAGACACCCTAGTGACTTGACATAATGTTTATAAAGACCTAAGTTACTTAGTTAAGTGTCAGAGTTAATTAAAAATAAATTTAGCAGGTATGTCTGAAAATAAATATCATGTTATTAAAATTATAACACATAACAGCTAATTATCATAGAAATGTTAAGTAAGCTTGCTTATTGGCCAATGCTACATGTTCATATTATCAAGACAATGAAGTATAGTCAGAGAATTTAATAATTGACTGAACAAAAAAATACGTGAACATGTACTAGACCTCTGAAATACTTTTTTTTTAATAAAGAAAGGCTGCATGATTAAAAGGTATCATAATCCAGTGTGCACACACTACAAATAATGAATGCTTATAGAGAGCCCTATGTTATTAATTTTTTTCAGCTAAAAACATTTATGCCTGAGAGGACAAAATTATGTTCAAATAAATTTTATTTTCACCTATCCTAGTCATGTTATAATTGTCACTTAGTGAAAGACAAGCCCATTTCTGTAACAAGACATTAGCTTCCAAATTCATATGGTCTGTCTCCATTTATGGGTCTTAAAGGCATCACTCTTCCACTACAATATCACCAAACATATAAGGCTTAAGGTCAAAAAGTGTAAAATATGAATTTGGCAATTGACACCTAAAATTACTTCATCAGAAATGAAATTCTACCTATTCTTTTTCTTTTTTTTTTTTAATGAAAGCTTCTTTATTTAGTTAGTTAGTTATTTTTGGCTGTGTTGGGTCTTCGTTTCTGTGCGGCAAGCGGGGGCCACTCTTCATCGCCGTGCGCGGGCCTCTCACTGTCGCGGCCTCTCCTGTTGCAGAGCATAAGCTCCAGACGCACAGGCTCAGTAGTTGTGGCTCACGGGCCTAGTTGCTCCGTGGCATGTGGAATCCTCCCAGACCAGGGCTCGAACCCGTGTCCCCTGCATTGGCAGGCAGATTCTCAACCACTGCGCAACCAGGGAAACGCCTTTACCTATTCTTTTTTTCAGGCTCCAGACGCGCAGGCTCAGTGGCCATGGCTCACGGGCCCAGCCGCTCCGCGGCACGTGGGATCTTCCCAGACCGGGGCACGAACCTCTGTCCCCTGCATCGGCAGGCGGACTCTCAACCACTGCGCCACCAGGGAAGCCCCCCTCTACCTATTCTTAATCTCCATTTTAACTCTACTTATTTTTTTTTACCCAAACATCTAAGGAAAGTTAGAAAATGTTGCCATTCTACAAGTGATTATCTTTACTTCATAGTACATATCGTGGATGGCATAGGGATAACTTTGAATTATTAGAAAAAGATGGTAGCATACTCTTTCTGCCCCTTTTCATCTTACTACATTCTGACAGTGTGTTTTGAAGCAGTTTTATGATATATCATATTGATACCCTTGACAATCAAGACCACAAAAGTACTTCCCTCAAAAAGTACAAGAAGACAAAAATACTGTTATTGTGTAAAAGCCTCTAGTTCAATTTTGCAAAAAATTAAAAATCTGTCTTCCCTCACAGGTAAACGAAGAAATGTATAAAATATTAAAATTGCATAAATATATTTTAGGTATTTGACATACATTTAAGAGCACACACAATTTGCCAAGCTACGTGCTACCCACTCAACCTGGCTTGAATGTATGTATTCTGTAAAAAATGTTTATTTGGAAATAATAGAAATAATAATAAAAAAAAAAGGGCTCTACAACTAATGAGTAAACTCTGTATTAGGAGGTTATTTAACTGCTTTGAGCCTTCCACAGTTCCACCTCTATTTTTCTTATTTCCTATCTGTTCTAATAAAGTACTTTTGGTTAATATGGAATATCTATACCCAATACTATACTCCAAAAAGTTATACCACATAGGTAATTTGCTGCTGGTTAAGTTCTGGCTCTACCATGTCACTTGACGTTTTAAATAATTTATCAGCTTTTCTCAATACTGCATTAAAACCAAACTAAAACCTGTGCATGCCTAGTTTGCAAACAAAATTCAATAAATTTCGGAATGTGACAAATTTGAAAGAAAATGTTTATAGAACTATTAATTTTTAAAGATATATGTTTAATTCATATTGTAAAGCACACGTGGAGGAGAGCTGTGAGGCTGGAAGCTGGTCAGGAAAGACTTCTCTGAAATTGAGATAACAGCTAAGAGGTTGATATCATTGTTTTCTGGTTTTGAGGTCTTTTAAGAATGCTTAGAAATGAATGAATATATGTGTATATTCCACCCTTTTCCCATCTTGCGGGCTTGGAGTTTCTAGACTATAGAGATCTCATGCTGCTAGTAAAGCAGAAAACCATATTTGAATTCCAGCATTTACAGCCTTATTTAGTTAACATGTTAGCTGGATTTATTTTTCTGACATCTTGTTTTGTCCCCTTTAAATGAGAGACTTTTATGAAACATTAGGATAATGTACATTATTATGGCAGGAAAACCCAAACTGCATTATTACTAAAGGGCATGTGGCTTCATAAAGCTGCTGGTGGTAGATCTGTGTTGTAGGTTGGAAATCTATAGCAACAGTAATCTGTGGCTCAAGAAATAAAGTAGGTGCCAAGTACCTGCATATAAATTGGACTTTTGTAGCTGTTAAGAGGCTACTGTTTTAAAACAGCAGCATGCATGACCATAAATCCATTTGACATTTATATAGCCCAGCTCTAATCTCAATGTTCCCTGCATGTGGAACAGCAAGAGCAATAAATGTTATTACACATTGCTCATTAATATGCAAAGGTGAACCTGAATACTCAGTGGATATTGCCTCAGCTTGTTAATGAGCATTTCATGGACTGTGTAACTGCTGAACTACATTTTTATAGAAACAGTGAGTTGTTTCTTCAGGCCTTATGTTTCAGTATGCTTGTTCTCACTTTGATATATAAATTAGAGCACTACATTGAAGCGACCCAGGGGTTGCTAGAGATGTTGAATCTTTCCTGTGAAATTGAATGCTGTGTTAAAATGCACTTCTGAGGCATTTTTCCTTCCTCTATTTAATGCATAGAAGAACTTCTACTGCCACAGAAATCAACTCCTCTGTTAAAAATTACTTTTATTTTTTTTAATTTAACAAAAGCTTAATTTATCACCTTTCCCATGCATTACATGAAAAATAAGATACTGAATTTTGAAAAACAACTTCCACTAGTATATACATATCTTTTTATATTTGTTCTTCTGGAGAATATTTGTGTAAGTATGATATTACTTTTTGATGATTTTCCCTACCTTTTTAAAGTCTAAAGACATAAAAGGATTGAACTAGAGGAATCTCAGAAATCAACAAGTTCCAAACCTTCATTTTATAGAGGAGACAAGTTCAGGTGAATATAGGGAAAGAGAATTTCCCAAAGTTACACAGGTAATTCCTACCCAGGATTCCTAATATTCAGAATAGTATTACATGTGCTTTTTAACACTGCCCCTCTAACATTGATATTATTACTTATAAAATACATTTGCTGAAAGAAAACTGCCAGAATGACTTTCTAAGAATTTACTTATCCCGTAGCTTTCTACTTCTGTCTACAACGGCATTAATACTAATGCATTAATATTGGTTTTGGCCTCCATTGCTATTAAAGTTGAAATGTGTTGATCGGATAACCCAAAAAGAGCATAGAAAAGGCTGCTTCTTGATTCTCTCTTCAGGTCAGTAACTTAATCTTGATGTCATTATGAGTCAATTTGAAAATTAAAAACTTTTTGAATTAAACCAAATGTTGCAGGCTACAAGAAAAACATACTGTCAAGTTAATAAATGAATACAAGGCCTATGTCTTAATGGGTTAATCCCAGTTTTAGGCAAATTCTCAAAGGAAATTAAAAATATATTTCACATATAATATTCTAAGTGTTAAAATTAAAGTGTTGAAGGGCTAATTAAAACACACATCTACAATTCTTATAAAACATACCGCTGCAGAATAATACATTTTAAAATTTACATTATAAGCAGCTATCACTCAGAAAAGTTCTCTGAATCTGAGACTATAGGACCATTATAGACTCCTAGAGTGATAACACCATATGATAGCAATTTTGTAGAAACCTCTCCTTCAAACATTTTTCATCATTTTTGTACTGCTTGAACCTTAAAGAACAATAAAAGTTAAACTTTATTACTCTTGAGACACTTGTGATCCACTTATTTTTCTTTCATCAAACATATATTAATTGTCAAAGTAAGGAAATTTTATTCTAGTCTACATAGGTAGCTCTAACATTAAGTAGTGATAAGAATGAGTGATAAATGGTACTGGAATTCAATGAATACAGAGGTGACTTCCAGCTATTATAATTTAGAAGACTTCATGGGAGAAGTTTAACTTAAATAAAACCTTGGAAAGGCAGATGACATTTGTATAGGAGTGTAGGGGGTGGAGAGTAGTAAATGAAGCTTTCAAGTTGGAGCTTTGCAAATATCTGCAAAGACAGAGAGCAAGAAAACCACGAGGTACGTCTAGACAATATCTAGGAAACAAGCTTGCATGAGACAAACTGTTTGCATAGAGGAATAAGTAGAAAATATAATGAGAATGTAGAGGACATTGAATAATGTTGATCTTCATCCTTTAAGCAAGGGGTTTTCAAAAATTTGAAAAGTTTAAACTTTGTAAAAGATCTCAAGAGGGTAGACAGCAGAAACAAGAAGAACTACAATCCTGCAGCCTGTGGAACAAAAACCACATTCACAGAAAGACAGAAAAGATAAAAAGGCAGAGGGCTATGTACCAGATGAAGGAACAAGATAAAACCCCAGAAAAACAACTAAATGAAGTGGAGATAGGGAACCTTCCAGAAAAACAATTCAGAATATTGATAGTGAAGATGATCCAGGACCTTGGGAAAAGAATGGAGGCAAAGATTGAGAAGATGAAAGAAATGTTTAACAAAGACCTAGAAGAATTAAAGAACAAACAAACAGACATGAACAATACAATAACTGAAATGAAAACTACACTAGAAGGAATCAATAGCAGAATAACTGAGGCAGAAGAATGGATAAGTGACCTGGAAGACAGAATGGTGGAATTCACTGCTGCAGAACAGAATAAAGAAAAAAGAATGAAAAGAAATGAAGACAAACTAAGAGACCTCTGGAACAACATTAATGCAACAACATTTGCATTATAGGGGTCCCAGAAGGAGAAGAGAGACAGAAAGGACCAGAGAAAATACTTGAAGAGATTATAGTCAAAAACTTCCCTAACATGGGAAAGGAAATGGTCACCCAAGTCCAGGAAGTGCAGAGAGGCTCATACAGGATAAACGCAAGGAAAAACATGCCGAGACACATAGTAATCAAATTGGCCAAAATTAAAGACAAAGAAAAATTATTAAAAGCAGCAAGGGAAAAACAACAAATAACATACAAGAGAACTCCCATAAGGTTAACAGCTGATTTCTCAGCAGAAACTCTACAAGCCATAAGGGAGTGGCATGATATACTTAAAGTGATGAAAGGGAAGAATCTACAACCAAGATTATTCTACCCAGCAAGGATCTCATTCAGATTTGATGGAGAAATCAAAAGCTTTACAGACAAGCAAAAGCTAAGAGAAGGTAGCACCACCAAACCAGCTCTACAAAAAATGCTAAAGGAACTTCTGTAAGTGGGAAACACAAGAGAAGAAAAGGACCTACGAAAACAAACCCAAAACAATTAAGAAAATGGTAATAGGAACATATATATCAATAATTACCCTAAAAGTGAATGGAATAAATGCTCCAACCAAAAGACACAGGCTTGCTGAATGGACACAAAAACAAGACCCATATATATGCTGTCTAAAAGAGACCCACTTCAGACCTAGAGACACATACAGACTAAAAGTAAGGGGATGGAAAAAGATATTCCATGCAAATGGAAATCAAAAGAAAGCTGGAATAGCAATACTCATATCAGATAAAATAGACTTTAAAATAAAGAATGTTACAAGAGACAAGGAGGACACTACATAATGAGCAGGGGATCAATCCAAGAAGAAGATATAACAATTATAAATTTATATACACCCAACATAGGAACACCTCAATACATAAGACAAATGCAAACACCTATAAAAGAGGAAATCGACAGTAACACAATCATAGTAGGGGACTTTAACACCTCACTTACCCCAATGGACAGATCACCCAAAATGAAAATAAATAAGGAAACACAAACTTTAAATGACACAATAGACCAGATAGATTTAATTGATATTTATAGGACATTCCATCCAAAAACAGCAGATTACACTTTCTTCTCAAGTCTGCACGGAACATTCTCCAGGATATATCACATCTTGGGTCACAAATCAAGCCTCAGTAAATTTAAGAAAATTGAAATCATATCAAGCAACTTTTCTGACCACAACACTATGAGATTAGAAATCATTTACAGGGGAAAAAACGTAAAAAACACAAACACATGGAGGCTAAACAACACGTTACTAAATAACCAAGAGATCGCTGAAGAAATGAAAAAGGAAATCAAAAAATACCTAGAGACAAGTGACAATGAAAATATGATGATCCAAAACCTATGGGATGGAGCAAAAGCAGTTCTAAGAGGAAAGTTTATAGCTATGCAAGTCTACCTCAAGAAACAAGAAAAATCTCAAATAAACAATCTAACCTTAAACCTAAAGGAACTAGAGAAAGAAGAACAAACAAAACCCAGTGACGAGGGGAAGATGGTGGAAGAGTAAGACACAGAGATCACCTTCCTCCCCACAGATACACCAGAAATACATCTACACGAGAAACAACTCCTACAGAACACCTACTGAATGCTGGCAGAAGACCTCAGAACTCCCAAAAGGCAAGAAACTCCCCACGTACCTGGGTAGGGCAAAAGAAAAAACAGAGACAAAGAATAGGGACGGGACCTGCACCACTGGGAGGAAGCTGTGAAGGAGGAAATGTTTCCACACACTAGGAAGCCCCTTCGCGGGTGGAGACTGCGGGTGGCGGAGTGGGGGAGCTTAGGAGCTACGGAGGAGAGCGCAGCAACAGGGGTGCAGAGGGCAAAGCGAGGAGATTCCCGCACAGAGGATCGGTGCCGACCAGTACTCACCAGCCCGAGAGGCTTGTCTGCTCACCCGCTGGGGCAGGCGGGGCTGCGAGCTGAGGCCCGGGCTTTGGTCAGAGCACAGGGAGAGGACTGGGGTTGGCGGCGTGAACACAGCCTGAAGGGGTTAGTGCACCACGGCTAGCTGGGAGGGAGTCCGGGAAAAGGTCTGGAGCTGCCGAAGAGGCAAGAGACATTTTCTTCCCTCTTTGTTTCCTGGTGCGCGAGGAGAGGGGACAAAGAGCACTGCTTAAAGAAGCCCCAGAGACGGGCATGAGCCGCGGCTAAAGGCGTGGACCCCAGAGACGGGCAGGAGACGCTAAGGCTGCTGTTGCCACCGCCAAGAAGCCTGTGTACGAGCAAAGGTCACTCGCCACACCTCCCTTCCGGCTCCCCCGGAAGAATGCACAGCGAGCCTCAGGCCGGTGCAACGTCTCGCCGGCCTCTGCCGCCGCAGGCTCGCCCCGCACTCCGTGCCCCTCCCTCCCCCGGCTTGAGTGAGCCAGAGCCCCCGAATCAGTGGCTCCTTTAACCCCGTCCTGTCTGAGTGAAAAAAAGACGCCCTCCAGCGACCTACACGCAGAGGCGAGGCCAAACTCAAAGCTGAGCCCCTGGGAACTGTGAGAACAAAGAAGAGAAAGGGAAATCTCCCAGCAGCCTCAGAGGCAGTGGATTAAAGCTCCACAATCAACTCGATGTACCCTGCATCTGTGGAATACATGAATAGACAACAAATCATCCCAAATTGAGGAGCTGTGTGGAGAAAAGGCTCTTGGTGCTGCAGCAACAAGTCAGTGCTGTGTCTCTGAGGTGGGAGAGCCAACTTCAGGACACTGGTCCACAAGAGACCTCCCAGCTCCACATAGTATCAAACGGCGAAAATCTCCCAGAGATCTCCATCTCAACGCCAGCACCCAACTTCACTCAATGACCAGCAAGCTACAGTGCTGGAAACCCTATGCCAAACAAGTAGCAAAACAGGAACACAACCCCACCCATTAGCAGAGAGGCTGCCTAAAATCAAAATAAGTCCACAGACACCCCAAAACACACCAACAGACGTGGATTTGCCCACCAGAGAGACAAGATCCAGCCTCATCCACCAGAACACAGACACTAGTCCGCTCCACAAGGAAGCCTACACAACCCACTGAACCAACATTAGCCACTGGGGACAGACACCAAAAACAATGGGAACTACAAACCTGCAGCCTGCAAAAAGGAGACCCCAAACACGGTAAGATAAGCAAAATGAGAAGACAGAAAAACACACAGCTGATGAAGGAGCAAGATAAAAACCCACCAGACCTAACAAATGAGAGGAAATAGGCAGTCTACCTGAAAAAGAATTCAGATTAATGATAGTAAAGATGATCCAAAATCTTGGAAATAGAAGAGACAAAATGAAAGAAACATTTAACAAGGACCTAGAAGAACTAAAGATGAAACAAGCAGTGATGAACAACACAATAAATGAAATGTAAAATACCCTAGATGGGATCAATAGCAGAATAACTGAGACAGAAGAATGGATAAGTGACCGTTCTTATAAAATAAAATAGTGGAAATAACAACTGCAGAGCAGAATAAAGAAAAAAGAAAGAAAAGAACGGAGAACAGTCTCAGAGACCTCTGGGACAACATTAAACGCACCAACATTCGAATTATAGGGGTTCCAGAAGAAGAAGAGAAAATGAAAGGGACTGAGAAAATAATTGAAGGGATTATAGTTGAAAACTTCGCTAATATGGGAAAGGAAATAGTTAATCAAGTCCAGGAAGCACAGAGAGTCCCATACAGGATAAATCCAAGGAGAAACATGCCACGACACATATTAATCAAACTGTCAAAAATTAAATACAAAGAAAGCATATTAAAAGCAGCAAGGGAAAAACAACAAATAACACACAAGGAATCCCCATAAGGTTAACAGCCGATCTTTCAGCAGAAACTCTGCAAGCCAGAAGGGACTGGCAGGACATATTTAAAGTGATGAAGGAGAAAAAGCTGCAACCAAGATTACTCTACCCAGCAAGGATCTCATTCATATTTGATGGAGAAATTAAAACTTTTACAGACAAGAAAAAGCTGAGAGAGTTCAGCACCACCAAACCAGTTTTACAACAAATGCTAAAGGAACTTTTCTAGGCAAGAAACACAAGAGAAGGACAATACCGACAATAACGAACCCAAAACAATTAAGAAAATAGGAATAGGAATATACATATCGATAATTACCTTAAATGTAAATGGACTAAATGCTCCCACCAAAAGACACAGATTGGCTGAATGGATACAAAAACAACCCATATATACGCTGTCTACAAGAGACCCACTTCAGACCTAGAGACACATGCAGACTAAAAGTAAGGGGATGGAAAAAGACATTCCATGCAAATGGAAACCAAAAGAAAGCTGGAGTAACAATTCTCATATCAGACAAAATAGACTTTAAAATAAAGTCTATTACAAGAGACAAAGAAGGACACTAGATAATGATCCAGGGATCAATCCAAGAAGAAGATATAACAATTGTAAATATTTATGCACCCAACATAGGAGCACCTCAATACGTAAGGCAAATACTAACAGCCATAAAAGGGGAAATCGACAATAACACATTCATAGTAGGAGATTTTAACACCCAACTTTCACCAATGGACAGATCATCCAAAATGAAAATAAATATGGAAACACAAGCTTTAAATGATACATTAAAAAAGATGGACTTAATTGATATTTATAGGACACTCCATCCAAAAACAACAGAATACACATTTTACTCAAGTACTCGTGGAACATTCTCCAGGATAGATCATATCTTGGGACACAAATCAAGCCTTGGTAAATTTAAGAAAATTGAAATTGTATCAAGTATCTTTTCTGACCACAACGCTATGAGACTAGATATCAATTACAGGAAAAAAGTCTGTAAAAAATACAAACACATGGAGGCTAAACAATACACGACTTAATAATGAAGTGATCACTGAAGAAATCCAGAGGAAATAAAAAAATACATAGAAACAAATGACAATGGAGACACGACGACCCAAATTCTATGGGATACAGAAAAAGAAGTTCTAAGAGGGAAGTTTATAGCAATACAAGCCCACCTTAAGAAACAGGAAATATCTCGAATAAACAACCTAACCTTGCACCTAAAGCAATTAGAGAAAAAGAACAAAAAACCCTAAAGTTAGCAGAAGGAAAGAAATCATAAATATCGATCACAAATAAATGAAAAAGAAATGAAGGAAATGATAGCAAAGATCAATAAAACTAAAAGATGGTTCTTTGAGAAGGTAAACAAAATAGATAAACCATTAGCCAGACTCATCAAAAAAAAAAAAAAAAACGGGAGAAATCTCAAATCAATAGAATTAGAAATGAAAAAGGAGAAGTAACAACTGACACTGCAGAAATACAAAAAATCATAAGAGATTACAACAAGCAACTCTATGCCAGTAAAATGGACAAATTGGAAGAAATGGAAAAATTCTTAGGAATGCACAACCTGCCAAGACTGAAGCAGGAAGAAATAGAAAATATGAACAAACCAATCACAAGCACAGAAATTGAAACTGTGATTAAAAATCTTCCAACAAACAAAAGCCCAGGACCAGATGACTTCACAGGCGAATCCTATCAAACATTTAGAGAAGAGCTAACACTTATCCTTCTAAAACTCTTCCAAAATATAGCAGATGGAGGAACACTCCCAAACTCTTCTACGAGGCCACCATCACCTTGATACCAAAACCAGACAAGGATGTCACAAAGAAAGAAAACTACAGGCCAATATCACTGATGAACATAGATGCAAAAATCCTCAACAAAATACTAGCAAACAGAATCCAACAGCACATTAAAAGGATCATACACCAAGATCAAGTGGGGTTTATCCCAGGAATGCAAGCATTCCTCAATATATGCAAATCAATCAATGTGATACACCATATTAACAAATTGAAGGAGAAAAAACATATGATCATCTCAATAGATGCAGAGAAAGCTTTTGACAAAACTCAACACTGATTTATGATAAAAACCCTGCTGAAAGTAGGCATAGAGGGAACTTTCCTCAACATTATAAAGGCCATATATTACAAGCCAACATCATCCTCAATGGTGAAAAACTGAAAGCATTTCCCCTAAGATCAGGAACAAGACAAGGTTGCCCACTCTCACTGCTCTCATTCAACATAGTTTTGGGAGTTTTAGCCACAGCAATCAGAGAAGTAAAGGAAATAAAAGGAATCCAAATCAAAAAAGAAGAAGTAAAGCTGTCACTGTTTGCAGATGACATGATACTATACATAGAGAATCCTAAAAATGCCACCAGAAAACTACTAGAGCTAATCAATGAATTTGCTAAAGTTGCAGGATACAAAATTAATGCACAGAAATCGCTGGCATTCCTATACACTAATGATGAAAAATCTGAAAGTGAAATCAAGAAAACACTCCCATTTACGATTGCAACACAAAGAATAAAATATCTAGGAATAAACTTACCTAAGGAGAAAAAAGACCTATATGCAGAAAATTATGAGACATTGATGAAAGAAATTAAAGATGATATAAATAGATGGAGAGATATACGATGTTCTTGGATTGGAAGAATCTACATTGTGAAAATGACTCTACTACCCAAAGCAATCTACAGATTCAATGCAATCCCTATCAAACTACCACTGGCATTTTTCACAGAACTAGAACAAAAAATTTCACAATTTGTATGGAAAAACAAAAGACCTCGAATAACAAAAGTAATCTTGAGAATGAAAAACCGAGCTGGAGGAATCAGACTCCCTGACTTCAGACTATACTACAAAGCTACAGTAATCAAGACAGTATGGTACTGGCACAAAAACAGAAAGATAGATCAATGGAACAGGATAGGAAGGCCAGAGATAAACCCACGCACATATGGTCACCTTATCTTTGATAAAGGAGGCAGGAATATACAGTGGAGAAAGGACAGCCTCTTCAATAAGTGGTGCTGGGAAAACTGGACAGGTACATGTAAAATTATGAGATTAGATCCCTCCCTAACACCATACACAAAAATAAGCTCAAAACGGATTAAAGACCTAAATATAAGGCCAGAAACTATCAAAATCTTAGAAGAAAACATAGGCAGAACACTCTATGACAAAAATCAGAACAAGAACCTTTTTGACCCACTTCCTAGAGAAATGGAAATAAAAACAAAAATAAACAAATGGGACCTAATGAAACTTCAAAGCTTTTGCACAGCAAAGGAAACCATAAACAAGACCAAAAGACAACCCTCAGAATGGGAGAAAATATTTGCAAGTGAAGCAACAGACAAAGGATTAATTTCCAAAATTTACAAGTAGCTCATGCAGCTCAATAACAAAAAAACAAACAATCCAATCCAAAAATGGTCAGAAGACTTAAATAGACACTTCTCCAAAGAAGTTATACAGACTGCCAACAAACACATGAAAGAATGCTGAATATCATTAATCATTAGAGAAATGCAAATCAAAACTGCAATTAGGTATCATCTCACACCAGTCAAAATGGCCATCATCAAAAACCTAGAAACAATAAATGCTGGAGAGGGTGTGGAGAGAAGGGAACACTCTTGCACTGCTGGTGGGAATGTGAATTGGTACAGCCACTATGGAGAACAGAATGGAGGTTCCTAAAAAAACTGCAAATAGAACTACCATATGACCCAGCAATCCCACTACTGGGCATATACCCTAAGAAAACCATAATTCAAAAAGAGGTATGTACCAAAATGTTCATTGCAGCTCTATTTACAATAGCCCGGAGATGGAAGCAACCTAAGTGCCCATCTTCGGATGAATGGATAAAGAAAATGTGGCACATATATACAATGGAATATTACTCAGCCATAAAAGGAAACAAAATTGAGCTATTTGTAATGAGGTGGATAGACCTAGAGTCTGTCATACATAGTGAAGTAAGTCAGAAAGAGAAAGACAAAAACCATATGCTAACACATATATATGGAATTTAAGAAAAAAAATGTCATGAAGAACCTAGGGATAAGACTTTAATAAAGACACAGACCTACTAGAGAACGGAGTTGAAGATATAGGGAGGGGGAAGGGTGAGCTGTGACAAAGCGAGAGAGAGGCATGGACATATATACACTACCAAACTTAAGGTAGATAGCTAGTGGGAAGCAGCTGCATAACACAGGGAGATCAGCTCGGCGCTTTGTGACCGCCTGGAGGGGTGGGATAGGGAGGGTGGGAGGGAGGGAGACGCAGGAGGGAAGAGAAATGGGAACATTTGTATATGTATAACTGATTCACTTTGTTATAAAGCAGAAACTAACGGACCATTGTAAAGCAATTATACCCCAATAAAGTTGTTAAAAAAATAATAAAAAACAAAGTTAGCAGAAGGAAAGAAATCATAAAGATCAGAGCAGAAAGAAATGAAATCGAAACAAAGAAAACAATAGCAAAGATCAATAAACGTAAAAGCTGGTTTTGAGAAGATAAACAAAATTGATAAACCATTAGCCAGAGTCATCAAGAGAAAGAGGGAGAGGAATCAAATCAATAAATTTAGAAATGAAACAGGAGAAGTTACAACAGACACCACAGAAATACAACGCATCCTAAGAGACTAATACAAGCAACTGTAGACCAATAAAATGGACAGCCTGGAAGAAATGGACAAATTCTTAGAAAGGTATAACCTTCCAAGACTGAATCAAGAAGAAACAGAAAATATGAACAGCCCAATCACAAGCAATGAAATTAAAACTGTGATTAAAAATCTTCCAACAGGGATAGTCGGGAAGATGGCGGAAGAGTAAGACGCGGAGATCACCTTCCTCCCCACAGATACACCAGAAATACATCTACACGTGGAACAACTCCTACAGAACACCTACTGAAGGCTGGCAGAAGACCTCAGACCTCCCAAAAGGCAAGAAACTCCCCACGTACCTGGGTAGGGCAAAAGAAAAAACAGAGACAAAAGAATAGGGACGGCACCTGCACCAGTGGGAGGGAGCTGTGAAGGAGGAAAAGTTTCCACACTCTAGGAAGTCCCTTCGCGGGCGGAGACTGCGGGAGGCGGAGGGGGGAGCTTCGAAGCTGCGGAGGAGTGCACAGCAACGGGTGCGAAGGGCAAAGCGGGGAGATTCCCGCACAGAGGATCGGTGCCCACCGGCACTCACCAGCCCGAGAGGCTTGTCTGCTCACCCGCCGGGGCGGGCGGGGCTGCGAGCTGAGGCCGGAGCGCAGGGACAGGACTGGGGTTGGCGGCTTGAACATAGCCTGAAGGGGTTAGTGCACCACAGCTAGCCGGGAGGGACTCCGGGGAAAAGCCTGCACCTGCAGAAGAGGCAGGAGACTTTTCCTTCCCTCTTTGTTTCCTGGGGCGTGAAGAGAGGGGTTTAAGAACGCTGCTTAAAGGAACTCCAGAAACGGGCGGGAGCCGCGGCTAAAAGAGCGGACCCCAGAGACGGGCGCAGGCCGCGGCTGAAAGCGCGGAATCCAGAGACGGGCGCGAGCCGCGGCTGAAAGCGCGGAATCCAGAGACGGGCGCGAGCCGCGGCTGAAAGCGCGGAATCCAGAGGCGGGCGGGAGACGTTAAGGCTGCTGCTGCCGCCACCGAGGGGCCTGTGTGCGAGCACAGGTCACTCTCCACACCCCTCTTCCGCGGAGCCTGTGCAGCCCGCCACTGCCGGGTTCCCGGGATCCAGGGACAACTTCCCCGGGAGAGCGCACAGCGCGCCTCAGGCTGGTGCAAAGTCACGCCGGCCTTTGCCACCGCAGGCCCGCCCCGCACTCTGTGCCCCTCCGTCCCCGCCGGCCTGAGTGCACCAGAGCCCCCAGTCAGCGGCTCTTTTAACCCCATCCTGTCTGAGCAAAAAACAGACGCCCTCCAGCGATCTACACGCAGTGGCAGGGCCAAATCCAAAGCTTAGCCCTGGGAGCTGTGAGAACAAAGAAGAGAAAGGGAAATCTCTCCCAGCAGCCTCAGAAGCAGCAGATTAAAGCTCCACAATCAACTTGATGTACCCTGCATCTGTGGAATACCTGAATAGACAACCAATCATCCCAAATTAAGGAAGTGGACTTTAGGAGCAAGATCTATGATTTTTTCCCCTTTCCTCTTTTTGTGAATGTGTATGTGTATGCTTATGTGTGAGATCTTGTCTGTATAGTCTTGCTTCCACCATTTGTCCTAGGGTTCTATCCGTCCATGTTTTTTTTTTAATTTTTTTTCTTAATAATTAATTTTAATAACCTTATTATACTTTACCTTCGTTCTTTCTTTCTTTCTTTCCGTCCTTCCTTCCCTCCTTTAGACAACGAATCATCCCAAATTGAGGAGGTGGTCTCTGACAGCAAGATTTAGGATTTTTCCCCATTTACCTCTTTTAGTGAGGGTGTATGTGTATGCTTCTGTGTAAGATTTTGTCTGTATAGCTTTGCTTCCAACATTTGTCCTAAGGTTCTTTCCGTCCCTTTTTTTTTTTTTCTAAATAAGAAGTTTTTAATTCAATAACTTTATTACACTTTATTTTATTTTTACTGTCTCTTCTTTCTTTCTGTCTTTTTTCCTTCTTTCCCTCCTACCTTCCTTCCTCCCTCCCTCCCTCCCTCCTTTCTTTCCTTCTTGCCTTCTTTCCTTCTTTGCTTCTTTCTTTCTTTCTTCCTTCCTTCCACCCTCCTTTCCTTCTTTCTTTCCTAATACTTCTACTAATTCCCTCTACTTTTTCTCCCTTTCATCCTGAGCCTGTGGATGAAAAGCTTTTGGTGCTCCAGCCAGGAGTCAGGGCTCTGCCTCTGAGGTAGGACAGCCAACTTCAGGACACTGATCAACAAGAGACCTCCCAGCTCCACATAACATCAAACGGCGAAAATCTCCCAGAGACCTCCATCTTAACACCAGCACCCAGCTTCACTCAACGACCAGCAAGCCACAGTGCTGGAAAACCTATGCCAAACAACTAGCAAAACAGGAACACTACCCCACCCATTAGCAGAGAGGTTGCCTAAAATCATAATAAGGCCACAGACACCCCCAAACACACCACCAGACATGAACCTGCCCACTAGAGAGACAAGATACAGCCTCATCCACCACAACACAGGCACTAGCCCCCTCCACCAGGAAGCCTACACAACCCACTGAACCAAACTTAGCCACTGGAGACAGACATCAAAAACAGGAGGAACTACGAACCTGCAGCCTGCAAAAAGGAGACCCCAAACACAGTAAGATAAGCAAAATGAGAAGACAGAAAAACACACAGCAGATAAAGGAGCAAGATAAAAATGCACCAGACCTAACAAATGAAGAGGAAATAGGCAGTCTACCTGAAAGAGAATTCAGAATAATGATAGTAAGGTTGATCCGAAATCTTGGAGATAGAATGGACAATAGATTGGACAAAATGCAAGAATCAGTTAACAAGGACCTAGAAGAACTAAAGATGAAACAAGCAACGATGAACAACACAATAAATGAAATTAAAAGTACTCTAGATGGGATCAATAGCAGAATAACTGAGGCAGAAGAACGGATAAGTGACCTGGAAGATAAAATAGTGGAAATAACTACTGCAGAGCAGAATAAAGAAAAAAGAATGAAAAGAATTGAGGACAGTCTCAGAGACCACTGGGACAACATTAAACGCACCAACATTCGAATTATAGGGGTTCCAGAAGAAGAAGAGAAAAAGAAAGGGACTGAGAAAATATTTGAAGAGATTATAGTTGAAAACTTCCCTAATATGGGAAAGGAAATAGTTAATCAAGTCCAGGAAGCACAGAGAGTCCCATACAAGATAAATACAAGGAGAAACAGGCCAAGACACATATTAATCAAACTGTCAAAAATTAAATACAAAGAAAGCATATTAAAAGCAGCAAGGGAAAAACAACAAATAACACATAAGGGAATCCCCATAAGGTTAACAGCTGATCTCTCAGCAGAAACCCTACAAGCCAGAAGGGAGTGGCAGGACATACTGAAAGTGATGAAGGAGAAAAACATGCAGCCAAGACTACTCTACCCAGCAAGGATCTCATTCAGATTTGATGGAGAAATTAAAACCTTTACAGACAAGCAAAAGCTGAGAGAGTTCAGCACCACCAAACCAGCTTTACAACAAATGCTAAAGGATCTTCTCTAGGCAAGAAACACAAGAGAAGGAAAAGACCTATAATAACGAACCCAAAACAATTTAGAAAATGGGAATAGGAACATACATATCGATAATTACCTTAAATGTAAATGGACTAAATGCTCCCACCAAAAGACACAGATTAGCTGAATGGATACAAAAACAAGACCCTTATATATGCTGTCTACAAGAGACCCACTTCAGACCTAGAGACACATACAGACTGAAAGTAAGGGGATGGAAAAAGATATTCCATGCAAATGGAAGCCAAAAGAAAGCTGGAGTAGCAATTCTCATATCAGACAAAATAGAGTTTAAAATAAGGACTATTAAAAGAGACAAAGAAGGACACTACATAATGATCAAGGGATTGATCCAAGAAGAAGATATAACAATTGTAAATATTTATGCACCCAACATAGGAGCACCTCAATACATAAGGCAAATACTAACAGCCATAAAAGGGGAAATCGACAGTAACACATTCATAGTAGGGGACTTAAACACCCCACTTTCACCCATGGAAAGATCATCCAAAATGAAAATAAATAAGGAAACACAAGCTTTAAATGATACATTAAACAAGATGGACTTAATTGATATTTATAGGACACTCCATCCAAAAACAACAGAATACACATTTTTCTCAAGTGCTTATGGAACATTCTCCAGGATAGATCATATCTTAGGTCACAAATCAAGCCTTGGTAAATTTAAGAAAATTGAAATTGTATCAAGTATCTTTTCTGACCACAATGCCATGAGACTAGATATCAATTACAGGAAAAGATCTGTAAAAAATACAAACACATGGAGGCTAAACAATACACTACTTAATAATGAAGAGATCACTGAAGAAATCAAAGAGGAAATCAAAAAATAACTAGAAACAAATGACAATGGAGACACAACGACCCAAAACCTGTGGGATGCAGCAAAAGCAGTTCTAAGGGGGAAGTTTATAGCAATACAAGCCCACCTTAAGAAGCAGGAAACATCTCGAATAAACAACCTAACCTTGCACCTCAAGCAATTAGAGAAAGAAGAACAAAAAAACCCCAAAGCTAGCAGAAGGAAAGAAATCATAAAAATCAGATCAGAAATAAATGAAAAAGAAATGAAGGAAACAATAGCAAAGATCAATAAAACTAAAAGCTGGTTCTTTGAGAAGATAAACAAAATAGATAAACCACTAGCCAGACTCATCAAGAAAAAAAGGGAGAAGACTCAAATCAATAGAATTAGAAATGAAAAAGGAGAGGTAACAACTGACACTGCAGAGATAAAAGAGATCATGAGAGATTACTACAAGCAACTCTATGCCAATAAAATGGACAATCTGGAAGAAATGGACAAATTCTTAGAAATGCACAACCTGCCAAGACTGAATCAGGAAGAAATAGAAAATATGAACAGACCAATCACAAGCACTGAAATTGAAACTGTGATTAAAAATCTTCCAACAAAGAAAAGCCCAGGACCAGATGGCTTCACAGGCGAATTCTATCAAACATTTAGAGAAGAGCTAACACCTATCCTTCTCAAACTCTTCCAAAATATAGCAGAGGGAGGACCACTCCCTAACTCCTTCTACGAGGCCACCATCACCTTGATACCAAAACCAGACAAGGATGTCACAAAGAAAGAAAACTACAGGCCAATATCACTGATGAACATAGATGCAAAAATCCTCAACAAAATACTAGCAAACAGAATCCAACAGCACATTAAAAGGATCATACACCATGATCAAGTGGGGTTTATTCCAGGAATGCAAGGATTCTTCAATATACACAAATCTATCAATGTGATAAACCATATTAACAAACTGAAGGAGAAAAAACATATGATCATCTCAATAGATGCAGAGAAAGCTTTTGACAAAATTCAACACCCATTTATGATAAAAACCCTGCAGAAAGTAGGCATAGAGGGAACTTTCCTCAACATAATAAAGGCCATATATGACAAGCCCACAGCAAACATCATCCTCAATGGTGAAAAACTGAAAGCATTTCCACTAAGATCAGGAACAAGACAAGGTTGCCCACTCACACCACTCTTATTCAACATTGTTTTGGAAGTTTTAGCCACAGCAATCAGAGAAGAAAAGGAAATAAAAGGAATCCAAATTGGAAAAGAAGAAGTAAAGCTGTCACTGTTTGCAGATGACATGATCCTATACATAGAGAACCCTAAAGATGCTACCAGAAAACTACTAGAGCTAATCAATGAATTTGGTAAAGTGGCAGGATACAAAATTAATGCACAGAAATCTCTGGCATTCCTATATACTAATGATGAAAATTCTGAAAGTGAAATCAAGAAAACACTCCCATTTACCATTGCAACAAAAAGAATAAAATATCTAGGAATAAACCTACCTAAGGAGACAAAAGACCTGTATGCAGAAAATTATAAGACACTGATGAAAGAAATTAAAGATGATATAAATAGATGGAGAGATATACCATGTTCTTGGATTGGAAGAATCAACATTGTGAAAATGACTCTACTACCCAAAGCAATCTATAGATTCAATGCAATCCCTATCAAACTACCACTGGCATTTTTCACAGAACTAGAACAAAAAATTTCACAATTTGTATGGAAACACAAAAGACCCCGAATAGCCAAAGCAATCTTGAGAACGAAAGAAGGAACTGGAGGAATCAGGCTCCCTGACGTTAGACTATACTACAAAGCTACAGTCATCAAGACGGTATGGTACTGGCACAAAAACAGAAAGATAGATCAATGGAACAGGATAGAAAGCCCAGAGATAAACCCATGCACATATGGACACCTTATCTTTGATAAAGGTGGCAGTAATGTACAATGGAGAAAGGACAGCCTCTTCAATAAGTGGTGCTGGGAAAACTGGACAGGTACATGTAAAAGTATGAGATTAGATTACTCCCTAACACCATACACAAAAATAAGCTCAAAATGGATTAAAGACCTAAATGTAAGGCCAGAAACTATCAAACTCTTAGAGGAAAACATAGGCAGAACACTCTATGACATAAATCAAAGCAAGATCCTTTCTGACCCACCTCCTAGAGTAATGGAAATAAAAACAAAAATAAACAAATGGGACCTAATGAAACTTCAAAGCTTTTGCACAGCAAAGGAAACCATAAACAAGACCAAAAGACAACCCTCAGAATGGGAGAAAATATTTGCAAATGAAGCAACCGACAAAGGATTAATCTCCAAAATTTACAAGCAGCTCATGCAGCTCAATAACAAGAAAACAAACAACCCAATCCAAAAATGGGCAGAAGACCTAAATAGACATTTCTCCAAAGAAGATATACAGACTGCCAACAAACACATGAAAGAATGCTCAACATCATTAATCATTAGAGAAATGCAAATCAAAACTACAATGAGATATCATCTCACACCAGTCAGAATGGCCATCATCAAAAAATCTAGAAACAATAAATGCTGGAGAGGGTGTGGAGAAAAGGGAACACTCTTGCACTGCTGGTGGGAATGTGAATTGGTTCAGCCACTGTGGAGAACAGTATGGAGGTTCCTTAAAAAACTACAAATAGAACTACCATATGACCCAGCAATCCCACTACTGGGCATATACCCTGAGAAAACCGAAATTCAAAAAGAGTCATGTACCAAAATGTTCATTGCAGCTCTATTTACAATAGCCCGGAGATGGAAACAACCTAAGTGCCCGTCATCGGATGAATGGATAAAGAAGATGTGGCACATATATACAATGGAATATTACTCAGCCATAAAAAGAAACGAAATTGAGCTATTTGTAAGGAGGTGGATAGACCTAGAGTCTGTCATACAGAGTGAAGTAAGTCAGAAAGAAAAAGAGAAATACCGTATGCTAACACATATATATGGAATTTAAGAAAAAAATGTCATGAAGAACCTAGGGGTAAAGCAGGAATAAAGACGCAGACCTCCTAGAGAACGGACTTGAGGTTATGGGGAGGGGGAAGGGTGAGCTGTGACAGGGCGAGAGAGCGTCATGGGCATATACACACTAACAAACGCAGTAAGGTAGATAGCTAGTGGGAAGCAGCTGCATGGCACAGGGATATTGGCTCGGTGCTTTGTGACAGCCTGGAGGGGTGGGATGGGGAGGTTGGGAGGGAGGGAGACGCAACAGGGAAGACATATGGGAACATATGTTTATGTATGACTGATTCACTTTGTTATAAAGCAGAAACTAACACACCATTGTAAAGCAATTATACCCCAATAAAGATGTTAAAAAAAAAAAATCTTCCAACAAACAGAAGTCCAGCACCAGAGGGCTTCAGAGGTGAATTCTATCAAACATTTAGAGAAGAGCTAACAGCCATCCTTCTCAAACTCTTCCAAAAAACTGTGGAGGAAGAAACACTCCCAAAATCATTCTATGATGCCACCATCACCCTGATACCAAAACCAGACAAAGATACTACAAAAAAAGAAAATTACAGACCAATATCACTGAAGAATATAGATACAATAATCCTCAACAAAATACTAGCAAACAGAATCCAACAACACATTAAAAGCATTATCCAACATGACCAAGTGGGATTTATTCCAGGGATGCAAGGATTCTTCAATATATGCAAATCAATCAATGTGATACACCATATCAACAAATTGAAGAATAAAACCATATGATCATCTCAATAGATGCAGAAAAAGCTTTTGACAAAATTCAACACACATTTATGAAAATACCCTCCAGAAAGTGGACATTGAGGGAACCTACGTCATATAATAAAGGCAATATATGACAAACCCACAGAAAACATCATTCTCAATGGTGAAAAACTGAAAGCATTTCCTGTAAGATCAGGAGCAAGTCAAGGATGTCCAGTCTCACCACTATTATCCAACATAGTTTTGGAAGTCCTAGCCACAGCAATCAGAGAAGAAAAAAAATAAAGGGAATACAAATTGGAAAAGAAGAATTAAAACTGTCACTGATTGCAGATGACATGATACTATACATAGAGAATCCTACAGATACCACCAGAAAACTACTAGAGCTAATTAACGAATTTGGTAAAGTAGCAGGATACAAAATTAATGCACAGAAATCTCTGGCATTCCTATACACTAATGACTAAAAATCTGAAAGAGAAATTAAGGAAACACTCCCATTTACCACTGCAACAAAAAGAATAAAATACCTAGGAATAAACCTACCTAGGGAGACAAAAGACCTGTATGCAGAAAACTATAAGACACTGATGAAGGAAATTAAAGATGCTACAAACAGATGGAGAGATATACCATGTTCTTGGTTTGGAAGAATCAATAGTGTGAAAATGACTATACTACACAAAGCAATCTACAGATTCAATGCAATCCCTAACAAGTTACCAATTGTCTTTTTTTTACAGAACTAGAAAAAACGATCTTAAAATTTGTATGGAGACACAAAAGACCCCGAATAGCCAAAGCAGTCTTTAGGGAAAAAAAAACGGAGAGGAGGAATCAGACTCCCTGACTTCAGACTATACTATAAAGCTACAGTAATCAAGACAATATGGTACTGGCACAAAAACAGAAACATAGATCAATGGAACAAGATAGAAATCCCAGAGATAAACCAATGCACCTATGGTCAACTAATCTATGACAAAGGAGGCAGGGATATACAATGGAGAAAAGACAGTCTCTTCAATAAGTGGTACTGGGAAAACTGGACAGCTACATGTAAAAGAATGAAATGAGAACACTCCCTAACACCATACACAAAAATAAACTCCAAGTGGTTTTTGGACCTAAATGAAGACCGAACACTATAAAACTCTTAGAAGAAAACATAGGAAGAACACTCTTTGACATAAATCACAGCAAGATCTTTTTTGATCCACCTCCTAGAGTAATGGAAATATAAATAAAAATAAACAAATGGGACCTAATGAAACTTCAAAGCTTTTGCACAGCAAAGGAAACATAAACAAGAAGAAAAGACAACCCTCAGAATGGGAGAAAATATTTGCAAATGAATCAATGGACAAAGGATTAATCTCCAAAATATATAAACAGCTCTTGCAGCTCAATATTAAAAAAACAAACAACCCAATCCAAAAATGGGTAGAAGACCTAAATAGACATTTCTCCAAAGAAGACATACAGATGGCCAAGAAGCACATGAAAAGCTGCTCAACATCAGTAATTATTAGAGAAATGCCAATCAAAACTACAATGAGGTATCTCCTCACACCAGTTAGAATGGGCATCATCAGAAAATTTACAAACAACAAATGCTGGATAGTGTGTGGAGAAAAAGGAACCCTCTTGCACTGTTGGTGGGAATGTGGATTGATACAGCCACTATGGAGAACAGTATGGAGGTTCCTTAAAAAACTAAAAATAGAATTACCATATGACCCAGCAATCCCACTACTGGGCATGTACCCAGAGAAAACCATAAATCAAAAAGACACATGCACCCCAATGTTCGTTGCAGCACTATTTACAATAGCTCAGTCATGGAAGCAACCTAGATGCCCACTGACAGATGAATGGATAAAGAAGATATGTTACATATATACAATGGAATATTATTCAGCCATAAAAAGGAACTAAATTGGGTCATTTGTTAAGACGTGGGTGGATCTAGAGACTGTCATACAGAATTAAGTGAGTCAGAAAGAGAAAAACAAATATCATATATTAACGAAGATATGTGGAACCTAGAAAAATGTTATAGATGAACTGGTTTGTTGGGCAGAAATTGAGACACAGATGTAGAGAAAAAACGTATGGACTCCAAGGGGGGATAGTGGTGGGGGGGTGGGGGGGTGTGATAAATTGGGTGATTGGGATTGACACGTATACACTGTTGTGTATAAAATGGATGATTAATAAGAACCTGCTCTATAAAAAAAAAAAAAGGCATGAGCTTCCCTGTGATGCAGTGGTTAAGAATCCACCTGCCAATGCTGGGGACACAGGTTCGAGCCCTGCTCAAGGAAGAAACCACATTCTGCAGAGCAACTAAGACCGTGTGCCACAAAAAAAGAAAAAATAAAGAAAGAAAGAAAAAAGGGTCTCCCCACCTTTTTAATGGAAATTGAGCAGGATCAAAGCCACAATACAGAAAATAGATAAAGGTGTAGCTATTGTGGTTGATGTAAGAGTAGTACCCTCTCCCCTCTACATAACCCACATACACTCACTGACCTTCCTCAAACATTTAGGATGTGAAAATAGTTTTAAAATGTCTGTTTAAGCTAAAGAGTGTCATTATAGGTTCTTGTGAAGAAAAACTGAGCAATAAAATAAGTGTTTTAGATAAAATTAATCTACCGCCGGTATTACTCCCTTGCACCAAAAATACAAAATATAAATCACTGTCCTCTTTGAAATTAAATAATTGACACTGAAACAACTTGAGTAATTCTTCAAGGAATCTTCAAATGATCAACTTCAAATATTATTAGAACTCAGATGTCCTGACCAGAAAAAACAAAGGTTGAAAATGCAGAGAAGGGAACCCTCCTGCACTGTTGGTAGGAATGTAAATTGGTACATCCACTATGGAGAACAGTATGGAGGTACATTAAAAAACTAAAAATAGGGCTTCCCTGGTGGCACAGTGGTTGAGGGTCCTCCTGCCGATGCAGGGGATACAGGTTCGTGCCCCGGTCTGGGCGGATCCCACATGCCGCGGAGCGGCTGGGCCTGTGAGCCATGGACACTGAGCCTGTGTGTCCGGAGCCTGCTGCTCCGCAACGGGAGAGGCCACAATGGTGAGAGGCCCGTGTACCGCAAAAAACAACAACAACAACAACAAAAAAAAAAACAACTAAAAATAGTGCTACCATCTGACCCTGCAATCCCACTCCTGGGCATATATCCAGAGAAAAACATGGTCCACAAGGATACATGCACCCCAATGTTCATTGCAGCACTGTTTATGATAGTCAAGACATGGAAGCAACCTAAATGTCCATCAACAGAAGAATGGATAAAGAAGATGTAGTGGGGTTTCCCTGGTGGCGCAGTGGTTGTGACTCCGCCTGCCGATGCAGGGGACACGGGTTCATGCCCCAGTCCGGGAAGATCCCACATGCTGCGGAGTAGCTAGGCCCGTGAGCCATGGTCGCTGAGACTGCACGTCCGGAGCCTGTGCTCTGCAACGGGAGAGGCCACAACAGTGAGAGGCTCACGTACCGCAAAAAAAAAAAAAAAAAAAAAAAAAGATGTAGTGTACACACACACACACACACACACACACACACACACACACACACACTGGAATATTACTCAGCCATTAAAAAGAATGAAATAATGCCATTTGCAGTAACATAGGTGGACCTAGAGATTGTCATACTGAGTGAAGTAAGTCAGAGAAATATAAATATGGTATGATATCCCTTATATGCAGAATCTAAAAGGAAATGCTACAAATGAACTTATTTACAAAATAGAAACAGACTCACAGACTTAGAGAACAAACTTACGGTTAGCAGGGGGGGAAGGGTGGGGGGAAGGGATAATTAGGGAGTTAGGGATAGACATGTACACACTGACATATTTAAAGTGGATAACCAACAAGGACCTGTATAGTACAGGGAACTCTGCTCAATGTTGTGTGGCAGCCTGGATATGAAGGGAATTGGGGGGAGAAAGGATACATGTCTATGTATGGCTGAGTTGCTTTGCTGTGCACCTGAAACCATCACAACAGTTTTAATCGGCTATACTCCAATATAAAATATAAAGTTAAAAATAAATAAATAAATAAAAGGAACGAAATTGGGTCATTTGTAGAGGTGCAGATGGACCTAGAGACTGTCATACAGAGTGAAGTAAGCCAGAAAGAGAAAAACAAATATTGTACATTGATGCATGCATGTGAAATCTAGAAAAATGGTACAGATGATCTTATTTGCAAAGCAGAACTAGAGACACAGACATAGAGAACAAATGTATAGACACTATTGATACTATGTGTATAAAGTAGGTAACTCATGAGAACCTACTGTATAGCTCAGGGAACTCTACTCAATGTTCTGTGGTGACCTAAATGGGAAGGAATTCCAAAACAAGAGGGGATATATATGTATACGTATAGCTGATTCACTTTGGTGTACAGTAGAAACTAACACAACATTGTAAAGCAACTATACTCCAATAAAAATTAATTTTAGAAAAAAAGAAAAATGGCTGAACAAATTAATAGCAAAGATTTTCTTAACTCATGATTAGAAGCTTAATAATAGTGGATTAAATCCCCAAATGGAGTATCCTGCTAGAATAAAAAAGAGAAGTAAATACTTTTTAGAATAATATAAGCAAACAACATGATGATATAGCAATGACATATGAAAACATTATAATGAATCTCTTTAACTAAAAAATGAACATGCCTATGCAAATTATCCACACAAATGGCAGTAAGTAGCAATTATATGATCAAAATCATTAATATTTTAATATTTTGTATTGGGAGAGAAAACAAAATACCAAATATTTCTTAAACTTTGGGGGAGATTATTTATTTAAAAATTTTAAAACAGTATAACACTATAATAACTCTAAAGTAATATTTATCACCACAATCTCATCCTACACACAGATACTACTTGTTTGTCAAGCCTCCTGCAACCCTACAAGCCCACCATGATGTATCTGGCTTCTGGACAAATAGAACACATCATGCCTGTCCTGATCATGTGAAGTTTTTGTCTTGTATATATATCTGCTACTAAATTATAAAATCCATAAGAGCAAAAATCATAGCTTATATCTTTTTGTTTTCTTGCATTACCCACAATGACTGGTTGAGTGATAATCAGTACTGTTTAGGAAAATGAGCATTAGAGTGAGAGTTGCAAGGTGGATGTTGGCCCCAGTTCTGTCACTAAGGATGTGATTTGGAAAAACTATTTTATCTTTCAGGATTTCAATTTTCCCTTTTATAAAATGATGGCATTGGACTACATATTCTAGGGCTCTTTCAACTTAGTGATTCTATGATTAAAGAAAACTGAATAAATATCTGATGATTGTTTTCTTTCTTATGCATTTTGCTCCTTGAATGCTATCTTATAATTAAAGAAATGTATGGAAAATTGACTGTTATTTGAGGAAATTTACTTTCATCAAGTGACATTACATTTTTGTTTGAGACTAGTGGATAGAGCCTATTTGAACTGAGTTTCTAATAGAGGGGCAACTACATTTTCATGAAAAACTCCTTTCTTATCAATAGCTAGGAGCATTAAGGTAATATATGAAATTTTCAGGTAGATGCTTTTTTTATCATTATTTTTACTCTGAGTACTCAGATGTCTTGGGGAAAGACATGCTAACTTTCTAAGTAGTTGAAAAAGGGAGGAATTTTTAAAAATTTAGTCTTAAGTGATTCAAATCCAGCTCAGAATGTTTATGGCTAATACAGAGCTAACTTCCATATCCTCCAAGCCTACAGAGATAATACTAATAATAAAATACCACTGATGCAGATTAAACTAAATCAGACTCATAATAATCTTTCTTTTACCAAGAAGTCTAAGGGTATAGACACTCTTTTAGGTGAAAATATTTTGTTTGTGGAGCTACCAAAGTCCCAGAAAACCCCAGATGCTGATTGAATTTATAGAATAACCTGCCCTAAGAAAAGTTTTCTGTTTGCTCTGGTTCCACTAAGAAAACAAAGCAGAACCTGACAGGGATATTTAGAGCTGTCAAAAATATGATGCATTGGGCTTTTCTGGTGGCGCAGTGATTGAGAGTCCACCTGCCGATGCAGGGGACACGGGTTCGTGCCGCGGTCCGGGAAGATCCCACATGCCACGGAGCGGCTGGGCCCGTGAGCCATGGCCGCTGAGCCTGCACGTCCGGAGCCTGTGCTCTGCAACGGGAGAGGCCACAACAGGGAGAGGCCCGCATACCGCAAAAAAGAAAAAAAAATATGATGTCTTCTGAAATTCAAAATTTTCTCTTTGATTTTTTAGATGTGTAGTCTATACTGGTGTTTGTACTATGAATTCTTAATCTACAACTTTATTTTTCTCTTTCTTTGAAAGATCCTAAGACTTCTTATTCCAATTGAATTACTTAAACTACATGAAAAATTCTCATTTTCAATAATCTGGAATTCCTAATTAGTTTTATTTAAAAGTATAAGTTTAAAACTAAAACCCTTTTACATATGATTGATTTATATTTAGGGACTAATCAATCAGTTAAAAATGGCTATTTGAATTACGAAGTAATTTTGAGAAAAGATTAACTGCTAAGAAGTATTGCAGCTCAATTGGTCAATAGCTGAAATATATAGTGTTTTCTTCAAAATATGGACCATCAAAGAATAACTTCATCCTATTATAAAATTTGTAATGGTGCTTCCCTGGTGGCGCAGTGGTTGACAGTCCGCCTGCCGATGCAGAGGACACGGGTTCATGCCCTGGTCCGGGAAGATCTCACATGCCGCGGAGCAGCTGGGCCCGTGAGCCATGGCTGCTGAGCCTATGCGTCCAGAGCCTGTGCTTCGCAACGGGAGAGGCCACAACAGTGAGAAAACTTGTAATGATAATAAAGCATTTTATATAGCATTATTCAATGCTTAGAAATACACATTTTAGACTAATCTTAGACGATTCTGACCATAATCACCTTTGCATTTTAATTCTATGTCCTTACTTCTTATAGCTTATTCAAAACCTACAGGAATAACGTGTTTTTTTTTTATAGCAAGGTTAACGCTTAGTAGTACAAAGGATAGAAGTTATGTTTACAAATGCATTATTGGAATTCTATTTAAAAATTATTTCCTCTCATAGTCTGCTATAAAAAATCAGTTTTATGGTAAAGGTCAGAATGGGAAACAGAACACTCTGCATTATATTCATACCGTAATGGTGAAACATTAATCTATATTGATAGATTGAGGGAACGTTTTTTATCATATTGAAGTGTGGAAGGTAAGACTCAATGCAGCAGAAAACTAACCTCAGGATGATGGTGTTTTATATTTTTTATTTTATTTTATTTTTATTGTGTTTTATTATTATTAAGCCTCTGCTAAACACTTGTTTCAGTTCCCTTCTAATATTCAAAATTGATGCATGGTGATTTAAAATACAGTTTCTTCCCAAGGCAGTCAGACTTGGAAATACTAAATTCCCTTCATTTATTTTCTTATCACAATGTTAAATTCTCCTGAATCTCAAGTCCAACTTGGCTGAATACACTTGCCAGTCTATTGCCATTGCAGCACATTCTTTAAAAAAGGGAGGGCTTCCCTGGTGGCACAGTGGTTGAGAGTCCACCTGCCGATGCGGGGGACGCGGGTTCGTGCCCCGGTACGGTAGGATCCCACATGCCGTGGAGCGGCTGGGCCCGTGAGCCATGGCCGCTGAGCCTGCACGTCCGGAGCCTGTGCTCCGCAATGGGAGAGGCCACGACAGTGAGAGGCCCGCGTACCGCAAAAAAAAAAAAAAAAAAAAAAAAAAAAAAAAAGGGAATACACTAGAGAACTAAATTGTCATATATTTCCTTTGATACTGATGTAGACATTGTGAAAAAATCACGTATTTTTTTGTTTGTTTGTATTTTGGCAGCATGTGGGATGGTTCCCCAACCAGAGATTGAACCTGGGCCTCTGTAGTGAAAGTGCTGAATTCTAACCACTAGGGAACCAGGGGACTTCCCAAGAAAAACTGTGTTTTGAACCTGGTGTCTTTTCAGGGACAGATCTTGGACTGTATGATGCTGACAAAGTTAAGTGGCATCAAGGACTCTATTATTAAGTAATTTTTACTTACTGGGCTTGTTAAAGAACTCTGCTTCCTAATAATCAGATTTATATTCTGTCTTTATCAGTTCATATTGCTTACATACAAAGACTCTTTGCAAACTATCAAATAATGTTGATAAATTAATTTGACTGGTGATTTTCCATGCATATTGTAAAGGTTACTATCTGAAGGAAGTTAAACTTTTAAAATCTGGTAATACAATATTCTATCTAAATATTATACTTCAGTTATTCCATACCTTACTCAAGCTTTGCCTTTATATCTCTTCATTTGGCTACAATTCCTCTCCCTTCTCCTAAAAATGCTATACCCTGCTTCCAGTTTTTCATGGGAAAGGATTTGTTATGAACAAATAAAAGTTAAAATTGTAGTTTATGACACGAAATGACATACTTTTTAAAAATGCTTTTAAATTTTGCAGTGCCCACTTAAGTAACTGGAGAGGGTTTGAGTTATTCTACAGCAAGAGCTGGGAAGGAAATAAAAGAAAGTGACAAGTTAAGCTCAGCAGATACAAGGATAGCCAGGCTAGCTTGAGGGAGAGGTAGCTGAGAGCAAGTATTGCTACTCACTGCAAAGTTCATGCACTAAATTTCTGCTTCAAATTTTTACTTTTGAGTTGGTCTATGCCTACATCCAACAGCAGTTCAGTTCTAATAGCCACCTTTTTTTGTAATATTTTGAATCACATGACCTCAGTAACTTACTGTTCTTCTGTTAAAATGAAGGTAAAATTATTTACTCTCTTTTTAAAGGTGTTAGATTTCATGAGTTAACAGTACTCTAAAGGTGAAAAGTGCTTAATATTACTATTATATATATATATATATATATGCATATGTATGAAATGAAGTGAATAAAGAAATCTATAAAAAATACAGCAGCTGTGACATTACTGCCACACAGACATGTTACATTTCCAAGCAGCTCATGGAGATTTAGGCACTGGATCCCATTAACATCAAAGGATGTCACACAGCTAAATCCTAGCAAACAGCTTGGAAAATGTAAGTGATGTCTTGTTAACTATAGAGTCAATTCAGTATTTGAATTTGTTTAAAGAGATAAATCACTAAACAATAATAAAGCTCTTTTTATTTTCTCCAATTTGAAAAATTTTATGATAATATATTAATCAGCAAGTATTTGAGGAATTCCCAGTCCTTTACTATGGTAACGTAAACTTAGCAAGAGAAATAATTATTCAATAAATATTAATGAAAATAAAGTATTTGGATTAGCATATATTTGATAAAAATATACTGTGTGCTACTACCAATTTTGCTCAATATCCTCATATTTCTTACATTTGCAGATATTACTTTGCTAAGACTGCAAGGGCATTTACAATAGCAACAATGAAAAAGATAAAGTACCCAGGAATAAATATAACTGGAATTGTGCAATGGTCATAAGAAAAATATTTAAAATACTTTAGGACACAACCTTAAAGTGGAACAAAGGAAAAGACATGTTGTAATCTTGGATAGGAAGGCTCAACATCATAAAGCTGATGCTTCTCCTTACACTAATATTAAATTTGGTGTAATCCCCAAAACAATAGTAACATTTTTCTAGAACTAGATAAATTAATTTTTAAAGTTCATTTGACCCAACAATCACACTTCTAGGAATATGTATGAATGATATCTGTGCAATGTCATTTATTACAGCACTGTTTACCATTTTAAGAGTGTAGTTAAATCCTGGTATCCATCTACAGGGGACCGTTTATAACAAATAGGATACATCTTATGAATATTTGCTTATATCTACATAAAGAAACTCTGGAAGCATACATAAGAAAACTGAAAGTGATAGCTTATTGAGGCAAAGATAAGTGGGATAGACAGGGACTGGCATGGAAGTAAGGTTTGTAGGTATGTACCTTCTTACATAGTTTTGATTTTTGAACCATTCAAATACATTACCTATTTAAACCCCAAAAACCTAAATTAAAAGAAAAAAGACCAAACACCTGAAAAAAATGGAAAGAGTACTGAATATACATTCTACTAAATGCTGTAAATGGTAGTCCTGCCAATATGATAGAAGTGTTTCAAAAACATATTTGATTTAATGATAATTTGAATTAATCTGTTGAGTTCAGCCATCATTTATCTTTGGCTACTTGTAAGTTGGAGCTGGTTTTCAGAGAAATTATAGAGAAGATCGCTTCTTTTCACCTGAACATCATACCATAGTGCACAATGCAATTGGTTTTGATAACTCTCAAAAGTAGTACAAAACCCTGAACAATATTTTAGCATGTACATATAAACAGATGTTCACTGAGTGACAGCAGGAGGCATAACAATGGACTAAATGATTGAGTTTTGTATAAAAGTGTGGCACTGGCCCCTGTTCTCAAGGTGCTAACAGTCTAAATTTACTCAAAATACTTACTGCTTGCCTTCTATGGGGAAAAACTGCCTTTTTCTTTTCCTATAGTTATTGCAGGCAGAAGATGTAGCAGAATTCAGAAGTGAGAGAATAAAGAACTTAGCAACCACAGTTTCCCTGAGGTTAAGGTTACTCAATTTGGGGGAATTTTATTCAAAAGAGTAAAATGATTAATGTAGCTCAGCATATGACCTGTAATTGAAGACACCTGGCTCAGAGCTTGCTATAAGTTTGATACATGAGGTTCTTTGGCATTTACTGCCATGAAGTTTGAAGGGACCATACTGAAAAGAAGACACAGCAATAAACTTTTGGCAATAATTTCTCTCTCACAGTTTCTGCCAAGCTGGAAAGAAATGTCATTTATATTTCTTAATTAGATTCATTTCCAGACAAATACAGACTTTCTGTAAAAGTTTCTAAACAGCTGTACACATGGAATTAATAACAACACAAAGCACTTATTGAGCCAAGTTGTGAATGAACAATTCAAACAGGGAAATGACAAAGAAATCCAAGAACAGAAAAATGATTAAGGTATGAAAGCAGTTTTTAGAGATGTTTCTGTAAAATAGACATGAATTACAAGGTAGTAATTTCCTTGATGTGGCCAATATGGTTTGGCATTACACTTTCAGGAACACACAGATACATATGTATATGCAATGATTAAGTACAAGAGGGCATTTGGAGCTTCATTGGACAAGCACTGCCTGCTCAGTTGATTTTGGCAATCCTAAGAATAGTTCCAGAATTGTGCCTGTGCTTTAACCATGGATAAGATTCTAGCTAGTGGCCCAAGGGAAGAAAAATATGATGAGCATGTTAAAACACAATCTTTCAGTTCAGCCTTTTGGTTTAAATGGCCAACTACATGTTTATTTAAGTAAGCGTTTATAATATTTACTAAAAACAAAATCAAAAGGAAGATGCATGATATCGCAATGATTTATCTTATTAGTCCTATGTGTCCTACATTAGAAACACATTTACTAAGGACTTAATTATCATTAGAATTGAATCTAAATCTGCCTAAATTTGTTCCTGTGCTCAAGTTCTGATCACATAACTTCACAACATAAAATGTAGTTTTTCACTACTTTCATTAGTGTAAGTCAGAAAATGCTGGTGCAAGAGGGAAAAAAAGTAAATCCTTAGGATCAATGAAACATCTGTTACATTACTTTTTTCTTAAACACTTGTGGTTTAGGATTGATTTAATTGAATATAAATAAAATATATTTATATATAAATATATTATATAAAATACATATGAATAAATATGTATTCATATATAAATATAATAATTATATCTATATAGAGAGAGATAGCACAAACAAATAAAATAAAAGTTCATGTGTAGAAATTCTGTGCAGTTCTGCTTAACTCATTTTTAGCTATATAATCATAATCTGTAGCTTGCATATTAATAGAGTGTCAATTCTGCTAAATAATATATTTTTCACATGAATATACACTATCATTAGAGATGCAAAGGCTTCTAGAGGAAGTAAAAAGAAAAAAGAAAATTTGTTGGTGCTGGGGGAACTGTGCAGTGAAATGTATTTCCTTGCTTCTTCCCTGAGGACTTTTAAAATTTTGCTTTCTAATCTGAGAGGAGAAAATAAATAAAATTAAAGACAGATTGAAGCAACATTATCAATATTTTACACCTTCTTATTAATTAAAGTGTTATCAAAAGGTGAACATCTCTGTCTAATTGTTATTGACTTGTGTTTGGCAGATCTATTAACTTCAGTTCCCATGTTAATTCCAACTTCTCTCAAGTTTTCATCCAAACCACATACACACACAGACACACACACATGCACACACACACACACCCTACTCTAGGCCCTCTAACCTATGTGTAAGCTTAGCTGCTCATTCAGTCTTCTCACATAGTCTCTGTGAGAGCAAGTAGATGTAATGTCTTCAAAGTGCCTTGTTATCTTAGCTTAGAACAGTGAAAGGGACTTTCATATATATATATATATATATATATATATATATATATATATATATATATATATATATATATATATATCTTTAAGAATGGATCTCCACTACTTCCATCCAGGAATCAGGTGATGTTCCCTGCTTATTTTAAATTTGAATAAAGATTGATCTAGCAAGTGATTTATATTATAGAATATATTAAATATTTCAATTTTATCTTATTGTTCTTTTAATATGTACATAAGGAAAACTTTCTTCTTCTTAATGCCTACTGTGATAACTTCTGTTGGTGACTAATTCTGTTATTTGCAATTTTATAATTTTTTTATTGTTGTATTGCTTTCAAGAATTTTCCAAAAACGTGAAACATCTTTGCTTTTTTCTCACAAAAATATGCATAATGGTTGGCCTGAAAGTGCTCAATGATCCTCTTTGTCCAGGAAATTGAATAGTAAAAAACACTTCTGAGTCAACACTATTGCCATTTGAAGAACATTTCAAAGGTTTTCCAGGAAAGAGGAAGATTTCCCAATGTAAAGATCTCTGGCTTGTCAATATCCATTGACAATTTCACAATGTGTACAAATTTAATTATTAAAAAGCACAAAGTCACTACAGTTGAAGTGTAGGGCACAAGTTTTAAACAGCACATCTTTTAATATTATGGATCATTTAATTTTCAAACTCAGATATGAGGAACTGCCAAGTAATCACTCTATTAGGATTTCTCATCGTTTTAACTTTGAATTAGACTTATTTTAGGACTATAGAGATTACTACATGAAAAAGAGGCTACTTCAATAGATAAGAAACCCCATAAAAATTACAGCGTGAGGGTGAAAATGCAAATTTCATCACTTGGGATGTGCCACACTAATGCCAGAATGAAATACTTTTATTTTATCAAATACACATTAAAAGGCATAACTTTTTTAGGGGTATATACTTCTAGACAACAACCTAGAATATTCTAAAGTAAATAAATTGTTACTTGAAAATAAAAACATATTTTGTATTGGGAACTGAATTCTGAAGACATAGTACAACCTTTCATAAAAGTAACAAGAGAACAAAAAAACAGGCAAAGAAGCAAAGATATAAAATACAGAAAAAAGCCTGAAAAGTAGTTGGCAACAAGGGAGCAAATGCATTAGCTTATCAAAACACTAACGGCAACCTAGGTATTTCTGTGGTGAAAAATGCCATGGCGGGGGATGGAGATTGAAAAGATATCAACTGAGTGACTTTCAAGTACAAAGATTTAGGATTTGACCTTGCATTTTTATTAGAATGTAATCCCCCACAGAATTCAGTAGTTATTTCTATGTTCAGTGGGTGATACTGAAAATGTTACCATATGTACTGTAATGAAAAGGATTTGCTCGTAGAAAAAGTACCGTTAATGTATTTAAGTACTGATAATAATGTATGTGTGTTTGTGTGTGTGTGCCATTGTAAGCAATCAAATCAAAGCAGCATTTTAATATTTTTAATCTCTAGATTTTAGAAATTACTATGATACTCATTTCAAAACACTCTGCAAGCATATATTTTAAAACATTCAAATTTTTCTTTCTAAAGCTAGGAAGTACTCATGACAGCAGAGCATATTGTCCTGGTGAATCCTGTTGGCAAAATCAAACTGTTCTAAAGGCTGAATTACTAGGAGAATTGGAAAGTATGATCATCCAATTGGCCGACAGCCTAGTAATGGAGATGATGGAGCAGTTGGAAGTTAAAACAGGAGTCTCAAATTGTCCTAGGATATAAAATGAGGGGGAAATAAGACATATTTCCACACCCTGATGCTTTGTATATTCCTTTAGGAAGAAAGAGAAAAGCGGACTACTGCTCACATGTAGCTAGATATCCTCAAAGTTAGATATGTGTTAAATCTGAGTAACACATGTATGTCAGAGGGCATCAAAGGTTTTTAAAACAAGGAATGATGGTTCCAAATCTCGTTTTTATTTAAATATCTACTAGAAATAGATTCAATAATGACTGTTAAACTTATCTCTATTATATATATATATTTCAAATATTTTTCAAAGGAAAGGTTTGATAAAATATTACTGTCCGTTTTTTCAGTTATTTGAGCCAGTATGTGTGGGATGTTAACCAAACAACTATGGTGAATATTTTTCAAAAGCAAAAATAAATAAGTGGAAAGGAATAAAGCTTTATGAATAAAAAATTCACACATAATTTATGTTTAATAAAAACAGGCAGATTTAGGAAAAAATAAAGTCATGAGTTTAAGAAAATGTGTATTAAATTATTTGTACCAAGTAATAACCTCACTAAATGAGGAATGTGGACATTTTAATATACTGCACCAAAATGAGTTTTAAAATTTTTAGAGAGTTAATCTCTTTCATATCACCATATATTTGTCCTACAAATGCTGATACACTGGAAAATTGAGTCACTTTCTCTCATAAATCTGAAGATGTCTTATGTCTCCTTTTTGCTTCACTGGACACTTAGCATTCTTGGTGTCAATCTGCAACTAATTCTCCAAGACTACCACTTTTCACACAGATATATTCCTAAAGAATTTACAGTTGAAGGTCTGTGTACACATGAATGAGTCTCTAGAAGGAACAGTGATTAGGTATGAAATCATATGAGACATTTGCGCCTATCTACTTCTCACGGCGCCAGGGGTTCTTTGTCCCAAGAATAAGGGTAGTTTCACTGAGGAAATTCTTACTACTACTGCGGAACCCATTTGTCCGTATCTTAAATGATTTATTCAAATATGGCCCAACTTACATTGACATAGTAATAACTTTCTTCTCTAGTTCAAACTGTACACAACATTATCTCATAATTAAAATGTTTTCTTCTTGCTAAGATGGTTACCTGGTTTAAAATGTGCAAATTATGCTGAAAGAGAAAAACAGTGAAATGATACCTATTCATTAAAGCACATTTTCAAATAGATTCTTGTTCTCACTCTTCATCATGTGAAGGTGAAAACCTAGCCCCTTGGCTTGGAATAGTCACAATTCTCCATATGCATAGAGATCACTACTATCTCCATTTGTACTCCTTAGAGAAAGACCAATGTCTTCAGTGCGTTAACTTGTCAGGTCCTGAAGGATATAAATTACATTTCCTTGCCTGCTGACATATTGGGCAATTATATAACCACATCAACCTACCTAGATTTGAGAATAATTATGTATAGAGCTGAAAAATGCAAAGATAGACATATCTGACAACAGAGAAGACAAGAAGTCTGAGAACAAATCTATACTGGCAGCCTAAACTGGGAGTTTAAATGGAATATGCAAAGAGTTGTAAGGATGTACTTCACAGCCTTCTGCTATGGTTGTTGGATTCATAACTCTGCAGTCTTCTAAATTGACTTCCTGTTTTAAAAACTAGAAATCCCTGAACCACTTGATCGACTGTAGAAAAGAAAAGAAAGAAAAAGCAAAAACCTCACTAAAGCATTACTACTTATGTTAATATGATAGCAACTCAATTTATTCAAGTGTTGATCAATGCTAAACAATCAGAGAGGTTCATGAATTATGTATTTCAAGAAATCCTGGTACTTTTTAGTGGAATGTCACAAGGTTAACCAACTGGTAGACATGGGTTCCCTTGGGCACAATTTCAGATGCAATGCTTACTATTCTAGTCGATGGAAGAACAATATCAAAATAGAGCTTTGTTTGAAATACATAATGAACTGCTCTCATAAACCTCAACCTTCAGAAATCATTATACATGAGAGTTTGATACTGCAGACAATTACCAGACCTCCACTTGTCTGGCAGTATCATCTCTTGTTGCTTTGTCTGTTCCTTAACCATGTCTCAGTAATTATTGATAGCACAATTGTCATAGATTGCCCTGTTAATACAAATGCATTAGCAATTAAAACAACTTGTTATGTATTCCCTACTTCAGGGGTCTCTAGTCTACCTCAAGTCTGTCTCCATTTCTCAGTAATGCTTACTTTTGAAAAACCTGAAGGCCTAACCTCCACTTTCTTATGTCTGTCTCACTCACATAACTATTTCCCCACTTTTCATTTTTATGTGTATTCATGTCAGTAGCCCTTTACCCTACCATTTTAAAATCCAGGACAATTACCTTTGAAGCTAAAGTTGGAATATCAATATCAAAACTGACATTTTTCTGGGTGTTTGTAAAAGCTGTCAACTAATGAGTTTAGAAACTTAAATAACCCATTAACTCTTAAGACTATCTGGAACCCATTTTTGCAAGGAGTTCCTCTCATGCAGCCCTTATTATTGGAAACATTGCCATTATTCATAACTCTTTGAAAAATTGCATTGTCGTTAGCTTATCATGTCCTCAATAAAATGGTGGCAGTGTATCTAAACTGTATCTGAAAGTATTCAATTCTCTGTATAGCTCTTTATACACTCAATGGTAAATCTTGACATTTCTAACATCTACCACTCTTAGCAATGCCATACAATCAGAGTCTATTCTTTCCAAATGTGGTTCAAAATAGAGACTGTAGAAAAAAATGAATGAAGTAGCTATGTGACTCCACCAACATTATAAGGAGATACTGATCTTGAAGAAAAATGGGAGCAAATTGCAAAAGATTTATTGCAATAACAATAAAATGCTGAATCAGTCTCTGAGCAGTCTGTCAATTCACTTAACCAAACCTTAAATCACCTGCTGTCACATGTTTATGCTACATCCCCTTCTAAACAAGCAAGAAAAGGCTGAAGAAAACAACTTATTTAAGGTAGGCATGGCCCCACTACCCCCAAAGGAATGTAGAATATGGGCTTTTATTTTATTTTAGTTGTCCCAGTAAGCTAAGTTCAAGAGACCATGAAACATTAAAAAACGTAATGACACTAATACCATAATTATATATAACCATATGATGCAAAAATGATTTAGCATCTACCCATATTGTTCAGAAATCAAATGAGTATACAATACTTATATTGTTAATTATTTAGGAAGATTACCTGTTCTTCAGTTTAATGAGTGGATACCATAATTCTCTCTGCATTAAATCACGTTATTGTCTCCTATATTATGTGTATAGTTATATCAGAGCTTATAATTGCCTTGCAAATGGTTTATATTCAAGGTGTAGAATTGGAATACCAACACGTTTATGCTTCTCATGAACAATACTTAGGACATATTTGCACATATCTGAAAGGATTATTGCACACTGCCTAGTAATAAGAAATTGTCTTCAGATGTTCAGATGTTTTCTCATCCCAAGGGTTATTTCATTCTTCATTCTTCTCTTTAGTGAAACAACCTGTCCTAGGTTTTGTTTTGTTTTGTTTTGTTTTGGCAATTTCTTCTTTTCTGGTATCTGGCCATAACAATGCGAAAATACTATTAGGACACTAATATATGAATGTGTTACTTTAAGATGGTGGTATTTTGTGGGACACTACAAAGATCTCCAAATTTAATGGATCTGCCAAAGAAAAATAAATAGTCCTAGGGAAGTAGAGGGAAAGAAATCCCAAGTCTGATAGAACTGGGGAAATAATATAAAAAGTTATTGGAGTATTTTCCACTCAATTCACAGAAAGAAACACACTTTGCACTAGGGAAATCCAGTCAGTTACTATCTCTCTACTTTGGCATTCTGATGTGAATCTATACGATATTTCCCAGATGTAAAATGGCTCCTCCAATCACACACTGACTAATAAATTGAAAGTGTCTTTGAGCTTTAGAGCATGATTTTGAGGAAGCGTAATAAGCAAAAGTAATTTCTCTTCTTATAGCCCGTTTCATACTTATTTAAAATGAGAATTGTCAGATAATTCACGGACTAACTAAACGAGCAGACGTGCATATGAGTTCCCAATGATTTCCTAAGACAAGGTCAAAGTATTGAAAAAAAGAGAATTCCTTAGAAAGGGGAATATCTAATACTTAATCTAAAATAATGACATAAATGTTACCATTGTTTTTTAAAAAAATAATAACAAAAAAGGGATAAACTGCTGCAACTATTAAGACAATTGAAAATAATATTCAAAGGAGAAAATGTGTTGCTCAGAATTATATGGCCGAATGATTCTATAACCATGCAAATTTATTAAATCCATTTAATCTCTTACTTTAAATGTAGTTTTTATAATGATATATATATATTTCCACATTTACTTCTACTGAATATGGCTGACATAACTTTAAATTTCCATGAAATGTAGTCAAAACTAGAAATCTCACACTCAAAATTATTGGGGCTTTAAGAAAACCTAAGTGATCAAGACCTTCTTTATGCAGTTAAGTTGCTTATTAAGCAAGTAAGAAATTTCAAACTAATTAAAATCAGCATTCTTTAAATTCCATTAATCATTATTTGCCATTGCAAGTGCATATTTGGAGGGCAAAACAACAGTAGACATGCTATAAGATGAGTAGCTTTTTCAGCTAGCTTAGTCATAATTCTAACATTAAATGATGAAGAAGAAGTTGAACAAAAATATGGAAGTAATTATCATGATTTGATTAGATATGAACCGTGAAAATTCATCTGTCACAAAATATACGTAATATATTAAAACAAAGAAATGTGTGAGGTTATCTTTCTCATAATTCAGAAATACCTAAAAAAGAAAAACTTGTACTTTTGAGAGCAGGAAAATAAGAAGTACAAGGGGGCAAAATGAGTATGTCCTCTAAAAAAACTATGTTTTACAGTTTATTATTTTGAGGTTCAGGTAGTTTCTTAACATCAATAGATAAATTTTCATAAACATCATTTCCAATTAGGCAGTTATCACCATTTCTGTGGCCTAAAGAATAATCCCCTTTAGAAGATACTGTAAGAAGAAGTCGAGTCCCTAATTAACTTTTAAGTTTCTGGATCCTTAAAAGCATATTTAATGTTAATATGCATATGATTAATAATAGTAATTCCATATTATTATTTGATATTAAAATCCATAAATAGTACATGCTTTTGTCTTTGATATTTTTTAATCAGCCATAATATAATTAGTATCAAGTAATCTTCAAACAAAATTTTCCTTACTACTTTTAGTATAAAAGAGAGTTCAACAAAAATGTAAGACATATGTAATATCTAATAGCTAAAAAAAGCAAGAAGAAACAGGTGAAACTAATTTAATATATTTAACCCTATATATTGAAAATATTCTCATTTCAATGTCAATCAAGGGGATTAAGAGGTACAAACTATTAAGTATAAAATAAGCTACATGGATATATTGTACAACACGGGGGATATAGCAAATACTTTATAATAACAATTAATGGAGTATAACCTTTAAAATTGTGAATCACTATACTCTACACCTGTAACTTAGATAACATTGTACATGAATTATACTTCAATATAAATTTTTAAAAAATTATCCATGAGATATTTTACATTGTTTTATCCATACCAAGTGATCAAAATCTGGTAAATATTTTATACTTATAGCACACCTTAATTCAGACTAGCTGTATTTCAAGTGCTCAATAGCCACACATGACTACTAGCTACCATACTAGCCAGTACAGGTGGAAAATATCCTCTGCAGTGGTATTTTAGTTTTGATAGCTATAAGTGAATGAAGCCTGTGGAGTCCCAGCTCTGTGTTATTTTTTTCTTTCTTTCTTGCATAGGTGCTATTTGAAAAGAAAAAAAAACTGTTCTGACCATAACTTAACATTCCTTCTTTAGTTTTCAAAGTCTCAATATGCCAGATGTTAGAATTTCTTTGGACTATTTTTTTTGCTTCTACAATATGAAGGTGGGGGGTTGTAAAAGATTTAACATAGCTGAGCACATCCCGTTAAGTAATGGCAGAATTCCAGGGTAAAAGAACACAGGCAGCCATGGCATGTGGGTGGCATTTATTTTATTTTATGTTTTTTGCAACCAAGTTAAGAAGAAAATTTAGAGAATGAATTTCTATCACAAGAGGAGTAAGATTGGAGGTGGTGGGGGAGGTAGTTTTAACTTCAGTCTGCATAACCTAGTGAAAGGTTAATTTTAACTCCAAACAATTAGAGCTACATGTAACAAATAATATTTATCTTATATTAATAAAGAAATCTATGGCCAAATGAGTAATTGACTCAGATGGTGTTAAAGAAAGCAAGTTCATTTATAATCAGAACTACAGCTTCAACTACAGCTTCAAGCAATCATATAACTATATCGACCAATGCACCATTGTGTAATGACTCTTAAAAACCCTCTTAAGTCATGATGAGTTCCAACTCTGGTAGTAAAACCAGGTACCTGTGATCCTCTAGAGGTGCAATTACTGCACGCTAGCTACACACACCCGCCAATTTTCTTATTACTATGGTCAAATCTCTTTTAATTTTATAGGTATAAATTATTAAAGTCAAAACCTTTGATCTCTTGTTAATATTAGACTATTTCAATGAAGCAGGATGTTCAGAAGTTAATTCAATCATATTAACTGAACACTTCCAAATTCTCCAAAAAACTAGACCGTTTTGATTAAAAAGGGGGTGACCACAAGAATGTTCCAGTAAATTACGTAAATAAAGTAAGCTACTCATATGGTTTTACCAAAAGCGTCTTTCCTCAGTAAGATGTCTTTTGTAAAGTAGTGGTTATCACATATTTACATTTTCAAATCAAGTAAAACAAAATTTAATTTGGTGTTGAGAAGGAGGCCTTATGAATTTAAAAGGAATGTAAAGTCTAACACAACACAAAATAATGGTTAGACAAACTTTTAGAGTTCTTTTGACCTTTGTTAATGCAGATATAAGAAACAGTGCTGTATAAGGGAAATTTATACTTAAAATTTGTAAATTTCCTAGTTTGTAGTTTACATGACTATTTATTTAAAATTCCTCTCATATTTAAAAGAGACAAAGTGTTATATTTTTTTCTGGAGTTTAAAGCAATGCAGAAAAAGTGCTATTTAGATTAGTTTTCAAAGTCGAATTTTCCTTGAAGTTGCAATTTTGTAAGTTTGCTTCAATTTATTTCTTGGGTTTATTCTACGTTGTTCCTAAATGGGCACACAGCTTAAGTTAGGTGCAGCTTTCAAGGTTGGAATACACTTCTCTTAACCAATAGTGTGAGCCAAGATACCATTACAGTAAGGTTTTCATGAGACACAATGTCAGCACTTAGTAAAATTTAAAAATAAGTAATAGATAGTAAACTAAAGAACTGCATACTTCATGTAAATTTCTGGTGGCTCCTGCCACTTCTGACACAATTCCATACACCCATATATTTCCTAAATAAATGTATCATACCTGACAAGATACCCATTTCTAATATTACAATATTAGTGTTAACTGTGGTCATTCATAGTGTTAATATGATCCAGGCCGGCAACCATAACTATGGTCCTGTCATCTAAGCACTGCTGTGATCCTGAACCATTTAAAATCTGTGTTCCTCTAAAATTATTTAGTTATATAAAGTGTTATCATATAATAGCAGCTCAAGACCAAATATTTTGAACTGCTTAACAATGTTTATTATTTTCCCTCATTCTTTCTTGCAATTATTAATTTATAATTTCTATTAATATTAAACATCTGAGAAAGTATCATCTTTTACCAACACAGAAGAAATGTGTCCAAGTTTACTTTTCATATATAGACCACTGCATTTTATCATTTTCTTGAGAATGTGGAATGCCTTAGTATCAGCAATGTCAACAATTCAAAGGACCTTAGCATTTTAGTGTGAGAAATACATTGGATAAAAATCTGATCAACCACCTCACTTGAAAGATGAGGAAATGAGGTTAGTAGAATGGAGAAGTCCATTTTACAAGGTCACACTAGGTAGAAGCTGTGGCTATACAAGGCAACAAGTGTTCCAGTACTAAAATCAAGACACAATACTGTTGTTTAGATATTCTGAAATTAGCAAATCTTCATGGTTCACATCAGTTACCTTACTTAAACATAGTACTTGTACATGTTTAATTTTGGTGGTAAATATATTGACTTAAACAACTATCAGGACTTGTTTTTCCAAAATGGCTTCCTATTGCATGGTCATACACACAGAAACTTGACAGCAAGTTTCTTATTTCATTTATATATAACACTACTGCTCCCAAAGATGAATGCAAGCTCTCATATCTAATATACTTCATTCTTTTACTTATTTGATGAGCTCTAATGCTTCACATATCAAACTTCACATATTCATAGTTATATATTTCAAATACATTACAAAATCCCACTGCATCTTCTTTAAATTCTGCAATAATTATGCTATTGATATTGCATATTTGTGAAGGTAATTATTAGTTTTTTTAGTATAGTGAAGAAAAAAATTGGAAAGCCTAGAAAAGCTTCTAGTTGTTAAAATACATTTTTCTTCCACTTATTTTCAACCTGAGATTAATAGCCCATTCCATCACCTGTTAATATCTCTGCAATTATTAACAAACTTAATAAAAATTTGTATACTCTTCTGAATTAATCTTAAATAATAATTCATATTTTTATAGGCTCTTAGTCATGTACTATGTTTCACATGCAGTGAAATTACTCCAATTCAAATCATCTGCCCACTTGCTTTAACTATCACTGATTGACATTTCTTTACCTCTTTCAAAAGCAATACCCCTAAGCACATTCGTCTTTTTAGGATGACTTATAAAGTACTTCAGTTATTATAACTATCCTATCATATCACATATTTTGAAGTACTCCATATTATCCTTGTGACAACAAGAGCAAAGCTTATCACACCATTAACTTCATTTCCATGACATTCAGACAAATGATTTTAGATGTTAACATGCACATCAGCAATTTACATAGTTATGTCAAAGAAATACAGAAGCCTCCTGGAGATTGCTAGTTTAATTTATTGAAGAAATAATAATTTCTCAAAGGTTAGGTGTGTATATATGCAAAGATATGACTCATATGGAAGTACGCTTACCTACAAACTGAATGAAGTCTTCGTTAAGTGTTTGAAACATATCCAATCTTATTTCCTCTCTATATCCCAACTCCTCAAGCGTGTGAGAGCAGAATTGTATCAGACAGACCTGAGTTTCAGTCCTAGCTTTGTCACATACTAGATCTTCAACCCTGGGAAAACTGTTAAATGATTCTAAGTCTCAGTTTCTCCATCAGGGAAACAAGGGTAGTAAATAGTACCTACCCCAGAGGGTTGTAACAAAGATAAAATTAAATAAATGATGTAAGGCACTCAGCCTGTCAGATATTTTTGCTTTTTCTAATCAAGCTATTCCTTATAGTATTCATAAGACAACTTGTTTTTCATCTATTGTGCCATTATTTGAGCAGTTGCTGTAAATTAAATAGACATCATATAATAGTCATCGCTTAAGACGAAGTCTGGATCTTACCTCTTCTATGTAGCCAGTATCCAATTCTGTGTGTGTGTGTGTGTGTGTGTGTGTGTGTGTGTGTTTGTGCATCTTATTGGTTCAGCTAAAGCTGAAGCATTATGTTATTCTCTAATTTCCAGTGCCTTACATATTAGCGCTTAATTATATATTAGATCATACTAATGATGATGTGTCTGTGTGCATTTTATCTTACCAATTAGACTGTAAGTTATTAGTGAATTGGAGTGAGTCATAGATCTCTCTTGTAGTCACAATGATTAGCCACATAGTAAGTACTTAATTGATCAACATTAGATGAATTATGTATTTGGTACAAGTTCCCCATATCTATCTCACTCCTCATATATCATTGTCATATGCGTCCCTCACAATAGAAAATGAATTTTGAGAGGAAAACATGCACAGGTGTACATGAGACACAGGTGTTTCATTTTCCTGACATATTTTTGGTCAGAGTCAATCCCTCTCTCTCCCTCTCTCTCTCACCCTCTCTCTCTAAATTTCCCAATAAGGTATTCAAGCATGGTTGCATCTAGGTTTTCTGGGCCCTGAAAATTATGTGAGAGACACTTTTTTAGTGTCTTAATATTATTATTTTAATAATATTATTTTTGAAATTTTATAAAAACGTATGATCCATGTGACACATTGAAAGGAGAGCAACCCCCTCTAGGACTTAAATGAGTGTTGTGCTTTTATTGGTATCAAGGTAAATCATTGTCTGCATTCAATAGTTGCTCCTGGTAAAGTTCCCAACTTGTGTTGTCATCTCCAAAGTCTTCTACTCCTTGATAACAAATGATATTGAAGGGGAATTTTTTTTCAGCTAAAATGTTGTTCTCATTTGACTCTTTTTTAGTGTTAGTTAATTTTATCATTTTGACAAAAATGACATCAACAACAGCAAAAAATATCAACTTATTATTTGAAGACATCTGTATTTGTTTCCTATCACTACTGTAAAAAATTTACTTAGTTTAAAACAACACAAATTTATTATCTTACAGTTTTGGAGGTCTGAAATCTGAAATAGATCTCATGGGCATAAAATCAAAATGTCAGTAGAATTGCATTCCTTCCTGGAAACTCTAAGGGAGAATCTGTTTCCTTGCCTCTCTCAGCTTCTAGAGGCCACCCACATTCCTTGAATCATGGTCTTCTAGCAATTTCATAGTCAGGAGGGTTGGGCCGAGTCTTTGTCATACTGCCATCTCTGGTTCTCCCTCTTCTGCCACTCTCTTCTACTTTTAAGGATCCTTGTGATTACATTGGGTGCACCAGGATAATCCATAATAAACTTCCTATTCTTTTTTTTTTTTTTTTTTTATGGCTGGCATGCAGGATCTTAGTTTCCTGACTACGGATCGAAACTGCGCCTCCTGCAGTGGAAGCACGGAGTCATACCTACCGGACCTCCAGCGAAGTCCCTAACCTTCTTATTTTAAAGTCAGCTAAAGAGTAAGTTAAACTACGTCTGCAACCATAATCCTCTTTTGCCGTGTATCTTAACATATACACATTTACCAGAGATTAGAATGTGGACATCCTTGGTGGGTAGACATTATTCTGCCTACGTTCTCTGGGAAATCATTGAGCAATAATTAGAACCCATTCATGTAAATTTGTCATTAAATAAATAATATGAATTACAGTTTCTGGGTCAGTGATTCATTCCTTCATGCAACAATTACAATTATCTCTATTAACAGTAGTTCTATAAAGTTGCTGTGAACACCAAATTAGCAAATACTGAATCCTTATTCCTAGGGGAAGCATGTGTGTGAGTGTGTGTGTATATATGTGTGTGTGTGTGTGTGTGTGTGTGTGTGTGTATATATATATATATATATATATATATACACATTTCTGGAGATCTTTGTCCAGCTCTTTCATGATCTTGTACACACACACATCTATCCATCCATCTATCTATCTATCTTTCTTTCTTTCTTAGGCCTAAATACAATTCTTCCTAGCAGATTCTATTTATTTTACAAAAGAGAAAAGGACATTCATACATGTTAACTGACTTGCCTGAGGACAACCATTAACAGGTACCAGAGTTGAGATTTAAATCCCATTCAACTGGCCCGAGTCAGAGCTCATACTACACTGCACTGACCCCACTATCCCCATCTTATGGCCATTTCTTAGAGCTGAGAGAAGGCAGAAAAGTGTCTGGTGGATCTCAGCTGGGAACGTGCACACCAGCAACTCAAAATTTCACCACTCCCTGCATGTCCACAAATGACTGTGAAAATGCCACAAGTATTGATTTGGGGGGTACAAATAAATTTTAGTGAAGTGTATTTGCAAATACAGACTCTGTTAATAATGAGGATCAGCTCTATTTTCTAAGCACCTACTGTGCAGCAAGCTCTATTCTAGGTTCTAGAAAGAGACAGATTCCTTGTTCTTAAAACGCAGGGAGATAAGTCAGAGAATAAGAACGTAGGTGGATAGATAGATAGATTGATAGAGATATGCATGGAAGTTCTATATGGGTATATGTGTGTGTGTACAAGATCATGAAAGAGCTGGACCAAGACCTTCAGAAATGAAAATATGCAAGAATACACTGAATGACAATGCCAATGAAACAGCCATGTAATCTCATTTTCCCTAACCTTGAACAATTTAATTTTCTCTTTCTATTCCCGACAAGTAGGCTTAGGGGAAAAAAAAATGAGTAAGGCTTAACACAACTCTGAAGAATTAGCATAGTCAGCTGCTCAGCTGAGCAAAAGTTTTAATGTGAAGTACTGTTAATTGGGAGAGTGGTACCATGCTATACAGACAGCCTTGCTGTTCCTTTTTATAACTGTTCTCATTCTGCCAAAAATCCTAAGAATCACTCATTAGCAGCCTTAAAACAACTTGAAGCTGGTACCCCCTGCAAATATTACAAACAGGTCTCAAGAAAACTTATCTAAATCAACAACACTTGTAAACACATATCTAATGTTGAATTTCAAAAAGTAAAGCAAATGGTGCCCAAAATGAGTATACTATCTATACAAGTAAAAAAGGAAGAAGAGAAAGAAAGGATTTAAGCTTTCTGTACTATTGGGATTCAGCTACATTAGATAAAACATTTTATAAATATTTTGCAATGTGAGCAGATCTTTGCAATGCTTAAACTGAAATATTGTAAGGATGCCAAATCTTCCAGCATCTCCATTTTAAAAGAAAAAAAAAGAAGTTCAATTTTCAGTAAAGAGCCATATTTATTCATAACTGAATATGATTATTACAAAATTAAAATAAAGGTGAAGGCTTAGGAATACATATATTTCTGCTCAAACATCAGATGAGAATATGAATTTTTCTAAAGCATGCAGGAAAGAGCCAAAATAGTTTTAATAATCTATTGAGTCCACAGGGAAAAATTACTCTACTTTGTTTCCAGGAACAAGCATAGTGCTTGAGAACAGTAATAATAATATTTATAAGGCACTCATTTTCCTTACTGAGGGACTCAAAATATGACAGTTCAAATATGACCATAAATAAAAATTTAACCTTTTTATTACTATAATGAAAAATTGTGAAAATGTTTGATTAGGTTTTTGGAGGTCCAAAGTCTTAACGAAAATAAAAGTATTCCTGGTTTTGCCAAATTGGAAGTATTTAGCTCTAAGCTTTAGTTTAAATTCCTTCAAGAAACTAGCACAGATATACCCCTATGTATTTCTTACTTTTTTGGAGTTTATGAACTATATGCTAAGGTAGGATTTATTTGACCAGTTTATTTTCACTTAACGTCTCTTTTCCTCTCCCCTTCCTTCCTTCCTTCCTTCTCTCTCTCTTTGTTTTTGAAACATTTGTTATAAGCAGCCAACAGGAATACGGACTGCTATGGAAGCAATGAGAAATACCTTCTTCCAAATGACATTCCCAGTATTATATAGTTCTATATTGATGGAGCTAGAAGGAAATAAATTTCATGAAGTTCACTGTCCTGGTTTTACAGTTAAGGAAGTTGAAGTGCATGAAGTGGAAACAATTTCACAAACGTCACGTGGTGATACAACACTAGAATTAAAGCTAGAATAACTATTTCCTTACTTCTGCTCAGGTGTCCCTTCAATTGCATTATGCTGTCTTCTATTCATGCAATAGGGGTGCACTGACTGCTTACTATGGGCCAAGAATCATGAAAAGACTATGGAAAAATTGCATGAATCGTCTACAAAGTTTACTATGATCATGGGGCTGGTTCACCTCTTTGTACTCAAGGTTTCCAGATTAAGATTTAAAATGATAGTAATTACAATTTAATTTTAGGCATGTGGAACAACTGCTTATGACTTAAGTTATGTATGAACTCATCAAAGAAAGTTGCATGCTAGGGTTATTGTTTTCTGGCCATAATATCAGCTATATGTAAGTAGCTATATATGTCAGAAAAAGACTCTTGTCATAATATGTACCACCAATAAAAGGATGAGAGCAGTTAATGGCTGTGGAGAGTTCTGAAAAGCTGTCTAGGACAGTGTATAAACGTTATGAGGACCAGGAACAATTCTGCCTTGTTCACCATTATTCCTTTGTACCTAGCACAATTCTTTGCCCATTGTAGGTGCTAAAGAGTTTTGTTGTTTGAATGATATGTGTGAAAAGCTATACCAACAAGAAAAATTAAAGACAATGAGCCTACTTCATTGAACATCACTGTTTTAGACCATAGAGGGAGTTTATGAAATTATTTCTAATATTTCAAGTGAAAAGAGCTTCTTTATCAAATAAGTCTATTCCTCCCAAAAGATTTTCAGCCCGTATTTCTAACACACTAGATCTAACTTATCCAGGAGATCATTTTAATGCACAGAGGTAGATTTTTGTGTACTTTTAGTGCCAGAAAATAAAAACTGAGGATTTAGAAATTTTGAGTAAACCCAGCTGGGCAGATGTCAATTTTATTGTATTTATGTATTCAGCTCAGAATATTGTGTTAGCTGGCAGGAAACAAAAAAAGCTAAATGCCAGTAAAAATAAATGACTCAAATAGGGTTTTACTGAAATAATGTAATTTGAAAATTTTACATATTTGATGAGGAAACCCTCAGTCCCACAAAGGCTATGGGGCTCCAATTATATTTCCCTTTTGATGTAATTCTGCCTTTATGATGCTGATCCTTTTCCAACCCTTTTAATACATCTGTTCCACGTTGTGAGCATCAAAGTCTGATCTCAGTAAAATCCAAAAGAGGAACCACTTAATTGATCACAGACCTTACTGGAAACATTCCCAAACAAACTATAGCTGGGTCCTTTGCTTCCCTTTCTGGGTGATAAATATTGGCTTCTCACTACATTGCACTAGGAATGATTTCTAAGTTTGGCTCATCTTCATTTGATGATGACAATAACAAACAGTTGCTGTGGTCTTTCATTGGTTTTCTCTCAGAGACAGGCAAAATGTTAGAAAAAGAACTCGTGTAAAATGATGCATAACCTTTTTAGAGACCATAAATATGCTGTCATTGGAACCATGTTTGAGCTAGATGTTAACATATTCACTTACACAGACTTCCTTTCTCTTCATCTTTTACCATAAGTCTCTCTAACACCTCCTTTGCCAATTCAGAGAAATAGTTGTAGTTACAAGGATGGTGCCACATGTCTTCCAACTGGGTTGATTTCACTGAAGTCTTATTATTCCTTCATTTCCAGAATAAAAAAATGGGATACCAATAAGAAGTCATTCACACCTTCTTACAGCCTCTGATTATAAATATGCTATCCACTATGCCTTTGTACACAAGTTCATAATGCAGTGGAAAAAGAGTAATGGCCTACAGTGGATATACCTGAAGCATGGATTTGTCTTTACTAAATGTATAGCTTGGGGAAATTGGTAATACTGAAGTTCCATTTACCCATTTGTGAAATGAAAAACTTGATAGTTACTCTCATGGCTTTTTGTGAGGAATAAATCAGATTTTTAAAATTTGGTTGAAATTTGTTCAGTTCTTACAAGTTCATTTCATGGTTCCGGATGAATTTTTTGAAGAATTTTTTGAAGAATTACCTTGGAACAGATACTTTAAGTCCAAGAAAACTAAAATAAACTTGAAGAAAATAAAGTTTTCTCAAAGAATAAAAACAAAATCTCTAAAGTAATATATAGTCTGAGTCACTTTCTGAAAGTTTAACGGTTGCTTTGCTTCAAGGCAGTTTTTTTACACTGTGGCACTGAGGTACCACAGAAGGGAATATGATTTGTTCATTCAAATAGAAATCCCATACAAAGTATTTGCTCAGGATAGGCATAACCTAAATCAGTGCTTCTCAGAGCTGAGTCCAAGAGGCATCCATCATCAAAGATTCTGAGGTACCTGTTTACAATGCAGTTTCCTGCACATTACCTCTGACCTATCAAATCTACAGGTTACCAAGACTCTCAGGTGATTTTTTTGAACTCTAAAACTTTGAGACCCACTGACCTAAGTAAATAAAATGACTAGTAATTATATCATTCTTATTTAGGGCTCTGTGAGATTTAGGTAAAAACTAGAAAAAGTATTTCAAGGATCTTTGAATCTGTAGTCCAGCATTGCATGAGGGAGAAAGTAGCCCCACCTTGTAGTCACTACCACGAGTGCAAGTATCCCCATGCATATATTGTGCAACTTTGTTTTGCTTCATTTCTGATATTGATTTTTACCTATGAGACCTATGTCCCTTGAGTAAATAGATACAGAGACAGAATTGGGAAAGTCTGCTAACATGGGTAAGTTCAGTGGCTGTGATGTCAGACCACACAATTGCTTGTAACTCCAGGGTAAATAGAATTAAGGGCATTGCAATGCTGTTAGGAAAGAAAACTAAGAAAGGAGGAAAGAAAAGCAATTTTTCTAAATACAGAAAATAAAACATGATTTTAGCTGGAATTACAAATTAATAGATCATTACTTATGAAATTAAATATTGGGTAGGAAAAATTCTCAGAAGTGCATTATATGGAAACATTATTGATTATTTAGAAATGGAATGGATGATCTATTGAATTCTTTCCATCCCTGATTTATGTCTCTATACCTGCAGTTTCACACAGAGGTGTTTTCCAATAAACTAAATTGAGCAGCCAATAGGTGAATAAATAGAAAATTTTCATACAAATAACATAAAGACATACAGGTAGTGGAGAATGAGGACTGAAACACACCAAGAAAGATAATTCTGTTATAAGACACACCAATGTACTTAAAGTTTTTAAAACTAGATCAGTGTGTACAGTAGGAAACACAAATGTTTTGTTTTTCTTCTTCAGTTTCAGACATAAATAAGTTCATTTCCTAAAAATAGCAAAACTTTTCTAGCACAAACTTTATATCTGAAGCTAAATTATGTCTTTTAATTTGGCCTCATTTTAACTTTATTTTATTGGAATACAGGATAATTGCCATGATTTATGTTCTTTTCCTGTGTCCAATGTCACAGTTTGCTTATAAATGATCTTTCTCACTATCAATTGCTAGCAAGAGAAAAAGTTTATTATGAAGTGGCATCATGGCAAAGAGGAATCAAAGAGATAGACATTTCTTGTTGTGGATCCAGCAACCACCTGAATCAAAATTATACTTTGATCATGTTCCCCCCAGATAACTCTTATTCATATTTTTATAGATCATACTTTGAGAAATATATCTAATGGAAATAAAGCAGCTTTCAATGAGCGGATGAAAATGACATCATAAGAAAATAAATGAACCTAGTGAGCATCAAATTGTACACTATTATACATACATGGAGAACTTGGAAATAGCACGTTAACATACTTGTTTATATCTTTTGCCTCAGCTGGATTGGTCTACATTATTTCCACTGGCTACAATTCCAAAATGGGTATGGCCTCTGTACTTTTGTCATTCAGCTGCTTTCTTATACAAAATGAAACATGCTCACCTTTCCTGAAACATCTTGATTAACAGTCCCATCATTAATGAGTCTACCAACCTCATCTAGACTCCCTCTGTATCTAACAAACTGACCCTCCAGAAAATAACCATCAGATGACTATTAATCTTACAATTTGTCTTGCATTAGTTCACATAGACAAGTCTATTCCCCTCCATCACCTCCAGGTTCCTCTATGATTGTTCTGCAGACACTTAGAAAATAAAAAGTGTCTAAAGTGCATGAAACACGGTAATATAACCTACTTTATTATCACTCCTTTTATCAGCTGGCTTTCTATGTTCCACACATTGTATTAGATATGGAATGATTAATATCTGCCTCATATTCAGTATTGCTTTAAAATAAAAGAAGCAAGTTACACAATACTGTTTAAGAAGGGCATTCCCAGAAGAACTGCAATCCTGCAGGCTGTAGAACAAAAACCATATTCACAGAAAGATAGACAAAGTGAAAAGGCAGAGGACTATGTACCAGATGAAGGAACAAGATAAAACCCCAGAAAAACACCTAAATGAAGTGGAGATAGGCAACTTTCCAGAAAAAGAATTCAGAATAATGGTAGTGAAGATGATCCAGCACCTCGGAAAAAGAATGGAGGCAAAGATCGAGAAGATACAAGAAATGTTTAACAAAGACCTAGAAGAATTAAAGAACAAACACCTAGAAGAATTAAAGAACAAATAAACAGAGATGAACAATACAATAATTGAAATGAAAAATACACCAGAAGGAATCAATGCCAGAATAACTGAAGTAGAAGAACGGATAAGTGACCCAGAAGACAGAATGGTGGAATTCACTGCCATGAAACAGAATAAAGAAAAAAGAATGAAAAGAAATGAAGACAGCCTAAGAGACCTTTGGGACAACATTAAACACACCAACTTTCACATTATAGGGGTCCCAGAAGGAGAAAAGAGAGAGAAAGGACCCAAGAAAATATTTGAAGAGACTATAGACGAAAACTTCCCTAACATGGGAAAGAAATAGCCACCCAAGTCCAGGAAGCACAGAGAGTTCCAGGCAGGATAAACCCAAGGTGAAACACACCAAGACACATAGTAATCACATTGACAAAAGTTAAAAACAAAGAAAAACTATTAAAAACAACAAGGGAAAATAACAAATAATATACAAGGGAACTCCCATAAGGTTAACAGCTGATTTCTCAGCAGAAACTCTACAAGCCAGAAGGGAATGGCATGACATATTTAAAGTGATGAAAGGGAAGAACCTACAACCAAGATTACTGTACCCGGCAAGGATCTCATTCAGATTCAACGGAGTAATTAAAAGCCTTACAGACAAGCAAAAGCTAAGAGAATTCAGCACCAACAAACCAGCTCTACAACAAATGCTAAAGGAACTTCTCTAAGTGGGAAACACACGAGAAAAAAAGACCTACAAAAACAAACCCAAAACAATTAAGAAAATGGTACTAGGAACATACATATCTATAATTAACTTAAATGTGATTGGATTAAATGCTCCAACCAAAAGACACAGGCTTGCTGAATGGATACAAAAACAAGACCCATATATATGCTGTCTACAAGACACCCACTTCAAACCTAGGGAGACATACAGACTGAAAGTGAGGGGATGGAAAAGGATATTCCATGAAAATGGAAGTCAAAAGAAAGCTGGAGTAGCAATACTCATATCAAATAAAGTAGACTTTAAAATAAAGAATGTTACAAGAGACAAGGAAGGACACTACATAATGATCAAGGGATCAATCCAAGAAGAAGTTATAACAATTATAACTATAAATGCAGCCAACATAGGAGCACCTCACTACATAAGGCAAATGCTAACAGCTCTAAAAGAGGAAATCAACAGTAACACAATGAAAATGGCAGGACTCTAAAACCTCACTTACACCAATGGACAGATCATCCAGACAGGAAATTACTAAGGAAACACATGCTTTAAATGACAAAATAGACCAGATAGATTTAATTGATTTTTATAGGGAATGCCATCCGAAAACAGCAGATTCCACTTTCTTCTCAAGTGCACACAGAACATTCTCCAGGGTAAATTACATCTTGGGTCACAAATCAAGCCTCGGTAAATTTAAGAAAATTGCAATCATATCAAGCATCTTTTCCGACCACAACACTATGAGATTAGAAATCAATTACAGGGAAAAAAGAGTAAAAAACACAAACACATGGAGGCTAAACAATACGTTACTAAATAACCAAGAGATCACTGAAGAAATCAAAGGTAATCAAAAAATACCTAGAGACAAATGACAATGAAAACACAATGATCCAAAACCTATGGTATGCAGCAAAAGCAGTTCTAAGAGGGAAGTTTATAGCTATACAAGCCTACCTCAAGAAAAAACTCAAACAATCTAACCTTACACTTAAAACAACTAGAGAAAGAAAAACAAACAAAACCCAAAATTAGTAGAAAGAAAGAAATCATAAAGATCAGTGCAGAAATAAATGAAGTAAAAACAAAGAAAACAATACCAAAGATCAATAAAACTAAAAGCCAGTTCTTTGAGAAGATAAACAAAATTGATAAACTTTTATCCAAACTCATCAAGAAAAAGAGGGAGAAGACTCAAATGAATAAAATTAGAAATGAAAAAGGAGAGGTTATGACAGACACCGCAGAAATACAAAGCATTATAAGAGACTACTACAAGCAATGCTATGCCAGTAAAATGGACAACCTGGAGGAAATGGACAAATTCTTAGAAAGGTATAACCTTCCAAGACCAAACCAGGAAAAAATAGAAAATATGAACAGACCACTCACAACTAATGAAATTGAAACTGTGATTAAAAATCTTCCAACAAACAAACGTTCAGAATCAGATGGCTTCACAGGTGAATTTTATCAAATATTTAGAGAAGAGCTAACAGCCATCCTTCTCAAACTCTTCCAAAAAACTGCGGAGGAAGGAACACTCCCAAAATCATTCTATGAGGCCAAAATCACCCTGATACCAAAACCAGACAAAGATACTACAAACAAAGAATATTACAGACCAATATCACTGATGAAAATAGATGTAAAAATCCTTAACAAAATACTAGCAAACAGAATCCAAAAACACAGCAAAAGGATCATACACCATGATCAAGTGGGATTTATCTCAAGGATGCAAGGATTCTTCAATATATGCAAATCAATCAATGTGATACACCATATTAACAAATTGAACAATAAAAAGCATATAATCATCTCAACAGATGCAGAAAAAGCTTTTGACAAAATTCAACACCCATTAATGATAAAAACTCTCCAGAAAATGGGCATAGAGGGAACCACCTCAAAATAATAAAGACCATATACAACAAACCCACGGCAAACATCATTCTCAATAGTGAAAAACTGAAAGCATTTCCTCTGAGATCAGGAACAAGACAAGGATGTCTGCTGTCACCAATATTATTCAACATAGTTTTGGAAGTCCTAGCCATGGCAATCAGAGAAGAAAAAGAAATAAAAGGAATACAAACTGGAAAAGAAGAAGTAAAACTATCACTGTTTGAAGATGACATGACACTGTACGTAGAAAATCCTAAGGATGCCACCAGAAAACTAATAGAGCTAATCAATGAATTTGGTAAATTTGCAGGATACAAAATTAATGCACAGAAATCACTTGCATTCCTATACACTAACAATGAAAGATCAGAAAGGGAAATTAAGGAAACAATTGCATTCACCAATGCAACAAAAAGAATAAAATACCTAGGAATAAACCTACCTAAGGAGGTAAAAGACCTGTACCAGAAAACTATAAGACACTGATGAAAAAATCAAAGATGACACAAACAGATAGAGAGATATACCATGGATTGGAAGAATCAATACTGTGAAAATGACTATACTACCCAAAGCAATCTACAGATTCAATGCAATCCCTATCAAACTACCACTGGCATTTTTCACAGAACTAGAACAAAAAATCTTAAAATTTGTATGGAAACACAAAAGATCCTGAATAGCCAAAGCAATCTTGAGGGAAGAAAATGGAGCTGGAGGAATCAGACTCCCTGACTTCGTACTATACTACAAAGCTACAGTAATCAAGACAATATGGTACTTGCACAAAAACAGAAATATAGATCAATGGAACAAGATAGGAAGCCCACAGATAAACCCACACACTTATGGTCAACTAATCTATGACAAAGGAGACAAGGATATACAATGGAGAAAAGACAGTCTTTTCAATAAGCGTTGCTGGGAAAACTGGACAGCTACATGTAAAAGAATAAAATTAGAACACTCCCTAACACCATACACAAAAATAAACTCAAAATGGATTAAAGACCTAAATGTAAGACCATAAAACTCTTAGAGGAAAACATAGGGAGAACACTCTGACATAAATCACAGCAAGATCTTTTTTGACTCCCCTCCTAGAGAAATGGAAATAAAAACAAAAATAAACAAAAGGGACCTAATGAAACTTAAAAGCTTGTGCACAGCATAGGAAACTACCAACAAGACAGAAAGACAACCCTCAGAATGGAAGAAAATATTTGCAAACAAATCAACGGACGAAGGATTAATCTCCAAAATATATAAACAGCTCATGCAGCTCAATATCAAAATAAACAAACAGCCCAATCAAAAACTGGGCAGAAGACCTAAATAAACATCTCTCCAGATAAGACATACAGGTGGCCAAGAGGCACATGAAAAGCTGTTCAACATCACTAGTTATTAGAGAAATGCAAATCAAAACTACAATGAGGTATCTCCTCACACCGGTTAGAATGGACATCATCAGAAAATCTAGAAAGAACAAATGCTAGAGAGGGTGTGGAGAAAAGGGAACCCTCTTGCACTGTTGGTGGGAATGTAAATTGATACAGCCACTATGGAGAACAGTATGGAGGTTCCTTAAAAAACTAAAAATAGAATTACCCTAAGACCCAGCAATCCCACTATTGGGCATATACCCAGAGAAAACCATAATTCAAAAAGACACATGCACCCCAATGTTCATTGCAGCACTATTTACAATAGCCAGGTCAGGAAATCAACCTAAATGCCCATCAACAAACGAATGGATAAAGAAGATGTGGTACATACACATAATGGAATATTACTCAACCATGAAAAGGAACGAAATTGGGTCATTTTTAGAGATGTGGATGGACCTAGAAACTGTTATACATAGTGAAGTAAGTCAGAAAGAGAAAAACAAATATTGTATATTAACACATATATGTGGAATCTAAAAAAATGGTATAGATGAACCTGTTTGCAAGGCAGAAATAGAGACACAGATGTAGAGAACAAACGTGTGGAAACCAAGTGGGGAAAGCCGGGGAGTGCTGGTGGTGGGATGAACTGGGAGACTGGGATTGATATATACACTAATATTTATAAAATAGATAAATAATAAGTACCTGCTCTATAAAAAAGTAAAATTAAGTATGTGGGAAAAAAAAGTGCATTGCCACTTTCCCTGTTCTCAGTGGGCAGAGTCTATCTGGTCCTATTTTATCCCTCTTATGTCGCTTATATTTTACTTTGGAAAGATTTCTGATAATTTGTCTTATATCAATGGCCATATTTTGAAAAATCAAAGCATATTGGTGCCCTGAAAATTTATAATAACTGGACTTTGCAAATTTGTAAACCATTATCCTTAGGCATGTCTGACTTATTATATGACAATTCTTCATGACACTCTAACAAACATCTCTAGATTCAGTCTTCTTAGACATTATAAACTTATTTTTTAAACTATATGCATAAAAAATTGATCTTAAAGGAAGTATGGAGATTTAAACATCTATCATTTTAATGTGCCTTTAGGGGTTCCATGACTGAACAGATAAATGATGGCTAAAGTAATCATGACTTTTGTAATGCTTAGTAAAGAAAATAAGTTTAATTCACAGCAGTGGCAGATTTGTAGTAGCAATTGAACAAATTGACATCAAAAAAACAGCTCTTCTTCCATGGGAGAATGATTGATATAGATAATCACAGGGATGATATTAGATAAAAGAGTCCAGTATACTTTTTTAAGAGCAGTAAGCTTAAATTGTTTTTTACTGATTATACTTTTTCTGAGCAGGTGTATACTAAATTAAATGTGTCCATTGTGGAATGGAATTCAGCAGCAGCAATTTTAAGACAATCAAGAAGTTTTCTCTTTTTAAGTAAATATTCAGATAGGTACCTTTGGATAGGAAGACGTAGAGAACAACAGTTTTTAGAATGTTCAAGTTTTGTTTGATAGTAATAATATTAACATAGATATGCAGATACACTTTCTCATATATAAGTGAATTTAATGTTAAGAACGAACTTCTGCAGGAGTCAGAATAGGTTATTACTTTAACCCTTAAAGCAGAAGTCCAGAGAGGTTAAGTGAATGGTTCATGGCTAAGGCAAATGATGGAGCCAGAGCTGGAACCATGGCTCTTGAGAGGCATCAGTGCATACTTAGTACTTCCAGACAACATAATGCCTCTTAAATTGTTTTTTCTTCTAATTATTTTCTAAATTAGTCTAAAATATCATCTGATAATTAATACTAAATATTTCAGCAGCATTTTAGGAAATATTTTGCATTTTCTACCACATCAAGATTATTTCTTCTTTCTGATGTAAAAAAAAAAATGAAGAAACTAAGTCTCAGAAAGGTTAAATAATTGTCAAAGCTCAGGTGGGTCCAAGTCTTCTGACTTCCTATAATATTATAAAAATAGAGATCTGAGGAATGGAGAGGTATGAATTACTTCACCTAAGTTTTGTTCTAAATCCACAAGAGTGACAAAAGAAAGACCACTGGGGTTGGTTCTAGTGACTAGATCAGTGATTTCTCAACTGTGGCTACATATTAGCATGACCAAGGGACTAGCAGTATCTTTTAAGGCACCCAAGAAACTCCAATGTGCAGCCAAAGTTGAGGGTCACTGCTGTAGGCACAAAGGCAGTGTTATGAAGGCAAGTTCCAAGTGTACTCTCTCTTGCCTCTGCCTCCTCCAAGTTTTTTTAATATATAAGATATTAAAATATTTTTCCTAACTCACAGAAGAACAAACTTGGGATCACAAAACTTTAGGGGAGTTAAAGATCATCTAGGTCATTGATTCTCAACTTTGGCTACACATTTGAATCACCTAAGGAGCTTTTTAAAAATAATCAATGCCTAGGTCCAACCCAGAGCCATAAATCAGAATATCTGGCTGTGGGGCCTGGGTACCAGTATTTTCTAAAAGCTACCCCAGTGATTCTAATGTGCAGCAAGGATTGAGAAATATTAAACAAATTCCTCAGTAAGTTAGAATTAAGATCTTAAAGCTATTTGCTCTAGGAAAGCAAAGTTGAATTAGTTGGGTTGAATAATTGCCTTTTTACTTAGAATAATAATGTGCTTCTAACTACAGAAGATGATTTAAGTGCTTCAAGATATTTTGATTTTAAAGGTTGCCAATATATTCTAATACTTTCGTTGATTCAAGAAAAAAATAGGTGCTTTTGAAGAGAGACTCTATTTTATAAGAACAAATAAATATGCATAGCATATCTATTACCAGTCATGATATCCTTAATGCATTTACTGGAAAAGAAAAAAAGAGAGAGAGAGAGAGTCTATTCCACAGACCTCAACAATGTCTAAGATTTATTCTTTCTTCTTCAGGTCACAATTAATCCTTTGAGAAATTTCATACTCAATAATTCTCCCTTGCATATTCCATGATAGAATCTATATTTAATAATAATTTTTCTTATATTAAAATTTAAATTAATTTATGGGATAGTCCTTGGAAAGTCATAGCATATCAATATTTTTCTTGGAATACATACTATATTCATAACTTTTCAAATTTAATACTTAAGTGTAACAACAGGCATAAGATCTATAAAAATAATTTTTTTCCTTTAGTACCTTGAAGTGCTACTGGGCTATTTATTGTGGATGTGTTAATTCTACAGAGCTTCGAAACAAAGCAGGGCCTTGAAGGGTCACACAGTTTGGAAATTTGGATAGACGTGTACTTTACATGAAATCCTCAGTCTTTGTTATAGAGTAGGGGTACTAGAATTCCACACACTGCTTAAAAAATGAAATTTAAAATGTCAAACATCCTCAGCTATTAGGATTTCACATTATTGCTAAACCTCAAGAGTAATTTCGCTTTGTAAACATTACTGCAGAGTTCAATTTGGTGCTAATAAGTTCTTTAACTATCACGCAATCACAAATCTATAATTACTGCATGATTCCATTTATATAAAACTCTAGAACAGACAAAACTAATCTATAGTGAGAGAAAGCAGATCAGTAGTTGCCTGGGACAGGAATAGGGAAGAGCTACTACAAAGAGGTGTAAGGGAACTACACACTTTGTTTGATGGAAAATATTCTATAACTCAATTGTGGTGGTGGGTACATGAATGTGCAGAGTTGTCAGAATACATTGAACTGTACAATCAAAATCGGTGCATTTTATGGCATGTACATTTTTCAAAGGACAAAAATATGGAGCATAAGGCAATAGACTCTTCAAAAGGTTTATAACTAAAATGACCATACAATTATATGGTAATTTGAAATTTAGAGAAACTATCCCACTCCATATGGAATTCTTTTATTTTATCTTATGACACATAGAACAGAGTAAAGCCATATTTTTTTTTATTTTAAATCATTGTTTCAGTATTTTTAAATTGAGAGTTAACCAGGGTATGGATGAAATTGTCTCTAAGTGCCAAGTAATTAGCTAATCCAGGTTTTTAGAGGCAAACATTTTCTCATGGAAGCAATTTTAGTGCTTGCAACAATCTGTACCTATGAATAAAACAGAAAAGCCTAATTGGATCAAGGAAAGTGCTTAGATATTCAATTAGTTGTACATACCACATTGCATATGCAAGCAGAGCAGATGCATTTAGCTGTGGCTAGAATATATATAATGTTTTTCAAATGATGAGTAAATCGACATTAAATATCTGTGAAATAGCTAAGCAGAAAGTTTAAGTAGTAGCTTGCAGAGTTACCATAAAATTATCATATTGAAGAGGTCTAAATTATGGGACTGTAATTCTAGGATCAGAAGTCAAGCTTTGTTCCCCATCATAAGAATCAATGTTTCATGTGCAGGTATGATACAGATATATTTTTTCCTCAAATGTGACATTTACATAATTTTTAAATATTGAAACTAGATAAGGAATCAACATAGAACACATATTGCTAGAATTCCTTTGGTTTAAAATTCATTTGATGTATACTAGCCTACTTCTTACTATTGAACCTTCATATCTACACACATATTATAAAGATATATAGACCTAAAACCGTTCTAATTTTATGATTGTTCCTTTCCCTTGATTAGGTGAAAATGAGATTCTGAATATTCAGAGGCAATGTGGTGTAATAAAAATACGACTGGACCTAAATTAGCACTCTACAAAAAGTAAAATACCTTCTTGAATTTCAGTATTCTCATTTTTCAGTGGAGATTAATAATCCCTGTCTTAGCTAATTCACAAGGGTTTTGAGGATCCAATAATATAATATATGGGAAAGTCCTGTATAAACATGAAGTTAATATCATTATTATGCTTAAGTTTTCTGCCACACAATATTTGTTGTCAAGAAGTATGTATCAGATTTCTACTCTTTATATATTATTTAGAATTTTAGCCATTTTGCTTTTAAGTATAAAACTAATGCACTCATGTCATACAGCCAAATGTTTATTAGATACAGGGAATCAGCATTTTAATAGCTTTTAACAACTCTATAGCAGCACCATATTACATGCTTCAGTTTAACTTAGACCCAAAACCTAATTCAACACTTTGGATTTTTATATTTTAGAACACTTAGGAGCATAGATTTTCTTTACTCCTCCAAGAGCCGGCCACTGTTAACAATGATTGAAACCATTCAGACAAGAGAGGAATATATGCACCTTGAACTGTGATATCAAATTCAATTATCCACCATAATTTCTGGAGATTATAAATCACAGAAAAAATACAGCATTAAAATAAAGATTAATATTTTGAACCTGAGTATTTATTAGTTTGTTCTTTTTTTAAAAAACATCTTTATTGGAGTATAATTGCTTTACAATGCTATGTTAGTTTCTGCTTTATAACAAAGCTAACACATATATATGGGATCTAAAAAAAAAAAATGGCTCTGAAAAACCTAGGGGCAGGACGGGAATAAAGACGCAGACATAGAGAATGGACTTGAGGACACAGGGAGGGGGAAAGGTAAGCTGTTCTTTTTCTTTTTACTGTAAATCTGAATCCTGGTCAGAATTTATAAGAATAAACACATATGTATTAGTACACTTAAATTGGAAATGTAATAACAATATCAATGACTAAGTATAGTGTCTCTTACTTGGTCTAAAATGTTTTGTAAAGGTATGTCTTATAAGAACAAGAAAATTTGGCTGTGGTCATTGTATAAGCACTGTGACCTGTACATGTTTATAGGCTAATTAAGCACACTATTTGAAAATTAAATGCATACACATATATGTTGATATATATGTAACTGATTTTACTCATAACATTTGCAACTTCTAATGGCCCATCTCCATAGGTTTACAAAATATACCTCTCACCACCAACACTTTCCCTTTTATGCATCAGTAGTCACAGATAAAAACAGAAAAGCAGGTATCTAATTTGAAAACATCCAGCCACGTAACTATCTCCATTAGCCACAAGACTCTAGAGGACTGAGTTACAATGAGTAGGCCTGAGAGAAGTGGACCAAAATAACTGGGAAGTTATGTCCCAAGACTTGAGTATCCAAGACAACATTGAAATGAGAAGAGCAACAGAGACATAGAAGGAGTTAAAGCAGATTAAGTAGACTCTGCAATTTTGCTACATGTGGCTGCAAAATCATCTACTATCATCATGATTAAAAGAAATAATTTCAATTGCAACGGCAAAATAGCTGGCTTCAGAATTGAATCCACAATATAATGAGCAAAATGTCTATTGTCTAAAGAGTGACAGTATCATTTAGTCATTTATCTATGAAGATAAGCTATAAATCATATCCTCAATATATGTTAATGTTATACCTTTATAAAAATGAGCTATGCTGTGTAAGTTCAAGTTGAACACATGGCAAACAGAATGTAAATTCAGAACTGAAAAATCAATTTTCAAAGATTGCACTGTGTTGGTACTTTGATAAGTGAGCTAAGCACCACTAATGTTCCTCATTTATTTCATTTGTGTTTTTGGAGTTTTTAGTCCCAGTTCAATAATAAAATGAAAGCTTGGTATAAATTGAAAAACATTATGCAATACCTGAAAGATAACACAATTTCCAGTTGTCAAAGTAAAATTAATTTCAATATCAGCTGGCCAATGCTAAAGGCTGTCAAATTCACTATGGTGTTTTAGATATATTACATGGTATCCTTAACCACATTACATAGAAAACTACTATGGCAGGATTCTGTGCCACTTAGTGGCCATATAGACCAACTATAAACTATAGCTCACACTTGGCTGGGAGAAAAAGAAGCCCTTATAAAGAGCAGAGACTGACCCTCCAATCTGATTCAAAACAGATAATTTGTAGACCATTATGGATGTCAATATGCCCCATTTAATCCCCCATATAAAGGAAAAGTTATTCATATTTTCCTTTAATGTTGGCTAATTTCTTAAATAAAATCATTTTTGCATAATAAAATATCATGCTTCCCTTCTCACGTCAGTGTCCATTTTGTTGTTTGGAAAACCTACCTTATTGCACTCAAGTGTAATTTACACCTAAAGACATAACTAGATATCTTTGCCCAGAATGAAGTATAAGGTCATAAATGTATAACAATATAAATGCATATGAAAGTAAAAATGAATTGTATTATAGCTCTAAACATTAAAAAATCCTTTACCATATAAACGAAGAGTAATCAACTCCTGTGTATGTTATTTCTTTGTAAGTAAAAATCAAAAAAACTTCAAGCAGTTTAATTTTTAGAATAGGAATACAATTTTTTTCAAGTTCACTCTAAATACATGAACATTAATTTAAATAATTGCTACCATGGTTCTTATGTAAAGCCCAAAACACATGTGATAGAAATATATTCAGCAAAAATAACATAATGACATTTGCTAACATTTCAAATAATCCACAGAAGATTCATAGTCTCTTCCATTCCAAGCTGGAATGGAAGAGACTATGTCTGGTTTCATTTCAATATTGACTTTCTGTTTAAAAATAAAATTCTAAGTTGGTTGTCAATGGATGCTTCTTAAATTGGTCTTTTTTTTAACAGACACATAGTAACAAAATGGTCTGCCACGTGTATACTAATATGTACCAAGTGGCAGTGTAAATCAAAGTAAAATAAAGGAACCTAGTTCAAATTTTATTCAGGCATATTTATCAGGACATTGCATGCCAACATATCTCTGTAGATCTATTTGCTCTTTATAGCCACTTTCCTCTAGGAAAATTTAAAGTGATGATTACTTTAAAAATTCCACTTTACCTTTTCTGGAATAGGAAGTTCACGGCTTTTGGGATACCAGTTAAGTGTTCTTGATACACAATGGGAATTTCATATTCTTTGAAAGGCAAATTCCCTTTCTCTAAAGTATACTTTATACATTTTGAATTTCTCTTGAGTAACTCGTTTCCTTTAAAGACATTGTTTTGTTTTCACTTTCAAAGGCAAATCAAAAATCACCCTGAGCTTACTTTTTAATCCCAAGTACCTCTCCCTTAACTGGAGGAGTAACAATGACTACCTTAAATGCAGACATTTCTTACTGATGAGGCTTTGAATGATGAAGTAAAAGTTTTCATATGAAATATCTCACCGGACTCCCACAAAATCCTTTGAGTTGTGCATATGTCATCCCCATGGGCCACTTTAATAGATGAATTGACTTTAAAAAGGTTACACAATCAGGATATGACAAGAACACTGATCTTGCCGATTCCTTGTAAATTGCACTGCTTTACTTCTTGGTCCAAAATAGACATAAAGAGACAAAGTGAAGCCGAATTTACAACTTGTAAATGATTTAGGAACTAGCAAGGCATTTATATAAGCTCTTGACACACTTCAAATTATCCTCATAGCAATGTTAAGCGTTGAAAGGTTAGACATTTTTAATTAAATGGTTGTCTGTGAAGTGGAATCAGTAGCATGGGTCTAGGTTCTACCAAGTATGAGTTCTGTGACCTTGGCCAATTTTCTTATTATTTCTGAGCTTTCATTTTCTCATTTGGAAAATGGGAATAACAGCATCAACCTCAACTAACTATTCTGAAAATTTAAATGACGTAGTAAGCACAGATGAAAAAGCTTAGCATGAAACTTAAAGGATATTGGACTCTCATTTCAATGTCAGTTCCGCCTTCTGCCTCTTATCTGAAAAATTGCCACAAAAACACTAGTTAGCCAAACCCTTATGGTTTTATGATTTTCAGAACATCCCTGATCATATCATATTATGAAATTTTTAATAATTACAGAAGTGTAGGTCACTAATTATGAATTACCACTGTGAAGAATACAAAATCTTATAAAACTGACATAAAGTCAAGTTTATAGCTATTTTTAAAAATAATAAGTGACTCCTGGTGTTTCTTATCGTACTGTTGCCTATTGAGTTAGTTTGTGGCCCTGTGCCTCATCATGCACTTAAAACATATATTCAATATGCCAATAAAACATAAATTGTCTTCTGTTAACAGCACACTCAGGAGATTTGAGAAACACCTGAAATGCAATAAAGTTGTTTCTAATAACTTCGTAAATTCAGATTACAATTCACATATGTAAATACATGATTGGCATTGTAATAAACATTAGCACACATGAAATAAGAACTTCTGTGGTTCGGTCGGAGCGCAGGGAGAGGACTGGGGTTGGCGGCTTGAACATAGCCTGAAGGGGTTAGTGCACCATGGCTAGCAGGGAGGGAGTCCGGGGAAGAGTCTGCACCTGCCGAAGAGGCAAGAGACTATTTCTTCCCTCTGTTTCCTGGTGCGCGAGGAGAGGGGTTTCAGAGCACTGCTTAAAGGAACTCCAGAGACGGGCGCGAGCCGCGGATAAAGCGGGAACCCCAGAGACGGGCTTGAGCCACGGCTAAAAGCCCGGACCCCAGAGACGGACGCGAGTCGCGGCTAAAAGCATGGAACCCAGGGACGGGCGGGAGACGCTAAGGCTGCTGCTGCCGCCACCAAGGGGCCTGTGTGCGAGCACAGGTCACTATCCACACCCCTCTTCCGCGGAGCCTGTGCAGCCTGCCACTGCCAGGTTCCCGGGATCCAGGGACAACTTCCCCGGGAGAACGCACGCCGGGCCTCAGGCTGGTGCAACGTCACGCCAGCCTCTGCAGCCGCAGGCCCGCCCCGCACGCAGTGCCCCTCCCTCCCCCCCCCGGCCTGAGTGCGCCAGAGCCCCCGAATCAGCAGCTCTTTTAACCCCGTCCTGTCTGAGCAAAAAACAGACGCCCTCCAGTGACCTACACACAGAGGCAGGGCCAAGTCCAAAGCTGAGCCCCTGTGAGCTGTGAGAACAAAGAAGAGAAAGGGAAATCTCTCCCAGCAGCCTCAGAAACAGCGGATTAAAGCTCCACAGTCAACTGGATGCACCCTGCATCTGTGGAATACATGAATAGACAACGAGTCATCCCAAATTGAGGAGGTGGGCTTCGAGAGCAAGATCTATGATTTTTTCCCCTTTTCCTCTTTCTGTGAATTTGTATGTGTATGCTTCAGTGTGAGATCTTGTCTGTATAGTTTTGCTTCCACCATTTGTCCTAGGGTTCTATCCGTCCATGGTTTCTTTTTATTTTTTTTCTTAATAATTAATTTTAATTTTAATCACTTTATTATGCTTTACCTTCTTTCTTTCTCTTTCTTTCTTTCTTTCTTTCTTTCTTTCTTTCTTTCTTTCTTTCTTTCTTTCTTTCCTTCCTGCCTTCCTTCCTTTCCTCCTTTAGACAACGAATCATCCCAAATTGAGGAGGTGGTCTCTGAGAGCAAGATTTATGATTTTTTCCCCTTTACCTCTTTTTGTGAGGGTGTATGTGTATGCTTCTGTGTAAGATTTTGTCTGTATAGCTTTGCTTCCAACATTGGTCCTAAGGTTCTATCCGTCCCTTTCTTTTTTCTAAATAAGTATTTTTTAATTCAATAACTTTATTATACTTTATTTTATTTTACTGTATCTTCTTTTTTCCTTCTTTCCCTCCTTCCTTCCTTCCTCCCTCCCTCCCTCTCTCCTTCGTTTCCTTCTTGCCTTCTTTCCTTCTTTCTTTCTTTCTTTCTTTCTTCCTTCCTTCCCTCCTTTCATTCTTTCTTTCTTCATACTTCTACTAATTCTCTCTACTTTTTCTCCCTTTTATTCTGAGCTGTGTGGATGAAAGGCTTTTGGTGCTCCAGCCAGGAGGCAGGGCTCTGCCTCTGAGGTAGGAGAGCCAACTTCAGGACACTGGTCAACAAGAGACCTCCCAGCTCCACATAGTATCAAATGGTGAAAATCTCCCAGAGACCTCCACCTTAACACCAGCATCCAGCTTCACTCAACGACCAGCAAGCTACAGTGCTGGACAACCTATGCCAAACAACTAGCAAAACAGGAACACAACCCCACCCATTAGCAGAGAGACTGTCTAAAATCATAATAAGGCCTCAGACACCCCAAAACACACTACCAGACATGAACCTGACCACTAGAGAGACAAGATCCAGCCTCATCCACCACAACACAGGCACTAGTCCCCTCCACCAGGAAGCCTACACAACCCACTGAACCAACCTTAGCCACTGGAGACAGACATCAAAAACAGCGGGAACTATGAACCTGTAGCCTGCAAAAAGGAGACCCCAAACACAGTAAGATAAGCAAAACGAGAAGACAGAAATACACACAGCAGATAAAGGAGCAAGATAAAAATGCACCAGACCTAACAAATGAAGAGGAAATAGGCAGTCAACCTGAAAAAGAATTCAGAATAATGATAGGAAGGATGATCCGAAATCATCTTGGAATCTTGGAAATAGAATGGGCGAAATGCAAGAAACAGTTAACAAGGACCTAGAAGAAATAAAGATGAAACAAGCAACAAAGAACAACACAGTAAATGAAATTAAAAGTACTCTAGATGGGACCAATAGCAGAATAACTGAGCAGAAGAACGGATAAGTGACCTGGAAGATAAAATAGTGGAAATAACTACTGCAGAGCAGAATAAAGAAAAAAGAATGAAAAGAACTGAGGACAGTCTCAGAGACCTCTGGGACAACATTAAATGCACCAACATTCGAATTATAGGGGTTCCAGAAGAAGAAGAGAAAAAGAAAGGGACTGAGAAAATATTTGAAGAGATTATAGTTGAAAACTTCCCTAATATGGGAAAGGAAATAGTTAACAAACCCAGGAAGCACAGAGAGTCCCATACAGGATAAATCCAAGGAGAAATACGCCAAGACACATATTAATCAAACTGTCAAAAATTAAATACAAAGAAAGCATATTAAAAGCAGCAAGGGAAAAACAACAAATAACACACAAGGGAATCCCCATAAGCTTAACAGCTGATCTCTCAGCAGAAACCCTACAAGCCAGAAGGGAGTGGCAGGACATACTGAAAGTGATGAAGGAGAAAACCTGCAACCAAGACTACTCTACCAAGCAAGGATCTCATTCAGATTTGATGGAGAAATTAAAACCTTTACAGACAAGCAAAAGCTGAGAGAGTTCAGCACCACCAAACCAGCTTTGCAACAAATGCTAAAGGAACTTCTCTAGACAAGAAACACAAGAGAAAGAAAAGACCTATACTAACGAACCCAAAACAATTTAGAAAGTAGGACTAGGTGCATACATACCGATAATTACCTTAAATGTAAATGGACTAAATGCTCTCACCAAAAGACACAGATTGGCTGAATGGATAAAAAAAAAAGACCCTTATATATGCTGTCTACAAGAGACCCACTTCAGACCTAGAGACACATACAGACTGAAAGTGAGGGGATGTAAAAAGGTATTCCATGCAAAATGAAACCAAAAGAAAGCTGGACTAGCAATTCTCATATCAGACAAAATAGACTTTAAAATAAGGACTATTAGAAGAGACAAAGAAGGACACTACAAAATGATCAAGGGATCGATCCACGAAGAAGATATAACAATTGTAAATATTTATGCACCCAACATAGGAGCACCTCAATACATAAGGCAAATACTAACAGCCATAAAAGGGGAAATCGACAGTAACACTTTCATAGTAGGGGACTTTAACACCCCACTTTCACCCATGGACAGATCATCCAAAATGACAACAAATGAGGAAACACAAGATTTAAATGATACATTAAACAAGATGGACTTAATTGATATTTATAGGACATTCCATCCAAAAACAATAGAATACACATTTTTCTCAAGTGCTCATGGAACATTCTCCAGGATAGATCATATCTTGGGTCACAAATCAAGCCTTGGTAAATTTAAGAAAATCGAAATTGTACCAAGTATCTTTTCCGACCACAACACTATGAGACTAGATATCAATTACAGGAAAAGATAAGTAAAAAATAAAAACACATGGAGGCTAAACAATACACTACTTAATAATGAAGTGATCACTGAAGAAATCAAAGAGGAAATTAAAAAATACCTAGAAACAAATGACAATGGAGACACAACGACCCAAAACCTACGGGATGCAGCAAAAGCAGTTCTAAGGGGGAAGTTTATAGCAATACAAACCCACCTTAAGAAGCAGGAAACATCTCGAATAAGCAACCTAACCTTGCATCCAAAGCAATTAGAGAAAGAAGAACAAAAAAAAAAACCCAAAGCTAGCAGAAGGAAAGAAATCATAAAAATCAGATCAGAAATAAATGAAAAAGAAATGAAGGAAGCAATAGCAAAGAACAATAAATCTAAAAGCTGGTTCTTTGAGAAGGTAAACAAAATAGATAAACCACTAGCCAGACTCATCAAAAAAAAAAAAAAGGGGAGAAGACTCAAATCAATAGAATTAGAAATGAAAAAGGAGAAGTAACAACTGACACTGCAGAAATAAAAAAGATCATGAGAGATTACTACAAGCAACTCTATGCCAATAAAATGGACAATCTGGAAGAAATGGACAAATTCTTAGAAATGCACAACCTGCCAAGACTGAATCAGGAAGAAATAGGAAATATGAACAGACCAATCACAAGCACTGAAATTGAAACTGTGATTAAAAATCTTAAACAAACAAAAGCCCAGGACCAGATGGCTTCACAGGCAAATTCTATCAAACATTTAGAGAAGAGCTAACACCTATCCTTCTAAAACTTTTCCAAAATATAGCAGAGGGAGGAACACTCCCAAATTCCTTCTATGAGGCCACCATCACCTTGATACCAAAACCAGACAAGGATGTCACAAAGAAAGAAAACTACAGGCCAATATCACTGATGAACATAGTTGCAAAAATCCTCAACAAAATACTATTTTGCAGTGTCCAACAGCACTTTAAAAGTATCATACACCATGATCAAGTGGGGTTTATTCCAGGAAAGCAAGGATTCTTCAATATATGCAAATCTATCAATGTGATAAACCATATTAACAAATTGAAGGAGAAAAACCATATGATCATCTCAATAGATGCAGAGAAAGCTTTTGACAAAATTCAAAACCCATTTATGATAAAAACCCTGCAGAAAGTAAGCATAGAGGGAACTTTCCTAAACATAATAAAGGCCATATATGACAAGCCCACAGCCAACATCATCCTCAATGGTGAAAAACTGAAAGCATTTCCACTAAGATCAGGAGCAAGACAAGGTTGCCCACTCTTACCACTGTTATTCAACATAGTTTTGGAAGTTTTAGCCACAGCAATCAGAGAAGAAAAGGAAATAAAAGGAATCCAAATCAGAAAAGAAGAAGTAAAGCTGTCACTGTTTGCAGATGACATGATGCTATACATAGAGAATCCTAAAGATGCTACCAGAAATCTACTACAGCTAATCAATGAATTTGGTAAAGTAGCAGGATACAAAATTAATGCACAGAAATCTCTTGCATTCCTATATACTAATGATGAAAAATCTGAAATTGAAATCAAGAAAACACTCCCATTTATGATTGCAGCACAAAGAATAAAATATCTAGGAATAAACCTACCTAAGGAGACAAAAGACCTGTATGCAGAAAATTATAAGAACCTGATGAAAGAAATTAAAGATGATACAAATAGATGGAGAGATGTACCATGTTCTTGGATTGGAAGAATCAACATTGTGAAAATGACTCTACTACCCAAAGCAATCTATAGATTCAATGCAATCCCTATCAAACTACCAGTGGCATTTTTCACAGAACTAGAAGAAAAAATTTTGCAATTTGTATGGAAAAACAAAAGACCCCGAATAGCCAAAGCAATCTTGAGAACGAAAAAAGGAGCTGGAGGAATCAGGCTCCCTGACTTCAGACTATACTACAAAGCTACAGTAATCAAGACAGTATGGTACTGGCACAAAAACAGAAAGATAGATCAATGGAAAAGGATAGAAAGCCCAGAGATAAACCCACACACATATGGTCACCTTATCTTTGATAAAAGTGTCAGGAGTGTACAGTGGAGAAAGGACAGCCTCTTCAATAAGTGGTGCTGGGAAAACTGGACAGATACATGTAAAAGTATGAGATTAGATCACTCCCTAACACCATACACAAAAATAAGCTCAAAATGGATTAAAGACCTAAATGTAAGGCCAGAAACTATCAAACTCTTAGAGGAAAACATAGGCAGAACACTCTATGACATAAATCACAGCAAGATCCTTTCTGACCCACCTCCTACAGTAATAGAAATAAAAACAAAAATAAACAAATGGGACCTAATGAAACTTCAAAGCTTTTGCACAGCAAAGGAAACCATAAACAAGACCAAAAGACAACCCTCAGAATGGGAGAAAATATTTGCAAATGAAGCAACTGACAAAGGATTAATCTCCAAAATTTACAAGCAGCTCATGCAGCTCAATAACAAGAAAACCAACAACCCAATCCAAAAATGGGCAGAAAGCCTAAATAGATATTCCTCCAAAGAAGATATACAGACTGTCAACAAACACATGAAAGAATGCTCAACATCATTAATCATTAGAGAAATGCAAATCAAAACTACAATGAGGTATCACCTCACACCAGTCAGAATGGCCATCATCAAAAAATCTAGAAACAATAAATGCTGGAGAGCATGTGGAGAAAAGGGAAAACTCTTGCACTGCTGGTGGGAATGTGAATTGGTTCAGCCGCTATGGAGAACAGTATGGAGGTTCCTTAAAAAACTGCAAATAGAACTACCATATGACCCAGCAATACCACTACTGGGCATATACCCTGAGAAAGCCAAAATTCAAAAAGAGTCATGTACCACAATGTTCATTGCAGCTCTATTTACAATAGCCGGGAGATGGAAGCAACCTAAGTGTCCATCGACAGATGAATGGATAAAGAAGATGTGGCACATGTATACAATGGAATATTACTCAGCCATAAAAAGAAAGGAAATTGATCTATTTGTAATGAGGTGGATAGACCTAGAGTCTGTGATACAGAGTGAAATAAGTCAGAAAGAAAAAGACAAATGCCATATGCTAACACATATATATGGAATTTAAGAAGAAAAAAAAAATGTCATGAAGAAACTAAGGGTAAGACAGGAATAAAGACACAGACCTACTGGAGAATGGACTTGAGGATATGGGGAGGGGGAAGGGTGAGGTGTGACATGGCGAGAGAGAGTCATGGACATATACACACTAACAAACGTAAGGTAGATAGCTAGTGGGAAGCAGCCGCATGGCACAGGGATGTCGGCTCGGTGCTTTGTGACCGCCTGGAGGGGTGGGCTAGGGAGGGTGGGAGGGAGGGAGACACAAGAGGGAAGAGAAATGGGAACATTTGTATATGTATAACTGATTCACTTTGTTATAAAGCAGAAACTAACACACCATTGTAAAGCAATTATACCCCAATAAAGATGTTAAAAAAAAAGAAAGAACTTCTGTGAATAAAAATGCATTTACCACTCAATGAACATATATTCATAAACTAAATATTCACAGATCTTTCTTTTCACAGTGGAAAATATTTCTGCATCTAATTCAGCAGTAAAAATAGAATGAATTTATTTTTTATTTTTTTACTTTAATTCAAACAAAAATTCCATAGTAAGTAATAAAATTTTCTTACTTCATAAAGCTTTGATAGTGTGTACACTAGGGAGCCTAAATAGAGAGGAGAAAGCTAGGAATTCCTTGGGAAATAAAATTTTTAGAGAATCACAATTATAAATATAATGAAGTTCAAATATATCACAAGTAGAATGGAATATAATCTGCAAATTAATTATGTTAACGTATAATATTTGTTATGGTTTAGAAAGAAAAAAATAAATTAAGTACAATATAGATAAATTTACACCTACCAATTTGATTGGAATTTTGAGGAATGTGTGTGTCTGGGAATTTCATTTCTACTCTATTTAAGTAGCCTTAGTATAAATCCAGAACTAAACTGAGAGAGAGAATGAGAGTGAGAGAGAGAGAATGATTTATAACTGGGCTATACATACGGTACCATTTTTAATAGTATTTTTTCCTCAGAATTTAATGATATCTTCACCATGATTTTTATTTCTCTGTGGTTTATAATTTATTAAAGAGGGCAAATTAATCAATGAAGGCTTGAAAATCAGAACACATTTATATATCCTTTCTGAAACAAATCATTTTCATGACTAGTATCACTCATTCCAACAAAACTCACATATAAATATAATTTAATAAGTGGTCCCTTGTAATACTTTTCATTTTTCCTACAATAATCAACAGTTTTCAAAAATATTTTGCCTACCAGTTTCTTTAATCATATGGAACCTAAATTCCAAAACCTGAGTTAATTCTTATTATCTAAACAAGTGAGTTTATTAAGGCAGGAGAAATGGGGAATGGGGCATTCATTCCAACTCCTCTGTGCTACTTAAGGAGATAAGAATGATGTGAGGAGCAAATTGGGAAGACAAATGAAAACAGGATTTTACTACTTTGTTACTCCTCAGTGTGTAGGTTTTGGCTTTCACTGGAGCTGGATGGAGAGACTAAAGTAGAATGCTTTGTATCACAGTTTAATTGAAAGTGTTCAGAATAGAGTTTACATTTTTAAAGTGTTTGCATGAGTATCTTAACAGATTTATTGAGATATAATAAAAGGCCATAAAATTCACTTTTTTAACTGTATAATTTATTCGGTTTTTTGTATATTCAATTTTGTGCAATTATCAGCACTATCAAACATGCTCTTTTAGTTATTCACCTGGATGCTTAGAGTTATTTAACCAGGCTCTCTCTAACTTCTTATCAAATTTTAATGTCCTTTAGCTTTAGAAACTCCTACCCTAACATCCATCTGATGCTTTGGTGATTTGTTGAGACCAACATTGTACAGTCTTAAGAATGAAATCCCATACATCCTCACTTCCCATACAGCTAGAAAAAGGAATGTAGATTTGCATATTTTTCATTGTATTGTTACTGGGACAGTAAAACTAAGAATGTCATCTACATGTATACATGTGTCTCAACAATTGATATTTTGTTCCTAACCATAAATAATAAATACCTAATTAACATATAGGTGAATTTCCATCAGCTTGGAATTTAGAACATACTGTGTTGGAAATCATTTCTGGGTCACTTATAACAAAATCATAAAGAAACATTTTCTCTTTTGAAGCACCAATGCCTTTTAACATTAAATGTTCAACAACAATTTTAATTATCCAATTTTTAGTAGTGAAGAGGGGCAATGACAACTGTAAAACAACACTGAGGATGTAGAAAAGAGAGAGACAATAGGACAGAAATATTTGCCATATGCTGATAAAGGAAAGGGGAAGAAATGGAAAAAGTATCTTACTGGTTTAGTGTTTGGAATTGAATGGCTGGTAATTCTATATTTTGCATCTGGTTGTATATCCTTCCATCCACCTATTTATCCCTCCATTCATTCATCCTTTAACCTATTGAACTGTGGAATGCTAATTTTCATGCTATAGAAATTTGTATGAATAAACTCTTGAACATTTATTGTATCAGAAAAAGAATATCATCCAATGGTATTGATACAAACAGAGAAAAAGGGGACATCATGTTTTGAAGTTCTTTCAACAAATATTTTTTGCATTAGAATGTGAACCAGCAAACTTGGTCCAACATGGTGTCACATTGGATTCCAGTGTAAGTTGAGCCAGAAATTACAAGGAAATTATAATTAACTTCCAACATGCAAAGGAACATTTATTTTCATTCAAAATATTTATTATTTGCTTATGATACCTAGTAGGTACTCTCCTAGGTACTAGGTATATAAAGATAATTATGTCATAAGCCTTACTCTTGCCGGGTTTACAGCCTACTTTCCTGGTACTTAGGTTAAGTACCCTTTTACGGTAAACAAAGTACTATTATTAAAAACTCCATTTCAAAAAATGAGGAAACTGAGGCACAGAACTATCCATTGACAGCTAGAAAGCCTCAAGGAGCAAGAATTCAAATCCAAACAATCTAGCTCCAGAGTCCATAGTTTTACAAAATGAGCTATATATAGTGTTTTATACAGTGAATACTTAATAAGTGAACAAAGCATAAGAACATAATTCCAGTAGACTATGAATTTTATGCTGGGAAATCATTCTACCATCTTTCAGATTTATGCCAATAAAATGATAAGCAATACAAGAAAAGACAAAACTTCAATTTATATCAGTATCTTGCTGTATGCTATGAAAATACAGTATATTTCTTGAAGTATGAATTCCAGCTTTCCTAGGAAGTAAAGATAATTTTATTTCTTATAGCTATAACACTTAAAGTTGTAACTGAAAAAGAGCAAATGAATCAATGTGTGTTCCTGGGTCATCAAAAATTTGGCATGTATGTATCAATAAGAGCTCTATTTTGATGCCAAGGGTTTTTTTGTTTTTATTTTTTATTTTTCGTTACACGGGCCTCTCACTGTTTTGGCCTGTCCCGCTGCGGAGCACAGGCTCTGGACGCGCAGGCTCAGCGGCCGTGGCTCACGGGCCCAGCCGCTCCGTGGCATGCGGGATCTTTCCGGACCGGGGCACGTACCCGTGTCCCCTGCATTGGCAGGGAGACTCACATCTACTGTGCCACCAGGGAAGCTCTTGATGCCAAGTTTTTGTTAAATTTGGAAATTAAATCACACCAACAATCATTAGGATAAGCTTAGCATGAAGAATAAAATATTTTTCATTTGCACTAACATTAGTAATTTTGTATAATAAATTATGGAAAATACTATAATAAATATGGAAAGGAACAATCATTTTAGTAAATGTAAAATGTTGATGATATATTTACTTTTAATTAAAAATGCATATTTTCCTACAGATATTGGTCTTTTCCATCAATGAATGCAATTTAAATCCTTTAAAGGCTCAATTCAGTATTGCTATAATAGAAATCTGAATTATGTGAATCCCTTAAATTCCATAGGAGGTCCCTAAAACTGCATGCAGTGTGAAATCATAACAGCTAATGCCATAAAATGAATTTATTTTCTAATAGATATTTTTGCATGGTACTTTAACAAAAAAAGTGTTATTTTTAACCAAAAAATTCAGGCCTTATGCCACATTTAGCTTCTCTAGGTAAGAAACTATGCAAAAAGAATATATATTCTTTTTTAGTACTTACTATAACTAAACTTTGAATTGTTTGGTAATGAATATTTGGCTCATACATGTTAAGTGCCTTGAATTTACTCATTGAAACTGGATGGCTTGTTCTCCAAGAAAAAGCTTTTTTATTTCATTTATTTTGAGTTGTATCACATAAACTGGAGGTCCTGTAGTCTCAAAATTTTAAGGAATGAGTATTTGAGAGAAAGAACACTTTGAACACGGCCTATGTGAGAAAGTAGCTGTTGAGGAGGAGAGAAAAATCTTTTTTTTTCTTGAAAATAGAAGTTTCACATCACTTTGCAAGCAATAATTATTTGTGTTTTAAAAGGATGTGTTCTCAGATGATCACATGACTCTTCCAAAGCTCAGTAAGTTAGACTATCAGTCATTTCTCCTGAACTATGAAAGTCCTGCATATGAAGACATTCACAAGTATGGTATATAACTAGATAAGAATCAACATCTGATATTGAGATGAATGATATTACTTTAACCTGACCTGAAAAGAGTAGTCAACAAATATTCTTTTTCCTCCCATACATCCGAATGCAGTGAATTCATCCATCTTGCACTTAAGGTTCATCCACGAAAGGACTGTGTAGCCCAAAGTGGTTCTTGTACATATATCTACTTTAATTTTGACAATTCATTGAGCTGGATAATGCTTGCTTTTTTTGGGGCTGTTAAAACCTTCTTTTCTAGTTTGCTTGAAAATACATTGTGTGAATGTTTCTAAATTTGACTTCCAAAAATCTGTCTGTATTCTTCCTATCACAGTGGGGTTTCAAATTTCTGTCTGAAAGATGAGAAGATGGGGGAAACTATTTACTCTGACTTCTTAGAAACAACAACAAAAGAGAAAATATTATTCACCTTCCTATATATTGCCTGGACGTGTAAGCCATAAATATACTCTGTTTAGGTTACACTATGCCACATATCAGCTTTTAATATATGGCATGATCACATCATATCCTAGACCAAGTGAAAATATAACTAAGCAAAGGACCAAAGTTAAAGTACATAAAAAAACAAAATCATCTTAAATGTATTGATTATTTTAAAAAGCTGGAAGCTGTATTAATCCAGAGGCCCAGTAGTGACTCAGTCTATGTATACACAGCAAGATCAGTCAAGACAAAAAGAGAATGGCTGTGGTGGAATCCCAGTTTTCCAGGTTGCACACATGGAGTACAGAAACCAAAAATGTTTACGTTTCAAGGAATATAAGAAAACAGGAGAAAACTGAAACACAAAGGAAATTATTTCCAAATATAAATTGTACAGTATTATTATTACTATAATCACTTTAGTATATTTTCTATAGCCTTATACTACGTATTATAACAGAGGATATATCATGCAAAGGAGATAACATTTCAAAAACATTAAAATGTAAGATCATTACAAAGATATCTCATTACTCTTACAAGCAGGTATTAGTTGGCTCCAGCCACACACTGCCAGTATATCTTTAGTAGCAGTGGTTACAAATAGAATGAAACATATTAGGGACAGATATTTTCTTTGTATCTCTGCCAAAATAAACCTCCTGAAGTAAAGTTCTGACCCTCCAGCCCCCAAATTATGAATGCCAACAGAGCTCCTTCACCTAGCATCCAAGACCTAAATCTAACATTTCAAGTTTTCTTCCAACAACTCTATGTCATGTATAACACAACAAAACTGAACTATTCGATGTATAACAGTGCACCACAGAAATCTGCTTTTGTGCCTTTAATAGTTCTGTTATTACTTCTTTCTTTTTTTTTTTTTTTCCGATATGCGGGCCTCTCACTGCTGTGGCCTCTCCCTTTGCGGAGCACAGGCTCCGGATGCGCAGGCCCAGTGGCCATGGCTCACGGGCCCAGCTGCTCCGCGGCATGTGGGATCTTCTCCGACCGGGGCACGAACCCGTGTCCCCTGCATTGGCAGGCGAACTCTCAACCACTGTGCTACCAGGGAAGCCCTGTTATTACTTGTTAAACACCTTTTTCCTCATGACCAACATGTCTAAACTTGATCTTTCCACAACCTGCTCAAGAGTCACCTGCACTAGGAATCCTTCTCTTGCCCAAATAGATCTATCCCTTCCTCTGGTCTCCCATGGCTTAGACTCTCAATCTCCTTTCTGGAATCAATCAGTTTCTCCCTCGATTTATAATTCTTGGCCTATATTTCTTATCTTCCCTAATTTGACTATAAACTTCCTAAGGGCAGGCACCAGGTATAATTCACATTTATATTTCTCAGACCTTCAGGCACTGTGAACTCATTCAAATACGTACTTGAGCCTAATTCATCTGTTAAAGCATAACGGTGAAGAAAAGAGTGTTGTCATTTTCAAAAGAGCATTATCAATCTTTTCAAGATTTAATTTATAGCTTATCTTCCTTGGTTATTGCTAAATATGAACTTATGCACCATGCAGCTTTCTCCCTAGGAATCCCTTCTGTAATTCAGTGAAAGATACAATGGATACGAGAGGTCTGAGAACACATGACCATATAGATGTGGTTACATACCATACACATTATTTGATACAAATAAACAATCCCCAAATAACTCATTTTCCTACCTAATGCTTTGACTTTTAGCAGCATTGTACTTACATTAATCAGAAAATGTTGTAGTGGTAACTCTAAGTCAAAAAACATTTCTTTCAAAAACAAGAACTCACCCATTTGGTCTTGACCATAGATTGATAAGAAACACACCTAAGGTTTAAGATTTGAAACCTCAAGAGAATAGATGCAAACATGGCTGTGAGCAGGTAGATAACCTACATGCAGAGAATAACAACAACAAATACAACAAAAACCTGTGTAATCAAAAGTATAAGCAGGGTAGAAACAAACTCAAAGTCAGATGCTAAAATTTTACATACTTTTAATTGACATATATTTATACTTTAAAAGTCTATGTTTATTTACCAATATAATAAAGCCATGGAAAGTTTCTGCCTTCTATTACCTATATCATTAGTTATATATTAAGAAATCCAGGAATCCCATTATAAACATTTTTTTACAATATATTTCCATTAAATATGCAGACATATGATCTCATTATTTATCTAGAAAAGGAGGAGTTGGCAAGATTATAAAGCATTTACAACTAAATTTCTTTCTAAGTAAATCAAAATAAAAACGAATCCTCTAAACAACAATAAATATATTCATCTCAATTTAGCCTTCAGCTCCTGTCAGTGAAAACTTTAATAGACAACATAGTCAACAGAATTACTCTGTCACAATTCTACAGAGATTTTGCTAATTCTTTTCAAGTCCATTTCATTAGTTAGAAAAAAATATTTTAAAAAGTCAAATCCTGATTTAATAAGTGGGGGATTTGAATAAATTACATACCTCCCATGTTCAATGAACTTTAAATGAATTTCACTACAATCCATTGCCAGGCAACTAGGCTCTATCCTTAAGAATTTCAACAACATACTTATATTAAATTGACAAGCTGAACAAATACTTTACTGAGTATTTCAGCCTTATAAGATTTTAAATAAGTGGGATTTTTCTCATTAACTCTATCAATCATCTATAAATACAAGATTATACATACCTCATACATTGATGCTGCTATTTTAGACCTCAAGAAAGTTATGCCTATGATAGTATGTTTGTCAGTAAAGCTCAAACCATTTAAAGACAAATTAAAATTTTATATTAGGATTTGTATATGATTGAACTTCTGTGGGGATTATACATCATTTTGACTGATAAACTGACAACTTGCTATTTCTGTGAAGTTTATTTTTTCATACAAAGAATATTTGCTTATAAATTATAGCAACCAAGGGATTTTCATTCTGCATATATTAATTTTCTTTTCCTAGCTCCAGGTTTTAGGTCTATCACTATGCACCAATGGCCCATGAAAGCTTGAGAGGGAAAGATCATTTAGTGCTCTGATGAAGGACTAAGAGAATATGAGTATATCTATTTTGGAAAAATATTCATTCCTAAACACAGGCTTTGAAATATTTTTGGAATTATGGGCCGTATGCGATAACAACCATGACAATCTGCTGGAGATTTTTTAGGCCCTCTGCTGTGCATAGATTCAATGATTTACACCCCAGTCCTCTACATTTTATGCAACCATTACATACTTGCACTGACAAGGAAACAAATAGAGCAATAACCACTAACTGCAGAAATTACAATGAAACTTCACTGAAAACAAAAAGCCAATAGAAGTAAAACGTGTTAAAGAAATTATTTGTATATTTAAGCACTGTTGTTCTTAACATGCTGATATACAAGAGCTAATATTTAATTTCTAAAAAAATAATATACTCCCTCACTTTTAACTATATATGTATTAATATGCAAGTGTCATCCCTTTCAAGAAGAAAGCTAGGGCATCTTTCTTCAATAACAACATAAAAATATCTACTCTATGAAAAAATGCATAATTATATGTAAGTCACCTACAATGGTATAATAAACTGAAAATCACGGAAATGTGCTATTAAAAAAATTAGCAATAACTGTACAGCTTCCCAAACCACAGTCTTTCTTCAGAGTTATTTGCATTTGGAAATAGCTACTCACTAGCAAAATGTGGTTCACTGAAAGAAAATCAGTATATGTATGTTACTATAAAAGCCCATGGCAGAGACCTTCAAGATGGTGGAAGAGTAAGACTTGGAGATCACCTTCCTCCCCACAAATACATCAGAAATACATCTACACATGGAACAACTCCTACAGAACACCAAATGAGTGCTGACAGAAGATCTCAGACCTCCCAAAAGGCAAGAAACTCCCCACGTACCTGGGTAGGGCAAAAGAAAAAAAAGAGACAAAATAATAGGGATGAGACCTGCACCACTGGGAGGGAGCTGTGAAGGAGGAAAAGTTTGCACACACTAGGAAGCCCCTTCACTGGCCTAGATGGGGGTGGCAGGGGGAAAGCTTCGGAGCCATGGAGGAGAGCACAGCAACAGAGCTGCAGAGGGCAAAGCAGAGAGATTCCCCCACAAAGGATAGGTGCTGACCAGCACTCACCAGCCCGAGAGGCTTGTCTTCTCACCCGCCAGGACGAGTTGGGGCTGGGAGCTGAGGCTTGGGCTTCGGAGTTCGGATCCCAGGGAGAGGACTGGGGTTGGCTGCGTGAACACAGTCTGAAGGGGGCTAATGCCCCACAGCTAGCCGGGAGTGAGTCTGGGAAAAAGTCTGGACCTGCCTAAGAGACAAGAGACAATTGTTTTGGTGTGCACAAGGAGAAGGGATTCAGAGCACTGCCTAAACGAGCTCCAGAGACGGGCGCGAGCCACGGCTAACAGTGCAGACCCCAGGGACAGGCATGAAATGCTAAGGTGGCTGCTGCAGCCATTAAGAAGCCTGTGTGCAAGCACAGGTCATTATCCACACCTTCCCTCCCGGGAGACTGTGCAGCCTGCCACTGCCAGGGTCCCGTGATCCAGGGACAACTTCCCCAGGAGAACAAACGCCACGCCTCAGGCTGCTGCAAAGTCACTCTGGCCTCTGCCGCCGCAGGCTCGCCCTGCATTCCATACCCTTCCCTCCACCCTGGCCTGAGTGAGCCAGAGTCCCCTAATCAGCTGCTCCTTTAACCCCGTCCTGTCTGAGCAAAGAACAGACGTCCTCAGGTGACCTATATGCAGAGGCGGGGCCAAATCCAAAGCTGAACCCCAGGAGCTGTGCAAACAAAGAAGAGAAAGGGAACTCTCTCCCAGCAGCCTCAGGAGCAGTGGATTAAATCTCCACAAACAACTCGATGTACCCTGCATCTGTGGAATACCTGAATAGAGAACAAATCATCCCAAAATTGTGGCGGTGGACTTTGGGAGCAATGATATATATATTTTTTTTTCTTGTTTCTCTTTTTGTGAGTGTGTATGTGTATGCTTCTTTGTGTGATTTTGTCTGTATACCTTTGCTTTTACCATTTGTCCTAGGGTTCTGTCTTTCCAGTTTTTTTTTTCTTTTTTCTTTTTTAGTATAGTTTTTAGCACTTGCTATCATTGGATCATTGGTGGATTTGTTTTTGGTTTGGTTGCTCTCTCTTTCTTTCTTTCATTAGGTTTCTTTTTTTATTACTTTCCAATTTTTTTTTATTTTTAAGAATTATTTTTTATTTTAATAAAGATTTTATTTTATTTTATGCTTCTTTCTTTCTTTCTTTTTTTCTTTCTTTCTTTTTTCCTCCCTTTTCTTCTGAGCCTTGTGGCTGACAGTGTCTTGGTGCTCTAGCCAGATGTTAGGCCTGTGCCTCTGAGGTAGGAGAGCCGAGTTCAGGACATTGGTCTACAAGAGACCTCCCAGTTCCATTTAATATCAAAAAGTGAAAGCTCTCCCAGGGACCTCTAACTCAGTGCTAAGACCCAGCTCCATTCAATGACCAGCAAGTTACTGTGCTGGACACCCTGTGCCAAACAACTAGCAAGACAGGAACACAACCCCACACATTAGCAGAGAGGCGCCTAAAATCATAATAAGGTCACAGACACCCCAAAACACATGACCAGATGCGGCTCTGCCACCAGAAAGACAAGATCCACCCACTCACCAGAACACAGGCACCAATCCCCTCCACAAGGAAGTCTACACAACCCACTGAACCAACCTCACCCACTGGGGTCAGACACCAAAAACAATGGGAAATACAAAACTGCAGCCTGGGAAAAAGAGACCCCAAACACAGTAAGTTAAGCAAAATTAGAAGACAGAGAAGCACACAGCAGATGAAGGAGCAAGGTAAAAACCCACCAGATCAAACAAATGAAGAGGAAATAGGCAGTCTACCTGAAAAAGAATTCAGAGTAATAATAGCAAAGATGATCTAATATCTTGGAAAGAGAATGAAGAAAATACAAGAAACATTAAACAACGACCTAGAAGAACTAAAGAGCAAACAAACAATGATGAACAACACAATAAATGAAATTAAATTTTTTCTAGAAGGAATTAATAGCAGAATAACTGAGGCAGAAGAACAGATAAGTGACCTGGAAGATAAAATAGTAGAAATAACTACTGCAGAGCAAAATAAAGAAAAAAGAATGAAAAGACTTGAGGACAGTATCAGAGACCTCTGAGACAACGTTAAATGCACCAACATTTGAATCATAGAGGTCCCAGAAGAAGAAGATAAAAAGATAGGGACTGAGAAAATATTTGAAGAGATTATAGTTGAAAATTTCCCTAATATGGGAAAGGAAATAGTTGATCAAGTCCAGGAAGTGCATAGAGTGCCATACAGGAAAATCTAAAAGAAACATGCCAAGACACATATTAATCAAACTATCAATAATTAAAATCAAAAGAAAAAATATTAAAAGCAGCAAGGGAAAAACAACAAATAACATTCAAGGGAATCCTCATAAGGTTAAGAGCTGATCTTTCAGCAGAAACGCTGCAAGCCAGAAGAGAGTGGCGGAACATATTTAAAGTAATGAAGGGAAAAACCTACAACTAAGATTACTCTACCCACCAAGGATCTCATTAAGATTTGAGTGAGAAATTAAAACCTTTACAGACAAGCAAAAGCTAAGAGAATTCAGCACCACCAAACCAGCTTCACAAAAAATGCTAAAGGAACTTCTCTAGGCAGGAATCACAAAAGAAGGATAAGACCTAGAAGAACAAACCCAAAGCAATTAAGAAAATAGTAATAGGAATATACATATCGATAGTTACCTTAAATGTAAATAGATTAAACACTCTAACCAAAAGACATAGACTGGCTGAATGGATGCAAAAACAAGATCCGTATATATGCTGTCTACAAGGGACCCACTTGAGACTTAGAGATACATACAGATTGAAAGTGAGGGGTTGGAAAAACATATTCCATGCAAATGGAAATCAAAAGAAAGCTGTAGTAGCAATTCTAATATCAGAAAAAAATAGACTTTAAAATAAAGACTATTACAAGAGACAAAGAAGGACACTACAAAATGATCAAGGGATCAATCCAAGCAGAAGATATAACAATTGTAAATATATATGCACCCACCATAGGAGCACCTCAATACATAAGGCAAATGCTAACAGCCATAAAAGGGGAAATTGACAGTAACACAATCATAGTAGGGGGCTTTAACACCCCAATTTCACCAATGGAAAGATCATACAAAATGAAAATAAATAAGGAAACACAAGCTTCAAATGATAGATTTAAAGAGATGGACTTAATTGATATTTATAGGACATTCTATGCAAAAAAAACCAGAATACACTTTCTTCTCAAGTACTCATGGAACATTCTCCAGGATAGACCATATCTTGGGTCACAAATCAAGCCTTGGTAAATTTAAGAAAACTGAAATTGTATCAAGTATCTTTTCCGACCACAGTACTGTGATACTAGATATCAATTACAGGAAAAAAATCTGTAAAAATTACAAACACATGGAGGCTAAACAATACACTACTTAATAACCAAGAGATCACTGAAGAAATCAAGGAGGAAATCATAAAATACATACAAAGAAATGGAAACATAATGAGCCAAATCCTATGGGATGCAGCAAAAGCAGTTCTAAGAGGGAAGTTAATAGCAATACAATCCTACCTCAGGAAACAAGAAACAGCTCAAATAAACAACCTAACCTTACACCTAAAGCAATTAGAGAAAGAAGAACAAAAAATAAAACCCAAAGATAGCAGAAAGAAAGAAATCATAAAGATCAGATCAGAAATAAATGAAAAAGAAATGATAGAAACAATAGCACAGATCATTAAAACTAAAAGCTGGTACTTTGAGAAGATAAACAAAATTGATAAACCATTAGCCAGACTCATCAAGAAAAAAAGGTAGAAGACTCAAATCAATAGAATTAGAAATGAAAAAGGAGAAGTAACAACTGACACTGCAGAAATCCAGATGATCATGAGAGATTACTATAAGCAACTATATGCCAATAAAATGGACAACCTAGAAGAAATGGACAAATTCTCAGAAAAGCACAACCTGCCATGACTGAACCAGGAAGAAATAGAAAATATAAACAGACCAATCACAAGCACTGAAATTGAAATTGTGATTAAAAATCTTAAACAAACAAAAGCCCAGGACCAGATGGCTTCACAGGCGAATTCAATCAAACATTTAGAGAAGAGCTAACACCTATCCTTCCCAAACTCTCCCAAAACATAGCAGAGGGAGGAACACTCCCGAACTCATTCTACGAGGCCACCATCACCCTGATACCAAAACCAGACAAAGATGTCACAAAGAAAGAAAACTACAGGCCAATATCACTGATGAACACAGATGCAAAACTCCTCAAGAAAATACTAGCAAACAGAATCCAACAGCACATTAAAAGGATCATACACCATGATCAAGTGGGGTTTATCCCAGGAATGCAAGGATTCTTCAATATATGCAAATCAATCAATGTGATACACCATATTAACAAATTGAAGGATAAAAACCATATGATCATCTCAATAGATGCAGAAAAGCTTTCAACAAAATTCAACACTCATTTAGGATAAAAACCCTCCAGAAGTTAGGCATAGGGGGAACTTATCTCATTATATTAAAGGCCATATATGACAAACCCACAGCCAACATCGTTCTCAATGGTGAAAAATTGAAACCATTTCCACTAAGATGAGGAACAAGACAAGGTTGCCCACTATCACCACTATTTTTCAACATAGTTTTGGAAGTTTTAGCCACAGCAATCAGAGAAGAAAAAGGAATAAAAGGAATCCAAGTTGGAACAGAAGTAAAGCTGTCACTGCTTGCAGATGACATGAGAGTATGCATAGAGAATCCTAAACATACTACCAGAAAGCTACTAGAGGTAATCAATTAATTAGGTAGAGCAGCAAGCAGCAGGAGATAAAATTAATGAGCAGAAATCTCATGCTTTCCTATACACTAATGATGAAAGATCTGAAAGAGACATTAAAGAAACACTCCCATTTACCACTGAAACAAAAAGAATAAAATACCTAGTAATAAACCTACCTAAGGAGACAAAAGACCTGTATGCAGAAAACTATAAGACACTGATGAAAGAAACTAAAGATGATACAAACAAATGGAGAGACATACCATGTTCTTGGATTGGAAGAGTAAACATTGTGAATATGACTACTACCCAAAGCAATCTACAGATTCAATGCAATCCCTATCAAACTACCAGTGGCATTTTTCACAGAACTAGAACAAAAAATTTCACAATTTGTATGGAAACACAAAAGACCCCAAATAGCCAAAGCAATCTTGAGAAAGAAAAATGCAGCTGGAGGAATCAGACTCCCTGACTTCAAACTATACTACATAGCTACAATAATCAAGACCGTATGGTACTGGCACAAAAACAGAAATATAGATCAATGCAACAGAATAGAAAGCCCAGAGATAAACCCATACACCTATGGTCAACTAATCTATGAAAAAGGAGGCAAGGGTATACAATGGAGAAAAGATAGCCTCTTCAATAAATGGTGCTGGGAAAACTGGACAGCTACATGTAAAAGAATGAAATTCGAGCACTCCCTAACATCATACATAAAAATAAACTCAAAATGATTAAAGACCTAAATGTAAGACCATAAAACTCTTAGAGGAAAACATAGGCAGAACACTCTATGATATAAATCACAGCAAGATCCTTTGTGAGCCACCTCCTAGAGAAATGGAAATAAAAACAAAAATAAACAAATGGGACCTAATGAAACTTCAAAGCTTTTGCACAGCAATGGAAACCATAAACACGATGAAAAGACAGCCCTCAGAATGGGAGAAAATATTTGCAAACGAAGAAACTGACAAAGGATTAATCTCCAAAATTTACAAGCAGCTCATGCAGCTCAATATCAAAAAACAAACAACCCAATCTAAAAATGGTCAGAAGACCTAAATAGACATTTCTCCAAATAAGATATGCAGATTGTCAACAAACACGTGAAGGGATGCTCAACATCACTAATCATTAGGGAAATACAAGTCAAAGCTACGAGTTATCACCTCACACCAATCAAAATGACTATCGTCAAAAAATCTAGAAACAATAAATGCTGGAGAGGGTGTAGAGAAAATGGAACCCTCTTGCATTGTTTGTGGGAATGTTAATTCACCCAGCCATTATTGAGAATAGTGTGGAGGTTCCTTAAAAAACTAAAATTCGAAGTACCATATGACCCAGAAATCCCACTACTGGGCATATACTCTGAGAAAACCGTAATTCAAAAAGAGTCATGTACCACAATGTTCATTGCAGCTCTATTTACAATAGCCAGGATATGGAAGCAACCTAAGTGTCCATGGACAGATGAATGGATAAAGAAGATGTGGCACATATATACAATGGAATCTTACTCAGCCATAAAAAGAAACAAAATTGAATTATTTGTAGTGAGGTGGATGGACCTAGAGTCTGTCATACAGAGTGAAGTACGTCAGAAAGAGAAAAACAAATACCGTATGCTTACACATATATATGGAGGGTTTTTTTTAAAAAAAAAAGAACCTAGGAGCAGAACAGGAATAAAGACGCAGACGTAGAAGATGGACTTGAGGATACGGGGAGGGGGAAGGGTAAGGTGGGACGAAGTGAGAGAGTGGCATGAACTTACATATACTACCAAATGTAAAATAGATAGCTAGTTGGAAGCAGCCGCATAGCACAGGGAAATCAGCTCTTTGCTTTGTGTCCACCTAGAGGGTTGGGATCGGGAGGGTGGGAGGGAGACGCAAGAGGGAGGAGATATGGGGATATATGTATACTTATAGCTGATCCACTTTGTTATAAAGCAGAAACTAACACACCATTGGAAAGCAATTATACTCCAATAAAGATGTTAAAAAAACCGAAAACTAAAATTAAAAATTTTCTCTGATCAAAAAAAAAGCCCATGGTAGGTGTTCATTAGAAGAAAATAATAAATTATAGTATTTGTCAAAAGCTTTTGTACTAAGAAATGATAAATTTTATAAAGTATGTGTTTTCATCTGAGTCATATATTTTATATACAGAACGCTTTAGAAAGATACATTTCATACAGATCAATTTTCCACTAACACTTATACATGTATTTTTTAAAAGTAAATATGTTATTTTATAATTCATTCATGACAAAAATTCTGATCATTCAATAAAGAACTTGACAGCACCATATTCCACAGTATATTCTAATTTAGTACTTGAATATTTTAAGATATAGGCTATTTAAATACAGTGTTTCTTAATTTTGAACATTAAACTTTAATGGATTACATGGGAAATATTCAGACTTGTTCTTATCACATAATATTTTAATTAAAATAAATTATATTTTAGGTAACATTTATTTTAGAATTAAATCACATTTATTAACATTGCTATGTTAATAATCACTGTGGGATCAAAATTAGTGAAGAGTGTTTTTTTAAACCGTAATACTGGTTATTTATACGGTACCTATTCACCCTTTTACAAAATGTATAAATGGTGTATTAAAATCAATTGAAGTTCAAGGAATAGAACCCTGAATTATTTACTCCTTTACTGACCTAACTACCAAGACACATCACCTTACTCTGCCTTTTTTAAATGAGAAAACAAGAAGAAGCAGATATCCTGGACTGTGATTTCAAAACCCTGAATGTTTATATAACCCAATTATGAAATGGTTTGCATTAGATTATTATGAGATAAAATATCAAGACCAAAACAGGAAAGTGCTCTTATCGTGATACAGTACCGATAAGGTGATTGTATAAGAAAATTACTTAGGTTTTATATTTATGGTCTACTATATGAACAGGTCTACTTTTAAAAGTGTCATTTTTTTAAATGACCAATAATATAAGCAGTAACTCCTAAAACATCCAAAATAGTGAACCATAGCTTTGCCTTAATGGCAAAATTCTGAAACTATTGAAAAAGGAACTGTTTTGTCATTTTCAAAATGCATTAATCTTTGGTGAAATCTTTGCCCCACCAGAAAATGTAAAACATCTCTATTTAGAAGATAATAAATCTCTAAGATTCAGAAGAGTTCTAAACATACTATTTAGAAATACTAAAAGGTTAAAATCTACTTATTGTACCGTTTTATGTTTTTTTGGCATGATTTTTCAATATTAATCAGGACCCCAGTGTGAAATGAATAACAAATCAGGTAAGATTTCTCTTTATGTAATAGGTGATAAAATAAGGCTTTACCATGAAAAATTATATAATATTTGTTAAGGAAATTTTTGAAAATCAAAAGTTTTCTCTTGATTTTCAGAAACACTTAATGCTACCTAAAGGCAATAACAGTTTCGAAATGTACTCCTTCTTCCCGATTTCTTTGCAAAGAAGATTCCTGAAATAGCATATGCTACAATAAGTCCAAAGGATAACTTACCTAATGTCAGACTGAATTGGTAACATAAAGGAAATAGATATGGTAATCCCTCAAAAATGGTGGGTCTGGGAAAATTATGACAAAAAGATCTGAATGATATTGGCAGCCCCACAATTTCATGTCCATTATAAATGCTGATCTCCTCCAATTTCTGACGATATCTCATATTTTAGATTTTAACTACATAGAGGGAGAAATTTCAGCCTCATTTGACTGCCCAAAATGAGGTGGAGATAAGTAGTAATACAGTGAACTGAGATGGAAAGGCAGCTAAAAGGAATGGGAGGGAGGATTTGAACATATAAAGTATTGCTGATTATGTTCATTTAATTACCTGTGGGAGGGGGTGACAAAAGTCATATTGGACTTTGAATATAATCTTTAAGCACTTTGTAATCAGTAAACTTGCTCTCATAGTGCTCTCTTAAAGAGCAGAGTCACTGAAGTCCCCTTTAATCAGTAGTTGTCTTGTAGCAGATGTGCATTTTACCAACAAACTAAGCCAGATTCTCCTAATGTATAAGCTACTCCTGGGGGGTGTACTAATCATTTCTGGAAGATACATTAACTCTTTCAGGCACTGAAGCAGTAATTTTCAATGGTACCCTCTGGCCCACCAAAAAGACAAGAAAATGTCAAAACCAACAGTGTGTGTAGGTTGCTCAAAATGGCTCATTGAGTCTCCATTCCATCCTGGCATAATTTGTAGTTTAAGCAAAAAATCTCAAAAGGAGAGAACAGGCAACGTGTTGTTGCTCTGGCCGTGTTTGGGGCCGCCTTTGTACCAATGTTTACACCTGTTGAGTCCTAGGGAAACTCTTCAAAGGGCCACAAAGTAGAAAGTAATTTGTGAGTGTTTCAGCTTCATGGGATTCAAAAAAAAGGAAATGTGAAAAAGAACTCATACATGATAATTCATAGAGAAGAGCATAGAGCCTCGTTTAAATGAGGGAAAAAGTAGAAGGAGGTGAAGTTAAATAGAAATGACTCATATTGGTAACCTAAAGGAAGACTTTGTAGGGTTATTCTAGACTATTGTAAGGATCTTAGGTTTTACTCTAAATGAGAAGGAGAGGTATTGGAGATCTGAACAGAAGAATTAGCTGACTTTCTTTTTAAGAGTCTCCTTCTGTAGGCTCTTTGGAGAACAGAGTGTGGGAAAGCAAGTGGGAAAATAAGGAAACGATTACAGAAACTATTGAAATAATTCAGATGAGATAATAGTGTCTCAGACCAGGGCACTAATAGTGAAGGTGGTGAGAAATTGGTTGTTTAATAAATTCTAGGTCTGACAAAGTCACAAGTAGGAAGCTTAAAAATAAAGATCAGATTTTCAAGTTGGCCCTAATCCTTGTTGCCACTATCTTACAGAATATGAGATATGTAATGGAACCCACAGATAGGCTTTGGAGAAGTTACAGTCAATTTTCAGAGACTTCCCTCACTGTGATCTTTAAATAAATTTTAACATTTACTTTTGTTTCTCTTAATTAGTTAATAAGCTTTTTTGATGGCACTGACTGTGCAGGGAGCTTTACACTAGACATGGAGAGATAATTAAATAATAATATTTAGAAAACTGTATTTAGACTGGAGGGGGAAGGCTAGATGATAGAAAAGCTGGTAGAAGAACTATTAAGGAATTTAATGAGAAAGAGCACAGTCAGGACTCATCTACGACAAACTGTAAAAGAGAAAATGAAATTAAACGGTAAAGGCCTATAATTTTTAGCAAAAGCATTAAATATTAAAAATGCATAAGTCGGATGGTAAGACAATTATATAGTAGATTTTCTTGCAATTCGATGTCATTGAAATGGTCACATACACATTTATAACAATAACTTAGATCCCATATCCTGGAGGAAACATTGAATGTTAAGTCCATTCCCTCTGGAATATTATAGTTTGGTTTATATAAGTGAGTGTCAGATACCTAACTATATTTTTGCAGCTATATTATAGGATTATATGGATTTTATAATGCCTCTTTCATGCATGGACTAACCACTAAGCATAATTGATAAATCTAATATTCATGGATGAATGAAAAGAGGAGTGATATGGTATCACTTTCATGCTTCTCTTGCTATACCATACACAAGATCTAATAAACCTATTTACAACTCACATTTCTGTCTTTCTTGGTGATAATGCACACAGTCCCTAGGGCTATTTAACTTGTTCTGCATATTTCCTATCCTTCAACTAAGAAGCAATCAGTGAAAATTGCTTTGGTCCCCTATGCTCTATATTATTTGGCTTCTGTACAGCTAGTAGATGGAAATTTAGCTACTGTGAGGGCATTTAGATACCAATTAGGAGTTTTCTTATACAGATCAACAAGCCCCTTGGCTATTGTATTCCAGTGAAATAAGAAAACTAAATTTTCTTAGATAATCACCAATAATCACCATGTTGCTATGGCAATGACACTATCACTGGGACACATACACGCATAAAAGCAATATGCAAATAATCCACATTATATATATGCACACACGTGTGTGTACTAGGGGTGTGTGTAGATATACATGTGTATATATGTGTTTATAATGTGGCTATACTTAAACACACTGATTTTAGCACAAGAAAGAAATTAAAAGCATATTCCTCAACAAAAGAGTAGACATAGTCACAAAAATGGCAGTAAATAACCCTGATGATTGTGAGAAATAAATACTCATTACAATCACATTTCCATGAAATAAAGGGCAGAGTTGATCAAACAAGCTAAATTCCAAGTGGACACAATGCTCCCCTTTGAGCCTAGGAGTGTTCCTTTGTGGGTTCAGACTAGCCATTTGCCTCCCAGCACCTGCATTCTAGTCAAGCAACAGGAGCACCAGGTAATAACCACACTCATCTTGAAGCAGATACAGCTTCTACTCTCTCATGAAGGATGAAGAAGAAATCAGGCAATAGGATAAAATCACAAGCTGTCTTTTCTTCTTTCTATCCACGCCCTACCCTATTTGATATAAGAACCGCGGTAATCAGAAACACGCTGGTTGTGGTTTAAAATTGGAAAAGTATTCTTCCCCTAATTCCCAAGGGAAACCCATGAAGATACTATTTTGCTTCATTCATATCACTCGTTAAGTCCATACAATTTTATCTCAAGACTGGATAATGAGTGTTCCTTAAGTCTGGGGGGAAATGTATCCCTTGTTACACTCACGTTTTTTTACCTAAGTGGATGATTTAAAAATTTGCTAAGTAGTCAGCAAATTTTTTCTGTAAAGGGATAGATAATAAATAATTTAGGCTTTGTGGACCATGATTTCTGTTGCAACTACTCAGCTCTGCCATTGTATTGTGAAAGCAGCCATAGATGACATATAAACGAATATGGCTGTGTTCCAATAAAACTTTACTTATGGACACTGAAATTTGAATTCCATCACGAAACATTATTCTTCTTTTGATTTTTTCAACTTTCTTAAAACGAAGAAACAATTCTTAGCTCACAGGCAGACTGGGTGTAGCTCAGGAGTCATAGTTTGCCGACCCCAGATTTACAGTCTGAGGTCCTCTCTAGCACATATAAGATTCTGACGAAAAGCAGAGTGGAACTGGAAGACAAGCAATGAGGTATTTGCAACAGGATGGCAAATACTATTTCCTGTGTGTGTGAGTGTGCATGTGTGTGTGTGTGCATGCTTCTGCACACACAGCACACTTAGATACTAAACGAGGTATGGCTATATGTTAACACAACTGGTTGTTAACAAACTTACCAGAATGTACATAGTTGAATAAAAGCCATTTCCAAGTAGTTATCTTGAGAGGCTGTATTCATTACTCACAAGGAGCCTTCTATTGCTCACACCTTTTTTGTAATGTTTAATTTGAAATTGTATTTCAAGGTAACTGCTATGAAGGCAATGGCATTTTGGACTCTGTACCTCTGATATATTTGTTTTAACACTGTTAACATTACCTTTATAATAATGTCTTACTTGGTGATGCACAACATTAATTATAATTCCATTTATAATTCCATCAAAGTATGAACATTGATTTGTTCATTCTTTTAACTAACTTCTGAAATTGTTACTAATATTTTTAAAACCAAAATAGATCTACACAATTTTATTGACACATTAACTTAATAAATACTTGGAAAACAAACTTAAATATAATTTGAGGTTGAGACTAAACTAATGCATAATGGTTGCAGATAATCTTTCTCCAGTCATTTCTGTGGTAAGCCCCTTTAACACTCCCCATGAGCTCTGGCAGCAAATAGTAAGAATGAGACAAACAGATGCCAAATAGTTACTAAAGCATCTATGTAGTTGTGTCAGCCTAACCATTTAGCTTCTTTTTATGGTTGTTGGTATCTATACATTTCATAGCCTGGTAAAGTGTAAATATCTACTATTTTGTATAAAATATAAATATCTATTTACTATTAAAGGTATGCAATGTAACATCTCCTTTAAATCTAGAGGATTTTTCCCGATGGGACTATGGACTGGTACCAGGCTTAGCTTTTTAAGCCCACAACTGATTTTAAGCAGAGATTTTACAAAGTAAAGCATACGTTAATTTAACTATTCTTCATAATACTGATTATACATAGCTCAAATACTGGTATACATTTATACTTTCAAGAAGATCACATTTGCCAAAGTTGTTATTAAAACCTTCATTCAAATTATTTTAAAACATTTTGTATGAATTCAGTTTTCTACATTTTATTTTCAAGAGAAAAACAACTTCTTATAGAAGCCAAGAGAATATTATTCCTAAAGCAGTACAGATGTGCAGAACAATTTTACACATGGGATAAATTCTCTTTGACCATTTAAGGAAGTATCATATATTCACAGCTGGAATTTCTTTAGTAAGAGGTCTTTTAGGGTAAAACCAGCTGCCATTTTACTGTCTCCCAAAGACAAACCACTCAGCAGCACATCAAAACATTACAACGTTAAACAAAAATAAAACATGGTCTTTATGAACACACAGCTGTTCGATGCATTCACCACCAATTCATTATTTTCATATAAAGCAAAGAATCAAGTTGTGTTTGAAGTTTTTAGAGTAAAAAGGATCTGTGCTAGATGTACCTATTAGGTTGAAATGGCCACATATGTCAAGGTTACCTTTTTTTAAGCTAACATTAATAAAAAAATAATTACCTTTTAGATTTTAGATGATTCACTAGGGTGACTTTAAAATGCATCAGAACTACTGTATAGGGAAAATATTTGACCAAGAGTTGGAAGGCCTAGATTCTAAGGTTGGCTCTACCGCTAACAAGATTTGGACTTTCAGCAAGTCACTCTTCTCTGGATTTTAGTGGCTTCATCTGTAAGACTATGGTTTTCACTAAATAATCTTCACAGTCCCTTCTAGTGCTGATTCTAAAAGCTACCATTGTTTTTCCTGTTTCTATTGATAACTTTTTCTCTGTCTATCTATCATCTATCTATCAAATTTTTTCTCTATCTATCTATTGATACCTATCTATCATCTATCTTTCTAATTTACCTTATACATTAAACAGTTACCCTAGGGGGTATGAAAATAGGAAATGCTACCATCTAAATCTTTTCTCAGAAAATTTTTTTTGGTGTGTAGAGTTTACACTTTCTTGAGATCGTAAAATTCTTCAAAGCCATAAACTTTCTTTTCTATATACTATTGTATACTTCATGTATTAGATTCACCTCTATGAAATAAGGAGGTTGGTCAAGCAAGTTAAGTTAAAACCCATTTGTTCTTAGAAAAATTTGCCTTCTCCAGACTGAAGCCACTTTATACTAAGTGATATACTGTGAAACCAGGGCCCTGGATAAAAATAGTAACTGCTGCTTTTTCACTAACTTGTGACTTCCTCAGTACTCATCTAAAAAAGAGATAAGACCTGTACATATCAATCTTGTAGGATTATTTTATCAAATATTTGAACACATAAAACCAAACCATTCAGTACACATGGAAAAATGTGTGGATCATGAATTCATAAGGTAATGAAAGAACTCTTTGGTATAGTAAGACGGTACTTATATACTAATCATTGTAATGAATTTATAACATATCTGGGGGGTGGGGGGGAAATGTCATGTTATTGGATATGTCTGTAGGCACAGAATAAGTAAAAAGAGAAATAGGAGATATAATCACTTAGGATAATTTAATGATCACCAAAGAGGGCATATTTTTTGACAAATCTCTGTAACTTGGTTTCAGTGCGCAATTCTGAAGGCCAATTCACATTTGGTGAATAATGCAACTTATATATTTTCTATTTTAAGTGAAAGTTGATAATTTGCAAAAGTAATTTTGTTCTGCACAGTTCCTTATAAACTTTATTTTGATGAAAGAAAACATTATTTTTCATCACTTTAAAAACACACATTCCTATCATAATATTTTTGTGAGAAATTCCAAGATATTAGTATATTTAAAATATTGAAATATGTAGGAATTTCATGTAATTACATCATAATTTCATTTTATTTCATAAAAGATCAATGGGAAAAATTTCTGATAATTTTGGGTAACATAATTCCATCACAAAATACAGTAAGTTCCATTTTAAATATATGCTGAAGAAAAGTAGTCTGAATACTATTAAATATTTATAATTTTTTGGGTAAAGTTATAGCTTTCAAAAATTATTTTTCTATAAGAATGTTCCATAATATTACTCGTAAGAGAAAATAATTTTTTTCAATAAGGAATTTCTAAATCTAAAATATATAATTCATTATATGCAGAATATAATCTAGCTTTTGTGGTAAACTTTAGGTTTGCAGTAAATGATTAAAGTTAACTACATAAGAACTACTCGTATGAAGGCAGAAGCAAACTAAATAGAACATACTGAGGCAAAAATAAATCAATAATAAAAAATCTTCCATTTTATTCTTAGCATGATGATAGCATTGCCTCAGTACATTATATGTAAGAAGCCACATAATTTTCATTATTTCAAAACTTCCTTAACAGTGGTTTTATTCTATGCCATTTTGTTGCTTATTAGTATATTTAAGCTTTAGGATAGAATACCTTGTTAAAAAATTAAAGTTCAAAGACATAAAATTATGCTCTTAATACTTTTAGAACTGGACCACAAAACATCCTGCAAAATTTTTCCAAATAACAACTGTATTTTAATATTTCCATTATTCATACCTGGAAGCTAGGAGAAGAGCTCTAGAATAATTCTTTTGAAGGTAAATCCAGTCATAACCATGTCCAATCTTAATAATGGGAATAAACTTAGAATTTTTAATATAGTTAGTAAAAAGGAGATAGTTTACTCCTTATCCATAAACACAGTTATATTTACTGTATTCACATTTGGCTAAAATTATTATTTGTGTAAAATTAATTATTGGTGGAATTAGTCTGCTTGTTTTGTTTTGGGTTTGCTTGTTCTGTTTTCTTTATCAGTGCCTGAGCATCAGAGGTATACCCATAACATTGACTAGTCAGAGTTTTGCTCACGTTCACCTGTTATCTAAAGAGGACAAATTGGTGTTGATTGATTTGAAAATATACTTTACTTTTGATTAGTACAACAGTCTGTGTCATTCATGTTACAATGTATACTTAGTCTACTGAGAAATGTACAAAAAGGAAAATCAATATTAATTAGGAAAAAAGATGCTAATTAAATATAACTTTAAATATCATAGAAACTGAACATATAAAATACCATTTTACTTCATTGTATGCAGTAATACGTCAGTTACCTAGAACCCATTTTTCACGTACAGATTTGCTAAGATGCCAGTGGACTGGGTTCTAGTTAACTGAGGAGTATAACTTAATTAAGGAGTATAACTTCAGAGTAGCCTATGTATGATCTAGTCCTTGTCATACATAATCATTACTTTCTTACCTGGGAAGGGTAGAACCTGTTTGCCTGTCAATTGTTTCATGTTTTTCAGTCATAAGTCTAAGATTTGTTCTCTAGTAAAGAGAACTAGAGCCAATACTAGACTTTTAAAAAAATTTTAGATTTCTATTTCAATGTTGTCACTTTCAACCTGCTTACTCTGAACTAGTGGGAGCAAACCTGCTACTCCTATAACCTTAATCCAAGGACATGCAGCTTTGGTAGGGATTAAAAAAAAAAGAAAGAAATAATAAGAGAGAAAGACATGCCCTGCTAGATTATTTGAATCAACACCAGCAGTGAAATCACAATTATCGTAAATATTATTAAAATATTTAATAATATTTAATAGTATTCAGACTAATTTTTTCAATATATATTTAAAATGGAAGTTAATGTATTTTGTGATGGAATTATGTTACACAAGATTATCAGAAACTCTTCCCATTGATCTTTTATGAAATAAAATGAAATTATGATGTAATTACAAGAAATTCCTACGTATTTCAATATTTTAAATATACTAATATCTTGGTATAGTCTACCCACCTGATTCCATGAATACCTCCTAATCTCTCCACCTTCAAGCAAAACTAGTGCTAACTTTATATTCTTCAAGTAAAAAGTTTGAAGCTGTTATTTTTTATGAAGCTCCATTCTCTCTGCTCTTCTAAACCATGTGAATTTTGGAGGAAATATTTTAATTTTTCTTCTAATTTTATGCTTTTTCATGTAACGTTATTAATAACAAAGTTGAGGGTTTTTTCTATTTACAAAAAAATGATTTCAATTGCTTTCCTACAGGTTTTAAGTTAAAAGAAGTCCAAGTATATGAACTGATATAAGTAGACTGGGAAATCCATTCTACATTTTGAAGTGAATACAGCACTGCTATATATAGTATAAAGTTGAGTATTTTTACATGGTCAATTTCTAAGCATATTGGTCTGATTGAAGTTTCATGAGAAACATAGTTGTCTTCCAAAAAAATTAAAAAGATAATTAATAGTGCAAGCAAATAACAATACACAGATCTGAGTGCTTTGGTGGTTGAGCCCAGTATTCTATTTGGGGTATATCCCATCTTAAAAAATTCTATTGCATAAAATGATGAAAACCATTAAATGAAAAATTAATTTATCAAAATACAATAGCCACCAACATGCCAGTTAAGTGAAGTGTTATTATATGATTCCTTTACAGTAATGTGCTATCAATCAGGCAACAGATTTACTGATACCTAGTAAATGCTCAGTACTGTATTAGGCACGGAGAAAAAACAGAAAAAACAAACCTATGAATCCTAACCTTCAAGAAGCTTATAATTTGGTTGGAGAGAAAATAACTATGTCAAAGGATACACAAATATAAATACACAAATATGCACACGCACTCACACACACACACACTCAAAATGTTATGATAGGTAACTTAAAGAAATGATTAGTCTGAATGGACTAAAACTACAGAGCTAAGATATAGTAGAATTGTGTGAGACTTTTTAATGTAAACAAATACCATGATAGCAATACAGAAACAATAATAGAGATGATAAAGCAAAGTAATTACAAAATCATTTAAATCATACATTATTCTTTAATTGAAGAAAGATTGGAATGCAGTAGGTCAATGGCCTGTGCTTCTGATGAGCTTCCATTCTAAAGCAGGACAGTATACACAGTAAGTCTACAATATGCATATTATATATTTTTATTTTCTGGAAATACAGATGACATAAAATTACCATTATAAAGTGCACAATTCAGTGACATTCAATACATTTGCAACGTTGTGCAGCCATTACCACTACCTAATTCCAGAACTTTTTCCTTACCCCAAATGGAAACTCCATATCTATTAAGCAGTCACTCCACATTCTTTCATCTCCCAAGCCACTGGCAGCCACTAATCTGCTTTTCTTCGCTATGGATTTGACTATACTGGATGCTTCATCTAAATGGTATATAGACTCTTGTCACTGGTTTCTTTCACTTGGTATAATATTTTGAAGGTTCATCCATATTGTAGCATGCAAAAGTACTTCATTTCTTTCTTGACCGAATAAAATTCCATTGTATGGATAAACCACATTTTGCTTATCCATTCATCAGCTGATGGACCTTTGGGTTGTTTCCAACTTTGGGCTATTGTTAATAGCATATATGATATATTAATCAATGTATTGGATGTATATTATAAACACAATAATCATACACACAAACATACACATATATGTACACACTAGCACTGCTTATATTGATTGTTAGTCTTTTGTTTCGGTGACCCTGATAAAAAGGTAATGAAGAAAGCTAGCTGTTTCATATGGAATGTTCTGGGAACAGTAAGACCTGGGTTTAAATGGACAGTCTGAAGGCATATTAATGCAGTGTTTTTGCTCACAATATAAGCATTAAAGTTAGACAAGATACCATCTACTACATCAAAATATACCTATGGTATAAATATAGATCTCATAGTCCATTATACAAAAGCTTTTTCTCCTACATTTTTCCCCTCGTGGACATTTGTTAAAATTACAGCATTTCAAAAGCTCATCTGTTTGTAATTTTACTTTACCTCATATAAACTTACAATATACTCTGGGACTTTCAACAGCTTTAGTTCATATTTTTTCTCTGTTTAATAAGGGTTAATATCTTTGAGGTGAGTCTCCAGTAGTTAAAGAATAGTTAAATTTAAACTTATATCCTAAATCAAAAATCCTTAAATAAAGAGGAGGTAGTTATAGACATAGAATACTACTGCTAGCTTCGGTAATAAAAACTAAAGTAAAAAGCACAGTACAATAATTGGCCAAATGTTGCAGAGGATCAGTATACACTGAATAAGAACAGTAACAGAAAATTTTATTCTTGACATTAATAATATATATGAGTATAAATGAAGTCAGACTAATCACCAGAAAGGAACATTACACCTACAGCCAAGGAGAAGGGAAGATGACCCTAACAGGCTTATTTCTTTATATTTCCCTGAAAGCAGTCTTGTTAAAGCAGTTTTGTCAGCCTTCCTGCAGATTTTCAGGTCCTGAGGAGAATGAGGTTTTTCTAATTCCATCAGCTTTACAGTTATCACTTCACAGGAACACAACTTTAATGCACTGGCATTACCCACCCCCACCTCTTTTTCTCAAAGAAGGGGCGAGAAAAGCCAAGATTATAATCTGAATTTTAGCAGAATTTATAGCATAAAGTTTTTTTTTTAAATATGTATATTATTGATTTAACCTGCAGCTTTCCATTTGTAAAAGGATAATTCAAAACAGTGGTAGTCATAGCAACTTTTCTTTAATCTTTGAAATAAATCACAATCCATATAGGTAAGGAGAAAGTTAACAGAAGATACACTGTTCCAATTACTGTTTGGCTGCTAAAAGCACTAGGTAATATTTGTTCAAAATTACTTTTCATAAAATACAAACCATTCTGTTAACATATCACATTGTGAAACTAATTAACAAGAACACAGTCTTGGCAAACTTGATAATCTGAAAAGACTCTAAACTTCAACAAATTTCACCTTGGTGTACGCAGTATGTTCATCTTTGCAAACAGATCTAAGCTGGTGTGCAAAATATTTAGTTATTCCTGCAAATGAACATTGGTACAACTTTTATGTGGCCAATGTCATCTCTGATTTAATGATTTCTATTGCTTCTTGTTAACAGGGGCTCCACCACTATTTCTCACTTTTACATTTCCAGGGCCAAGCCTAATATCTAGCATATGATGTGTTCATTACATGTTTGATGTATGTGTAAATTAATTAATGAGAAACATAAGTTATTTCTCCCAAGTTCTACCCCAAACTAGATCTCTATTTACAGTAGTAGAGAAGCTGTCTCTTTAAAATCAAAAGCATGGGATTTCATGTTGACCAGACCTAAGTTGAGTCCTTGCTCCACCATTTATTTGCTGTGTTGTTTAAATCACTCAACCTCAGTTACTTCATCTAAAATATAGAGATAACAATAATACTTGCCCCATAAGGTTATTGTGAAGCCAAAACAAGATAATATTTCTCCACCTGTGAGCCCAGAGTAAGTATAACAGAGGTCGATGCTGGAAAGATGGTGGTGGTAGCAGTTTTTGAATTTGATTTTCCAGAATCCCCATAGAAAAACAGACAGAGCACCTAGATTGCAAAACCAAAAAAACAGGGACAACATTTACAACTGAATCAGGTGACAAGGTATTCCCATGATTCTCAGAATAAAAGTGGTTCAGGAAAAATCACCAACAATTATAAGACCATCATGTTATCAAGGTCTGTGTAGGAAGAAGCGGAAGAAGCAATAGGGTGGTTGATGGATCTGAGAACAGGGGAACCCCAAAATAGCCAAGTAGTATTCACTGGAAAGCACAGTAAACAAAAAGTTGAGAGAGCAGCTGAAGTTGATAAGGGTTTAGTCCACTCTACAAGTGAGTGTGAGAGGCCAGCATTTGTGATTGAAGGGACTGCAGCAATGTAGCCTGACAAACTTTTGAAAATGACCAATCAGGGGTCCCTTCCAAGACAAGGCTCTAAACTGAGACAAAACTTCTGGGAGTGGAATCAAAATTGAGTGGGATAGGGACTATAGTGACAAAGGCAAAAGAAGGTCCAGATAAAGTGGGGAATAGAAAGAACACCATGATATCTCAGAAAGGAAGCCATCATTTTTTGAACGCAACAACAGAAAAGGGAGCTTTGTGAAGTTAGAGCTACTTGTGAAGGTAGCTCCCATGAGCTACCCTGTATACTGCCCCCATCTAAAAGTTCAAGAAATCTAATAATTCTACATAAGAATGAACAATCAAATATTATTGAGGTAAACCTCATAGAAAGTTATTATAGGGCTTCCCTGGTGGAGCAGTGGTTGAGAGTCCGCCTGCCGATGCGGGGGACACGGGTTCGTGCCCCGGTCCAGGAAGATCCCACATGCCGCAGAGTGGCTGGGCCCGTGAGCCATGGCGGCTGAGCCTGCGCGTCCGGAGCCTGTGCTCCGCAACGGGAGAGGCCACAACAGTGAGAAGCCCGCGTACCGCAAGAAAAAAAAAAAAAAAAGAAAGTTATTATAAGACAAAAGAAAATAAGGAGCAGAATAGCATTCCTACAGTTCATAAAAATGGACTAACACTATATAACTTACTATTTTAAAATGAACTAAAAGACATTAAGAAAATTGTACAAAACATGAAAGAGCAATATAAAGCAGACTTATAAACTGTAAAAAAAGATAAGGTGACAGAATTCAGGAAAAAATAGAAATAAAAGAATTCATTTAAAAAACATTCCTTCTAAATTTAAAGAACAGAAAAATATAGAAGTAAGTCAGAGAAAGACAATATGATATTGCTTATACATGGAATCTAAAAAAAAAAAGAGGTACACATGAACTTATCTACAAAACAGAAATAGTTACAGATGTAGAAAACAAACTTATGGTTACCAGGGGGCAAGGGGGAGGGGGGAGGGATAAATCGGGAGACTGGGATTGACATATACACTCTACTCTCTATAAAATAGGTAACTAATAAGGACCTACTGTATAGCACAGGGAAACTCTACTCAATACTCTGTAATGGCCTATATGGGAAAAGAATCTAAAAAAGAGTGGATATATGTATATGCATAACTGATTAACTTTGCTGTACACCTGAAAGTAACACAACATTGTAAATCAACTATACTCCAATAAAAATTTTAAGAAAAAAGATAAAGGTCAAATGGAGGAAAAACTTTAGAAACAAAAAAGAAATTTAAAAAAGAGATGATAATGATTTAATAGAAAGTGTCAATTATTGAAAACAAGTAAAGAAGATCCAGTACACAAATAATAGGACTCACTGAGGAAGAAAATCAAACGGAAGAACAGAACAAATACAAACTGAACAAAAATATTGAAACTACATATTGAAAGAACACACCACAACACCACATGCCTGAAAATTGTCAACCCCGAATGACCAACACCATTATATTTTCTTTAAACAGCACTAGAATTAACCAAAAAAGAGAAAAAAATCTTAAAACATCTAAGAGAGTGAATTATTAGGGAATGTAACATATTATCGTAAGACTTTTCAGTAGTAATTATGCCATAAGGAAATGGAGTATATGGTGACTTTATATCCAGTAAAACTGACTTACAACTATAAAAAACATAAACTGTAGTTATCAATATGAAAGAACTTAGGAATATTGTTTCCATGAGTGATCCAAGATTCCATTGGCAAATAAGCTTCAGACAACCAAAATGACTGGAGAGACAAAAAATAGACACTAGTACAAAGCATTAAACATATAATTATTATAGAATGAAGACTAAATTAGGACTAAAACAAAGAGACTGTAGCAAGTATATTTATGTACTATATCAATGTAGATATAATACAACTATTTTTGAAAGAGTGCACAACGAGGGAGCATAGCCAAAACTAGTTTTAACTCTTTTCAATGATTATATTTGTCATGGTAGTATATGTATTATTATTCTGAAATGATTGAAGGTGTAATATGGGAAGAAGCAAATGATAATCAGAGACTATTCTGACTTTTTTCGTACCTTATGTCCTTTAGAACCAGGATAATAGATCTGAAAGAAAGAAGGTACAGATAAAATACAGAAGACATTATATAAAAAAACTCATAGTCCTGAATTTGAAGTATCAGTGTAAATCTATGAAGTGTTTTATCTTTAAATATATATGTGTCAGTGTATACACATACACACATGTTTCGTATCTCTGTCCACTGAAAAAACCTATAAGAATGACCCAACCAGTAGCAATGAAGATCCCTAGCACCTAGATTATGGTTTCAAAATATTACCCACTAAAAGAAAAGAGGCTCTCTTGGAATACTGGCAGTTTCAAGATCTAAAACAGGAAATATACAAGGTGACCCTGGAACATTTTATCTTACCAAATAGCAAATAGCTGTCAAGATTATTAAGATCTTGCCAAAAGAACTCAGGAGCCAACTTGAAGAGGGGCTCAAAATTGGATAATGTGAGCTTCAATAAGGATAAGAATTATAATGAAATGAAACACATCAAATATATTTAAATCTATAAATTCATAATGATATGAAGATAATCTACTTGGTCTCTCTTTGAGGATGACAGAATCAACTCACTATCTTAGAAACTGGTAAGTAGAGCTAAAGAATCATGCCTTTATCTTGCTCTTCTTATATGAATTGTACCACTAGGCAACCAAATAATAGATAAGGGGTAGCATTTCTTTTATAAAAGTGTTGTAGGAAATGAATTAAAGGCAATAATATAATTATAATATCATCATGTTGCAACCACAGTGTATTAATGGATTTTGGAACTGAACATTTCTTATATCGCAAAGAAGATACAATCAAAAGATAAAGTAGATGTTCTTTTCCCTGTTCTTTCTGCTAACTACAGCTCAAAGCACTGAACATCATATATCAAACAAACATAAGGAATGTCCGAAAGTTGGAGAGAGGGCAGATCAGTGACCTCAGAGCCTAAAGAAAGACATGGTTGTGAGGCCCTGGGTCTTCATTTTGCCTCATGTATCCAGACTGTATACTTGAGAAGTCAGTAACCTGGAAACACCAACAGACACAGACCAAAAAATTCCCATCAAACGCCTGCTCTCAGTAACCGAAGGTCCTGGAAAGGGACAGCCTAGCAACAAAGAAACTGTTAGGCAGCAACATTTTGACTCAGCCGTACACCACAGAAAAAAATGTGGCTCCATCCCTACATACACTAGCCTAGTGGAGGCCCTGGTTTTCCACCTTTGTCAGGTGCTTTAACTGCTTTCCCTGCCACTATCACCCTCCGCCTTCTTCTTTATCCTCCCACAGTGATTTCAGAGAAGATGGTGTGGGGGCAGTAATGAGTCACTCCTACCCCTCTCAGTGGAAGATTAGTGGAGAGGCCAGAACTACCACCTCATCCTAGAAGTAACAAGGAATCACCCCTTCCACGCCACTGCTCAGGTGTCAGCAGAGGCAGAGTGGGAAACCTAGACTTATTCCCTCCACACCAGGCAGTAACAAGATGCCCCTCTCCCTCCCCACTGGGGTAGATGGTGTCAGAGAAGACATAGTGAAAAGTCAGGTCTCTCAGCACTGCACAACCCTAAGGAAGACAGCCTCCCTCAGTGTTAGTGAAGGCCACTTATCGAGTAGTAGTAAGGCAACTCTGCCTCTCTCAACTAGGGTGGTATCAGCAGAGGCCTAGTGGAGAAAAGAGACTCCTAACCCCACCCAGTAATAAACCCCTGCACCCACAGGGTGTCAGTGGAGGCTGAGTGGGAAACTGGGACTTTCACACCACCTGGCAGTAATAAGGCAGTGTTCCGTTCCCCACTCGAGTGGTGTCAGATGAGGCTTGCTAAAACAGAAATTGTAAATAAAATCCAGAGTGTCATAACATAATGTGCAAAGTGTCCAGATTTCAACTGAAAATCATTCGTCATACCAAGGAGCAGAAAAATCTCCACCTGAATGAGAAAAGACAATCAACAGATACCAACATCAGAATGACAGAGCTGTTAGATTACCTGAAAAGAATTTCCAAGCAACCATCATGAAAATCCTTCAACAAGAAATAACAAACACACTTAGAACACTGAAAAAATAGAAAGTCTCTGAAAAAAAAAAGAGAATATAAAAAAGAGCCAAAAAAAAGAGGATATAAAAAAGAGCCAACAGAAACTCTGGAACTGAAAAAATAACCAGAAAAAAACCCTCAACGGATAGGTTCAACACCAGAACATAGGGGAGAGAGGAAAGAGTCAGAGAACTTGGTAACAGATAAATCAAAATTACCCAATTTGAACAACAAAGAGAAAATAACTGAAAAAAAAAAAATGAACAGAGCCTCAGAGGCTTGTATGATTATAATAAAATATCTAACGTTGATATCATCAGAGTTCTGCATGGAGAGAAGAGGGCAGGCCTGAAAAGATATTTGGAGAAATAATAATGTAAAAATTTCCAAATTTAGCAAGAAATAATTTTATGGGTTCAAGAAGCTGAGTAAAACATTTAAATCTATTTTCTTCAGGACTTCTTAGAACCTTGTATATACTAATGTGCATTATGAAATCATAATTTCACAAATGGATTAGATACTCAACCATTTTTTTCATGACTATAGTTAGGAGTCACGCCACTCGCTCCCACCTGGGATTAATTTACAGTCTGCATTGTTTCCTTTTCTTTTTCTTTAACAAGAAATATTGGGAAATCAATGACAGTAGCTTTTTTTATTTGAGAAGTGTAAGCAACATTGGAATCAAAAAGGATGGACTTTCTTGGGGCCTCCTAGAATCACGGAAGGCAGCTTCCCTCTGAAGGATGTGTGAGAAACATCATTGTCTAATGAAAAAGGTCTAATCAGGTCCTCTGTGTTTTGAAAAGCCAACTGTTAGTAGTAGATTTCTGGATAGTGAAGGTGATAATAAATCTGGGTCCATGAGGTAATAGATGCAAAAACTAAACTTGATTGAGAGTTTCTTGAACCAGCTGGTCCCCTGGCAAAAGGATATATATTTGAATCAATAAGTGATTCCTTGGAAGCCCAAGAATATATAGGCTTGGAAAGCTGAGCTCATTAGCACTAAGTAGTATGCTTATTTTTGGAAGAACACTAAGAGCTTGTGTTGAGATCTGGACCTACACTACACAATCTTAGCACTGGTCTGTGTCCTCTTCCAGACCGTGTAGGATGAGTGTGCAACTGCATTAGACAGCAGCCAGCAGCAGTGGCCATAGTGGACTGATCAAATATCACTTCTCAGATTTGGAATTCAAACAGATCCACATTTGTACTTCATAAGGCACCAGAGTATTACTGGTCAAGTTGAGGTGGGGACAGGGGGAGAGCCTCAATAGAAAATATAAAGTTAAGTGACCTTATTTCCACATGGTATTTGTAGGGACAGTACACTGCTTATACTCAGGAATATTTACTACTCTTTCAAGTCATTTTGAAGATCAAATACAGCTTCAGTTATTCAATAAATATTAATTGAGAGCCTGCTATGTATGGCTCAGGCAAAGCGCAATATGTGAGAAATGCTGTTATTATTCATATATTTCACAGGCATTTATTGATGGACAGGCAGAGATTATAGGAGTTAATGTCATAATCACTGCCCCCAAGGAGTTCAAAATATACTAAGACAGATAAAAATACAAACATGAATTACAGGACAGTATGATAAGTACAATAAAAGGTACGGACAAATTACTTTGGAAACATTAAAAAGACAGTGCTTTTCTTTGCCTATGGGGCTAACTATAGAAAGTGTTTGCATGTGAGATTGTGGAAAGGACCCCTGAGAGATCCACACAAACCTTTATGTTATATGTTTGTGTTCTAAAAGAAATATAGCATTGTGAAATGAGATAATGTCCTTTCTCTGGTATATTTTACCTCATAAGTGAATATAAAAGACACTTTCTTCCCACCAAAGATACTATTTAGGGATCTCGGTAAAGATAAATTCCGAAAGTGACTATAATTTTAAAAATAAGTCTCAATGAGCCCCAAACTACCTAGAGGTCCTATTTATCTCTCTCTGAAACAGTATTCCTCTGTCAAGGGCTCTAATCATCCTATTAAAACCAAGCTTTGAGAAGCAACCATAGTTTATTACTGTTGAATCTGATTAATCCATCAAGTTTACCTCCTCCCTTACTCATTCTTGACTATGTTGCTATATGTTACAGTTAAAATTAAAATCTGCTCAAAATATTATTTACTTCTTTTAATTGTGTGGAATTTTAATGCTTCATTCTACTGCTTCAAAAGAGAACGTATCAATGTTTCTATACCCCAAGATGTTGACAAATTGTTTCCTAATGAAATCCTTTTATGTCTTCAGCACTTATCCACTAAATTAAAGTGGTTTAAAAGACAATGGCAAATTGCTTAATTTTTAAAAGAAATTAGTGAAAAAGTAAGTTATACTGACCATTTTACTAAAATGAGTATCTTTCACATTTTTATTCTCTAATATTTGACATAGAGATATTAGGAGGTACATGAAGGCTCTATATCAGGTGAATTCCCTCAGAAAATGACAACAGAGCTGCAAAGATAAAATGAATATGATGTTTAAATTTAGATTTGTTATAAGCACCTTCTATATTGCAGATTAAATGTAATTGTAAAATCTCCAAGCAGTTCATTTAATCAAACGCTGCCTAATCTCTGATCACTTGAACACATAATCAGCTTCACACTTTTGTCTACTTGAGAATTATTGATTCCTCCTTTTAAAACAAATACAGATCCAGGTGATATATATTATAATTATCACAGCTAAAATGATTACTGCATGTAAATTGATTACTATAATTAGGATATAGTTATTTGTATGAGAGAGAGAGAAGTAAACTGTAGTTGTGGCACGTGGGCTCAGTAGTTGTGTCTCGTGTGCTCTAGAGCACAGGCTCAGTAGTTGTGGCACACGGGCTTAGTTGCTCCGTGGCATGTAGGATCTTCCCGGACCAGGGCTCGAACCCGTGTTCCCTGGATTGGCAGGCAGATTCTTAACCACTGTGCAACCAGGGAAGCCCAGTATTTTATTTCTTAAAATAAAAACAGTGTTCACTATAATATTCTTAATATTTAGAAAAAGGAAGTTACAAATAGAGTTTTTTTCTTTTTCATCATATATTGTAAAATATTTATAATGAATAGTATGAAAATTTATAATATATGTTTTATAAATAAAAGCTTTAAAATATAGACTTTTACATAATTACTAGATTTAGTCATTGTAACCTAGATGTACAGTAAACATTAGACACTCACCAAGTCTAATAATGTCTAACCCAATTTAATGTTATTTGATTAAGAACCAATATGTTTGGCACATTATAGGTGCTCAACAAATACTTGAATATTCAACTCATTCTTTTTATTTGACATGATTTTCATTTTAAGTCTGGCTCTATATATTTCAGTTAAATTTGTATCATGATGATATTACTGAACTGGATTGATTACATTGCCATTTCATTTGCTTAGGTAAACTTTTAGATAGCTGAGAGCAAAGCATTAAATACATACACCGTAGTAAGAGAGAATGATGGCACCCAAAGATGTTCATGCCCCAATCACAGAACCTAGGAATATGTTACCTCACATGGCAAAAGAACTTTGCAGATGTGATTAAATTCCTTGAGATGGGAAGATTATTCTGGATTATGAAAGTGGGCCCAATCTAATCACATGAGTTCTTAAAAGATGAAAACCTTTCTCGGTTTTCCTGGATGCAGTCAAAGGGAGATATCAGGAGAAAAAGAATGAGACAGATGCAAAGTTTCTGCTTTGAAGATAGAGGAAGGGTCCATGAGTCAAGGAATGTGAGTGGCCTCCGAAAACCAGTAAAAGAAAGGAAACAGATTCTCTCCTAGAGACTCCAGAAAGGAACATAGCCTGATTGCCAGGCTTGTAGCCCATTGAGATCTGTGTTGGGCTTCTAATCTTCAGAAACGTAAGGTAATATATTTGTATTGTTTTAATCCACTAAATTTGTGATACTTTGTTATGGCAACAATAAAAAACTAACACATACACATATTATTCAGTTCCTGCCTATTGACGTTGACATAGTATCAATGACATACATAGAGAATGTGTTATAAAATGGTTGATTCATACATAATTTAATTTAAAGTTGACAAATTTAAATCCATATTAACTTTATTTTCCTAAAGGAATTTGAATCCTTAGGTTTTTGTTTTTGTTTTCTTTTCCGGTGAGCATAATTTAAAATGGTACCTCCAAAAAATTAGCAGTTGGAGCTGCAAGCATTTTTAGATGAGCTGGTCTACTTCTTCCTTACCTCATCTCATAAAATCTACTTTCAAGAAAAGGCTGAGGGCTTCCCTGGGGGCACAGTGTTTGAGAGTCCACCTGCCAACGCAGGGAACACGGGCTCGTGCCCCAGTATGGGAAGATACCACATGCTGCAGAGCGGCTGAGCCCATGAGCCATGGCCTCTGAGCCTGCGCGTCCGGAGCCTGTGCTCCACGATGGGAGAGGCCACGGCAATGAAAGGCCCGCGTACAGCAAAAAAAAAAAAAAAAAAAAAAGAGAAAGAAAAGGCTGAGGTTCACTGTGCTGAAATAACTTATTTAAGCTAATCACTGAAACAAATAGATTCCTGAGGAATAGAGCCAGATATGAAAGTGGGAGAAGAGGCATCTGCTGTCCTCACTGTGGTGGGATATATCCCTGTGGGAGGCTGAAAAACATCTGTGCTTCATGAAACTGTTTCATGAAAGAATCATGCTTCTCCACCAGACATTTCAAGCTCTTAAAAAAGATACATTTAAAAAAGACAATTTTCCATACTAGCATTTCACTTAGCATTTAGCTTATTTTTATTCTGAATTAATTTAAATGTTCCTATAAAATAGATTTCAAGTTAGATGTGGCTTTTTTCTAGTTTTACAAAAAGAACCCTTTCCTTCTGAAATGATAGCTATGTGAACTTAGAAAACAAGAAAGAAGACAGGAAGAATGTATTTAAAAGTTAAGCCCAGATATAAGGAAAGCAAACAAAATTCATAGCGAAATCTGCAAGTGTCTTGGAACATGGCAGTATTCTTTGAAGAAAATATAGATTTCCTACAGGGAAAATATAGATATTGAGTATTTTTTCCCTGTATATCACAAATGAAACTTTTGAGTATGTAAACCTAGTAGACTTCCATTTCTGGTGACATGGTAGAATAAATAATCTGAAAACTAGCCTGTTACAGAACTCATAGAATGTAAGATAAAATATAACAACATCTCTTTAAATGTAATACTGAGAATGCAAGAAAAGGAAAGCAATCCTCAGAGGACAAAAAATAATAATAATAAAGTAAAAAGAAGGAATTGACACTGGGGCTGCCCTGGTGAGCATGTTGGAGGAGGAGGAATTGACAGGTCCTCAAACCAAGGCGTTTGTGATTCCATTGCAAAACCTCCTCCTAGGTTCATATGAGGTGAAAATTGTAAAGAAAATCCCTGAATAAAGCCAAGACCTTTAAAGAACTATACATAGGTTGGATTTTTTTTTTAATTTAATTACCCATCAGAGCAGTGAGATTCCAAGAATCTGAACTTTTCTTGTTTTGGACTCTGGGTGGAAAAAGTTCTCTCCTGAGAATTTACAAATACAGACCTGTATTTTAACAGGTTGTGGTCTAAATTTATACTACTCATATGGTCTAGGGATGCCCAAAGTAACAAGTTGCACAGTGGTCCCAAATACATAATACTCCTGGGTTGCCTGGCAGTAGTAAACTCAAAACTTGTCTAGAAGGATGCATGTTCAATTCAGGCAGAATAGAATTCCTACAGATAAATCATCTTTAAAGATTATCTCCAAGTTCAAAATTTACCATAGAAAAGAGTCAATAGCCACACAAATAGCCCTGTTACTACCCCAAGGAACTTTTGAGAATCATTAGATAGATGAAGAGAAGTATCTTTAAACCAATTAAAGAAATAACAGAAGAATTTTTAAAACATAAGCAAAGAATAAAACATTGTCACAAAATACACAAATATTAAAAGAAATTAAACTAGCAAAAAGAAATAAATATATAGCTATTAAAATTAAAATCTAGCAGAATATTTATTCAAAAAGTGAAGTCTCCAGAGTGATATGATTCTAATGAGTAAAAAACTATTAAAACATTTTTTAATAAGGTAATATAGTAAAAATTAGGACAGTCATGCCACGTGGAATTCACCTTATTTTAGATTTTCCCCTGATTATAAAAGAACACTATAACAATTCCAAGGTTAAAGAGCATCACTGATATATAGAAGTCTAGATGTATATTCGTAGTTCCAAAAAAAAAAAGAAAGAAAAGCAGTTTTCCTTATGAGGCATACAGTAATTAACTGGGATGATTTTCAATATTCAACTCAAATTAAAGACTTCACATGAAACTCTAACTGTTAATAATGCATACTTATATGATAAGTATTTTCCATAAATATGTTAGGAGCAATTTTTTGTTTGTTTGTTTGTTTGTTTTTTGCGGTAGGCAGGCCTCTCTCTGTTGTGGCCTCTCCCGTCGTGGAGCACAGGCTCCGGACGCACAGGCTCAGCAGCCATGGCTCACAGGCCCAGCCGCTCCACGGCATGTGGGATCTTCCCGGACCGGGGCAAGAACCCGTGTCCCCTGCATCGGCAGGCGGACTCTCAACCACTGCGCCACCAGGGAAGCCCTAGGAGCAATTTTTATGATACATTTTTGTCTACAGTTTATAACATACAGTATGTATCTTTCACATGAATATGTATTCTTTATTTTATTAAATTGGCTTCATTGGTAGTATAAATGGTTAAGTGGTAGATCAAGAATTAATACCTATAATTCCGACTTGAATTTTTTTCTAATTAAATCCTCTTTTGCGTAAAAACAGCAGGCAGTGGAGGATTTATCAGGTAGCCACTCACGTTTTTATCAGATCTTGGGTCATTGTAAACTGCCAGACGACTTAAGAAACCACAACTATAAATCCCTGTTGAATATTTGATTTTTACAAGGACAAGTCAAGTTTCTGTTGAATTAAAAAAAAAAGGTTTATCTGAGAGTGATCAGTATGATGGAACTCAGTTCTCCTTCATTTTTCCCTTACTCAATTCCTCACTTAGTGATTAAATGGCGAGGGAGGTATAATTTTTTTACATTAATTTTTATTGGAGTATAGTTGCTTTACAATGTTGTGCTAGTTTCTACTGTACAGCAAAATGAATCAGCTATACATATACATATATCCCCTCTTTTTTGGATTTCCGTCCTATTTAGGTCACCACAGTGCATTAAGTAGAGTTCCCTGTGCTGTACAGTATATTCTCATTAGTTGTCTATTTTATACATAGTATCAATAGTGTATATATGTCAATCCCAATCTCCCAATTCTTCCCACCACCCCCCTCCCCCCTTGGTATCCATACATTTGTTCTCTACATCTGTGTCTCTATTTCTGCTTTGCAAATAAGATCATCTTTACCATTTTTCTAGATTCCACATATATGCATTAATATACGATATTTGTTTTTCTCTTTCTGACTTACTTCACTCTGTATGACACTCTCTAGGTCCATTCATGTCTCTACTAATGACCCAATTTCATTCCTTTTTAAGGCTGAATAATAGTCCCTTATATATATGTACCACACTTCCTTTACCGGGTGCATGTGTCTTTTTGAATTATGGTTTTCTCTGGGTATATGCTCAGTAGTGGGATTGCTGGGTCATAGGGTAATTCTATTTTCAGTTTTTTAAGGAACCTCCATTTTTAAAAATATATTTATTTATATATTTGGTTGCACTGGGTCTTAGCTGTGGCAGGCGGGCTCCTTAGTTGCAGCTTGTAGTCTCCTTAGTTGTGGCATGTGAACTCTCAGTTGCAGCATGCATGTGGGATCTAGTTCCCTGACCAGGGATCGAACCCGGGCCCCCTGCATTGGGAGTGCAGAGTTTTATCTACTGTGCTACCAGGGAAGTCCCTGGAACCTCCATTTTTAAACTTAAAAGCTTTTGCACAGCAAAGGAAACCATAAACAAGATGAAAAGACAACCCTCAGAATGGAAGAAAATATTTACAAAGGAAGCAACTGACAAAGGATTAATCTGCAAAACATACAAGCAGTTCATGCAGCTCAATATCAAAAAAAAAAACAACCCAATCAAAAAATGGGCAGAACACCTAAATAGACATTTCTCCAAAGAAGACATACAGGTGGCCAACAAACACATGGAATGATGCTCAACATCACTAATTATTAGAGAAATGCAAATCAAAATTACAATGAGGTATTGCCTCACACCGGTCACAATGACCATCATCAAAAAATCTACAAGCAATAAAGGCTGGAGAGGGTGTGGAGAAAAGGGAACCCTCCTACACTGTTGGTGGGAATGTAAATTGATACAGCCATTGAAGGAAGTATAATTTAAAAAAAAAAAAGACAACTGTTGGTTATAGCACTGTACAGTCCACTATTAAACATTTATTAATTGTAAGATTTTTGCTATACTATGAGCTTCTTGGAGACATGGAACAAATCTTGCCTACTATTTATATCCAGAGCCTAGCAGAAAATTTCAAAAATAGTAGGCACTCAATGATATCTACAGAATTAATAAATTAACTGATTTCAACTCTTCTTCCTTATTTCCTTCCTCTCTAACATAAAAAATTTTTATATTAGAAAAAATTTTTATCATTTTTACACATACCCTTCATCAAGGCAACACAAAATACTTTATAAAATCCCTCGCTTTTTGTAATTATCACTTGTTAAAATTGCTTTCCTGGGGACTTCCCTGGTGAAGCAGTGGCTATGAATCCGCCCCGCAATGCAGGGGACACGGGTTCGAGCCCTGGTCTGGGAAGATCCCACATTCTGTGGAGCAACTAGCCCGTGTGCCACAATTACCGAGCCTGTGCTCTAGAGCCACAACTACTGAAGCCCACACGCCCTAGAGCCCATGCTCCACAGCAAGAGAAGCCACCACAGTGAGAAGCCCACGCACCGCAACGAAGCGTAGCCCCTGCTTGCCGCACCTAGAGAAATCCCGCATGCAGCAACAAAAACCCAACACAGCCAAAAATAAATAAATAAATTTATTTTTAAAAATTGCTTTCCTAAGATATCCATCAAAAGATATAATTAAAGACCTAGAAGAAACCTTGAATATTATTGAGGAATTGTTCAAATGGGCTGTGATTGGTCAAGGAAACATCCCTGCCATTTAGGTCAGCTTGACTCTTTGCTTTGAAAGAAATATTGCATGTCATTGGTGGAGATGTGTGTGGAGGGCAGTTCAGAAAGAAAGAATGGCTTAACCCAGCTTCCCAGATCTGTTTTTAGAAGATAAGTACTTCTGGTTCAGGGTAGAGTCATCAGCTTTTTAAGTGTTAAAATTTCTACTCCACATCTTGCTTTCATTCACTTCAATTTTGTCCTAAACTTAGGGTAAACAACCACAGCTGTCCTTAATTCTTAGAAATTAAAGACCAAGCATATTCTTGCTAATTTTAAACCATGGCAATTCAGGATAAGATATACCATTCGGTAAACTCCTCAGTGTCCCCTCAGTTTCTGATGTACCATTCTAACCATCGACTATTGAGAACTTCAGTTCTTATTTGATGAGTCAGAATTTGGAAAATTGTATTCACCTGAATTCATTGATTTTAAAAAATGTTTGCCTTCAGATAGAATATTTGACAATTAGATTGGCTGTTATGTGACTCTTTTACTATTCAGTAATTACCATTTTGTTATACTTCCATTGGCTGTGAAGATAAGGCTTTTTCAAAATTTTGTATTTCAAATATTCATAGGAACAAGTATGATGACTATAGTTCCACACAATTCATAATCACTTTACAGAGATATACAAGTATCTTTTCTGTGTAGTAAATAAAACTGCACACACTCTGGAAAAGAAACAATGTCAAATGAAGGGGAACAGCATAGAAGAGGGTAAAGATCCCCAGTGTGGGAGTAAAGGGACTTAGATTTTAGTCCCAGCACTGTTATTAACTAGTTGTATGTCTTTGAGCAAGCCATTTAGATTCTCTGAGTTTCTGTTTCCTTATCTATAAAATTGCATGCTCTATTTTCATGGTAAAAATAATGTAATATGAATGTTGTTGATAGGAAGGAGAAACAGAAATGCATTAAAGAAGACAATATAAAAAGTAATAGCCTATCATTATTCTTTCTTTTCTTGCACCGACACTTTAGCAAAAGTATTAAGGGATCTTTAATAGTTTTAAGTAACACAAATTATTACACATTGATTTCAAACCTAGAAGATTAACTTTGTGCCTTTCATATTCTATAACTTGCCAAATAGCAGATTTGTTGTTTTAGAATTTGTAATCTCACTCTCAAGAATAAATCTACTGATTTTTACAATGTTTATTTATTCAAAACTGATACTCTACTCATGTTTGTTACAGACATATAAAAAAGATATCATTAGTACACTATGTTTTCGATCTAAATTTTGTCTGAATGCTGTTAAAACAGTTTCACGGTAATACATTCCAATATATAGAAAATTCAATATCTTTGATTTGTTGTTAAATTTTAAACTGACAAAACTGTCCTTTATGGAAGGCTTATATTGTATAATAAATTCAGACATGAAATGCTAAATTACACATACCATAAGCCTTAAATCATCAGAGATATCTCTAGAATTATACTATGCCTTAAGATATTGGAAGAAATCCTGAAAATTGAGAAAAATGATGGCAGCTGCTGTCACTGATGCTGGAGCCAAACCAAACTGCAATGTCCACACATAATCAATCACAGTGCCCTGGGCCCTGCCTTTATCACCATCTCCAAAACCAGAGGCCATGAGTGTAAGATGAATAAGCACAATGTCATGAGGAAGTCTGAGCCGTGATGAGAGGAAGAGATTGAGAATCAGGCAGGCAAGTACTGGATAGCAGCTGCTTACAGAATATAAGTAGGGATAAATAAGGAGATCACAATTTCACCTATTCAAGAATCATCCCTTGTGCACCTATTATGTGCCAGACTCTGCTGGGTGCTAAAAATGAATTAGACACAACCTTGCTTATCAGAGAGCTCACTGTATAGCAAGTGAAACAGAGACACATAAATATCAAACCACATTTAACAGTGATAAGTGCTACAATAAAGCTATGTGCAAAATGTGATTGGTAGCCCAGAAAAAGAATCATCTGCCAAAGAGACTTGGGAAACTCTCCACAAGGGAATTGTTTCATGGTGCTTAGTAGAAAAATAGGAATTTTCCAGTTGGAGGAGGGAGTCAAAGGGAGTATAGGCAGAGAAAAGCACAGGTAAAAGAAGGGGACATGACAAAGCACTCAGGCTAAAGGGACTAGGTTTTAGCATGCTCACCTAGAGCTCTTGGAGGAGGTTAAGAAAAAGTAGAAGTGAAGTGACTAGAAAACTAGATTGGAACCAGATGATGAAACATCTCCTCTGCCACGTTAGAGAGTCTGGATCTTACCCTGCATCCAACAGGGAAGTCAACAGGATTTATGAAGAAGTGTTTTTAGAATGGTATATCTGGGGAAAGTGTGGAGGGGTAACTTGATAGGGAGGACTGAAGGAATGAGGGGGGAAATACTAATTAGGAGACTGGGTTAAAATAGCGTAGACAAAGATTAAAAATCCAAATGCTTTTAAAGGCCTGGAAAGTAATGCACATGTGAAGGTGGTCTGCGTCCCCCGTACCCCAGGCATTAAATTCAAGTAAATAAATAAATAAACTATCCTGGCCAAGCATCACTTAGGATAAAATTTTCTTTAGGGATGCCAGGTTTCTTAAAATCATATGTAGGAGAAAGGAGGATAACATTATGAATTATGTAATGAAAACATGAGGAATGAAAAAGAGATGATGAAATCCAGATCTATTTGAGTGGTGAATAGAACTGTTCCAGCTATTTCTGAATCACTAAGAAATCAGAATATACACTAAAAATTCTATAATGTGTGCTGACTGACTCCATCCAATAATGGCTAAGGAGAAAGTAAGGGAGAAAATCCTGCCCCTCATGCACTGCCAGTGGTAAAAAAGTTGTACATAGATACTGAAAAGTATAAGTCAATACCATTTTTTAAAAAACATATTGAAACCATAGCTTGGTCCTAGCAATACAGAAAATTGCCTAGCCTTAGTCAGAAGGTGTTTTAGTTTTTACATTATTATTTTTCTAAGGTGGACAGTAGCTGCATTAAGCACCTGGGCAAAACCCAAAATAAACAAATAAAAACTATGCTAGAGCAGTAAGAGAGGCCAGAATGACTATACCATTAAAAGTTATTTCCAATTGCAGTTCTGCTATAACTTTTTACAATTAATTGTTTTGCTCCTTCAATCTATATCTAAATAGACATATTATCTACAACCATGGTGTGGCAGGAAAGATCGCAGACATGGAGTCTACTTAGACTTGGAGTGAGGGAAACATAAATGAGGAAATACAGATACTTAATTCTAAGGGTTCAATAATTTCTGGACAAAAGGGGAATTCTAATGGATAAGAATAATAGATTGAATACAGGTGGTTATCTCAAAACCAAAGTGGAATGTTAAAATGATTTTCCCCACTTAAGCTAACCTGATCATAAATTATTATTGAGGTAATATGGATAAATATTACCTTAAAAACTACTATATGTGATTTTTAAAAGCACCATATGCAATTCTGATACATTTAAGCACACAATTTAAATGTGTTTCCTGCTTTCACAAATGACTGCACTTTACATGTATCACTTGCATAAACATAGTATGTCTCACGTATGTCAGATGATTAATGAATAGGTTAAGTGAACAGTGGTTAGATAGCATGATAGAATGGCAAACTTCATGTCAGAAGACTGACATGATATACTTAAAAAAATTCAAGAGCTGAGTGAGAATTTAGAGTCTTGATGATATCACAGCTGGCCATTTGCTGTGCAACCTTAAACAAGACAATCTCTGTGTTGAAATTCCTCTTTTGTGAAGAGGGATAAAGGAAGGCCAAATTACAAACCAAGAGTCCCTTTTTTTTTTTAACATCTTTATTGGAGTATAATTGCTTTACAATGGTGTGTTAGTTTCTGCTTTATAACAAAATGAAGAGTTCCTTTTAACAAACATTCTATCATTCAATGCCCTTGTAAAAAGAGAGAAAGAATGTCTAGCCTTGAAATAAATTTGGATGAAAAATTTAACTACCCCAAGCTAAAAATCAAGGTCTTTTATATCTATGAGAATGGAAATAGACTTCCCTGGTGGCGCACTGGTTAAGAATCTGCCTGTCAGTGCAGGGGACACGGGTTCGGGCCCTGATTTGGGAAAATCCCACATGCCACGGAGCAACTAAGTCCGCGAGCCACAACTACTGAGCCTGCGCTCTAGAGCCTGTGTGCCACAACTACAGAGCCCACGTGCCACAACTACTGAAGCCTGCATACCTAGAGCCTGTGCTCCGCAACAAGAGAAGCCACTGCAATGAGAAGCCCATGCACTGCAATGAAGAGTAGCCCCCACTCACCACAATTAGAGAAAGCCGTGCACAGCAACAAAGACCCAATGTAGCCAAAAAAAAAAAAAAAAAAAAGAATGGAAATAATTGTGCCTTCAGAATTACATCTGATTATTTTCTCAATGTCAAAGCAAAAGTGCACTTAATATCCAGGGGTCACAAATTCAAAAATTTCCAAGAGCCAAGAAAAAATCATAAATATGTGAAGCCTCCCAAATTCAATATAATATGAGATGATGGAGTCTATGGCCAATAGGAGAATACATATCTTCCAATACCTCTCACATTCAATTCTTTTTTTTTTTATTTCTAAAAATTGCCTGCCAAAGCCCATCTTTGACCAGATCTGGACAGTGTGCCATAAGATTGTGACCTCTGAACCCTGTCACTTATTATTAATGGTCTTAAAGTGTCTTTTTTCACTTGGGAAGTCATATTGCTTTTCACAAGTCAGTAAACTATCTTATCAATGGCCAGTTTCTTCCTCATTTTATCTGATGCTATGAACAGCATTTAACCCATTAGATCACTCCCTCCTCCTTAATAGCTTTACTTACCTGGCTCACCAGACACCGCATACTCAAGTTTTCCTCTGAGCCACTCCTCAGTCTCCTTGACTAGTTCTTCCTCTTCTCCAAGATCTCCAAATGTTGGACAACTCTAAGGTTTCTTCCCTCTTTCTCTACACATTCAATCCTTTGGTAATATCCAGTCTCTCATCTTTAAATAACAATATGCTGTAAACCACCAAATTTATATTTCCAGCCCAGGCATTTCTCCCAAACTCCAGATTCTTATATCCAACTGACCATTGAACATCTAGACGTGGTTGTCTGACATTTCAAACTTAAGATGTCTCAAACTGAAATCGTGTTCTCTTCCACAAATGTGCCTCACTTGCATTCCTTCCAATTTCAATTAATAGCAACTCTATTATTTCAGTTACTGAAGCCAAAAATTTTGGTGTTATCTTGACATCTCTATTTTGGACATGCAGGCTCAGTGTCCATGGCTCACGGACCTAGCTGCTCCGTGGCATGTGGGATCCTCCCGGATCGGGGCATGAACCCGTATCCCCTGCATCGACAGGCGAACGCTCAACCACTGTGCCACCAGGGAAGCCCAATATCTCTATTTTTCTCACACCTTACATCTTAGTCTGTCAGGGCATCATCTTAATTTTACTTTCAAATAAATATAGAATCTGACTACTTTTCAGCACCTTCACTGTTTCCATGCTGTTCCAAGGCACTATTCTCTCTCTCCTGGGGATTACTGCAATAAGTCTCTACTGGCACCATTACCCCATAGACACTATTCTCAACACAGCAGCCAAAGTGATACTTCTGAAATCGAAGTAAAATTATTTCACTCCTTTGGACAAAAGCCCGCCACAGCTCTCTGTTTTACTCTGAGTTAAGCCATTGTCCTCTCAGTGGCTTCTTACAAGGCCCTTCAAAATTTCCCTGCTGCCACCATCAACATTGCCTCCCCCTATGTCCTCTCCTAACATTCCCCCTCAGTTTAGGCTGCTTTAGTTACACTCACCTCCTTATAGTTCTTTGAACATCCTCATCATGTTTTCATATAAGGACTTAATTATTCCCTCTGGGTGGAAAATTCTTCCTTAGATATTTACTTAACAAATTCCCTCACCACATTTGATATTTGCTCAACTATCACCTTCCCAATGAGTCAGACCCAGACCCCACCTACAAAACTGCTACCACCCCAAGCCTTGGCACTTCTAATCCCATTTACACTACTCCAAAAAGTCTATCACATTCTAATACTCTACAGTTTATTAATTTGATTAGCATTTAATATTTTCTCTCCCCTTGCTAGATTCAAAGTGCTATGAGAACAGATATCTTTTATTGTTCATCTCAAGCACCTAGAAGAATGTCTAGACCACACTCAGTAAATATTTGTTGCAGTTTATTAACTTTCAGAAAAGACAATTTATCAGAGAGTTTAAATTCAATTTTTAGAGTCTTGGTATTATTTTTACAACAATTATCAATAAAAAGGGAAGTAAAACAAAGGATGTGTTAAGTGCCTACTATGTGTCACTGTGCTACGATATTTACATATATTGTCTCATTTATCCTCATGACAACCAAGTCAGAATGGTATAATGGGTCCTGTTTTCCAATAACAAAGCCATAGTCATATAACTTGTAAGTTGCATTGTCAAGCTTTGCACCTATGGTCACTTAACACAAAATCTACAATGCTCAAAAAGAACTCGTATGACATATATTCTTTAAGATAATTAATATACAAATATGAAGTAAACCATAGAAAGGTAAGAATAACTGGCCATGTGATTGATGTACAATTAATTAAGGTCATTCGTTTGCATTTTAACATTTCTTTTGAAGGTTTGCTCATATTATAGAAAAAATTTTTTTTCCAGATTTGTAGAAACTCTTCTACCACTATAAAATTGAGAATAGGGAATTGATACAAGTGGGAAATACCCCTAACATAGAAGCTTTACAAAATACCTGTTAATTTTATTTTTAAAGTATAGCTTACATGTAGCTAACAGTTTGCCTAGACTGATATAGAATAATATATGAAAAATTATACTAGAAGCAGTAAAGTGAGTTTTCTTCCAGTTTCATTTAAGCTTTAAATGCTTAAAATTGAACAAATCAGCTACTTGAAGAAATATCAAAGGCTTGTCCGATAGCTTCTGTTCACTGTCAGAATTCTGTCAACTAGTTTTCAGAACAGGCAAAAAAATGTGTCACTTAAGAGGCTAATACATTAAGTCTACAAGACAAATTGTTCACTAAGGTTGAAGTAACTGTTTTCAAGAAGAAACAGCTGTGTTATCATTAGAAGTAAAGTTCTCATGATCATACAGCCAATTATATCAGAAATTCAGCCACCTTAACTTCAGTGTACAATTTGTCTTCCAGACTGGATTCATTGTCTATATAACTGACAAAACTCCCTGGTTTAGAGTTTATTCACGTGCTAAAAATTGAGTAGCATGTTTGTACACATATAAATGACTCTAAAGGCCCACTCAACAACAGAAGTCAGTGTCCTTTCCAACCTTGCTAAAACACCAAGACACACTGAGTAAGCTTAATTGAATTGTTTTATTTTACCAAAGTATGCAAAGTTATTCGATTTCTTTTTATTTTCTTTGTAATAATTGTGACCTCAGGCTCTAATAAATGAAATTGACTCTCCTTTTGAAGAAAAAAATCAAGAAAAATTCCCCAAGTGCAAAATCAAAAAGAAAGATTTCTTTGCTTACTTGAACTATACATCTTGTCTTACTGTTGCTTTAATGTTCTCTTAAATAGTGAAAATTAGAACAGAACAGGTAGCTATGCTGTTTTTTCCCTTACCCATTCTTCTAAGGAAACAAATTTATGAACATTTCAGTGAACTTTAAAATTATGATAATACTAAGTAGCATTCGCATGACACTATAGTCTACAATGCCTTGCACCTTCACTTGCATTTGGACTTCACAGTCCATTCAAAATTTGAAACTAACAGTCATTGGAAGTTTATGGGGTCAAACACTGTATAAGGTGCATTCACCATATCACATCATTTTACTCTCAATGAAATAGGTATCGTTATATCTCAATTTTTAGATGCAGAAACTGAGTCACATAAAATCAAGTAAATCACATAGGAACACACAACTAATAAGGCAGAGAAGTGGAATTCATACCCTCATAGGTCTATGCTACTGTTAAAAGGTATTCTCAATTGCACTTATAAATTAGGCACCGTCTCCCATTTTGTTGACCTATGATCCAAAGTATTGTAGTGGGTTTTTTTGCATCATGTTTTATGGCATTTACTACTTTAAAAAGCAGCATAATAATCAGAATTGCCTTTATTGAGTGTCTGCTAGGTATGCACTATGAAATTTACCTTATTGCTGATTTTCACTAGAACCATTCAAGATAGGTATTATTATCCTTATTTTATGAATAAGAAAACTGAGGCTCAGTGAGGTTAAATAAATTATCCCACATCACATAGCAAGAACTGGCAGAATCAGGATTCCAGGCCACTGTCTTTCCACAGACCATACGGCCAAACAGGATGACCCTTCTTTGATCATCCTTACTACCTGGATGCTCAGTGAATTCTAAGCAATGTGCCTTGAACTTTCTAATGGGACACTGTTTTAAAGCAATCACAACTATTTTATATGTAACAAGACATTATTTTCTAAGAACTTGCACATAAAATGAGCAAAGTCTTGTTTGGATACTAATTTTATAGTGCAAATTGGTACAGGGAAAGCTGCTTTGACATGTGGATGTATTTGTAAATGTTGCCTCTGGACTTGCAAAGTATTCTTCTCTGGGATCAACAAAATGTAAATATAATTAAACTACCCTTTCTGAGGTGACCACTTTTTAACCAACTATTTTTTTTTTATATCAACTACATTCCTTTGGGTAATAATGGGATAGCTGGTATTATGCAATTATCTGTATAGTATTTTAATTAAAAGATGTATCACTGAATACTTAAACATTCTGTGTCTGCCAGAACCTACAATCATTATGCAAATGTAAGAGAACAGGGAAAGAAAATTCACATCTTTTCTGTTTATATTTTAATTAGATTTTGTGAAAGTTCATTGCTGAAACTGAAGATTTCACATTTTCTAACAGATATAAAAAGTTCAGACATGCTGTTTTTTAGTTCTAAGCTACACCAAATTCTACCAACATTTATTAAAGTTTAATAATTTCATGTTATATATTTATATATGTATATGTTGTATATGAACCCACAAAGTACAACTGAACTAGGTCACCCATTTTAAGATTTATAAAAATATGGTATCATAAATCACAATGTTTTATTGCAACATTTCAATCTGGCATGGTGAACTAGATCCTTCCAAATTGATAAGTTCTTCTGGAGTTGAAAAGAACACTTCTTAAATGATATTTTAAGTCATCAGTGTATTTGATAATAACATGGAATGGTAAAGGGTGAAGCGTGGCTGAAACATATGTTAAAGTCCTATTAGCCTCAGGACAATTAAGCTAAGACTGAATAAGAGGAGACATACAAGAGAAATAAAAAATACTTTTGCTGTCAAAAGAGTTCCGGTCTAGAATCAAGAACATGAGATTGGTGTTGAACACAAACTAGCTGTGAGGTCTTGTGAACCATTCTTTACTTGCTCGGGACTAGGTTGCTTTAAATGTGAAATGAGATAACAAAGGAAAGGACAAAAAACAGGTGTATTGGTAGTATTTTGAGAGGGGAAACACTGCATACAAATCTAAGGTATTTCTATTGTTATTTTATTGTTTATACTGCAGATAGATTGACTATAAACATTTAACGGCATGAACCTATTGGAAAAATATTAGTATGGCTCAGAAGGGACTATAAAGAAAAGTGAACCTCCTATCTGAAATCCATTCTCCAGAAATCACCACTGTTAGCAATTTCTTCTCTTATCAGATTAAAAAAAATAAATGCTAAGGCTTTCTATTGGAGTGAAGAGCTCAGTTTTTAAATCAGCTCATATTTGAAAACTTGCTTTTCCAACCCACTATACAACTCTGAATTCTGATTTACTTTGTAGTTCAGATGTGGTGGGAGGTGGGGGAGGCAAATAGATTGTAGTCAGAAGACCTTGTTCAAGTTCTGGCACTGTACCTTATCAGCTGTGTTGCTGGGTAAAAAGTGGAAACTCTGAGTATATGTTTCTTATCACTAAAATCAGAATAATAATATGTCCTCTCAGAGTCGTTAATGAAATAAGAACACGCTTTTTAAACTACAAGTGAAATATTAAGTTGTCATTATGAACATAGTTTTTAGAAAGGTTGAATATTGTTCTGTCTAGATAGGGACAATGGAATAAAGTACTCCCAAATTCAAGATGCCTACTCATGTCATATTGTTAAGGGGTTCTGCCTCTGTTCTACTTTGTCATCTCTCTGGGAATGTTGAAAGCTGACTATGAAATAAGGAAACATTTCTGCTTATCTCCTTTTTCCACAGCATTCTCACCCATACAGCCTGTTCACACCCTTTCAATAAGTATACACAGGTAACTGAGAAAACAAAGGAAGAACAAGGAAAGAAACTGACACAAAAACAGTTCCCTTCATCTCTCTGCCTTAAATTAAATTTCCCTTTACCCAACAAACTGTCAAAGCAATAGGAAAAATATATAGGATAAAATCTTCAGGTAAGAAGCATATCTTCTCTGTACTCTAGGAAATAATGTTCTGAATAAGTTAATTTACCTCCAAAAGCATCAAATATTCATGTATTCAACTCACAGAATGTGGCCTTCTAAACCTTAAAGAACCAAAAGTATCATTCTCTAGACTTCCATCCCCTTATAAGTCAATGTGTTTGACTTCAGAAAGTGTAACTAACAGTTGCTTAAAGAATTCTCTTAATTGAAGCAGGACTTTTATTAAGAGATAGCTATAAAGAAACAGAAAGTGGAAAATCAGTTCTTTCTAAATTGAAATAAGGAAATCCAGTTGCATGAATTGTGGAACTGACTCTGTGTTCTCTGTCAAGTTCCTTAACTGTTTGGTCCCTTTCTTACTCAACTATAAATTAAGTTTAACTCACAAGTGTGTCTAGGTGAGTCACACTTGTGAGTTAAACTTGTGAGTTAAGGTGTCACTTAATGCCTGCTGTCAACAAAGCCAAAGCTGGGAATTGCACATTTGACATGCATGGCCTCTAATTCTTACTTTGGCCATGAATGCAGGGGGAAGGAAGGATATCAAAAACTGAGTCTGCGAGGGCCATCACCATGCTTAACATATAAGAATGATAAGTTGTGTTTGTGTGAATGACCTCCAAATTTACTCTTGTGTGCCCTCAAATGTACTGATTTCTTACTCACTTTTACAAATAGAATAAAGAACAATATTCCTAGTCACTATAATTTTACCTATCATTCCATATTCTTCTTTCCCATTCACTATCTTTCATTTTATATTATCTTCCACTCCCATAACTCATTAAAATAGAAGAATATCATAACTTTGCATCCTATTCATTCCCTCTATTTGTGATAACTTTAAGTGTATCCCCTCTTTTTTAAAAGAGTGCAATGCACTTTAAACTACTGAAAACAAAAGTGAATAGAATGTTTCCCATTTTCATGCATCTTTAAAATGTTGACTACTTCAAATTCAGTATCTGTCATCATTATGTAAAATCATCTGTAAGAAAGAAAGTCAGTGACCCACAAATTATAGCTAGACCTGGCACCATTTAAACTAAATGTAAGCAGTTTCCTTCAGCTCAGGCCTTATCTCCTTCTCCTTTTTTCAAGAGCTATCTACGGTTGCTGAAGATCCTAAGGGTCTAAGCTTGTACCCTATTCATTACAGGTCATCTCACATTGCATGTTGCTGGGCCACAGAGGCACAGATATGAGATGGCATATGATCTAGTACAATCTGTCAGTCCTCTAAACAAAGCACATGTAAGTACTGCTGATGGAGGAAAGTCTAGAAGAGAAAACCACATTTTAGCAAGAGCGTTTTCAAATAGAGAAGAGGAAGTAAAAGCATTATTTAAATTCAATGAGTATAGAGCACTATAGTATAACCACCACGATTCTCTTTTAAGTAGCCTTCATGCAGCCACAGTAACTAAGTTTGCACATAAAAATGCTATTGTTCATTAATATAACACAGTCTAATCATATTAACATTGGACATGTATTTTTCTTTAGCTAAAAATCTTGATGAAGCCTTGCAATATGAGTCTTAGGCAAGACTCGATGACTTTATAGTCAACCAACTAATGAAAAGTAAATATTGTGAAAATTTTACATTTTTAACAAAACAAGTTGAGCTTCTCTGAATCATTTCAGGGAGAAAAGAAGCAAGCCTTATGAATTTGTTATTATTGCCATGGATGCTATCAATAAAATGCTAATAAAAATGTATTATCTGTCTAGTTGGAACAGTGCCACTTTGTCCTGAGGTCCACCATATTAACATTTCTATCTAATATTTTTCATTATTAATATCAACTCATATCTCAAGACTGAGAGATATGTCAACTTTTCTATAATGCCGCCCTTCATGCATAAAATAAACATTAATCTTATATTCTTGTAGATGTCAACATGACTCATGTTATCAAAGCTATATGGTAGAACTTCATAAGAAACAACCTAACTTCCAGACCCTACTCCCAAATAACATTGATGTAGCAAATCTATCTTATCTGGTTCTCAGTCTAATTATAGACTATTAAGAAATATACCAAGATCTAGGTACATTGATCTTAGGGCTTGTAGAAAAATAAAACCTAAAATGCATGGAGGAACAAGATCCAAATTTGAAGGAGAGAAGGTATTTTGTATTTGTGGCTAGCCCTCTAATGAGAAATTAATGGTGGATACTGAATTTCTGAATTTTTTTCCTCCAGTGCCAACTGCTCTGAAATTACAAGGGCAGAAGTGTAACTAACACAGGTACCCTGGTAATTATTTAGTTACCAGGTATGCCAATTCATTTCAGTTTAGTTACAACAGCCAATCTGATACCTCTTGAAGGTCCCTCTGCATCTCCTTGGTTTAGATTGTGATTAGACTCTCAGCTGGTTGATATGCCCCAAAGTAAACGTTTTTTTTCCTTCCAATATAGTTATACAAACAATGCATCAAAAGAGCTGTTGTATCCTAGCTTTATTTATTTATTTATCTGTTTATTGGCAGTTTTATGGTTTTTCAAAGTTTAAAAATGGTAACTTCTTTTCAGCAAAAATGAAAAATTAAACTGACCAAAGAAAAAGTATAAATAGAAAAACATTACTTGTTGCTGAATTTAAATAGTCAAGAAAACATCATAAAGTGCTTTCGTTCAACCTACTTCAAACTTTACATGCCAAAACAGAACTCAAGTGTTAATACTTTTACATTAAAACAAATATTACTGATTAATAACTTATCCATTGTCAAATCAACTCTAATTTGCAAAAAGTTTATCTAATTCATCTGTTATAGGTATTCTTAAAAGTGAAAGTAATTGCCATTCTAAAGTATTTTCAGTGCGTATAGTTTTTGGTATTGCCTATTTTCCAATAGAAAGGTGTGGCAGAGAGATAGAGAATGTTGTTGGGGTACTTAAGGTAGTTTTGTTTTTGGCTTCCAGCTCTGATGGCTAATAGAACTTGTAAGAGGTATGGAAGAGCAAGGTATCCAGAGTTACAACACTCATGATACTGACATAATAGCCGCCATACCAATAAATAGGTCTAGGCTTTACTGCTACCACTACCACTGCAATTTCAACAGGCAAGGGCTCCTCAAAGAGCAATGGGAAGCTTTCCTTCCCGCTGGTGCTGAGGGATAATCCCTCATCTATAATAACGAAAACGTAAGAAATTCCCAAACCCTTAGTCAAGAATCATCAGAAAGTAAAATTTTCTCCATGGCTTTATTAATTCAATGAGAGAGAAAATCATGCATATTGATTTACTGCTTATTATGTGATTGATGGACTGGGACAACTATGAAAAACAAATATGAAGATGTCAGAAGTCACATTAATTTCACTGAAAATTTTGTCTTGTTAAAAATGAATCTCAGGCAATTCGGATATTTGATGCACCAAGGAGGAAAACATTCAACACCAATAACATTTATTTTCAATGGAAATTCAATACACAGAATGTCAAAATTTAGTAACCCTTGATGATTCTAATTTGTGTCCAAAAAAATATCTGCCCTGTCCTTAATATTGATAATAATGCAAATAATTTCTAGATCTGTTATGTTTAAATATTAGGGTTATGACTTTAAAAATCCCATAGAAGAATAAAAAGACTATTCTCCAAGCTTGCAGAAAAATAAGTCCACACAAATGCTGTTACTATGAGTACAGCTGCTGTCCTGCTGCTTTAAATTGTTTCGAATACTATTCCCACACCCTGTTCCATAGCAAACAGCAGTTGCAGTTGTACTGACTTTCAAATGGCTTTCACTCCAGTGGCAGAGGTGTTTTATAGTCTAAGTACACTCACTTTTAACATAGTGCCCCGAGAGTAAAATAATAAACCATGGTTGGCTAGTTACCATTTCTACCTGAAAAATGAAGATCCATTATTTATTGATACTTAAGATGTAGTCATAAATGCCTTCAGCTGAAAAGCTACAAAAATGTCTAGATCTCCTTTTGAAAAAATAATAAGGTTGCTCATAGCAATTGTAACTTCCTTATATCTCTCTCTACATGGGAGTGATTTCACAAAGCTCCTTTAAGGTACAATATCCCATTTTTCAAGATGTGAAAAACAATTCTGATTTTTTAAAAACAGACTAACCTGGGTAAAATGTATTCCTATGCCAGGCACTATTCTAAATGCTGTGAATGAATAAAGAAGGAACAAAATAGACAAAAATCACATGGAGCTTACACCCTAAAGGAGAGAGCAAAATATTCCACCTCATGATTGTGTATTTTAAAATACTTTGTGTATTGAAATATATTTTGAAATGTTGAAATATATTCTGGTCTTGTAATATGTTCTGTGAGAACTTAATATGCTAGTATAAATAACCAAGTCATGCAATTCTGTCTGATGTGTCATTTTCAACCCTTAACTCCTGTGAGGCTGCTCTCTTACAAACCACTCCCCTTCCTGTCAAATACACCCATACTTCTCCTCATCATTCACTTACTAGTACTGACCTTTTTGTCCTTCTTTTTCTCTCTGCCTATGAAAATCCTACCCAGCTTTTTAAGCAACTGTGATGTATGTAGTTTAAATTATACCTCATTCCTCCCAATCACTTCAGCTTTTGATTATTTCTTCCTCCTCTGAACTTTCATAGTACCAATTAATTAAATAATTATTGTCCTTTTCTGATTAAATTCTCAAAGATTAAATCATTACACAATATCTGGAATGGATTTTAAAGATCTTCAAATCTAATCTCTTTTTACAGCAGAGAAAACTGGGTCCTAGAGGCCGAGTAATTTACTCACAGTCACCCAGGTTACAAATGCAGAACTGGGTCTGAAGCCTCAGCACTTGATTCCCGGTAAAGTATTTTACCACTCCACCAAACCTGCTTATACACGTTTATTTTGAATTTTTTTCCTGGTCACTAATCTATATTTTATAATAATAAAATGCAATCCAATTCCAAATGCTTTAGCCCATGATAATATCTCTCAGGTTAGCTCATTTATTTAGAAAGCACAGTACTCTCTATTGTAGATTTTTCCTCCTACGTCTGCCTCTCTGAAAAATCCTTGGAAATTTTTATCTGATTAACTAAAAATTGATGATTTTAGTCATTTCCTGTGCATGTTCAGCTTCTATTGTTTAAACTCATCTTTGTAAGACTCTTCCTTGAGGTAATCAATCCCCAAATGTCATATATACCTTTTTACTGCCGCCTCCACGCACCTTAACTTTCAAGTGACAGACCCACCACATTATTGCCGACTCCATGTTGCCTACATAGTGGACAACATCTTCAACTATTATTTAAACACAGCTTTTTCCTTTTCATTTGCTTTGCTTGCTGATTTTATGGTGTCTATTTTTACTAGTATTTCTTTCTTTTAAGAGATAATTTTGGGGTTTAAGCTTCCCTTCATAGGAAAATTAAAGATTTCACTTAAAAATAACTTTATTCTAATAACAATTAAAATCTGGCAGTTAAAGCACAGAACTGGAAGCTAAGAATCCAAGAAGAGTAAGATTGTTTACATGTGAGTGAAATATATAAACTGAGCAAGCACCTTAGGTTTGCTTCTAGGAAATCCTAAAATGAAGATTGCCATATTGCAAATTCAAAACATTTCAGGGGCCTCAGGAACCTACATTAGGAAGGTGACATGGGTTGAGTGGAATGACTCAGCAGAATGCCTTGAAGGTATTTCTATCCTAGTGGTTGGGTCTGATTTTAGAAATAGAAACAGAATTGCCCTTTGATTTCCAGAAATTTGGGTAATTGGGTGGATGCCAGCCGGTTACCCAAGTTACTAGACGGGTGTACCTAGAGAGACTATGGTTTAAGGTAGCCATATTCCACATACCAATCAGAGAATTGGAAATTACTAGATTCACTAATTTGGGTACAGTTCCCATGCCAAGGCCTGAGGCAAAATCACTCTACATGTTACCAGAAAAGTGGTAGAGGAATTGCTAACACAGAGTCCTGCCCTAGAGTTCTTTTGAGAAAAATTGTTATAGGCATTTCTTCCTCCCTAAGATTTCTTTTCTTTTAAACCTCTAACTGCAAAATTATACTTAAATCTCTAACAAAATTATATTTTAAACCTTTAACTGAAAAATTAGTTTGATTTCTAGTTGCAAAATTTTCAGTTGCATCTAAAATAACCATATCAAATATAGGAGTTTCAAACATAAATCTCCCTCCAACTACTAAGTGTATCAAAAAATAATGGAGGGGCTTCCCTGGTGGTGCAGTGGTTGAGAGTCCACCTGCTGATGCAGGGGACACGGGTTCGTGCCCCAGTCCGGGAAGATCCCACATGCCGCGGAACGGCTAGGCCCATGAGCCATGGCCGCTGAGCCTGCGCGTCCGGAGCCTGTGCTCCACAACAGGAGAGGCCACAACAGTGAGAGGCCTGTGTACTGCAAAAAAAAAAAAAAGTATATATATATATATATATATATATATATATATATATATATATATATATATATATATACACATAATAATAATAGTGGAATTTTTTGTAGAGGATATTTATGCAAAACATATCATGCAAGTGCACATAGGTTCCTAGAGTATGAATAGAGATAAATGGATGACTTCTGGTCTCCCTATTCTTAGATTGCTTCTTACCTACAAAACAGAGCAGCACGCTATGGGTTCCTCCCAGGTACAAATCCTTTCCATGTCCCCAGTTTCCTGTTTATAGGAAATAGACTTCATTAAGCCTCCTCGACCTTCCTTGCGTTCCAAAGGGCAGATTCAAACAGTTGCTAGTCAGGGAAGGGAAGGAATACAGAAACTGAGGAGGAGCAGTCAAGAAACCACAGTGCAGCCTTGAGGCAGGATCCTGGTTCCTTCTCAAGGAATATACATAACAAAATACCTTTGAGTTCTTCTGCAGGAACTAAGGCCCCCACCCAGGTGGAGGATGGTAACTTCAGGCTGAGCACAAGATTCCTGGAACACTGCCCTGTCAACTCACCACCAACCAATCAGAAGAAAGTCATACCCCCTGCAGCCCTCACCCCAAATTTTGCCTGTAAAAACTTCTCCCCCAAACCATCAGGGAGTTTGGGGTTTTTGAGCATGAGTCACCCATTCTCTTCATTCAGCCCTGCAATAAACCTTTCTCTGCTCCAAACTCCAACATTTTGTTTTGTTTGGCCTCACTGTGCGTGGGGCACAGGAACTTGTGTTTGGTAACACCTACAGCTTCTTTTATCTTATTTACATCAAGATTTTCATCTGGGTGAAGTCAAAACAACTATTTTTGGGACCCCAGTATCAAGTTGTTTTAGACTGCTACATCTCTCCCCCCACCACACACACACACACACACACACACACACACCTTCCCTTAGTTTGCAAGCACAAGTGCACACACAGCCATTAAACTTTTAGTGTCAAAATTTTTGTAGTGGGTCCCAGCATGAGCATGAGTAAAAATTCTTCTTGGGGAATAATTTGATAGCAACATGGTTTTTATAATGGCACCCTCTGGTTTACCACTACCCAAAATCTGCTTTGTGCATATAGGCACCTGGGGTTTATCCTCATCCTAGATACAGTTGCATTAGGTGTTTCAGAATTAAATTACATGCTCTCCACCCCAATAATTGAAGCATGCATTCAGGTAGGAAAACATATGTGCAGAGTAAATAAAATGAAGATTACATTAACGTCCAACTTCAAAGATTTTAACCTGGCGTGCTTTATTAGGTATACTAGAAGTATACCTTCTTGTACTATCTCTGTAAATATGTATGAAATTTGAATAACCATAGCAGATAAACACGAAAGAAGAAAAAATAGGAATTGGTCAGAGACAGAGAGAGGGTAAGAGAGCAAAATTCAGAAATAATGACATGCAAATTATTGCTTTTTTTTTCTTTTCTTTCTTTTTTTTTTTTTTTTTTGCGGTATGTGGGCCTCTCACTGTTGTGGCCTCTCCCGTTGTGGAGCACAGGCTCCGGACATGCAGGCTCAGCGGCCATGGCTCACTCCGCTGCATGTGGGATCCTCCTGGACCGGGGCACGAACCCGTGTCCCCTGCATCAGCAGGCGGACTCTCAACCACTGCGCCACCAGGGAAGCCCCAAGCTTTTCTTTATTGAATATTTTAAATACCAAAAAATAGAACAAGGAAGCAGATTTGAATCCAAATCCAGTCTCCAGACATCAAGCATGAGTGACAGAAACACAGTTCCCCTATAATTTTTATGGTCATTCACAGTACTTGCAGTCAAATACAATACAGCTTTTTTTTTAAACTTGTGTGAGAGTCCAACATTTTTCAATTCAAAAATGTATTAAGAACAAGATCATGTTACTGAGAAAGCTTCTTCAGCACCTATACATTATTTGTATAATGATTACAGTATAAATTATAATATCCCCAACAATAGGAGTATGAATAAAAAACAAAATTTAACATCTAGTTGAAGCAAAATAATGTGGATGGGCACTTCAAAAATGCCTCCTAGATATGTGATTCTGGGCCTGTGATGGAATCTATGTGTGCTTCCTTTTTTGTCAAATGGGGATAACAATAATAACTATAGCCAAAGGGGTATTGTGGGGATTGTGAGGACTGCAATCAATATAAAACAGCTTAGTGTACTAAATAAAACAGCTCAGAGTCTTCAACTTCAACAGGGAGATTTTTTTTTCGTGTGTGTGTGTGTGTGTGTGTGCATGTGCATAATCTTCCTCGTGCATTGTATTTGTTGTGTGCCTCATTTAAAAATATTACATAGGTACAGTACCTACATACTAAAAATTGTTTAGCTACTACTAGAATAATTGATTCATACAAAAAGTAGTTCATGCCAAATGTCTAAACTGAAATCTGGTGACACAACTAGGAACAGAGCTGCGAGGTATAGAAAATCCAAGGTGGGTTTGGAAACATGAAGCAATTTCAAAATGGCTAAAGATTCAGTTTCATCATACAATTACCTAAACTTGGGAGACAAATTTTAGTTTTTTGAAAAGGTTAATATAATTCCTTCTCTGTAACAAAAGTGTAAAATTGCAACTATTTTGAACTTACAATATTTATCAAATATGATGTGAACATGCTGTGTTTTCAGAACATCAGAAAATACATTTTTCACCCTTAAAAATTTCAGAGATTTATTATAGTGTACTTGTCTTCTGATTTTTAAAGACAATTAAAATAATAGAGTATTACATTCTTTCAAGGTTAGTACAAGGACATTGTGCATCTAGTTCATCATGAACAACAAAACTGGTGTTTGTTATTTCAGGGATTAAAGAGGCCCTGGGGGACTTCCCTCTTGGTCCAGTGGTAAAGAATGCACCTTACAATGCAGGGGACGTGGGTTTGATCCCTGGTCAGAGAACTATGATCCCACATGCTGCGGGGCAACTAAGCCAATGTGCCATTACTACTGAGCTTGCATGCCTCAACTAGAGCCGGCGTGCCACAAACTACAGAGCCCACACGCTCTGGAATCTGTGCACGACAACTAGAGAAGAGAAAACCCACGCCACTACTAGAGAGAAGCCCGCAACTAGAGAGAAGCCTACATGCCACAGCTAGAGAGAAGCCCATGCACCACAGCAAAAGATCCCACATGCCATAACTAAGACCTGACACAGCCAAAAATAAATAAAAATGAATAAATAAATAAATAAAGAGGCCCTGGAAAATTAGGAATTTCATTTAGGGTTATGTTTGACTTTAATCGTAAAGGCCAATGTTATTTATATTTCCTTCTCACCACCATAAAATCTTAGTCTTTCAGTTTTGACTGCTAGCACGTGACAGCAAAATGAATTGACATGGCACTCTAGTATTGTCACAAGACTTACTTGCATGTTTTAGGGGTGGGGTTTAAAGATTTACTCCTGAAAGATTATAAAATTAGTCACTTCATACAGGGTATTTCATTTTATCACCTGAATAGTATTTTTCTTTAATCTAAACTTCTGAGATTAATTTTCCATAGGAACAGTGTATTTTTAAAAATATGACCATTTCCAATGTATATGAAAACACTGACATCATCCTGACATTTTAAGATATACATAAGTTCTATGAAGACAGAGAAAAATTAGAGACAGCTGCATTTAATATAAAGACTTTCAGAGAATAGGGATTTTAAGCATGAATTTACTGTGGGTCAGGTGGTGGTTTTGACCTAATTATTGATGAGATTACTTAATGGATCCATGCTGCATTTGACTTGCGTTTTGCAAACTATTCATTTTAATAGTATTAAATGTATTTTTAAAAGTTCTACAAAAGGATTATTTTCTGTCAACTAATGATAGCATTATGCTAAATAATAAACACTCTAGTTTCATATTACATGGATTGATTAAATGTGTAAGTCCATTTCAAAAGTAAACCCATACATAATTCTTTCACTATTACCAAGGGATTTTGAGGGATCAACTAAAATAAGCTATTTCAATTTGCATTCTGTGAGAATATTTCCCTTCCAAACTATTTTCCACAGATAGAGCCAGTGTATAAATATCCAAGGAAAAAATGAGGAAGTGTCAAAGGATTATTTGATGTTACATAATGATACACTACACGATTCATACAAAAAATTACTTCCTTCATATATTTTATGTTTCTTAACATTAAAAAATTTATTAATGTATAGACTTTTGGGGTGAATATTGCTATTGACTGATCTGAAATACAAGAACTTTTAACAATTTTTGAGATGCTGCAGACCCCTACCTTTCACCACAACAGTTTCAACTTAGCTGTGTTTTCCGATTAGAATTTCAAGCTAAACTGTTTTTGTGAGTACTTCTTACCAATTAAATTCAGTCATTTTACTCATTTCACACATTTGTATCAAGTTCCTCTTTTGTCCGTGGAATAGTTAACCCTAATTTTATCATGATGTGATCAAGGAAGTTCTAATTGTGTATTAAAAGTACAAAGCTGTTGTAGGTCTGTTACTAGCATCGAACAAGAGCAACAGCAACAACAAAAATCCAGGAAGATGTATCATTTTGGACCATGCAGTTCTAAAAGGAGAAAAACAGTTAAGCAAGCTAAGGTGAAATCACAGATGGTTCTCACCATATATGTTAAATATTTTAATGGTTATATCAAAAACTGGAAATAAACCTCTAGGCTTGTTGTTGTTTATTTTTTAGAAAAGAAATATAGAGCATCATGGTTAACATAGTTTATGTGCTCTCTTTTAAGTATGTCAATAATGTTTTTCTGTTTTCAAATTTCAGATGTGAAGTACTGACAATAACCATTACATTGTTAGCTTCTTAGTACACTAGTTGCAGAAATACTTTTAAGCAACTATTTATGATTTATGTATGCATCAAATATAATTTTGACTCCAAAGTATACAAATCTAAACCTTTGTTTTAACAATAGTTTCAAGTCATGCAAAAAAATATAAACAGGGAAATGTCATAATACAGAAAAACATATTAAAGGCATCTAATAAAAATTACTTCCTTTGTATATTTTATGTTTCTTAATATTAAAAAATAATGTATAGATTTTGGGGGTGAATACCCCTATTGTCTGAACTCAAATACAAGCATTTTTAACAATTTTTGAGGTGCTGGAGAGCACTACCTTTCACAACTGTTTCAATGTAGCTATGCTTTCCTATTAGAATTTCCAACTAAACTGTTTTTGTGAGTACTTCTTACCAATAAATAAACAGCATATGGTTTTTTTTGTTTTTTTGTTTTTTTTGCAGTATGTGGGCCTCTCACTGTTGTGGCCTCTCCCGTTGCGGAGCACAGGTTCCGGACGCGCAGGCTCAATGGCCATGGCTCACGGGCCCAGCCGCTCCGTGGCATGTGGGATCTTCCCGGACCGGGGCACGAACCCGCGTCCCCTGCATTGGCAGGCGGACTCTCAACCACTGCGCCACCAGGGAAGCCCAACAGCACATCTTTTTAAAAGTTAAGTTTTTTGTTGTCTAACTCAAGTATGATTTAATAATGTGAGTTTAATGAGCCAATTTAAGTTTACTAAGTTTTAAAATATGTAATTGTTACAACTTTACTGAGGTATAATTGTTATACAATAAATCATACACAAAGTGCACAATTTGATAAGCTTTGAAATATGTGTACATCCTTGACACCAAGAGCACAAATTCGTGAACATATTCATCACCCCAAAGATCCCTGCTACTCCCGACTCCGTAAGTAACCACTGTTTTATGCTTTACGTCATTATAGGTTAGTTTGCATTTTCTACAATTTTATGTAAATGGAACCAAACAGTATGTAGTCTTTTTTAATCTAGATTCTTTCATTCAGTATAATTGAGATTCATCTGAATTGTACAAGTATCATTAATTCGTTTCTTTTTTATTGCCAAGTAGTACGTAGTATTCTGTTGTATCGATATATCAATGTGTGTTTTTCCATTCACTTATTGATGGACATTTTTGAGTTGTTTACCGTTTTTGATTAGTACAAATAAAGCTTTTAGAAACATTCCTATACAAATTTTTATAGAGACATAAAGTTTCATTTATTTGAGGTAAGTAGTCATGAGTGGAATGGCTAGATCATATGGCAGGTGTGTATTTATCATCTTAATAAACTTCCAAACTGTTTACCAAAGTGGTTGTACCATTTGCATTTAGACTAGCAGTTTTCCACTTCCTCCACACCCTCACCAACCCTTAGCTAATGATTGGTCAGTATGGTCAGTTTTTAACATTTTAGCCATTCTAACTGGTGTGTAACTACAATTTTAATTTGCATTTCCCTAACGACTAATGATACTAAGCATCTTCTCATGTCTTTCTTTGCCATCTGTATACCATCTTTGGTGAACTATCTGTTCAAATCTTTTGTCTATATTTTAATTACATTCTTATTTTTGAGTTTTGAGAGTTCTATAAATTCTGAATCCACATCCTCTATCAGATATATGCTTTGCAAATTTATTTCTTAATCAGCGGCTTGCCTTTTCATTCTCTTAAGTGTTTTTTGAAGAGATTTAAAATTTTGAAGTTAAATTTACCAATTTGTTCTTTTACAGATCATGATTTTTGATGTCATATTTAATGATACTGCCTGATCCAAAGTCATAAATCTTTTCTCCTGTTTTTTCTAAAATTTTCATAGTATTAGGTTTTACATTTAAGTCTATGATCTATTTTGAGTTAATTTCTGTATATGTTGCAAGTTATGGATCAATATTTATTTTTTGCACCTCGATATCCAATTTCTTCAGTACAATTTATTGAAAATACTATCCTTCTTTAAATTACCTTTGCACCTTTGTCACAATTTGGTTGTCCATAAACATGTAGGTTTATTTCTGGAGTCTCTTTTCTATCCCACTCCACTGATCTATGTGTCTACCCTTCTATCAATACTACGTGCATTTCTTTACTGTAACTTTACAATAAGTCTTGAAATTTGAATTGTTAGCTGTCTAAATTTGTTCCTCCTTTTCACAGTTGTTTAGGCTATTCTAGATCTTCTTCATTTCCACAACAGTTTTAGAATCAGCTTGCCAGTTTCAAAAAACTCTGTGATTTTGAAAGGGGTAGTGTTAATTTACAGATAAACTTGTGGGAGAATTAATATCTTAACAATAACAAGACTTTTGACCCATAAGCAAAGTATATTTCTATTTAATAGACTTTCTTTGACTTCTGTCAGTAATGTCTTGCATGTTTCTGTAAATTTTATCCCTATTTAGGATTTTTATGCTATAGTAAATGGTACTGTTTTATTTTTAAAATATTTATTTACTTATTATTTTTATTGAAGTATAGTTGATTTACAATGTGTTAGTTTCTGATGTACAGCAGAGTGATCAGTTCTACATATATATATATATATATATATATATTCTTTTCCATTATAGGTTATTATAAGATACTGAGTATAGTTCTCTGTGCTATACAGTAAGACCTTGCTGTTTATCTATTTTATATGCAGTAGTTTTTATACCTGCTAATCCCAAACTCCTAATTTATCCCTCCCCCTTGTATTGTTTTATTTTAAATTCCAATTTATCATTATCCCTTGCAAGTGTAAAGAAATACAATTGTTTTTTGTAAATTGATCTTGTATTCTGCAAACATGCTAAATTCACTCATTCAAATAGCTCTTATGTAGATTCCATTGAATTTTCTACATAGAGAATCATGCTGTCTGTGGACAGTCTTATTCCTTCATTTCCAATATGAATGTCTTTTATTTCTTTTTGTTGCCTAAATACACTGGCTAGAACCTCTAGAATCATGTTTAAATCAGTGCTGAGAATGGATATCCTTGTCTCGTTTTTGATATTCAGGGAAAAGCCTTCAGCTTTTCACCACTATTGTGATGTTAGCTCTACGTTTTTCATAGATGCCCCAAATCAGGTTGTAGAAGTTCCTTTCTATTCCTACCTTGCTGAGAATTTTTATAAGGATCAGATGATAGATTTTGTTAAATGTCTTTTCAGCAACCTTTATGCTGATCATGTGTTTTCTTTCTTCTTTAGTTTCTTTTTAATATGGTAAAATGTATTGATTAATTTTTGAAGGTTAAACCTTTCCTCCATTCTAGTATAAACCCCACTTGATCATGATGTATATGATGATGAGTCTGATATAATTTGATATAATTTTGTTTAGAATTGTGCATCTATATTCATCAAGGAGACTGGTCTTTAGTCTTCTTTTGTTGCTGATGCTTGATTTGGTATGAGGATTGTCCTGGACTGATACAATGAAGTGGGAGATACTCTCTCCACTTCAATTTTCTGGAATTTTTTTTGTGGAATTAGTGTTTTGTGTTCCTAAAACACTTGGTAGAATTCACAAGTGAAGCCACCTGGTCTTGTTTCCTGTGTGTGAAGGCTTTAAACCATAATTTTTTTATCTTTAATAGATATGAGACTCTTCAGCTTATCTATTTATCCTTTAGTAAGCTTTAGTAGTTTGTGTTTTTCAAGTAATTTTAATATTTCATCAAAATTGTCAAATTTATAGGTGTAAAGTTTTTCATAATATCCCCTTTTTATCTTTAAAATAGTTTTAGAATCTGTAGTGATGTCATACCTCCCTAACTGCGGATACTAGTAAGTTGTATTCTCTCTCTTCTTTTTTTAGGATCAGTCTGGCTAAGGATTTATCAACTTTAATTTTATTAATTTTTCTCAAAAAATCAAATTTTGGTTTGATTGTTTTTCTGTGTTTTTTTTTTCTGTTTCCAATTTCATTGGTTTTGGCTTTGGTATTTATTATCTATCTTTACTATTTCCTTTTTTATGAATATTTTGAGTTTAATTTGTTCTTTTTCTGGTTACTTAAAATGGAGCCTGATGGGCTTCCCTGGCTGTGCAGTGTTTGAGAGTCCGCCTGCTGATGCAGGGGACACGGGTTCGTGCCCTGGTCCGGGAAGATCCCACATGCCGTGGAGCGGCTGCACCCATGAGCCATGGCCGCTGAGCCTGCATGCCCGGAGCCTGTTTCTCTGCAACGGGAGAGGCCACAACAGTGAGAGGCCCGCGTATCACAAAAAAAAAAAAAAAAAAAATGGAGCCTGAGGTCACTGATTTTATACTTTACTTCTTTTCTAATAAAAGCATTATAAATGTCCTCCTATTTCCTGGTTTAGTAGCATCCCACAAATTCTGATAAATCGATGTTTTCATTTTCATTCAGTTCAAAACATTTTCTTATTGGAGCCACACTTCTTATTTAGAAGTGTGTTATTTAGTTTTCAATTATTTGGACACATTTTCCAGATGTCTTTCTCTTACTGATATATAATTTTATCCCATTGACCTTCACCAAAGGTACAAACATCTGATTATAAGATGCTAGAGATGTAATGTACAACATGGTGATTATAGTTACCATTGTTGTATGATACATATGAAAGTTGTTAAGAGAGTAATCCTGAGTTCTCATTACAAGGAGAAAATTCGTTTTCTCTTTTTTTCCATTTGTGTTTATTGTATCTATATGAGTTGATGGATGTTAGCTAAACTTACTGCGGTAATCATTTCACTATATATGTAAGTCAAACCTTTATGTTGTACACCTAAAAATCACACAGTGATATATGCCAATTATACTTCAATAAAACTGGAAAACAGAGAAAACATAAATAAAATAAAAGGTATTTTTTGTAGGCAGCATTATAGTAGTCTAGTTTTTTTTAAATAGAATCTGACAGTCTCTTCATTTTAATTAAGGTGTTTAGACCCATTACACTTAATTTGATTATTGATATGTTTATGATTAAGTTAATAATTTTGCTATTTGTTTTCTATTTGTCCTTTGTTCTCATTTTCCTTTTACTGCCTTCTTTTAGATAGAACATTTTTGTGATTCAATTTTATCCTCCTTGTTCTCATTTTAGATATCTTTTAAATTATTATTTTAGTGGTTACTTTAGAATTAATTTTCTATATCTTTAACTTATCACAGATATCTTCAATTGATATAATTCAATTGATACAATTGATTATACTAATTCATATATAATATAAAAATTTACAATAATGTACTTCCATTTTTCCTCTCCCAGCTGTTAGCCATTATTGAAATACACTTTACTTTTTACTTGTGTGTGCTATAAAATCCACAATATATTGTCTTTCATTTTGTTTAGTAAAGTTACCTTAAAGGAGAGTTAAATAATGAGAAAATATCTTATATATTTGCCCTGTAATCATTATTTCTAGTGTTCTACATTCCTTTATATACACCCACATTTTTATCTTATGTTTTTTCTTTTTTCTTGAAGAACTTCCTTTAACATTTCTTGTAATGCATGTCTGCTGGTAAGAAATCCTTTCAGCTTCTGTATGTCAAGAATATCTTTATTTTGCTTTCAGTTTTAAAAGATATCTTCCCTGGCTATTTTTTTTGTCTTTTAACACTTTAATGATGTTCCTCTACCATCTTCTCACTTGAATTGTTTCAGACAATAAGTCTACCATCATCTTTGCTACTATCTATGTAATGTGTCCCATTTGTCTGGCTGCTTTTGAGAAATTTTATTATTATGAGTTTGGTGTAGGCTTTTTTAATGTTTCTTGTGCTTGAGGTTCACTAAACTTCTTGACCCTGTGAGTTAATAATTGTCATGAAGTTTGGAAAATTTTGCCATTATTAATTCAAATATTTTTTCTGCCTATCTCACATCTCTCCTTCTTGGAATCCAGTTCCTCATATATAAAGCTGCTTAAAGTTGTCCCACAGCTCAGTTACTCTTTTTATCATTTTAAATTCATTTTTCTGTATTTCATGTTGGATAATTTGTATCGTGATTTCTTCATATTAACCAATCTTTTCTTCTTCCATGTCTAATCAGATGTTAATCCCATCCTGTACTAATTCCATCTCATAGATTGTAGCTTTCATCTATAGAAGTTTGATTTGTCTCTTTAATGTCTTTCATATCTAAACCTAATGTTTTGAACACATAGAATACAATTATAATAAATTTTTAAATGTCACTTTATGCTAATTCTCATACCTGTGTCAGTTCTGGGTCAGTTTCTATTGATTGATTATTTTCCTCATTATAGGTTATGTTGCCCTGATTTTGTGTATGCCTGGTAATCTTTCTTTGGATGCCATTCATTTTGCATTCACTTTTTTGGCTGTTGGATATTTTTCTATTCTCATAAATATTATTGAGTTTTTATCTGGGATGCATTTCATTTATTTGGAAATAGTTTGATCAAGTCTTCCTTTTGTTATTTGTTGGATAATTCCAAAGTAATACTCCATCTAGGGCTAAATAGTCCCCACTGCTAAGCAGGACCTTCCTGAGTATTCTACTCAATACCCCAGAAATATGAATTTTTCCAGTCTGGCTAGTGGGAACAAGTACTGTTCCAGCTTTATGCAAGCAACTGACACCATTCTATAATACAACCAGATGGTTTTTCACTGGCCTCAGATGGTTTCCTCACACAGACACTGATGTGTAAACTGAGGAATACCCAAGGGAGACCTTCTAGTGATCCCCAGAGCTTCCTTTCTGTGTAGCTCTCTTCACTTCATCACTGTGTCCTGGAAACTCTAGCCACCTTGGTCTCTTTGGATTCCCATCTCTGTCTCCTCAACTCAGGTAGTTTCCAGGCTCCATCTGGATTACCTCTCCCTGTGCTGTGCCCTGGAAACTCCCTCAAGATTGTAAACTGTGGTAATCTTAGAGTTTACCTCATTTGTTTCCTGTCTCTAAGGGATCACTGTCCTTCATTGCCTGAGGTTCACAGCTTTAGAAATGTCGTTTTATACATTCTCTCTCTCTCTCTTTGGGTTGTTTCAGATGGTATGATAAAGCTGGCCCCTTTTACTCCACCTTGGGCTGAGGCAGAAGTTTTTTTTTGTTTGTTTTGTTTTTTTCTTTTTGCGGTATGTGGGCCTCTCGCTGTTGTGGCCTCTCCCATTGTGGAGCACAGGCTCCGGACGTGCAGGCTCAGTGGCCATGGCTCACGGGCCCAGCCACTCCGTGGCATGTGGGATCTTCCCGGACTGGGGCACGAACCCGTGTCCCCTGCATCGGCAGGCGGACTCTCAACTACTGCACCACCAGGGAAGCCCAAGGCAGAAGTTTTTAAGTAGTTTTATAAACCACAGGTGTGCTTCTGAGGATGTACCTTGTGAAAACATACAGGTTCCAATTCAGAAATTTCAGGCAACGTTGACTTCTCCAACCTTTGGCTATTAAAGGGAACTTGTAGTAACTTTGATTCAAGGCAGTACTTATTCATGCATATTATCACTCTTTTGAAAATTTGATGTGAATATGTGTACATGATAGAAGCTTATGCATTTTCTGAAGGGATTAGCACAGTTTCATTATTTCATGTCCTAGTGCTAGTTTTCTCAGTATGGGAAGAATTACATAACATTAAATGGCCAACTTAAAATTAATGGTGGCTTTATTGGCACAACTAGACAAATAGACATACATAATGAATTTAATTCAATTGCATGAGATATAAAGGTCTTATTTGCATGAGGAAATTGAGCTTAATTTTTTAAGTTGATGAAGAAAAATGGCTGAAATTCTGCCATATGCTGAAGGAAAGTTATGTACAGGCACTAAAGGCAAAGAGTGACACTGTAATACTTTAAACTGAGACCAACTAATAAATGTAATCACTACTCTACACATATAGTGAAAGCTATGCATATCAGAATCACAATTAGAAATCAGAGGATTATTGAAATTAACACAGGATTATCAAATATGTTTCCTCATATATTTTTAGATTCATAAAAATGTGGATAAAATAAATTAGTAAAACTGATAACAGTAATATCACAAGCATCCAATATCCAGACCTCTTAAATGCTGTTGCATTCATTTGAAGTAAATGCTGTTTCACTTTCTACATGATGCATAAATTTTGTACTTTTAATATTTCTTACTATATATGATGCACTGAAACATTATTCTGATTTAAATCACCAGGCATGTTTGTTTTACAAATTGCATAAGATAATTGGACAGATAGTACTTAAGAGGAAAGTGAAGAATTTCATGTACTAGGTAAGAATTTTTTTTTTTAATTCCACTATGCTTCTGAAAATATAACAGCTCAGTATTGGTGTATATTACTGTTTAAAAGGAAAAATAGTCATGTAAACTGAGTTATAGACATATGGAAGATGCTCATTCTTTTGTTTTCCTTCTTATTATGTATATTGAGGGTTGAATGAAAAAAGTCAGTGAGTTTAAACCATCCTCATTTATAAAATCTGTATATAGCCTTAGAAAGATGGATTAATATTAGGTGGCAATTATATAATCAGTTATATAGCATTGCAATGTAGACTCTTAAAGCTATTTTAATTTTACAAAAATTATTCTTTTGCCAGTTGTGACTTTGAATTAAAGTACTTAAGTCATTATCTAAATAATTAAAATAACATGTGACATATTTAAGCTTATTGAAAAAATAGTTAATACTAACAGTAAGAAAGTGGTAAGCATCCTCATTGAATATCCAAAAAAAGATAAAATATTAAGCCCATCCAATTATCATTTTCTTAATAATACTTTGATACAGATAAGCTATGAACTTTTACTCATTCAAGGCTTGATGCTATAATAATACAGAAACCTAGCCTACATCTGAACTTAAATCATAAATCAATCACAGATCATTCCTTTCAGGATTCTCAAAGACCAAATCCAAGCAAATAACTTAAAGTGTTATCTTCAAGTTAATGGCAAATGGCAAAAATCATAAGCAAGGAACCATTTCCAATGTTATTCAAATTATACTTTCTAAGGGGCAGGCTATATATTTCAAAGAGGAGCTATATGTTTCAAAATGATAAACAAGTCAGGAATGAAAATGCAATTGTAATTTGTAGGAGTTTGAGATAATTATAAGAGGTCAAATATGTTCCTATCTGGGCGTGAACCAGATAAATGTGAAGAAGGCTAACATTACTCAGGAAAGTCTACTTTTCATCTCGGAAGACTACCAATTACTGTTTAACTTCAATCCTTTCCAATTTTTTAGCCACTGTTGACTGCAGAGTACTGAGGAGAAATATTACCCTGGTAGATCCCAATCTACTGAAACCCTGCTCCTGGATCTTATATAACTTGACTGAAAAACATAAAGCACCTCCTGGATAGAACAAAGAAACTGATGCTTCCCCTCAAAGGGACCAGTAACAAAAAACAAAAAAAAGAAAGAAAAAAAGTGACAGGGTTTGGTAGATATTTTAGTGCTAGGTCACTATGGAGGTTTAATTCCATATCATTAAGTTAAGTTAAGTGAAACTCACTGATAATATAAAATAGTGTATAAATTTAGGAACAAATGTTGCTTAAGGAAAATGATTTATCTTTAAAATAAGTGACAGTATAGTGGGGAAAATTTCAATGTAAAGAATAGTACACTGGGCTTCCCTGGTGGCACAGTGGTTGAGAGTCCACCTGCCGGTGCAGGGGACACGGGTTCGTGCCCCGGTCCAGGAGGATCCCACGTGCCGCGGAGTGGCTGGGCCCGTGAGCCATGGCCGCTGAGCCTGCACGTCCGGAGCCTGTGCTCCACAACGGGAGAGGCCACACAGTGAGAGGCCCACGTACCGCAAAAAAACAAAACAAAACAAAAACAAAAAAAAGAATAGTACACTGAAATTATAAGAAAATACTTTAGCTATCTGTGAAAACTGAAATATTTTCTTTTATCTCTCCCTTATTTCATGAGGTCCTTTTCACTTATCCCTTTAGAACCATTCCTTCACCTAATAACTCTTAAACCTCTTAAACTAGATCTTCTCTAGTAACGGACATTTCTTATATCTATAGCCATGATAAATTGAAAATATGTTCCAATATTCTTTCTCACTTGCATAGGTTATCTTTTTATACAGTGGCTTTTTTAAAATTTGAACTTACTAGGCTTGATAAATAATTGTGATAACACATCTTGCTGAGATATTTTTTACCTGAATTAGCATGCATTGAAAAATACTTGTTTCCCTTTCAAATTTCTGGTCTTCATTGAGCTGTGTCTGTTGAATTTCATTGCTTTGTTACTTTTTGAGTAGCATCTTATAAAATTAACTGTTCTCCTAACAGCCCAATAACTCTCTCTGTTCATTTTCCAGCTTTAAGATAATTTGTTTTAGACACAGTGTTATTTCAGTTTAAATTTACTAACAGATCTACAGTGGGATTCCCGTCTAACTTCTTTCATTTGTCCAGGACTCTCAGGTGGGAAAAGGCAAAACTCAAATTTCCTTTAATTCAGTAAAGAACAACTACAACAAAGGTCCTTCATTGAGGAAAAACCAATGAAGATGGCCACAGTTGGATTTGTGACATATCAGTCATATGAACGTCAACAATTTGATGGATAGAACAAAGTTACTAGGATTTTGTGTAAAAGATTAATTGAACTAGTGTACTCCAAAGTGAGATTTTAAAATCATATATTGACTTTAATTCTAACTTAAACTCTTACCATATAGTTCTGAAGGACTGGATAGGGTCTCCCTAGCCTGTTTTAGCATAGCCCAGAGAGACACATAGACAATGTCCTATAACTAATGTCTATAAACCTTACACCAGTCAGCAACTATCTAGCTAACAGAGGAGTGCTATGTCAAGAATTTCCAATTTTAGCAAAAAGCAAAGGTTGAGCTCTAAATCTCTGGGGAAATAAGCCACACTCTCAAAAAAAGCAGATTATCTTTCTTAAAAGTTAGAACTAGAGGCATAACAGCAGTTGACAGACATCTTTAATTGTGGGTACTATTCTAACTCAATCCTGGAGGAAGGAAGTCTTCCCTTGGTGCTGGCAAAATTTGAATGCCACTAATCAATGATTCTTATCACTTGGGCTGTGCTATTCTTCTACAATAACATTCCCATGGTTAGGGACAATTAACAAAGGGAACAGCAAAGAGTAAGATGAAGAAAAAGCCCATCTTAAAAGGAAACAGAGAGTTAAATAACTGAGGTGAAATATTTAGCTATCTTTTAAGAAAAGAATAATGTGTCTGGGATGTTAGGTCTATTGTCCTAATTAACAGACTTAGAATGTTTTCTTTGGATGGAGACATACCCTTAACCACAACTTTGCTATCACCCTTTCTCGAAAGCACACTTAACAAAAGGGCTAGTATACCCTGAGAAAACCATAATTCCAAAAGAGTCATGTACCACAATGTTCATTGCAGCTCTAGTTACAATAGCCAGGACATGGAAGCAATCTAAGTGTCCATCAACAGATGAATGGATAAAGAAGATGTGGCACATATATACAATGGAATATTACTCAGCCATAAAAAGAAATGAAATTGAGTTATTTGTAGTGAGGTTGATGGACCTAGAGTCTGTCATACAGAGCGAAGTAAGTCAGAAAGAGAAAAAAATACCATATGCTAACACATATATGTGGAATCTAAGGGGAAAAAATGGCCATGAAGAACCTAGGGGCAAGATGTGAATAAAGACGCAGACCTACTAGAGAATGGACTTGAGGATATGGGGCGGGGGAAGGGTAAGCTGGGACAAAGTGAGAGAGTGGCATGGACATATATACCCTACCAAACGTAAAATAGATAGCTAGTGGGAAGCAGCCGCATAGCACAGGGAGATCAGCTCAGTGCTCTGTGACCGCCTAGAGGGGTGGGATAGGGAGGGTGGGAGGGAGGGAGATGCAAGAGGGAAGAGATATGGGAACATATGTATATGTATAACCGATTCACTTTGTTATAAGGCAGAAACTAACACACCATTGCAAAGCAATTATACTCCAATAAAGATATTTTAAAAAAAAGAATGTTTCTACTCAGAAACCTGATATTTTTGTGTGTGATTTGTTTATTGCTCACCTGTTATGGTTGTTATTACTTTCTCTCTAGTAACTTTTTGAAGGGGAGAATTTAACACTGGTTTCAAGCAATTGGCTTAGGCATGTCTGACACCTAAAATATTCACTTATTCACAGCAACTATCCCATTCTGCAATTCTTATTCACTGACAAGTTTAGAAATAATTGCTTACTACCTAAGCAGTTCATAAATATGCATTGATTTTATCAACAAACTAGAGTATATTTTAATAAAAATGCATCTAAATATATCAAGATTACAGCTCACGTTAATGTTGTCTTTCCTATATATAAGCTGAATTCCTTATTCCTAGAGAAATTTGCTTTAAAATATATCAAGGGCGGAATATCTTCAAATATTTGCATAGAGAACTGCGCTAAATCGTGTTTGAAGGTTGAAATAATGTATTGTAGGTATTTGAACTGCCTATATTGTAATAAGAATCCACTAACATTAAATAATAGTATAAACACCCTCTGATATTTTAACATAGGGTGGTTCACTCTTTCTTTAAGAAGACCTAGTCAATGAGTAGCCCATTCTCTCTCCCAAGGAAATAATTTTCTCTGATGTGTCTGAACTTTCTGAATACAGCTTGGTTTGTTTATTACTTCAGTCTTTCCCTTGGCTCTAATCAGAGATTAATAAGTAGCAACTGCTTTGCAAGGCATAGGTCTGCTTTTACCAGTTAGAGGGGATTTTCAAAATAGGTGAATCAAGACCCCACTTGATAATCCCAAAATAATGTTATAATCAAAACAGTGATGTTTAGGAAGTCAAGAAGTGAAATAATGTTTTTCATGATAAAATTTTTCATGACATCTGCAGAGAATGCATCATTTCAGTATTGGTCACTAAAGGAGGACTTTCCACCCAAAGGTGAAGGAATCATGGTTAACAACAGGTATGTAATTCCAGGAGCCCAACACTCCTGTAAGACTTGTAGGGAGAAAGGGAGTACAAGCAGTCTATACCTCCTATTTGAAATGCTACTTGTAATTAAATCATTAATTTAATAGAATGATTATAAGATGTTTACATTATTAAGTAGATACTATTTAATGATCAGTATGCCTCAGTACAGAGTAACTCTAGAAATTATCTCTTTGTCTCTCATTTCTCTCTCTCTCTCTCTCTCCTCCACACACTTCTCCATACCTGTGTTTCTCTCTTTTCCACCCTCACATTCTCCTTCCCTTTTTCCTCTTTTCTCTCTTGCTGTAGATTATCTCTGCCTCTCTCCATCGATCCCAGATTTTCTTCTCCACCTGTCACTCTTTCTTTTTTTTTTATTTTATTATTTTTATTGAAATATAGTTGATTTACAATATTGTGTTAATTTCTGGTATACAGCAAAGTGATTCAGTTATACATATATATATATTTTCATGTTCTTTTCCATTATGGTTTATCACAGGATATTGAATACAGATCCATGTGCTATACAGTAGGACCTTGCTGTTTATTGTCACTCTTTCTTTTTAACTTTACTTCTCTACCTCCCCTTTGCGCCCTCTTCCCAAGTTTCTCCCCTTCATCTTTACTATACTTTACTATACTTACTCCCTATTTTTCACTCCCTTTCTCTCTCTAACCTCTCTCTCTCTGTCTCCCTTCCTACCACCTCCCCCTTAGTATTCCTTTTCTTTCTCCCTCAAAATCACAAAACTCTATGCCATTTTTTTTATTTCTTTTCTTTCTTTTAAACCCACACATAATCATGTACAGTGTTCCACATCCACAATTTTTGTTTGGCTCAGCATTGGTCAGGAACAGACCCTAAAACAATAATATGGTGTATTTCTATTGAGTGGAGAATTAACTCCCTAAAATATGACTTTTCTGTGGGATTCATCTGCATTTCTCAAACATGGAAAAATACTCTTTTAGATGTCTTGCTGAACCCAACCCTTGATGAAAGACTTGTTTCTTTTGCAGATAGAAATTACTAAATAAATCATAAAATTTTAAAAACACAGGTAGGAGTAGCCTTGGAATTAATACAGTACAACCTACTATGAACTTCTTCAACATAATCCTCCATAAGTGCCCATCTATCCTTTGCTTTTTAAATTCCAGTATTGAGAATCTCACTACCTCATTAGATAGCTCATTCCATTTTATTAGAAAATCCTGCCTTCTAATGAAATAAAATCTGTCTGTGTAAACTCCACTCCTAGGTTACTACTAATTACTCCTAGTATATTAGCAGACCATTTTCAACATAATTAATTCTGCCTTTCATAATTTTTTTCTGGCAGCCCAACATGCACATACTTTTACTGCATCTTATTATATAAAAGTTAATTGGGACAAACTGAAAAAGTTTCCAAAAGTTTTTCTTTCATGCCAATATATGTTGACAGTTAATTTAAGATTAACGATTGTACACACACACAACTCTGTGGGAGTAAAAGAAAGAGAAGTGAAAATGCTACCTATAATGAACCCCAAACACTAAAAGTTCACCAAAGTTCCCTTTCCTGAACACTGTTTCTGAATATTTCTTTTAGAATTTCTTGGGCTTTCAAATGTTATATATTTAGAGAGTGAAGTCTACTTAATGACTAACCATAGAATGGCCACACAGAATTCCCCCATCTGCATATAAATTTTATGCTTAGATTTCACGTCTGAACACCGTAACCACAATGAAATTTACACTATAATGACCAACTCTAGGAAGACATTAGGCCAGCTTCAGAGCTTACCCACCATGCCCTGTGGTGTCAGCATCAAGGGCCAAATTAAGGCATTAAACCAAGTTCCAACTCAACGAATAGTTCTCACTCTGTTGGGAATTTTATGAAAAACTAAAACCTAAATGGACTGGAGCTTGTGACAGGGGCACCAGCTCTGTTGCATCTGGTAGCTAAGGGCTACTGACCCTGCTTCAGCAACCACAAGTTGGACCCCAACTTGAGAAGTTTCCTTCTCTTCTGATCAAGAGACAAAAAGAAATGTTTCTTTGAAGAGGATCTCCTTTTTTGTCCCTACTTTTTTTTCCCAAATATCTTTCCCTTCTGCATTGTCTAACCTGTTACTTTACAGAATTATATGACTGCATATCTTACCATAGTTCCTTAGGGGAAATTCTTTTCTTTTCTTTCTTTTTTTTATTCTCTTACTAATGTCCTCTCTCTATCTCTCTCTCTCTCTCTCTCACACTCACACACACACACACACACACACATACACACACACACATACACACAGAGCAATTACCCTACTATCAGATAAGCTTCTAAATTTGGTCATTTTTTAATATTTAAAATGAATTTCTACACATTTCTACCAATTTTTTTTTTCTATCACGTTAATGCACTAAATATTCTATATCTCAGAGCTATCTATAGACATTTGGGCTGATCTAACACCATTAAAACAGTGTTTTGGCTGAAGAAACTTCTCTTATTTGGGTCTATTTTCTTCTATTGTCTTTCTAATTCCTCGATTTATTCTTAGAGATTATTTATATGTACTAATATTAATCCATTTTCCTACAACTTTTATGGATTTCAACTTGCTTTCTGTCATTTCTAACATCCTCTTTTTAAATAGATCACTCCACTCTTCTCCTCAGTGGAGATAATTTGTGATCCTGCCAAGTATCTGAAGAACACATAATCACCAACATATCATGAATTTGCATAACGCTGATGGAAGTAAAGCAGTACTAAAAACTAACCAACTTTCTTGGAAACAAAATCTCTAGAATCAACTAAATCTTTACCACATATCTTTCCATATAGACTCTTGGAGTCTGTTTGAATGACTGAAGTTATTAAATGTGCTATTTCTTATTTCAATTCCTTTTCACTTTCTCTACTATGAAGTTTAATTTCATTAATTGCCCCAGATTTCTATTTTAAATAGCATGTCTGAATCTTTTATAAGTGTACTGGTAAGAATGCTATTTGCTTTGCTGACCAATATAGCCATGGTAATCAGTAAAGATAGTTAAAACTGGATTTCTCCAGCCAGACTGCTTAGGCTTGAATCTTAGCTCCATTTCTTCCTAGATTGGTGACCTTGGGCAATTTACTTAGTGTTTCTGGGCTTTATTTATTTATTTATTTATAACCTAGAAAATAGGATATAAAGAAATGTATTTCATAGGGCTCTTGTGTTACACACATTCAAGTGCTTAGATTAGTACTTGGTACATAGTAAGAACTCAATGAACTTTGTTATTCCTCTTTTTAACTCTCTATGTACATGATGATCAGATGGACTATAAATGTAATATGTTAGCTAAAACTAGATATAAACCAAATAATTCACACCAACTATCAAAATGATTTAAATGATTTTATGAAAAACAGGTCATTTCAATTTTCAGAGAAACAGCTAAACAGAATTAATTGATTTTGTCAGAATTTGAATTTATTGCTTCATCTTATAATTGAAATTTACTAAACTGTATAGAAAATATACTATTCATTACCATCTAAGCTAGGCAAAATTTAATCAGATTCAGTTTATGGTTTTTAAGGTTTCTAACACATAAAAAACATATTTTAAATGCCCTAAGGCATCTATATATAGGGGATACATAGACAAAAAATTTTATGTATATACACTATACCTAAATACTTCCTTCATTTGCTCCTATTTAACTTTCATTAACATGCTTATACAATTCATTTGTTCCCCTAATCTACTCATGGCATTTCATTAATTCTGTGACATCCTGGAGTAGAGAATTCCATAAGTTAAAATAGACTATTTAATGTCTATTTCAAGGATACTTTATCAGATCACAATACTGGAAAAGAAATCAACATTCTTTTGGATCATTTTCAGAGCATGTATCATCATTCATTATGAACTCTTACACATGACATTTACATTCTCAGCTAGGATATACTAGTCATTCATTTCCCATTGTAAAGACATTTGCTCACACATCAAACCACTAATTGTTGAATTGCAATTTGAGGGTGTCTGAAAGTGTACTCTCTGGGCAAACTCCTGTTAAATTTAAAACTCAGTAAATGTAGTAAAATCCTTATTTCCTTCCTCTCAGACTGATATTTGCATTCGATTTAGGCTACAATTTTTTTTCTTGATTTACAGTAATTATTTGTATATCTCATCATGTCTGATGAAATTAATCATAGCCCTTTTAGCATCTTCTCTATTTAAAGCGGCCACTCCTTATATAATATATATGAATAAATGATGCTCTTTTGCGTGATATAAGGCTATGTTTTTACTATAGGTGCCTGCAAAGAATACAAACCACAAGAGCCAAGTTTCATTAGGTTGTTCATTTTACAAAACCCCAAGATAAATTTTAGTCTTTATTATATGCATAGTGAGGGAAGTGTTACTCAGTGCAACAGTCAAGAACATATTCACAGCCTGCTGTCAGTAGTGAGTACAGATAAGGGAAATCACTAAAATAAACCTTGAAACTTATTTCCAGTCTAAGTGTCTATTTGTATCAACTTCTTTATTTTTAACTGAAAAATAGGTGCAGAGAAATATATGTACTTTTATCTGGCCACTTATTTGGACTATAAATTAGACTAAGTCTATGTTTTGACAGTGGCCAAATTATTAATACTCTCCCAGTAACTATGGGGCCTTAATACAATCCTTCCTCCTTCACATCCTTGTGAATTATGAAGCCTACTCAAGTCTAAGCCAATACCTAATTAAGTAGCAGATCAGAACCTGGAAACAGATTCTGTAAGTGTCACACTGCCTCTCTCAGTATTCTCAGTATGTTTTGTTTTTTTTTTTCCCATCTTCCCTATCCACCATCAGCCATTTGTAATGGGGGAAATTCTCAGAAAGTTTATGACAGATATCAAAGATATGCTGCATGAGCTTAGACAAATCCTTTAACTTCTCTGGTTTCCTGAGATTCCTCATCAATAAAGTGAAGGAATATGACAAGAAAGCCATTTACCTTGCTTACAACATCAGTCACATAACAAGATTTCTTTTTTAATCTTTTTTGAAAGGCAATATGCTTGATAGTTAAGAACATGGCTTCTAGAGCCAAAAAGCCTGGATCCTTTCCTTAGCACTTACTAGTTCTGAGACCTTCAACCAACTATCTAAACTCTCTGTTCCTCAGTTTACTTATCTACGAAATGGGAAGGATAATGGAATCTATGTCATACAGTTACTGTGAGAATTAAATGAATTAGCATATTAAAGCATTTAGAAAAGTCTTTGACACTTAGATAGATGGTGAATTTGTTATGCGATCTACCTGCTAATGACAACAACCTGGAATCATGGCCTATAATATCACTATTTTTCTGAGCAATTTCCAAAAATATACTGTTTTGCATTGAAGAACATTCAGATATTCAGAACAAATATGTGACGTGTTTGTGTGTATTAATTTCTTATCAATTTCCTATCACTGCTGTAACAAATTGCCATGGACTAGTGGTTTAACACAATCAAAAGCTATATTATAGTTCTGGAGGTCAGAAGTCCAAAATGGGTCTTGCTGGGCTTTAAAGGCAAGGTGTCAATAGAGCTCTGTTTCTTTCTGGAGGCTCTAGGGAAGAATCCCTTTCTAACTTCCTGAGGCCACTCACATTCCCTTGGATTATAGCCCTTTTCCTCCATCTTCAAAGCCTATAGCAGTCAGTGCAACTAACTTCCCATCACCATGACTTCCTGGTCTGCCCCTCTCAACATTTAATTCCACTTTTGATTACATTGAACTCATCTGTATAATTCAGGCTCCTATACCTATCTTAAGATCAGCTGGTTAGCAACCTTAATTCCATCCATAAATTTAATTAGCTTTTGCTACCTAAGGTATCATATTCACAGGTTCCAGGGATTAAAACATGAACATCTTTGGGAGTATATTATTCATCATAGCACAGCATGTATTTTTTTACATCGAAACCCACAAAATATTAATTAGTTTTTCATTTTCATTAATTCAAGAATGTGTTTCTTTTAATTTAGAATTTCCAGAAAGTGTTCCTTTTTAAAGTCTATGTGAAATTACAGATCCTCTGAATCTGGTTTAAGGGTTAGTAGGAGATAAGCATTGCTTGCTTTTGCTAAAGGTTATATGCTGCAAAAGTGTTTTTAAGTTCTGAAAGATATTTACAATAGAGATCTAAGATTCTGTCATCTAAAGTATCTTAAAAATTGCTACTATAGTCTCAAAATTAACAGCATGTATTCTAGAGCTAAACTGACTGCATTTAAATCTGAGCTTTACCACTTACTAATCCTGTCATCTTCACCTAACAATGCTATGCCTCAGTTTCCTAATCTGTAAAATGGAATTCAAAATATTACCTAAATAAGATAATATGTGTTAATAGAACAGAACCTGGCACTCAGTTAAGTGCTATATATATGCTATTATTACCAAGTTATAATAAATGTTGAAATTATCTATTTAAAATTTCTAATTTAATAAAATGCATTATGAATATAATAATTGATCTTACAACTAACTATATTATAGAACAAAGGCTAATTTAAAAATGGAAATTTTATATGTGCATGTGTAATACAAAATATGGGCTAAAGTAAAGGCCACTCCTATATGATAGAAAACACTGAATCATAAAATGGCTGAGATATTATCTGCTACCATCTTCAAAATGAAAGAGAATCAAATGTTTCTAAGGATAGAGATGCTCTGAGGGCAAGTTTGTAAATGAGAAATTCATCCACAGACCAGTCATCACTGGAGGCTCTGTGGTAAATTTTATTAGTAGCCTTTTGGGTGATATTTTGAGTCTGTATGGAAATCCATAGAGCCAAAAGCATTTGTAGATCTAGAATTTTTCAAGTTTGTGCTCTCTGCAAGCACTTGGATTATGAAATTACAGACTAATTAGTGTTACTGGCTATTTAGGTCTCAATTGAGGTTTACATAAAATTATAGGTCTGCTAATGAGCAGGTAAAAGAGTATCTACATGATTCCAAGATTTCCTAAGACAGAATTTTTCAAATTATGAACACAGTAACAGTAAAATTACAGTTACTGGGAGAAAAAAAATAAGATGAAGGCAAAATAAATTCAGGAATTTTTTCTACAAATATATTTTTCTCATCACTCTGTTATGTTCATACAAAAACATGCAGACTAAAATGTCTCAATTGTTAAGAAAGTGTCACAAAGCAAATTGTAACAACCACAATAAAGACCAAAAACCTTTAATTTTTTCTAGGGTACCAGATATCTCTATTACTCTTACTCCTAGCAATTCAGTAGGCAATTCTGTATCATTTTACATATTCACTTTCCTTTTAAAGACGTATACTGACTGAGCAAAACTCCTTTTACAACTTCATTGCCTTTTCTTTGCGATTGTTTACTGAATGCAAAATACACGTTTGAATTATTTAGCATAGAAGAGACTTACTGAGGGCTCGAGAGAAAATACCTCTGGTACAATACAGTGTGTCCCGATTTTATCCACCACTGCACAGAACATCTATAAATGGCCCCAGTGCTTGCACAGTGCTATAGGGCTCATTCCCATTATCCCTGCGCTGTGGTTACTTCAAATGCTCTGCTAATCGTTCTGTGCTCTAACATGCTCTGGAGGAAAATCTAAATGTTCCCACAAAGTCAAAGAGGAGTCCCACTAATGAAATTAAGCAAAGGCAATAAAATGTGTTTTTGTCAATGTAGACCCCTTAAGCTAAACTTTGGAAGGTAATGCACATGGATTATTCAGTAGAAAAGCTTTTAATTAGTGTTACTGTACACTTACTCCATAAAGGGCAAAAATAATCAAAACAGTCCATCAGGCTTGTTGAATGTGTAACTAAGCAAGTTTTCAACAAGCTGAGTTCACATTAGTTATCTACTTGAAAAGTACCTGAAAGTTAATTTAAAACAAGTCACAAGGAGTGTCTAATCAAGTTCTTTCAGAGGAAGTATACTTTGTTCCTTTAATATTTATAGTAGAGTTATTTTTTTTTTTTACCAAACTTCATTCTAATTATTTCTAATGTGTATTTCTCTTTCTTCCTGATTGGGTTCTCTTTTTCTCAGTACCTCACTCTTTAGTCCTGGTTGTGGAATGTAAAGTGCATTGAAAACACCAATTTCCCAAAGCTTTGGTGAGGACACAGTGACAGAGAAAAAATATGCAAATACACTGCCTCTGCCTCAATATTGATTTCTCACCAGCCCGAAGTGTTAATGTAATTGCTTTAATGGACAATTGTCTACAGCTTGTAAACTTCAGTCAACCCACATCATTCTTTCACTGTGGTGCCCAAAACATTGTTGATTTAAATATTGTCTCTAAAAACAAAGGTAATCCTGTTTTTAGACTTCAAATTTAATTTAAAGACTGCGTGTAAGTGACACTAGGTCAGTGCTGCCATCAGCTGAAGGCCAACTGACCTTGACGGTTCTGACATTTCAAACAGGCGGTTGGTAGTGATTGGCTCACCAGAGAACACCTCATTATTTATAGTGCTATCTCTTACTGAAACAACTTGATTCTGACCTGAGCAGTTTTCATCTGCATCTGAGCAGTGTAGAATTATAGACCCTCACTGAATTGAAAAGTAATCTGTTCCTTTGTATTCTCTAATTTTATGGCTTTCATTTTATCAGTCTCCCTGAAGGGTCTATATCCTCTCCTGTGGGTGATATCCTATCTACACTGTCCCAGGGGAAGAATTGCTAGTACATGCCCTTCTCTTAAGTCTGTATTGTCCTGAATTCTATTTTGTGGATTGGAGTTTTTCTTAATGTTTGAAAAGAGAGAGAGAACCAGAATACCAGTGGTTGCTGGAGGAAATCATTTATCATGAGGCCATGGTAAATAGAGAAAAAAAAATCTCATACCTGAATCCATAAAACTCAGGTTGACTTTCCAGGAGGTTTAATAAAGCAAAAATTCCCTGAAGTAATTGAGAGCTTTCCTTGATTAAAAGTGGAAAATCCACCATTAGTACAAACTGCAAAAAAACATTTTTCTACTAAATAATCCCATAGCAATATTCCCTGAACACATTTCATACCCAGTAGAATGCCTCTTGTGTGATGAATTGGGAGGTTGGGATTGACATATATACACAAATATGTATAAAATGGCTAACTAATAGGAACCTGCTGTATAAAAAAGTAAATAAAATAAAATTCAAAAATTCAAAAAAACCCAAAAGAATGCTTCTTGATCAATTAAATCTTGATCTACACCCAACTCATGATTATCTATCATTTTTGATGTCTCCCTCCCCTTATCCTTCAATGTTTAGATATCACGAAAACTTATATTCCTCTTGGAAGATTAACATATATCTTTTGTGTTGGACAAATTATGCCAAACATAAGCATTTGAAATGGAATCTCAATTAATAATATGTCTCATTCTGCTTCTGCTATCACCCAGTAAATGTAAAATACTTTTATATGTGATCTCTCAAGATTAAAATAAATGATGGCAAATATTAAAAAACACTTTTCTTCCCAAGAAAGGAAACTTAATCTAGGAGACTGAAAGACTTAACAAAATTCACTGTGCTAGTAGTGGTAGTCAGAGCTAAAATCAAATTTATAGCTATCAAAATATTTTAAAACTTGCTATATATATAAGAGGAAAAAGCCACTAAATTAATGGATTTTTCAACTTATGGTTGTTTATTGGACTGTTAGCTCATCTGAGGGGACCACAATATATATATTGGGTTGGCCAAAAAGGTGATTCAGATTTTTCCATAACATCTAATGGAAAATGCCAGACAAACTTTTTGGCCAACCCAATGTAGTCTTTGCATTCCAAACACCCAACATTTCACCTGGTATAAAACAGCTCCTCAATACATACCTTAGTTGTTTTTTACTGACATAATTAAGGTAATTTTCAATCCAACAAAATGTATATCATCAGAGAGCAAATTTGCTCCGTTCTCTCTGTGGGGTAGATTTATATCTAGAAAGTTACCAAACAATTAATAGAGATATGGAAATTGTAAAGTGCCATAAATATCTTGTGCTTATTTTGAGAATGTTGACTTTAATCAATGACAATTTCTAAAACATTTGATTGGAAGATTTAAAAGGCTGGTTACATGCTAAGTGAAATAATTCCAAAAACGTATTACATTTTCCAAATCATTTTGCACATTAATTAGTCATGGTGTGAGATGGTTCAAAGAACTGGAACAGATGCCTAAAAATTCATGATTCGCAAGTCACTCTATGTTAAGTAGAGCCACTTCTTTAAAATTACTGCTTGAACAAAAGCTAAGAGAATTCAGCACCACCAAACCAGCTCTACAACAAATGCTAAAGGAACTTCTCTAAGTGGGAAACACAAGAAAAGGAAAAGACCTAGAAGAACAAACCCCAAATAATTAAGAAAATGGTAATAGGAATATACATATCAATAATTACCTTAAAAGTAAATATATAAATACTCTAACCAAAAGACATAGACTGGCTGAATAGATTCAAAAACAAGACCCATATGTATGCTGTCTACAAGAGACCCACTTCAGACATAGGGATACATACAGACTGAAAGTGAGGGGATGAAATTCGATATTCTATGCAAAGGGAAGTCAAAAGAAAGCTGGAGTAGCAATACTCATATCAGATAAAATAGACTTTAAAATAAAGAATGTAACAAGAGACAAGGAAGGACACTACATAATGATCAAGGGATCAATCCAAGAAGAAGATATAACAATTATAAATATATATGCACCCAACATAGGAGCACCTCAATACATAAGGCAACTGCTAACAGCTAGAAAAGAGGAAATCAACAGTAACACAATGATAGTGGTGGACTTTAACACCTCAATTACACAAATGGACAGATCATCCAAACAGAAAATTAATAAGGAAACACAAGCTTTAAATGACACAATAGACCAGATAAAATTAATTGATATTTATAGGACGTGCCATCCAAAAACAGCAGATTCCACTTTCTTCTCAAGTGCACACGGAACATTCTCCATGATAGATCACATCCTGGGTCACAAATCAAGCCTCATTAAATTTAAGAAAATTGAAATCATATCAAGCATCTTTTCTGACCATGACACTATGAAATTAGAAATCAATTACAGGGAAAAAAAACGTAAAAAACACAAACACATGGACGCTAAACAATACGTTACTAAATAACCAAGAGATCACTGAAGAAATCAAAGAGGAAACCAAAAAAATACCTAGAGACAAATGACAATGAAAACACAATGATCCAAAATCTATGGGATGCAGCAAAAGCAGTTCTAAGAAGGAAGTTTATAGCAATACAAGCCTACCTCAAAAAACAAGAAAAATCTCACATAAACAATCTAACCTTACACCTAGAGGAACTAGAGAAAGAAGAAGAGACAAAACCCAAAGTTAGTAGAAGGAAAGAAATTATAAAGATCAGAGCAGAAATAAATGCAATAGAAACAAAGAAAACAATAGCAAAGATCAATAAAACTAAAAGCTGGTTCTTTGAGAAGATAAACAAAATTGATAAACCATTAGCAGACTCATCAAGAAAAAGAGAGAGGGGACTGAACTCAATAAAACTAGAAACGAAAAAGGAGAAGTTACGACAGACACCGGAGAAATACAAAGCATCCTAAGAAACTACTATAAGCAACTCTATGCCAATAAAATGGACAACTTGGAATAAATGGACAAATTCTTAGAAAGGTATAACCTTCCAACACTGAACCAGGAAGAAAGAGAAAATATGAACAGACCAGTCACAAGAAATGAAATTGAAACTGTGATTAAAAATATTCCAACCAACAAAAGTCTAGGACCAGATGGCTTCACAAATGAATTCTATCAAACATTTAGAGAAGAGCTAACACCCAGTCTTCTCAAACTCTTCCAAAAAATTGCAGAAGAAGGAACACTCCCAAACACATTCTATGAGACCACCATCACCCTGATACCAAAACCAGACAAAGATACTACAAGAAAAGAAAATTACAAACCAATATCACTGATGAATATAGATGCAAAAATCCTCAACAAAATACTAGCAAACAGAATCCAACAATACATTAAAAGGATCATACACCATGATCAAGTGGGATTTATCCCAGGGATGCACGGATTCTTCAATATATGCAAATCAATCAATGTGATACACCATATTAACAAATTGAAGAATAAAAACCATATGATCATCTCAATAGATGCAGAAAAAGCTTTTGACAAAATTCAACGCCCATTTATGATAAAACTCTCCAGAAGTGGGCATAGAGGGAAACTACCTCAACATAATAAAGGCCATATATGACAAACCCACAGCAAACATCATTCTCAATGGTGAAAAACTGAAAGCATTTCCTCTAAGATTAGGAACAAGACAAGTATGTCCACTCTCACCACTATCATTCAACATAGTTTTGGAAGTCCTAGCCATGGCAATTAGAGAAGAAAAAGAAATAAATCTTATCCAAATTGGAAAAGAATAAGTAAAACTGTCACTGATTGCAGATGACATGATACTATACATAGAGAATCCTACAGATGCCACCAGAAAACTACTAGAGCTTATCAATGAATTTGGTAAAGTTGCAGGATACAAAATTAATGCACAGAAATCTCTTGCATTCCTATACACTAACAATGAAAAATCTGAAAGAGAAATTAAGGAAACACTCCTATTTACCATTGCAACAAAAAAAAATAAAATACCTAGGAATAAACCTACCTAGGGAGACAAAAGACCTGTATGCAGAAAACTATAAGACACTGATGAAAGAAATTAAAGGTGATACAGACAGATGGAGAGATATACCATATTCTTGGGTTGGAAGAATCAATATTGTGAAAATGACTATATTACCCAAAGCAATCTACAGATTCAATGCAATCCCTATCAAATTACCAATGGCATATTTTACAGAATTAGAACAAAAAATCTTAAAATTTGTATGGAGACACAAAAGACCCCGAATAGCCAATGCAGTCTTGAGGGAAAAAAGAGGAGCTGGAGGAATCAGACTCCCTGACTTCAGACTATACTACAAAGCTACAGTAATCAAGACAGTATGGTACTGGCACAAAATCAGAAATATAGATCAATGCAACAGGATAGAAACCCCAGAGATAAACCCATGCACATATGGTCAACTAATCTATGACAAAGGAGGCAAAGATATACAATGGAGAAAAGACAGTCTCTTCAATAAGTGGTGCTGGGAAAACTGGACAGCTACATGTAAAAGAATGAAATTAGAACACTTCCTAACACCATAACATAAAAAAATAAACTCAAAATGGATTAGAGACCTAAATGTTAGACCATAAAATTCTTAGAGGAAAACATAGGAAGAACACTCTTTGACATAAATCACAGCAAGATCTTCTTTGACCCACCTCCTAGAGTTATGGAAATAAAAACAAATGGGGCTTAATGATACTTAAAACTTTTGCAAAGCAAGGGAAACTACAAACGAGACAAAAAGAATGGGAGAAAATATTTGCTAATGAATCAACGGACAAAGGATTAATCTCCAAAATATATAAACAGCTCATGCAGCTCAATATTAAAAAAAAATCAAAAAATGGGCAGAAGACCTAAATAGACATTTCTCCAAAGAAGATACACAGATGGCCAAGAAGCACATGAAAAGCTGCTCAACAACACTAATTATTAGAGAAATGCAAATCAAAACTACAATGAGGTATCTCCTCACACCGGTTAGAATGGACATCATCAGAAAATCTACAAACAGCAAATGCTGGAGAGGGTGTGGAGAAACGGGAACCCTCTTGCACTGTTGGTGACAATGTAAATTGATACAGCCACTATGGAGAACAGTGTGGACCTTCCTTAAAAGAGTAAAAGTAGAATTACCATATGACCCAGCAATCCCACTACTGGACATATACCCAGAGAAAACCATAATTCAAAAAGACACATGCACCCCCAATGTTCATTGCAGCACTATTTACAATAGCCAGGTCATGGAAGCAACCTAAATGCCCACCGACAGATGAATGGATAAAGAAGATATGTTACACATATACAATGGAATATTATTCAGCCATAAAAAGGAACAAAATTGGGTCATTTGTAGAGACGTGGATGGATCTAGAGACTGTCATACAGAGTGAATTAAGTCAGAAAGAGAAAAATAAATATTGTATATTAACGCATATACGTGGAACCTAGAAAAATGGTACAGATGAACTGGTTTGCAGGGCAGAATTAGGAACACAGATGTAGAGAGCCAACATATGGACAACAAGGGGGGAAAGTGGCCAGAGGGGGATGGTACCGTGATGAATTGGGAGATTGGGATTGACATATATACTCTAACACACTGATATGTATAAAATGGATAACTAATAAGAACCTGCTGTGAAAAATAAATAAATAAAATAAAATTCAAATATTAAAAAAAAAGTGTAGCAGAAAAATATAGATCAGTTCATGATCATAAACATTAATTAAATATATAAGGGAAAATTACATCTTCAAAATTAAGTATTGTTATATTTGTTTTCTTTACAACCATTTTATTTCTGTTTTAATTATTATGTTCTTTCTTTCAGATAATTTACAAGTTTTTCTAAGTTTGTAAGATTAGTGTGCAATGGAGGTTATAAACTCAATAAAGTTTGGATATGACCCCACCCTGGAGAAACCACCAAAAACAAAATAAAATTAAATTAAATTACTGCTTGAGAACATTTAATTTCATTATTTAATTCATTATTTAATTTCATTATTTTAATTTCTGTTTTCTTGGTAGGTTAACAAGTGTTATAAAAATAGAGTTTAAAGTATGTAAAATCAGTTTCTGAGAGTACTGTAATTTCCTTTTACTTGTTCCTTCATACTTAAATATAACCCATTAAAAGAAAATGATGTGAAGATTTATTTAGCAAAAAAATTAAAGATAAGTATTTCACTGGAAAAGAAATGCACTAGTACAATAGATTTTTCTAACAGAATTGCTGTATTGCATTCCATTTTCATAAATTGAAATAAATATTACAGAATTCGTGATAAAATCTGTTCATCTAATACAGTTTTATGTAATTTTTACCAAATATTGTTACCTGAAAAACTCATATTTACATGTAATCAAGTATCTCAAATATTCCCCCAAATATTGCAATAACATGGTTCTATGCTCTGCCTAGATAATACTACAAAACAAATGCAAATATTTTTATATTCCCATAATGCCAAAAAAACCTAGATGCTTGCAGTCGTCAGGAAGTTTAGCATTCTACTGAGAAAGCTCTACTCATTTAACCTATTAGATGATATATACTGAGGCTATAGAAACATGTAAGACAAAATCAGGACACCCTATAGTGTAACTGACACCAAGCTTAATGCAACTGGGATGCTTCCTCTTTCCTTTCTTGAATATTTATTTTACAGACTATAGTTTACTTGTGAATAGGTAGCCTTATCTTTTCAGTAGGGCTGAAATTGCTGTTCATTAATAATGGAGGACAATACATACTGTTCCCACCTCTTGCAGAGTTCTCTGTTGGACTAAATCTCTCATTAATTAAGCCAGAGAACATACAGTGGTATATTTTGTTTATTCTTTCTTCACTTGAGATAGAAGTAAAATGGAAAGCCCCTGAAATATTGATGGCACATATAATAATTTATCCACAGTCCATTTTACTTCCAGAGACTGGTTTGGCTAGAATAAGTGTATTTAGAACTAAATAGATCATTTTCATTCAACACCTTTGTGACAGGCAGAATGTTAAAATGACCATCCCTCAAGATATACATCATAGTCTCTGGGACTAGGAATTTGATGAGATGTCTATGATAGTGTTAAATGGCAAAAGGAATTTTGCAGATTTAATTAAGGTTACTGATCAATTGTCTTAGAGTTAATCAAAAAGGAGATTATCTGAGTGGGCCTGATCTAATAACATAAGCCTTTTAAAAGAAGATAATTTTCTTTAGCTGGTAGCAGAAGAAGATATCAGAGAGATTTGAAATGTGAAAGGGATTCAACACGTGGGAAGTATTTCCTTTGCGGAGATGGAAGGGACCATGGACTAAGGATCTAAGAGTGGCCTCTAGAAACTAAGAGTGGTTCCTAGCTGATAGTCAGCAAGAAAATGGGACCTCAGCTCAGGAACTAAGTTTTTCCACCACCTGAAAGAGTTTGAAAACAAATTCTTCCCCAGGGACTCCAGATAAAAGCCAGCCTGGTCAACACCTTGAATTTGGTCTTGCGAGACCCTATGCAAAGAACCCAGTCAAACCTGCCTGAACTTCTGAACTGCCCAGTTGTGAGATAATAAATGAGTAGTTTTAAGCTGCTTAAAGTAGTGATAATTTGTTACACAACCACAAAGACTAATGCAACATTCATTTTTTATAGGTAAGAAAACTGAATCTCAAAGAGGTCTACAAGTATAAAATGATGTGCCTACTCTTCATTCTGCACATCCCACTCAGTACACTTGCTTTGTGTTTTTCTATTGGCAACTGTCTGTGAATCTCACAAAACAAAATATCTAATTATTTTTAAATAGTCAAATATCCATAAAACTCATAAAGCTGACAAGGAAATAATGCATGAATTATCGAGTTATCGAATGTATTAATGTGTGAATTATTTTTATACATCTCCATACTCTAATTAATTGAAACCATTTTCTTTTTTGCCTCGGCAGTAATAAACTGATTAAACTCTCTATTTTAATAGGTCCAGAATCTTTGGGTGTCCATAATAGTTTTTCTACATATATATTAAATTAATTATTTAAAAGCAACTTCTAGAGATAAGCTTAATTACTCTGACTTATCTAGTTTCATTGTTTCATATTGAATGAACATGCAAAAGTCCCTATGTGTTTGCAAATTTCAGAAATAAATATAAAATCAACTATCTTTATATAGACCTAAATGAGCTTTAAAAATACATCATATCAAATTAATGGAGTTTCAGTAATCCTATTAAGGAAAAGAAACTGCTGATGTGACTCTGAAATCTGTCACTTGCTTGAGTTAGCAAGTGTTTGTTCTAGTTTGTCAGGCATAAGAAAAATATCAAACTATGGCTATATTAGACTTCTATAGCCAAATAAAAGGGAAAAATTAAAGTAAGCCTTCAGAATGTGTCCAAATACCAGTTTATTTGGTACTGTGTGTGTGGGGTTGTGTGTGTCTGTATGTGCATTTTTATATATGCTTCTTGGCATTATCACTAGTAAAATAAAGGTAAATTAAGTAATATGAATCAGGAAGGTAGGTTAGTCGGCTCTCCATAACTAGAGAAAGCCCATGCACAGCAACGAAGACCCAATGCAGCCAAAAATAAATAAATAAATTTATTTAAAAAGAAAAAAAAAAGAAGGTAGGTTAGTGTCTTGTAAAAAAAATCACTGAACTACGTAGCAGTCAGGAGATTTGACTAGTCTGTCATGAACCCTGTTTCCCAGTCTGTGTTGCCTGTAATGCCCTTTCCACTTTATGGATACATTTTACAGGTGGGCCTAATTAAACTGCCTTTGCTCATATATAAGATTTTTTTCGTTTCAGTTATAAGTCCTATCCCTCCTCCATAATTATAACACTTATATAATGATCACAGTATTATAATGCTTAAGACTATAAGAATGCACCTAGAATTTTTAGTCAGTGGTACTTGGGTCTGACCTATCTCCCCTTTGATTCTATACTCCTTCAACACAAATTGTTTTATTTCATTCAAATTGTTCAGGCTCTCAGTTCATTTTTTTTTTTTTTTTTGCGGTACACAGGCCTCTCACTGTTGTGGCCTCTCCCGTTGCGGAGCACAAGCTCCGGACACACAGGCTCAGCGGCCATGGCTCACGGGCCTAGCCACTCTGCAGCATGTGGGATCCTCCCAGACCAGGTCACGAACCCGTGTCCCCTGCATCGGCAGGCGGACTCTCAACCACTCCACCACCAGGGAAGCCCCTCTCAGTTCATTTTTAAGATCTTGAATTTTCACTTTTATGGACCATGACACAGAGTGGTTTGATTTATGTGGAAATAAATCATTATTTTTAAGAAAATGCTTTCTATTCTTATGTGCATATGTATTTTGGTGCCTGGTAAACATGAACATACTGGTATGCTTTGTGCCAAGTGTACTGATTATATTAACTGAGGATATTGATCTATTAAACTTATTTTGTTGTCAAGTATGAGTATTTGATCCAATAAGATTAAAATTATTTTTTAAATAAAGCAATAAAATAATTAATTCTCTATTTGTCAGTGTCGATGTTCCAGGGTCAGGATTACAGTGAGACAAGGAAGTTTCTCTATCGGGGCACTTGCAGGTCCTTGAGAGTGAATGCCTCTAAATTTTGTGCCCTAGGTGCTGCCTTTAGTTCAACTTAGTCCCGACTGTGTAATGTACATTAACTGATTTTTATATTATTTAATTTTACAACACTTTTTCTGTTCAGACACTATATTCAGTAACAATTGCAGGTGTATAAAATTGTCATGTATGTATGCATTTTCAATACTTGAGAAAAAAGGACAAAAATGCAATATGTTTTACAAAGTGTACTTGAAGTACCAATGAACATGCTCACCAAATACTTTGTTTCAAACGAAGGAACATTTATTTTTGATATAAATAACAGGGTAATAGGTTTACCCCTGGACATGAGAAGTAGATTTGGCCTAATATAATTATTGAAATGGTCATGTATATGTAGTAACAATAAAGAAAGAATCTAACACTTATCACATTGAATTAACTTCATAGTACCTTTGGCATTTTGTTATTTTACTTCCAAATACATATCCTTAAACGTTATAAACTTATAAAAACCCGTGTTTGAAATTCAGATAATGAACTTTTATTAAATTAGAATTTCTGAAACAAAGTAATAGCTTCAAAACCTTCCAAAATATGCTAGTTTTTGTTCTGTTTTTAGATTTCCTAAAATAAGTTGCAGATTAGTGGTAGTTGCAAGAGGTCCATATTAAAATATTTTGATAGGGTTTTATGAATTTTATCTCATAATGATGTATGGTGTTAAAAAAAAGCCAGCCAAACTGCTTTATACATCATTAACTGAACCAAATAATTATGATTTAGGGAATAAGGTGAGAGTGACATTTTAAATAAAGGTCAGACACTTTCATAGAAAACAAAATGTGCATTTGACATTGTTGAACTTTGTAAACTAGACAATGATACTGATAAATGTGATCTGATATAAAAATCCATCCAATCTTTCCTTCTTGGATGTTTTTGTATTCTTGCAGATCATCATGTAATGTCGTCTGTGAGGTTTGCAAATGCCAATATTAGGATGTAACTTATTTAAGGAAGTCAAATGTTGTTTATCTAAAAGCTCATTGAAAATGGCCTTTTTTGTTTGTTTGTCTTCATGAATATTTGTATGAAGAACTAAGATCTTGCTTAAATCTGTGGCTGAATGTTTCTGCACAAGGCAACTGGAGCTTTCCTATAGTAACATTTCATTGTATATGCAAATTACCAAGTTCAAAGAGCAAGGTGTTTTGCCTAGGCCTACAAAATAAATGTATATCATAGTTCAATATTAGTGTCAACCTTTTCCAACTTCTAATTTCATCTCTTCCCACCTTACGTAGATTTTACTGGGAACTAATAAGGCCCAGCAAAGGAAACATAAGTGTTGTTATTTTTGTTGCTTCACATAAAGTGAAACCTTATCATGGTGATATTCATAAACAAGCCAGAGATAGAAAGGCCAGTATGCTCATCAGCAGTCCTTTCAGATTAGTTGGAACATTTTGTTTCAATGACAGATGCTGTAAAAAAAATGTATATTCCAGGGATCAGAGCTTAATGAAACCGGCTTAAATGGCTGGGTACTATTGGGCAATGACTCTGCAAGCCAAAAACAGGAAGCGTTATAAAGCAGACATTACCAAAGAATGAAATTACCTTAGAACTGGAAATCTAATCGTATAATGTACCATCTTTTCAGACAAATTAAAACATGGATGTGACATACCAGTTTCCAAGATCGTTCTTGAACAGAAGTTTTCAACAATTTATTAGGTAATACCAGGTAAGATTCTGAATCTAGTGAGGCATCAAAAAGATTGCTAAATTTGATTTTTTAGCTTGGATTACTGTCCTTTGAAGTTAGCAAGCCAAAATGCCTGCACCTTCTTTCATTATATCAGTGAGACTTTTTTAAATCAGCAAAACACTGCAAGAACTTTAAGGGAATTCTTTCAACCTATAAGATGCCATATATATTTTTAATGCATTTTCCTTTAGATGCATTGAGTTTCTCATGAATGGGAATGTTTAGAAGGTGGGACATATTAACAACATATGAGCTACCAAATGTGACAGAAGCAGAGGATCAGAAAGACAGGTAGATATTTTTACAAAGTAGTTGCGATGGCAGCATCAAATTGTTCAAAATAGTTTTATCATTTTCTTTAAATTTGTCATTTTAAGCTTATTTTTTCCAAAAATGTACTTTAGCTAATTGTGAGCAATCAAGTTTCCACTCAGCTTTAACTTGGATGCAAATCTTGGAGCAAATCATTTGGAATAGCTTGTTTTGAATAAGCTGTGTAAAACTGTCTCTTCTAAAAAAAATGATTTTATAATTCACTATTTTTTACTTTATTTTGAATGTTTTATACAGTTTTAGAATTACACAACTATGTGTGATTATATTTGAAGAACTGGTGAAGAAATAACTGAAGTGAATAAAGTTGTCCTTTACATTGGCAATATGTCATATTTGATTTTTAAAAATATGAATTGAAAAGCATCTGTACTAGTTAAGACCATGGTAGCTTGCAAATCTGTATTTCTCTACTACAATAAATATAGGTCAATGTGTGTATGTGTTGAGGGTGGTGTGTACCTGTATGTGTATGTGGGTTCCAGTGGTTGCTCTTTGGAAAATAGAAATAGAGAAATTCAGAAGTCACTCAACAAATAAAAAGCAAGAACCCGATTCACCTTACCCATACCTACAGATCCATTATTTACAAAATCACTAAAATCAGTTTAATATTTGCTCGCATTTAAAAATTGTACTAGTGAAAATAGTTCCGTAATACACATATTTTAATTTCCACTTGCCATACTATCTATTTTGCTTTATTTTAAAGATAGAATTACACACTGCACATTGTTTGTGTGTCATTGAGTTGGCAGAGTTCCTAAAGTTTATTTCTTGGCAATGTACAGTGTGTCCATTTAGCGCTGTAATGGTGAAAATGCTTTTTTTAGCAAAATTATTCTTGATTTTCCTTAAGGAGATTTATCCTTCTTAGAAAAAAAGAACAATAAAAGAGCAATGATAATATTTGTTCCAAAAGTAGTTTTGTGTTTGATTTTTAAATACTGGTTTCATAAACATTTTGTCACTTATTATGAATCTAACCAATGTCATGATTCTTCAGTGATTTAATAAGTTCTTATTACTATATTAAACAAACAAACAAACAAATAAGCAGAAATGTTTCCTAAGTGCTTATGTGATTAAAACTGATCTAGTTACTGGAGGTACAAAATTAATATAGACATTGTGCCTGCCATTGAAAAGCTCAGTCTAGTGAATAAGCTTATTAATGACCAATGTTTCAAATATGTGGGCGAGGATTCATTTAATGGAGGTATGTTTGTGTTAAATGATTATCATCTCTGTTTGCACATCTAAATCACTTGTTAAGCTATTAAAAAATAAAGATAGCTAGGCTTCAATTCAGACCTTCTCTGTCAGAGTCTCATGGGATAGGTTCTGACCTCTAAATGCAATTTTAATGCACAGCCAGTGTTGTGAATCTCTGGTCTAGACAGTGATCAAATAAAAGGTCACTTTTATCAAAATGGTTAATATAATGGGTCAGCGATGATTCAGCTTGCTTGTCCCATTCTAATAATGGGGGAGGGTGAAGTCCACTTAACACTAAGTAAAAACAAATTTGAAAAATGGTAAATAATCTTCAATATATCATTGTTTATTAGATAATTTAACTCTCTATGTCCAACATAGAAAACAAAAACTTCAATATGCTGAATTTTATTAAAATAAGATTTAAAGTTATCTCTACATAATAGTGATAAGTTAATGTCAACTTCTAGAGCTATTTGTAAGCCAAAAATGTCTTCTTTATTACAATATTAAATATATAGCATTATGCTTTTTTCTAGTGTTGAGTACGTTAGTCTTTATTTTAAATATGGCACAACAATTTAAAGATATTACATGTATATTGAAAAACCACATCCTGAACTGCAATTTTTCTAAGTGAATTCTCTGAAGCATTAGTTTTGAGGTTTAAAAATAACAAGTGAATGGTTACATGTATAAAGATTAAGAACTAATGGGTTGACATGCTCTTGGCTTGGAAAAATTAATATTGTTAAAATGGCCACAGTATCCAAAACAATCTACAGAGTTAATGTGATCCCTATCAAATTACCCATGACATTTTTCACAGGACTAGAACAAATATTCCTAAAATTTATATGGAACCACAAAAGACCCAGAATTTCCAAAGCAATCCTAAGGAAAAAGAATAAAGCTAGAGGCATAACCCTCCCAGAATTCAGATAATACTACAAAGCTACAGTAATCAACACAGTGTGGTATTGGCACAAAAACAGACATATAGGTCAATGGAACAGAGCAGAGAGCCCAGAAATAAGCCCATATACCTACAGTCAATTAATGTTTGACAAAAGAGGCAAGAATGTACAATGGAGAAAAGACAGTCTCTTCAGCAAGTGGTGCTGGGAAAGCTGACAGCCTCATGTAAATCAATGAAATTAGAACACTCCCTCACACCATATACAAAAATAAACTCAAAATGGCTTAAAAACTTAAATATGACATGACACCATAAAACCCCTAAAAGAGAACATAAGCAAAACATTCTCTGACATAAATCGTGGCAGTATTTTCCTAGATCAGTCTCCCAAGGCAAATGAAATAAAAGTAAAATAAAAAAATGAGACTAATCAAACTCAAAAAGTTTTACACAGCAAAGGAGACCATCAACAAAACCAAAACACAACCTATGGAATAAGAGAAAGTATGTGCAAATGATGTGACTGACAAGGGGTTAATTTCAAAAATATACAAGTATCTCATGTAACTCAATATCAAAAAAAATCCCAAACAACCCAATCGAAAAATGGACAGAAGACCTAAATAGATATTTTTTTCCAAAGAAGACATACAGATGGCCAACAGGCACATGAAAAATGCTCAACATCACTAATTATTAGAGAAGTGCAAATCAAAACCATGATGAGGTGTCACCTCACGCTAAGAATGACCATCCTAAAATATCTACAAATAATAAATTCTGGAGAGGGTGTGGAAAAAGGGAATCCTTGTACACTGCTGGTAGGAGTGTAAATTGGTGCAACCACTATGGAAAACAGTATGGAAGTTCCTTTAAAAACTAAAAATAGAGCTATGATATGATCCTGGAATCCCACTCCTGAGCATAACTCTAGAGAAAACTCTAATTCAAAAAGATACATGCACCCCGATGTTCATAGCAGCACTATGTACAGTAGCCAAGACATGGAAGCAACTTACATGTCCATCGACAGATGAATGGATAAAGAAGATGTGGCACATATATATAATGGAATATTACTCAGCCATAAAAAAAGAATGAAATAATGCCATTTGCAGCAACATGGATGAACCTAGAGAATATCATACTAAGTGGAGTAAGTCAGAGAGAGAATGACAACTATTATATGAGACAAACAATATACTAAATATTATATTTTCTGCCATTAAAGTAAAAATGTGTACAATGGATGTAAAGGGGAAAAGATCACAAAAAGGAAAATGGAAATACCATTCAATCTCTAAAAACCCACTATTTGTTGATTATACATTATTTTCCAATCAGAAGTGAAAATATAATTTTACAGAAAAAAATCTATAAAATGAAACTTTGTAAACTAAGTTTCTCTATAAAAATTACTTTATGTACAAATAGCAGATATTATATAAGAAACAAAAAGGTGTTTAATAATGATATCTATTAGAGTACTTGATAACTGATAGGATGAAATATAAAGATGTTTTAAAATTCAGTCACTTAATTTTTTTTTTCTTATTTATGCTTACAATAAATTTCTAGAAGTAGAATTGCAGACTTTTGGTACACATTACCAAAGTTTCCTTCTAAAAGCTGTCCCTTTACATACTACCACAAGTTTCTCTTGGAGTTTCTCAGTAGAAAATCACTATATAGTTAAAGCACTGCATTTCATTTTCAATATCTATTATTTTCCCCATATTATTGTTTTGAAAGAAATGTCCAAAACAATTTTAAACAAATAGTGATCTAAACTCATTACTGATTTTAATGGAATCTTCTCAAGTGTTTCTCTGTGAATTGTAATGTTGACTGTTGGGTAAGTGCACAGAGAGATTTATGTTCACTAAGTTTTAGTATATGTTTGTAATAGCATAAAATTGAAACATCCAAAATATTAGATAACTTAATGTATTATGGAATATCTATATAATGTAATATTATATAGCCATCAAATTTTTTGTTTTAGAAGAATATTTAATAAAATAGTAAAATAATCCCAATTTTGTAAAAACAAAAATAAATCACTGGAGTATATACACAGAAAAAACATTGGAAAGTACACACGAAAATAACAATTTTTTTTTTTTTTTTTTTGCGGTACACGGACCTCTCACTGTTGTGGCCTCTCCCATTGCAGAGCACAGGCTTCGCAAGTGCAGGCTCAGCGGCCATGGCTCACAGGCCCAGCTGCTCCGCGGCATATGGGATCTTCCCAGACCGGGGCACGAATCTGTATCCCCTGCATTGGCAGGCGGACTCTCAACCACTGTGCCACCAGGGAAGCCCATAACAACATTTTTATTGTCATTGAGTTGGTGGATTTGCAGGTAACTTGTTTTTCTTTATTTTATTTATCTATTCATCTGTATTTTTCAAACTTTCTATAATTATTGCATGCTATTTTATAGTCAGAAAAGGGTCAATTACCTACAAATACAAGTTATTTTGGGGAAAAAATATCCAAGATGGATGGTAGTTGAAGAACTCCTTGCTCATTAATCAGTCAATCATAGATGGATTGTTTCCACTAAACCATATAGTGAAGAAATATAAATACATAGTTGTAGTGTTTAACTGGAACTTATTCTTGTCATATGTAAAACTGTGCTAAATATCTATTTATCTATGATATAACAGCTTTCATACAGGCCATGTTCATCTCAAAATATTTAATCATTGCACTCATCTTCTCACCCTTTTTCCCCCTACAGATTAAAGGAATTAGTGTCCCCATCTTTACATGGAAAACACATACACATTTTTTCTCCACCTCGTCATCTCCCAATTCTTTATAGAAGTTGCATTCCTAGCTACCTTGGTTCAAACTCCAACTACTAATCTCCAACTGACTGCCTTAAATTTTGGAATCATGTTAGAAATGTTATTCACTTTGATCTCCCATTTCATTTGTCAAGCCTGATTTTCAATTCCTACCTCCACCACACTAGTCCTGGTGTTTATCTCTTACTTTGATCTCAACATAACATTCTCTTAGCTGATTTCCCTACTTTAAACTTGGCTTCTGTCTTCCATTATGATCTTTAATTCCTTAGTTAGTTGTCTCAAAAATAATTTTCAACATAATATTTTCCCACTCATTATTTACATTATATATATATATATATATATATATATATATATATATATATATATATGTATACGTATTATATCCCAGGAATGTGCTTATGCTGGGAATACAAAAAATATTCTCTCAAACAACTCAAAGTCTAGTGGTTAGAAAAAAATTTTATGTGATCATGGTAAGAAGGAAATTGGTCAGGGAAGGCTTTGTAGAGGAGCCTGAGCTGAGTCATAAAGAATTCATGGAAGTTAATCATGTTAATAGAATGACAAAGAGCAGACCTCCACTAGGAAAAACAAGAATGAATTTGCAGAGACTAAGAACAGCATGTTGTATAATAGAACACTGAAAGAAATTTGATTTTCCTGCAGCATAAACTATGACCCAGGGAGGGATGGGTGAAACCTAAGGCTGAAAAGTAATCAGAGATAACATCATGAGAGCTTAGTATGTTATGCTAAAAAAACTAGGGTATTTATCCTGAAAATTATGAGGAGCCAGTGAAGGACTTCAAACACAGGAGTGGAATGATAAAATCTGCAATTGAAATAGAACATCCATTGGTTGTGTAGAGATTGGTTTGAGTGGAACAAGACTAGATATAAGATGAATGCCATTCAAGCAGCTACTGCATGTATCCAAGTGAAAGATGAAGAGGACCTAAAATAGAACAATGTAGTAGAGACAGGAAGCAATACAGGCTACCATTGTGTGTAAGAGTGTGGAATCTGAAATTAAAATATTTGGATTTAAATACCACCTCTACTGACTATTAACTGTGTGACATATGACAAAGCATTCAACTGCCCTAAGCCCCATTTTCCCCATAAGTGAAAAAGGAAAAATGGTACCTTTAACATGAGGATTAAATGAGATGTTTTTGGCACATTCCTGGCCTGTAGTAAATTTTTAAAATATATTATCAGCTATTATTTTCATTATTTTAATAATATTTCAAATGTAAAATCAGAAAAAAAGATGGTTGAATTATTGGAATGGGGAGGGATCAGGAGAGAAGGAAGCGTAAGATATTACCTAAGTTTTCAACTTCAGTGGTTTGAGTGAATGTATCAACTCCATTAGTTGATACAGGTAATGAGCCAGATTTGGGAAAAGGAAGTCAGAGGGAACTGATCCCATTCGAAGAATGTTGAGTTTGAGGATCCATGGACCACTGATGGGAAGATGTCCATAGGGAAGTTTTACACATCTGTCAAAACTGCAGGGAGAGGTCAGGGCTAAATACAGGGATTAGAACTCATAAGGATATAGGGCACATATGAAAAAAACAGGGAGAGTGTAAAGTGATGAGAACAATAGATGAAGGATATAATTCTAAGAAAAATGAACACTGCTGCCATGGACAGATGATGAAGTACTCACACACACACAGAAAATAAAATTGTCATAAGGCAGAAGAAAAATCAGAAAATAATATTGTCATGGAAACCAAGAAAACAGAACTCCAAAAGGAGTGAATGAATGAGGAAAAGTGTTAAATGAAGGAGAAAGGTACTCAAATGAAAAATGTCCTTTGAGTTTAGCAAATAGGAGGCCACTGCTAACAAGATGAGAGATGTGAGTAGTGAGCAGATGTGGGAAGAGACTACATCACAATGTTTTGAGGAGTGAAGAGGAATTGAGGAAATATAGACAGTAAATATAATTTTCCCATTTGGGAAGGATATACGAGAAACGGTGCTCTAAAACTAAATACCAAAACTCCTTTAGTCTGGTATTATTGTCTCCTCAAAGTTGTCCAAAATAGGGCCCTAACACATTTTCCTAAATATATCTCAAAGGTAGCTGAAGACCCTGTTCTAAAAATACAACATGTGCTTTAGCTCATTTAATTGCTACCAACTGGGACTTTTTCTTCCTCTCCATTTTAAATCCGACTTTAACAACTAAATCATGTTCTTTCTCCTCCATGAGTCTCTCTCATTCTATTCTCACAGTGGTTTTTCTCCTCAAACTCAAAATGAAAATGATACCTATACTGCCTTGTATTTTAGGTATTTATCTTCATTGGTGTACAATTTATGGGTCTAGATCATGTGTTTTCAATTTTAAAACCAGTCTTTGAGTTACTCATTTGTTAAATGAAGAAGTTAACACAATCATTTATAGTCACAGTATGGTCAGAATTCTGTCATTTTAAATAATATATGTTTTAAATATATAAGCTTATGCTTAAAAAATATTAGAAATTTATCAAAATGCTAAAAGGAGTTAATTTTGAATAGCAGGAATGTAAAGTGATTTCTATTTTCTTCACTGTATTTTTTCATTATTTTCTAAATTTTCTATCATAAAATTTTATAATCAGAAAAATTAACTACAGTAGAAATAAAATAATTGTTCTCCTGAGCTGAAAATCTATAAACTATTCATTTAAAATTTTATGGATGTGTAATTTGGTTTGCTAAACCAATATGAACAAACTAGCATTCCAGTTGTGATGGAAATAAAACATTTAATTAAAAAATATTTAACAGATTCTAGACAATATATGATATAATTTAAAGTTTCAAACAATGTTTTTATGCAATTTGTTTTCCATAGCATGTGAATTGTAATTATGTTGAACCTAGGCTCTATTAAAATTTTTTTCTTAATGTTTTATCTCTCGATACCTATTTTAATTAGAACTATCCTTTGTAAGATAGTCATTCATGTATACAAGATAATAGAGTAAAATGACTAATATTAAAATGACATATTAAGTCAGATTCTTATCATTATATTATAAACTTTCCCCTCTAAAGTTATTTATTCACAGTTCAGAAAAATAGTCTTACTCTTATCTCCCTATGCCTAAGGAAAAAGAATGTGAAAAAGATAATTAAGTATATGTTTAATGCCATGCATAACAACTTGAATTTTCTGAGTTTGTAAACTACCTCTGAACAGAGGCATTTTGGGTCTTATGCCAGGGGCAGGACAGTGGACAGAAAATTAACTTGGACAGTAAATGGACAGTGGACTTGAAACTGAGAGTCAGGCCAATCTTGGTAAAATTGCAGACAGGCCAACTACCAGTTGCTTGAGCTTGAGCAAACCATTGAAACTCTTGAGACTCAGTCTCTCAATTTAGTTTGCAACGTGAGGATGATACTAATAATATCTTGTTCACTGGGTTGTTGGGTGGATTAGTTGAGACAATTGATGAAGGGCGTTAGCACTAATTAAGTGCCTGTTATGTGCCAGTCACATTTTATAGGGTATCTCATTTAATTCTCACAGCAACCTTATGAGTTTGACCTTATTGTAGCTATTTTTATGGATGAAGATCCCAAGACTCAGAAACATTAACAAGTTTTATGCAAGACCCAACAGCTAAAGATAACAAAGTCAGGGTTAGAACCCACACTGCCTGATTTGGAAGCTAATCCCTTCCTGCTGCCCCAGTGTGCCTATCACAGAGAAGGTAGGTACACAGGAACAGTTTTCTTTTTGAGAAGACTCACTATAGCTCTATCATTTCTAAAATGGCTCTCACTTGCCACTGAAAGCTGTCTCAGCTTCCTTAATTAAATGCCAGGCAAAACCCATGGTTTTAAGGAATTTGATTCCATGTGCTTACAAACTATTCTAAGAAATACTTGATATAATTTAGTTCAAGGATTAGAAAGTGCATTTCAGAAACCCAGGAGTCTCCCAGTCTCCCCATATAATCATAAGCTGACCATTTTGGGAACTTGCATGAAATATTAATTAGATACTTGTAATCAAGAACCCATCAATTTCAGTGTCCTGTGAGGGAAGAAACGTGATTGCAGAGCAGTTTTAAAGGCTTTCTTAGTTCTATTGTATTGATAATAATTATCATTTATGTAGATCTCTCATTTTTAAAATTATTTTTCCAAAATCACCTTATTTGAGGTTCTGAAAAACCCATCCTCCTCATTTTGCACATGAAGAAACTGAGTCTCAGAGAGCATGTGATCTTTCAAGGTGACAGCAGATTTATTACATAGGAAACCTTAAACCTCAACCACAATCTGATTCCTACAACAGTTTTATTTTTGTTAGTTTCCCGTTTTTTCACAATTTTAATATTATTCAATGCCACTTTGTACCATTGTTATTCAGGGCACAAAGTTATCAGACTAAATAGGTTGTGTATGTAGTGGTAAGAATCCTGAACTGGAAGTCAGGACATTAACACTCATCACCTGATTCTTTTAAAATCCCAACTATATGACCTTGGGCAAATCACTCTCACATTCTGAGTCTTCTTCATAGAACATTTTATGATTCTAACACTAAGTTAGGCTTGTCAGTAGTTTTCACAATCCTTAGAATGCCAAACTTTATTTCCACCAGCTACATTTAAAAATTCATTCACCTACAACTGAAAGGATTTTAAAGTTATTATTTCCTAGAGCAATACTCAATACTTCTTCTCAGGCTCCTGTAAAGAACACACTTGATAGGGTTCAAGAGGCAAGGCTGCTTTGTGGCTGAGCTTTAGTTAAGCAGTTAATAAAAAATACGGTTGCCTAGGTTCTTGATTTTAAATAGCTGTGATGTAGGGTAAAGAGTACTTAAATTGGTTAAATTGGGCTTGGGCAAATATTGGAAGCCCCCAAGACCCAGGTTGTTGGTTTGTTTTTAATCTATAAAATGGGTATGATATCAATAATATCTAGCTCACTGTATTGTTCAGGTTAGATGAGTTCATCAATGTGCAACAGGACTTACATTTATTGTCTGCTTTATGCGAGACACTGTACAATGCAAATTTTTATACACAATCTCATTGAATCCTCAATTACAATCCTGTTAATTGAACACCTTGATTATCACAGAGGATTCTGAGGTTAAAAAGGTTACACGCATACAGCTAATATCTAAAAATTCAGATTTGGAAACCAAGTCTATCTGACTCTAAAGCCCAATCACGTCCCAATACATCTTGCTGTGCAGTGTGCCTAGCACTACTCCTGTTGCCTAGCAACCACTCCCAAAATTTTCCTTGAACTATCATTTCCTCCTTTCCTTCTTCTTTCCAATCCTATTTTCAGAACCTAATGTAGCATGGACATTTGATATATACGTTCCCTAAATTGTCTTAAGGAGTTAAGGCAACTTCCTAAGTAAGTAGTGACCTTTCCCATTTGAAAAAAAATATATTGTTTAGCATATGTTGGACACCACTAATAATTAATGTTCCTATAGCTATATATGAATTGGTTAAACTAGGAAATGTAACCCAGAAACAAAATATTTTTTCAATTTCTCCTATGTAATCCAAAGTTAATAATTCTAAATGACTAAGAATTCATATTGTATTTCAATTAATAATTTTCAATACTTTTTATAGATAGCTGGTGGTCCATATTTGATATATATATATATATATTTCTGGTTATATGTCTCATCAGGTTAATCAGAAATTCATAACTATACTGAATGTGTTACAATGCTCCTTTTCATTGTAAATTGATGTAGAAATTAATTTATATTTGGTGACACACATGTACTTTCAAACTCAACTTGTGGCTTACCAAACTGTAGAACTTTAGAATCATATTATGTTTTAAATATTGAAAAGGCAGAATGGAAAGGGAACTTTCTGCAGAAAGTTCAGTTTGATTAAACACTTTTTGAATAGCCACTATTTTAAAAGTTTGTTCAGGGGTTCATATATTGAGAGTGGAAGTAGGTGGAAGAAAAGAGCCTTCTTTGTCTATACTATTTGCATTTTTCCAACTGACCTGTTCATTGGGAATTATGCCCCATAGCTTTCAGAATGAACATGGTGCTTGTCAACCTTATGAAAATCTAATAACAAGAATCATCTAAAAGATCATCTGTCTGAGCTTAAATACATGAGCATGAGTCCAGGAAGGGGCAAAGAGAGTTGGGAAAATCTACACCAGTTTACTGGGTGTTGATTTGTACAGCAGAGGAGAAATTTAATAAGAAGATGGTAAAAGTGAAGGACCTCTGAACTTCAAATCAAGAGCTGTGGGAGCCACAGCTCTGCCAGACCTGTGATGAAATAGAGAGGAAGGAGAACTTGAGAGTTAATTAGATCTAACCACAGATCCTCTCTTGGCCACTTACTCTGAGATAAAGAACTATTATATGTAAGGTGACTAGCACACTGCCTGACATAAAATAGGTGTTCAGTAAAGGTCTGTTCTCTCTCTGGGCCTTGGTTCCACTATCTGTCAAATAATAGAGGCAGACTAGGATACCACATGGTCTCTAACGTTCATTGTATCTCTGAAATAGAAGCAGATCACAGATGTAATAATACAGCTCATAAAGGTTACAGGAAATATTACAGATCTGGGAATTAGATTGGTCAGCATAATACAACAAGAAGAGTAAAAAGCATTTTCAATAATTCAAGTAAAATATTTATCCAAATTCAAAACAAAAATGTTATCATTAGAAGAAAACCTTTGTCTTCCTAGTTTTCCTTTTTAAATTAGGATTTAAATTTAAGTTCAATTAACTCTATTTTAATATATATATATATATATATATCATATTAGTATTTATAGATCTAGATCTCCCTGGAAATTGAAACTTATATGGAGATCTTTCTGAATTATTAGACTCCTTTAGGCAAAGGGAAACCTCAGGGGGAATATAAATATATGTGTCTGCCAGGGAAGGGAGAAAGGGTAAAAGCTTGGGGGATGAATATATGAACCTTTAAGAATGATCATCTGTACAATACAAGGGCCAATAGTAAGCATTACCAGGGAGAGTCAAATTAATGAAGACATAAGTTGATGAAATTGAAGAAATGTTACAGAGAAAGCCATGTTTTGTTTTGTTTTTTGTCTTTCTATGGTCTACTTTATTCAAATTGAGAAAGCATTTGAGAATGTAAGAGGAAAATAAAAACCAAGAAACTAAATGGCACTAACCCATAAATAAGAAATAGACAAAGGATTAATCTCCAAAATTTACAAGCAGCTCATGCAGCTCAATAAGATAAAAACCAAAGAACCCAATCCAAAAATGGGCAGAAAACCTAAATAGACATTTCTCCAAAGAAGATATACAGATTGCCAACAAACACATGAAAGAATGCTCAACATCATTAATCATTAGAGAAATGCAAATCAAAACTACAATGAGGTATCACCTCACACCAGTCAGAATGGCCATCATCAAAAAAATCTAGAAACAATAAATTCTGGAGAGGGTGTGGAGAAAAGGAAACCCTCTTGCACTGTTGGTGGGAATGTAAATTGATACAGCCACTATGGAGAACAGTATGGAGGTTCTTTAAAAAACTAAAAATAGAACTACCATACAACCCAGCAATCCCACTCCTGGGCATATACCCTGAGGAACCATAATTCAAAAAGAGTCAGGTACCACAATGTTCATTGAAGCTCTATTTACAATAGTCAGGGCATGGAAGCAACCTAAGTGTCCATTGACAGATGAATGGATAAAGAAGATGTGGCACATATATATGATGGAATATTACTCAGCTATAAAAAGAAACAAAACTGAGTTATTTGTAGTGAGGTGGATGGACCTAGAGTCTGTCATACAGAGTGAAGTAAGTCAGAAAGAGAAAAACAAATACCGTATGCTAACACATATATATGGAATCTAAAAAAAAAAAAAAAAAGGTTCTGAAGAACCTAGGGTCAGGACAGGAATAAAAATGCAGACGTAGAGAATGGACTTGAGGACAGGGGGAGGGGGAAGGGGAAGCTGGGACGAAGTGGGTTAGTGGCATGGACATATATACACTACCAAATGTAAAATAGATAGCTAGTGGGAAGCAGCTGCATAGCACAGGGAGATCAGCTCGGTGCCTTGTGACCACCTAGAGGGGTGGTATAGGGAGGATGGGAGGGAGACGCAAGAGGGAGGAGATATGGGGATATATGTTTATGTATAGCTGATTCACTTTGTTATGAAGCAGAAACTAACACACCATTGTAAAGCAATTATACGCCAATAAAGATGTTAAAAAAAATTCTCAGTTAGCTATATGACCCAATATTTAGTTCACACTGACATGAACCAAATATTAAAATTTCAAATTCTATAACAAATTGATAAAAAGAGAAAGTTTAAAAAGTCAGAAAAAGTACTTTCTTTGTGAATGTGTACGCTGAAGAAATTTCTCATGATTAAATTAACCAGTTAGAATTACTTGGAGAAGTAGCTATATCTCTACCTCAGTCAACACTACTAACACCAGTTAACCAGTTAACATGAAGTTTTCTGATGTAACAGTTATTTTCCTGGAAAAAATTAGAAGTACCTTTAAAATTTTAATTTATTCCCATCTATAACAGTACTGGTTTTGTGGGCCACCTGGTAACCATCATTTTCGTACACAGCTTCTATTGTTGGACTACTTCCCCTAAGGCCAAATTCAGGCATAACCTAACTTTGTAGTAAGGCCTTATCCAAAGTATGTACTCAATCACTATCTAATGGTTGAGTGAATGAGGATGACCTGGAAAAAGCCATGGTTTTAACCCTTTGGCTCCTACCACCTCTTTCTCTTTTTCTGTTAGGCTTTTGTTTTTTTCAGCACTAGTACTGTCTCCCTGTGTCTCAGTCTCTTTTTCACAAGATTCAAACACCTTGTTGCTTTAGCTATGCAAACTATACTTCTTTCAGCATGAAAAATGTAATTTCAGAATAGCAGGTTATGGTGGGTAAACTTTACTCTCCATACAGTGCATATTTTCATTGTAACGAGTGCAGTGATCACTGCTCAGGGAATGAGAGTGTTCAGGTGATTTGACTGAAGTACATCAAAGAGTGATTTTACTAAGAAAGAGTTACAAAAACATATTATAAGGACGGGATGGTCAGAGACTTACTTTCCAGGGGAGAAAGGGCCACCTAGTCCAGAACATATCTAAGTAACTGAGGCTTTTTCTCTTATTGGATTGACAGAGGTTAGAAAAAGAGACAAGACACATCCAGAGAATAGAGAGGACTGACCTACAGCATATTTCCTTTGTGTGTTAAGAGGGCAAGTCTCTCTCAGCAGGTCCAATACTTCCCATGCCCGTATGTGATAGTCAACCTGGGGTTTTAACACATTTCACAAGCCAGACCAACCTGAAGAAGAAAGGGAATGTTGACAACTCTATTATCAGAGTTAGGAGAAGGGATATGGAATTTTGCTCCATGAAAAGCAAAATGTACCATGAAATTTAATATTTCACACACAAGCGCAAAGACAGTTGTGGTAGGAATATACTTAAGACAGATTTGGCATATAGCTATGGTAATTTTTCAGTTAGATTGATTTTAGATAGGATTGTTCCCAAGAAATAAATCAGAGTAAAAAATACTTTTTGGCTCTATCAGATGAAAAAAGAATAAGTGAGGGTTTAGTTTATGAATAATAATTTTCCCACGGCTGTGATAGAAGCACTTCAAAAATATATTAAAAACCATACAAATATGAAAGGGAAGTTTGTTCACTAGAAATGTGGCAATGTGTTACTCTTGCAAGGTTTTCATGTTATTGAGTCCTTAGGCTTGTCGTTCTATCCAATCTTCCAACTTCATTACCCCTTTATTTTGGCCCTATATTCCCAAGGGGTAATGTACTGAAGAAAATAGCCACTGACTTTAAGAATGTTAATAATTGCTTTTATTTTATCTGGGATAGTTGGAAAACTCAATAATTATAACTGAGCTAAAGAAACATTATTTCCCTACTTATGATGATGTTCACCCAATCTCCAAGGATGTTTCCTGCATGCAATTTAGAAAGTTTTTTTTTCTGTCATAATAAGAACAAAAGAAAAAAAGGGCTAATTTAAGGACTATGTGGTTTATTTTCATCTATTTTGAGGAAGCAGGTGGTGTATTTTCTTTCAGTATGTGTGCCAAGAAGTGCATTCCTTAAAGATGTGTGTGTGTGTGTGTGTGTGTGTGTGTGTGTGTGCATATGTGTGTAATACACTCTCAATTTGGGGAGGGGATACGTGGTTTCTGAATTTTCAGGGTAGCTCTACCATGTTATAATTTGGATGTTATCTACATTTGATATCCCATGGTTTCTTCATCTGTCCTGCTTTCACAAATTTGATAATTTTGACTTTCAGTATGGGGGGAAGAGATAAAATGATTTCTATCTGGGATGACCATTTCATCTCAGTACTTCAGTGACAGTTTCTATGTATAGACAGCACATTTTAACCAGAGTTCTCAATATCTATTTGTTACCATTCACCATGGAAAAAGTTCCTCTATTGAGGACAAGAACACATTTTTCTTGCCATATTTATAAGAAATGTTACATTGATATGCTCCTTTTGCCAAAATGTCTAAAAGCAGTATGTGGTTCTCCGGTATATGTTCATATTAAGATGAACAGATGGGTTAAAATTTTCTGTTGATAGTTTTTCTTTTAAGTGCAACTCATGGACAGGAAATGTAACAAGAATCAAAGTATCTGAGGTAAATATTTAAAAATCTTTCTAAGATTAATGAAGAAAAATGATGTAACATTAATTTTCTGGAAATAGTTTCCGGCAACTACTGTTTGAAGAGCTATATGACCTAGTCATTTGTTGAGGCTTTTCATTTCACGAGAATTATGTAAGGTTAATGTTAAGAAACAGGAAAGATATTGAAGAAAAGGGTACCATCCAGGCTTCTTTCATTTTTAATAAAATCACAGGTAGCATACTTTCATTTTTTTTTATCATATTCTCTCTGCTATTAAAAGTATATTTTCTTACATTATCCCTACAATTACACTTCTACTTCACTGACCATGGCTTAGTTATTTTTGTTGTCCTCACAGAATCTTAACGAAAGGAAGTGCTTAATGTAATTCTGGTAAATTGTTCAGATTTATGGAAGCATCAAAGTGCATGAAATATTCAAGGAACAAGAGGTAGTAAGTAAGACAAAAATGTGGGGTGCATGGAGTAGTAGGAGATAAGGATGAGCAAGTAGACCTGATTAAAATTGTAAAATCCTTGAAAAATAGAGTAATTAAGGTTTTATCCTATATGCAATGGGGAAAGACTCAGAAGCTTTTCTCTCATAGGCTTCACTTGATCAGATCTGTGTTTTAGGAAGTGTTCTGGGTACAGGGTAGAAAATAAATTGGACAAATGAAACTAGGAAGCAGGACAACCTGTTAGTAGTGGAACCAGTAACTTGTGACGAAGACCTGAATAAGTAAATGTAAAGGGAGAAATGTCTGAGGTATGTTAGAGGCAAGATCAACAGAATTTGGCTGTTATTTGGATGTGATTCGGGAAAGTGTTGATGACTTTAAGGTGCTTCCTAAAATGGGTTAAGTATATGCTTGCTCAGTTCAGATTTCAAGAACTTTGGAATGAATACCTAATACATGTAAGATACTCTACTAGCGATATTCACACACACATGTGCACACACAAACATACACACACACACCCTCCTAATTATTATGATAAAACTTTTAATTTTTTTTCTTTTGTTTTTTTTTAAACCTTATATAATCAGGGATTGTCTGCACTAGAAAAGCTGAAAGTTTTTTTTTTTTTAACATACTTTCAATTAAACTTGTTGGGTAAAAGGCTTTTTACACTAATAGAAACCAGGGGAGAACCTTGATTGTCCCACATCTCTACCCCTTAATACCCCATCCCTCACCATAACCACCATCATTCTCTACATTGCTTTGTTCATAGCAGGAGTTTGAGAAATATTTAATTCATCTCATTTGAACTCATGGTAAACTCCATTATCTATAGCATGTTCTATGAAAAACAATAGTTAATAAGTGGTACCATATTACCAATATTCAAAGAATTTGAGTACAATAAAATGCACAAAAGTAAAACTTTAGTTGAATATGAGTCACTTCAATCCACTTCATTGCTTTGGACCAGTTATCTCCCAATGTTAGTGGTCAGGAATGCCAATATATAAAGTTCTGGTTAACACAACACAGATAATGAATTATACCATGAAATTGTAGGATGTTAGTGTGCTAAAAATTATTTTAGGATCCTTGATGATGTCAGTGAAATCAGTAGCCCCTGATGACAACAAGCGCTTCAAAAAATATCAGAAGATATGTTATTGCAATGCAGAAACAACTTTATTTATAGGTATTTCACTTAATACAGATTACACACACTTTATGCACTGAAAATATATCAAATACAACCAATGTTAGTAACTACATGTATTCCAGTTGAAAGATGCCCTATAATATTCACTCTAACATATTCACACAAAAACCTGTTTATTCTTTTTTAAAATTACAGCTACAAATAACAAAGCAAAAACAAAATTTTAAGAGTGACTGTGACTGCTCTTGTATTTTAAATCTTCACAATTTTAGTGTTACTTTACACAGCTTTTCTTCAATGGCAGTTCGTAGTACTAGCTCCACTCAAAACCAGAAATGATAATAAATTGTACACATTACCCAATCTAAAAACTGAATCTATCCTCACTAATATTTCCATGATTTATGTCAATCCATAGTTCACACCAAGCTGTTTATAAAAGTGTATGTGTGTATACACATACATAGATAAGTATGTATGCATGTACATGATTATGGCAAATTCATATCTTAGCCTTTGATGGAAACATAAACCCACAAAGTTGCAGACTTATGAAACTGAAAATCTGACATTGTACAGAGCACTAACAGAGAATTACTTATCTTTTTTTTGGTTTCAGTGGTATTAAAATTAAATAAGGTATTAATGCAAATAAAAATAATTATTTTAATGGATTCTTTTATATATGTTTTAGTTATGCCAACTGAGCAGAAGTTGACTATTACTGAAGGCAAATTTATCTTAGCTTTTTTGTGTGGAAAAGAAGTAGAATCTACACTGGTAATTAGATAGGAAAAATAGTTTAATTTTTAATGTATAATTTAGTGTTACTGGATCTGTGATCCTTCAGAAAACAGGGAAATTTTATGAAGAGAAGTACTGCAGTTACATTAGAGGCAAAATAATTTGAAAGTAAAAAACACATGAGCACATATTCAGAATGCAGTGAATGTGACAAGAGTTTTTTTTTAAATAAAAGGTGCTATGTAGGGTGATATAAGGGATAAAGGATGATTAAAGTTTGGAAGTGAGGCATAAGTTTAAAAGAACAGAGAATAACATTGTAAATATAGATGTATGATCTTTGAACACGTTGTCTTTAGTATAAAGTTTATATTACTTTTTTCTGCTAGAAATTTGAAAAACATAAATATACACACATATACGTAAACATATGTATGCTTATACATACCCTAGCCCATTTTAATCCCACTGTTTTAGAATTACATAAACATCAAATTAAAATGAATTTTCCTCTAGACTCACAATTAGGTCTCTTAATTTTAAGAGTTTGGTATGGTTGTCTTTTAAGTCTCACACCTAAAATGACATAATTGTATGTACCTCATCATTTCTACAGTTTGTGTGCATTTTGAAATAAATGTGTGTATAGTCTTACAAACAAATCAAATTTATATACGTAAAGTTGAATTGTAGCACCATGTAGAATTTTGTTGTTAAACGTTATCAATTGCTCTAGTTCAGATAATGTTAACTTTATATAGCATGTCAAATTCTTTTTTCCTATCTAAAATGAAACTATTATAATATCATTTTGTAGTACTAGATAAAGTCTGCGTCTTTATGGAGTCAATTTTTTCAGGTAGACAAAATATCCCCATATTCAGTGAAAAATTGTATTTTGCCTCCAGATGTTTTAGTATCACGTAGACAAAACTATGATACCTATCGGGAAGAGAACTCAGCACCTTCTCTTTAATAACTATATTTGTGTGAAAAATATGTACTTATTCAATCTGAACTTCATAAATAATGTATATAATTATCTACAAAAAAGGCACCCAATACATAGCTCTGAATGAGTGATCAAATAAATAAAATTAGTAATGAAATATAATCTCTCATTTAGCAGTTCATAGATTAGTTTTCCAGCATCCATGCAATTCCATTTTTGTGTGTTTTTTCCCACCTTGAATATGAGACTAGGTCTGTGTTTACATACCAAAAGAGCTGATCAAATTTGTCCTTGTGTGTGTGTGTGTGTGTGTGTGTGTGTGTGTGTGTGTGTGTGTTTAATTACTTCGAGGTTGTGACACTGAACAACTATTTGAGCTATATACTTGAATTACGGGAAATGTTTTTGTGTAAGGTGATAGTGTTTATGAGCAATTCTGTTTAAAGTATCATTGAAATAGTGGTCTGTGTTGATTTTGAATCTGAGGTTAAAACTGATATGTAGTAATATGAGTAAATACATTTTAAAGTTTATTTTGTGGATTTCTGAAAATAATATTTTTCACCAGTATTGCACATTTGTTTACTTCTACTACCACCAAAGAGAGTAAAAGTAGTATTATTCAAATTTTCTCTAAGTATCTAATGAAAGTATTATTTTGTTATCTAATGTTTTTACCAAGTGTTAAGACAAAAAATGAAAATGTTTTTAAAGTGCATTTCTAAGAGAATAACATTTATGAAGCAAATCAGTGAATAGTTAATAAATATAAGGCTCCAGGACAAGGAAGAAAAGTGCATATATTTCTAGAATATCCATTGAAGTACTTCATTTCCATTATTATGTCAATTTGACTATCTGAAACCTAATGGAATGTGATTTTTTTCACTTCACAGAAAAAGATTTACTCCTAACTGGATAGTACCAGTGTATGTGTGGATAATTAAATATAATTAATCAGTTGAAATGGGAGAGTTAATACAATTTTAATTGAGAATATCTAGAATTTGCAAAAGGTAAAAATTGGTTACGAGGCTTTTTAGAAATAATTATAATAGATAACTTAGTTGTTCATTCTAGGGGAACTTTTGGCAGATATTTAGATGGCATTCTTTTTAACGGAAAAGCTTTTTCATCAAGACTTGATATTTTCACTGAGGGCAGATTAGTCTCGTGGTGGAGATATATAGTATTCCCTTCAGTATACTATAAACTAATCAGACTCAACTATTTCATAAATTTGTCTAATCATACATCTATAAAAATAAACAATATGCATAATAATTAAGTCAATTACCACTATGTGTAAAAAATCCTGCATGTATAGTTTATAATATAAAAAGAGAAGAATACTTCTGTAATTTTAAAGTGCACCACTTCCAAAGGTTAAACAGAATTACTAAGTAAATTATAAAGAAAAACTTACTGGTATAGCCTGAAGGAAAAACAAATAGTTTTAAAATTCTTCATCAAATTTTCATAGATACAGTTAAAATCTATCTACAATTTCCTAAATTTTCTACAACAAATGTATATTGCATTGTGCAATAAAAATAAAGGCCTATGACTACTCTACAATTTTAAAAAGTCTACTCCTAATTCTAAATACCACATAAAACCACGGATGTTATGTATGAACACACATAATGCATGAAAAAACAAATTGAACTTCAGTTCTTTTTAAAAATAATAATTATATACAACACATACAGCTTTATATTATCACAGCACCTTTGAATATGCTAGAAACCTAAATCTAAACAATAAAAATAGACAGAAACTAAGCAAATCCTAAAGAAAAAAGTCTATTACACAAGAGCACCTATAGGAAGCATTTACACAGTGTAGATTAAGTTCATATAAGATTACTTAAGCTCTGCTTGTCCTGTAGCACTTCTGTTGAGATCAGGCTTCAAATCACACCTAGCTAGACGGACAATTACAAAATCTAATTAAACAGTGACGAGTGCAGGTGAAAAAATTGTAAAATGTGTCAGTATTGTTTTGAAATGAAAAGATTAGTAAATATTGCATGAAATAATGACTGATTGAATCTAAATTCAGCTTTTAAAAGTTATTCTAAAGTATATGAGTTCACATTGATAATGTGAACAGGATGGTCAGCAGAGAAAACAGAAGTATACATAAAAGATTAATTAATGGATAGAATTAAAACTGTTCTATAAAATTTTCAATTTAAATCATTGAAAATAAAAATAAGAAATGTAATAGCTTGAATACCCTATTTCCAAAAATAAACTTTTATATTTAATGTAAAATGAGGAAATGTATTTCAGCAATTTTTTTCAATTTATGCACTTTGGATTTTAATCAAAAGAAAATAATACTCCTTCGAGTGTTTACAGGTATGAAAGTATACAGCATATTGTAGTTAATCGATTAGGTAATCCCTAAAAGTTTCTTTGCTGACTAGTCTTAAGATTTCTTTTCCCTCTGTTTTCCTCTATTCACTGACTAGAATAAGAACAAGAGAGACCATCAAGGACACTTCATTGAGAATATTCTAGGAGTCCATTAACACCAATACAAGAGATGGGAAGATATCTGAGACCTTGTAAGCCAAACATGTAATAACACCAATAATTAAATTAAAAGTATCATCAAATCAACTGATAAGAAAGAACCAACAGGAAAATATATAATTTTGTCCTCTCTGGCTTTTGTGGAAAATTCGTTTCAATGTCGTCCATACTGTTCTCAAATGTTAATATTATTTCCTCAAGCATAAGCAAAGGACTGACCAAGGGTAGTTAATAATCAAAAGTAGAATCCATTTTCATCTATGGCTGAAGTTTAGATACAGTTAAACCTCAATCATCATTGGTTTATATGGGTAAATATTTTAGCCTCAAAGAGCAGGAAAGAAATCAATTCAGAAGTTCCTTTCTCACAGAAATTATATTCTGAGAAGAATCACTTGCAGCTTTAAAAATAAAGTTTCTATTTTCATCTTCTGCAAAGATGACCCCCATAAAAATACTGAGGAATTTTTTAAAGAGATTCTGGGTAACTGTTTCAAGACATTTTCATCTTCATATATACAAAGGAGTGATTAGGAGTTTTCCTTATCACAGGCCTAAAGGAAAGGGTCACTGAAGCAGAAGAAAAATGAAGTATTCTCCTCTAGCTCACAGAATGTGTGGAAAAGCAGAGACCAGGGTGGTCATGACACAAGCATTTAAAATGCATTTATATAATAATTACATATACAAATGGTCATGAAGCCACACTAGTTTATCATGGGATATGTGAAGTACTGATTCATTTTCTTGGGCATCATAATTTTTTTCACAATTAAGTGAGACTATGGATTTTGGAAACTCCTACTCTTAGTACGTCTTTGTACCTGCAGGGCACTGACTCTAGAGGTATAATAAGTTGGCTAAATTTTGACATTCCTTGAAATGATTTGAATTAAACTGAAATATTTAATTTATCAGGAAGAAATAGGGGAGAGATTATAAAGTTACTCTATATGAGTAACTTTCACAAAGGTAAAATTTAATTTTAAGTATTTTTCTACAATAGTTGTTTATAAGTATGTAATACAATATTATAATTTACATGACATTTCTCATTACCAGTAAAACAGTTACACTTACAGTCATTATAATTAACTAAGTAATGTTTAAAAAGCCATATAGCAAGCATGTTCAAGGAACTTGACATTATTGGAGGTACCAGAGATTCTGTACTGAGTAAATGGGAATGCTAAATTTTAACAGAAATCTTTAAAAAATATTGCTTATATATTAAATATCCAAGAATTACACTAATTTGAAATGCTAAATAGAGCATAAGCCTCTTCTAAATACCTTTACAGCAAGGAACACTTTAAATAATACACTAATTTAATGCACATACATAATAGACCAAATCCTGTCCACACTTTGCAAGGTAAAATGATACACAATGAAGCATTTGAAAGAGAATCCAGGAAACATATCTTATGTTGTGATTATAAAGGTCCTTTATACTCCCTCTTAGCCCCAAGAAATCGTGCTTTTAAAAAAATTCTGTTAGTACTTTTAGTAAGTCATAAGCAGCTTAAAGAATACAATGCAAAATTGGGACACAACATTCTTTCCTTAATACATTTAATGTACACCAAATTTGACGCATTTAGTCATTTGTGTAAGAAACTGATTAATCAACATATTGTGAAGAATGAGTTAAAGGCCAAATTACTCAAATCAATGAAATATATTCAGTAATTTAATGCCAGAGAAATTATGTAGATCTATTTAGCTGTTTGACTCTAGTAGCTTATATTTTCTTAGGTAGTTTCAAAATTAAGATAAAATCTTTCAAAATATACTATTTAAATCCTTGTCTCTACTCACATATGAATGGAATTATATTTCACTATATAAGAAACATCAGTACTTTTTTTCCCCAAAATATCAGGGAGTATAAAGAACTTTACATTCTTCTTTTGATAGATAAAAATAGAAAAAAAAAAAACCTCTTTCTTTTACAGTATTCATAGAAAAAAAGAAACATGATTACAACAAAAATATTTTTTTAATGATTAAAGTAGTGAAACAACATGATTACAATCAACATAAAAACCCATTAAAATTATTTTATATCATCTAACTTTTCAGCAGTGATGGATAATTATAATTATTTTCTCAACAACACTATAGTAGTGAATATTTTCCAAAAAATGATCTAAAGTGGTTTTTTTTGTTGTTGCTGTTTGTATTTTTGATATTAAAGAAAATCTCTTGCCCTTGGATACCTTTCAGAGGGTAGCTTGGATAGTTCAGCTTCACTTCCAAACTCCCGCAGATGATGTTTAAATTCTTCAGCAATCAGACAGGGCAAGTAATTCCATGTTTCATGATTGATACATTAACCATCAGTTTGTACATCAAGACATATTATATTACATCACACTTGTTGGCATTCAGAGGAAGCAAATCGAGAAACAGCATGATAAAACTTTTTTTTTATCACACTGCACTGTTTCTTCCACAAATTTAAAATTTCGATTGCAAGATTACAGCTAAAGTAAGCATGGGGTTCAGTGGGACATATTTTTTAAGGTGGTTTTTGTTTTGCTTGCTTTTATAGTGGGAAATCCAGATTACAAGCTAAATGATCTTAGCCAAAATTTGAAATCACAAATCATTGGAGTTTTTTGGAAGGGGAATAGAATTATGTTGTTCCTAGAAAGTTATATCTCACTGTAGATTTCAATAGTTGATGTCCTGGAATCAGTCTAGGACAAGAAAAATAACATGTTATCAAAATCAGATGGTTGTGTTCTAGGAGTCTTAGTTGCCAAGCATGCTACATGGCTAAAATTCACATTGCTAATATCAAGGTTATGGAATGTAACAGTAGTAAATACCAAGCCTATTCCAAGCTAACTCAGACTCCTCTTACCATTTTGAATCCATGTATAATACCTACACTCATGTAACCATGAATTATTTCTTTTTGAAATGAAGTACCTCAAATACATGACTAAGACAGTGACTTGTACACAGAAGGCCCTTTCCAAATAATAAGTTCATTTTTGTTCCCCTATTTTTCAGATGTATAGTCTTCACAATATTTTAATGGAAGAACTGTGTTAAGCAAGATTTCGTTTTGGCATTGTATCTCTTTTATACAACAATTATCAAACTTGATTCTAAAATGATTATTCTTATTGTTTTTCTAGAATCGCACCAAACACTATTTGCTTGCTCTGAAAGACGTTAATATAAAGTACACTGTAAGATCATCTTTTACATTTCATGTTTTAATTTCTACTATAATATATGCATACAAAAATGCCTTCCAGAATACTTGTAAAAATTTATATCAAAGAGGATCCTCATATTCCCCAGGTATAAATGGTTTTGTGCAATAGATACGTTTCTATCTAATGAATGTTCCATATTTTTTCAGAACACGAGTCAGAAAAAAAAAAACTATAGAAAGTATTTGATTCCCTTTTTAAAAACATGAAAGTTTTTATAAATCCCCTTATATCTTACTGCCTCCTAGAACCATTTAATTTCTTCACTTTCATATTTCTATTCAGATGAGTAATGAACTAAACAGAAATATCACCCTAAACCCTCCTTTTGAAAATATATTTCTCACTTTGTTTAAAATCAATTGAATATAATTCTGCCTTCTGATAACAGTAATATTTTATTCCACTGTCAGAATTCTTTAAGGAACAATGGATTTTTATTTTACTGTCTGACACTTTTCCTCATTTTGTATGATGTTTCTTTAAAAAGAAGACACCTACTGTATTTGAATTTTTATAAATACACGAGTTCTTTTTCAGTGCTCACTTAACTTTTTCGCATTCTCCAACATCACTGAATATAAGATGCCTCTCCTGGTGTTAATCAGAAATTGAAGCGTATACAGAAAGGGTGAAGAACATTGCAAATGTAGCACAAAATACAAGGATTCAAATTATTTTTAGTGTCACATTAGTCTGCCTAAGTTCACCAATTCATGTCCAGAAGATATTTAGTAATTAATCTGAAACATCTGTGAACCAATGACATAAAATATACAATTTACCTATTTTTTTAAGATGAGAAAAAATAGAATAAGTCATCTGAGAACCCACTGATTCTAAGATACTCCTTTTAGCTAATAAAAACCGAATGATAACCAAGAATTTATTCTCATTAGCATTTACTTTCCTTATTTTGCCTATCTCATGAAGTTACTGTTCTGTGTTTAGGAAAAAATTTCTTAGCTAAATAAGATAAAATACCCGAATGAAAAAGTTATTAATTTTATCGACTTTCTCAGAATTACAAAATATCAAAAAAAGCAATAAAAGAGGAAGATATTTGGAAAACACTTCAATATTTTCCTTCATCTATGCCTTACTTACTGTATGTTCATGTCCTCATGTAAAATAAGTCTAGCTCTTAAAACATTTCCATGCTTTCAAAAACAGTTGAAACCAGAATTTGCTCTTCTAACTAACTTCACAAGCCAATCTATTAAAAATGATGCTCTGCAAAAGTAATTCACAAACCCCACCCTTTGTATAGATTTTTAAGTGAGTCACAAATTTAGCCCTGGGAAAAGTGCTATTAGGATATACAACACACATAAAGTGCTATTCATAAAGAATACTTTTCTGTTGAGAAATGTTTCCAAAAAACCGGATGATAGCAATGAGAATTAGAAAATGAGAGCACCCTTTTTAATAGTTAAATAAAAACAAAAACATACCATGATGAGATATTCGGCATCTGTTATGTTTGCCACCCATTTAAGATCCACCTTGGTCAGAAACCATGAGGCTCATGTAAACTGTAGAAATAACCACTGCCCTATAAACTCATTCAAAGCATAACAGAAACTCGCCACAAAGAGAGTAGGGTTCTATTTTACCGTTTGCGATAGCATAATTATGAACCTATTGTAACAAAAATGCACCCACAACTGAATTAGTATCTTACTTTCACTGTGTGATTAAGAGAGAAAAGTTAACGTTATTGTATAATTTAACTATGCAAATCCATGAGTGACCTCAATTCTTAAAAGCATTTCCTAAATTATGGTAAATTATTTTCATTGTTATTTTGAATCCTGATAGACTTCTCTAATATCTCTAAATTTGGTGAGAGGAAACCTATTCTGACTTTCACATTACTACTATTTAATTAAGCCTAAATAGGTTTTCAAAAGTTTTATTCACTGAAACTGATATGAAGACCTTCTTAAGAGTAACACAGATGAAATGATAAAATCAACATGCTGTATAACTTCCAGAGAAAAAATGTAGATAAATTCTATCACTTGACTTTATTAAAGAAATAAAAATACTTAAATCATTTACTTTAGTTATGAATTTCTAGATACATTTTAATTCATTTCTCCATGGAATACAGATAAAAAAGACTGTATAAACTCTTGTTTTCATAAATTTAATGGGTTTTTAATTATTGTATACAGATATCTTGGGTCTTAATATGTGCATAGTTTCCTTCAGGCCCATTAGAGAAAGCAATAATATTTCATTTTCAAAAAGTCATTATCTCTTAAGAATGTCTCCTGAAGGGTTCTTAATACCTTGCATGAATATGCAGATACTCACATGGATATCTAAAGTAGAGATCTCATATATATTTCATTCTCTGGCTTGAAGGTGAGAGTGAGTAGCATGACTTCATTTTCCTAATCCCATTCTTGCTACATTGTGTTAATACAGATTTATGAACCAGAATAATGGTGAGTTCCTAATCTGGAAATGACACTCTCTTTTCATTGTGGGGGTTTGGAGGAATGGTGGGTAGGGGGGATATGTTTATGCTATTTGATTATCTTGGGTAGACACAGATTTTTCCAAGTGAAGCTGGAACTCTCAATACCATTAAGTATTAAGACCTGTTTATCAGATTCCAAGAGGCTTTACTGTGATGTATCTAGCCATGACTGTTTTGATCCTCATGCACACAATTGTACTGAGGACAGTGCCATGACCCTTTATTTTGGAGTTTTTCCAGTATATTCTCTAGCAAGAAGTGTCATACTGCCATCTACAGACAACACTGTCCCTATTATAATCATCATTCCTCACCCAATTTTCCTCCAATCAGGAGTCATTTTGTTCTGATTTTCTACCAAACTTAAAATGAATCCATATATCTATTCAGATACTTCTGCAGAACATTTTGATCCCATGTTGAGTCAGTAGATTCTGTAAAGTCCTAGTTCAACTGAAAATAATTAAAAATTATTAAAAATTATTAAAATTAGAAAGGTTACTTAGAAACTTGGATTACCTACCAGTCTGGTGTGTACAGACACAGGGGTCTTGAAAGTTGTCACTGGATAGCTGCACTCAGAAACGCTGTAGGGATCAGAACTGCTGGAGGAACACTTGGAGATGGAATCACAGCCCACGAAGGTGTTATCAAGAGGCAGTTCCTGGATGATGTGGTGCTTTGAATTCAGGGGAGTTTCCGGCTGGATCTGGAAGGCAGGCTGTGGAGAGGCAGATTTGTAGTGCCGGGCCAAATCAGGACTTTCAGGCTTGAAAGTAGTAGGTGTAGTGCCCCAGTTGTACTTGCCCACGGTTTGCTCTTCCAGTTCAATGGGAAGGTCTAGTGTGATGCTGTTTCCATCATTGTCAGCATCATCTGCCTTAGTTTCTTCAATAGTAACAAAGTTAAGCAGCAAGTTCTTAGGGGTATGCTTCTTCTTCTTCTTCTTTTTCTTCATCATTATCATCTGCCTGTTTTCTGGGTTTGGAGTAACCCATTCGGAATTCTGCTTGTTTTTCTGAGCAGCCTTAAGGTGTGGTGATTGGCGGCATCTTACTACAGCAGTGATGAAAATAACAAGGATGACAGTTATGGTGCCTGCAACAATGGCAACCACGATCTTGACATAGTCACTGGATGGTGAGGATGTATCAGCTGTCTCAATACTTTGGGTCACTGGTGTTTCAATGTTTTTTCGCACCAATTCATAAATCAGTGTAGCATTGGTCACTGACTCATTCACAAATAGATTAACATTTACAACATTGAAGAGAGAATCAGGTTGTCCTAAGTCCTTGACTTTGACTACCAGTTTGTGTAAACCAAGGTCTGCAAGGACACAATTCTCCTTCAGTGTAATGTTGCCTGTTGTTTGGTCAATCATAAACAGACCTTTTGTGTTTCCTCCTACAATGCTGTAATGAAGCTCTGCATTCATGCCAGTGTCATTGTCAACAGCAACTACCGTGAAGACCACTGTGCCTGGATTAGTGGATGGCAGAACCAATTCAAAGGAGTAGTTCGAAGAAGGGACAACAAAAACTGGTTTGTTGTCATTGACATCAACCACATTTATGGTGACTTTGGCAGTTGAAGAACGTGATACCCTACCACCATCCTCAGCCTTTACATAGAAAGTATAAGATTCTTGTTTTTCTCTATCAAAGGAAATATTCGGTCGGATGACACCAGTCTGTGGATCAATGGTGAAGTCATCACTTGCGTCTAAAATGGAGAGAGTGACTGCAGAATTTTCTCCATAATCAGGATCAGTTACAGTGATTAGTCCTACTGTGCCATGTCTTGGAAGGTTTTCTGGGACATAGAAGTTGTACTCATTGTGAGTGAAAATTGGACTGTTGTCATTCTGATCAAGAACAGTCACTAAGACTGTGGCATTGGTTATTAAAGGTGGCATCCCGTTATCTTTTGCCAGAACTGTGAATGAATATTTTTCCTGTTTTTCTCTATCCAGTTTCTTCGCTGCAGTCAGAATGCCTGTACGACGATCCAGGTTGAATTCAGATGGAGCATCAATGCCAAGCAGGTAGTTTATCTCAGCATTATGCCCTGTGTCTGCATCCGTTGCACTTATTTTTGTCAACTGGGTGCCAGGAGAGTTATTCTCAGGAACAGAAAGACTTATGAAAGGCTGAGTGAAAACTGGAGCATTGTCATTTTCATCTTTTACTTTGATGAGGAGCATGGATGATTGATTCAAAGGAGGTTTGCCAGCATCTGCAGCCAGTAATTTAATAGCATATTCTCTTGTGGACTCGTAGTCAAGATATGCAGCAGTCTCTAGGAGGAACTGATTACTGAATACTGGCCTCAACCTGAAAGGGACTTCATGATCTGTAAAGCACGTCACCCTACCATTAAGGTCAGCATCCTTATCTGTCACAGTTATGAGCGCAATTTTTGTGTTGAGTGGAGAATTTTCTGAAAGAACCACGGTGCCATTGATTGGATTGATGATATATCTTATGTCAATTGATGGGACATTATCATTGACATCTGTAACATTTACTAGTACCATTGATCTTGCTGGTATCAATCCACCATCACTTGCCAAAACCAGTAACCTGTGGTTTGGTGATTCCTCCCTATCCAGTGGTTCTTTGATTGTGATAAGTCCACTGGTGGAGTTGAGGTGAAATAGCCTCTTGGCCATGTTGGAGACTAGATTGCTGAAATAGAAGTGAATCCTGGCATTTTCACCTATGTCGGCATCTGTGGCATGAAGTTGTGTCACTGAAGTACCTACAGGAGCATTTTCTGGTATACTGACTTCAATCTCATTCTCCTTGAAGACTGGGCGGTTATCGTTTGTATCAGCAACACTGACTTGCAAAATGGCAGTACTGGATCTTTGAGGAAAGCCACCATCTTCAACCTTTACTTTCATTACATATGTATCTTTCTCTTCCCTATCTAACTCCTTTTGAACTATCAATTGTGGCATCTTCTCTCCTTCTGGTGTTTCAATAACATCAAGCCCAAAAATACTTTGACCCTGGAAAACATAGAAGGAAACATTTTAGCTTATGTTATTATTTAATGAGACCAGTTTTCAATTCCTTGAAGTCATATGACATAGGCTCAACTCAGAAATAAGTGCCAGAGACTTGAATTCTAAGTCCCAACTTCGTCAGTAACTAATATTGTCACCACAAACAAGATGCTTAACATCTCTACACATTTGTGAAATTAGAGTTGTGCTAGAAGATGTTCTAAGCGCTTTTCAGGTTGTAGCACTTTGTGGTGATAAATGTAACATTTATGTGAACTATTAAAGATTTCAAAAGGAAGAAGTATGTAGAATTTTAAAAAGAATTATCACTAAGTTTCACATGGTGAATGAACTTATAAGTGAATTAAAAATGGTTACTCCAAATGAATTAAAATATCTTACTGTAGATTTCAGTTGTCTAGGACACCTTTTCACCACCAGAAGTAACAATCAATTATAAAATCTTTATCCAAGACAAAAGTGCATATATCACATCTAATAAATACAGCTAATAACTTTGGCAGAGGGAGAAAATATGCAAACTCTGATAAGAATAAAACCTTGTGTAAAATACACAGACTTTCTTTTTTTCGCCTATAGAAACAGGTGTTAAAAATGAAATTTCTGGGAATTCCCTGGTGGTCCAGTGGTTAGGACTCGGTGATTTCACTGCCAGAGCCCAGGTTCAATCCCTGGTCGGAGAACTAAGATCCTGCAAGCCATGAGGCCTGGCCAAAAAAGAAAGACATTTTCTTGGAGATTAACAGAACAATGTTATTTAACTTCTAATTTTTTTTTTAATGAGCACGCACAATGGACTGAAACTAACATGCCAAAATGTCAAATTGGAAAATATAGCTATAGGAACAGTACCTATATTTTCTTTATGCCTATAAAGTCAGATTATGGGAATGTTTAAAATCAGTTTCCTCTGGTTCTGGCTTCCCTCAAAACCCTCAAGGAAGTGGTTCAATTAATATAAAACTGTAAAATTCTTAAAGTGCTTGGGCTCTCTTAAGTGCTATTGTTTATCAGCACACAGAGGATCTCATACTCTTGTATAAGTCTTTAAACAGTCAAATAATTTTGATAAAGTCCAATTTATCAATAGGAAATTAAAAAAAATTAAAGTCCCTTCTCTGAACTACAATAAGATAAGCCCTACACAGACAAACAGTGATCTTGATAGCTGATTGAGGAGTAGCATTCACTGGCTCTCAGGTGCAGTTCTAGCCAGTGTTACCTGTAGCACTTTGACAGAAATGAATAAGATAGAAGGTACTGGAGGCTGTGAAGATCAGAAGATCTTAAGATTCCTAGTACACAGGTGATTTATGAACCCTTACGTACACACGTACATGCGTGCACACACACACACACACATAACCACACACTACAATTTTAATTCTTCAATATATTTTTTAACATAAAAGTTGCTGACATGTGCTGAAGATCAGTTATTGAGATACCATCTATGTGAACAGGAGAGCATCTGAGGGTTTTTTCTCATTGTTCTGTCATACCAGTTTCTAAAATAAGATCCTAAATGTTAGAAACCAATGAAGGATATCAGGTTTTCAGGGACCACTAGAATATATGGTGAGATTATATGGTCATATTATCTTTTATAACTTATCAAAGTGTTATAATTGCTTACATAAAATCTAGTACAGTACTTAAGTACAACTACATTTTTCCTCATGAATTGCTTGAAGATATTTCTGCATTTTTTGGATTTTTTGTGTGTGTTTAGATGCACTTACTCTTTTATTCAAATCCAGACCATAATATATCTTGATGGAAGAATTAAATGTTTATTATGAAATTTAAGGTGGCATTTCAAAAATATTAATTAAAATCATCATTTTGCTTCAATGTAATTAAAAAAAATTTCCTACAAGGTAACCAATGTGTATTAATCTTAGTTTTAATTCATAAACTAAAATGAGCATTCTATTAATATTTTACTTATATAAACCAATAAACAATTTGCCTTTTCTTTGCCAAGGAAAATATTTTTCATGTAATACCTATCTACAAGTGTGAAAATTAACAAATCTATTTTAAGAAAAAAAAGAATTTTACAACAATAATATTAAATATACATACAGTATTTACTATTATAATTTGATTTAGGTAAACTTAGTGATTAATGATAATTTTACTTTTGTAATGATATTTCAAAAGGCCTTTAGGAAGGTTCAAATCTGGAATGTCTCACCTATGGGTAGAAAAAATAGCTTCTGAATTGAACTTCACAGAAATCCATGGCATTTAATACAATTTTGTTAATTCTTGGCATGCCAATATTCAGTGACTAATATGGTCACAGCATTTTTCTAGGCACTGGCGATATGGTGGTAAGTAAAAATATTTTGCTAATGTAATGGAAATTAAATTTTAGCTAAGATGAGGGAAAATCAATAGCAATCTAAGTATCTACTGATGTTGATACTAATAGATTTATGTTAATTGAAAATAATTACATTTTTAATAAGGGCTATAAAAGTAGATTATAAAGAATTATTAGAGGTTATATAAGGGGGAACTAGCATATATAATATAGCCTAAAAACAACAAGTGAATAACTTAAGGTCTTGAGTTTCAGACTCAATTATCTAATTTATGACTATAATACATCTGGGGAAAAGAATATGCTAGTTTTAATTTTTAATTTTATTCATTTATGTTTATGTATTTTGTGTTTGTATATTTAGAGCTTAGTCTTATGTGTTTGCCTGAATTTTGCATTGACCTTTGCTTTCCCAAGCAAATGAATGCAGGGTTATGACACTTGAAAAACCCAAGAACAGCATGTTTGCTGTCCTTAACTATTATATGTGATGTGACAGTAATGTTAAAAGATAGATTTTTCAAATTTTCAAGATGATAATGAGATATACATACAAGATAATGGACAATGTCCATACTGCTCTTCTGTCTTCTATGACTGCTCTGTCCAATATGACAGCGATTAGTCACAAGTATTTACATTTAAATTTTAATTAATTATAATTAGATAAAATAAAAAAATCAGTACCTTAGTCTCACTAACCACATTTCAGTTCTTACAGCTACATCTGAGTAGTGGCTATGGCATTGGACAGCACAGATATAGAACTTGTCCATTATTACACAAAGTTCTATTGCACGGGACTGTTCTCAGATGTTACATTTTTCTTTAATAAAAATCTATGTTCAGGTCAGGGGATTTTGTGCATACCACCCCCACTCAGATATTTAGAGCTCTACAAATGACTTCCTAGTTTACATATTTAAATTTCAGAGTGGGCATGAAGATGGCGGAAGAGTAAGACATGGAGATCACCTTCCTCCCCACAAATACATCAGAAATACATCTACATGTGGAACAACTCCTACAGAACACCTACTGAACTCTGGAAGAAGACCTCAGACCTCCCAAAAGGCAAGAAACTCCCCACATACCTGGGTAGGGCAAAAGAAAAAAGAAAAAACTGAGACAAAAGAATAGGGATGGGACCTGCACCAGTGGGAGGGAGCTGTGAAGGAGGAAAGGTTTCCACACACTAGGAAGCCCCTTCACGGGTGGAGACTGTGGGTGGCAGATGGGGGAAGCTTCGGGGCCACAGAGGACAGTGCAGCAACAGGGGTGCAGAGGACAAAGCAGAGAGATTCCTGCACAGAGGATCAGTGCCAACCAACACTCACCAGCCCGAGAGGCTTGTCTGCTCACCCGCCGGGATGGGTGGGGGTTGGGAGCTGAGGCTCGGGCTTCGGTCGGATCCCAGGGAGAGGACTGGGGTTGGCGGCGTGAACACAGCCTGAAGGGGTTAGTGCACCACGGCTAGATGGGAGGTAGTCTGGCAAAAGGTCTGGAACTGCCGAAGAGGCAAGAGACTTTTCTTGCCTGTTTATTTCCTGGTGCACGAGGAGAGGGGATTAAGAGCGCTGCTTAAAGGAGCTCCAGGGACAAGCGTGAGCTGTGGCTATCAGCTCGGACCCCTGAGACGGGCATGAGACACTAAGACTGCTGCTGCAGCCACCAAGAAACCTGTGTGCAACCACAGGTCACTATCCACACCTCCCCTCCAGGGAGCCTGTGCAGCCCGCCACTGCTACCGTCCCATGGTCCAGGGACAACTTCCTTGGGAGAACACCCGACATGCCTCAGGCTGGTGCAACATCATGCCAGCCTCTGCCACCGCAGGCTCACCCCGCACTCCATCCCCCTCCGTCCCCCTGGCCTGAGAGAGCCAGAGCCCCTGAAGCAGCTGCTCCTTTAACCCCGTCCTGTCTGAGTGAAGAACACATGCCCTCAGGCGACCTACACGGAGAGGCGGGGTCAAATCCAAAGCTGAACCACAGGAGCTGTGCGAACAAAGAAGAGAAAGGGAAATCTCTCCCAACAGCCTCAGGAGCAGCGGAACAAATCTCCACAGTCAACTTGATGTACCCTGCATCTGTGGAATACCTGAATAGAGAACGAATCATCCCAAATTGAGGAGGTGGACTTTGGGAACAACAATACATATATATTTTTTTCCCCTTTTTCTCTTTTTGTGAGTGTGCATGCATATGCTTCTGTGTGATTTTGTCTGTATACCTTTGTTTTTACCAGTTGTCCTAGGGTTCTGCCTGTCTGTTTTTTTTTTTTTTTTAGTATAGTTTTCAGTGCTTGTTATCATTGGTGGATTTGTTTTTTTTGCTTTGGTTTTTCTCTTCTTTCTTTCTTTTTTTTAATTACTTAAAATTGTTTTAATAATTATTTTTTGTTTTTTATTTTAAGAACCTTTTAATTTAATTTAATATTATTTATCTTTTGCTTTCTTTCTTTCTTTTTTTTCTCCATTTATTTCTGAGCCGTGTGGATGACAGGCTCTTGGTGCTCCAGCCAGGCGTCAGGGCTGTGCCTCTGAGGTGGGAGAGCCAAGTTCAGGAAATTGGTCCACCAGAGGCCTCCCAGCTCCACATAATATCAAACGATGAAAATCTCCCAGAGATTTCCATCTCAATGCCAAGACACAGCTCCACTCAATGACCAGCAAGGTACAATGCTGGACACCCTATATCAAACAATTAGCAAGACAGGAACACAATGCCACCCATTAGCAGAGAGGCTGCCTAAAATCATAATAAGGTCACAGACACCCCAAAACACACCACCAGACGTGGACCTGCCCACCAGAAAGAAAAGATGCAGCCTCCTCCACCAGAGCACAGGCACTAGTCCCCTCCACCAGGAAGCCTACAAAACCCACTGAACCAACCTTAGCCACTGGAGGCAGAAACCAAAAACAACGGGAACTACGAACATGCAGCCTGCCAAAAGGAGACACCAAACACAGTAAGTTCAGCAAAATGAGAAGACAAAGAAACACACAGCAGATGAAGGAGCAAGGTAAAAATCCACCAGACCTAACAAATGAAGAGGAAATAGGCAGTCTACCTGAAAAAGAATTCAGAATAATGATAGTAACAACCATCCAAAATCTTGGAAAGAGAATGGAGAAAATACAAGAAATGTTTGACAGGGACCTAGAAGAACTAAAGAGCAAACAATGATGAACAACACAATAAATGAAATTAAAAATTCTTTAGAAGGAATCAATAGCAGAATAACTGAGGCAGAAGAACGGATAAGTGACCTGGAAGATAAAAGAGTGGAAATAACCAGTGCAAAGCAGAATAAAGAAAAAAGAATGAAAAGAAATGAGGACAGTCTAAGAGACTCCTGGACAACATTAAACGCACCAACATTCGAATTATAGGGGTCCCAGAAGAAGAAGAGAAAAAGAAAGGGACTGAGAAAATATTTGAAGAGATTACAGTTGAAAATTTCCCTAATATGGGAAAGGAAATAGTTAATTGAGTCCAGGAAGCAAAGAGAGTCCCATACAGGATAAATCCAAGGAGAAACACACCAAGACACATATTAATCAAACTACCAAAAATTAAATACAAAGAAAAAATATTAAAAGCAGCAAGGGAAAAACAACAAATAACATGCAAGGGAATCCCCATAAGGTTAACAGCTGATCTTCAGGAGAAACCCTGCAAGTCGGAAGGGAGTGGCAGGACATACTTAAAGTGATGAAAGGGAAAAAAAAACTACAACCAAGATTACTTTATCCAGCAAGGATCTCATTCAGATTTGATGGAGAAATTAAAAACTTTACAGACAAGCAAAAGCTAAGAGAAATCAGCACAACCAAACCAGCTTTAGAGCAAATGCTAAAGGAACTTCTGTAGGCAGGAAACATGAGAGAAGGAAAAGACCTACAATAACAAACCCAAAACAATTAAGAAAATGGTAATAGGAATATACATATCGATAATTACCTTAAATGTGAATGGATTAAATGCTCCCACCAAAAGACACAGACTGGCTGAATGGATACAAAAACAAGACCCATATATATGCTGTCTACAAGAGACCCACTTCAGACCTAGGGACACATACAGACTGAAAATGAGGGGATGAAAAAGATATTCCATGCAATTGGAAATCAAATAAAGCTGGAGAAGCAGTTCTCGTATCATACAAAATAGACTTTAAAACAAGCTCTATTACAAGAGACAAAGAAGGACACTACATAATGATCAAGGGATCAATCCAAGAAGAAGATGTAACAATTGTAAATATTTGTGGACCCAACATAGGAGCACCTCAATACAAAAGGCAAATACTAACAGCCATAAAACGGAAAATCAACAGTAACACAATCATAGTAGGGGACTTTAACACATCACTTTCACGAATGGACAGACCATCCAAAAGGAAAATAAATAAGGAAACAAATTTTAAATGATACATTAAACAAGATGGACTTAATTGATATTTATAGGACATTCCATCCAAAAACAACAGAATACACATTTTTCTCAAGTGCTCATGGAACATTCTCCAGGATAGATCATATCTTGGGTCACAAATCAAGCCTTGGTAAATTTAAGAAAATTGAAATTGTATCAAGTATCTCTTCTGACAACAACCCTATGAGACTAGATATCAATTACAGGAAAAGTCTGTAAAAATTACAAACACATGGATGCTAAACATTACACTACTTAATAACCAAGAGATCACTGAAGAAATCAAAGAGGAAATCAAAAAATACTTAGAAAAAAATGACAATGAAAACGCGATGACCCAAAACCAATGGGATTCAGCAAAAGCAATTCTAAGAGGGAAGCCTATAGCAATACAAACTTGCCTTAAGAAACAAGAAACATCTTGAATAAATAACCTAACCTTACACCTAAAGCAATTAGACAAAGAAGAACCAAAAAAACCCCAAAGTTAGCAGAAGGAAAGAAATCATAAAGATCAGATCAGAAATGAAGGAAACGATAGCAAAGATCAATAAAACTGAAAGCTGGTTCTCTGAGAAGATGAACAAAATTGACAAACCATTAGCAAAACTCATCAAGAAAAAAAGGGAGAAGACTCAAATCAATAGAATTAGAAATGAAAATGGGGAAGTAACAACTGACACTGCAGACATACAAAGGATTCATGAGCGATTACTACAAGCAACTATATGCCAATAAAATGTACAACCTGGAAGAAATGGGCAAATTCTTAGAAATGCACATCCTGCCGAGACTGAACCAGGAATAAATAGAAAATATGAACAGACCAATCAGAAGCACTGAAATTGAAACTGTGATTAAAAATCTTCCAACAAACGAAAGTCCAGGACAAGATGGCTTCACAGGCGATTTCTAGCAAACATTTAGAGAACAGCTAATACCTATCCTTCTCAAAGTCTTCCAAAATATAGCAGAGGGAGGAACACTCCCAAACTCATTCTACGAGGCCACCATCACCCTGATACCAAAACCAGACAAGGATGTCACAAAGAAAGAAAACTACAGGCCAATATCACTGATGAACATAGATGCAAAAATCCTCAACAAAATACTGGCAAACAGAAACCAAGAGCACATTAAAAGGATCATACACCATGATCAAGTGGGGTTTATGCCAGGAATGCAAGTATACTTCAATATACGCAAATCAATCAGTGTGATACACCATATTAACAAATTGAAGGAGAAAAACAATATGATCATCTCAATGGATGCAGAGAAAGCTTTCGACAAAATTCAACACCCATTTATGATAACAACCCTCCAGCAAGTAGGCATAGAGGGAACATACCTAAAATAATAAAGGCCGTATATGACAACCCCACAGCCAACATTGTCCTCAATGGTGAAAAACTGAAACCATTTCCACTAAGATGAGGAACAAGGCAAGGTTGCCCACTCTCACCACTATTATTCAACAAAGTTTTGGAAGTTTTAGCCACAGCAATCAGAGGAGAAAAAGAAATAAAAGGAATCCAAATCGGAAAAGAAGTAGATCTGTCACTGTGTGCAGATGACATGATACTTTACATAGAGAATTCTAAAGAAGCTACCAGAAAACTACTAGAGCTAATTAATGAATTTGGTAAAGTAGCAGGATATAAAATTAATGCACAGAAATCCCTGGCACTCCTATACACTAATGATGAAAAATCTGGAAGTGAAATTAAGTAAACACTCCCATTTACCATTGCAACAAAAAGAATAAAATACCTAGGAAAAAACATACCTAAGGAGACAAAAGACCTGTATGCAGAAAATTATAAGACACTGATGAAAGAAATTAAAGATGATACAAATAGATGGAGAGATATACCATGTTCTTGGATTGGAAAAATCAACATTGTGAAAATGTCTCTACTACCCAAAGCAATCTACAGATTCAATTCAATCCCTATCAAACTACCAGTGGCATTTTTCACAGAACTATAACAAAAACTTACACAATTTGTATGGAAACACAAAAGACCCCGATTAGTGAAAGTAATTTTGAGAAAGAAAAATGGAGCTGGAGGAATCGGGTACCTGGACTTCAGAGTATACTACAAAGCTCCAGTAATCAAGACAGTATGGTACTGGCACAAAAACAGAAATATAGATCAATGGAACAGGATAGAAAGCCCAGAGATAAACCCATGCACATATGGTCACCTTATCTTTGATGAAGGAAGCAAGAATATACAATGGAGAAAAGACAGCCTCTTCAATTAGTGGTGCTGGGAAAACTGGACAGCTACATGTAAAAGAATGAAGTTAGAACACTCCCTAACACCATACACAAAAAGAAACTCAAAATGGATTAAAGACCTAAATGTAAGTCCAGACGCTATCAAACTCTTAGAGGAAAACAGACAGGACACTCTATTACATAAATCACAGCAAGAGCCTTTTGACCCACCTCCTAGAGAAATGGAAATAAAAACAAAAATAAATAAATGTGACCTAATGAAACTTAAAAGCTTTTGCACAGCAAAGGAAACCATAAACAAGATGAAAAGAGAACCCTCAGAAAGGGAGAAAATATTTTCAAATGAAACAACTGGCAAAGGATTAATATCCAAAATTTATATTCAGCTCATGCAGTTCAATATCAAAAAAAACAAACAACGCAATCCAAAAATGGGCAGAAGACCTACACAGACATTTCTCCAAAGCAGATATACAGATTACCAACAAACACATGAAAGAATGCTCAACATCATTAATCATTAGAGAAATGCAAATCAAAAGTATAATGCGATATCATCTCACACTGGTCAGAATGGCCATCATCAAAACATCTACAAACAATAAATGCTGGAGAGGGTGTGGAGAAAAGGGAACCCTCTTGCACTGTCTGTGGGAATGTAAATTGATACAGCCACTATGGAGAACAATATGGAGGTTCCTGAAAAAACTAATAATAGAACTACCATACGACGCAGCAATCTCACTACTGGGCATTTACCCTGAGAAAACCATAATTCAAAAAGAGTCATGTACCACAATGTTCATTGCAGCTCTATTTACAATAGCCAGGACATGGAAGCAACCAAAGTGTCCATCAACATATGAATGGATAAGGAAGATGCGGCACATATATACAATGGAATATTACTCAGCCATATAAAGAAGCAAAATTGAGTTATTTGTAGTGAGGTGGATGGACCTAGAGTCTGTCATACAGAGTGAAGTAAGTCAGAATAGAAAAACAAATACCGTATGCTAACGCATATATACGGAATCTAAAAGAAAAAAAAAAAGGTCATAGAAAACCTGTGGGCAAGACGGGAATAAGGATGCAGACATTCTAGAGAATGGACTTGAGGGCACAGGGATGGGGAAGGGTAAGCTGGGACAAAGTGAGAGAGTGGTAGTGTATATATGGACATATATACACTACCAAATATAAAATAGATAGCTAGTGGGAATCAGTTGCATAGTACAGGGAGATAAGTTTGGTGCTTTGTGAGCAGTTAGAAGGGTGGGTTAGGGATGGTGGGAGGGAGGGAGACACAAGAGGGAAGTGATATGGGGATATATGTATATGTATAACTGATTCACTTTGTTCTAAGGCAGAAATTAACACATCATTTTAAAGCAATTATACTCCAATAAAATATTTTTTAATAAATTAATAAATAAATACATTTCATATTATCCCAGTAATTTGAAAAGGAGTTGCCTACATATAAGACATAAATACTTTTAAACAAAGTTTTGGACAGATACCTAAGTCTGATGCTAAAGTGTGGTACTAACATGAGCTTACTATCTTTAATGAATGACTATTCCAAGGCTGTTCCTCTGTCTTGTCTCCTTCAGGAATAAAGAATGACTAACACATGGATCCAACATTAGTTCTACCCCATGTCAGTTAGCTCAACTGACATTCAAATCCATATGAACCATGAAAAAACCTGAAGCTCTTTGCCATATGTTAGACCATGACATGAAAACAATGGGATAGATGAAAAGAGGAAATAAAGATATATGGTATCTTAATTTATCACCTTGCTACCTTTACTGTAGGTATGTCCTATATACAAAAAAAAAAAAATAGTTAAAGCTTTGGGATAATTGTAGTATCCTGAATTCCAAACTTACTCAGAATTATTTCCCCCTTGTTTATAGGGAAAAAATCTTGAGAAAATCCTTTGCTATCTCTCCCAAATGGTCATCCTTTGGTGAGAGAACTATCACTCATCTGTGTCTCTCTCTCGGTAATTTACTTAAGCCTCTATTACATGAATTAATGTGAGTGTAGGATAAAATGGCCTCAAGCTTCATTTATATGTATGATCTCTAAGGACATAGCACCCAGCATATACAAACACATTAAATAAGCGTTTGTTAGATGAATAAATGCACAAATTAAAAAGAGAATTCCTATTTTAAAAGAAAAAAAAAAGAGAAAGAGCAAAGTTTGGTTGTTCTTGTTTTTAATTTTCAGTCTGTGCTTGAATAGGAATATACTGTAATTGTTGACTCAGGTTGCTTTTTTTCTTTTGCTTTAATTAAATTGTCCAAAAAACAATTTCAGAATTATTTTATAAAACAACTATTTTTTTCTGTTAGGGATATGATAAGCTACAGTGTCAATCTCTGGTAAAAATTTATAGCCTAGTTGTAAACCTTTATTTTTGGAAGAAATAATGACAAGTACTTAGTTTGGTAAGTGGCCTGTGTACTGACAAAATACAAAACCCTACATCTGTCAAACACCCATATGTACAAACAAAAAAAAGAGACAACAAAAACTCAGAGAAGAAAACAACATACTATATGAATTGAATGCAACACATTATATGTTGATTTTGGATCCTGGTGTCTTAAACTAGTTTGATCTCATGTACACAAAATTGCCAATTCCAGTTCAGGTTAAGAAAAAATTTGGGACTTTCTAATAACCTCATGTAATTCAAAAGACTTAATTTCATTTGTGAGTGGCATTTCTTCCTAAATTCAAAAATAAGATGAGTTTGCAAATCTAGGACAAAAACCGCTGAAATAAGCAAGATGTTATTAAGCTCATACGAGACTTTAATTCTTTGTAGGGATTTGTAAAATTAAGGAAAAGAAAGTTGGTGCTGGATACGAAATTCCCAAGAGAAGTATTTTTGCTTTTGAAAAAAATGAATAAGGAATATTCCTTGCCGAATTAAAAGCTATTTTTTTGCCTATCCTTCTGTGAAAGAATTAGCTGAAACATTGTACTAAACTTTAGCATTTTTGACATATGCATGTGCAAGACACCACTTTATTGCCTATTGGAAGGTAATAAATAACACAGCAGTTCCAGAGCTATAAATCTAGTACAGTTGCCCAGAAAATGCATACAGTGCCAGTAAGTACTAAAAATAGTTCCAAAGAGATTGGATTCTAAAACTGCTTACATAAAAGCTGTTTATTCTGTAGATTGAGGAATGCTGGGGGAAAGACTAAAAATTTATTTCTGAGCTTTACCACTGCTTGATTTATCAAGAACTAACCTGACTTTTAAAAAAAAATTCTTTTTTTTTTACTGTTACTGATACATCTTTGGGCCAGAGAAATGCCAGTGTTTATCCATTTGCATAGTTTCAAATGGATAAAACCACAGAGATATGGCTATTTTGGAAAACAATAGGGAAATAAATTTAATATTCTTAATACAGATATAATTGGTACTATAATAAATTTACTTTAATTCCATTAAAAGTTCATTGGTTTGCTATAGGCTGCCTAGAACTACAGAAGAGGATAGCAACTCTTTCTGAAATATTCAACATTGTGATGTCATTTAGATTCTATGCACTATTTCAAGAACATTTCTTTCAGCATTCATTTGTAGCACTGTCAAGGGAAATACAATAAAAAATGGATTACATGTAAAATGACCTGAGCCGTTAGTCACATATTTGACAATAACCTTGAAGTCACCAAGTCCCTACCTACTTTAAAGTTATATTACAGAAAGGAAAGTCATGTATTTAAGAAAGTATCAACTCTCTTCGGAAGAAAAGAATTTACATTAAAATATTAACAGCACTGGTGTTAATCTTGGCAAAGCCATGCACAAGGTTTAAGATATCATACGTTTATTTTATCTATTTGATATTTAGCAAAGACTATTTAATAGAACAATGATATTGTAGCATATGGTTCTTTTTTTAAATGTTAGTCCCAAGAAAAGTAATTCTTTCCATTGACTTTTTTTTCTTTGTTTCATCAGATTTCAACATTAGGAACAGCTTGTTTGTTTTTCCTCTTTGACAAAAGAGTACGTACTCGGGAAGGTCACTGAAAATGGTAGTGTCTTGATACTAACTTCTGTCTTAAAGGATTTTTTGTGGTGATGTATGATAAATCTATCTATTTCCTTTTTTATGGACGTGTGTCATTGTCACTATTCTGTGTCCTCCAACTAGGAGAATAATCAAACTACTTGATTATATTATTTGGAATAAGCATTCAGATTGAAATGTTTAAAAGTGTTAACTTAGGGGCTTCCCTGGTGGTGCAGTAGTTAAGAGTCTGCCTGCTAATGCAGGGGACACGGGTTTGAGCCCGGTCTGGGAAGATCCCACATGCCACGGAGCAACTGGGCCCGTGAGCCACAACTACTGAGCCTGGGCGTCTGGAGCCTGTGCTCTGCAACAAGAGAGGCCACGATAGTGAGAGGCCCGCACACCGCAATGAAGAGTGGCCCCCGCTTGCCACAACTAGAGAAAGCCCTCGCACAGAAACAAAGACTCAACACAGCAAAAATAAATAAATTAATTAAAAAAAATTAAAGTGTTAACTTAAATTCATAATGTTATGGGCTGGAACAAAGGAGATTTTTTTTTCACGTTTAAAATAAATATATTTTATTCCTTGCCAGGAGACTCCATGGAAAAAATAAACAGTATATGAACATAGAAAGCATTGTTAAACAATTTCAATGTACAAACAGAGCCAGAGAAAGTACATCACAGGCTTGATAATATTAAAAAAAAAAATTTCCACTAGTGCTTAAATGAGAACTAAGAAACTGACACTTGTATCTGTTAACCACTCCACCCCAGCCTCCACTCTGCTTCACAGTGATTGAATCAGGCCAGAGGACGCAGATTCTCTACCTGTGACTTTGGGAGGCAATGGAAACCCCCCCAGTATCAAGCAGGAATCAGGAAGGATACAGAGTTACATGGTGAAGGTGGTAGACTAGCCCGTCATTATCCCATGAAACCTCCCAAATGGCTTGTGAATAGGTAAACAAAAACTTTTATTAACACGGAAAAGTGTTTCTGCCTTGGAGGCTATCATTACTGTAAAAATGTACCTCTAAAAAAATTGTGTAGTTATGTCATTAAACAAGTAATAAACCACTTTTAATTTAAAGTGACATCAACAATTGAACAAATGACATTTGATACTTGAACTGGCAGTTACACTATAACGGAATTATCTTCTGCTAGTACAGTGAATTTGTTGTATACCTCACTGGGCAACATGAAATAAAAGATGCGGTCTGAGAGCATCCAGAGAGCAAGCACAAGCTTCTATACTTACTAAAGTAGAACATCTTTAGCCTTATCTAGCCACACTGTACAACAGTCCCATTTCCTTACCTTGATGTCTTGGTCTGTGAAAGCAAGACAGTTATCTTTTTGACCCTTTCTTAACTGGATATGTAAGTAATCTGTTCCATAACCTTGGTGTCTTGGTTATTTGGGGTATGCAAGACAAAAGGAAAGCACCAAACGTACGGGAAAGAACAGAGCTATACTTCTGTATGTGCAGAGTCTTCAGAAGCTTAACCAGGGGGAAATAATTTTGACTGGGTCTTTGCCATGCAATCTTGAGTGTTCAAAGAGGAGAATAGAAGCTTTTAACTGGTTTTGGGTTGCACGAAATAGCTGATTTTTAGAATTAAAATGTTTGTACTTCTAGGTAAGTTAGACAGTGAGGGGCATATATTGATACATATGAAAACTTCTTGAGTTTGAATATATTTTCAGTCCAAAAACTAAGCAGCAGTAAAAATGTATTTTCCTTGCATTTTAAATCCCAGGAGTGAAGGTACTGGGGAATGTCTGAAGTAGCTAGAAAGTGTCTTATGGCAGCAGTGGTGACTGACCGACACCACTGTTCTCCACGGAGCTGGGCGAGGTGCTCGGACTGTGCAATGCTGTGTTCCCACTTGAGCTTGGGGTCAAGGGTTCATGTCCTTCAGAATTCTCCAGCATTTCCTGAATGAGAGGGGGCATCGAGCCAGGAATTTCCATTTTCAAGGTAATTACACTTTCTGCACCTTTAGCACTGATGCTGTGATCTGTGATTTTCATGAGGATCTTTGGAAACATGTGAGGCTTGCTGGATCGTCTCTTTCTGATATAAATTTTTAGTGCTTCCAGCAATGGTTCTTGTAGCTTATCTAATTTTGTTGGTTCCTCAAGGTCCTGGCGGTCTCCACAGATCAAGCAGATGGCGCTGAGAAGGCCTGTCTCCGTGTCGTCCATCTCCAGATGTAGGAGCTGGCTGGCGAAGGTGAATACGAGGTCGGTCAGGAGTCTGATCCTGGCGTTGTGCATCTGGGTTCGATTCAGGGTCAGGCCGTCTGAAAATGGCATGGTGTCTTGCTCTGGGGTATACCTGGTACAAATTCTCAGAATCAGGATGTCCAAACAGGCTGCCTTCAGCAGGGTGATTTGGTTTGCGATGGTCAAGCCGGTGAAGCCTGGTAGATGTTTAGCAAACTCCACGATCTCAATAATGCACTTGGTGGCCAGTTCACTGAATTTGTCCCAGAGGCCCAGGTCCAGTCGGACTCAATGGTCAGCACTGGAATTCCTGTTCCTGAGCCTCGCACGTGCCCAACCTGTGCGTCATGAGCGAGTGGGAGGAAACGCCCACCCTACTCAGCGGCTGCTAAAACCCCCGCCCGGGGTGCCTCCTCCAAAGGAGATTTAATTGAAGATATCAGGGTGGTTATATCCATGAGAACAGATGGATATTGAAACAAATCCATTCATCAGTTTCCAATTTTTTTTCAGTCTATTCTTCACTTAGTTTTGAAAAGCCAGGTTTTGACTTTCAGAAAAAAAGGGAAAATCTTAAACAAATGACTAAATATGAGACATATATAAATGAAACAGAAAACAAAATCTGATTCATTCTACTAATGTCCTACTTAATCCTCAAAGCCCAGAAATCTCCTTTACTCCAAAAAAGGATTTCAGTTTCTATATCATATGGGGAGGCCATTTCTTCTCTGTGTCAGGGTGTCTGAATACTGATTAACTAGATGTCATGATAAAGATGGTGGCAAATTTTCTTGAGAGAAGTCAATGACAAAGTTGTCCAAAGATTACATTCCTTGGAAATGGGTAATCATTGCAAGAATAGCTCAAATCCTTTGCTCTGTGGGGAATGGAGTTTCAAATGGGCAGTGACTAATAAGAGATGGTTCATTCTAATCGAGGCTTTGCTGAATAATTGGAAGTCATTAATGCTAATGCTATCAATGGATGAACAGACAAATCTTGTGGATGATATATATATTTTTTGTTTGTTTGTATTGTTAGTCACTAAAACATTGTTCACATTTGTTAACGAAAGTACCAGATTTTTCAGTAATCTGGTTTTTGAGAGGTAGGTTGTAGCCCAACAGTTGAAGCAGATCATCATGGAGGTGGGGGCAGGGTTTGTTGGAGGATGGCCTGAGAAGGGCAGCAAACCTGGGTCTTTTTTTCCCGTGCACATTTCAGACAGACCAAAGAGTATATTTTTTTTCCCTAATGGAAGCGAAGGATTGGCAACATTAGACATGGCTTTCTGCAGTTCAGACTTTAACTCAAATGCACATTCTTCTTTGTGGGTTAAGACTGGGCAAGGAATGGAGGCCATGGGATAGTTTTGACATGCCTCTGGATTAAGAGATAATTAAAGAGAGAAAAAAATCAGGGCAGACAATATTAGATAATGCCCAGACAAAAGTATCTTGTCCACTGAATCAGAGAAAGCTCCGGGTGAGGCCATTTATAGTCAAAGTTCTTTTCATAATCCAAGGCTTAGCCAGTTGGTACTGACCGTATGGGATATATCTTGAGACATTAAGAGGGCCTTACCTCTTACCTATCCTTTCCTGTTTTAATTTAAGGGGAGGAAGAACTGATCCCCATTTGCTTAAATGTTTTTCTGATTCTATTTTAGAAGGAAGTACCATGTTCTCTGAGATCATTTCTGATTCTTCATTATTGACCATGTTTTTAGCAAGATGGAAACATGAAGCTCAAATTTCGTTGATGTTAAACAATTCATGAGTAGCATTTTTAATATCATCAAATAAGTGATTATCATTAGAAAATTCATGATTTTCATCATCAACAGTATCATCATCATTGCCATTATCCTCATCATATTCATTACCATGATTGTTGTAGTAATTTTCCTCCTCTTACGGTACTACCTCTTCTGTACAACTGGCACTACCAGTTCCACAGGCCAAGACAGGTATCTTTTACAGAAACACAAGGAACCAACAAAGTCAAAATAAATTTTAATATCTATTAAATACATAAGCTATTGCTATCTAAATGAATTATCAGCATAGTAGATGACAAAAATATTTTTGTCACTACTTTCCAATAAAAAAATCATGTCTTCTTCTTAAAGTAGCCCCTCCATAGGAAAAAAAAACATCAGTGTTCTATAAGTATAGCTATATTTATATATTTAAGGAGTCTTAGCCTACTCAAATTTACTAGACATATTTAATATCAGCAAATACTACGCCCCATGACACTGATTCCAGGAGTGATTTAAATTATGTCTGGGATCATTTTGAATCAGGAGAAACAATGATATTTTCAAACTACTAGTAATTTTTTTCCCCCTCAGGTGCACTGAATCACACTTTTTAATCAGGGTATCAATATACTATAATATCTAAACTCCATCCAGAGAATAGTAATGTTTATAAAAGTTCTCCAAAATTAATTAAGGTCATGCCTTGAAAGGCAGAACCAGTATTTTTATGCCATGACATCTAGCAACTATGTCAATCAATGAAACAACTGAAACTTCCAGTCTTATTAAGTTAATCAGTTCTTTACAGACACAGCCAATGACAAACTTAACTAAATTGGTCCCAGTTTCACACATTAAAGCGTAGACATTTTCAGTGACGAATATAGCAGTTTAGATAAGATTATTGTAGGCATACGGTCAAAATATATTTTCATGCCTCACAATACTAAAAGAAAAAATTATAAAATTTAAGAGCTAAAAACAATTGATCATAAATAAACCCATTAGTAAAGACATTGGCTTAATAAATGCTTCTTTTAACAAGATAGCCATACTAGTGCTATCATACAAGGCAAACTGTGTTACATTCATATACTGTATCTTCAAACAGTTCTTAATTTGTCTACTGCTAGATGTTAATTTTTATAATTTCTTATCCTTAACAGTAGCAAATAGTTTTTTTTCAAAGTTTACTATTTTAACATTAGCAGTTAACTATTTTAACTAATAATTTTTACACAACCATGAAATCAAATTAAAAAAATAATGATTTTACTACTGAAAAGAATAAACCTTTCTTTACTAGCTGAGTTCCCACAATTTATAACATTTTACAAACAAAAGTACTCATACATATTAATTTTATCCTTCTAATTTTTATTCTAAGATTGGAAATTAATTTGGGCAAAGGACACAATTGTTTCATATAAATATTCAATTTATAAAGTGGATTCATTGCATAAGTTAAGATTTTGTTAGTGTTAACAATAAGTGTGTTTTCTTGATATATAATAAAACAGAATAAATATTGAAATACTTTTGTGCAATTAATGAATTGTTTATCCCATCTGAATTTAGAAGAAAACCATCTCTCAAGTTACTTTGCTCTATATTTAGCATAATGTTCCCTTTCTAGTTACATAGATAAGAAAGTAACTTCTACACTGAAAATTAATTATAATATTTTGGAAATTATAAAAAAGCATTATTACTTCATAAAATCTATCAAAGGTGCTAATACTTTTTTGGGGGGGTAGGAGTTTATTAATTAATTAATTTATTTTTGCTGTGTTGGGTCTTCCGTTTCTGTGTGAGGGCTTTCTCTAGTTGTGGCCAGCGGGGGCCACACTTCATCGCGGTGCACGGGCCTCTCACTATCGCAGCCTCTCTTGTTGCAGAGCACAGGCTCCAGACGCACAGGCTCAGTAGCTGTGGCTCACCGGACTAGTTGCTCCGCGGCATGTGGGATACTCCCAGACCAGGACTCGAACCCGTGTTCCCTGCATTAGCAGGCAGACTCTCAACCACTGCGCCACCAGGGAAGCCTGGTGCTAATACTTCTTTATGTGCTAATACTTTTCCACTTATGACTCCTAAAGTTTAAGAAACTGTTCAAATTGCATTTATTGTTTAAACATTTGTGAAGTATTCTCTCATCTGGAAATGGTCATCGTTTGAAGGTTTGGGAAAGTGTTCAAAACATCCTGACTTGTCCTTGGAGTTACTAAAAATAAGATAAATCTGCTCCTACCACACTAGGCTGTGCAAGGGTGGGCTAAAGCAGTAGTTCTCTGCTAAGGAAATTCCAACCCCCTCCCCCACACAGGGGATATTTAGCAAACTCTGGAAATATTTTTGGTTGTCACATCTAAGCAGGAGGGTGCCACGGGGACTTAGTGGGTAGAGGCCAGGTATACTAATAAACTTCCTACAATGCACAGGACAGCCCCCATCCTGTCCTACCCCATCTCACAAGAGGGAATTATCCAGCTCTAAACGTCTATAGTGCCAAGGTCAAGAAACCCTGGGCCAACACACTGAGAATTATGATCCTAAAAGGAAAAGACTAAATTGTATCCAAATGCGAAGTTTTACTCTGAAATCAGTATAACTACAATTATACTTGTAGGATCCAGCAAATAAATAATCAGAAGAGCCTCAGAAATATAAATGGAAAGAAATGAATCACATCTGTGCATTAGAATCATTTGTACAAACATCACTTTTCTATGGCAGTAAGCCGACTATAAACATATTTTCATATAGACTATCTTATCTTGTGGTTAATTGTATTTTTAAAAACTCTGAGATCACCAGTAAGTAATACCTAATTTTATGAAAATATAAATGGTTTAAATGTTTCCAGGAGGAGAAGCTTTTGACTTTATTTGTATGCTAGGCCAGAATAGCAGCAAACTAATTTCTATTTGTGACCAATGGAAGTACTATTTAAAATTTCCAAGGTTTACACAGTAGCTTGAAATTATAGGTGATAAAATCAACACACATTTAAAATGTAATACTTGAAATTAAGTGAATCCACCTAGTGTCTAATGATCAGATCATCTGATACAGAACTGGAGAAATTTGATCTTTGGTTACCAACTAAAATTTTAAAATCAAGTTTTGATTCAGGTTCCAAGACACGTTCTTATTCAATAAGAGCTAAAGCTATAGATGACAAAGAAAAACTGAACATTATGGGAAATATTATATATACATAGAAAACATTATTTTATTTATCTGATATGAATAAATGTCCAACTCTTTATTTTACATTTGTTAATTTAAACATGGTATTTTTAAATTATGTTAAACAATAATTGTTTATTATTTTTAAAATAAAAATGGTGAATATATTTGATTGGTGACAATATCATATGAAAAAACACAGTGGTTTAAACATCTAGGGTTTTGTAGATATTTTCATAATACTATAATTCTTAGAGTTTCATGCATTGCTTACTGATTTATAGATGTACAGTCAGTAAACATATGATTATGACAAAATATAAGAAATTTTCCACAGCTCACTACATATCTTAATTAATTTGTATCATATTGAAAAATAATGGATAACCCAGTGGACAGTACAGGAAAAAACAAGAGCATGACGGCAGAATTATCACTATTTTCACTCTACCAGAAAGCTGCTCTACTTAAATCCCTTACTTATTATAACAATGCCTTTCCCTTATTCTACTAAAAGAGCTGTCATAGATGGCAAAACATATGACAATTCTTGACAGTTAAGGGTTATAAAATAAATGCTTCAAAGTATAAAGTTAGTAGAAAGGAGTTTTTGGTTTTGCTCTCTTTTGAACTGGGACATTTTCGGGGTTTTACCTCCTTTTTTAATACCTACATTAAATAAAGTTTACCAAATAAGGTCATAAATAAGCAAAGGTATTTTCAGTCCTCGTGCAGCTACAAGTCTTAGTTTAAAAGGGTGAGATGAGGGGGACAAAAAGAGGTACAAGTTTAACCATAATAGGAAAATACTGTGCATTTGGAAAGTCACGTCTTGATACGATTTTTAGAATAAAATGTTCTCAAAATCAAGTTCTAAACTATAATGTACACAAATACATTCTGTAGCATTAATAAGTTACTTTGATTAAAGGATGATAATTGGGCAATGTGGTAAAAGAAAATTATTTTTTTATCTTGACTAAGAATTAATGTAAAGGTCTTATATGCCAAAGCCAGTATAATATTACATTTCCCCTCTGGAAATCAAAGCAGAACTTAAAATTGTTGGTATCCACAGCCTCTGTACGTTTTCACAACCTCAGTAAGCCAATAGTTAGAAGAAAAATGGTTTAAGGAAACATGTACAACTACCAAAAAATCTGCAAAGTGAATGTAGCTACATCAAAATAAATTGTTAAAAGAGGAATCTCTTTATCAATGATTGAGGTTTGTGATACCTAGAAAGTCCAATTTGAAATTCCCTTTAAAAATCCCTACTATTCTAAATAAACACACCAATTTGCTTTGACTATCTTCTTAGAAGGGGGAAGATGCTGCTTCTTGTAAAATATCCTATATATAATAAAAACCAAGGACAAAGCTGCTACAACACTGATCAGAACTAGAGGGGATTTTACTAATAACAGGAAAAAACATCTAATGGAGATGTGAGTTTATCCAATCCCATGAATAATTCTGGAATTTAAAGAAGTTTTCTGGGAGACTTTTTTTAAATTGAAGTATGGTTGATTTACAATACTGCATTAGTTTTAGCTGTACAGTCTGGGAGTCTTGACATACATTTGCTGAAGTAGAAAATTTCTAGGAAATATTTTTAAAGTATTTTGGAGAAAAAAGGTAATGGGAAAAGATATGATTCACTTAAATCTGATTATTAACCATAGAATAACAAAGTATTGACTACAGTTTAGAATGAATAATTTATATAGAATTATGATCAATTACTTTCATGCACATAATAGCAAGGACAAGAAGCCTGAATATTAAAGTGATGCTCAAATTATGTTTTGATTATCAAACTATAATTTAATGTAATCACAATTTCTCAAAAATTTGACAACCTTGGGATATATATTTTTGAAGTATAGCAAAACCCTATCAATGATAGTAGACTGGTAAACATTTAATAAATACTGGTTTTAACTTCTGAAAAAGACATTCTTCTCTGATTAAAATCATTTGTGGGAGGAGATATGGGGATATATGTATACATATAGCTGATTCACTTTGTTATACAGCAGCAACTAACACAATATTGTAAAGCGACTATACTCCAATAAAGATGTTAAAAATAAATAAATAAAATAAAAGCAGGTACTAAAAAAAAATCGTTTGTGATTTGGTAAACTGCCAAGAGGTGGAAGAAAAACAATTAATATAAAGTTAAGGAATCTAATAATAAGCAATTTGCATTTTAAAACATCATTACTCTAAAATCAAATGTATACTATTAAACCATTGGATTATTAAACTAGCTGAACTCTATACCACATTTTGTATTTAACTTGATTTTTATTACCACCAGAATTATTAAGTTTGTAGTGATTGCTATTAACTCTATTACCTAGATACTTGAATCTAATTCAATTCTTTTTATTAGGGACTATACTAAAATATTCAAGCTATCTCTAAGAATTAAAGGTAAGTTTCAAAATAAACATACTTGAAATGTGTTTACTAATTCATTGAATCGCTTTGCTTTTCATGAATAATGTCATATAAAAGAACAGTAATCCTGATATGCACAATTGACTTTTAAAATAGAATTCTGCATCATATCTGGTTCTATGAGTCAAGGCATATAGGACAGTTAGGGGGTGAAATTTAAATTTATCTTTAGAAAAATGATTAGCTCAACTAGAATAGGATATGGGCACTCTTAAGTCACCATCAGAATACACCTGATATATATATATACAATATATAATATATATCTCCTGATGGTGACCTAAGTGCCCATATTTATCTATCTAAAAATATATATTTATATTTAGTATGTATGTAAAAAAAAGTTCAAAACGCTGAATGAAGTCCAGGCAAATCCATGAAGAAAACTAAAACATATGATGCAAAAATAATTAAATGATTATTGGTGACATCATGTTTTTTAATGTTGGTGAGTGGAGAAACAACAACAGAGTACAATTTGATACTGCATCCAAGTATCCATTATTATTCTCAAATCAGTATAATGGAGGAAAATATAAACTGTTCTTTTAAAAGTATTTATGAAGAATATGTCCATGCAGATAAAATCACTATTCTTCTCTTACAAAAACCACTCAAGGCTCTTATCTACAACCTAATTTTTAGTTCGAAAAGATGTGCAAGAGGTTCTCTAACTCATCAACTGTTTAGGCTATACTCAAATGGCCTCTAGATAAATAGGTACTCAGGGAAAACAGTGTAGAAAAGGAGAAATGGGGTAACACATTTAACTTCTTAAAACCTTAATTGTTTAGAACCTTGGCCAGAGGCTAATCCCTCCTAATTTTTGTGAGTCAAAGCTTGGAAGCAAAGGACAGATAGCCTTCATATATTTAAATAATGATTAAGGAAATCATATGTCCAAAATAAAAGAATTTTTAATGAAATTACATCTGCTTTCCATGCCATTCTCTTGCCTGTTTAGCTTTAGTGAACACTACATGAGATGAACAATGCCAGCTCAGAAAAGGATTCACCCTACATAAATTTGATGATAGCATGTCTGCTGCCAGATAATTCTTCACAAGCCAATCTTTTGCCAATTGAGCTAACTCAGAATTGTTCACCTGAGAATTGTTCAGCTAAAATAAATGGAGAGTCCAGTTTGTGTTAGTGCAAGTAATAGTTTACTTCATTAATATTCAGGAAGTGGCAGCTTTCTGGCTCAAGGTAGTTCAGACCTTTAGGAAGAATAGGAAACATAAAATGGCAAAGAAGAAATTAGACATTTTGGGTTTTATGTATTGTGACCATATATTCTTGGTCCCTGTTTAATTATTAAGAGGTGCCCTTTCACTTTTAAACTTGCCCTTATTTGGAGGATAAATTATGTGGTTAGCCTCATTTTATACAACAAAAGTAAATAACAGAAAACCAGGTGAGGATAAAATAGAGGCTAAAACATATATATACACAAAGATATGTATAAGGCACCCAAAGATAATTCTCTTTTTAATCTACAAATTGAATCTGAACTCTACAGGTCAAACTGTTTGTCCACTGTGTCTGTGGAAATCATTTGAGAAAGCAACACTTAAAGTAACTACAAATATTGCCTAAGCAATAATCAAAATAAGCAGTTATCTTTTAAAGCAACTAGGACAGCAAATCCAGTTATTTGTGAAACAGAAATTGCTAATGTGTGAAATCATAGAGTTATGCAGTCAGTTATGTGCGGGGAAAAAAAATCTTCCAATATCATAGTAACACAAAATACAAAAGCTGTTGTCAGTAAAAAGAATTGTGGATAACTCATTGTGGCAATGCACTGCAAATATGGGTGAATCAACTATCACTAACCCATTGGAGCAATTAAGTTTAAGAAAGCTTAACAATTGTGGCAGATGAAACAACTGTCAGTAAACTGTGTAGCAAACCATGAAGATACTTTGAAATAACTCTTGAGGTTATCTAAAACAATAGTTTGTTTACTTATAGCTGAATCTAATTAATACACTATGCCTTAAAATGGGGAAACAATATAAAAATAATTGCTTAACCAAATACCACAGTTGTCTCATAATATCAGGGAGCTATTTGGTAAAATGCTATTTTTACACTAATCAATACTCAAATAAGGCCAGCCACTAGATTGTAGGGTATGTAGAAGATTATCTCAGACAGGAGTCAATTTTTTGCCTCAAACCTTTAACAGTCTAGATTACAGAAGGCCAGACATAGTTAAAATGAGATTACTATTTACAAAATACCAAATAAAACAAGTGGAGAAAAATTTTAAGTTACTTTAAACTTCTTAAATTTGCCATAGTATGATTATATTTGTGTAGAATATACAGCTCAAGAAGTCATGTCTATTAGATAAATAACAAAAAATCAGATTTCTAAGAGTTAAAGGGATTAAAATGTCAGTTTTATTAATCTAGCTATTTTGCATGTAAACTGGTTTTCTATGTGAGACCTCTAGCTTTATAAAAATCCGTTCGTTTTACCAATTAGGTATTTGATCTAAAGCATCATTTGAAGGACTAAAGCAAAACTCGAGGCAGCTAAATATGCCTGAAAACTCAAGACGGGTTTTCTGGAGAAAATAGATTTCAGAGAAATGTCTAGAATCCTAAAAGCTCCAGATGGATAAGCTAGTTCAGCCTATATAGAAGCCATCCAACAATGTTTCAACTCAGTGCCATATATATACCATCCCCAATGAGGAAATTTTCACTTTTCCAGTCCCATGAGTACTTCTAGTTAAAGATACATTCCCACACCACTACAATGGCTTCCAAAGGCTTAAATATGATAGGATGGTCATCGTTACTTCTTCGACTTAGAAAGTTCTAGACTGGTTTTGGAATCTAGGATAATGAGGTATTTGAAGGGGTGATATGGTTTTGAAGAAAATGCTATGGCTATCTGTAGCTGGTCCTTCAGGAATCACTTTCCTCAGAGTAAAATTAAAAGATTTGAAGGCCTCCTGAAACTCACAAAATCTGTTAAATATTTAAGTTCTCAGAGGAAAAGCAGTGTGACACCACTAAATGAAGTCAAGAATATAATAATCAAAATCAGAATTTTATAGTTTTTTTGTGTATTCAACCAATCTAAGTAGCCTTCATTTCATATTTACTTATGGAAGGGAGTTGAATATCTAAGTTAATCAAATATTCATTACTTTGTATAATCTAAACACGATTATATTTTCCTACTTTTTGATAGCTATATGCACTCTCACATTCATCCATACAATCATTCAGTGACTTCAATAATGCACTATGTTCAACTAAAATTAATCTATAAAGTTCTACACTTCTTTATTTATAATCCATTAAATTGTTTTTTTTTTTAATTTTTTCATCCCTGGATTGTTTAGAGCATCACTTTGTTCTTCTGTTAACTATTTATTTCATTATTTTCCTTACTGACAGCAAAGCTCTTCTTGTCCCTGACTAAGCTACTATAAATGGATGCTTCTAAGCAAACTCTTGTGCTCAGTGAATATAAGGGCCCCCTCCTAAACCAGGAAAACATACTAGTATCCATGAAAGTGTAGTTCTAGCAAATATCCTGCTGCAAAAATGACTTTTAAAACCTATTTAATTTAGAATGATTAAAAATTTAAAAATTCAAATTTGTTATTATATATCTCTCCTACAGAATCCACTGCAGAAAGACAATTTTGACCAACTTACAAGAAAAGAAATAGGAAAATAGAAAAGAGTTCAGTGTGAAAAAGAAAAGACAAGATAGGACATCTAATTTTTTAAAATGGCATATGAATGAGATGTAAATAAAGTAATTCCAGATGGTAGAAGCTGTATATGAGAAAGTATTCACATTAGCAATATCATAGTCATATGGAGGGCCAGGAGGAGGGAAAGACAAATGAGGAGAAGGAAACATTTGATTCAAGAGACAAGTTAAAGAAGGTAAATGGAAGTTTGTTTTAAATTGAACTAAGTCAAGAAATAAATGTGGAGCCAGTGGCACTGATTGAGAAAGAGAAAAATGCTGTCATATATTCCTCTGTATACATATATAAAATATGTGTGAAAAGTTTAGGTTGTAAAATAAGGTTTTTAAAGAGTATAGAGCATAATTTTAGAAAAGTTGGAGGAGACTACAATCTTAAACCAGAGAGCAAAACCCGTAACTACTGTTTATAAAACACTTTTCTTCAAGGCACTCAGCAAATTTTATGTATTTTTCTTATTTCATTAATTTTTATAATATCCCTGCCTGTTAGATAAAGATAATTTTATTTTCACCATTATATAGAAGAGGAATTGGAGGCATAGACGACAAGTTTAAGAATTAAGATAATAGAAGGACTTATGTAATTACCACCACTAGCACAGGAATTAACATTTTCATCAAAAAGATTTTATTTCCAGTCTTGAAATTGTTTTCCAGATAAATGTTGGCAGAAAGTATCACTGCCACAATTGCAGACCTAGTAAAAAATAAAATATCATGAATTAATGAGAGTGCTGGGTGAAAATCTACTGAAAGTAGATTGGGAAATTTTAACTTGTCTGAAACTGTGGACACTTAAATATAATTCCATGTTCTTAATGTCAGAATGACCAATTCAAGATAAAATGTTCTTTTAATACAATAAATGTTTTCTTCCTTACTATCATTAGTGTAGAAATATATTCCCCATAATGCCTTGTTATTAAGCTCCCTGGGGACAGTGACTATTTTTCAAACGTATTTTTATCCCTCAAGACTTTGTACGCTGGGCACTCATTAAGTATATGTTAAATTTAGATGACTGGAATTAGACTAAGATGTTAGTTGGTAGTCAGTTACCGTTACAACTAAGAAAATAGTAGAACAGCTTTCCATTCTTTAGAGCTTTACTTCATTCTATTGGAGAAGCTTAAAATAATGGAGTTCTATATTTAAAATAAGCAATAGGATAAGATATGTTCATGAGAACATCCTCCATAAAATAAAATTCCTGGTTAAGTGAGATCTCAAGGACAAATGTAAATTAGGTGAGATAACCTGAAACCTCATTTTACGCATTCAACTTTTAAAACTCCTTGTTTTGTTGAATAAAACAAAGTTTAAAAGTAGTTTTTTTCAAAAGGTTTTTTATTTCTATTTCCTATTCTATAACCTTGTATTACTTTTCTTAGTTTACCTGCAAGTTTACAGACATCTACATTCAGCAATTAAAATATAAACACTCTTTCACTGTGTTAAAAATAAAGCAATAGGTTTCTTATGACTGATTATCTAGAATTACATCTTACATTTCACAGCAAATGAAAAATATATGGACAGCTATAGTTTTATTGTTTTAGTTGCTAAAAGACACATTTCTGTGTGCTTGCATGTGGATATTATATTTTGATGCACTGAGCTCTCTAGTGATGAATATTTAACTTTTTACGAAGAAAAACAACCATTATCATATAATTGTGGAATAATATTGGTGGAGATATATTAATTTCTGCAAGCAAAAGACCAATGTATAAAGAACACTTCAAAAATAGTTATTTAAGCTCTGTGTTTTAAAATTAAATTAAACTTAATACTTTCCTTCCTCTGGTACCTTCTATGTTCATTCAGAAACTAAGACACTTCAACAAAGATATACTAAAATTTAATTTGTGGTCAAAGCAGTTTATTTTCTCTATTATGCTATCGAATTATTCACACTTTTTTACTGATTTATGAAGATGACTAAACTGATAAATGTGAAGGGAGAATACTAATTTCTTTTGTATTTGATTTTGAAGTGAGAACTATTTTTCATATGCATTTTATATTTTTTGATAAAGAATAATTTCTTCAAAATTGGTCCAAATTCACATAAAAGCATAAAGCATAAAGCTTGGTGAAAGCATAAAGCTATTTAAATTATTTTATTGATTGAATTAAGTCAAAATCAGAAATTTCCCCCCAAATGACCTTATTGCTTTTATCATCACTTCTGAACAAGATGTTATCACCTCTGGTACAAAAGTTTTACCAATCCATCATTTTTTTTGGTCTAAGATTGAACGAAGGATCATAATTCAGTTCACTAAGAGTGTTGTTATACAGTCAGTATAATGTTGTATAGATCAAAAAAATAATTTATGCTGAACTAACTACACACATTGGAATGTTTATTATCTCAGATTATTAGCATCGATCAGAATTATGGGAGCCAAGTAGATCTGTATAACCAAACCTCATGTTTTCATGAAAGAGTTCTATAATTTTGTCATATAATTAAATATATATTTAATAGATTTTAAGTCTTTCCCTTTGGCAGGCACAAAATTAAACATAAAATTGTTTCTTATTTAGATACAGTGAACAATGGAATAACAGATCAATAAACCTGTGCCTAATAATAATCCATGTAAAATTTATCAGTATTTCTTATAGCTAGTTGCTATTATCAGGTCAAAGGGCAGAATGTGAGTAAATTAATCAAAGTTGGGGACATACATTTGCTCTTCAGAATCTTAGTTTATAAATTCTAGAATTGAGCTATCTAAAATGTCCTACATATATGTGTTGCATGTGGGACTATTAATAACACGTGTATTTAATGAAAGGCATTAGTGGACTATATTAACCAGGCCTCTGATAATAGCAATGAAGTCAAAAGTTACTTAATCCTATTAGTGTCACACTCTCATTGTAATAAGACCTGACAACATTAATAAAGATCCATTTATGAAGAGAATGAGTTTTATGTTGTCATTTTTCCCCACTGGAGGTACACTTTGATAATAACCCCTAGCTTTCAGGGACCTAACAGTCATTTGACTGTCACCTTTTTTACTTTTTAGCACAGATCAAAAATGTTAATCTGCACATCATAGAATTCAGAGAATATAAAATCAAGTTATCTTAAAGCTGAAAGGGTGAACTTCCAAATAAAACTTCATTTTATAGTTGAAAACTGAGAAAATCATTATATTCAAACTCTTCTGAATATCTTTAGAGGCAGCTTTGCTTTCTAAAGCAGTTAAATACATTGTTTGTTATAGCATATTATGTATATTATAGCATATTATAACATTGTTTGTTATAGCATATTATGCCTGCAATGGCATTAATGAATTTTACTCACTCCTCCTGATACTACACACTACTTTGATCTATTGATACATATGATAAAGAAATATTAATTCCTTTAGAATAATAAAGTTTGCTTGCTCTTTAGCTCCACGATATATTATTTGATGTCTCATTCTTGGCAAGTGTATTCAAGGTTACTAAATCTAATGGTAGATAGAATTTTCACAATTTGGATTTTCTAATCCCAGATTTCAAAGCAAATCTAAGTCTAACCTAAATTTCATAAATCCAAACTCTTGATCAACAGGCAATATGTTTAGTTCTCATTTAGTTTTTAAAGTAAAAACCAAATATATCTTATTTTAAACAAAATAGAAACAAGGTCCCAAACATTGATTATATGAAAAGACTCTGGCCAAGATTAATTTTTTTTGAGGTGGATGTAAAAGATGAGGATGCTTTATGAGATGGGCAAAAATGTGTGAGGGCTTTGAGTCGGGTCACGAATCTGAGAAAAATTTGACCTTCACGCTCCGTCAGCACAGTCAACCTTTGAAACATTGTCATGCCTGCCTCAAGGGGACCAATCAACACACTGCCACTGGGCTAGTATAGAAATATTATTGCTGATATATGTGAGGGAAGATGAAAATCTGAAGCAGAAAATGAAGACATATGCAACATCATTACACAAACTAATTTCCCCTGAGTTCCAACCATGGAAAGAAGTAGATCCCTGTGGTTTATATCCATATCCTGAGTCAGATTGGGTGCTTGAAGTATATTTCTATTTGTGAATGTACTAGCTTCCCTGACAACAGACTTAGAATATGAAAAAAAGCTTTATAAGAAACAGGCTGTCAGAATAATAAGGTGGAAGTTAGAAAGACATTGTAACTTTCTACTCCTGGACAACAGCTCTGTCAAATACTACTAGGGCTCAGTGGTATATATTTATTAGATAGATGACACATAGATGCAGATAATTATATATATAGTATACAATATGTATGTAGGTATAGTGTACACGTAGTATATACTATATACCATGTATAACATATATTTTAAAATATATTATTTAATAACATTTAAAAATTATGTTTATAATATATATATAATATTTATAATATATAAAAATGGCATATATATACACATATATATATGTGTGTGTATAGAGAGATATATATAATTATAGATCTTTAGCATAGCTAGTCCAAATTAAGGGAAATTATATCAGAATATCATGGGGAATTCTCATTATACCATGTCTTTACTTGAGACAGGGAAAAGGGAAGATTTCACTTCTGGATATTATTTTAAGTGGCAATTCACATCAAAAACTTTTATAGATGAAGCTTTTTTTTTTCTTTAGAGTAACCTAATCTCTCAAAAATTTGAAAATTAACCTTGCCAAGATCATGTGGATAAGTTTTATTTTACCATAATTTTCTTTGTACTAAGCAGAATCACTTGGTAATCATGTTATTCATTCATTCCTCACTTTCTTTTTACTTTGTCTTTTTTCATTTTCTTCTTCTTCCTTCCTGTTAAACTTGCTGTGATCCTCACCCTCAAGGTTATCTATCTGTCTCTTTCTGTCAATCAAATCTAAGAGTCAGAAGACCTTATTCTGGTTCCCAATTTACTAGTCATATGATCATAAACAAAACAAATTATTACCCTGAAATGCAATATCCAAATTTTTAAAGTGTGTAATCATAATGCTTTCCTGGTTTATGCCAAAGCACACCTAATATCATGAAATGCATAAATGAAATTAAAATATTTATATATTAATTTTTTGAAGATCAATATTGTATGTTTTGTCTTATGTTACATTTTATTATATACATTTTGATACATTTATCAAATACCTTTATTTTCAGTTAATTATCTTGTTAATTAACATAGATTTGTTAATAGCAAGACACTTTCATGTGTAAATTGACCTAACTTTTCCTAGAATTTTTCCCTATATCTCCCCCTTCTCTCCCTTCGTTATCTGAACTTTTCATATAAATTTTAGATTTCCTTAGTTAAGATAAACTGTGATTTTGTTATTCTTGTCTACTCAACAAAAATAGAACAAGTTAACATTAATTAAATTCTCAACCTCTGCAGGAAAGATCTTTTAAAATAAATTAGTATGGTTGGCCTACTTACTTTCAAATTATAACACTTTTTAAAATTTATGGATGAATCATAACATGTTTCTTTTTTTATTTTTATTTAACCTCCCTATCCCCCCTCCCCCAGTGTACATACCACTTTCATGACAGGACCTTTTTGCAAGTCAAAGTGCACTCAGTTAACCCATGAGATGGCCCTCTGCAAGCCCAGGGCTATGCTTTGTGTTCCATAATTATTATTTTTAACAAGCAGTCAGGACAGTATTTTCCCATTGGGCCATACAAATGCCCCAGTACTTAGGTACATCACTTTTGGCTTATCACACATTCTAAAACAGAATGAAATTGTAGAGCATGTCTATTTCTAAGACTCATCTAAGAACCTCTAGTGAGCCTGTCTTTATGTCACTTGCTGATAATCTTTCAAAGAAATTCAAATGAAAATAGATTTTAACAAACCTAAATTAAGCCAGTGGGTTTATTTGTTTTTTTTTTTTTAATTTGAATTTGTTAAGCAGCTTTCAAGACAAATCAGAAATTTCTTGGAAGTTCATTAAGCTGCCCTGAGGGAGACATTACAAAATTATTCTTTCAGTAAAGCACTGCATTTCAAAATAACACATTTGTCAGGATTGTTGGGTGGAGAGACCCTATTACTAATTCCTGATTTAAATTTGGTAAGGTCCCATTTTGATTTGAATCTGTCAATTTTTATTTTCCAAATAAATTGCTTTTCTTTGTTTAGGCTGTGCTCTCCAAAATAGTAGCCACTTACCACAGGTGGCTATTAAAGTTAAGATTAATTAAAATTAAAAATTCAGTGCCTTGGTAATAGTAACCACATTTCAAGTAATGAATAGCCACATGTGGCCAGTAGCTACCATATTGGATACCACAGATAATAGAACTTCCGTCATCACTGCTGGACAGTGTAACTGTCCAGTCATCTACTGGACAGTGTAACTTTAGAGATAGTATCCACTCTGCTATGCAACTTACTGTTTAAAGTAATAAGCCTCACATTTCTATATACAGTCAAATGTTTCAATGCATCTCGAAAAACCTTCTATGCAGGTGTATCTACCCTCTACTTAGTGCTTATTCTTCCCAATTCTGCCCCTGTGAAATTTATATCATCAATCTCATATTATGACTGGAGAAACTAAAAGTAAGAAAGATTAAGCTGGAGGTGGCTTGTCTAGTCGGTGGTAAGCACAAAATTGTGATCTATATCTTTCTGACTTCTGCATATTTTTGCATTTCATCAGATAAGGAGACACTATTGCAAGGACCTTACTTAGAAATGCTTATTTATAAATCATCCATCTGTTTTCAGTTTTTACTTCTTATATTCACACACAAATCTGCATTTCACTTGAAATCACTCAAAAGATCTCCAGAGTTCGATTTCTGAATGTATTTATAAACAAATATATCTTCACAACATATCAGCTTCATCTGAGCAGTTTTCCAATATTACACAACCTCCATGCTAAAACCTTCAGATGATATTCATCAAAATATCTTATTTATGTGTTCTTTGAATAATTTTAACATTGGTCATTATGATAATCATAATCTGGTAATGCATAGTCAGAAAATGTTTATAAAACTTTGAAAATTGCTTGACCATATCTATATTATACCTGCACATTTGTTCTTTTACACATTTGCCAAGATCATTCAAGTGCATTGTACTATATCACATACCCCAATCTGAGTTTTCTACTACTCTATGTACCATATAGCCAATTAAAAATATTCTCCCATTCGCTTGATAAATGCAGTCTCTCTGCACATACTTCAAAGAATACCAAATATTCCATCTATTCTTCCCTCTGCATTTACCACCCCAAGACCCAAATCAAGCCAAAATAGGTTCTTTAGGTTAACTGAAACTCTTTGACTGAAAAATTGACTTACCCTTTACTGCAAATGAATGCTCTGTGTTTTCAAAGAATTGGAACAAAATGAAAATATTTAACATTAACAAGACATATCTAAAATTTAATCTCATTTTGTGACTCAAGAGATGCTTAAAGATCTTGCTTTGACTTGAAATCAGCATGAAAAATATTTTTTACTACTATATCTGTGTAGAAATGCTAGTAATAAAAATGTTCTATTCACCCCCAAAATAAATGTATTTGGCTTCTTTTCAAAGGACAAGATAAAGCTTTCTGTCTCAAATAATCACATAGAAAACCCGATAGGTTTGTGGATTCATTCTTGACATTTAGATTTGCTTGTTTAGGCCAAGTTTGAGGCAAAGTCATGACTAGACAGATTAAAAGTAAGATACTGTGTAGGTTATTGATTTGTAAGCAGCAAGGCTGAACTCCTTGTCTGACCACTATAATAGATTGTTAGTGGAAACACAAATAACTGCTTGAAAATGAATATACATAAAATGAAGATTCATAAACTCCATGCAATTGCAAAAATTGCATTGATAAATTTTCTTTGCTATGCTTTACTTAAACTTTGTAAAATTGTGGTGATGGCTTACTCAAAACTTGAAGTACACTAAGATTCTTTTTTTTTTTCTTCCCTTTAAAAAATGTGCTATCTTTAATGAAGCATTTTTAAAACGCACCTTAATTAGTTGGTAGTTTTGAACTCCGTTTATTCCTATGTCAGGATCAATGGCTGCTGGGAGAGCATATCGAGAGTTTATAGCTGAGTTCTCTGGAATTGATATGTTGATAACCGTTGCAGGGAATAATGGTGCATTATCATTTATGTCTTCTATCAGAAAACGTATTTTAACCAGTCTAAATATTTCATCTGGCAGAACGGCAACCTCCACCTCATAAAAGCAACGGGTGTCCACTAAGACACCAGCACATAATTTCTCACGATCAATGCGAGCTCCAGTAGTGAAGATCTCACCAGTACCCTCTTCAATTCGAATCAGTGGCACATCTCCGGTCTTGTACACTAACTTGAACTGCATAGGCGTTGTTAAGGACTTGTCTGGAATTAGCGACAAGTTGAGGTCTTTCAGCAAGTCGCCTATCAGGACGTTTTCTGGCATTTCTTCCCGGACGGTGTAGTTCTTCTCCTGGGCGCCAGACTGAAACACGACGCATGCTAACAGGACCGCAAATATATACGTCCCGGACAACAAGTCCATACCAGGCAGGATTGCACTAGTTTTTTTGTATCAGTCCACAGAGAACTGCCAAAGAGAAAAGAAGAGTAGAAAAGAAAGAGAAGAAAAAGAGGAAGAGGAAGAAGAAGCAATTATTAAAGCCAAGCATTAATGTATGTTAACTAAATGCTCAGTTTTAAATTAAAATTACTAAATGAAATAAACAGCAAGGTCCTACTGTATAGCACGGGAAACTATATTCAATATCCTGTAATAGATCATAATGTAAAATAATATGAAAGAGAAACACACACACACACATATATATATATATATATATATACATATATATAACCAAACCACTTTGCTGTACAGCAGAAATTAACACATTGTAAATCAACTATACTTCAATAAAATAAAAATTTGCCAAAATCATTAAATGAAAATACTAGCACGAAAAACACTGTTAAATAAACTAATGACAGATTGGTTTGAATCTAATATTATGCATTTTTACATCAAGATGAAAGGTAAATTAAGCAAGATACGTTGAGTAATTATGAGACCCAGAATATTTATAAAGGTGTTCACCATTGATAAGATATATAAAAGATAATATTATAACAAGACAGTTAAAAGTAATAAAAATAATTTAAAACATTTAATTCAATAGTTAAGGAAAAGTAAAGGGATATGTGTTACTAATAACAAAAATATAATCATTTACTCTTTGTTACAATGTGGTTTTCAAATGCAATTCTTCTATGTGTCATGAATGTTTTATACAATATTCTGTGTGTTCAGCTCTGGGCTTCAAAATGTAAATATCGATCTAGGTTAGGAAGTTTGGATTAAAAAGAAAAGTCCTTTCATAGAGGAGAGGGTTCAATATGGCAAATGCCTAAACATGGGAAGAACAATCATGTGAAAGAGGATTAAAGTTGTCTTTCTTTGGATGAGAGGAACAAGAATAGGTATAAAATTACAGGGAGGCAACTTTCAGATCAACTTAAACAACTGCCTATTAAAGCATTCTGGAAAAAAAATGGTTTTCAGGAGAGATTGAATTCCATATATTTGGAGGTACTGATACAGAAGCTGTATCACTAGTTTAGATCTACATATTTATGATTTGTTAGACAATATTCAAACATTCAATGAGAGAACTGGAGTGCAAGGCATCCCAACTCTGAGAGTTTGTTTATAGATTGCATAAAGTAGTCCATGTGAAAATGGGTTTTCACATCTACAGATTGACATAAGAATTACCCAACTACATGAAACAGCTTGACTAGGGTTTAAAAATAAGAAAGGCATTTTAAAAGACTTTATCAAGTTAAAACAGAGAGTCAAAAAACAAAGAATATCTCTGGCTCCTTTCCCCCTCCTTGCTTATTATTTTTCATTCACTGAAATCTGCCACTTTATTTCAGTTCTCTAGTTCTTCTGAAAAAATTCAACAAGGAATTTTTATTTCTTTATAAATTGCAAATTTGTCTTCAGTTTCCTTTATTAATTCTCAATTCCTATTCTCAAATTTATTTGGTGGATACAGTCTCAATTTGGTATATTAAATATCTTTTAATATCTAGTATTATGAAACATTTTAATATGCTTCTGGATGTTATTTGTAGGTTATATAAACACAAAGTGAAATTTGTGTTACACTGCTTTAAATCCTATTAGATATTATATTTTTATAATTAAGTAGGGATTAATGCAGCTCTCAATTCATTCTGAAGTTTTAAAGAATTAGCTAACAGATGGTCATTTAAAAATCTATTATGGAAAACTATTAATGCACATAGGTATCTAATTAAGGAAGTTCTCAATTTTTATTGGTAATTGATAACCAATTAAAATTTACAAAAATTTTAGTCATAGTTCTACAAACAGGAGGACTCATGAAATGATATAAATAACTTGCTATGGATATTATGATCTGATTATGCCAGACAATGTATTACATTAAATAATTTTAGAAAATATGCATATTGACAGGCCTGAAGACACAAGAGTGGGGAAAAAGAAACCTTCTTATTTGCAATCAGTAACAGAACAAAAGCATTTGTTGCAACAATCGAGATAGCTTGGGTCACAAATAGAACAAAGAAATAAGCTAAATAGACTTGAAGCATCTCATTTTATAAATTCTTATCACAGAATTTAAAAATTATATATTATGAGTCCAACCACTTTCCTATGTTGGGCAGTTGGCGTCATTTATAAAAAAAAATTAAGTATAATAGTGAGTAATGCTGATGCTGAAGACATTTTCTATCCTAGTAAACAACACAAAAAGACTATTGCCTGTGGTATTTTTAGCATCATTTGCTCAATGGTGAGCATTGGGATTACCTAATATAGCAACCTTTTCAAGACTCATTCTCTTGTGAATTATTGGCCTTATACTCCTCTATGAATGTGAGAATTAAAATACTTCATTTTTACTTACTATGAGTTAATATGCATACATATATGTGTGTCCTATTGTGACTCTAGAACATCTAAAAAAAACTGAGTGTCTAAGTGTGTGATTTTATAAATACCATGCAAACATAAGCAAAAATAAAAATGGGGCACTTACAATTAGAATTAAAACTACCACTCTATTCTTATCTTACCCTTAGGTATTACACGTTATTACAACTGGCAGAAGAATACTACAGACCATTTTTTAAAACATTGTGTGCATGTTGCAATATCCTAAACAAGAGGAGGGATTAAGAAAGTGACCTAATTCTAAGCAGTCCCCCTCTGCCAATCCATTCTAAATGTGTTCTACTCTACTTTAATAATAACATCAAATAAAACATTTTAAAATATGTTTCATCACTTGAAATTCTTTCAGAGGTTTTGAAAACCAGGAAAAAAAATGGGAAAAAGGACAATTCAATTTCTAAAACTTAGGCAAATATACATATTGCAAACCTAGAAGGACTATTTACTGTCTAGTTAGTAATTAGTTTCATGAAAGGGCAGTCACGTATTCAACAAATATTTATTAAGCAATTTGTGTATGCCAGGCACTGTTGTAGACACTGAGAATAAATCAGTGAACAAAACAGGCAAAAACCTCTGCCCTCACAGAGTTTATAATTGATAGCAAAAATATTCCAGAATATCTTTAATTCAGTGTTCAACAAATGTATAACAAAGTCAACTCTGCCTCTATCAGGATGTAAATATGCATGATAAAATAACCTCAATCTCCAGATTCTGATTCCAACCCTTGCAGTTACCACTTGAAAATGTATTGTTATGTTTAAAATTTAAAAAATTTTCTTTTAGGGCTTCCCTGGTGGCGCAGTGGTTGAGAGTCCGCTTGCCGATGCAGGGGACACGGGTTCGTGCCCCGGTTTGGGAAGATCCCACATGCCGCGGAGCGGCTGGGCCCGTGAGCCATGGCCGCTGAGCCTGCGCATCCGGAACCTGTGCTCCGCAACGGGAGAGGCCACAACAGTGAGAGGCCCGCGTACCACAAAAAAAAAAAAAAAAAAAAAAAAAAATTTTCTTTTAAACTGCTGAGTTTAATTATTTGTATGACCAATACAGAAATTAGGATATAAAGAGTCACTGCTTAGTCTTATGGAAGGATGATGAATTTAACTCAGATATGCAGGGAAAGTATTCCTATGGACATATCTTACTTAGTTCTAATTTTCTCTCTCCCATGAACAAACTATAAGATAACTTTAGATTTCTTTACCATTCTCCCACATCCCACTGCTACTATAGTCTACGGTTAGTTTGGAAATTGATAAGAAAGGTACAATGAAAGAAGATGCAGAGAATTAAAATTTTCTACAAGTTTCAGTAGTGCCAGCGTTATTTAAGTGATGTTTTTACAGGCAATATATAGTGATTGGGTAGGGAACAGTCATAGTTAGAAGGACAGAATCATGACAGTCAGAGGAAACAAAAGCAGAAACAAAATAAGCAACTCTGAAATTTTAAGACATGAAAAGCAAAAATGCAAGTTCGTTTTATAGTCTCTGAGCAATTTAGTTCTAAAAAGGTAAGTAGATAGGGGAACTAAGTCTCTACTATATGCAGTTCTAGAGATTTCAAACCATAAAAGTGATATTCAAATGGTTTTTCAGAAGAATTCCAATGCATAATTTCCCTGACATACTTGTTACATTTTCCTTCATTGTACTGCTGTGTTCAACTTGTAATATACTTAAGGTAATTCTGCATGAATGAGTGGCTTACATGCTACAGTAACAAATTGTTAAAATAGTACAAATTTAGGGCTTCCCTGGTGGCGCAGTGGTTGAGAGTCCGCCTGCCGATGCAGGGGATACGGGTTCGTGCCCCGGTCTGGGAGGATCCCACATGCCGCGGAGTGGCTGGGCCCGTGAGCCATGGCCGCTGAGCCTGCGCATCCGGAGCCTGTGCTCCACAGCGGGAGAAGCCACAACGGTGAGAGGCCCGCGTACCGCAAAAAAAAAAAAAAAAGTGCAAATTTAGGTATTATATGAAAATAAGAAATACCTGTATGTTGCCCATGATCCTAAATCCACTTGGCTCTCATCATTCTAATTACTGTAATGTCTTGTGAAGTCAAAAATACACAATTAAACAACCATAATGTATTATATAGTTACTTCTACATTCTTGTTCTCATGCACAGTCAAAGCTTCTTTCAAGACTGGGAAAACAATAACGTGGTTCTTCAGGTTGACAGGAAGGAATCTAGAACATTGCACCTGGAGAAAGACAAACTGGAGCAACTGATAAACTCAATCTTTTCCAAGGGATTGACCACAAGTAGAGTGGGGTAAGTGCACTGGCTGTCCTGTTTGACATGACTATTTCCTATGTATTCTGAAAGTTGAAATGTCGAAATGAAAGATTTAGTAGCGTACTTTGATTCTATTAAACTGATATTTTTATTAAATTTTATTCCACAAAAGACTCATTTATCGTACTTCTTTTTGTACCGGTCTAATTTTCACGTTTGGATCTAATCTTCTCCAAGAAGTCGATTCCATCAATGTTCCTTCCTTCTCTAAAATGTTTATGTTTTATTGAATCATTCTAACACTCCACAACAGAAGTGCAGTGCTCTCTAATGGGGCTTCAAATCTGTTAATAATCAATGCTCGAATATCACTTATAAGACAATTTGTGAAGGTTGCTCTTCTATATTAATTTTTCTGGATTTTTGATATGATTAAGGAGCATTTTTAAAATAGCTTTACAGATTAATCAAGCAAGAGACATATTCCATTTGGCAAAAATATAATGGTCATTCATCATCATATATCCTTTTATAACCTTGGGGTGAATTTAATCATGATTATTTCAATATCTACTAATTACTTTAATATGTTTGGTCTATAAGTAACATATTATCATAACAAATAGTTCTTGGATTCGCTGAGGTTAAAAGGATGATCTCCATTTGGCGTAGCATTTTAATTCCTCTAAGTAATTTCAAATCAGTTATTTCAATTAATCTTTATAACAACTATATGGTTTATATGAATATTGTAGGCATTAATTCATATATTAAATGTTTATATCAAATAGGTGGTAATTTCACACTCTGTAGATCCTCTAGATGACCAGGTGTTTGTTTGTTTGTTTGTTTTCGGCACGCAGGCCTCTCACTGTTGTGGCCTCTCCCGTTGTGGAGCACAGGCTCCGGATGCGCAGGCCCAGCAGCCATGGCTCATGGGCCCAGCCACTCCGCGACATCTGGGATCTTCCCGGACTGGGATACGAACCCGCGCCCCCTGCATCGGCAGGCGGACTCTCAACCACCGCGCCACCAGGGAAGCCCTAGATGACCAGGTTTTAAGATCATGTTTTAAGCAGGTAAATAAATGGGGTAGATTTCTGACTTCACTGAGAATTGATTGAATAGTCCATTTTGATTTTTAGATATGTAAGGATAAGTGAATAATTCTATTAATTGCTATTCTCAGGAATTAATTAATCCCTATTCTCAGGAATTAATAAAACAGTGTAGGTTTAATCAGAAAAAAAGTGATGACTTGGTATATTTTTTATTTGTGTCAGATGCTAATTTATCAAAATCATGATGCAATAAATTCAACAGTTAAAAGAAAATGAGATATACCACCAGAATCTTGGAAGGTGCTGAAAACAAGATCCCAGTTGATAGTCTGAAAAATGAATCAAGGTAAGATATTAATCATCGGAAAATGAATGGTATCTACCAACCTATTGTTCCAAGGAACAAGGAGATGACTTTCATTCTTAATAGCTGCATTCATTCACCCAGGGAGACAAAGAAGCTTTTCCAGGTAAGATGACTTTGGGGTGACATAAATCCTCAATCAATGGCTACACATCATAGACCACCAAGCAAAAATGACACAGCAACTTCTTAAAAACCAATCTTGCTACTTGGTTAATCAACTGCCTAATAGCAAGTACCTCAGCCTAAAGGTTCAGCAAAAATCCCTTCTCCTTTTAATTCTTATTCTTTTACACATATTTTAATATCATTTCTGTGATTTTCATTTTCTGTCACCACAAAACTCAAACTGGATGACAAGTTAAAAATGACAACATAGGGGCTTCCCTGGTGGCGCAGTGGTTGAGAGTCCGCCTGCCAGTGCAGGGGACACGGGTTCGTGCCCCGGTCCGGGAGGATCCCACATGCCGTGGAGCGGCTGGGCCCGTGAGCCATGGCCGCTGAGCCTGCGCGTCTGGAGCCTGTGCTCCGCAACGGGAGAGGCCACAACAGTGAGAGGCCCGCGTACCGCAAAAAAAAAAAAAAAAAAAAAAAAAATGACAACATAAATGAATCAATGGGTAGAAAAACATTTGAACCATAAATGGGACATACACAGGCCACATTTTGATACATTTAATTTGGGGCAGAACAATAATTACACAGAATTCTGGCTTTAAAAACTGAATTAGCATTTATGAATTAAACACTACTTCTGGTCAGTTCTTAATTTGTACAATAAATTCATATTCTGGGGTCAGCCCCATTTTCAGGAAGGAATTGTTTCTATAACAAATACAATTCAAATGTATTTACAAAGAGCTCACACAAAGACAAATTATAAATGTTAGTATTTCTACTATTTTTACTTTCTCTTTCTTCTAAGTTAACACATAAAGAAATGTGCTGTTGATTTAGCAATATCCCTCAAACCTGTAGTGAGTTATTATTTCAACTTTGTCTTACCTCATTTTAATTCCAAATATAAATATAATACTAATCATTCAAACTTCAATTTGGGCATTCAAAAACACCTTGCTAAATTTGAGGAATCCTAATTTTAGAGAAGGTCAGTTGGGTCCTGTTTCAATATTATTAGTATATTTGAAAGTGTACAAAATGGTCAATTATAAACTGGATGCTTTTATGTGTAAAATCCTACATAATACCTGAAGTTTTAGCTCTTCAAAAATAGAAATTTAGGTATAAAATTCATCTCCCATAAAAATATTCTTTAAATTGAAATAATTGTATAGATCTGTAATATTTTATAGTGTCATCCTCTATTCTGATTGCAAGTAAATCATTTCAAATATATAACAAAATTTATTAGTAGGCCTTTATATTTACTTTAGCAGTGTATGGGCACTGTGCCAGACATATAAGTGTTAAGTTATAACATAAGTTAAGAAATATTTATTGGGTCTTTGGGTTTCTGATTTTTTTGTTTTGAACTCTTTTTTTTTTCAAGATCATATTACTACAAAGACTGCCAAAGATTCTAAGACACAATAGGAATAATATACAACAACTTGGAGTATTCATTATACCGTGCATTCTGTTTTATTTTTAAAAACCTACATTATTTTCTAAGAGTATATTTTAAGCACAATCTTCTCCTGCAGGTATTTTCATTACAAATTAAATTGTTCTTAGCAAGCAGTTTTCCCAACTAGAAGTACATAAAATATTTAAATTAATTAACAAATCCTATACCTTTTCAATGTGTAGATTGCTGTTATTTAAAATTGCTTTTTATCATACTTCCTACTTTGGAGTACCACAAATCTCACTTAGGTTCATAAGAGAATTAAAAGTGATTCTTTTCATCATTAGATTTCATTCACTATACTCCATACTTTCCCACCATAAGTAAAGAGTCTTCCTTCTACACAGTAATAGGCTAGCATGTTGGAAGAAAAATTTTATGCTACCTTTTTATAACTCAAGCAGTACATTAACCTCAAAGTGACTTTAAGTAACTGTCAAATGGGAAATCAAGAATGTACAAGTTCCATTTCCACAGAGTTGGATACAGTTTTGTTCTTTGGACTAGAAAATGCCAGCCAAATCCTAATTGTGGAATATTCATGAGATATTTCATTTTTATGTTTAAAATAATCATCTTCATGTTCCACTGTGGGTATATGTCCTTGTGTGTATGTGTGTTCAATGAAAATTGGCAACTGAGATGCCATTACATTAGACAATAGTTGAAATCGAAGTGGAGCGGTCAGAATTGCTCTCATATTAAGGCAGTCTCGATATGCAGTACTTTCACTATGTCCCACATTAATGCATAAGGAGACCAAATAGATATTTTTATTTAGGCATTTGCAGTTGTCACTTTTTAAATTTAGCTCTTTCTCTGCTTATGAAGAACATAACTAACTTTATTTATGAAGGTTTGCAAAAAAAATTTTGTCTTCTGAAAAATAGATTTCACATTGATTTTGAAAAAGTTTGCCAAAGAAAGAAAATAAAGATACCATTCTTCCTATTAGGTACCAGAGACTCAAATTATTTGTGTTGCTTTACCCCCCCCCCGAAAATATTCTTGGTTTTTAGAATTACAACTTACATTGTGATGATTTCAACTTGAAACAGAGTATGAAATAGGTATCTTATTTTAGATAAATCACAATTTCTGTATAGATAATAAATGTATAATAGTGTCCTCACATTTTCTTCTTATTCCAAGAATATTTGAAATACTGAAAAATATTTTTTCCTTTGCAAAGGTATTCAACACCTTAATGGAGATGATAGAAAGAGCTATCACAACCAGAACTATATCACGAGTGAGTGCTATAACTGGCACTCACTCTATGAAATTGTGATCAAATGCTGTATTAATTCTTCCTATAAACTAACAATCCTGGAAAATTAAGGCCAGTGCTATTCACGATAAAAATTGCTTTGCATCAGGACTTGATATTATAGATGGCACAAGAATAAAAATTTAGAAGCAAAGGTGATTATACCCTGAAAAAAAAAGTCTCTTTTCCACTCTATAGTCATATTTAGACCATAAGCACCTGGAGCTGTGCATTTCAGTATAGTCATCCTGGCCATATGTATTCAATATATTATAGGTACTTATTTATATTATGCATGCATTTCTGATATTATAAAGCAAGATAAACCTATATAGTTGTCTATTAGGATATTTGCACTATTCCCTTCAGTTTCCTGTCTGAAGTTCTTGAAGAATTAATGATTTCTATCATGCATTATATTCTTCATGTTATCCCTATAAGGATTATGATGATGGTAAATCAGGAGAACATGGTGAGTACCCCACACTTCTATTGACTGTAAACACTATACTAAAAACTATCAAGTGGGTAGTTGTATTGGTATATTACCTCTTCATCATTTTAGTGTCTCAGATACAGTACATTTATTTATATAGTATTTCTCATAGGTTTTATGGGGATCATATAATGTTTTATGAAAATAATTGTAAGATACTATTTGTTTATAAAACTGCACATTTTTTCTCTTGGAGGATCTCAAGCAGTTTGATTTCTAATTTAACTGGAAATTTGATTGTTTCTCCTTGAATTAACAAGTTACCAATCTCTTAAAAATATTCACTACCTAATAGTTTCAAGATTTAATGTCATAAAATAGCATTCATCACTAAATGATTCAATAATAAATTTTACTGCATCATCTCATTTTATCATTTTTTTGTCCCCTGCCTATGAATCGGATACCCTAGCCATCATTTCACTTTCCTTGGATGCACGCATAGCTCAAGATTATTTTCCTCTTGCTGTAGATTACCACTGTCCAGTAGAACTGTTTGCCTGGTAGAAATGTTTGATAACCTGCACTGTCCAATACTGTAGCCCTTAGCCACATTTGCCTATAACACTTGAAGTGTGCCTAGTGCAAATAAATGACTGAATTTTTTATTTAATTTATAGTTATAATAGAATCATGCAATGTAAGCCCCTATTGGCTGTTATGTTTCCTTATATTTCTATTTCTGTGCAAACTTAACCCTTGACCTCCAAGTTCTCCACAGTGCTGAATACAGTCTTAATAAATGCTGCTCATTTAAAATTTTTATGTGTGTGTATATATATATATACATATTAATAAAGAAATATAATTTAATAAATAAAAGACTTTGAGAGTTTAAAAACTTAGACAAAGTGATTTAGACTTTAAAAACTTAGACAAAGTGATTTAAACCACTAGTAAAAGCCATTAACCCCTGAAATCGAAATGGAATCCTTCAGTTTCTCTGTGCAATATCCAGTCTTGCTCCTAGTCTGTTTTTTCTCTAAAATTCTTATTTCTTAGGAGTCAGCTATTCCTATTTTTAATTTTATTGTGTTTAACTTTTATTTGGAAAAAACTGGACAAATAGAGGCAATGTATGGAGGAAGACCTAGCATTCTAATTTCATTTAAATATATATATATATAATAAGTTTCAGAATTTATTACATTATACATAAAACAGTAAATGAACATAGGAATTTTTTGTGCATAAGGTATTGGTTTCTTACATTTTCCAGATCCACTATATAACGTTGCTTTAATTGTTTCACTTACTTATACTTATTTCCTTCCCATATGTCAATAAATTAACATGTCAATGTCAAAATATGCCCTCTTTAAAAGGGCATGATTTTACCCAATATTACTTTCGAAGTAGCAATTGAGTCTACAGACTAAAGCTGGAAAAAAAAGTAGGACTTTTATTTCTGCATTGTGTGCCATGTTCATGAAAAAATATAAAATCAATTTTTCATAGTCATTATCAAGTGTACAAAAAAATAATTCATTGATAGCTAATTCCACCATGCTCACAAAAAGAAGCCATATTGTAGAAGCATTGTTAAAATATACTTTTGGTTTGATCTTCTTGTTTTAAAAATAAATGAAAATTTATTTATAAGCAGAATCAACCAAAAGCCTACACATAGATCCATTCTTGCTACTGCCTTAATGACCAATATTGATGATATCAGACAAATCATTCATTCAGGGATTTACATACATTGTAGCAAGACCATTCATTTAAAACTATTATTAAATATATTTGGCATAGAAATTGAGACAAACATTCATTTTCCTACTTAAAAATCAAAGTCATAGAATGTTATTATATCCAAATATAGATTGCCTTGGAACAATGAAATTAAAAAAAAAAAGACATTTTATTTAAGATTTTGTAGCATGATCTATGGAGATGGATCGCCTGGTTTTGAATCCATGATCCATCACTTATTAGCTGTGTAACTTTATGCAAGTTTTTAAAAATTTTCTGTCTCATTAAAAAATAGATATAATAATAGCATCTACCTCATAGTGTTACTGTGAAGACTAAATGAATTAACATATGTAAAGCACTTAGAATAGTTCCTGAAACTCACAAGTGTTGTATGTGTTTGCAATCGTTGTTGTTGTTACTATTAAACTAAAGAAAATAAACAAATGTGGTTGTATATCCTGCACTCACAAAGGCAAATAAATAAGTCTAATCCAGTGGGAGAAAAATAATTGGGCCTGAATTCTAGTGTTAACTTTGCCTTTAAGTAGTTATGACCTCGGACAAGTCATTTAATCATTCTGTGCCTCCCTTTCTTCATTATGGTGAGTAGGATTGGAGTTCATCTCTCAGATCTTGTTCTAGCATTTTATGATTGAAATAAGCTTTCATCATAAATCTGTAGTCATTTGCATAATGGATCTCAGTTATGTGCAATGCTACAGCTTTAAAAGTTTTTACAACACAATTCCAAATATCTTATTGTCATCAACTACATATTTCATATAATTTTATTTGATTTAAAATCATGTTTACAAGGTTTAAAGACTGTATGCCTTGTTTTCAGTAGGTAGTGATTTTATGGTTGTTTCTAGCTTGGCAACAAATAATTTTTCATATATTGGGTTGGCCAAATAGCTCCTTCAGGTTTTTCCCAAAATGTTATGAAAAACCCGAATGAACTTTTTGACCAAACCAATAATTTAGAATGGAAACCTTGTTTTAAAAGAGTATTTTAATGATTATTTTCCACTTTCAAAGGTTTATGGAAATAAAATTCCCCTCAAAATTTTCTGTTTCTTGATAACATTTTCAAAAAGGATATATTCTAATGACATTTATCTTTAGATATTATTATGATTAGTTTTCAAATTGGTCAAGTTTTCAAATTGACCAGTTCATCCCTTTGATGAAATACAAAATATATACTGACTCATTGTATGATTTTAATTGATATTTGCTTTTTTTAAGAACAAATATAAGTTAGAGAAAGCAGGGGTTTATTTTCATTGGATAATTGTAATACATCTTGAATCCCTGTAATACAGTACTGTGTTGAAAATATTGAAGCAAACACATCTCACAAAATCAAGTCATTTTTTTGAAACAGTACTTCCAACTAAAATATGCCATCATGATTTCATATTGAAAATGATAAAAATTCAACTTCTGAAAGTTGATAACTTTAAAATTAAAAAGATAATTAAAACCTGTTATAGCTTACAACCACAACATTGCACCTTCAAAATTTTCCACTAATTACAGCTGCTAATTTTCAAGAGGAACTGTTAAAGTGAGTCAGATTTGACATAAGGACAGCTTCTCCACCTCTTTTTTTTATTCAGAAGAAAAGTTTTTTAAAACAGAACACTTCCAAATATATTATCTATCCAACTAGCACTTTTTTATGGACTACTTTTACTTTTTTTGATGTTGGAAAATAAATATTAATTATTTCATAAAACATTATATACAACAATCAAAACAAAACAACAAAAACTGAAAACCAAAAAACTACATGTGTTATATATTAAAATCTACAGAATCTAAACTCTGAGGCCTAGCATTCAAAGGTCCTTAATTAGTTGCTTCCAATATACGTCTTTCTCATTAATTTCTAATCCATGACCTCTCCTCTTCAGTCAAGCCAACACCCACTCTAACCACAGCATTTTCCACATCTCTGGTCATCCAAGGTCCTCATCTGCTCTGGGGCATTTCACACAACTCATTTCCTCTAAGAAACTTTCACAGATTAACATCACATGGGGAATATCTGAATAAGCATAAGAGTAAGGATAAAGTTAAATGTAAGTGCTTAAGGGACTTGTAGTTAAAATATGGCAACTATGGAGAAGGCAGTCAACAAAGTCATGGAGTTTTGTTTTTCTAACTTTAATTTGGAAAAAAATATCTCATTAATAGTTATTATGTGTCATGTGCATTTGAATAGCACATTCCCTTACTCATCTATTCTTTCTCCTTCAGAACATTGTTTTGAACTGAATGTCTTGTTTAAAGAATTTTTTATCTTAGTTTAATTTGGCTTTGCTATCTTAATGGTAAACTATCACTAAGAAAATGGGGACTGTACTTCCTAACTTTTTTTTTTTTTATAATTCTGCTCTATTATCTCAAGTCCTATTGAAAGCAAACTTGGAACAAATATTAGGTCTTTGAAACATGTGTGCATGTTAAGGGACAATAAAGAATAAGATTGAATCATCCTGCCAATGATTAAACTACAAACTGTCTTACTCATGACAGTTTGTACCCTCAAGATGTTTGTAAATGTAGTAATAATGTGATGAGTTATGTTCCAACTACCTGTAAGGGCCTTGAACAATTTGAGAAGAACTGTGAGGCACTAGGGAAACAAGGAGTAGCAGAGGGTATAGAAGAGTCTGTGGAGGAAACTTGAAAAGAGTGGGGGTACTAAGGAGAGGCAAGGAATGATTTTGAGCATCAGGATGGACTAGGAGAATGAGAAGTATTCATGGAATCTAAGCAGGGCAAAGATGGATGAAAACTAACTGGGGGAATCTGAAGTTGGGGAACCTAAAAAGTGGGTAGAGAGTAAGAAGTTAATTATAGAAACTCAAAAGCACAGTGAGGAATTTGGCAAAACTGTAATGAACTGAGCATGACTTCCATGACTGGGAGACTTGAAGGACTGGAAAGAACAAGGAAGGTGTGGGGAGATTTGATGGATCTGGGAGGTCTTAGGTACCACTGAGAGTGGATTTGAGTACCTGAAGGGGATGGTGGATAGAGATAGAGGGATAAAAGAGATAATGGAAGGGAACAATGAAAATAATGACATAACAAGTAAAATAAGGTTGTTTAAAATTTTTTCATCCTTAAGATTAAATTACTGGGGAAATTTTACATTGGTTAGCACTTTTAAGATATTTCTTCTTTCAGGAATGCCGGGGGTGGGGGTGGGTGGAGGGTGGCACATATTTCACTTTCTTCTTCTGCCACATGGAAGAGAAAAACTGAGAATGGGATTTGTGACAAAGAACTTAAACACATTATTTTAAAATATAAAATATATTGTACTACTTTATAACAGTACTATTTAGTACTGTGAGAAGGTTGAGGGGCTGCACTGGAGGACACATTAACCACTAAGTCTATAAACTTAAATGATTTTTGAAAAAATTAAAACTTCCCATGACACTCTGAACATTATTTCAAATTTCATTTGATTAAACAGAATCTTAAAAACTTTTAATCACTTGAATGAAGATTGGAGGGATAGACCACTAGCTTATTTAATCAAATCATCATCCTATCAGTACAAGAAATTCTATATATTTATTTATTAGAAAAATCTCTTCTTTGCTAGTTTAGTATATATTTATTGAGTACCTTCTATGCACCAGGCATTGGAAATGCAAAAATGAGGAAGAACAGTCCCTCTCCCTAGGGCCTGTCCCTCTACCACCACAAAAGAGGTATTTGTTCCAAAAATAGGTTTTTCTGTAATTTATCAGTACATGGATATCTAATGGTCCTAATGATATCGCTGCATGATCCAAAGCAGCCTTTAAGTCTTCATAGGTAACCATCAGTCAGGCTATAGTGTATTTTTTTTCTCATAATTGATTCCTTAGAAATTTACAATACATTGATGACATGTGTTGTCATCCAAGTCAATAGAAACACTTACTGTAATTTTGGGGATTTTTCTTGTATTACATCTCTCCCCACACGATATTAATCAGTATACTGGAAGATAAGCTTCCCTTTCCCCTCATCCATTCTCACTGTTAACAATTTAAGCTTGACACAAATCTTTTAAGGAAAAGAAAGATTCAAACACTAAAAATGGGAGTTCAGATAAAATCTGTACTCCCAAAAAGACCCAAAAGAAGTGTGATTTATATGATGTTTAACATATATAAAACTCACCTTGAAATATCTGAATTAAAACCCACTTTCCTACAGTCCTCATAGTGCTCTGCAATCAGCTGTGGGGTAGAGGATGAAAAGAGGAGGGGAAGAAAAAGATCTTTTCCTCCAGTACAATGTAATCGTTTGAAACTTAAAATAGATGCACTAAAAGATTGGGCTTCAATAACCTTATACTACACTAGGTGGGAGGTTCCACAGCAGGACCTCTAAGGTCCCTTTAATTTCAGGGATGCAATGACTCTGTGTTCCCTGATGGATAAAGTGCTGTTAGCAGAAAATCATTCAGGACTCTGAAATGCAGGCACAAAATATTCTAGGAATTCAAAATGAGGCAAAGACTCTGCTACCCTTATTTGCCTGCTAAGGGAAGCTCAGATAAAAATGCTGTATCCACTAACTGGGCTTTCTACCTTGGATTTTTATAACAGTTCTATAAACCTAACACATAGAATTGGGAATCTGCAGTAAGATTATGAAACAGTAGAATGCATAGATTCACAATACTATATATGTGCACTAGGTATGATCCTAGTCCCTTTGACTAACAGTATTTGTTTCCTGAAGCTGAGGAAGGTGGTCAATTCTTGAATATTAATCACATATTATGTCACTAAGAATTAATAATTACCTACATATTAATTTCAATTTTCTTCAGTTATGAAGCTGTTCTTAACTCTAATGCTTCTTGATATCAATTCATATTATCTTAGAGAAGGATTTCCAATTCTGTAAGTAGGATAGCAAATTTTTGTCTCACCCAAGCTTGTTAGCTTCTTCATAAGACTATGAACTTGAGAGCATCTGAGGCAAGACCTCTCTGGCATGTGATCTGTGGAATCCTTCTTACTCACAAAAGGGTTTTCCTGTGGTAGGTCAAACACTTTGAGTTGGATTTCAAGAAACCAAAAATCTAAAGTCAAAAAACAGACAACGCATGGCAGAGGTCCATCATTATACGGCAGGATCCTCCAATTTGCTGTAATGGCTACAAACTAAGAAAAGGTTAATTGTCTTTGCACAATTTTAGATTTTGGAAAAGGGGAAGTAAGGCATATAAATTTGTGTTTTCAATATGATCTTATGGCTATTTCTTGGATTAAAAAACAAAAAGTCCATAATACTTTTGGAGGTAGGATATGCTGGAAAGGTGTTTCTAGGCTTTAGACTAGAAGAAGATTTTAAAATTTTCAAAAGCCAGCCCACATTGCTGCATTCTTAATTCCAATTAAGTCTGATCTGTTAAAGCATTTAATGCATATTTGTGTAGAGATTATGGCAACTTACTATCTACGTCTATTATATTTTGAGTTTTATATTGGTGTTGCAAAAACTTATAGATTAAATGAAAATGTGATTAGAATGATACTGATATAAATGTTTTTCAGGGAATAATTATTTACATTGTAAATGGCTGTAATTTATACTTTTTAATATGGGGAAGTGGGAATCCTATGCCTTGTTACTTTATGATTATGACTTTCCTAGAATTCCGGAGACACGTGTTTCTCACATTCATTTCTCCATCAAAACTTTCTAGAGCAGTGCTATGCAACAGAACTTTTTGTGATGATAGAAATAGTCTATATCTGCAAGGTCCAATATGGTAGCCAAAGGTGGCTGTTAAACACTTGAAATGTAGCTAGTGAGAACTAGTAGTGTAACTGAGAAAATGAGTTCTTAATTTTACTTAATTTTTATTTAAATAGCTACATGTGCTAGTAACTACCATATTGAACAGCACAGTACAGAGGTACTTCGTATTCTGTATTTAATTTAAGGTATGCATGATTTACCTATGGAAAATGTGTTGTAAGGATACTCATGCTTTTCTATCTATCCATCCATCCAACCGTCTAGTTGATCTTTAATTTTGAAGCACCCTCAGTATGTAAAACACTATGTTAAATTTATATAATAGAGGAACTTTACATTAGGTTTTTTATGGTGGGGGAGATAAGACAAGACTTGTACAAGATAAATAATACGGTACATTGAATAGGCTAACTGACAAAGGAAAAAGTATAATGCTATGGGAGTACCAAAGAACACTTTTGCATAATGGAGTTAGGAAGAGGTTCATGGAGTTCTTTAAATGTTTTGGATAAGTGGTTGCAAGGCATAGGAAGAATTTTAAGGAAAGGAGATTGCAAGATAGAAAGTCTGAAGTTTAGACTGGAATTTGGGGATAAGAAAGAGGGAATACTCCAAGGTTTTTTAAGTGACTGATAGTTAGTGCCAAGAACAGATAAGGTAAAGTCAGGAGAATGAACATGTTTTGTAGGAAAATGTTCAGGCTAAATAAGAGAATATATTTTAATCTAAGATTTTTAGAGAAGTTATTTATTATAAAAGTTAATTTAAAATGAGTTAAAATTTTAGCCATCAAGCTAGCTTTATATATTAATTGTAATTGTACTAATGATAAATATGATAAATATAGATCATATTTATCATATGATCAATATGCTTAAAGAGACCACTAGTAAAGTGAAGTCATTAATCATCTACCTAAACTTTCATCTTGGCCTCTAAAGATTAACGATTAGGCTAGCTGCAGTAAAAAGAGTCAAACACAAACATATGTGACTTTTCCCTTAATTCCTATATAGAATAGAATTCTATTCGAATTCGAATAGAATTCGAATAGAATTCTAATTCCTATATAGAATTCCTACTGGGCAGTGCCAGATAACCTAAGATATATTAAATTATTTTTCATGACCAAGGAGAGTACCTTAAATTCCTCAGCAAGTATTGCATTCTGTATTAATCTAAAAGCAAAGATCAAAACACTTTGGGGAAGTAGACATCCTTATAATGTAATGTAGGTAGCTAATCAAATGCCACAAATATAGAAGCAAACTGATGGACTTATTGATGCCCAGATCATGTTCCTTTTCAATGTAAATATATAAACATGTATTAAATTTGAATAAAAGTTAACATTTATTTTCAGAGATCACTGTTATTTTTGTTTTGCATCTCTGAATTAATGTTCACTGTTTCTTTTAATTTCTTTTCAATTAAAAGAAAAAATAATTTTTGCTTCCTGTGCAAATAGAGAATTGAAGATTTCCATAGTTTGAATAAATATGATTTTAAATAAAGACTCAGGTAGTGAATGTTAATACTTAATTAACTTGAACGTACTTTGAAGTGTGGGAAATAACCAGGGTTTTATCTTTGCCTTTAATAAAGACTGGGCCTGTAACAGGCTAAAGTTATTTTCATAGCTGAATTTTCCTCTCTGGATTTATAGAAGTAACAGATATGGGTGCTTTATTTTGAGGAAATTATGATTTCCAGGAATTTGATTAACATGAGTGCTCATTTCTTCCATTAATAAGAAATTTGAAAGTTGAGAAGTTGTAGACCTTTACATTTAATATTTTATGAACTGTTCAGGTGCACTTTATGACTTAGGGGCTATGCCTATGTAGGAAATTTTCTTCGTACTAGAGTGATATATGAGGATCAAGAGGTTTTGAATATACAGTTTGCTGACACATGGATTCTAAACTCCTGGAATTTCCGCCCTCTAATAAAAAGTATCTCTATTAGCTTGTCTACCCAATGGTATGTTGCTGGGTGAATTAAAATACTATTTTTTCTGATCTCTCTCTCTCTCACACACACACACATAAATTCACACACTTTCTCACATTTACACACATACCATTTTTATTATTAATTAAGAGTGTAAATGGCAAATATCTGAGGACTGAATCATATTTATCTCTTCAAATTAAGTTTAGTTCTTGGTAATGCAACATGTCAATGTGCCTAATTCACTCCAAACAAAATGTTAAAGATAAAACTGCCTATGAGAATAACTTTAATTAGTAATTGACTTGATGGCACATTTAAGAGATGTATATTTTATGTATAGATGTAGTTGCTCTGAAATTCAAGATGAGGTTGCTCTATACCATGGAAGCCAAAATATAGCTAACTACAGTTGACTGCCTCTCAGAGAATAGCTTCTTCCTTGATAAATTGTTACAATAAAACGGGAATGGCCAATACTTAATGCTTTGAGTTCTTCCATTTTAATCCTGCTAGCTGATGACTTACTAGTAAATTTGTATAATTGCAAACTGAAGCAAAAATTATGTAAACCTTAAGTACATTTATTGTAGGAAAATCGGATACAGGGTAAAATACCAAATTTCAGGTATGGCATTACTAAGATGAACTATCTGCCAAGTGTTGAGTCTAGAATAGTAACAGTAGTGTGCATTGTACAGAATAGCAAGAAATTATGCAAATATTCAGGTGTAGAAAATATAGAGATTACAGTAATATTACAGGATGTTTGAAAGATTAATGGAAAGCAGTATGCTACTTTCATAAAATACTTTCTTCTGGTTGGCCAACATGTTTTCACCCATTCTGATAATGAAATTCCATGATTTTTTTCCATGAGGCTCTGAGAACTTACTAAAGAAAACTTGGAATAAAACAAACAACAAATCTTTAAAAGAACTGTCATTCATAAGTATTTCTAGGTGTAAGAAAAAGTTATTCTAATGTTTTTAAGGTTAAGAGACATTCAAGCAAACAACCACATAGCTAACGGAAGTTGAAAGGTCTGACCTAAGATTTTGTTAATATACAAGAAAATCAGATAAAGATGACTGGGGAGAGAGGAAACTACCTTACCAGCTAAAGGAAACATACTGTGTTCTCTTCTTCAATAGTCTCCATTAGACAACCATCTTCACAGGTTGATTCGACCTTATGAATTAATTTATCAATTCCAGTCACTGTCTGCCTTAGGTATTGATTCTCCCTGTTCACCTTTACATCAGTAAGTTTTACTAAGAGGTTTCTGTTAAAAGTTAAACTATTTGAACTTTGTTGAATTAGGAGTATTTAACTCATTGCCTCTCCCTGATTGTTAGATGCATAGGTCTATAAGACCACATCCTTGATGTTTTTGACAGTAGAAAACCTACATCTTTCAGATTTCACAGAAAGTATGAGTAAAACATTGTTTACTCTCTGCTCTTCTGCACATGTTCAGATGTTATTACATGAATCCAGTTGGTAAGGAAAAACAGCAAGGAATATAGACACTGGCCCCTGCCAACATCAAGAAAGTTTATGAATTTTTTGTTGTTGCATTTTTCCTGCACTCAATGAGTGTGGTCAAGTACCAAATTCCACATTGCCTATTATCTTTCCACCAGTTTAAGCCTAAGGCTAAACTCAATTTTTAACTTGCTTGTGCAAATTTAATTTGCATAGAGAGATTTAGTTCTTCAGTGAGATTAAAATTCCCATCACCTAGGTGCCTTATTAGTTGAAAAGTAATAAGAAAAGAAATTCCCACAGGTGAGGTAACTGAAATTTACACTCCTTGTGACTTATCATCTTGAGAAAAGTTTCTTTTGTGGTTTCAGGTTTCTCTGGGCTACAATTTTTTAAACAGGTGTACTGTGGAGATTATGACAAATCTGCAGTTAGAGAATTTAAGATATCTAAGAGAATTGTCACAACCACGAAAGGTGAGAAACACCAAATGCACATTCTCTCCTTTTAAAACAAAACAACTTTTTCTAGTGGAAATCAAACCCTTTAAGTGGCTGTGCTTTAGCAAATACAAAACATTCCTTCACTTTCATTCTTTCTATTCTTCCAGCAATTTTTTTTTGGCATACCCCAAGACAAGGGAAAAATGTAAATATTTCTTCCCAATTTTCAAAAATTAGTAAACCTTTAGAACATTCATTTTTATAAGGAGATCAAAACATTCAACCATATGTGATTACAAAGACAACCAATTTAAATTGAGTTTGAATAGCAACCTTTCTTCTCCCCTTCACTTATACAGTCCTGTTGATCTCCCCACTTTATAGTCCTTTAAAGTATTCACATAAAATGTACTAAATTATTCAAGAAAAATGTACTTCACTCATTCAATGTTATTTTCATATATATTACTGAACCTTTTTTCCTTTTATTTGAAGGGGGTAAGCTTTCTGTTTATTTTGCCCTATATCTTTTTGTCATGATCACTTATTTTAGTGTGAAGATGCTCTAAATATAATACATGTAACCAATGAAAATTATTGTGGTAAATATAATGGTTCTATTCTAGTATTAGAGCCTTAGAATATTTGACATTCCTTTTTGAGATGTTACAACAAATTCTGATTAAAAAATACACACATGTATGTATGTATGTACATGTGTATATGTTTAATATGTATATATGAAATATACAGTATCTAAAATTAAAAGAAGCAAGTGTCTAGTTTAAAGAATGCCAGAAAACTGTATGAAACTAAATTGTGGAAAGAAAGAGAATTTAGGGTCTCAAAAATTCATGCTCTGTATATATTTATTTGGGAAGAAGGGGGGACTAAAAGTCTACAAATAACTAGTACATTTAAATATTCTATAAGCATTGTTATTTTTTTAAATGTTTTTTCATATCTTTATTGGAGTATAATTGCTTTACAATGGTGTGTCAGTTTCTGCTTTATAACAAAGTGAATCAGCTATACATATACATATATCCCCATATCTCCTCCCTCTTGCGTCTCCCTGCCATCCTAGATAGCTAGTGGGAAGCAGCTGCATAAGCACTTTTAAAACAGATCAAGTGAGTAGGAATAGAATCAATAGAGAAAGAAAGTTAAATCTGATTATTACCTTTTATATTCACAAAAAAAAGTCTTCCTTAGAATAAAGTTTGATATATTCATCATCTTTAAATACATCGCAAAGGGAAACTGCAACTTCTAAGAGTAATGACAGTAAGTGATTCTATCAGTATTTTTGTCACTTCCATTTTCATAAATGGAAATTGAGTATTTTTCTTAGCTATTTTTATATAGGTTATATTTATTGTTTCAAAACTCTATTATGTTAAAAAAATGAAAGAAAAATATTATTCTTGGATCACTTTCTAGGACTGAGTTAAGTTTCTCAGGAAAATTAGTCTTTATGAGTAGGGCCAAGAAATATCTTTAACCAAATGTCTTTTATCATGGCATTTTATAGTATACCCATATACTATAAAATGTATATGGGTATACTATATATTATATATATTATTATACTATATGTTTATATAGTTATTATATAGTTATATAGTTTATTATTATACTATAATAATATAGTTTATATAGTTATATAGTATATTATTATACTATATGTATATGGGTATACTATATATTATATATATTATTATACTATATATTATATATTATTATTATTATATATTATTATTATTATATGAATCTTTTTAAAACTTGCATACTTAGCTAGCTTATTTCAATATCTGGTTCAAAATTAAAATATTTGTGAATATTCAATTGAAAAATAAATAATTACACTTTATTACCTCTTTGATCTGACAATGTGATCAGTTTAGAAATAAAATATAATTTCAGGCATAAAATAAAGGAAACCCACTACCACATACATGTTAACTGAGTAGTCATTTGAGAAGGATGAATTAACATATTTACTTTAAAATAGAATTTCCTCAGTTAAACCAATAAATACATTACTAAAGATTTGTAGACAATACATTTTAAATAAATTTAAAACTTTTTCTAATAAATTAACGACATTTTAAACAGTCTTAAATTTGTTCTTTCTTTCTCCCTGGTTAATTAAAAATGACCAGAACCACTTTAAATATGACACTGCTATTTCACGTTTTGTGGCATTCTTCTAGATAAACAATATTTGGAATCACCACGAAAATCTAAATTAAAGTGGCAACTTTAATGATATAATACCTTTTAAAACAATTCTGAGGAATTTTCCAAAAGAATTGGGATTAATCTTACTAAGAGTATGAAAAGACTTGCATTTGGTAAAAAGGGAGATCGTATCACATTAACATTGCTTAAGCTGTAAAGAAAGAATATTCTTTATTTGTACTGACTTCTATTACCAGCACTGCGGCTAATTCACGAAGTCTAAAATTTCCACTATTTAGCAAATAGTCGAAATTTATCGGTAATCACACTATCAATACGTGATATTTTTAAATCTAAGAAATTGGATAGTCCTCCACTCAGGCTATTGAACTCCTCTTTCCAGGATTATTTATATGCTGGTAAATTCTTGCAAGTCATAATTCTGTTAAAATATAAAGGAAATAAAGATCCATGTTTCTGAAAATTATTATGGTGACAAATATCTTGATACATTCAACAGTTGATGCATTCATCTTAATATAACTTCTAATGTATATAATCAATTATTAAAATAATAGTAGTTACCATTTTATTGAGTACTTCTTCCAGGCCAAGCACTATGCTAAGTACATTTAATACAACAGTCCTATAATATATGTACTGTTATTGTCACTTCTATTTACATATGAGGACAAAAGGTAAGAGCTTAAGTAACTTGTCCAAGGTCTCAGAGCTATTAAGGTATGTAGCTACAGTCTGAAAGCATATTTATCTGACTCCAAAGCTCAGGCTCTACTTAACTACTAAACAGACTTTATACATGACAAAATGTTTATGTGTTCACCTATGATAAAACAAACAAACAAAAGCTAGCAATGTCTTGGAATTAGAATCTAGATCAAGATTATCAAAGGGCTCACCCATTAAAGAGTTGATCTGTATGAAAATATAACTTTAGGAAAAATGGGAAAGGTACTTGATGGCAAATGATTTTGTTCATTTAACTTTTCCTTAGGAGTCAAATTTTCTCAGCTTTCTGGTAATAGGATAAACAAATATATGGAGGTCTCATTCCATGTGTTTCTATAATCTTTATTAAAGTAAAAACACTATAAATCTGTTAAAAGAACTAAATACTATCATTTGATCCAAATGCTATCTTCTCATTAGAAAAATGTCTACTCATTCAATAAGTAATTGAATTGGAAAATAGATTTGCTTCATGCTACATCTCATTGAAATTTATGTTGTAATAATTGGATAATTTGCACTAAGGACATTAAATGGAACTATGTTTCATTTTTGGGAACTCATGTGAAAATTAGATCAGAAGTCCCAACTTTACAAATCTCACTTTCTCCTAAAATATGCATTATTCATAAAGATTTCTCCAGCAGTAATTTTTACTTAAGCCTTATGTAATGATCTTGACAAATCGGCATATCTGAGGATTATATACAGGAAATATCTCCACTGACAACATAATTTTGGAGTTAACAATAAAGCTATGATTTCTCCCTTTCAGTAAATCTTCTGGACTGTGGCCTTTGATTATTAGGTTGAACCATATGAAAGTGCTGATAATCAATTTTAACCTAAAAAATAGCAATTTCATATGGTTCTACTTCATATATTCTGTCTAGGTATTTAGCCAGACTTTCCACTAATATTCAATCCTCTGTATAAATTACTGTGTCAGTAAGAAAAGATTAAATCCAAGTATCTGGGGAATATGCAAGCTGGGTGTGCAGAAAAGTCTTATTTTATGCAGGTGGATATTAATAAATAAGTGGAAATTATCAGAATGTGTGGGCCTCTTAATAACGTAACTTTGATGTGGAGTGAGCAGCAGGTGCTTAAATAAGTAAAGAGAAATGGCTTATTTGAGTTGATAGAGGCATGGCAGACAATATAAAAGGTGTTGTGGGGCTTCCCTGGTAGTGTAGCGGTTGGGAGTCCGCCTGCCGATGCGGGGGACGTGGGTTCGTGCCCCAGTCTGGGAGGATCCCGCATGCCGTGGAGCGGCTGGGCCCGTGGGCCATGGCCACTGGACCTGCGCGTCTGGAGCCTGTGCTCTGCGGTGGGGGAGGCCACAGCGGTGGGAGGCCCGTGTACCACAAAAAAAAAAAAGGTGTTGTGGTAAGAAGCAGGAAATAAAATGGATCCAAAAAGATGAGTTTTAGTCAACAGAATTATTTGAATCCAAGCAAAGTGCAATATATGGCATCAGCACAAGTAACTGTAATGAAAAGGTAACAAAGGCAATACAAAGACAAGCTGGGAGAAAATAAAGAAAATCACCTATATTTAATTTGATAGATTTCCTCTAAGATGGAAGAGTTTGTCAATAACAACTTGAGTAGACATATTGTGCATTCTATCTCTTCCAATATATGCATGCAGGGATAACATTTGCATGTGTATTATTGTCCTTTATACACAAAACTATAAAGGACAGGAAGAATATCTTCCCCACTTGCAGGAAGACCAGTTTTCTGAATTCCCTCAGTCAAGTATTTTCTCTAGTAACCACTTCTTAAAGAACGCACATTGTTGGGGACTTCCCTGATGGTGCAGTGGTTAAGAATCCACCTGGAATGCAGGCGACACGAGTTCGATCCCTGGTCCAGGAAGATCCCACATGCTGTGGAGCAACCAAGCCCATGTGCCACAACTACTGAGCCTGTGCTCTAGAGAGCGCCTGCCCTAGAGCCCGCGCGCCTCAACTACTGAAGCCTGCACCCTCTTGGGCCCGCGTGCAGCAACTACTGAGCCCACATGATGCAACTACTGAATCCTGAGCCCCTCGAGTCCGTGCTCCACAACAAGAGAAGCCACCACAATGAGAAGCCTGTGCACCGCAAGGAAGTGTAGCCCCTGCTCGCTGCAACTAGAGAAAGCCCACATGCAGCAACGGAGACCCAGTGCAGACAAAAAATAAATAAAATAAAAAAAAAAAAAAAGAAAGCACATTGCTACTGTACCAATGTCTTTACAAATCTGTCAGCATTTTATTGTTTAATTAAAATAAAGTTCATTAACAGATTTTGGCCTCCCAGATTCTTGTATCTACTAAGCATCTTTCACTTATATTCTCTTCTAAACATAACTCTTAGTCATACATGTTACATGTGAGTAACATGTGAGTAACTCTTAGTCATACATGTTACATGTGAGTAAACATGTGAGTTTACTCACATGTTACATGTGAGTAAAAATGCCATTTTTAATAGAGTCTGGACCCTATTATTTAAGGGTCTATGACCAATCTATTTACACTATTTACAAAGTCTTTTGCAAAACAAATAATTGATATTTAATGTTATATATTACCCTGCTACACATATAATTTTAGTTTTATTTAATGACAAAATATTTCTATTTTTAAAATATGTATTTTTCCTATATGAATTGCCTTTGTAGATAAAGTTTTACAATATTTATATCACTCCAAGTGAAAGTAAAATGTGACTTTCACTAATGAAAGAAAAGTTTCTTTATTTCGTTCTGGAAAATCATGCTTGACTATTTCCTTCCCTTTGAAAATAATCAAGGGTAAATCTACTATTTCTATGCAAATGCTTTTCAATCAGTTTATGTTGAAGAAAGTTGTTATTCAGACACAAAATGCAGCCCATCTTAGCTTTTGTTAATAACTTTAAAATGAAGTAGCCCTGAGAAACTAACACAACATTGTAAAGCAATTATACCCAATAAAGATGTTAAAAATTAAACAAAATAAAATAGCTGCTTCTGTTAATGATACAAAAAATAAATAAATAAAGAAGTAGACCTCCAAGTAGCCCTCCTCTTGAAGCTCAAGAGCCTTTTATGTAGTGACGAAAAAAGATATAAATGATTCTCTTTAAAACCCTGTTATTTGTTTTAAATTCTTCTGAGCTGAATAAGTAACAACTCTATCTATTAAAATTACCTTATTTTAAGCCCAGATGGGATAATTAACTTAAAAAAAATTGTATGTTTTTTTATAAAAAGAATGAAAAACTTTTAAAACTTAAACTAAATATTCCTAAAAGTTAAATATAAGCTATCACAGGCCTTAAATTGAATGATGAACTGAAAGTATTATAATAGGATTAGTTTGGTTTTGGTTTTGCTGCTTTTTCAAGTGTTAGTGGATAGCAGCAGAAAGGGTCTTAGTTTTTAAAAGAAAGCTATTGCTGCATCATATCCTAGATGAAAAACAAATAGGTACATTAATATAATGCTTCTCATAGAGAATCATTTTAATTAGAGCAAAGTTATCCATCTCATATCACCTTTGTTCAAAATGCTAGACAAAATATATCTATATATTTATATGTTTGTTTGTTGGTTTATTTCAACATCTTTATTGGAGTATAACTGCTTTACAATGGTGTGTTAGTTTCTGCTTTATAACAAAGTGAATCAGTTATACATATATATATATCCCCATATCTCTTCCCTCTTGCATCTCCCTCCTTCACACCCTCCCTATCCCACCCCTCTAGGTGGTCACAAAGCACCGAGCTGATCTCCCTGTGCTATGCGGCTGCTTCGCACTAGCTATCTATTGTACATTTGGTACTGTTGATATGTCCATGCCACTCTCTCACTTTGTCCCATCTTACCCTTCCCCCTTCAAGTATCCTCAAGTCCATTCTCCAGTAGGTCTGTGTCTTTATTCCCGTCTTGCCCCTAGGTTCTTCATGACCATTTTTGTTTGTTTGTTTTTTAGATTCCATATAAATGTGTTAGCATACGGTATTTGTTTTTCTCTTTCTGACTTATTTCACTCTGTATGACAGACTCTAGGTCCATCCACCTCACTAAAAACTACTCAATTTTGTTCCTTTTAATGGCTGAGTAATATTCCACTGTATATATGTGCCACATCTTCTTTATCCATTCATCCGATGATGGGCACTCAGGTTGCTTCCATGTCCTGGCTATTGTAAATAGAGCTGCAATGAACATTTTGGTACATGACTCTTTTCGAATTATGGTTTTCTCAGGGTATATGCCCAGTAGTGGGATTGCTGGGTTGTATGGTAGTTCTATTTTTATTTTTTTCAGGAACCTCCATACTGTTCTCCATAGTGGCTATATCAATTTACATTCCCACCAACAGTGCAAGAGTGTTCCCTTTTCTCCACACTCTGTCCAACATTTATTGTTTGTAGATTTTTTGATGATGGCCATTCTGACCGGTGTGAGATGATATCTCATTGTAGTTTTGATTTGCATTTCTCTAATGATTAATGATGTTGAGCATTCTTTCATGTGCTTGTTGGCAATCTGTGTAACTTCTTTGGAGAAATGTCTTTTTAGGTCTTCTGCCCATTTTTGGATTGGGCTGTTTGTTTTTTCGATATTGAGCTGCATGAGCTGCTTGTATATTTTGGAGATTAATCCTCTGTCAGTTGCTTCATTTACAAATATTTTCTCCCATTCTGAGGGTTGTCTTCTGATCTTGTTTATGGTTTCCTTTGCTGTGCAAAAGCTTTGAAGTTTCATTAGGTCCCATTTGTTTATTTTTGGTTTTATTTCCATTTCTCTAGGAGGTGGGTCAAAAAGGATCTTTCTGTGATTTATGTCATAGAGTGTTCTGCCGATGTTTTCCTTTAAGAGTCTGATAGTGTCTAGCCTTACATTTAGGTCTTTAATCCATTTTGAGCTTCTTTTTGTGTATGGTGTTAGGGAGTGTTCTAATTTCATTCTTTTACATGTAGCTGTCCAGTTTTCCCAGCACCACTATTTGAAGAGGCTGCCTTTTCTCCACTGTATATTCTTGCCTCCTTTATCGAAGATAAGGTGACCATATGTGCGTAGGTTTATCTCTGGGCTTTCTATCCCGTTCCATTGATCTATATTTCTGTTTTTGTGCCAGTACCATAATGTCTTGATTACTGTATGTTTGTAGTATAGTCTGAAGTCCAGAGGTCTGATTCCTCCAGCTCCGTTTTTCTTTCTCAAGATTGCTTTGGCTATTCGGGGTCTTTTGTGTTTCCATACAAATTGTGAAATATTTTATTCTAGTTCTGTGAAAAATGCGAGTGGTAGTTTGATAGGGATTGCATTGAATCTGTAGATTGCTTTGGGTAGTAGAGTCATTTTCACAACGTTGATTCTTCCAATCCAAGAACATGGTAAATCTCTCCATCTATTTGTATCATCTTTAATTTCTTTCATCAGTGTCATAATTTTCTGCATACAGGTCTTTTGTCTCCTTAGGTAAGTTTATTCCTAGATATTTTATTCTTTTTGTTGCAATGGTAAATGGGAGTGTTTTCTTAATTTCACTTTCAGATTTTTCATCATTAGTGTATAGGAATGCAAGAGATTGCTGTACATTAATTTTTTTATCTTGCTACTTTACCAAATTCATTGATTAGCTCTAGCAGTTTTCTGGTAGCATCTTTAGGATTCTCTATGTATAGTATCATGTCATCTGCAAACAGCAAAAGCTTTACTTCTTCTTTTCCGATTTGGATTCCTTTTCTTTTACTTCTCTGATTGCTGTGGCTAAAACTACCAAAACTATGTTGAATAATAGTGGTGAGAGTGGGCAACCTTGTTTTGCTCCTCATCTTAGTGGAAATGGTTTCAGTTTTTCACCATTGAGAACGATGTTGGCTATGGGTTTGTCATATATGGCCTTTGTTATGTTGAGGTAAGTTCCTTCTATGCCTACTTTCTGGAAGGTTTTTATCATAAATGGGTGTTGAATTTTGTTGAAAGCTTTCTCTGCATCCATTGAGATGATCATATCTTTTTTTCCTTCAAATTGTTAATATGGTCTATCACATTGACTGATTTGCGTATATTGAAGAATCCTTGCATTCCTGGCATAAAGCCCACTTGATCATGGTGTATGATCCTTTTAATGTGCTGTTGGACTCTGTTTGCTAGTATTTTGTTGAGGATTTTTGCATCTATGTTTATCAGTGATATTGGCCTGTAGTTTTCTTTCTTTGTGAAATCTTTGCCTGGTTTTGGTATCAGGGTGATGGTGGCCTCGTAGAATGAATTTGGGAGTGTTCCTCCCTCTGCTATATTTTGGAAGAGTTTGAGAAGTATAGGTGTTAGCTCTTCTCTAAATGTTTGATAGAAGTCGCCTGTGAAGCCATCTGGTCCTGGGCTTTTGTTTGTTGGAAGATTTTTAATCACAGTTTCAATTTCACTGCTTGTGATTGGTCTGTTCATATTTTCTATTTCTTCCTTATATGTTTGTTTTTATCAGGCAACATTTAGATATATAAATCAAAGCTTGATTCTCCTGGGCATATGTTCCTTTATTGCACATCTCCAGACTACTGAGAGCAAGCAAGGGGCCAAATTCAGAGCAGAGGGCAAATATTTGCCTTAAACAGCCCAAGAACATATTCTTAATTGTAAATTTTGTTTTCATTTTTAGAAAAAGGGATAATTTAAAAACACAATAATAAAATGAATTTTCAAACTTTCTTTTTGGCATAGATGCACATATGTAGAAGAATAGAAATAGATAATAGTGTGACTTGTAGTAAAATATTTAATCTTTCAACAATTCACTTTATAAAGAAAGAGGGTGAAAATTCAGTGGAAAAAGGAGAAACATAGTAGAAGGAGAAGATAAGGGGGTGGGAAGTGGAAGAGTATGAGTGCTGGGCAAAAACCTTAATGAGGTATCAGGTCAGTCTTTCTACTGTGTGAACTTGGCAACTTTCTGTGATGTGGAATATGTTTGTGCCTGTTACTAAGGGGTCAAAGTGCTGCTAGTGTCTAATAAGTATATACCATTTGTCTAAGCAAGAATATATGGGCATTTTTATCCACAAAAGTCTCTCCATAAATACTAATGTCTAATATATGAATAATATGTGTATCAAAATTCTATAAATGCACTTGTAATAATATTTAGAAAATATTAGTTATCTACCATCTCATCTGGTTTTATAAGGTTATGTGTAACACCTAATTTTAAAAACTTATTTAGAACATATCAGTGTTCAGTGTTTGTGGTCCCTTATGAATACAAATGTATAACATTTAAAATATTTAAACCTTCCTATCTTTCAGTTCTGTTCTTCTGAGTGATTCAATTTTTTTCATGTCTCATGACTTATTTGTACAGTCTCTCAAAAAAAAATGTTCAATGGGCATTCATTTTATTTCACAACCAGGAAACTATTTGGGTAGTTATACAGAAATTCATAGTAAATCAAGTGAATCGGAAGAAATCTATTTTCTTTTGTGAATCTTTAAAAAGCTTATTAAGTTCATTTATATCACTTATCACACTATATCAAAAAAATTAAGTGTTTGACTCCTCATAACAAAGAACCTAGCACAATGCCTCAATAGAAATGGAGTCACTTTCTTAACAGAACCACATATGTTTATGATTTAACTGAAAGATGATAGAAATTTCAGTTGCAGGTATTCCTTTTAAAAATCCATCAGCAGTACAATAATTTGTATCTAAGAGATGATGGGTTTAGTTCAAATCTCTAACTTTGTAGAATATTCTTCTAAAATTTCTATCTTAAATTTCCAGGTATCTAAGATATTTTTTCAAAACAAAATAGTTCAGGAAAATATTACAAAATATGGAGCCAGAAATAAGCTAATCAAAGTCTCTGGATAAGAGTAGGGTTTGAATAAGTATTAATTGTTGATATAAGATAAGATAACTACAATGAGTTGGGCCCAAATATTTATTTTTAAAAATGTTTTGAATATGTATGTAATTGTGATTTGTGTACAATTTCAGATAGTCTGTATATTACAAGAAGAAAAAGTCCATGTCTGATTGAAACACCTACCAAACAAGAACTAAATTATTCAACAACACTGCTATCTGGTGGTAACATATCCTAATATCAGGAAGACAACCTAAGTTCCACAGAATAGGTTATTTTCTGTGAACACTAGAATTCTTAAGTAACAAAGTGGCACTGAATATTACTCAGAGAAATACAATTGTTAAGCATTATTAAATATAAATGTATACTTGTCTATATCTAATTTGAAGGCCACCATGTATCACAAATTTTAAAAGGGGTGTGCGTGTATGTATGTGTACTTGTATTTTAGAAAAATGATTCTATTTTCTTCAAGATTTAAAAATATCACTATATTATTTTTCTTAGGGCTGTGCCACACGGCTTGTGGGATCTTAGTTCCCCAGCCAAGGATCGAACCCCAGCCCTCGGCAGTGAAAGCACAGAATCCTAACCACTGGACAGCCAGGGAATTCCCAAAATATCACTATAATTTAAAAATGCATAATGTGTGCCTACTAGAATGAGAATCTACTTAGTCAAAATTCCACCATATTAAGCTTCTTGTTTGTACTTATCAAGCAGAGGCATGTGTGTTCATCTATGTTCCATATTTGCACTGCATTTGCATCACTATTGCATGACGATAATGTTAACTATTTTAAAAATATCAAAGACAAGATATTTTAACTTTTGACTGATCTTTGATCAATAACCTTGACTCACTGTTTTTCCATCCTGGCTGATAAGCCCTAAGGATGTGATTAAAGAATAAGGAATTGCTGTACTGTGCTTGTCTGAAGTAGAAATACAAACTCAGTTATTTGGACAATAGTCTAATGTCTACATAAAAATAAAACTAACAGTTAATTTGAAAAAATCAGTTAAAATAATTCATTGATTCAACTAGATGTGATACTGTGCAGATTAATTGTAAGTTCAATCCTCCCTTTGTGGTTCAAGAGAATGTTAGTGATTTAGTTGTTTAATGGTGTGAGACATTTTATTCTTCTAGTATTTATCCTAGAGTTATGTATAAGGATTTCTGAACAGAGACTAGAACTGAAAGCTATTATTTAAACTTGGGATTGTCCAAGCAAATGCATTAAAAATAAAAATTGCTACATGCCTCTAGATCAAACCTGTCAAATTTCTAATACAAATGAAATTAAAATGCAACAGTCTTTGATGAGAAAGATCATAAGCCATCTATAATTTTAATTTGCTGAAATTGATTATATAATCTACAACAAAAAATGTGATTATCAAAGGATAAAGTCTAGGTTTTAAATTAGATCAGTAAAGTGTGTGTCTGCATATTCCAGGCTGTAACTGAATTGTTAATCACAGGTGATTTTATAGATTAAATATTTCTCCTAAAATTAAGATGTCCAGAAGGAAAAAAAAAACCTTACTATCTACTTTAACTGATGTAGTTTTTGTTTCCTCAAGGCATGCTATTCTACAGCTCTAATACAGTTAATAAAGCTGAGAAATGAATAAAATTTGAAACATGTCTAAAGAGAAATAAAAATAAAATATCCATGTACATAGTCATTATTAATGTAGTTAAATGGAATTTCAAAAATGTAGACAATACACAATACTGATCAATATTCTGTAAAAACAAAAATGGGAAAATAATTTGAAAAAGAATAGATACATGTATATCTGTAACTGAATCACTCTGCTGTACACCTGAAACTAACATGACATTGTTAATCAACTATACTCCAATATAAAATAAAAAAATTTTAAATGTAGACAAAAATAAACTTCTATTTGTCATTGTAGTTAAGTCTGGGCTGCGAAGTAAAACATATCTGAAGTTGATTCCTGACTTAGTCGTTTACTATCTGTTTAACTTTGGGCAAGTCTCAATTTCCATATTTATAACATGGAGAAAGAATACTTCCTACCTCATAGGGGTACAGATATAGATGTTTAAGATAAAGACTACTAAACAACAGAGGAGGCTTCTGATTATGTTGGGCCAAAATAATCAGAAGCCTCCTCTCTTATTTAAGTGTGTATACATATACACACATCTATATATATATATACATATAGTGGTTATCAAGTGTGCAAACTATATATATATAGTGCAAAAATATATGTAGTGATTATCAAGTGTGCAAAAAGAATAGTTGTGAATAGGTGTACATTTATATTGTAACCATCATTTTCGGTTAAATGACTATGGAATTTTCAGTTATTGTAAACTTGTTAGTTTTGAGAATCAGCTTATCAAGTAAGTCTTTTCTAGAAGAGCTAAGAAAATTTTTGTCCCCTTTTAGTCGTTTAACAGTTTCCAACTTTACCTGTTTGTCTTTAGTAGCTTCTGAAAGGAGAAGATTCTTCTATGCTGACTTTTTCACCACATAGCTAATATTTTAAAATTTATCTGTATAATAGTTAAAAACAATCATGCTATTAAAAAAAAACTACACCTAGAAATATTCTCTGGAAATCAAATGAAGTTCAAATTATTTCTTAAAAGAATTTATGCTATGCAGAAAAAATACATGGCTCTGCTAAAAAGAAAAGAAAAAAAATTGTAGACCAATAACTGGAAGATAAAATGCTGTTGTTTGTTCCTAATGAAAACTCCTTAAATTTTGAAAGAAAAAAACATATAATCTTAGTTATGTAAAATAAATTTTCATTCAAACAGGTATAACTCGAGCAAAATATGACTGAGGTTTTTGGCTTTTAAACTATTTCCTTACAGTTAACCAAAAGTCTTTAATTTATATTTTGAAAAACAACATGACCTTTGAAGGTGTGCTTGCTAAGCAAAAGTTTACAACTCCACTACATTAATCTATTAAAAGCCTAACGTGTTAGACATTTTTAGCAGGAGAGCAAACACCTTTAAAATAAACAGGTAAAATATTTAATTTTCTGTAAATAAGCAAAACATAAGTTTAATAAATTGGATCATTCATAGTGTTTATGGAACTTTAAAACTTTAATGTATTTTGGGGTCCTAGGTAACAGGGACATGCTATTAAAATTAAGATGTCTACAGAACTGTTTTTATAGTATTTTTCAAAACAAAATTCTTAGATTCAAGACAGATCTATGTTGTGATACAGCAGAGTATTATAGTGAAATTTCAGTCAAATTTTAAATTGCATGTACAAGATATATCTAATATTCAAGTTAGTAAATTATTTGAAATATGTAATATTGCCTTATAAAATGTAGGGTTTTTTCATAAAATCTGTCAATGAGTTAACATCTTTAATTTGTTCAAAAAGAATCACCACCTTTGCTACTTAATACACTCTTGTTTGATATTTACTATTCAAATCTATAACCAAATTAGTTGTAGCACTTTGGAACATTTCAGGCTATATGATCATTACACATCTAATTTTGCATTATTTACATAAGCTCTTTTACCATGGTAAAAGATGTAATACTGTATGATGTAGTGAAAAGCACACTGTCCAGAGAGAGATAAATTCTGTTCCAGACTGTCACTAACTAGCTTTTGTTACCTTGGGCAAGTCACTTCAAAAGAAATGGAACCTTCTGGAAAACAACAAATCTTAAGTAGGTGTAACTGATCACATTTAAACAGTATTTGCGTTTTAGTAAGTTACTTTAGAAAAAATTGCAAGTTATGCACAAAGACCAAAAATCCCAAAGGATGACCTTCCTAAGCAAAAAACAAACAAAAACACAATAAACTAGAGATTCAGGGATATTTCATGTCTACGAGCATGTATTTCACTAAAATTTCCCTCTTTCTTTAGTTGGAGGCACTAATAATGAGAACAGAAGGAAAATCCTAACAGCGAACAAATTAAGTATATTTTCATCAAAACATTGCTAGTTATGAGTTACCTCAGCATACTGCTAGTTCCGTCAAGCTTGAGTATTTATCTCATAACCTTTGCATTGTTGTCTGCAGAGAAATGTTAACCCTAACACAGAGTAAATGTCTAAGAGACATCTCCTTTCTCTTCCTTGCTTTATTAAAAATTTTAAATCATTGCATAATTCCCAGGATAAGTTATCTACAACCAGTGACCCAATCTATTTAGCATAGTGAAAAGCTCATGGAATTTGAAGCTACTCCTAATTCGGTGGTTTTAGGCAAGCCATTTAGCTAATTCTGGACTAGGTTGATTCTTCATTTGAAAAGAAAAAAGACAAGGAGGATAAAAATGTCTGCACCACCTAACTCACAGGATTATTTGGAGTGTTAGATGATTATATGTGAAGTCTTTTGTCAGGAGAAATTCACCAACAAATATCAATTTTATGTAGAGGAACTGTAGTTTTTAAGGAAACATTACAATAAGGATAGTGTTTGTCTTTTATATTCAGTAGCACTATGGCAGAATATGTGTCATCGTTTACACTTTTAAGTCTACTAATTATCTCATGAGATTCATTAAAGAAACTAAACAGGGTTTGCTTCTCTGACAACAAAATATATTTTTATAATACCTTCTACTAATCTAGTTCTTCCAAGGGAAAATGAAGTGTGAACTCCCAGTGGGTAAAACTATTCACCCCACGTGGTTAACTACTATTACAAAAATCTATCTTACAGAAATGCTTGAATGTAATTCAAATAAATGAGAAACCTGAAACCTCCCAAAGTTCCAGGTTGCAAGGATTGCCAGGACTTAGAGCGATACACCTTAGATTGTGATTTAACATTCTATATCTAAGCCAGGCCATAGCAATAATAGATTTTCCTTTTTTCTTCCAAAAACTCTCCCTCCAGACCTATTCTCACAAATATTTTTATCTTCACACAGAAAGAAAACTATTAGGAACTTGGCTCTTGTGCCAGAACCTATTTTAAATTGGAACCAAATCCTCAATTTTTCCTAAAAAGCCTTATCAGATTTATTCATCCTAGTACTCTTCTCTTGTTCAATATGATCACATCTTTATTTCCCAGCCCACTATGACTATTGTGTCATTGCATATTTATATGTTTGAAATTACTAAGGCCAGTGATATTATTATAATTGTGCTGAATAAAATTCAATGAGTGCTCACAACTTTCTAATACAAACCCAAAACTCCTGAAAGATTAAACATAATAAATACATTGTTAATTGTTCCTTTGATGTATAGTCTTAAACATATTTGAACCTAAAATTTTAGCACACACACTAGCTGATGGAATGAATATTATCCCAGGGATCATGCTGTCTTTGACATTCAATAGATATGTGAACTTAAGGAAAAAAAAAATAAAACTTGTCTATGTGGCTTTCCTCATATGTCAAAATGGTCTAGTACCTGTTTCACAGGACTGTTGTGAGTTTCAGAGGAGACAAAATCTGTAAAATCCTGAAGTGGAAAAAAACAGTTTTAAAATGATAATGTAATCATTCACATAGTTAAAAACCTGGTAGTAGTGCCTTTCATACTTACTGAGAGGTACTATTTCAGGTAATTACTTTAGATTTAATGCAGAGACTCATGATGAATCTACTTTGTTTTTGGTTTTTCTTCCCCCAAAACTCAGTTGTTTCAGTTACTGGCAAAGCATGTTCTTAAGTGATTTAGTTGCTAACATTAGTGTATGATATAAAGAAGATATAAAGTGTAAGGACATTTTCAAAGGAAATATTAAACATTATGTTCTCAGAATGTCTTCCATTTCTTTGAAAGATGATGCTTCCTTGAGTTGTCAGTCTCCATCCTGGAACCTAACCTTAACTTGGAATTCTAGTTTTTTCTAGTGAATATAATCCACCCATTTCCTTAGTAATGCTATTACTAACTTTTGCAATCCTAACATATTATTAGTAATTATAAGTACTTCAACATTTAATGTACATTATATGATATTATCTACTGGCTGATTGTGTTCAATCTTCACTGACACCTATTTTAAATCTTTACTAAAATTATATGACTTATAATTAAAATTCTGTCCAGTTAAACAATATTTTCCTCAAACTAAAAAATCACATTCTATTAATATGTAACCATATTGCCTCTGAAACAGGAAAAAGGAGAACTGACCTAGAGTTATACAGCCAGATTTGATTACTCTAATTCACAACATTGTTTAATATTTTTAGCATTTCTAATATTTGTTAGGTTAGTGCAAGAAATTATCTCCTATTTTTTCTTACAGTTGTATGATCCTGAAATTGTCTGGTGCTTTACATCATATTCAATTCTATATAGTTTTTGAGTTTTAGTGCCATTGTAAATTAACTCAATTTTTCCTCATTCTGTCTCAAGTCTTGACCAGTGTATTTTCATAGAAGTACTATCTCTACTCTCTATAGAGCGATTTTCCATCTCTAGCCTTTGAAAATAGGAATCTAAGAGCTCTGTTATTTTTCATCTGGTTTTTTGTTGTTGTTCTGTTTTTTGTATTTCTTCTCCTCTGTCTATTCTGGAGTTTCCCCCTTTAAAAAAAGATATATGGTATTTTGCTTGCTATACATGCTTCCTCAGGCACATAGAAACAGTCAATGCTTAACATTATTAAATAATGTTAAGGGTAATGAAATCCAAGGCATTTTGGCAGACACACAAGTTCATTTAGCACTTACAAAAACCATTTCAATCCAGTTGGCCCTTTAGTTCACTGGGATCCTCAAGTTGCCACCAAACAAGCTCTACTGGTTGCTATTAAAGTATCAGAGCTTAGAAAAGACTAATAGAGTTTCACCGGAAAGGCGGTAGCTGCTGAATCCCAATGCCATAATTAAGACATGAATCCCAGCTTTGAAGTGACAACTTTTTCAGTTGTTTCCCTAACCCTGCTGGATCCACAGCTGTGCCTCCTAACAAACACAGTTTAAACACTTACAACTTGACTTATTTCAATAGCTCCTTTCAATGTTGTTTGTTTTAATTTGACACTGGTTCCATACCAAGATGTACTGCACATAAAGAAATGGAACTACGAAGATTTCCTAAACGGATTATGATGAAAAGTTCACTTAAAAAGGAGAAATTGACAGTAACACATTCATAGTAGGGGACTTAAACACCCCACTTTCACCCATGGACAGATCATCCAAAATGAAAATAAATAAGGAAACACAAGCTTTAAATGATACATTAAACAAGATGGACTTAATTGATATTTATAGGACACTCCATCCAAAAACAACAGAATACACATTTTTCTCAAGTGCTCACGGAACATTCTCCAGGATAGATCATATCTTGGGTCACAAATTAAGCCTTGGCAAATTTAAGAAAATTGAAATTGTATCAAGTATCTTTTCTGACCACAACGCCATGAGACTAGATATCAATTACAGGAAAAGATCTGTAAAAAATACAAACACATGGAGGCTAAACAATACACTACTTAATAATGAAGTGATCACTGAAGAAATCAAAGAGGAAATCAAAAAATACCTAGAAACAAATGACAATGGAGACACAACGACCCAAAACCTGTGGGATGCAGCAAAAGCAGTTCTAAGGGGGAAGTTTATAGAAATACAAGCCCAACTTAAGAAGCAGGAAACATCTAGAATAAACAACCTAACCTTGCACCTCAAGCAATTAGAGAAAGAAGAACAAAAAAACCCCAAAGCTAGCAGAAGGAAAGAAATCATAAAAATCAGATCAGAAATAAATGAAAAAGAAATGAAGGAAACAATAGCAAAGATCAATGAAACTAAAAGCTGGTTCTTTGAGAAGATAAACAAAATAGATAAACCACTAGCCAGACTTATCAAGAAAAAAAGGGAGAAGACTCAAATCAATAGAATTAGAAATGAAAAAGGAGAGGTAACAACTGACACTGCAGAAATAAAAGAGATCATGAGAGATTACTACAAGCAACTCTATGCCAATAAAATGGACAATCTGGAAGAAATGGACAAATTCTTAGAAATGCACAACCTGCCAAGACTGAATCAGGAAGAAATAGAAAATATGAACAGACCAATCACAAGCACTGAAATTGAAACTGTGATTAAAAATCTTCCAACAAAGAAAAGCCCAGGACCAGATGGCTTCACAGGCGAATTCTATCAAACATTTAGAGAAGAGCTAACACCTATCCTTCTCAAACTCTTCCAAAATATAGCAGAGGGAGGAACACTCCCAAACTCATTCTACGAGGCCACCATCACCTTGATACCAAAACCAGGCAAGGATGTCACAAAGAAAGAAAACTACAGACCAATATCACTGATGAACATAGATGCAAAAATTCTCAACAAAATACTAGCAAACAGAATCCAACAGCACATTAAAAGGATCATACACCATGATCAGGTGGGGTTTGTTCCAGGAATGCAAGGATTCTTCAATATACGCAAATCTATCAATGTGATAAACCATATTAACAAACTGAAGGAGAAAAACCATATGATCATCTCAATAGATGCAGAGAAAGCTTTTGACAAAATTCAACACCCATTTATGATAAAAACCCTGCAGAAAGTAGGCATAGAGGGAACTTTCCTCAACATAATAAAGGCCATATACGACAAGCCCACAGCAAACATCATCCTCAATGGTGAAAAACTGAAAGCATTTCCACTAAGATCAGGAACAAGACAAGGGTGCCCACTCTCACCACTCTTATTCAACATAGTTTTGGAAGTTTTAGCCACAGCAATCAGAGAAGAGAAGGAAATAAAAGGAATCCAAATCGGAAAAGAAGAAGTAAAGCTGTCACTGTTTGCAGATGACATGATCCTATACATAGAGAATCCTAAAGATGCTACCAGAAAACTACTAGAGCTAATCAATGAATTTGGTAAAGTAGCAGGATACAAAATTAATGCACAGAAATCTCTGGCATTCCTATATACTAATGATGAAAAATCTGAAAGTGAAATCAAGAAAACACTCCCATTTACCATTGCAACAAAAAGAATAAAATATCTAGGAATAAACCTACCTAAGGAGACAAAAGACCTGTATGCAGAAAACTATAAGACACTGATGAAAGAAATTAAAGATGATACAAATAGATGGAGACATATACCATGTTCTTGGATTGGAAGAATCAACATTGTGAAAATGACTCTACTACCCAAAGCAATCTATAGATTCAATGCAATCCCTATCAAACTACCATTGGCATTTTTCACAGAACTAGAACAAAAAATTTCGCAATTTGTATGGAAACACAAAAGACCCCGAATAGCCAAAGCAATCTTGAGAACAAAAAAAGGAACTGGAGGAATCAGGCTCCCTGACTTCAGACTATACTACAAAGCTACAGTTATCAAGACAGTATGGTACTGGCACAAAAACAGAAAGATAGATCAATGGAACAGGATAGAAAGCCCAGAGATAAACCCATGCACATATGGACACCTTATCTTTGATAAAGGTGGCAGGAATGTACAGTGGAAAAAGGACAGCCTCTTCAATAAATGGTGCTGGGAAAACTGGACAGGTACATGTAAAAGAATGAAATTAGAACACTCCCTAACACCATACACAAAAATAAGCTCAAAATGGATTAAAGACCTAAATATAAGGCCAGAAACTATCAAACTCTTAGAGGAAAACATAGGCAGAACACTCTATGACATAAATCACAGCAAGATTCTTTCTGACCCACCCCCTAGAGTAATGGAAATAAAAACAAAAATAAACAAATGGGACCTAATGAAACTTCAAAGCTTTTGCACAGGAAAGGAAACCATAAACAAGACCAAAAAACAACCCTCAGAATGGGAGAAAATATTTGCAAATGAAGCAACTGACAAAGGATTAATCTCCAAAATTTACAAGCAGCTCATGCAGCTCAACAACAAAAAAAACAAACAACCCAATCCAAAAATGGGCAGAAGACCTAAATAGACATTTCTCCAAAGAAGATATACAGACTGCCAACAAACACATGAAAGAATGCTCAACATCATTAATCATTAGAGAAATGCAAATCAAAACTACAATGAGATATCATCTCACACCAGTCAGAATGGCCATCATCAATAAATCTAGAAACAATAAATGTTGGAGAGGGTGTGGAGAAAAGGGAACCCTCTTGCACTGCTGGTGGGAATGTGAATTGGTTCAGCCACTATGGAGAACAGTATGGAGGTTCCTTAAAAAACTACAAATAGAACTACCATATGACCCAGCAATCCCACTACTGGGCATATACCCTGAGAAAACCGAAATTCAAAAAGAGTCATGTACCAAAATGTTCATCGCAGCTCTATTTACAATAGCCCGGAGATGGAAACAACCTAAGTGCCCATCATCGGATGAATGGATAAAGAAGATGTGGCACATATATACAATGGAATATTACTCAGCCATAAAAAGAAACGAAATTGAGCTATTTGTAATGAGGTGGATAGACGTAGAGTCTGTCATACACAGTGAAGTAAGTCAGAAAGAAAAAGACAAATACAGTATGCTAACACATATATATGGAATCTAAGAAAAAAAAAATGTCATGAAGAACCTAGGGGTAAGGCAGGAATAAAGACGCAGACCTCCTAGAGAACGGACTTGAGGTTATGGGGAGGGGGAAGGGTGAGCTGTGACGGGGCGAGAGAGAGTCATGGACATATACACACTAACAAACGTAGTAAGGTAGATAGCTAGTGGGAAGCAGCCGCATGGCACAGGGATATTGGCTCGGTGCTCTGTGACAGCCTGGAGGGGTGGGATAGGGAGGGTGGGAGGGAGGGAGACGCAAGAGTGAAGAGATATGGGAACATATGTATATGTATAACTGATTCACTTTGTTATAAAGCAGAAACTAACACACCATTGTAAAGTAATTATACCCCAATAAAGATGTTAAAAAAAAAAAAAAAAAAAAGAAAAGTTCACTTAGATTAAATGGCTATTCTGCTGTAGTCTATGATAAAAATCTAAGTTTAAAGAAAGTAGCTAGGCACCATGTCTAATTTACTAAATGTCTAATTTACCATTTGTTCCTGCTTTGAGGGGAGTTTTAGGGGATAGCAAATATAAAATAACCTCTACCAAGTCTCTTTCATTGTTGTTGTTGTTGTTGCCCTAAAAAATGTCAGATACTAAAAAGAAAATAAAAATAATGTCTTCGAGCTAGGTAAATGAAAATTTAATTGGTCATTTTACTCTGATATCTGAATAATTAACTGATATGTTCATTTCCAATATGTCACAAATGAATATCTTCAAAGATCTATACCATATTAAACTCAGAATTTTGGGATCTTGTTGGAAAAGTTTTTAAAATATTGGTAAGCTATTGACACCACGTGGTCAATGGTTTTCTTTTTGAAATGGTATAAATGTATGTACATAGTCCTTATAAAATAGATTTGAGTATAAAATGAGCAAGCAACTGGTTTTTTTATTCTGAGCTACAGTTTCAACTGATATAGTTACATCAAAGGTTAAAATCAATTTTAATACCCAAATGCAATAATTGTATATCATTTTTAATTTTTAAATATTCCACCCCTTGCGAAACAGCTACATTGAATCTTTTTTTTAAAATCTGTTACCAGACTTCCCTGGTGGCGCAGTGGTTAAGAATCCGCCTGCTAATGCAGGGGACACAGGTTCAATCCCTGGTCCGGGAAGATCCCACATGCCCTGGAGCAACTAAGTCCTTGCACCACAACTACTGAGCCTGCGCTCTAGGGCCCGTGAGCCACAACTACTGAGCCCACGCACAGCAACTACTGAAGCCCGCACCCTCTAGCCACAACTACTGAGGCAACGTGCTGCAACTACTGAAGCCCGTACGCTTAGAGCCCGTGCTCTGCAATAAGAGAAGCCACGACAATGAGAAGCCCACACACTGCAACGAAGAGTAGCCCCCACTCGCTGCAACTAGAGAAAGCCCGCACGCAGCAAGGGAGATCCAATGCAGCCAAAAAAAAAAAAAAAGAATCTGTTACCTTTTGCTTACTTCACCTTTTCATGCTTGTTTACCAGACTAAGAATTAACCCTTTGTTTTCAGTGTGGTTTGAAAGAAGGCAGCATCTACATCCCCAGGGAACTTGTTAGAAATGCAGAATTTCAGGCCCCAGATAGAATCTACTGAATCAGGATCTGCATTTTAACGGGGTTCCCCAGATGAATGGTATGCACATTAAAGTTTGAGAAGCACAGGAATAGAATATAACTTCCTAGAAACTGGAGTTTAAAATAACAAGTCATCAGCAGTGATGGTGATTAATTAGAAGTTGTGTATTGGCTCTATTTCTCAAGTGTTTAGATTCTGCTAACAGCTACACTGCTATATAATTTTTTAGCATTGGCCTTATATTCCCATAACTGTTTACTCTTGTATGCAATTCGAAGTCATTCAGAAGCCATATGATATTTAATGGATTCAAACTCCCTTCTTCAAATACTCCTTCTTTGCACTCATTCACTTTACAAAATGGCCAGCATATATCGTAAGTGTTTTATCTCATGGATGTTAAAACCGAGTTCATGAGCTAAGAAAAGTTGCAGGACAAGGGATGTTGTAAGAAATGTGGAGCCTGACTGAAGGCTAAAATAACAGTCTTAAACTGAGCAATTTTTTTCCTGGTGTAAGCAGAAAAAACAATGAAATCCTTCCTGATGACGGTAGAGCAAATTCTCCATGTAAAAGTTTTATTGTTTGTGTGTTTTCGTGTATGTTTATTACCCATTCTTAAGCGTCTTTTTTAAAAAATTTAATGTATTCCCATGTTTTTTTTTGAAGATATTTGATCCTAGTAAAACTAGCAAACAAGTGTCAAATAACAGTTGAGATATTCCAAATATACAATATGAGAAGTGAGAGAGAAGCCAGCCTAGGCAGTTTCAAAAAGGTTGCATATTTCACACTAAACTGAAAACCAGGCCCTATCACCTAACACTCTGGCAGTGTTCTTCTCTACTTGATTTATTTTTTGTCCCCTTCTTTCCCCTCTGCCAAAAGTAAAATAAAGCAGTCTAAGGTTATGCAGGGGAGAAAGGTAAGCTTTGCTTTGGCACATTTTGCCTACATTTACCTGACCCATATTCCCTTACACATACAACCCTCGACATGAGTAATAAGATCATGCAACAAGCAGACCGAAGTTTAGAAAATTCACTTAAAATCTTTCCCAAATTATATTTAAACCTTCAGGAAAATGTACATTAAAGTCCTTAGGTAAATATGTATTTATAAAAACAAAACCATCCTTTGGGGTATGTACGTTTCTTGCTATCTTAAGTAAATGGGCTTTTCAAGTCCTTTTTAAAGAGTTAAAATATTTATATACTTTAATGCATCGATGTTTTAGTCTATTCACTCTACCTTCACGTCAAGATACATTTTGCATGTTTTATAACATCATATGCACAATAGACGTGTTTTTAATAATCTAAGTTCTAAACAAAGTGTGGAAAACATAGCATTTTCTATACCTAAGTCAGATTGGGAAATTGTCCAGCTTAATAAAGCCAAAGAAATAAACAAGCAAGTCCTGGATATATTTAACTTTCTGATAAGGTACAAAACTATTCCTGCATTTGAGCAAAGGAGGGAACAGGTAAGGTTGTAGAGTAAATTAAATAATGTTATCACCCAATACCTTACATGAGCTCCAGTTAACACTCATTTCACATCTCTGAGACTTAGTTTTCTTATCTGTAAAATTAAGGGGTTGGACTAAATGATCTTTCTGGTCCCTTCCACTTCCAGAGTTTATGAAACTTGGACCATTCTTGGTATATTATAATGTACCACCTGGCACTCGATATTTGTTAAATTTAATCTAATGTGACTATATATTACTTTTTTGTTGTTGTTGCTTATTGTTTTTGCCCAATCAGAATATAAGCTTCGCAAAGGAGATACTGCCTTAAATTTCTTTAAGGACCCCCTTTCTCAACCCAGTCCAACCACCACATTTAAAGTATTGTAATGCTGGACCAGTAATAGGTTTTTAGATATTGAGGGCTAATGAATCAATGTGTTGAAACTGGAAATACCTGCAGAACCAAGGGACAAGGAAAGAATACATGGTAGAGCTTTCTGTAAAACATCATATAAATTTTTTTCATTGGAAAGGGCCTTGAAATAATGTAAAACTTCTTCATTTTACATTTGGGAAAACTGTATTCCAGGGAGATGAAGTTATTTGCTCAAGATCACTCTCTGGATACTAATAAAATATAAATCATAAAATACCTTGTGTTCACACAATTTAAATAAACCTCTGCTCTCATTTCCTGTACCCAAAACCACAGGAAAAAGGAGTTTATAATCCTGAAGAAAATAGAAAATGATTTGCATATTGGGAGCTTAATGTCCTTTGGTTGATATGATACAAACCTACACACAATTGATTCCCAAAGATATTTTGCTTCAAAGATGGCATATCAGAAGAAAATCAGTATTTACAAATCATTGTCAAATATTCTCTAAAACAAATCCTATATAAAATATAGATGTCCTAAAAGAAAAACGAATTAGGCAATAACACTAAATATGTGCCACATTAAGTAAAATTAAAGTTTATGGAGTGTCATTATGATGGGTCATAATTTGAATTATTCTTATAAATAAAACACAGGAAGTGTATGAGCATATATGAGCATGTACTGTTAAATTTCAATAGTCTTATTATTTTATTATATAATATTTACAGGGTTAGTAAGAGGAGAATATGACACAAGTAAACAGTTAAAAGACTTATTTAGATATATTTGAATATACTTGTCTTTGAAATTTTTATTTTTTAATCCAAGAAGCATTCTTTTTTGTTTTCTTTTTTGTGTTATATTCAGAACTTTGAGGAAATATACTCAAAGAAATGTGAGGCAAGGCAGGTGTTGGGAAAAGCCCTGGTTTGGAAGCTAAAAGTCCTGTATAGGCTTCCCCTCCTACTAACTGGAAAGCCTTAGAGATAGGATTTCACCTGTCTGACCTTCAGTTTCCTCATTGAAAAAATAGGTACAACCATGCTTTCTTTTTCTACTCAAAGTTTTTTATTAGACTAAAATATTTACTTTAAAATTATATAAAATATAGGATACTGTATAATTTTTTATTTGTTTTCAGTATGCGGGCCTCTCACTGCTGTGGCCTCTCCCGTTGCGGAGCACAGGCTCCGGACGCGCAGGCCCAGCGGCCATGGCTCACGGGCCCAGCCGCTCCGCGGCATGTGGGATCTTCCCGGACTGGGACACGAACCCATGTCCCCTGCATCGGCAGGCGGACTCTCAACCACTGCGCCACCAGGGAAGCCCAGATACTGTATAAATTAAACTAGGAGAATGAATTGAAACAAGAGGGTGGCAGAAAATTTAATGTTCTGTTTTCATTTCATATGACAATAAATGAATTGTAAAAATCAGTACAATCTTGATTTGCATTCTAATAACTTGAAGATTTAAAAAGAAAGGAATTTTCATATAGTTTAATTAAAATCCATCAGGAAATTAGTTTTATTGTCATGCTAAAGGATATGTAAGATTAATATAGTTTTTATTGAGAGAGAAAAATCCTCTCCTAGAATTTATTCTCTTCTTTCTTTTGCCTTTCCTCTTTTTGTTTTCCCAAATCTACATATTCAAGATGAGCAGATTAGGTGGAAAAAATCATTCTTTCAGATCTGGGCTGGAAATGACAACTATAGCCATTGTCACCCTTAGATTCAAAATTTATTATACTGATTTGATGCTTAACACATTAAAGTCAATTAAAAGGGCAGCTTAAAATCCTTGATCAGTTGAGGATGTTTAGAGTGTAAAAGATAATAGAAGCATTTATGATTTCTGCCAAGCCACTCTTCTAATTCAAAAACCGTAATTGAAAAAGACTCTTTATCCAATTTATTTTTACTGTTTGATAATGAGAATGCAGTCTTTCTACAGATGTAACCAAATCTCAAGACACTTTTCACCCTAAAATAGCTTTCTCCATGTGATAAACCTGTGTTTTACAATTAATGTTGCACAGGGCATAAATCTTGAGGGACCATTACATACAGGTTATTTGATGTTTTCTCTTAACAAAAGATGAGCACATTTTGGGGATGATGCCTTCTAGATGAACTTCTATTGAAAAATGACACCTTTTCAAATAGGATTAGATTAACTTAAACAATGCAAGCCAGTCTGGAATATCAAGGCATCTTACCTAGTTTTCTTCATTCTGGATACTGAATGATCAATAAAGTCTTCAGATAATAGAACTCTGCTCAGACAATGACATGTAATTTGGAATGTTATAAAGTCAATCCAATTAAATATACTTATAAATTTTATTTTTCACAAAGGTAAAATTTACCTATGTCATTGATGAAAGAATGTATCATCTATTTTTATGGCATACTCTTTCTTACCTCCCCAATTCCCAGTGATGTTGAGCCAACCTCAGTGCATGTGGAGATACGGACAATTTGAGAATTGCCCATTTCCCACACACACAAAAATAACTTTCTACAAATGCAGTACAAAGCAAGGGTTCCTTTGCCTCTGAAGATTGACATAGTAACTGTGTATGTTCGTATGAACATGCTTTGACAAAGGCCTTAAAGTCCTTTGTGTGTGTGTGTGTGTGTGTGTGTGTGTTAGGAGAGATCTGTCTGAGGCGGACACCCTCTCAAAATATTTAAATTTGAGCCACTGTGACAATTCCACAAAGCAAAAAGGAGGGGGAATAAAAATGAGACAGAAACTTTCACTGAAAACAGAAATAATGACCCATGGGAAGAGGACACACCAGAAAGAATGGGATGCCGAGAAACAGTTTCAGGAGTGTGTGGTGAGAAATTCAGAAAAGTTGAAAATACTCCCCAAAGTACAATATTTAAATCCCTAGCTGTAACCAAAGGAAAACAGACATTTGCAGGCATGATAAAAAATATAAGAAATCCAAGGAATTCCACTATAAATCTTGTTTGAAATAAAACAGCAAAAGACATACATAGACGGCAAGAAATATTCTTGTGAGGAAAATTTGAAAAATCTGTAAGTTTAAAGTAGAGGTTCCGTGGTTCCTTTTTTAAAAAAACATCTTTGAGGTCACTGAAGGGGAAGAGAGTCCAAGGTAGCTAGTGGGAAGAAAGAAGTAAAATGGGGATTAGTGGAGAAATTACCTAGGTAGGTAATGCAGGGAAGAAGCAGCGAGGGAAGACTGACGGGAGAAGGAAAAAGAATAGAGATAGAGGTGTTTGCTAGGGCCTCAAGAGGAGGAAAAAGCCAAGATTAAGGGACTCTGATGGTTGGTAGAGAAAGAGCTGAAGGGGGTAAGGATGGGAGAGATGATATGGTGCACGGAGATGATGCAGGGAGGTGTGTGGAAAATGAAGTGCGGTGGGCATAAGTGTGCTTGCAAGTGACTGAAGGAGTTTACTCTGATGGTGGAAGATGGGGAATTTAGAAGGTTGGGTGTGGAAGCTGAGATGAGCCTAAAGATAAAACTATAGAGATGATTATGACTAAAGAGAAATTCTCTTTTCCAAAATGACATTCTTAGTTTTATTGATTTACCTTAGGCCCTCTTCATTCATTTGTCCTCTTTTCTGGATGTTACAGTATCTTCTTACCTTATTTACCTCAACTCTCTATTCCAATGCATTAGTTTATCCAAATACACATTTAAAGACAACAACAAAAATGTTTCTATTGTGTGCCACCTACTGCCTAATTTTCTCACCCTGTTTTGTTGTTGTTTTTAACATATCTGCTTTAAAAATCTTCAAAGTGGACTATGCCTACAAAATACACACACAAACCCCCTAACTCCACAGTGGAACATCAAGCCTCACCCCCACCCGCCCTCTCCTTACTTAAGTCTGTATCAGGTTCTTCCAGGTCTACCTCCTGGCTAGCCACTGCCTATGAATGCCTATTTTTCAAAGCCAGAGAGACACCTTCTTTATGAATCTTTTTTTCAACCTCTTAGCAAAAATTAATTCCTCCCTCCATTATGTTCAATTAGAGCATTAATCACATTGTATCATAAATTTGTCAAAGTCTCCTGGCTCACAGAAACCCGAACAACCTTTTCCCATTCTCTTTTGCATTCCTGTAGCCTAGCACATTGTCTGGCACAGTAGGTGACTAATTAATGTTTGCAGATTCTTTGGTGAATAAATAAACAGATGACCCTCCTTTAAAATACATGAAGCAAGATTATTGGAGAAAATCAGATTTCAAAATTTCATCCCCTGAATAATTCCCCTTCCTACTAATAGAAAATGTGGCAGCCATACATATTTTGTCAATTTAGCTTAAACCAGTGGTTTATATAAAGTCTCCTTGTCCGCACGCCTCCCCTCTCTTCGCCAAGAACCTTGTAAATCCTGACTAAAGGCTGTTGTGGACTGCTTGCACAGAGAAAAGGAGAATTTTCTGCTTTCTAAATCCCTTACCAGATTTCTTCCTGCCACCAGCAGTCTGGAAGTTCTCTATCAGGAATTTCTATCTTTCAAAGAACATAAAGTTTTGAATACAAAGAGAAGAAATAATGTGAAAACTGCAATTCCTTCTGCCAGGCCTCCCAGCTGCCAAAACCCAACATTGCTTGGGCATCCATCAGAATCGCATTCAGGTGATTAAAAAAAAAAAGTCTCCTTTAAACCTTTAGCAAATGATTGAACTCTAAAAACTGAATGCGCTTTTATGCTTGGTCTGAGTTTCCTTCCCATTCCTGTATTTCAAATGCATAGCAACTCTAAGTTTGCTGCCTTTGCTGATATAACATGTAAGGGAAGCCTTCCACCCAAGGGAAGAAAACAAAACCCCAGATTTATAAAACAGAAGAATTCTTTGCTCCTGCTCCCTTTCCCCCAAATCTCCTACCCGCCTCCAAACCAAAATACAGTCAGTAGGTAAGCAGTTTGTTGCGATCCTCTCTGAAGATAATTTCCTTGGGAAGGAAACTCAGTTCCGAGGCCCAGACGCCTCCACACACGCTGCCTTCATCCCCTCCCTCTTGCCCTGTACAACCTTCTCCAACTGCGCGCTGCGGTCCTTCTCCCAGAGCTAAAGAAAAAAATTGTCTGCAATCAGGGGAAACGGATTAGCCTCTAATTCGGGGAAGCAGGGGGTTGCTCCCTTAAAGGGAGAAGAGCAAACTCAGAAAGGAAGTCGCAGCGGGCTTCCGTCTTTAAAAGCCCATTTCTGAATCTTCCCAATTTGGCGCGCCGGTCTCTAGGAGTGACTGCGCAGCTTTATAATAAAGAGGACGGTGGCTTGCCCCTGCGGCAGCAGCTCCTAGAGCCTTTCGTAACTTCCAATTTTCAGTCCCTTCTCTCACTTAAGGGGACTCTCCACCCTGTGCCAGCGCCTCCAATCGTCCCCCTCCCACACCTCACCATTTCACTGGGAAGACGACCCTCTTCGCCTTCTAGGGAGCTTGTTCTGTTGAAAGCAAAGAGACAGCCACAGGATTTTAAGGATACCGGTCTTCACATCCCCCTTCCTTATAATCCAGGGAGGAGAGAAAACAGCGGAAATTTAACACTGGTAACTATTATTTCATCTGAAGAACTAGCCCTCTAGAATGCCGCTAAATAAGTAGATTCATAGTGAAAAGTGAAGGTGCAAGCTGAAAACAGGAAGGACTGGGGGGGAGGGTCGTGGGGGACAGGGACAAGGAGGGAAGGAGTGCGGGAAGACCCTACATCTGTATCAGATTCCGGGTTCAAAACCGGCCGCGGCCGGGACCGCAGTAACCTCCCCCGCCCCGGCCGCCTCGGCGCGCCTGTGGGGAGCGAGTGAGCGTGATGGATGGGCCGAGAGGGAGAGCGCGGGAAGGAGGCCGAGAGAAGCGAGGGCGGCTGCGCACAGGCCGGGACCAGCCGCTCGGCCTCCTCTCCGCCCGCCGAGGCGCTCCGGGGCTGACATCATTGCTAGAAGGAGGGGCTGCCCGTGCGAAGGCGTCTGGAGAACGAGGTTCTCGGGCCTCGCTGGCGGAGGCGTTCCCTCGCCGCTTGGCAGGCGCAGCGCGGAGTTGGCCGGATTCAGCCCGCGTGAGCTGCGCGCGGCAATTCTTATTTTAGCGGAGGGAGGAAGGTATCTTTAGACCTTAGCGCGTCCATCTCTGGGTTCATTCGTCAGAACCGCCCGCACACCGTCCGCGCTTCCTCCGACGAACCAGACAAAGGCAAGAAAGGGGGAAACACATACAAATACTATTACTTCGACTTGCTTTCAAATGTCCCCCCACTCGCCCGGGAAAGGATAGCCCTAAGGCTGAGATTTCCCGCCGTGATTGTTTCAAACAAGATTGAGAGTGGAATTCCATTTAGTCTTCCCCAAGTTCCGAAGGTGCCCGCAAGTACCCTTTTTTTCCTTGAGTCACACCTGTTTTAACCTTTCATGGGATGGGAGGAGTCTCTTTAGTCTAAAGCGCCGCTACCTTCTCCGGTGTTTTGCTCAATGTTGAGGATTCTTCGCACGCTCCTCAGGTTGTTTCCTTGTTGCAGCTCTAAGAGCACGCAAGCGGTGTCAACACCCTCGCCCCCTCCCCATATTTCCTGTCCCCCTCCCCATATTTCCTGTCCCCTTCACCGCCTATCGCGATGTTTAAACAATTTCTTCCACACACTTTCCTTCGCACAGTAACGGCTCCTATGTGGGGTTTAAACCCAAGCTTGGGATGTTTCCACGCAAGGACTCGCTTTTGTTTGGTTCTCCCTGCTTAATTTTATTTATTCTTTTGTCTTCGCCCCTCCCTCTTCTCTCAAGTCTTTGCTTTGTGGGTGTGTGCCGCAGTGGCGCAAGTTTCTATTCCCAGCCCCCTAGCCAACATTTTGGAAGGGCACACCGCTTGGAGACTCGACCGCCCGCCCGCAGACGCGCGCGCACACGCACTCCACATGCGCGCCCCAGCGCCCCACACCCCAAACCGCAAAGGAGGCCAAAGCAGTGAAGCACAGAATAATTCATTCTGAAAGCGGAGACGCCGTTTGCTGTTGAGCTCTATAAGTCTTTCCTTGGGGGAGAAAAGGAAGTGGTTGGAGCTATACGCTCTTGGAAAGTGACACACACACACACACACACACACACACACACACACACACCTTTATTTTTTCAAGGGGAGGATGCCAATTTGCGGCTAAGCGCGCACATGCAAGTCGTGTCTCCAACCGAGGGCAGACTGCCGCTCCGCTCTTCCAAGTCTCTAAAGAAAAGACCCATTTGCCGCTATGAGCTTTTAAAAAGTCACCTTTTCCGATGACTCTCTTAAGAGGCATTCATTATCGCGAAAAGGGGCTGTTTTATGGCTACGCGCTTAAAAAATTAATTCCTTTGTGGACACATAATCTGTTTTTCGGTCCTATCGTAGTCCACGTCATTCATTTATGGGATAGGTAGGCGGGTTTTGGCTAAGGGATTAAAAGTCATTTCTTTACAGAAAGAGCAACCGCTTTATGTTCGGCTACGCTCTTAGAAAGTTTTTTTTTTAAAATGAGAAAATGATGCCGTTTTTATGCTACGCAATTATAAGACGTTCCTTTTTTTAGAGCTAGGCAGAATTTTCCACACCTACCATCTCCACATCCAGCAGGTGCTGGCTGAGCACAGCCCCAGAAGTAGGGCGGGAAGGAAGGGCGGGGAGGCGAGCGTCAGGCGGAACTGCACGGGGGACCCTACGCGCTCCGTGGCGCGCTGCACTCTCCTCTCTGCGCCGAGGGTCGGGCTCCCAAGGATTAGAGCCAGCCTGGCACGGATCCAGATCCGGAGACCCCAGAGATGGGAGCGCAGCGGGGCTGGACCGCCCTGGAAGTCCGAGCCGGGCTCTGGGCTCCGGCCTTTGCCCCTCTACTCAGACCGCTTCGCCTGGCTAACCCGAGAATCCGGAGTGTGATCTTTTCCCAGCCCCTGCCGCAATCTTAAGAGTTTCTCTCAGCTTCGCAGAAGCTGGCTGTATCTGTTAAAGTGAAAGACCTTTTTGCACGGCCAATGTTGAGGAAATTCATGCGCGGACACTTTTCTGACAGAAGTGAGAGTTTTTGCAAAGTAACCAAGCCAAGCTGACTGGTGGCTGTGCCAAAAAGATATTCTAGCCGCACTCACCTCCGGGGTTTGCTCTTTCTCTTATCTCCAGGGAAGAGATGGGGGAAGGGAAGACACAGGAAGCGTCTCTAAAATCACTCTGTGGTCCTAGTCAAAGACCCCAAGAGCAGGCAGCCGGAAGCCTCCGCGCAGTAAGTGCGGGACTCACGCTTCACACGCCGCACTCTGTTCTGGCACCCGGACCGGATACTTACCTTGTTGTCCAAGCCACTAGAGTAGAAATGAGGTGGTAAGTAAAAAAGAGAAAAGGCTTCCGCTAGCCCCACGGAGACTGCGACTGCTGTAGCGGGGCTCTGCCGCCACAGCTCGCAGTCCGCGGAGCAGTTGGAGTCGCGAAGGCTTCCTTTGAGGCTGTTTGGGCCGCCCGGGTTGCCTGGGCTGCCTGTGTCGCCGCTGCCAGTGCCACTCTGCGCACTCTGTTCAACTGCCTTTTTGCTTTGCCGCGCGGGCCGCTGCGTGCAGCTTGAGCTCACGGCTCCTCCCGCCCTGACAGTTCGCCGACTGCAAGGAGCCAGTGCCGAGCCAGCCCTTTTCAATGGCGAGTGGGAGGGACTCGATAGAGGGGGAGAAGGGGGAAGGAAGGGGGGTGAGCGAGTGGAAGGCGGGTGGGGGGAGAGAAGTGAACCAGTGCCCTGACCGCCTGCTGGGAGGGGGCGGCGCAGCACCAGCTGCTGGGTACCCCCCTCTGGTCCCCACTCCCTGCACCCCACGGCTCCGGGGGCGGCCCCTCCAGGCTAACGGGGAGCCGGGGAAGAAGGGCGGGGGAGAAATGGAGGTAAGCTTAGGAAGTTACTGTTCGCCGCCCCAAGAAGGCGGCAGGAAGCGCGCTGGCGGCACCCTCGAGTGCGGGAACCGCTGCTGGGAAAAACGCGCCGCTTTAGGGCTTCCCGCTTTGCGGAGCAAAACCAAGGGCATATTCCGCTCCGCTCGGTTCTCCGCTCGCTGCTCTCTTAGGCTTCCCTTTAAGTTGAACTCATTCGAATTATCTTACGGAAGTTTTATTTTTCTTGTTCTGTGTGCTTTTCTAGCGATCCTGCTGACCGCCCTGACTCCGGCTAGAGAACAAGCGTCCAGCAGCACCATTTTCTATACAAAGGATACTTAAGACAGACTAGTGGAAGTAGGGGCAGGAGCCCGGCAAAGCCGCAGTTGGAGCCGAGAGACTGTGCCTTCATATATCACACTCAACTGTGAGCCGGGTCTGGTACCTCGATTGCCTTCAGATTGATTGGGGGTGGCGGAGACGGGGGTGAGGGGGGAGATCTAGCATTTGGCTACCCCAGATTGCAAGTACGAGTGAGCGTAAGCAGGTCGGTGGCTTTGGGCTGCTTTAGTGGGGTCCAGCCGCTTCGCTGCCGGGGACCGGGCAGCATCGCGGGCGTGGACAGCGCGTTTCCGCGGTAGGAAAGGATGCAGGAGAGGGAGGAACCCAGCCGCAAGACTGGTGCTTGCCAGCGCGCTCCAGCTGCCTAGTCGGTGACGCCCGGGCGGGCATCGGGGTGTCAGGTCTTCCAAGACCACTAAAGCGACCAGGGGCAATCTGGCTGGTTTATGGCTCGGATGGGTCGTGGGTATCTAGAAGCAGGGCTAATTCCCCCGTCCCTGTTATGGGATTAAAAGCAAATAGCAACAACAACCAAAACCTCCCCAGCTGTTCTACTCCGATTCTTGCTCCAAGGAGCAAGTCCTTAAATGTACCCAGAGGCTGGAGAATGAACCAGGTGAATTCTTTAAATTCCTCTCCAGAAAGGTGTAGGGTTTTAGGTTTAGGTTTTAGCATCCATTTTCCATGCTTAACCAATAGAAAAACTTATCTTTCGAGTGCTCTGCTTTGTTTTTGGAAGGAGGAAGCTCTCTTTCCTGAAATAAAAGGAGGAAAAGTAGATAATGTTTTCAGGCGCCAAGAGCACAGTATTCATTTTTATTTTTGTCTACTGAATGGAAGGGGGAATGCATCTGCATAGGGATAGAACATCAGGAAGGAAAAATTTTGCCAATTATCGTGAGTTGATTTTATCTAATAGCTTCTTCATGGAAAGTTATTATTATTTTTTTATTGAAGGGCCAATCTTTCTGGCTTCTTTCCCTAGTATGTCCCTCTCCATCTTTGTAACTGCCGTCTTTCCAATTCCTGACAGTTTTAAAGGTTAAAACCCTGGTTCAGATAATCCTCACATCCCCCCCATTTTGTTCCTCTTGCCTTTTTTCTTCTTTTTCTTTCTTTCTTTCTTTCTTTTTTTTTTTACACCTACAGCCACTACTGGGAGGGACATTAGCACCACAGTTCAGTGCAGTCTGCATGAAAGAGGACACAGGAAGTGTTTACTATTACATTTTACTCCTCCTGTAACTCTGCCTGCATTATTCACAGTATCCAGCACATGTATTGTCCGCTTCTCGGGAGCTGGGAGATGTCTTGGAGTTGAAATTAGAAGCTGTCAAATGGTTACAGTTTACAGCTCTGACTCTTGGGGTTTGCACTGCTGGATGAGACTCAGTCATAGGTGATGGCAGGAACTCAATGAAAATAAAATCAGTGATTGATCCAGGAAAGTGTGGCAAAGCCATGCTGTGGAGGCACTCTCAGAGCACTAATAATCATTCATAACATCCACATTAGATATCAGTTAATTGATGTGTTAAGATTTCCATCTAAACCCAAGGCAGGGGGAGAGAACTATTCAGTGACTCTTATGAGGTATTTAAAGTTATCATCATGACAGTCTCATGAGGTTAATATTATTATCCACATTTTACAGTTCCTGAAACTGAAGATCACAGACAGGTAATTTGTACAAGACCATGGAGCTGAAAAGTAGCAGACTCTGGATTTTCATTCAGAGTGTGAAACTCCAAAATGCAGCTAAATGGTTGCTTTATAGTGAATCTGGATTATTCTATATATACAGCACAACATTTAGTTTTATGTGTCTAGTCCAATAGAAAATGATCTCTGTAGAGTAGCAACATTACTTACAGACTAAGGAGACTACTAGTTGAACTAAGTAACCCAGAAAATCATCTGAGAAATTGTTTGTTGATAAAAGTGACAGAAATCCACATCTGAAAATAATGGAAAAAATGTTCCCATTTTCTTTTTTCCTTTTCTGTCTGATGGTGGCACCAATGAGCAACGGAATAGCCAAAAGCCAGGACACCTGGCAAAAGCCCTCCGCTTGGTGCTCTAACTCTAAAAGGACTGATGAGGACTCTGCTTGCTTACAGAGAGAAGGACTCATTGACTGAATGCCTTTTATGCACCATTTGCATTATATACATTGTCCTATTAATCTTCAAAACATCCTATGAGATAGGTATTATTAGCTTCATTTTTTTTTAACAAATGAGGAAACAGAGATTCACAGAGACTAGGTAAAATGCCCAAGGTTATATAGGTATAAAGTATAGAGTTGGGAAATTCAAACCCATGTCATTTCTAGTCCACTATGCTGACCCTTAGCATATGGTCCTCAGATTGTGTGATTACACATTTTCAGAATTTACATTACGTCAAAAATTTTATAATTAACCAAAGGAAACTTTAGGAATTTGTTTTTTGGAGGAGATCCCATGAAGGAACTGTTATATTTATTGCATTTGTTTGTTCAGTGTTCCAATTTGGAACTTGAACCAGGGTTCTAAGATCAGAAAAAAAATATGGTAATGTGTACCCTATAAACATAGAAATATGTGCAATATCTGAGGATTAAACTATAAAGCCATTGTATAATTATAGAATGGCTTATACAAGATAATTAAAATACTTCGAGTTAGGATGTTTCTCAGGCCAGTGAGAATTGACTAAAACTGAGAAATAATGCGTTAATCTGAAGAAAGGCTTGATCAGCTACGCAGACCTAGTAAAAGAAGTCCCAAAGAGATGAGCATTGGTAACTCTTATCCATGTACATTTTCGTCTCACTGGCAAAAACCACCCTTGATATGAGATTGATGAAGCTAATCAAATACTCTGATTTCAGTTGCCTTTGCATTGAAACACCCCTTATCAAGCAGCCTGCCATCTGACTGTGATCTGCCTTCCCACGTACACTGTCTAGAGAGAGAATGCACAGGTCTTGCGGATGGATGAGAATGACTACTATGCATCATGTGCCGGTTATTTTACATCAAATTCCATCATCTTTGTGTTGTCCACAGCAGCTTGCACCTATATTGTACGTAAATGTTATAATCGATAAATTGTCACTGTTACTGAGAAAGTAGGTGAGTGTATGGACACAAAACTGTAAGAATGGATAAATTACATTCTCCATGACATTTTTCATATTTAATATTAACTATTGACAACGATTGGAATTAGTAGGAGACAGTGAAGCCCAGTGATTAAGAAAAGAACTTTGGTTTTAAACCAAATTTGGAATTCTGGCTCTGGCATTTTCTAGTTGTGTGGCTGTGAGTGAATTAATCTCTGGACCTGTACTGTATAAGATAGTGACTAGCCACATGTGCTACTGAGCCCTTGAAACTTGAGTAACCCAAATTGAGATGCACTGTGAGTATAAAATACACACCCTATTTCGAAAAGTGAGCACATGTACATATACACACACGTATATGAAATATATAATTAATATTTTATACAAATTGCATGATGAAATGATAATATTTTGACTAACAGGTTAAATAAAATATTAAAATAATTTAACTTGCTTATTTTCAATATTTTAATGGGCTTCTATAAAATTTAAAATTGTATATGTGGCTTGAATTATACTTTTGTTGTAGAGAGCTATCCTAAGAAGCTTCAGTTTCTTCATCTAAAAATGGGGATAATAATCTTATTTAGCTTAAGTTGTTGTAGTGATATTTAAATAAAATAATGCACCTCAAATGCTTAGCACAGTGCCTGACATTTAGTTTAAAAGTTGTCACTCTCCAAGAGTTAGGAAATAAAGATAAGTAAAAATATAAAACAAAAACTATAAACCTGAATGGATTGGGGACTGCTCAAAGAGAATGCTTTAGTTACAAATTAGTTTTCTTTATCTCAAGTGAAACCATTCTACTTCTCTCTCTAAAAACAGGGGCAAACATACATGTGTGGTGGTGGTGGGGAGGACAATATTTGTTACATACAAAACTAATAATGTGCATGCAAGTGTTTTGAAGAGTTAAAAGTACTTTCTCAATTCCAAGCATTTTTACTATCCTAATTTGTGAGACACTTTTACATTTAATTCGTAGATATTTCTAGTGTTGGGGCATTCAAGTCACAAATGAAAATAAGGCTGAAACTGGTGCCGGTACACGTAAGGCAAATTAATTTCTGCAGAAGATACAGAAACAGGAGAAAGCCTGGTAGTTTACTGTGCCTAGCTGATGACAGAAATGCATAGCTCAACTGGAGACACTAGAGGGTGCTATTAGTGAGAACTTAGAAGGATGAATAAAGTCTTCCAACACCCATCCCCCTCTCCACTGCTATAGATTATAAGAATTTGAAAAGGGCATACCTGTGAAATGAAACTAACACTTCTCCATTCCTTCTTGGACATGACTTGCAAGGTTTTTTGTAGTCCTGAGACTGGCCTTTACAACATTCCCCAAATAATAAAATATTAGAAGTTTGCCATAGTACTTGAGCAAATAATTTGGAAAAGTTTGAAACAGTTGGTTCCCTGCTCTGAGAAAAACACTACCAAGGCCCAAGGAGGGGAGTATAAGAAATGAAAACACACAAGAAAGGGCTTTCAATGAAGGAAAGACTCCAACAACCTCTGTAATTAAGTAGGGATGGGGCAATTTTTTGGTAATCATGCCATATAAGATTTTTTTTTCTCTCTCCCTAGGCTTGACCAGCTACCCACTTGCAGTGGACAGAAACTGCAGCGGAATTTCTTTCATTGGAGCCTGGGAATTACAGCCTAATGTGTATAGCTGAACTTTGCTGAAGCACTGAGCTCTGATTAATGCAGTAAAATGAATAAAAAGGTACGTGGTGTTGTCTTCAAGGTTGCTGTTTCCTACTAAAGAATGCATTTCTCCTTCTGTACTCTTTTTCTTTTTTTTTTTTTTTTTTTAACAGATAAGTAGTTGCAAACTGTACCGGATGAGGCTTTTCATCTGTGTGTTATTTGCCTGTATTGTGATGGAAGCACACAAGGAGGGAAAATTATCATGTCTTTTAAAGCATAGAAGGATCAGAATGCTATTAACAGTTTCTATCTTTCTTGTTTCCTTAGGACAGGCTTTAACTTGAGTTATCCAGATGTTGCCTGCTGAGGTGAAAGAGTTAAAGAGATTTTGGTTCCTGAGGAAAGCGGAATTCCTTTTTGTTCTTTCTTTTAACATTGAGATTGAATTTTTTCCATCCTACCAAAACTCCTATGTGGTCATGTATTCAGGAAGTAGGCATCAGTGACTGCCCTAAACTTAGGAAATACACACACCTATGAAAATAATCACATAATGTTTCCAAAGAAATATATTGGGATTGATAAAAATATACATTTTTAAAGAATCGTGAATTAATCTCACACCACTCTGAGCCTTCTTTACTTTTTAAGCCTCTTTATTTCTATTATAAGGTATGACTATGAAGTAAGTAGATTTAACTTTTGTATGGTTTGTGAAATCAGTTATATTTTCGATGTATGATAACAAAAACACTGTGCATTTCATTGAAACATGTAGGAGAACTGCTTTAAGTTTTTTTTTAATTAACAACCGTGGCTGTAGTTTAGTCAACATAGTGTTTAATGGATGGCTATTTTGAGCCATTTTTCATTGACTGGGGTACTGCAAACATCCCATTTTAAGTGATTAGACATGTGTTTAGATAATCAACATAGGGTTTCTGTTTTCTTTTCAGATTGAACAGTTTTTATCTCATCATTACTGAAACTTAGCTGAATGTCAGTTTCTTTGGATAAAATATGAAAAACAAGAATTCTTCTTAGTTGCCAAAACGCAGCTGGTCTCAACTATTCCTTTTGGATTTCCTGTTACACAAAGTGAAGAATCGTGATTCATTTTACTTTTACGCAAAAAAAAAAAAAAAACAACACTTGAATCTTTCAATTAATTTTCCTTTCTTGACTAACTTCTAAATAAAGTGAAACCACAGATGTAGTCCGGCACACTATTGATCCTATTGTGGTTATCTTTTCTGACAGGCTAGATAGTGAAGGAAAAGTGTTTGGAACATCCAAGGGTCTCCTTTTAAGGAAAAAATAGTGTACACAAAATTGACAGTGAAAATGAAATATTGTTGCTGGATTCCTTCCACTGTGAATATTGTTATTATTAGGCTCCATCTTCCCTAGATCTGTTAATGGAGCTCAAAGCACTAAAGGAGCTTCTCCTTCAGACTGAACATAATCATGTCATACCAAAGAATCCTTCAAAAATTTCCATCTTGTCAACTGATAGGTTTTCAAATTTGATGTCTTTTCAGACCCACTATTCAGAGTTCTTGTGGTGAATCCAGTAAATCTGAATTTTACTACAAGTCCAGTGCTGGTGATCTAGTTTGTACAATTAGCCATCTACCTCACTTATGTGAGTGGCACTTGAGTACCCACCACTAGGACCAGTGTTCAGGCTCTGATACTCAGTTCGAGCACTGGCATCCTGCCTAGTTTCCACCGGTCCATTTCCCTGGTGCCCTAGGCTCAGTATCAATGAAATACTACCTGCTTGGCTAAGGGTCATGTTCCCAACAGGACATCTTTCTTAGAAAAGTCCTATAAATATGAAAATAACATGACTCTAGCTTCACATTTTATGTTTTACATTCTTGGACCATTTATTCTATGGAAGATGCTGAAGTAGGTAGGCTATGTTTGTTGGTAAGCCTCTTGCAGTTCATCACAATAAGTGATGATATGTTATTCAAAGATGGTTATTATTCTTGAAGAGTGCAACTGAATTACTGAACACCCACACTTCCACTCCCAGCAATTATAAATTATTCTCCAAAAATAATCATAAGATGTAACAATCATAGAAAAATTACAAATAAAATATCAGAAAAAGTGAAATTAATTTTGTCATAAACTTGCTAAATGACAGAGGTTTCCAAATGTCCTATGAATTATTAAAATTTCCCCCTTTTTACAAGTATCACTTGGGGTGGGGAGCCCAAATGGATTTCTGTAAAGGCAATAATATTTTGCAAGATACCATGTGTGGTAACTTTGAAGTATATATCAATTAGTGACACAGACAATGAAATGTGTATCTCCAAATGTAGTCAAGGACCTTAAGAATTATATACTTATATTGAAAGTATTAAACTGTATTTGTCAGCCGTTGTCCTAAACTTATATCTCATGGAGAATTAAATACTGCTACAGCTTGTACTAAATTAACTTTTGTTTTTAACTCTGTGTCATTCTAATCTCTTCTTCTTCTAGGGTTTTTCTGGGTTAACAATGTATAAAAATAACAAATCAAAATTTTCTCTGAAATGTAGTGCTTGCTTCTTAGACTTTACAGAACAACTACAGCATGAGATGCCGTCTTAACTAGCAAAAACGTCAGATAAACAATATCTTTATTGTTACATTAGAAGCTATAAATTATAGTTCAATAAACTCAACAAAATTAGCTTAGCGTTCTATTCAACTAATAATAAATGAAAAGACATTTAAAAACTAGAAGATAGTCTTTTGTCTCCAAAGTATGTGAGGAGGAGGAGGAGAAGTGGGAAGAGGAGAAGGGCTATGAAGAATAGGCAGCCTCAGGGTCCTGAGGGAGGGAAGGCAGTACAGGTCCCTTTTCCTTTTAAAATTATTTTTAAAAATTTCAACTTCCCTATCATTACTTTAAAAACTTATTTTATGCAACTTCTCTTTCAACTTTTCAAGTACTCCAGCAGGGTAAAATGCTCATATGGAGACTGGTGTGGGGGGAAGTGGAAGTGACAGCAAAAAGGGAATTGAAGTACCATTCTCTTCACAGTGACTTTCATACAGCAGACCCTGGAAAGAAACGGAGGGAATTATCAGTTAATAATAGTGGAGAGATACAGATTGATGTTCAAACCCTGTTCGCAAACCCCTAACCACTTTGCTTTGAGCTCCCCAGGCCTGAGTTCAAGCAATGTAGTTTGCAGTAGAAATACAAGTCAGCAGGGAAAGGGGCGGTGATGGTGTGTGTGCTGTGTCTGAGGACCTTTAAAGGGCAGCAAAGGAACATGTTTGGAGTTGGGGAACGTTGGAGTTGGGGTGCTGCCCAGAAAGGAAACAGGTTTATTTAGAGTAAGACATCCTGTGTGTTTAGTATGCAAATATGTGTGGTGACTCTCCAGCAGGGACCTATGAAGAGTTTATTCAGCCAGGGAACCCTTTTGAAATAGTATGAAAAATGCTGCTAGATAGTTTTAGAAGCACCTGTTTGGGGTCTTCAAACCTGTTTGCCCCATCGTGATGAGGCTAATCCTTCTGCATATAGTGGTGTCATGCTATTAACATTCATGTCACCCTTGATGTGCTGCTGCCCAAAGCAGACCAGACCGCATTTCAAAACTGGGGATAGGAGGAGCAATTTATGGATATGGAAATGAAAAGGAATAAATTGAAGAAATCTGTTGATTATAGCACAATAATGAGAGATTCTATTGTAACTTTTGCCATTATATATTACATTTTTGTCTGGAACTTGTCCAGAACACAATTTTAATTTAACATTCTCTCTTAAAATTTTTTTGGCTATAATTTTACAGCATGGTATGATGGGAACAGAAAAAACTATGGTGTATTTTACCTAAGAGTCAAGAAAGCTTGGATTCAATTTGTGCTTCTATGGCATTCTAGCTGCAGAACATTTGATAAGTCACTTAAACTCTCTAAATTCCAATTTCAGTAATTGTTTATTGAGAATTGTTATGAGGAATAAATGAGATAATGAACATAAACACAGCTAATGGAGTACCTGACACAGATAGTTTAGTGTGGTTGAATGCTCCAATAGATTTAGACTTCATTACACACCTAAAGCAAACATTGAGGTAAAAGAAAATGGGAGGTGGGGATTGCTGTATTATTCATCAACTCATTTGTTAGTTCATTTATTCATTGATACAGAAATATTTAATGAAGCACTGTGTATTCAAAGCACATTTTTAGGTAAATTAATTCTTTAAATAGCCTTTCCATCCCACATGTATTTTAAAGATCTAGATGTTGAGTTATATAATGCTGAGTACAACCCCATTAATTGAGGGAGGCAGGGAGAAAGCATTGGTAACCTCGATTTATTTGCAGAAAATTAATACCCCCTTCTACCCCACCTCCTGCCATATAACTTACATCTTCCCTGGGAAGCCATTTGCCCTGAAGTACATTCCAAAATTAAAATTAATGCTTTGGATTAAGGTTTGTGTGTGTATGTATGTGTGTATACATAAATATGTATAACTAGTTAAATAAATGAGATAGATAGATAGGTAGATAGATATTTTGAAACAGCAGGTTGTCACTAGTTTAGACTATTTGAGCAGCCACACAGTGATCAAATGACTGATATAAACAGAGCCAGATTTATTACGAGGTGAATGAAGTTTTAGCTTAAGGCCCCTCACTTGCATAGACCTTTTCTGAGGCCTGGTATTAGAAAATCATCATCATAGGAAGAGAGAATCAAATGATATGCAGCTGAAAATGTCGAAAAAAACGTATCATAGAGATATATCAAGCAGTTTACTAATACACATATGCAATTGCGATTTTTGTGATGTCAGCTTTTATAAATTTGTCATTTGTTGTGATTCTTTTTTTTGTTTTTTTTTTGTTTTTTATTTTTGGCTGAGCTGCGCTGCTTGCAGGATCTTAGCTCCCCGACCAGGGATTGAACCCGTGCCCTTGGCAGTGAAGGTCTTAACCACTGGACCACCAGGGAATTCCTTGTTGTGATTCTTTTATGTCTATAAATTAATATTTCATTCATACCAAATTTTGTATTAGTAATTTTGTATCCTTTTGTTAAAGAGAGCCCCTGTGGGGCTTCCCTTGTGGCGCAATGGTTGAGAGTCCACCTGCCGATGCAGGGGACACGGGTTCGTGCCCCGGTCCAGGAAGATTCCACATGCCACTGACCGGCTGGGCCCGTGAGCCATGGCCGCTGAGCCTGTGCGTCCGGAGCCTGTGCTCCGCAATGGGAGAGGCCACAACAATGAGAGGCACGCGTACCGCAAAAAAAAAAAAAAAAAAGAGAGCCCCTGTGTATAAGCTTCAGACTCCACAGTATCAGTATTCACCTCCTATTTATCCATGTAAAATTACTTTCCTTTTATTCTTCCAGAGGAAATTAAAAAAATACCATTAAAAATAGAATTTAAGTTATAGGCTTGGGTCTTTACTGAGTATTAATTTAAGTGTACAAAAATGACTTCAATTTTTGATTCTGAAAAGTTTTCAATCATTTCTATAGCCTTCTGGAATATGATTCTTAGCCACATCAGCAACTAAAGGGAAAATAAAAACAAAACCTCCATACACTTATGGAAGAGATTTCAGTCCTTTAATTAAAGGACCAAAAACATGCAATCTGTACAATATGGACCTCTGTGAATGAGGAGGTACACTTATCATCTTGAAAATTATAAAATTTGTTCAAGTTTTGGACTTTCCGTCATAGGACACTTTTCTTCTCAGATATAATCATCTGTCATGTTTAAAGGATATATGGAATTCCTGAGAAATCAAATGAAATGGAATTTTGTATTGAACATAAAGTAGAAAACTATCAAATCAATCTTTCTTTCTAGTTCTATGATGACAATCCACTATTGGATGAGATTTTTTCCACTTTGAACTGCTAAGTATATTATATTTCACACAAAAGGAGCATTAGTCAAACTTCAAAACTTTTCTTCAGAACAGTTGTCATTTTTGTTATTTTTAAATGACAAAGGATAGGAAGCAGTGCAATGATTTTATCCACTCCAATTGAGATTCTGTGCTATTATTTACAATCTGCTCTGAGAAGAAACATGGAATCATAATTTACAGACTGAATTAAAGTGAATGGGATTCTTTTATGAAAATAGAGTAATTAGATTTTAGCAGATAATAATAGCCCATGAATCTCTTAATTGCTTTTATGTTTGTTGTAATACTACACATAGTATTTTTCAAGTAAAAAATTGTTGATACTTGTATAAGAGAAAGAGCAGTTTGAAATTTGTCAGTTAAAATGGAGCATTTGTTAAAAATATGATTAAATCTTGAGTTTTCCCCCTTGGGAAAGTTCCTTTAAGTAAAGTATGTGTTTAGAGGTAATGGCTGAAGATCTATTAGTTAATAATGACGAACAAGTGTGCTGCCCACCTATGCATATGATCCTGCTTGCTCCTTTAAAAAAAAAATAGCACAGTGACGGATTTCCTTTAAGATAAAAAAATAGGCATTCATCAGAGGATTGGTTAATGGCAAAGGACCTAGTGTGGGTGGAAACAAAATATTTTTTCTGTACAAAATTAACTGGCCTACATGTGACTCAAAGCCATGGCCTTGGTCTCATTAGCACAATGCTCTAATTAAACTAATGAATCTCAAAATAACGACAAATCCTAAGTTTGAAAGAATAAGGTTCTTCTTTAACTTGGCTTGTTAAAACAGATGCAGGCTATTAAGCAAGGGTGCCAAAAATGTGCTAACACTTCCTGAAATCACAATGACAACAGGAGAAAGAATTGTCTTTCTTTTCCTCCTGGTACTTGTTCATATGCACAAAGAATGTCATAAATTAGCATTCAGTAATCTACTGTCCAAGTGTTGATAATACTAATAAATATGCAGGATGATAGTGGGAACTCAAAAAATAAAGATAGAGATCAGAAATGCTGGATATTGTTAAAATACTATGTATGTATGTTCACAAACAAAATTGGAAACCTAGGAAATCTAATAAGTTTTCTATTCCAAAATATTTGGTGCTGAATCAGAGGTCATGCATCACCAAATCTAGTATTGGGGGGATCAACAAATGTAAAGTGGGCAATTAAATTTTTGTCTCATTGATCATTTCAGTGATTTTAAGTGCAATAGGACTGAAGACTGATCCAGCAGTTTGCTTATTAAGCTACCTTAAAGATTCATTCAGACAACCATATAGCCCTTGCTAAATACTTATTAGCTCAATGATACATTTACTTAGCTGGTGTTTTCTAAAGCATGTTCCTTGGATTGGTAAGTAATATTAGTTTTAAAGACTCTGAGATGTATTACAGCAAAGAAATAGGTTCAACACTTTCTAACCCAGAATTCCCCCAAATTAATTGCCTGTGGAGTCTTTTTTCTTTTCTTTTTACTACTGTTCCATTAAACTCATTTTGAGAAATGGTGACTTATAAGCTAATTATGTTCTTACTGAGAAAATATATAAAAAATAGATGAAAATTACTTGTATATTGAAGAAATATCACAAGGGAGAAAGTGAGTCCCAACTGTGTTAGGAATTACTTTTTAAATTATCACTAATTTATTTAATGTATAAAATTATGCAATATAATGTTTAAAATGATTAAAATCAAATTAATAGACTTAAGCAGCAATTCTTTAAATTCTAGGCATTTGGGCTGGAGTGTATTTATTATGTGTCAAAACGTTCATGAGTGCAAGAGAAGCAATATCAGTTACATGGTCAAAGTACAATTTCAGCTAAATTGCATCCTGCCTAATTAAAATTCCCCTTATAAAATCTGTTTCATGTAGTTTTATTCCACTTCTTGCCTCAAACCTCTGTGTTATGTTGTCTTATGTTATTTTGTTGCTAAGTAGCACCCCTAAGAAGACTGATACATTGGTTTGAAAAATGACTTCAGATGATAGTCACAGTATAAGTGAATCTCATTTTACTTTATCATAATTGCCTTGTTAATTTCTTTTGTCTTTGTTTTAAGATATTTTTTTTTTTACAGACACGAAGGAGAACTCACATGTACTCTAGTGTATGTAATTCAGCAGGTCAACTCAGTGATTGCCCATATTCCAATTTTACTTTACGGATTGTTGACATGCTAGGAGATTATGGTGTGACATATCAATTTTGGCTGTTGACAGTCAACCATGGACATTAAAGCCACATATTTAAATCACCGTTTTGGTTAAGATTAAAAATAATGTTCAACATAGGAGATATTGAAAGTCAAACACTTATTTTTAATATTTTTATTAAATGCTCCACAGGAAATAATATATTTAATAGATCAATGACATTTGCAGGTTCATTCTGATTACCAAAGTAGTTTTTGAAAAATAATGAACGAATTTATAGTACCAACTTTGTCATTTCTATTTGTATGCTTGTTTAAATACATCAGACATATTCTTTTCTAAAATTAACCTGACTCAGATATACATATAGGCTTTCAATTAGTTTTAAAATTATGTTTCTAGTTGTATAGCAGAATATTCCCTCATAGCCGTTAAGTGGTTGCTCCTACGGTAAACTTTATCACAAGTTTAAGACAAATGCAAGTCTTCTTTCAAGTGGAATTCTGAATTCATGAGGCATATGTGCTGGGTGCACAGGAGATGCATATTCATTAATTACATGTCTCATTGGAATAGTGCCACTACCTATTCTTAGCTCACTTATAACCAACTATTTTTGATACCCTTTTTAGAAGAGCACCATAATGCCAGCCATATAATTCCATGGTCACAAACTTAGTTTTTGTCATTTGGAAAGAAATAAATGTTGTGTTCTGAAATGTATCAGTATAACAGGGTCTGAGTCTTTCACAGATCTAATAACCTCTGTAGGGTATTGACTTTTCTTGGTGTTTATTAAATTCATCAGTACTGGTATACAAATTTCACAGTCACTTTCGGAGCTGGTAATAACTAGTACTTTGTGTGATGAGAACACTAGAAGTAGTTTTTTTTTAATGATGTTTTAAATGAAAAATTAATCTGCTTTTATCTCTAACCAATGAAGTAGAAAAAGTAAATACATTTTATGACAGCAAACTTCGTTTCATAACTGGGAGGACATTGTGGTCTTTTAAAATATGAAAATCAAAGGGCAAATAACACAAATGAAAAAACTTTGCTATAAAAGTATTAGATTTTCTTCCTATTCTGTTCTTAGATAATACAAATGTTTTCTATATAAAAAAGTGAATAGATCTTTTTAGTTGTCATAATTTTAAACGTGCATTTGAAACTGGAAGAGATATTAATGATCATCTGCTTCAGATGTTTTCACACTGTATTCCTCAGAGTCCTAGCCCTTCAGGGAGGTGCCTTAGAAGCCTAAGGTATGAGGTGCAATGAGAAGCAAGTTTGTTGGGAAAGGCCCTGGGTCATCCTTAGTTAGAATTGCTCTGTTTTTTTTTTTCTGATGTATATGTGGGGTTCCACTTAATATTTTGTATGAAGCCAGAGTTCTGCTAAAAAATGAAAAGTAACTTTTAAAAAAATCACTGATCTAGGCCACCATCCTCATTTTACAGTTGAGAAAACTGAGGCCCAGTGGATTTAAATAACTTATTTATGAGCATACCCATTTACTGAGTGGCAGAATAAATTGTTCATCAAAGTAACTTGCCCGGATATATTTATTACTCCTTATATTTATATATGATTTTGAACTTTTCAAAGCAGCCTCATGTCTGTTATTTGATTTGATCTTCAGAAAATAACACTATTAACTAGTTATAGAAAGCTTTAGTTCAATTTTAGAGATGAGGAGATGAGGTTGAAAGAGATAAAACCACCAGAGTTACACCACATTTTTGGTAGAGACAGGATGAAAACTAAGTTCTCTTGACACGCAGGGGTTTACCTTAGATCATAGTTTGTTCTAACACAGCTTGCCTAGGAAGTGGCAATTTACACAGATGTGGCACATGCCCTTACAAAATGCTTATCAGAAGTCCATGATGCTGTCACTATAGACTCTCAGAACTCACTGAGATCTTAAAAATATCTAGGCCCACTTTCCCATTTTATTGATAAAGAAACTGAACCTCAGGCTAAATAAAAGAGCTTGAATTAAAATCCACACATCCTAAATTCAAGTCAGCATTTTTTCCTAACAAACTGCTTTGCCCCTTAATTTATAAACATATGCTAACTAGTGAAAACACTCATTCTTGCCAGAGTTCCAACAACCTTGTTTTCAATTATCTAGCTCCTCTGCTCTACAATGCCAAAGCACCTTGCTGCAGTAGACTTATAAACCCTATAAAATGGGTGTGATAAGCCCTTTTATGATTTGCGATGACCCTAAGGAATAAAGGAATGTTAATGTGAGAGGAGGGGTTATGATCATCTAATATTTGCATAGAAATAGTAGTTTTCTTGGTCAGTTACTATGAGAGCTTGCAGGTGAGTAAGTTACTACCCACTTGTCTATCCAGTAGAGAGATTTAGTCTCCATGTTTTCTAAATGAGATGTCAATCCGCTAGAAGTTTAACTCTTTTGAAATGTAAATGAATTTCCCAGACAATTCAGACTCAAGGACTGTGCTTATTTAAACAAGTGATTTTCCTAAATCTCTACTAGATCTATTAAAATTATTTTTTCATGGTTAATTTTCTGTATGCACTCTGTTTCTATTATGTCCCCTCAGATTCCTTATTAATGGTAGAGGTTCTTTAACAAATACACTTGCAAAAGGAAATGTGATTTAGTGTATCTCAGTTGATAATCTTAGCAGCAATTATATACTCCTTAACTGACCATTGTCTATATTGGAATTTAGCAACTACTTTTTTGCCAGTAAAAAATGAACAAGAAAAATATAAGCTACTCTCATGGGTTTATGGCTTTTCATTTAGTTGAAATTAAAATAAGAAACTATTGAAGATCCATTTGAATGATGCAGTTCATTGGGGAAAAACATGCCTCCAGTGGTAGAAATAAACTAGGCATAGAGATGCACTCCAGATCAACAGTTATGTACAAATTATTACCAAACTAGATTAAATTTTTCAAATATAAGAAAACAAAGATTAGAGTTTAGGAGAAAGTAAGAAGGAGACAGGTTATGAAGATAAGATCTCTTCAGTAAATACGGTTGAGCAGGGTAGAAAAAGTTCTAAGAAAAGAAAGAAGCCAAAGGGTAAGGGCAATAACCCTTGGCCCCTAGAAACTACAGGTCAGGACTGCTGTGTATGTTTGTGCAGTTGTTCACAGCACAACGGATTTGCAAGTAGGGCAAGTGGGGGCTTAAAGCTGAGCGTTCTAGAAGTTTTTTTCTTTTAGAGGATGGATTACTATGGCAACCAGAATTTTAAAGTCCCTCTACTCCTGAATTCCGCTCAAGATTTTCATGCCCTGGCTATTCAATCAAACACTTATCTGGATTCTATCATGAAGCAATTTAGCAAATGCAATTAATGTCCCAAGTCAGTAGAATGTAAAATACAGATATTATCTAGGTAGGCCTGACCCCTTTAAAAGCAGAGTTTTCTCCTGTTGGAAACAGAAGGGAAAGTGACAGATCGAAAGAACATGAGGGATTCAACATGACTTTCTGACTTTGAATATGGAGGGGATCATGTGAGAAGGAATGCAAATAACCATTAGTTGCTGAGAGCAACCCCCAGCCAACAGCCAACAAGGGAGCAGAAACCTCAGTCCTACAACCATAAGGAACTGGATTCTGCCAACCATCTGAATGAGGTTGGAAGCAGATCCTTCCCCAAAACCTACACTAAAAGAATATAGATCTGCCAACATCTTGATTTCAGCCTTGTGACACCCTGAGCAGAGAACCCAGTCAGGTCCACCTGGATTTCTGACCTATAGAACTATGAGATAAAAATGGGTGTTTTAAGTCTCTAAGTTTCTGGCAATTTGCTATGTTAACAATAGAAAGCCAATACAAATGCCTTCAAAAAAATCATATGAAGATGCTCTGTGAGCTAATGGAAGCTCCCTCCCTCTATAGTTTTATGCCCAAGTTTTTCAGAAAAGCAGAAGAAAGTCTTAGGGGTGGCCTATCACATGTTTTTCTTTTAGATTCTCATTCCAAGTACCATTGCTTTCAGGGGCAATTGTGACAACTGTCAGTGCAACTACTGACCTGAAAAACTCAATCAAATATAGAGGGTTGTTTGTTCTCATGCTTGTTTTCCCCTTCAATTTCACTTCCCTTTTCACCTTTAATCTCTTCCACAGGACATCATAAGAGCGACTTTGTGGCAGACCCGTTAATGAGGCTAATTTTTCCATAAACAGATTTTTAGGTAAGACTTTTAACTGTGAGTGTCACTAAGTGCTTCTTAGAACTAGCATCCTGTTTATTGGAAAGAGGTGATAATTCATTAGGGCTCTGGTTGGGCAGTGCAGTGTGCCTAGAGTGACCAGAGGGTATAAGATTTGATACCTAACCTTGTAAACTGAAAATCCAATCCTTGTAACTAAATAACTCCTCTGAAATAAGGGAGGGCAGAACTCCTGTGATTCATCACACAGATGCTTCAAGAAACAGACAGTAGAAACATGGCTGAGAGGATACTGTTGAAATATTTTCAATTATAATAAAAATGCAACTTTGTCACCCTACTATGGACTTAACTATAAAATAACTTATACTTTGTATTTTATCTTCTTTTTGTGCATTCATAGGCTAGACATTTCTGTTTTCCCAAAGGGACACATAGTTTAACATGTAATAATAAAACTGGAGAATTCCATTTAACTCTATTAATTAAAAATCAAACGAAATGAAATTAAAAAACAGTAGTATTACATGAAATCTTATAAACAGCATTTGTTTGCTTTTCTAGTGTACTTTATGGTATTTATATTTTATCAAATTTAGAGATTTCAAATTTCCTGAAAAAATGACACTACAATATGAGCTCCTGAAATGTGAACTCCTGTGGCTAGAAACATGTTTAACTTATGAACAGTTTGTTTGTTGTTTTAGAGTAGAATAGAGTACAGATATAGTTGTAGGCCGCTGACTTTTATAACTTAATGCACTCTAAAGAAAAAATAATAATTTTGTCACCGAAGGCTATAATCTGTAATGAAATGGATAAAAATGGAAGTTTCATATGCACTATGACTAGATGAAAACAAATTTTATTATAAACAAAGTGTTATTATGGCAAAGGCAATAGTAGTTCCGTTATGTAGTGATCACTAGTCATTATATCTAAATTATAATACGTCCTAACATAGGGGTGACATTACATAAAATATTGCACTCAAGCTGGACGGACTCAGGTGGGGTCTAAAATAACACATTCACATATTCGGACATGTTAAGTGCTTGCCCTGAAACTTTTACCACTCATGAATTCCTATTTAAATACCATTCCTTATTTCTGGGATTCAGTGACTGGCTTGCTCTCTGAATCAGTCTCATTTACCTACTTACTGTGTGTCTCCATTTCATTTCATCTAAACTACTGTTTAGAACTGGAAAATGTAGCAACATTTAAGAGAAGATACTTTATCTCTGTAATAAGTGCTCTCTAGAGAAATGTGATATTGGATTATGTTTGGTTTGGCCTATAAATATTGATTATTAATATGACATGGTGAAGAAAATGATGAACAGAAAATAAAAAATTCTGAAGTGTTATTCTTTAATGTTTAGATGTACCACTGCAGGGCAGTCATAACAGCTAAAATATTAAACTACTTTAAACAAGCTATTTGTGACTTTCAAACAAAACTGCATGTGCTTGAATTAAAAGAAAATCTACATATAATCACTTTTCTGAGATCTTGAAAATTTTGTAGCTCTTTTTGCTAATGGATTTTTAGGGAGTTGGTTTGTTTATTACCTTTTACTTTAGTTTTTGCTTATTCTTACCATTTCTTCTTTCTAAAATTCCCCTTCAGTTACAACCAAATTGAAATACCAAAGTAATTGTCATTATTTTTTAAAACTGAAATGCTGATCCAGAAAATGTCAGATAGTGAATGGAAACCAATCTACATTTCCTAAGTGCTGCATTTACTTTCTTCTGCATCATTTGAGAAATAAGCTGAGATGTTAATAAAGATATTACAATTAATCTCATGAAATTTATTATACATTTGGTCTAAAGAGAATTTGTAACATTCTGTGTTACCATAGTATTTATGTTAGAGAATTATTCCCAAGTGTAGAGATGACAAGATCTTTAGGATGCATGCTTACTTTGAATGGCTTTTTCGGTACAATGACAGTGTCAACCCCAGAGATAAGCAGGTAAGTCCACAGACAAGTGGAGAATAAAATTGGAAAATCCCAAAGCAGGCAATAGTAAGGGAAGTTTGATAGCTAATACAGAGACCAGCCGCTGGATATTAGGGAGCAAGACTTTTTTCTTAGGAAGACAACTAGCAAGATGCCAGTAGTACTCCCCTCCCCGAGTTGTGACAACCAAAAATATCTCCAGAAGTTGCAAAATGTCCCCTGAGAGACAAAACTGCCCCAGGTTGAGAATCACTTGACTAGAGTATAGGAAGGGCTCAGTATGCTGCAGAAAAAAGCCTGACCATATGACTGAAGTATTTGAAGTAGAGAGCAGGAGGCTGTTTCTGACCATAAAGAAATGAAAGTCCACTGAAAATGGACTTTAAAATGGTGTAGTATCTGCCCTTGAATATTAACACAAATATTAGTGACCACAATGATTAATTATGGCTTACCACAATACATTTGTTTGTTATGTAAGATATTATTCTTTACAAAGTCAAGGGTAAAGGTATAGTTACCAATTAATTTGATATTAAAGATGGTAAATCAACTTCAGTCTACAAATGCAGAAGTGATAATATAAAATAAAGTAGGCTAAATATTTATTGGGCACATTGTAAGGCAAGTTACTATAGGAGAAAAAATGTATAATATTTTATAATTGTACACAAGAAGCTTATAATTTTATAAGGACAGTTAAGATATCCCATAAATTTTAAATACTAATATGAGATTTACAAGGTAAAACAATTGATTAATTACAATATTAGTGGCAAAACAAGTTATAAATTCAGAGGAATTAGGATTGTAAAAGTAGAGGGCCAATTTTGGAGCCAAAAGGCAAAGATTTATTGAAGAATGTTGAGTATAAGAAAGATTTTATGAAACTACTCCTCAGGAGATTAGTTTGATAATGATTAGTATAATGAATTAGGAGTAGGGTGGGAGAGGGTGCAGAAGAAAAAGTCTTGTTAGAAGGTTAGTGTAGTAATCCAATGGTGAGAAGAAAAGAATCTGAGCTAGTGTAGTAGCAATGGGCATTAAAAGGAGGTAACTGATGAAAGATTTTATAGGACTTGGATCAGGGAGGATATAAAGTGTAGACGTTGACTGAGACTTTTAGTTCAGATATCTAGTTAATGATGATGACATTAATAGAAATGGAAAACTTGGGATAGAGAGCTGGACTTCAGGGAAACGCTGACACCTGTATTCAATTAGCTATGAGAAAAAGCAGGGCATTTATAAAATTGTGTCCAGTAAAAAACTGTATCTGTTAGTTTGGAGCTTGGAATAATCACCAGAAGAGCTGGAGATGTAGATTTGGAAATTATTCATATGCTTTCTATGTACCAGGTACTGTTCAAAGTGCTATCTATGTATTAACTTATTATCAATAAAATCTCTTAATAACCCTATCGGGTAGTAAGTTATTGTCTTTATTTTGCATATGAGGAAACTGAGGCCCAGAGATGTTAGGTTATTTGTTCAGGTTCACATAGCAAAATGAGATCCACGAGGGGAAACCTGAAAAGAAGGAAGAGCAGAACTGGAGAAAATGTATTGCTATAGACTGGATGTTTGTATCCCCACCGAATTTGTATGTTGAAATCCTACCCTGCAATGTGATGGTATTAAGAGGTCGAGCCTCTAGGAGGTGACTGAGTCCCTAGGGCAGAGCCCTCGTGAATGGAATTAGTGCCTTTTTAAGAGACCCCAGAGAGCTACCCAGTCTATGGTATTTGTTATAGCAGGCCAAATGAACTAAGACACCTATTAATATAACTTTAGAGGTGGAAGGAAGAAGGTGAGCCTGAAGAGTAGTTAATGAAGGACTGATCCAAAAGGTATGAGATATACTAAGATAGTGTAGCATTATGTAAGCTGGGAGGATGCCAAGAAAGAGTTGGAAAGTAATGTGAAATGCCTAAGCAAGGCCAGGAAGGATTGGATTTTTTTCAAAAACCTGTTGGATAACACAAGGTGGTCAAGTTTTAATATTATCTCTAGTTTGAACTCTTTCCTCTCTTAGATTGGCCAACTATTTAGTTTAATTAGTGTTAGTAGTAATAGAAATGAGTCAATAGTGATGATCAACTCAGTCATTCTATTAGGTATCATGGATTGTGAGTAAGCCAGAGACAGGTTAAAAAAAAGTTAGATACAGATACAGATATAAATTAGTATAGATTCATTAGCCAATGTATTGAAATATTAATATAATTTTGACAAACACAAATAGGTGGAAAATGTAGACAGGAATGGGGCAGTTAAGATATTTTTAAATGCTCAAGAAGTATAGCATTTTAAGATTCCAAATTCGACATATTTTCAAGAAATCAACAATGACGCTTGCATTTACTTAATTTTTATCCTTCAGATCCCTTTCACATCTATTATCTAAAATAAACAGGAACTAAACTGTGACCTCAAGGTGTTTATTTTATGGTAAAATAGCTACATTACAAACTGAAGGCATTATTTACATTTAGAAGAACTAGATTCTTTGCTTGCCTTCCAGTAATTGAATAAATATATGCTGTGCTTATTTATCCCTGGCTTTCAAGCAGATGAATAAATAGAAGAAACTAGGAAGCTAGAAATGGCTTCTGGGTGTGAATGGGAATAAAGGTTTCTGGAACTTATCATGGAATAAACCAGATTCTTCCAATGCCAAAAATTTCTCCTGGCTATGCCAGTTTGCACTCAAACAGTAATTCACTAATTTGAATATAAAAGGCCTGAAGGAGTGATGCAGAGTTCAAAGATAATTTGGTTTATGGGGATCATTAATTCACTGTGAAAGTAGAAAGTATGTGTGAATCACTCTTCCTCCAAAAGGAAGGAAGAAGGACGGAATTTAGGAACTTCCTGACATGTTTGTTTAAGACTACTTCCATTAGGTAACATGTATATGGCAAGTGATTAATATATCATGGAGAAGCATTTTTAACAAGTGCTGCTCAAACCTCAATGTGTATACAAATCATTCGGGGTGGGGATCATGCTAAAAATGCAGACTGTGATTCTGAGGGTCTGGGGCAAAGCCTGAAATTCTGCATTTCTAACAATGTACCTGGTGATGCATCTGCTGTTTGTCCATAGACCACATTTGGATTAATAAGGACTTAAATTCACTGGTCTGCAACTTCTTCATCCATAAAATGAAGAGTATGCCTTGTATAAATATATAGTCTCTTTTAACCATATTTTTTTATTCTGCTTGATATATTCTTTCTTTTTTAACATCTTTATTGGAGTATAATTGCTTTACAATAGTGTGTAAGTTTCTGCTTTATAACAAAGTGAATCAGCTATACATATATCACCATATCTCCTCCCTCTTTCATCTCCCTCCCACCCACCCTATCCCACAACTCTAGATGGTCACAGAGCACCAAACTGATCTCCCTGTGCTATGCGGCTGCTTCCCGCTAGCTATCTATGTTACATTTGGTAGTATATATAAGTCCATGCCACTCTCTCACTTAGTCCCAGCTTCCCCTTTCCCTTCCCCATGTCCTCAAGTCCATTCTCTACATCTGCATGTTTACTTCTGTCCTGCCCCTAGGTTCTTCAGAACCCTTTTTTGTTTTTTAGATTCCATATATATGTGTTAGCATACAGTATTTGTTTTTCTCCTTCTGACTTACATCACTCTGTATGACAGACTCTAGGTCCATCCACCTCACTACAAATAACTCAATTTCGTTTCTTTTTATGGCTGAGTAATATTCCACTGTATATCTGTGCCACATCTTCTTTATCCATTAATCTTTTGATGGACACTTAGGTTGCTTCCATGTCCTGGCTATTGTAAATAGAGCTGCAATGAACATTTTGGTACATGACTCTTTTTGAATTATGGTTTTCTCAGGGTATATGCCCAGTAGTGGGATTGCTGGGTCATACGGTAGTTCTATTTGTAGTTTTTTAAGGAACCTCCATACTGTTCTCCATAGTGGCTGTACCAATTCACATTCCCACCAGCAGTGCAAGAGTTTTCCCTTTTCTCCACACCCTCTCCAGCATTTATTGTTTGTAGATTTTTTGATGATGGCTATTCTGACCAGTGTGAGATGATACCTCATTGTAGTTTGATTTGCATTTCTCTAATGATTAGTGATGTTGAGCATCCTTTCATGTGTTTGTTGGCAATCTGTATATCTTCTTTGGAGAAATGTCTATTTAGGTTTTCTGCCAATTTTTGGATTGGATTGTTTGTTTTTTGGATCTTGAGCTGCATGAGCTGCTTGTATATTTTGGAGATTAATCCTTTCTCAGTTGCTTCACTTGCAAACATTTTCTCCCATTCTGAGGGTTGTCTTTTCATCTTGTTTATGTTTTCCTTTGTTGTGCAAAAGCTTTGAAGTTTCATTAGGTCCCATTTGTTTATTTTTGTTTTTATTTCCGTTTCTCTAGGAGGTGGGTCAAAAAGGATCTTGCTGTGCTTTATGTCAGAGAGTGTTCTGCTTATGTTTTCCTCTAAGAGTTTTATAGTGTCTGGCCTTACATTTAGGTCTTTAATCCATTTTGAGTTTATTTTCGTGTACAGTGTTAGGGAGTGTTCTAATTTCATTGTTTTACATGTAACTGTCCAGTTTTCCCAGCACCACTTATTGAAGAGGCTGTCTTTTCTCCGTTGTATAATCTTACCTCCTTTATCAAAAATGTGACCATGTGTGCGTGGGTTTATCTCTGGGCTTTCTATGCTGTTCCATTGTTCTGTATTTCTGTTTCTTGTGCCATACTGTCTTGATTACTGTAGCTTTGTAGTATAGTCTGATGTCAGGGAGCCTGATTCCTCTAGCTCCGTTTTTCGTTCTCAAGATTGCTTTGGCTATTTGGGGTCTTTATTGCTTGCATACAAATTTTGAAATGTTTTGTTCTAGTTCTGTGAAAAATGCCAGTGATAGTTTGATAGGGATTGCATTGAATCTGTAGATTGCTTTGGGTAGTATAGTCATTTTCACAATGTTGATTCTTCCAATCCAAGAACATGGTAAATCTCTCCATCTCTTTGTATTATCTTTAATTTCTTTCATCAGTGTCTTATAGTTTTCTGCATACAGGTCTTTTGTCTCCTTAGGTAGGTTTATTCCTATTCTGCTTGATCTTGAGTTAATATCTTTTATGTTATTTGTTTTGGGGTAAGAAGGTACTCTTTTCAAAACCTTACTGATTATTTTCTTTTGTTCCTTGTTTAAGTACTATGATGACATAAATAAAGAATTTTTTTCCCTCTCTAGTCAGACAGAGAAAAACCTAGAATAAAGTGCATTTTGGATAAAACATTTAGCCCTTCTCTTTAAGAAAGTTGGCAAAAGAGCAAGTTTGGAGAGTTCGCTTTCCAAGGCTACCTGTTATCCATCTGAATAATAATTTCCCACATGGTTCGGACAGGATGAAAGTAGAATTTGGAAGCTGGTAGCTTTCCAGACTTGATTATCAGAAGAGGGAGGGTCAGTCACGTTCTTCACAGTAGATTCACAAGTCTGTCAGATTATACGCTCTTATTGAAATCTAGCTGCAGACATGTCAAATCAAATATTGATGTATTGATGTGTTTTTCAATACCCACCATTGTGAATTTTCTATGTGATTGCCCCCACTCACTGGTGTGGATAACAGGAAATTAACTGCACACTCAATGTACACTCAATTTGTTTTATGCAAAGCCTTTTACCTATCAGTTCTCATTTGCTATTTTGGAGCATGTTGTCATGCCTCAGTTGCAGCTGATTCTCAGGTGCTAAAGAAAAAAAAAATTACTTTTAATTCTTAAGAATACAGAAGACATGCAGTTTTTGCCTTAACTTGCTTAAGATGATAGACACTCTCAAATGTGTTTTACTATTTGTTACGATTTTTTTTTACTGTGGAAGCAGGTAATCCATGTACAGGTGTGATCTGTGTAATTTAGTAATCCTAAACCAAAGCGCTTTTCATTCCCTGTAGCTTTAGTTACTGTAAACCAAATCCTTTTTTTAGATGTGTGTTCACAGCTCTTGTAAACATCAGCAGGTGTCATATGTGTGTTGATAAAAGAAAGTTCTGGTTAAATTTTCTTTCTATTCTCCATATCTGAACTCTGATGGGTGGCTCTGGATCACAAGAGGTATACTCTGTATGTAAAATTTCCAAAATATCTTTATAATTATTATAATTCATAATCATCTCTGTTATCTCACCCAAAAGGCTAAATTTTATTTGGTTTTAGAACAGTTCTGCTTATTAATTTATTATTTGTTTTTTTTTTCATATGGCAGTTATAACTCTGTAGTAAATATCATATATAGCTAAGAAAAACACACATAGAGATGTATCTGCCTTCTAGGACATTCAGTCCTAGAAATAATTTTCTGTGTGTATGTGAGAGAGAGAGAGAGAGAGAGAAATGAGGAAAGAGACACAATCATAAGTATTTGGGTACGTTATGACAGTAAAGAATTAAAGAAATTATATATTTCTCATAGTTTTATTTTTCCTGTAATCATTTTTCCCTTAGCAGTTGGGGCAAGAAAGAATGCTAAAAGAAAGAAGGTGGCAGTAGCACAGGGAAGTGAGTATCACAGAGAAGAGTGAAGGGCAAGGACAGAAATTAAAGGCCTTGCCCAAAGGGCCAAGAGTACATTGTCAGTTATGCCTAGTTTGTGGGATTTCTTGCTCCGCTTTTCTCCCCATGGAAATCATACATTGACAGGAGAGAGGTTTCATGACATAAATCTCCTCCCTTCTGTTAGTTGGTTTATCCATTGTAAAAAATTGTGCATTGTATTACTATTCAGTAGTTCAGAACTACTGCGACCATGTCCTTCCAAATAACGGCTATAAAAATCTTGGAGTAACAAGCATGGTTTGTCTGCTTATGTAAAAACATCAGTGCCATCTTCCTGCTGTGGCCAAATGGCTGCAGGCTATTTCATCGGCAGCCCTATCACATTTACATTTTCATATTATGAAGTCTGAATTACCTGACAGGAACACATTTTTTTCCAGTGATTTTCTTGTTATTGTTGATTTTCTTCATCTGTGTTCTCCCTGATTGCACTGGCTTACCTAACTGGACAGCTGGAATATGTTAGAGAGCAGACTGCTCAGAGAAACAAAATTGTTCTTTTCGAAAATTTTCCAGGAATGACTGGAAGATCTTAAGTCCCTTTCAGTGCAAAAAGACTACAATTCCACATCTAGTACTGTCTGACTTTTATTTGAATTTATTTTCTTTCATCAAGAAGAGTACTTTCTGGAAGCAGCTTATTAAATTGATGTTTTTTTTTCTGTGAATGCCTTTGGTGACTACTGAGAGCATGGAAAATAAAAAGTGTAGTAAAGAAATTATATTAATTAAAAGATTTTTCAGAATGTATTTTTGGAACTGCTTAGGTCTGTTAACCCAGAAGTCCTCTTTGTGTTTCCCACCCCCAACCCATGCTAGAAGGTAAATTCCCTAATAGCATTATCAGGAATTTCTTTTTTATAAGGCTATGTCCTTGCTGGTTAAAAGACCTTTAACTAAGAAGAGAGAGATGTTTTATATTTCAGGGGAATACTATAAGTCAATGTTAAAGGAATTTTTTTCTTGTTAAAAGTAAAACATGTAACTGTGATATATTTTTTAGTTTTATATTTTACCATGGTAATATTTTAGTGCATTCACTTAGGTCTTGCTAGAGCTAAATAAATGTTTAGTAAATTTGATGCTTCCTGAGTTTATGGCATGACTGACTTCTTTGTACTTACCAACATTCATTAAAACCGTATTTCCCTGTAAGAAGCTCTAAAAACAGATTCTTTTGTCCCTTTATTTTTTTCTATTGTCTCCTTCACTCAGGAGGTAGGTAAGCTGTTATTGTTTAGTAATTTTGTTGAAATGTGATATTTACTATTATTTTACACAATGCTCGAAGGGGAAAAAACAAATCTTATAGGATGACCCCCTGAAGAGGTTTATCCTGTCCTCATCAGCTTTGCATCCAAGGTCTATGAAAACAGCTTACCAAATGTGTGGCTTATAACTGTTTGGATAGCTCTTTCTGCTAGTAGATGGTTTATGAGTCTTAGCTCACACCCTGTATAGACCATGATTTTTGGTGCCAGATAGCCTTCACACATCCCTATCACTGGTACCAGTGATTCTTTGTACCTGGGCTCTGTAGTGTAGTAGCTCATTACTGACTGGCAGGTGAGTCATAGCATATCAGTTTTTGAAAATCTCCTCTTAATAACTGCCATATATTATTCAATTAGCACTGCTTCATAATTAATACTCTGTGACCACTCTATCAACTGGTATCATTATGGTAATTTCCTGCTCGCACACGACATAGTATAGATATTTTCAAATGAGTTTCTATCCAATGTTATGATTTTTAGAAGTAGGTATCACCTTACTACTCAAGTAGTAAGTGCTCATGTTTTACTCTTGTATGTCAAACCAACAGGGAAAAAGAAAGCCACCATTTGTTAATTTTGTCAAGCTGGATGGAAGAGGCATTATAAAATAGTTATGCCGCCTTTTGTGAGTGGTTAGTGGCTTTACAGAATCAGGTGTTCAGAATTATAAAGAGCTCATGTGTACCCTTGTCCACCATGCTAATTTCACAGATGCAAAGACTGAGGTCCAGGTAAGTTATATTTTCTAGTTTGTGTTGGGTTGTGAATGGAAGCCAGTACTTTTGACTTTCAATCAAGAATCTTTTGACGTGAAGCTAAGTTTTCATCATCACATCTTACAGAGCTACACTGGGTCATCATGCCTGGTGCACCTGCAATATAAAAACACCCTGAGGGCTTCCCTGGTAGCACAGTGGTTGAGAGTCCACCTGCCGGTGCAGGGGACACGGGTTCGTGTCCTGGTCCGGGAAGATCCCACATGCCGCGGAGTGGCTGGGCCCATGAGCCATGGCCGCTGAGCCTGCGCGTCCGGAGCCTGTGCTCCGCAACGGGAGAGGCCATGGCAGTGAGAGGCCCGTGTACCGCAAAAAACAACCAAACAAACAAACAAAACACTGAAACACTCATTCTGGTGATTAAAAGGCTGCTTCGAAGTTGTTACCTTGTATCCTGTGGTGGGCTTAAATTGTGTGCAATTTCATACACCATCAGATTTATAATGTAAAATAAAACTAGTAAATAATATTGCTAGTGCTATTATTTTAAATTATTGGGCCACAGAGCAAAATGAGGCCACTTTACTCATTCAAGTGCTTTGAATACAATTGTTTCACAAATGTGAATTGATAGCATTGCCTTCTATTAGTTAAACAATGAATAGTTCCCTGGGGGAAAGGGATCTTCTTTCTTGCCCTTCCCCAAATCGTAACAGTGCAGGGAGTACTAGTGCTAATTATGCCTATATCATTCAGTTGTTGGATAATTGTTTTGAGATTAAATGGATTGATATATGTACATGAGTTAGGACAATGTTGGTGTGTCACAAATTCTACGTCAATATTAGCTATATGTTTTGCCAATAATGGCTGAGAACCTGGACTCTAGAGTGAGACTACATAGATGCACATCTGGTTCCACCATTTACTTCTTTTTTTTTTAACATCTTTATTGGAGTATAATTGCTTTACAATGGTGTGTTCGTTTCTGCTTTATAACAAAGTGAATCAGCTATACATATACATATATCCCCATATCTCCTCCCTCTTGCGTTTCCCTCCCACCCTCCCTATCTCACCCCTCTAGGTGGTCACAAAACACAGAGCTGATCTCCCTGTGCTATGTGGCTGCTTCCCACTAGCTAGCTATTTTACGTTTGGCAGTGTATATATGTCCATGCCACTCTCTCACTTCGTCCTAGCTTACCCTTCCCCCTCCCCGTGTCCTCAAGTCCATTCTCTACTAGGTCTGTGTCTTTATTCCTGTCCTGCCCCTAGGTTTTTCAGAACCTTTTTTTTTTTTTTAGATTCCATATATATGTGTTAGCATACCGTATTTGTTTTTCTCCTTCTGACTTACATCACTCTGTATGACAGACTCTAGGTCCATGCACCTCATTACTAATAACTCAGTTTCATTTCTTTTTATGGCAGAGTAATATTCCACTGTATATATGTGCCACATCTTCTTTATCCATTCATCTGTCAATGGACACTTAGATTGCTTCCATGTCCTGGCTATTGTAAATAGACCTGCAATGAACTTTGTGGTACATGACTCTTGAATTATGGTTTTCTCAGGGTATATGCCCAGTAGTGGGATTGCTGGGTCATATGGTGGTTCTATTTTTAGTTTTTTAAGGAACCTCCATACTGTTCTCCATAGTGGCTGTATCAATTTACATTCCCACCAACAATGCAAGAGGGTTCCCTTTTCTCCACACTCTCTCCAGCATTTATTGTTTTGTAGATTTTTTGATGATAGCCATTCTCACCGGTGTGAGGTGATACATCATTGTAGTTTTGACTTGCATTTCTCTAATGATTAATGATGTTGAGCATCCTTTCATGTGTTTGTTGGCAATCTGGATGTCTTCTTTGGAGAAATGTTTATTAAGGTCTTCTGCCCATTTTTGGATTGGATTGTTTGTTTTTTGGTATTGAGCTGCATGAGCTGCTTGTAAATTTTGGAGATTAATCCTTCGTCAGCTGCTTCATTTGCAAACATTTTCTCCCATTCTGAGGGTTGGGGTGAGAGCAATGGTAGAAGGAGAAAATTCATGAGAAAAGAGGGTCTAGAGAAAGCACAGTAAAATGAAAAGGAATTAAATAATTTCAGAATGGCTGGGACAGAGTATATGGTGGAAATTGAAGATGAATGAGGCTGGAGAGCTAGATGGGGATGGGATTAGATGACAGCAATAACCCAAAGCCATGATAATATGTTGAGGGCAGAGATTTGAGAGTCAGTTAACTGTTTTAAGAAGGGGAATGAAATGATAGAATTTGTGTTTTGAAAATATTTCCTTGACTCCAATGTGGAAAATAGAATTAACTTGGGTAAGGCTGGAGATGGGGAGACCACTTAGAATCAGTTGTATTAGTGAAGGTGAGAGATGATGATAGCCTATATAAGCGGAGAATAAATAAGATTAAATGGAAGCAGATTTCAGATATATTTAAGAGATCGAATCAACAGAATTAGATAATAGATTTAATAGGGATTAGGAAGAGTTAGATATGACTCTCAAATTATTGGTCTGGGCAACTAGACAGGTGGTGGTACCATCCACTGACATAAGGAAGGCAAAAAAAGGAACACGTTTTGGGAGAATGGGGTGTCATCATTTTAGGTTTAGACATACTTCGAAATATCTAAGTGGAGATGTGAGGTGAGCAGTTGGATATGTGGATCTGGAGTTCAAAGGAGAGATTATGGCTGGAGATTTGGGAGTCATTTGTGCAGAGATGCCAAGTGAAGCCAATGGGAAAAAATGAGATAGCCCTGAGAGACTGTGTAAGCCTAGGAGGGAAAATACTTTATGATACAGCAAAGGGTTTTTAACCTTTTTTGTCCCATTAACCCCTTCAGCAGTCTGGCGAAGCCTAAAGGACCCCTTTTTAATGTTTTTTAATTATATATTTGTGTGTGTATACCAATGTATATGATATATATGCATATACATACACATAATATGTAATCATATGTTTCGTATATATAATATAATTTAGTATACAATAATATAATTACAGAAAAATCTTATTGAAAAAAGTTATCAAAATATTTTAAAACATTTGTTAGAAACAAAAATATGTATTTTTATTAACACATTAAATCACAAGATATAGTGGGCCTAATAATAACCTTAATTTCAAAGTAATGAGGACATCAAATGATATTCTGGGATATTGTTAACAACTGTGATGCAACATAAAATTATCTGATTTCTATTGATGACAAAGTTATATGTATTGTTCATAGTGTTTTAATTTTTTAAAGATAATACTAACCTTTTTGACTTCAACTCTGAGAGATTAGTGAAAATAAAGATGTAATTCTCCCCCATCCAAATCATATGAATATTATCCTTGGGCTCTTCAAGGTCTGTGGACTCCAGATTAACAGGCAATTAGAGCCCTGATAAACAGTGATACTTAACGGGATGTGCAGAGTAGGAGGAGCTCAAAAAGGAGGCCAAACTCGAGGTGTTAGAGAAGTCAGAGAAAAACAAGAATGTAATGTTATAATGGAAAGCAAGGAAAGAGGATATTTCCAGAAAAGATAGTGATTCCTGGTGTTGAATGCCACAGAGAATTCAAGTAAAGTAAGAACTGAGAAGTGTTCTTCAGATTTAGCAGGAAAGAGCTCAATGTTAGACTTGACAAGAGATTTCAGTGATGGTAGTATGTTTGCTGTTCGTGGTAGTAATGGTGGTTAGCTAAATTTCAGTAGGTTAAAGAGTGATTCATAGGTGGTGAAAGGCAGATGGCAAACAAAAATATTTTTCTGGAAAGGTGACAATATAAAGGACAAAATGTAGATGGAAACATGGTTTCAAAAGAAAGATTTTCGTTTTTTTTTATTTTTGATAACAGACAGACGTAGAGAACAAACGTATGGATACCAAGGAGGAAGCGGGGGTGGGATGAATTGGGAAACTGGGATTGACATATATACACTATTGATACTATGTATAAAATAGGTAACTAATGAGAACCTACCATATAGCACAGGAAACTCTACTCAGTGCTCTATGGTGACCTAAAGGGGAAGGAAATTCAAAAAAGAGGGTATATATGTATACGTATAGCTGATTTACTTTGCTGTACAGCAGAAAGTAGCACATCATTGTAAAGCAACTATAGTCCAATAAATATTAATAAAAAAAATAAAATTAAAAAAAAAATTTAAAAAGACAGCAGTTGATTATATATAAATGCTTATAGAAAAGTGTCTATCATGTTAAAAGGAGCATAAATACATTGAGTGGTGTTTGGAGAAGGGGCAGAGGAGGAGATGGACTAGAATCACGAAAAAATGCTTTGAACTTTCCAAAGTACAATGCTAACCAGAACGAAGAATGATAGTATCTATTTAAAGACTGAGAAGTATACGATAGTATAGCCCTTCCTAGGTTAGCAGTGTGTCTTATCTAGCCGTTTTCCTGTGTTTTTCTTCTCTACTGTCTCCTCTGCCTTACTCTTTCTTGCTCAAGATACATTCCTTGAGAGTGAATTTAAACCTCCAGGAATATTTTTTTCTTGTATATCTTGATAGTATGACTGCTGTAAGTTTTAATCTTTGATTACATCAGGACAGTCTGAATATGCAATGCCCTACTCTGGGATTTACCTTTTTATAACCTCCTCATCTGTAGTTTTCTTCAATTTACAGGTTTTTCCTCCATATTATTGAAGTTTTTCTGCGTTAGATGAAAGTCCATGTTAAAACAAGCAAGGAGTGTATAAAACTTTGCTTCCTTAATTGTTCTGCAGGTATCAATATTACTAAGAATATATTGTTTAACCATTTTTTACAAAAATCTTATATTTTTCCACACCCAGCCTAACACGCATAATCTATGAAGTACATTTAACAGTATGTTGAAAACACACTTCAGTCTTTAAATAATGTTTAGGGTTGTTGTACCCTTTCTCCTCTTACCTTATAAATCATCATCTTTATTTTTGCCCTTGATATATATATGTAACAAAGCATTTGTGAGCAAATGAAACTCCCATGGATGCAAATCTATGTTATATGAAGGTAGGTCACATTGTACCCTGATCAAGAATGTGGGCTCTGGAGCCAGACTGTCTACCTTTGAATCCTGCCTCCACTACTAACTAGCTGTGTGACCTTTGGATAAGTTATTTAACCTCTTCATGGCTGAGTTTTCACATCTTTAAATGGGGATAATAGTGATACAGGTTTCATAAAGTTGCTGGGAAGATAAAATGAGTCAGAGTAGATATAAATTTAAGATGATGCCTGGCACATAGTAAAACACAATAAATGTTTGCTGTAAGGGCAATAAATTTTTTGCTATATAGGTAAAAAAATGCTTCATCATTTTACTGAAAACGAATCTGCTGTCTGTAAACCAGTGCTAACTGGGTTTTGTCGGCCGAATGGTGACCCTCAAAAAGATAGATCCATTCCTTGATTCCAGGAACCTGTGAATATTATTTGATGTGGTAAGAGTGAATATTACCTTATATGGCAAAAGAAGTGATTAAGTTAAGGATTTTGAGAGGAGTTTATCCTGGATTATCCCAGTGGGTCCTAAATCCAATAACAAGGGTCCTTTTTAGAGTGAGGCAAAGGGACATTAGACAGACAGAAGAGGAAGAGGCAATGTGACTATGGAGGCAGAGCCAAGAGTAATGCAGTGACAAGAAAAGAAAAGCCTGGAGCCCCCAGAGGCTGAAAACAGCAAGGAATGGACTCTCCCTTAGAGGAAGTGCAGCCCTGATGACACCTTGATGTCAGACTTCTGGCCTCCATAACAGTAAAAATACGTATCTGTTGTTTTAAACCACCAAGTTTGTGTTAATTTGCTATGACTGTCCTAGGAAATTAACACACTGGAACAAGTTGGTTAGTTTACTTGTGTTTCTTTGACTAGTCTTTCTTTTTAACCTGTTACTAAGCATTCTGTTCAATATTTTCAACCCTCTCAATTGACTGTCTACAGCATTTTTGTACTGGTAGAAGGAAGCAACTCCAGTGTTAATTTTTCAACACACAAAGGAAAAAGTTTAGTTCTCGCTCTTATTATCAGCAGCAGCAGCATTATCATTTTTAGTTAACAAAGAGCTACCATTTGTTTAGAAAGTGTACATCATGCTAGTTCACACTTTATTCCTTGACATAATTGCTTTTCTTCTTTTTTTCTTCCTCACTTAGCTTTTTGGTACATATATATTTGATTTAATTACTCACCATTCCATCTGTTTTCTCTCTGTGTTACTCCTCTACCCTTGAATCCTTGCCTAAAGAGATCAACAACCATATTGTTTCAATCTATTTTAATGCTTTGCATTTCATAATATTTTCACATAAATGCTAATCTGATCCATATATTAACTCTGAGGTAGTCATGTCAGAATTAGCATTGCTTTTTGTAGATGAGGAAACTGAGGCTTAGAAAGGGAAAGAAGCAGAGCTAGGCTTTAAACCAGGTTCATTGTTTCTTCTATCACACCAAACTTACTGCTCTAGCCCTGTGCTCTTTCAGCTTTTGTGGGCACATAATCATCAGGGGACCTTGTTAAAATATTGATTATTATTCTGTACATCTGGGATAGGACCTGAAATTCTGCATTCCTATTAACTTCACAGGTGATGCCTATGCTACTGTTTTGTGGAACACACTTTGAGTAGCAAGGAGGATTTAGTTGATAGATTTATAATAAAAACTAGAAACCAAAACTGTAAAATTATAAAGTCTATAGCTTTAAACTTTATATGCTGGTTCATGGCCATGTTTGCAAACCAAAAGAAAATTACAGATACTTGGTGTCAAAAATTCAAGTATAAAGGTTTTTACAAGTGCTCCAAACTTTCCCTTGTAGTTTTTTCAGTTATTTGTGAAAGATGCCCCATAAAAATGAGACATTTATCATGTATTTGTTTATACAGAGCATATTATTCATATACAAAATTCTGATTATACATACTATGAATAAAAACAGATGTGACATTTTAACTCTCACAGAACAATTCGATGATACGGTATTTTTTTTTAACTTGGAAGGTTAGCTGTTCATTTAGCCCATTTGCCATTTATAAAGCATTGTGTTGGTATTTCATTAGTTTACATAGTGTTTTAATATGACTTGCAGCAGTAGGGTGCATAATTGTTTGAATGTTTCTTTCCACTGACTGCACAGCATTGCTTCTTCCTGAAACTGAGAAAGTGTTTTCTTCTACCTGACACTTAATGAGCAAATTTCTAGTCATTTGGCAACAAATGCATACAATTTACAACACATTTCATTCATATAATTAGGATTTAAAATGAAGCAGACTGCCAAATAGTATTAGGACAGCAGATGCACAGGGACAATTGTCTTCTCATTATTCTGCATTTTATGGTGCATTCATCTTGTCCTTATCCTCTCTCTCTCCCCCTCCCCTGCTGCCCCCCATCTGTCTCTCTATCGCTCTTTCTCTCTGTCTCAGTCTAAGATATCATAGAAGTGAATCAAACCAGTGAATCAGTTTTTCCTCTCACCAAGAATGTAATGCTAACAGAATCAAGATAAAGACTAAAAGTAAATGACCCTTTCTTTGTTTTCCTTGTAAGTTCAATTATTAATATGTAATGGGAAAGGATCTTGAGAGTTGAACTTAAAGTAGTGACTTACAGTACCCTGCAGAAAATAAGTCAAGTATTCTGAGCAACAATAATACACTCACTTGAGAAATGATGGACATTATGTTTTACACTTAGAAAAAGATGTTCCTTCAAAACCTAAATGACTAGGACATCATTCAGCCATGATTAAAGGTTATGTCTTTGAGTCTTTGTGTTTTTTCTTACATTTGTTTGGCTGCACCAGGTCTTTAGTTATGGCACACGGGATTCTTGCTGTGGTGTGCTGGATCTTTAGTTGCAGCATGCGGGATCTAGTTCCCTGACCAAGGATTGAACCCAGGCCCCCTGCGTTGGGAGCACGGAGTCTTACAAGGGATTTTTCTTCTTCAACTCATTGTCACTAGGGAAACAGCAGTTCTAAAACTCTAGTAAGCTTAAAAGTTGCTTGAGTATCAATGAATGCATAATATATTTAACCTGGTATTTTCATTCCTACCCCCAATTTTTTAAAATTCCATTTTTTCCATTAGTATCTATCTTTGCTATTTTTTTCTTCAGGAGGGCAAAGCCTTATATAGTGAGACACTTCACTGGTAAACATTTACCTACAAGTATAGTGGCATGCACAGGGCAGATGAAAATATATGGGAAAAAGACTTCCATGTGTTCCATATATTATAAAAAGAAGCATGAACTCTCCTTTTTGTATTTAAGGATTCGTAATAAAAATATTCAGTCTCCTGAACTAATTTATTTCTACCTAACTGCTGCTTTTTTCACCTACCCCAGAGTGTTTTGAAAGACAGAAAATAAGATTCCTTACTGTTCTTGATATAGATTTGTCTTCCCACTCAGAAAGATCTCAGTCAGATAGAAAGGGGAGATAGGCTTTTAAAATGTCCCAGATTCAAACATGAACAGTAGGATCCATCTGGTAGCAGGAAAAAAGAGAATGATTCTGAAATAGATGTTGCTGCATCAATTCTGACATGCAAATACTTATTTCTTTCTAAATATACACTATTGAGAGTAAAGTGTTAACAATTCCTCATGTTATTTACTTATCTTAAGATGCATATATTTGTAAATTATCAATTTGACCCTATTCTTAGGTACTAATTCATTACATTTACATCACTAATAAACTTTGTATAATATTTTAATAGATAACTATTTGACAGGGTAAACTTATTATAGGAATGGAAGATTTTTAAAAGGACAAATTTTCTGTTAACATTAAGCAAAAATCAGTTTCTTGCTGTTATGAATTTCAAATAATACTCAAAAGTGTGAATGCACATGGCAGAATAATAAGATCATTTTGATCTTAGTTAATTAGGGAGCAGAAATGACGGAGATTAATCCTGATCTCTGCCACTGGCTTCCTTTGTGACCATGACCGCACATTTCCTGTCTTCTTTTTATAGTTGGGATAATAATAAGTCTAATCTTTCTCAGAGGATTTGATATAAAAGGACAGAATACTTCCTCTTTTTAACACTCACTGAATCTTCCTGGAGGGAATAAAGGGCTCCAAGTCATCAAACCTGCAGTGAATGAAATGCCGGTGACTTCAAATCTTGGGTACATCAGTTCAAGGCTCCTGTTGACCATGAAAGATTTATCTTCAATATAGAAACATGCACAGATAGAAGAGGAGGAGAGCAAACTCAGGTAAGATAGTGGCTAGAGAGATTATTTTGAAGGAAAATGGTTCTAAGGGACTCAGAAAAGACAATTAGACTGTACTTCTTGAAAGCCAGGAACAATGTCTTATTTAACTTGTATTCACGAGGTCTAACATAGTGCTTAGCACATAGTAACCTTTTGATAAATTTTTGTTACAGTGAATTCAGAACAAAAATTAAACTTTTTGAATTAGTTGGAGAGGTCTTTTGCTTTGAGGAAAATGTTTCAGGCAACCATTTTCATACTGAATTAGTTGGGGGTTGGCATAGCAGATGTTAACCATTGCACTTGGAAATTAGGCCTTTTTGTAAAATGAAGCAATATGTTGCTAAATTTGTCTAATCCAATTTCCTTCCCTTATTGAATACATAGCGTTGATTGCTGTCAGCTCCTTCATCCTTTGAGTAATATTAAACAAACTGTACTAGTCTACCAACTGTGACTATATAGCAAAGAGAAAACTTAGGCATTTACTAGAACATTCAAAATAAATAATATCTTTGATATCATCAGTAGTTTGAAACCCCTTCTAGTTAACATACAATTTTGAGGTCTGACACCACAAATTACAAGCAGGTCCTCAGATGGAGCACATTTTAAAAAGCTGCTGATATAGGAGCTTCACCCAGACTTGAGGAGAGCAATGAAGGCAATAGGAACTAGTTGAGATGTCCTGAGAGCAAGTACAGTCACTTGTGAAAGACACTACTACTCCTATGGAAGGGAAAATGATGGAAGACACAAGAGTTAGGGTGTCATTCCAGTCACTGTATTTGTGTATGTGACATTTCCTTGAAGACCTTGCAGAGGTAATATTCCAGAGGAGAAGAAATTGTCTCTTTTCGTGTGATGCCACAAAGTCTACATTACCGTGGACTCTGAGTTCTGTGGCTAACCAACATATCTAGGTGCAGTAAGTTGCAAACAGGTGGAAAATCTAAGATAGAACACTCTCATTGTGAGGAAAAAGGCTTTTCTTGAAAATGTTAATCACTGCCTCTTTCAGGAAACATTTTCAAAATTTCCTCTAATTCCTTGCATTATTAGGAAATGCTGTGGTAAAGAACAAATCTTGATCTCAGTAGCTTAAGACAAACAAAAGTTTATGCTTTGCTCACACCTGTTCCCCTGTGGGTTCAGGAAACTCCACGAAGCATTTGTGTGTTGACTTGGCATTCCAGATTGCTTATGGCAACTCTACATCAAGATATGTTTCTCCAATTACTGTAACAGGGAAGGAGCAGGATAGAAAGTAAAGCATCAACACATTTTATCTGTCAAAGCATGTCATATAGCCACATTTATGGCTATTTTTGCATGGACTCCCATTCCACTGTTTCATGATTTTTCCTAGGTTGTTAATGGTCTGTGCCACCATGTAACAACAGCTTAACTAAAGCAGACTAACACAGCCTAACACAGTAAATCACAGAAACATATTGTACTTCACCCAATGTCCATTCTTGATATCATCTTCCTCTAAGCTCAGTATGTCCATCTGCCCTGTCTTGGGAGTGCTTATTGCATGCATTTTCCACATTTTTTGTGCATTTTAGTCTTGTTTCAAGAACTCCAACTCCCCTCACAACTTTTCCATCAAGTTATCATTACATTTTTCTTTTAAGATAAAATCTTACATTTACTGTTTTAGCTCTTCATTTATTAGTTTAATGTATCTTTTTGTAATCAGTGCTATTATTTTATTAGGATTTTTAAAACATTGTTTGCTTCCCACAACTTACATAGAGTTTGAGTGGCCTGCTCAAACATATTTTTCCCCACAGAACCTTTTCTTTTCAGTGAGTGCTTTTGCAGACGGTGAAGTTCACTTAATAGTGCACATATTACTTATAGCAGAAATGCTCGTTTTGCAGTCATTGTTGTTCCAGTACTGGGGAAGTATCAATAGATATAAGCAGAATGAGGCTGTAGAGGGGGCTTTGCTCTAGCAACCACTCCATCTCAGGTTTGAGGTACACATACTAGGTCACTATATAAATCAAAGAGGCCCTGGGGACTTTGAGTAGCACTAGGGTAGTCCAGAACTTTGTTTAATAATCAGCCATTTCAAAATGTTTTTGACACCCATTCCATGGTTTCACAGTGTTACTCTACATGGCAAGGATCTGCCTGTTGCAAAATATTGGGTAATTAATACTTTCATTTTAATATAATATCCTTTTGTCACATTAAGGCCAGAGTGCTTAAAAATTGAGAATTTTGCACCTTTTATTAGGCTATTGCACCTTTTATTACAGTAGAGAGATTCCTGCCATTTTTTTATTACAGTAGAGAGATTCCTGCCATTTTTATTTTTATTTTTATTACAGTAGAGAGATTCCTGCCATTTTTTTATTTTATTTTATTACAGTAGAGAGATTCCTGCCATTTTTTTTTTTTTTTTTACGGTATGCGGGCCTCTCACTGTTGTGGCCTCTCCCGTTGCGGAGCACAGGCTCCGGACGCGCAGGCTCAGCGGCCACGGCTCACGGGCCCAGCTGCTCCGCGGCATGTGGGATCCTCCCGGACCGGGGCACGAACCCGTGTCCCCTGCATCGGCAGGCGGACTCTCAACCTCTGCGCCACCAGGGAAGCCGGATTCCTGCCATTTTTACATGGAGGATTACTCATCAATGAGAAATGATCACTTAAAATTAATGCAGATTCTTTTTGTCATCTTTATCTCTGATCCTCTCATTATACATACAACTTCACTACTTAGAGAAGCTGCTTTTCAGTTAAAAAAAAGTTTTATTTAAACGTGAGGATATAGTACCAGTCAGATGCTAATAATATAAAAATAGTTAAATTCAAGTGTCTTTCACAAATCTTTACAATTTTAACTCCTTACTTGAAAGAAAATTAACTTGACCATAAAAGAATGAGAATAAAGTACGTGACCAACAATTAGTGATCATTCTGTTTGTAACTTTCATAAGAAATATTATTAATAACAGTCACCTTTATTCTCTTTCCTCTTAGTAAAAGTATGTGAGTGCATTTGTACAGTCACTGGAAGTTCTGTGTGGGTCGTTACTGTCTGTACAGAGGCTCTTGCAAACCCCATCACATCCAGGATGGGACTATGTTCAAAGTGATCGTGACACATTTTTTTTTTTTTGGTAGTGAAAATTAGAGGATGATGAAACAGGAAGTATTTTCTATTAAAATTGCTTTTGGTTTTATACAAAGACTTAAAATTAAAAGTATGGGATATCCTTAAATATCATATTCCATCTCTCTATCTCTAACTGCTTTTTGGTAAAGGAAATGATGAGTGCACTAAACTAGGGCACATTTAAAATTGTTACACTGAGGCGAATTATTGTAACCTGCATGTCTGTATGTTAAATATACTGCAACTGTACAATGTGACACCTTCCCAGAGAGGTTTATTCTACTTTTGCTTTTTCAGGATTCTGTAGCCCAGGCAAAGGAAGAGATATCAAAAAGGACTTGAAAATGATTTATTGTTAAACATAGTCCTTGACTACTAAACTAGATAGTAACACTAGGAAAGCTGCCACAATTTTATGAGATGAATGTAAAATAAGAGGTGAACAAGCTTTGGAGTTCTCAAATGTCCCTTCATCAGTTACCACCTTCATCCTGGAGAAAGGAGCTCTTATTCCTCCAAAGCGGGTGTATCCAATGTTTTTCTATTGCAGACACATAGAAGACATTTCATTGTTAAAATAGTAGAGCTTTTGTGGAAAATTCTTTGCAAGGTACTTTGACTTTAAAGAAAGGTTTGAGAAAATAGTGTACATGAAGAGCTGTTTATTTGAAGTTTTTGCTCTAGAGGGTAACTCAGTTCCTATTAGAAGTTACCAATTAGTCACTGTTTTAGATGGAAGATGCTATCAAAAATAACAGCAGCATTTAGATATTTAATAGATTCAGTAGAAATATATATTTTAATGTTGAATATGTAGCATTGCAACTGTTCTCTTTTGGTAACCATCATATAGTAAACCAAATTGCTGTTTGAAAAAAAGGTTCAGGTATAAGAGGCAGGAATTCTGAACCTTATTTGTAAATTGGGAATAACATTTATTTCCTCACAGTTTTGCTGAGAAGCCAAATAAGATAATATATATTAACGTGCTTTGTGATTGTAAAATGTTCTGCAGATATTAATCCTAATTCCAATGTCAAGTACAATAAGCATTATCATTATTTTAAATTCTACTAAGTGTTCTTTATTCCAGTGTGATAGAAGAATATATTTTATTAATTTTTTAAATTTTATTTATTTTTTAACATCTTTATTGGAGTATAATTGCTTTACAATGGTGTGTTAGTTTCTACTTTATAACAAAGTGAATCAGTTATACATATACAAATGTTCCCATATCTCTTCCCTCTTGCGTCTCCCTCCCTCCCACCCTTCCTATCCCACCCCTCTAGGTGGTCACAGAGCACCAAGCTGATCTCCCTGTGCTATGCGGCTGCTTCCCACTAGCTATGTATTTTACGTTTGGTAGCCACTCTCTCGCTTTGTCGCAGCTTATCCTTCCCCCTCCCCATATCCTCAAGTCCATTCTCTAGTAGGTCTGTGTCTTTATTCCCGTCTTGCCCCTAGGTTGTTCATGACCTTTTTTTTTTTCTTAGATTCCATATATATGTGTTAGCATACGGTATTTGTTTTTCTCTTTCTGACTTGCGTCACTCTGTATGACAGACTCTAGGTCCACCCACCTCACTACAAATAACTCCATTTCGTTTCTTTTTATGGCTAATATTCCATTGTATGTATGTGCCACATCTTCTTTACCCATTCATCTGTGGATGGACACTTAGGTAGCTTCCTGGCTATTGTAAATAGAGCTGCAATGAACATTGTGGTACATGACTCTTTTTGAATTATGGTTTTCTCAGGGTATATGCACAGTAGTTGGATTGCTGGGTCCTATGGTAGTTCTATTTTTAGTTTTTTAAGGAACCTCCATACTGTTCTCCACAGAGGCTGTATCAATTTACATTCCCACCAACAGTACAAGAGGGTTCCCTTTTCTCCATACCCTCTCCGGCATTTATTGTTTGTAGATTTTTGATGATGGCCATTCTGACCAGTGTGCAATGATATCTCATTGTAGTTCTGATTTGCATTGCGAGAACAATATATTTTATTTCCCCACCAATTGCATGAATTTTCTGGTGAAATCAGGTGTCTATGCCATTTGCTCACTGATGGAGAAAAAAGAAAAAATATATGGTCAGTAGAATATCTATTTTGTGAAAGGGGAAAGGAATAAAATTGGAACTAGTCCCAGCCATCTCAAGCATTTTTCAAGAGATGCCTTCATTTTTACCTATAACTAGGATTCTGTTCATGTTGTTATGTATTTCTGAACAAATATAAGGGATCAAGGGGAAAAAATTTTTCTCTGTCTGGCTTTACCTTAGTCCTTCTATTTGGCTTGCTGGATCATTCTTCCCTAGGTGAAAATTTCAAGGAAATTTACAATCACTCTGATCATATTTATCCTCTGGGGTAATGTACAAGAGGTGTCAAGGTATGAATAAGAAAAATAGCACTGAACAATTTTTAAATTAATATATCTTTCAAGTATATAACATTGCCTTAATTAACCATGATTTGAATTTATCTGTTGAATTATTTCAGGGAATAAAGGATAAAATAATTATAACTTCTAAAGCATATGTGTAAGTATTTGAACATTTTAACTGTTTTATGAATTTTGCAATTTGTATTTCTTTGGCATGAATTGTGCTAGTCTGGGTTCAATCATTGTTTGAAAGAACCTAGTTTTTGTAATAATATCTGTGTATGAATGTGTGTGTGTTTGTGTGTGTGTGTGTTTGTGTGTGTGTTTATTGCCAAGCACCAAAAATTTTTGACATGTACTCAATTAAATATCTGGAAATGTATTACAATATATAGTACACGATTCTACGCTATCTATTCATAGATTTTAAAAATTGATTTTCATTTTATTTGTAGAATTAAGGTTTCAGGTTTTTTTTCCTCTGTCTTATCCTAAATTAACTTAATTCTTATTATGACTCTACCAAATTAGAGCCTCTGGAATGTGTTATCCAGCCTTATGATTCTATTAATCTCTGTATTAGTAAAGCATATACATAGTTTGAATACAGAAATAAATTCTTTTCAGTTATTAAGAAAGAAAAAGTTGAAATAATTATTTACATGGATTGAGATAAAAGACCAGATCCCATATACTATTTCTTTATTTCAACCTTGGCTAAAGCTGTGATGCTGATCCAAAGCTTTCACAAAGATTGACCCCCTACCTTGGAAGCAACATCATAGATAAGTGCTGTGATCACAAAGATCAGTGAGTATGCTTTCATTATCCTACTCAATCTCATTTCCTGCTTGGGACAACTAAACTTTTTTTTTATTGGGGGAAGAGGTGGGAGGAGGGAGTTTCATAGTAAGTTGCACATTGTAAATTCTCAATATATTCGTTGAACAAAGCTAAAATCCCTCTAATGCTTTACTTCCCATGTCCTACATCATAACACAGACTTTGATGTTAATGTAGGTATATAAAAATATAGGTGTCCAAATACAAAAATATTTCTTCTTTACCTGAGTTATGTGATTATAGTACACAGTCAGGAATATAGACTTTTAAGGGAATGAAGAGTCTGTGGTAAGCTGTGCAGTAGAATGATATATTTGAGTTTTGTAAAAAGAAGAAATAATTTCAACACTTCATATCCGTGTGGAAAGCATTGCTGTGGGAGCCATGTAAAAGCTGTGCAGGAAGTGGAGGTATAGAAAAATCATACAGGAAAAAAGCCTACTGAAAATAGTTGTGTCTGGATTTGTTAGCTATACTGAAGTAAAAATGAAAGATTATTTTATCTAGGATATTTAAAACAATTTGATTTCATTACCATTATCTTACTGACCCTTGTCCATGAATTTATATTTTATATAAAATACAAATAATAAGTTTATATACGGTTACTAAAATCAGGTCTTATAAAGGCTTTTAATTTAAAAAAAAACTTGTAGAGTTATGAACATTAAGTATAATACTTTTATTGTACCTAGGTTTTTTTAAATTTCCATTGAAATATAGTTGATTTACAATGTTGTGTTCACGTTACTTGTACAGCAAAGTGATTCAGTTTATATATATATATATATATATATATACACACATATATATCTGTGTGTGTACATATGTATATACTGGGTTCATCTGCTTTAAGTAAAAAGACAAATTTTTCATTTTCACTAAGAACTTTATTGACCAACGTATTCACTAATCAAACGAACTTTTGGCCAACCCAATATATATATATTCTTTTTTAGATTCTTTCCCATTATAGGTTTTCACAAGATATTAAGTATAGTTTCCTGTGCTATACAGTAGGTCCTTAATGGTTATCTATTTTACATATAGTAATGTGTATATTTTAATCCCAAACTCCTAATTTATCCCTCCCCACCTTTCTCCTTTGGTAACCATAAGTTTGTTGCCCTGAGATATACCAACCTTAACTGTATACTCATCTTAACTGAATTTTTGGTTCCGTAAGCCTTTTCAAAACAATTTTCAGTCACTAGTGGCATTTACTCAAAATTAACATGTGGAAGGTAGTATATAATTAGTAGAAAGAATGTGCTTTTCTCCCTAGCTGCACTTTCAGAACATTTTCCATGCTTCCAGAATCAGTCTACCTCATCCCACCAGAAATGAACAGCCCATTGTATTCTCTCTTGATTTGGACCATATGGCCCATCTTTATGAATGAATGGCTACTTATGTGGCATGATGTGAAAACTTCTGACATGCCCCTTAGTTTCTTAATATCTCCCTTGTTCTCCCTGCCAGTATTCTTGACAAGGTCCTTTATTATCATTCCTATTGTAGGTTTTTTTTTGTTTGTTTTGTTTTTGTTTTTGTTTTTGTTTTGCGGTATGCGGGCCTCTCACTGTTGTGGCCTCTCCCATTGCAGAGCACAGGCTCCGGAGGCACAGTCTCAGCGGCCATGGCTCACAGGCCCAGCCGCTCCGCAGCATGTGGGATCTTCCCAGACCGGGGCACGAACCTGTGTCCCCTGCATTGGCAGGCAGACTCTCAGCCACTGTACCACCAGGGAAACCCCCTATTGTAGCTTTGAACAAACATTTTAACTTTTATTACCTGCAGTGTTTTTGTAAGTACAGTGAGAGTAATGAGTTATTCTTAGATTCAAGGGAGATTATTTGTATGAAATGCTTAAAGCACTATACAGAGTAAATGCTGTAATAACAACAATAATTACAACTACAGCAAATGTGAGGATAATTCCATTTTATTTTTGTGGAAGACATTATTAATTACTCACTAATATTTCTCATTCTTCTCTCTTTCAAGGTATAATTGAAGATTGGACTTCCCTTCCCCTTTGAAAATAGGTGTAGCCATTAGAGTTGCTTTGAGCAGGCAATAAAATGTGAGCAGAACTTACAAGTATTACTTCCAAGCAGATATCTTAAAATGTGTGTCTTGGTCTCCCTCATAACTCCCAGTGTCAGTTAAAGTAAATGGCAACCATCCAGATAGTGGAGACTCAGTCAAACTGTGTCCCTGTGTGAGGACCCTGTGGAGCAGAGCAGCCCTCCCGAATCTATGCAGTGGACATGTAGGGTATGTAATATGAGGGGAAAACAAACTACTGTTTTTAAGCCAGTGAGATTTTGGTGTTGTCTTTTTACCATACCATATATTACTGTATCCTGATCAGTTTAACCTTATTAATTTAAGTCTTTCATTATATTGAGTATTTTTTATTGTGGTAAAACATACATGAACACAGGATGCTTTTACATTTATTTGTATGTTGTTTAATTTCCTTCAGCGATATTTTGTTGTTTTCAGTGTACAATTCTTTCATCCACATGGTTAAGTTTATCCCTAAGTATTGTATTCTTTTTTCCCATATATTATTTTTTATTGTGACAAAATAAATATACATGGCATACGTTTACCATTTTAACCATTTTTAAGTGTACAGTTTAGTGGCATTAATTATATTCACACTGTTGTACAACCATCACCACTATCTCCAGAACACTTTTATCACCACAAGTGAAATTCTGTGCCAATTAAATAATAACTCTCTATTTCCCTCACCCTCTCCCCCTTGTTACTACTATTCTACTTTTTGTCTATATGAATTTGACAATTCTGGGAAATTCATATAACACGAATGGTACAATACCTGTCTTTCCTGACTGGCTTATTTCACTTAGCATAATGTCTTCAAGATTCATTCATGTGGTAACATGTAAAAATTTCATTTGTTTTTAAGGTTTAATAATAATTCATTGTATGTATATACCATATTTGCATATCCATTTAAATGTTGATGGACACCAGGGTTTTTTCTACTTTTTGGCTATTGTGAATAATGATACTATACTATATAAACATGAGTACTGTACCATGCTTTCACTTTTTTTGGGTATATACCCAGAAGTGGAATTATTGGGTCATATAATTCTATGTTTAATATGTTTAGGAATTTTCATACCATTTTCCATAGTACCTGCACCATTTTACATTTCCACCTGCAGTGCAAAAGGGTTCCAGTTTCTCTATATACTTGTCAACACTTATAATCTTTGTTTATTTGTTTCTTTCTCTCTCTCTCTCTCTTTCTCTCTCTCCCTCCCTCCCTCTGTTCCTTCCTTCTTTCCTCCCTTCCTTCCTTTCTTGTATTATGATAGGTGTCAGGAGCTATGCTGAGCTGGGAGAGAGTGAGCGAGTGCTGAGCTGTTAGATGTCACAGTAACCCATTAAAGCAACAAGCCAAAAATGAAAGAGTAAATCCTTTAATCACTTACCGTGATAGTATAAGCAAGGCACTAAAACCAGGAAAAGTGTCATCTTCCCTTGTTCCCCCATAGAACAGTGCACGGGTGTATCATTGCAGACATGGGGTCTTCTCACTGTTGAGAGAACCCCAAACAAAAGACTCCAACAGTTTTATGGACTCTGGGGTTAGGGGTAGGTCAGGGGGAGGGCTAACAGTCGACTAATACTGAGTACTGAGTCAGAGTAGATAAAAGTGACTTCAAGTTTTCCCCCCTCTTCCTCCATAAGGAGGTCTTGGCAGAGGTGCCTGAAGGGGACCTCGGAGGAAGTCCTCAGATGAAGAGAACTGGGATGGCACCAGGGTTAAGAATGTAAATATGTGAAGAACATGACTACCTAGAGGAGACTGAAACCTTGTCTGTAACACTCTTCAGAGATTGCAATGCACTGGTTGTGCCCCAAGTCTGGTGTGGAGAGGCCAGCTTCCCCACCCCCACCCCGCCAGGAGACCTGTCAGGTAATTGTAATTGCCTATGGTCAGGCCTGAAAAATCACACATTGGTTTTTAACCAGGAGTTGGGCTCCTCAATAGACATTTTAATATGTATGAAATGGTATCTCATTGTGGTTTGGATTTGCATTTCCCTGATGACTATTGATGTTGAGCATCTTGTATTTATGTGCTTATTGGCCATTTAGATAGCTCCTTTGGAGAAATGTCTATTCAAGTCATTTGCCTATTTTTTAAGCAGGTTGTTTTGGGATTTTTTTGTTGTCAAGTTGTAGGAGTTCTTTATAAATTCTGGAGATCAGTCTTATCACATATTCCGACACCATTTGTTAAAGAAACTATCCTTTCCCCATTGCATGTTCTCAGCACGCTTTGTCAAAAATCATTTGACCATTTATGTGAGGGTTTATTTCTGGGTTTCTATTCTATTCCATTTGTCTATATATCTGTCATTATGCCACTACCACACTGTTTTGATAACCATGGCTTTGTAGTATATTTTGAAATCAGGGCGTGTGAAAACCTTCATTTTTATTTTATTTTTCAAGCTTGTTTTGACTATTTGGGGTCCCTTGAGATTCCATATAAACTTTATGATGGATTTCTATATATCTGAAAAAATATCACTGGTATTTTAATAGAGATTGCATTGAATCTATATATCACATTGACTACTATTGACATTTTATCGTTAAGTCTTCGAATCTGTGAACATGAGATTTCTTTCCATTTATTTGTGTCTTCTTTAATTTCTTTCAACTGTGTTTTGTAGTTTCCAGTGTACAAGTCTTTTACTTCCTTAGTTAAGTTCATTCATAAGCATCTTAACTTTTGACGCTATTGTAAATGGAATTGCTTTTAAAATTTCCTCTTTGGATTATTCATTGTTAGTGCATATACACACAACTGATTTTTTGTGTGTTGATTTCATATCAAACAGTTTGCCAAATTTGTTTATTAGTTCTAACAGTGTTCTTGTGTGTGTGTGTGTGGAATCTTTAGGCTTTTCAACATTGTCTTTGTCTGGCTTTCATTGAAGGTAATGTTGGCCCCAATAGACTGACTTAGGAAGTGTTTTTTCCTCTTCAGTTTGTTGGAAGAGTTTGAGAAAGATTGTTGTTAGTTCTTCCTTAAATGTTTGGTAGATTTTACCTTTGAAGCAATCTGATCCAAGGCTTTTCTTTGTTGGATGTTTTTTGATTACTGATTCAATCTCCTTACTAATTTAGGTCTATTCAAAATTTCGATTTCTTTGTGATTCAGTCTTGGTAGCTGGTATGTTTCTAAGAATTTGTCCATATCATCTAGGTTATCTAATTGGTTGGTGTACAAATGTTCAAAGTAATATGTTATAATGTATTTTTATTTCTGTAAAACTGTAAATAGTCTCAACTTTCTGATTTTAGTAATTTCTCATCTCTCTTTTTTTCTCAGGCAATCTAGCTAAAAGTTTACCAATTTTGGTGAACTTTTCAATAATCCAACTTTTTGTTTCATAGATTTTCTGTATTGTTTAGTATTCTCTATTTTAATTATCTTTTCTCTTATGATTGCTATTTCCTTCCTTATGTGAGCTTTGGCTATGGTTTGTTTTTAAAATCTTATTCCTTAAGATATAAACTTCAGTTGCTGATTTCTGATTTTTCTTCTTTTTAAATTTAAGCATTTACAAATATAAATTCCCCTTGTAGGACTGCTTTTACTGTATCTCATAAGTTTTGGTGAACTGTGTTTTTGTTTTCATTTATCTCAAATTATTTTCTAATTTCCCTTGTGATTTCTAACTATGCTTTCCTCAGATTTGGGGGATTTTGGACTATTATTTCTTCAGGTAGTCTCTCTGTCCCTTTCTCTCTTTTTTTTCTTTCTAGGACTCCCTAAACACACATTTGTCTCCAGTAAGTCCCTTGGGCTCTGTTCACTTCTTTTTTTTTTTTTCTTTCTAGGACTCCCTAAGTATACATTTGTCTCCAGTAAGTCCCTTGGGCTTTGTTCACTTCTTTTTTTTTTTTTTTTTGTGGTATACGGGCCTCTCACTGTCGTGGCCTCTCCCATTGCGGGACACAGGCTCCAGATGCGCAGGCTCAGTGGCCATAGCTCACGGGCCCAGCCGCTCCACAGCGTGTGGGATCTTCCCCGACCAGGGCACGAACTTGTATCCCCTGCATCGGCAGACGGACTCAACCACTGCACCACCAGGGGAGCCCTGTTCACTTCATTTTTTTTTTCTTTCTGCTATTCAGAGTAAAATTTCAAATGTCCTGTATTCAAGTTTGCTGATTATTTCTTCTGCCTGCTCAAGTCTGTTGTTGAAACACTCTAGAGAATTTTTCAGTTGAGTTTTTATATTTCTCATCTCCAGAACTTGTTTGGTTCTTATAATTTCAATCTCTTTGCTGATATCTTATTTTGTTCATATATCATTTTCCTGATTTTCTGTACTTCTTTTTCCATGCTTTCCTTTAGCTCTCTGAGAATATTCAAAACATTTGTTTTAAAGTCTTTGTTTAGTAATTCTGATGCCTGGGTTTCTTCAGAGATGCTTTTTGCTACTTTGTGGTTTTGTTTTTTTTTTCCAATGGGCCATGTGTTCCGTTTTTTTTTATGCCTTTAGATTTTTGTTGTTGTTATTTATAATTGGGCTCTTGAAAAAAACAGCCATTTCTCCCTGTCTTTGCAGATTGGCTATTTGCTGGTTAAGTTCTTTACTAATTAGTTGGACATTGGTTACAAAGCTTGGTATTAGCCCAAGGTGAAAGCGTAAAGTGTATCCTGATCTTTTTTGACCATGATCCTTTTTTGGGCCTTTGTGTAGCTTTTTCATTTCCCCTGAATGCATAGGTTCTTTTAAACATCTTAATTTCCTGAAGAGGTTCACCGCAACTTCTCCTCAAGGCCTTTGATTGTCTATTGTACTCTTTCTATAATCTCTTGGCCCAGGCATCTGCAGACCTGTAGTTTCCCTACTGCTTTGCTTTTTTTTTTTGCTACATCACACAGCGTGTGAGATCTTAGTTCCCCGACCAGGGTTTGAACCTCTGCCCAAACCATGCCCACTGCAGTGGAAGCATGGAGTCTTAACCACTGGACCACCAGGGAAGTCCCTTCCCTACTGCTTTTATGAGTGGTGTCCACTGTTTTCTGCTACTTCCCAGCCTGAGATCTGAGTTATGTTACTTCTTTCCACCTGAACTCTGAGTTAGGCCAAACAGAGGCCAGTCTTTCAGGCAGCCCCCAGACAGGTTAGACCATTGCAAATAAGGTCTGATCTACTCCCTCCAGTTTAAGGTAGGGAATTGAGAACTGGGCTGGAACTTTTGCCAAACCAAGATCAGGTTGCATCAGAGAGGGGATAGAATAAGGAAGAGCAAAAGTGCTATGAATTTTCCTATTGCTTTGAATGCTGTTTTTCTTGATTGGGCATTTGCTTGGTTGCTGACACATTTGTTTCCCAAAGCTTCTGCATGTTCTTTTAGCCAGTTCTTTGCTGTTTTTTCATGTATCAATGGGAGAACGAGAGCTTGGGGCTTCATAGTCTGCTATTTTGTTTGAGTATTTTTTTATTGAGTATGTAAAAAAATCTCAATTCTGCCATCTATACATTTACCATATCTCTCTGTTTTGTCATCTGTAAATTATATTATTTATATTGAACAAGACTGAACCAAGTACAAAAGCTTATGGCAGACCACTGGAAAGCTTCCTCCAATTTTGTCAACGACCCATTAAATAATATGATTTTAAGACCAGTTGTCTACCAAGTTAGAAATCTCCCTAACCCTGTTATCTAGGTCACCTTTTTTTTCAGTTGTCTCATTTTTTGCTTTAGTTAAGGTAATAAATCATCTTGAAAATTGTTCTGATCTACTAATCTTATAACTCAATTAAAAATAAAGTTAATTTGTTTTCCTTGACTCTCAGAACCATTTCTTGCCTCCTGTGATCACCAGTTTCTTTGACACATTCTCTTAAACTATGCATTTGATAACCTTTTTTATTTTGCCATCAATTTCAACTCTTGAATTTCCTCCCCAAACCTGCTTCTCCCCAAGTTTTCTTCAACTCCTGTGTGGCAACTCCATGTTTTCAGCTGTTCATGCCAAAACTTGTAGTCATTCTTCACTCTATTTCTCTAACACCCCGCAATCAATCCTTATCATGCCCTTCCATAGCTGTTCCAAACACCAGGTTAAACATGGTCAGATTTTGTAAAAGGTTTCAATCATTTCTACTTTACCTCCAGGTTCTTCTAGATGAAATCAACCAGTAAGACAATATCCCTTACTGTTTTCACAAAGTTCTTTAACAAGTGAACATGTCTTCAGTCTTTATAAGACTGTGGTTATTTCTATTGCCCCCCACCCTGCTTCTCTTTGATCACGTTATATAATAAGATATTTTCTGGATATTTTGTTTCCTGGTGAATACCTTATTTTTCCACATTAACAAATATTTATTTATACAATTATAGCAAGAGAGGTTTTAAAATTTTATTTCTTCACATATTTTGAATTGTAGGCAACTACTGACAAATGGATTTCTAGCAGTATGTAAGATTAGCTGACTTTCACTATTTCAAGATATTTCATCTGTTTTGTTTGTTCATATACTTATTTTTAAGTACATTGACAAAATCACTAATGCACTTTGAGCAACAGCTACTAGTGTTCTTCTGGTGCAGAGATTTGAAATTAATTAATGGAACCTTATAGTCTGAGATTGTTGTGAATTTGCAAGATAATAAGGAAGAGTCATGAGAACAAGCACGTGTGAGGAATTCAAGTATTACTTCCAAGAAGAGGAAATGTGGGGTGATGGTTGCTTCTTCCTTGCTAAGACATGAGTGACAATGGAATAAATAGGATAAATGATCACATGCATTATTCTAACAGCAAACTTAGAAGAACGGTTATAGCAGGAGCTTTATCTTTGACTTTAGCAAAGCACGATAGTAATTGACAATATTAGGTAAACAGAGATATTTAATTAAACAATTGAATTCAGAGTCTCTATAATCTAGGGAGAGGCCATATGTGTGGAGGTTAGAGCTCAGGCTTTTGAAACAGTCTCTCTGGGTTCAAATACTCACAAAAGTTAATTACTAATGTAATTTCCATTTTGTAGACAAGAGAGGTAAATGCTTATAAAACTTAGGCTAAATGAATTTTCCAAGTCTTATTGGCAGTGGCACAGCCTGATCTTAGACCTGCGGCTTTTTGACTTAGAGCTCGTACTTTGAAATTGGTATTTGACTTTTCAAACATTATGACATCCTTTCATAGCTCCATGTCTTAATTGATGGTGTTTATTCTGCCTGGAATATTCTTCACCAGGCTTCCTTTTTTTAAAGTCTTTGCTCTCTTTCTTTTTCTATATATGTGTCTTATTTTATCTTATTTTTTAAATAAACAACTGCATATATTTAAGGACAACATGGTTTTTTGATTTACATAGTGAATTGATTACTGCAGTAAAGTTAATTAACATATTTATCTTTTCACACACTTACCATTTTTTGTGTATTAAGAGTGCCTGAAATCTCCTCTCAGCAAATTTCCAGTATGAGAGTTTTGTTTGTTTGTTTGTTTGCTTGCTTGGCTTAATTTTATAAGTACTTATGATATATTATTTAAATTACTGGAAACTTTATGCAAAAATCAAAGTTACATAATCGAGAGGCTTTTTAGAATACACAAACTCTTGTGTAAAATGTGTACTATGTTTACCCAAGAAAGTAAAAAAACAAAGACTTGAGAAAAACATCTGGATACCTGGATAATCTGTGCCATATCAATATCATTGTTTGAAATACTCATGGAATTTGGTTAAAAATATTTACTTATTTGTGTATATTGCTCTCAGGTTTTCACTTCACTGTTACCTTATAGACAAAGTCAAAAAAATTTCATCTATATTTTCTACTTATTTAGTTTTGTTTCCTTGGAAATTTCACAAACAATTACTCATGTTTTCATACTTTACATGATGCAAAGTGTGAAAGGCTGCCAGTTGTATCAGGTTAGACAAATATCATTCTGCCTGTAGAAATCAGATGAAGAGAGTTCATGTAGCATGTTTACCTCAGTTGTCAGACTAGAATAGAATGGCATATTATAATTCTGAATTTCATTGCATTCCCTCAACCTCTGCTTTATGAAACTTGGCTGGAAATAGTAAATAATGCTGGATTTCAGATCTGTCTTGCAGCTTCTGAATTTGTAATGAGTAACTGTATATAATGATGCCAATATTGCATGTCCATATGACAAACATAAAATGTAAACTTTCTCTCCAGTACTTCCTGGAAATACTTTTGGTGCACTCAGTAGAATTTAAAGTAATGCTTATGAATTCATACACATTTTCTGCCTGAGGAGAGAGATAAATTGATTGATTTACATATTTATTAAATATATCTTACGAAGATGCACACACCTGTGATATTTTATCTCATTTACAGGGTCACTTTTGTTGCAGCTAGTCATAAATGGAAGATATGAAACAAAAGCCCACATAAATTGAATATCTAAAACAAAAAATAAATTAAAATATGAGAATAAGTAGATATATCATATTCTATAGACATAAAAAAGGACATATATAAGGCAAGCAAAACGTAAGGTTTTTAAGGAATTTTAGAGCTTTATATTTTTATTTAACAACGTTACAATAAATGCAAACTCTTTAAAATTTGTTAAATATTAGACTTAAATATTATTTGTGAAATATGATTCAGGCTTTCTTTGTCCTCTGGTAAGCAAATTAGGAAATACGTTCTTGGTGTTTTTATAATATATTTATCTAAAAATGGCTATTTTTATTAATAGTATGACAAAGATTGTTTTCAGCAATCAGAAAGTATTTGTTTTTGGCACTTCTTTAGCTGTGATGTGTACTTTCTGGGTAGCAGAGAGACATTAAAGATATAATCATAAATATGAACAGACCAATCACAAGCACTGAAATTGAAACTGTGATTAAAAATCTTCCAACAAAGAAAAGCCCAGGACCAGATGGCTTCACAGGCGAATTCTATCAAACATTTAGAGAAGAGCTAACACCTATCCTTCTCAAACTCTTCCAAAATATAGCAGAGGGAGGACCACTCCCTAACTCCTTCTACGAGGCCACCATCACCTTGATACCAAAACCAGACAAGGATGTCACAAAGAAAGAAAACTACAGGCCAATATCACTGATGAACATAGATGCAAAAATCCTCAACAAAATACTAGCAAACAGAATCCAACAGCACATTAAAAGGATCATACACCATGATCAAGTGGGGTTTATTCCAGGAATGCAAGGATTCTTCAATATACGCAAATCTATCAATGTGATAAACCATATTAACAAATTGAAGGAGAAAAACCATATGATCATCTCAATAGATGCAGAGAAAGCTTTTGACAAAATTCAACACCCATTTATGATAAAAACCCTGCAGAAAGTAGGCATAGAGGGAACTTTCCTCAACATAATAAAGGCCATATATGACAAGCCCACAGCAAACATCATCCTCAATGGTGAAAAACTGAAAGCATTTCCACTAAGATCAGGAACAAGACAAGGTTGCCCACTCTCACCACTCTTATTCAACATTGTTTTGGAAGTTTTAGCCACAGCAATCAGAGAAGAAAAGGAAATAAAAGGAATCCAAATCGGAAAAGAAGAAGTAAAGCTGTCACTGTTTGCAGATGACATGATCCTATACATAGAGAACACTAAAGATGCTACCAGAAAACTACTAGAGCTAATCAATGAATTTGGTAAAGTGGCAGGATACAAAATTAATGCACAGAAATCTCTGGCATTCCTATATACTAATGATGAAAAATCTGAAAGTGAAATGAAGAAAACACTCCCATTTACCATTGCAACAAAAAGAATAAAATATCTAGGAATAAACCTACCTAAGGAGACAAAAGACCTGTATACAGAAAATTATAAGACACTGATGAAAGAAATTAAAGATGATATAAATAGATGGAGAGATATACCATGTTCTTGGATTGGAAGAATCAACATTGTGAAAATGACTCTACTACCCAAAGCAATCTATAGATTCAATGCAATCCCTATCAATCTACCACTGGCATTCTTCACAGAACTAGAACAAAAAATTTCACAATTTGTATGGAAACACAAAAGACCCCGAATAGCCAAAGCAATCTTGAGAACGAAAGAAGGAACTGGAGGAATCAGGCTCCCTGACTTCAGACTATACTACAAAGCTACAGTCATCAAGACGGTATGGTACTGGCACAAAAACAGAAAGATAGATCAATGGAACAGGATAGAAAGCCCAGAGATAAACCCATGCACATATGGACACCTTATCTTTGATAAAGGTGGCAGTAATGTACAATGGAGAAAGGACAGCCTCTTCAATAAGTGGTGCTGGGAAAACTGGACAGGCACATGTAAAAGTATGAGATTAGATCACTCCCTAACACCATACACAAAAATAAGCTCAAAATGGATTAAAGACCTAAATGTAAGGCCAGAAACTATCAAACTCTTAGAGGAAAACATAGGCAGAACACTCTATGACATAAATCAAACCAAGATCCTTTCTGACCCACCTCCTAGAGTAATGGAAATAAAAACAAAAATAAACAAATGGGACCTAATGAAACTTCAAAGCTTTTGCACAGCAAAGGAAACCATAAACAAGACCAAAAGACAACCCTCAGAATGGGAGAAAATATTTGCAAATGAAGCAACCGACAAAGGATTAATCTCCAAAATTTACAAGCAGCTCATGCAGCTCAATAACAAGAAAACAAGCGACCCAATCCAAAAATGGGCAGAAGACCTAAATAGACATTTCTCCAAAGAAGATATACAGACTGCCAACAAACACATGAAAGAATGCTCAACATCATTAATCATTAGAGAAATGCAAATCAAAACTACAATGAGGTATCATCTCACACCAGTCAGAATGGCCATCATCAAAAAATCTAGAAACAATAAATGCTGGAGAGGGTGTGGAGAAAAGGGAACACTCTTGCACTGCTGGTGGGAATGTGAATTGGTTCAGCCACTATGGAGAACAGTATGGAGGTTCCTTAAAAAACTACAAATAGAACTACCATATGACCCAGCAATCCCACTACTGGGCATATACCCTGAGAAAACCATAATTCAAAAAGAGTCATGTACCAAAATGTTCATTGCAGCTCTATTTACAATAGCCCAGAGATGGAAACAACCTAAGTGCCCATCATCGGATGAATGGATAAAGAAGATGTGGCACATATATACAATGGAATATTACTCAGCCATAAAAAGAAACGAAATTGAGCTATTTGTAATGAGGTGGATAGACCTAGAGTCTGTCATACAGAGTGAAGTAAGTCAGAAAGAAAAAGACAAATACCGTATGCTAACACATATATATGGAATTTAAGAAAAAAATGTCATGAAGAACCTAGGGGTAAAGCAGGAATAAAGACGCAGACCTCTTAGAGAACAGACTTGAGGTTATGGGGAGGGGGAAGGGTGAGCTGTGACAGGGCGAGAGAGAGTCATGGGCATATACACAGTAACAAACGCAGTAAGGTAGATAGCTAGTGGGAAGCAGCCGCATGGCACAGGGATATTGGCTCGGTGCTTTGTGACAGCCTGGAGGGGTGGGATGGGGAGGGTGGGAGGGAGGCAGACGCAACAGGGAAGACATATGGGAACATATGTTTATGTATGACTGATTCACTTTGTTAAAAGCAGAAACTAACACACCATTGTAAAGCAATTATACTCCAATAAAGATGTTAAAAAAAAAAAAAAGATATAATCATACACAATTCCACAAATGTAAAAATGGAATAAATATTTGAAAGCCAACTATTTCTTCTATAGGTAAGAGTAAATTCATAGTTCTTTTAACTATGAAGTAACCTGGAGATGTATTGCTATTAAAGGTATTGCCATAGAGCAGGAACTCATGTTATATAATGTTATAAAATGAGTCTCAAGGTTCTAGAGACTAAGAATTTTCTAATTTGAATAGGTTTTAAATAATAAATATTGCCTAAATCAGGTTTTCTGAAGGAACACAATATATGGAAAAGAATTTGATGATCCCTAAATTTGAAAGATACTTGAACACCAAACAGCATCAGACTTGACAGGACCATCTAGTTCACATCTGTAAGCTTATTAAAGTCAAGTCGTGTGGAAGCTGAGACTAGTTTACTAAGTATAATAATTTGGATCAGGACAAACTGTGCTCAGCCCTGGGAGATGCCCCATATAAATCATTATTTTATTTTATGTCACTTTCGATCCCATGATCCTGGATCATGATATTTCTATGCCCTTTGAAACTGCAAAGAATTAAGTCATTGTTTTCCTAAAATTTGGTTTGATTGACTCTTTTAAGCAGTTTCAGAGCTTTATTTAGAACTCAAGTTCACTTAGGAGGTATCAATATGTCACAGTATATAGTGCTATATTTGGGGACTGAAGTTTGCCTAGAAGCTATTTCTTATGTCAAAGTACATAGGTACTAAGTTGTCTCTTATCAGGGAATATCAAATATAGCTGAAAAGTTATAGATTTTTGTGGCATGCAGACCAGGCTTTAAATGCTAACTCTGCTACATAATAATGGAATAATCTTGAGCAGGTTAATTATTTTTTAAGCCAAAGACAATGATTAATAACACATACCTCATATAATTTATTATTATCAAGATCACTTAAGGAGATATATAATAATGGCTAATTCATTTATGTAGTTTGGCCTATAGTAAGAATTATCTCAAATAGTATTTTCCTTCCAACTTTTTGCCTCCCTCCCCCAACATCCCAAATCTCTTGAAGAACTAAGGTTTCTGGTTATCTTCCTAGTATTATGATGCATAATGGCTGACCAATGGGGGAGACAAGTGACTAGCTTTTCAGATATACAGATTATTATGTCCCTGGTTGTATTAATGATAGAGTAATTACCTTTAATGTATTCCCTTTTACTTCCACAGGAAAATAAAATTATTTAGCAAAACATTCTAAATGAAGTCTGTCTTTCTCTGTCACTTATCTGTCTATCTATCTATCATCTACTTATAATCTATATTGAGCAAAGTTATTTGGCAACCAAGAATAATGGACAACTTTGATAAGGTCTCAGATTTTAAAAGTTTCTACTCCTAAATATAACTTATCCAATAAATGAATTAATAAAAGCCTAACTTCAGTATTTCAGTCAACATCTAACATTAATTATTTTGGAGTTTGATTTTGAGATGTTTCATTATATACCTTTTTGGAAAGACTATGAGAAGATAATAAATTACACCTTTATTTTTGTTCGAAGTCAGTATGTATTTGGTTAAAATTGGATCCTGAATTTTAAAAATGTGATGCAAGATTATAATATACGGTAACAGCCAGAAATTTCATCCTATAGATCAACAGTAATAAGAAATGAAATGTTAAAGGCATCATAAACTAATCTATGTCATCTCAGCAGATGTTTTCACTTTACTTACCTCAAATAACAAAGATCTGAAAATCCTTATTGAACTCAGCTATGGAAAGAAATAATTCAATAACATCACGTCTTGTTTTATTACATGTGAAATGGCAATAGATTACATTATGACGTTGCTTTCTTTTCCTTCAAGATAATCTAAGCATCGAACTGCTGTAGATTTCAAAGGGTGATGTAAGTAAAAGATGTAAGTAAAAGATGGTAAGTAAAAGATGTAAGTAAAAGATTTCACAAGGTTTGGATTCTATACATGACAACAATTGTCAAATCTTTATCAAAATTTGCATATTATATTTACATATTATTTACATAATGATGTATTAGCTTCCTAGTGCTGCCATAACAGAGTACCACAAACTAATGGCTTAAAATGACATCAATTTATTTTCTTACGGTTCTGGAGGGTAGAAGTCTAAAATCAAGGTGTTGGCAGGGCCGACAAAGCCTCTCAGGAGAGATCTTTCCTTGCCTATTCCAGCTTCTGGTAACCCCGAGTGTTTTGTGGCTTGTGGAAGTGTAAATATAATCTGTCTCTATCATCACATGGCTTTTTGTGTCTGTCTCTCCTCTTCTTACAAGGACACCAGTCATACTGGATTAGGGACCTATTCTACTCAAGAATGACCTCATTTTGCCTTAACGAATAAAATCCTCAATGACTCTAATTTTCAAATAAATTCACATTCTGAGGTACTACGGATGAAGACTTCAATATATCTTTTGGGAGGGACACAATTCAACCCACAACAGCTCACGCTGTGTGCCCCTAAAATTCATATCCTTCCCAAGTGCAAGATGTATTCACCCCATCCCCAAGTCCCTCAAAATTGTAACCCATCCTAGCAACAACTCGAAGTCCAAAATCTCATCTAAATATAATCAACTTAAAAAGTTCCAAATTTTACCTTATAAATCGTCTAAGTAAGGTATGAATGAGACAGAATATGGTTCTTTCTGGAGCAAAATTCCTATCTGCGGGCCTGTAAAACCAGAAAGTAAGTCATCTGCTTCCAAAATATAGTGGTAGGACAGGCATAGGATAGACATTCCTATTGCCCAAGGGAGACCTTGAAAGAAAAAAGAGGTTGTGGGTCCCAAGCAAGTCCAAAGCCCAACAGGACAAATTTCATTAGATTTCAATTCCTGAGAAATATTGTCAATGACTTGATGCTCAGTCACCTGGGCCTGCTTGGGGCAGGGGTGTCCCACACTCTTGGGCTAATTAAGTCCCATTAGCCCCAGGCTCTGAATCCATGGCTCTGACCTTGGAGCCATTCTTCCTTCAATTCATCCTGTCTCTGTCCATTTCAGTTCAGACTGGCAGTTTTTCTGCCAGTATAAAATCCTCAAAAATGTGTTGGTCTTCAGTGGATATCATGGGGATCCACCCCATTAGACACAAAGTTCTCCACAAATCCTTTTGGAAAACTCTATTTCTTTTCCTGGCTGTTGCTGAGATGGGTGATTGGCTCTATAAGTAACATAAGTTCACTGCCTAAACTCTTTTGTAAATGTTTATCCAGCCACAATCTTGGTCTTGTTTCCAGAGCACACTATCTGGATGGGCTGAGAATTTTCCAAATCATCAAAAGCTGGTTCCTTTTTGCTATCAATTCCTTCCTCAATTTATCTCTTTCCTCCCATATTTTACTATAAGTACAAAGGAGAGACCAGGTTTCAGCTTCCATATTTTGCTTGGAAGTTCTTTTGGCTAAATATCAAAAGTTCATTGCTTACAAGTTCTACTTTGGACCCAGTAGTAGAACGTAATTCAGACAAGTTCTCTGCTCCTTTATAACAAGGATTACCTTTCCTCTAGTGTCCAACAATAGGTTCCTCATTTCTATCTAAGACCTCAACAGAAGCACCTTTAACATTCATATTTCCAGCAACAAGATGATCTATATAAAATTACATGTCTATGTTAAATTATATATATTATTATATACTATCTATATTTAGTTATATATACATAACTTTTATATACACTATATAATTCCTTAAGACAATCAAAGATTTCTTTACAGCTCTCCTTTCTGAGACCTCACCAGAATTGTCTGTAATGTCCATTTTTCTGTCAACAATCTCTCAAAGGCAATGAAGGTTTTGCTATCAAATGCTTCAGAATTCTTCTAGTGTCTACTCATTACCCAATTCCAAAGCCATCTCCACATTTTTAGGTGTTTGTCATAACAGCATCCCACTTACCAGTAAAAGAATCCGTATTAGTTTCCTAGTGCTTCTGTAACAAAGTACTGCAAACTGAGTGGTTTAAAGCCATAGCACATAACAACATAACAGAGTTATGGAGGCTAGAAGTCTAAAACTAATGTCTTGGCAGGGCCATGCTCCTCCGAAGCCTCTAGGGGAGGATCCTTCCTTGCCTATTCCAGATTCTGGTGGCCCCAGTGTTCCTTGGCTTGTGGCCACATAAGACTAATCTCTGCCTCCATCTTCCTGTGGCCATCTTCTTTCTGAATCTGTCTCTTTTCTTCTCACAAGGACACCAGTCACGTTAGACTAAGGGTCCATCCTACTCCAATATGACTCATCTTAACTTAGATAGTTACACTGCAATAACTCTATTTCCAAATTCACTCACATTTTGAGGTACTGGAGTTTAGGGCTTCAACATATCTTTTGGTGAGATACAATTTTACTGATAACAATGAATGAACTGTGGAATGAGCCCTAATGAATGAACAATATTTCAGTGCTTTGAGGTATCCTTACATCATATGTATGGTGTTGCTAATGTCCATTACTTTATTTTTCCTATCCTGCAGCATTTATAAGTGAATAATCAGAATTTTCAGCATGTATTCAAAAGTCAGATATATTTGAACAGACTATATTTGATATAGTCTGTAAAAGATATATTTGAAAAAAAGAGTTTTTAGGAGTGGAAGTTACAATAGAGTATTTCAGACATCATATAAACCAACGTGTCAGTGCAGAAGACAATATTTTAAAAGCAAGACATGATTTAAGTAGAAAAGTTTTTCTTCAGATCTTAGCTTTTCAAACATTAGAAAACTTTAACCCATATTTCCAGATTTGTTTTTCTCCTGCAAAAGACTGTGTATTAGTTTTCTATTGCTGCATAACAAATTACAACAAACTTAAAACAACATTCATTTTTTAAATATATCTTTATTGGAGTGTAACTGCTTCATGATACCTTGTTAGTTTCTGTTGCACAACAAAGTGAATCAGCCATATGCATACACATGTCCCCATATCCCCTCCTCCTTAAGCTTCCCTCCCACCCTCCCTATCTCACCCCTCTAGGTGGTCACAAAGCACCGAGCTGATCTCCCTGTGCTATGAGGCTGCTTCCCACCAGCCAACTATTTTACATTTGGTAGTGCATATATGTTGATGCTACTCTCACTTCGCCCCAGCTTTGCCCTCCCACCCCATGTCATCAAGTCCATTCTCTATGTCTACCTCTTTATTCCTGCCCTGCAACTAGGTTCATCAGTACAATTTTAAAAAAATTTTAGATTCCATATATACACATTAGCATGTTGTATTTGTTTTTTCTCTTTCTGACTTACTTCACTCTGTATGACAGACTCTAGGTCCATCCAACTCACTACAAAAAACTCAATTTCTTTTCTTTTCATGGCTGAGTAATATTCCATTGTATATATGTGCCACAACTTCTTTATCCATTCATCTGTCAATGGACATTTAGGTTGCTTCCATATCCTGGATATTGTAAATAGAGCTGCAATGAACATTATGGTGCATGTCTCTTTTTGAATTATGGTTTTCTCAGGGTATATGCCAAGTAGTGAGATTGCTTGGTCCTATGGTAGTTCTATTTTTAGTTTTATAAGGAACCTCCATACTGTTTTGCATAAAATCTGGCACAGCAGGTCCGGGTTCTCTGCTCAGGCTAAAATCAAGGTGTTGGTCAGGCTCAGTCCTCACCTGGAAGCACTAGAGAAACCTGCTTTCAAGCTCATTCAGGTTGTTGGAAGAATGCAGTTCCTTTTGGTTATAGACAGAGGTCCCTATTTTCTTTCCCAGCTGTCCACTGTGGGCAGTTCTCAGCTAAATAAGCCACTCATATTCCTTCTCAGGTCCATCACCTCCAGGAACAGCATGTTGAATCCTTCTCATGTTTCAAATTTCTGACTTCTTCCTCTGTTAGGGAAGAAAAACCCAGAGAAAATTATCTGCTTTTAAAGGGCTCATGTGGGAATTCCCTGGCAGTACATTGGTTAAGACTCTGCTTTCACTACTAAGGGCCTGGATTCGATCCCTGGTTCAATCCGTGGTTGGTGAGCTAAGATCCCGTAAGCCACGTGGCACAGCCAAAAAATAAATATATTAAATTTAAATTAAATTTAAAAAAATAATTTAAATTAAGAAAAAGGGCTCATGTGATTAAGTCAGGGTTACCTTGATAATCTCCCTATCTTAAAGTCAACTGTGCCAAATAATCTGATCATCAAGAGTGAACTACCTTACATTTACAATCTCAGGTTTTATGCACATGGAGGGCAGTAAGACCCAGGGTCCACTTTGGATTCTGCTCCTCCAATATAGCACCTGATATTTCAGGTTATTATTTGGTTTTTAAAAAAGGAGTGGGGCTTCCCTGTTGGTGCAGTGATTGAGAGTCTGCCTGCCAATGAAGGGGACACAGGTTCGTGCCCCAGTCCAGGAAGATCCCACATGCCATGGAGCAGCTAGGCCCGTGAGCCATGGCCGCTGAGCCTGCGCCTCCGGAGCCTGTGCTTTGCAATGGGAGAGGCCACAACAGTGAGAGGCCCGTGTACCACAAAAAAACAAAAAACAAAACAAAACAAACAAAAAAAAGGAGTGAAAAAAGGGAATAGATTCATTATTATCTTCTTTCTCTTTCATAATGACATGTTATTACACTTTAAAAGAAATATTTGCTACATAAAAGTAATATAGGGCTTCCCTGGTGGCGTAGTGGTTGAGAGTCCGCCTGCCAATGCAGGGGATGTGGGTTTGTGCCCCGGTCCGGGAGGATCCCACATGCCGCGGAGCCACTGGGCCCGTGAGCCATGGCTGCTGAGCCTGTGCGTCCAGAGCCTGTGTTCCGCAGAGGGAGAGGCCGCAGTGGTGAGAGGCCCACGTACCACAAAAAAAAAAAAAGTAATATATATTTATACATTATTATATGTTATATATACAATCATGATTAAATGAACAACCATTAACACATCTTGCAACCTAAGAACTAGAACATCTCCAATAGCTTGCATATATTTCTATGGGGTGCAATCTTTTGAGAATTTCTCTTTTAACTTAGATAGAAGGACTATAGTCATAATTTGGTCTTAAGTATGCTACGATATACTCTCGATGTTCCTTCATGCCCCTTATAGCTGAGAATTGGAAACACTGGTGTTAATTTTAAGTTCCAAGCAGTTCAGAGAAGAAAGACATTAGCTGGAGGACTTAGGGAAATTTTTGTGGCAGGGCAGAGATTTGATCTATTATTGAAAGAGTGATAAGTAGTGCTTTGCAATCAAGGAGAAGACAATGAAGAAAATTCACATGGAGAAAATGCCTTAAGAAATGGTGTATATTTGAGAATGGAAATTTCATATGTGAAGGAGAATGTGGAGATATCTCTGCCTATATTAGACAGTTTATGTTACATAGTATTGAAAGAGATATATATAAAAATAGTTTGGAGCCATATCTTAAAGTACCTTAAATACAAAATTGTGGAGTTTGAAATTGACTCAAAAACAGGGGGAGCCATTTTAGGTTTTCATTATGCTAAGGCTAGAAGCACTATGAGAGCAAGAATCAATGTCTTGGGGGGAATCGGGAAGATGGCGGAAGAGTAAGACACGGAGATCACCTTCCTCCCCACAAATACACCAGAAATACATCTACATGTGGAACAACTCCTACAGAACACCTACTGAATGCTGGCAGAAGACCTCAGACCTCCAAAGGGCAAGAAACTCTCCACGTACATGGGTAGGGCAAAAGAAAAAAAGAATAAACAGAGACAAAGGAATAGGGATGGGACCTGCACCAGTGGGAGGGAGCTGTGAAGGAGGAAAGGTTTCCACACACTAGGAAGCCCCTTCGTGGGCAGAGACTGCAGGGAGTGGAGGGGGAAGCTTCAGAGCCGCGGAGGAGAGCACAGTAACAGGGGTGAAGAGGGCAAAGAGGAGAGATTCCCGCACAGAGGATCCGTGCCGACCGGCACTCACCACCCAGAGATGCTTGTCTGCTCACCCACTGGGGCGGGCGGGGGCTGGGAGCTGAGGCTCAGGCTTTGGTCGGAGTGCAGCGAGAGGACTGGTGGTGTGAACACAGCCTGAAGGGGTTAGTGCGCCACGGCTAGCTGGGAGGGAGTCTGGGAAAAAGTCTGGACCTGCCTAAGAGGTAAGAGACATTTTCTTCCCTCTTTGTTTCCTGGTGCACGAGGAGAGAGGATTAAGAGCACTGCTTAAAGGAGCTCCAGAGTTGGGCGCAAGCCACGGCTAACAGCGCGGACCCCAGAGACGGGCAGGAGATGTTAAGGCTGCTGCTGCCACCACCAAGAAGCCTGTGTGCGAGCACAGGTCACTATCCACACCTCCCTTCCGGGGAGCCTGTGCAGCCTGCCACTGCCAGGGTCCCGGGATCCAGGGACAATTTCCCCAGGAGAACGCACAGGGCACCTCAGGCTGGTGCAACGACATGCCATCCTCTGCTGCCCCAGGCTCGCCCTGCATCCACACCCCTCCCTCCCCCTGGCCTGAGTGAGCCAGAGCCCCAGAGTCAGCTTCTCCTTTAACCCCGTCCTGTCTGAGCGAAGAACAGATGCCCTCTGGAGACCTACTCGCAGAGGCGGGGCCAAATCCAAAGCTGAGCCCCGGGAGCTGTGCGAACAAAGAAGAGACAGGGAAGTCTCTCCCAGCAGCCTCAGGAGCAGCGGATTAAATCTCCACAATCAACTTGATGTACCCTGCATCTGTGGAATTCATGAATAGACAACGAATCATCCCAAATTGAGGAGGCGGACTTTGGGTGCAGCGATATATATATATATTTCTTTCCCCTTTTTGTCTTTGTGAGTGTGTATGTGTATGCTTCTGTGTGTGATTATGTCTGTATAGCTTTGCTTTTAACTTTTGTCCTAGCGTTCTTCCTGTCCATTTTTTTCTTTTTAAAGAAATTTTTTCTTAATAATTATTTTTGTTTTAATAACTGTATTTTATTTTATTTTACTTTATTTTATTTTATTTTCTCTCTTTCCTTACTTCTTCCTTCCTCCTTCCTTCCTCCTTCCATCCTTCCTTTCTTCCTTCCTTCCTTCCTTCCTTTTCTTCCTTGCTTCCTTTCTTCCTTCCTTCCTTCCTTCCTTTCCTCCTTCCTTTCTTCCTTCCTTCGTTCCTTCCATCTTTCCTTCTTTCTTTCATTCTTTCTTTCTTTCTTTCTTCTTTATTGCATTCTTTCTTTCTACTTTATCTCTCTTTTATTCTGAGCCGTGTGGATGAAAGGCTCGTAGTGCTGCATCCAAGAGTCAGTGCTGTGACTCTGAGGTGGAAGAGCCAAGTTCAGGACACTGCTCAACAAGAGACCTCCAAGCTCCACATAATATCAAACAGCGAAAATCTCTCAGAGATCTCCATCTCAACACCAGCACTCAGCTTCACTCAATGACGAGCAAGCTACAGTGCTGGACACCCTATGCCAAACAACTAGCAAGACAGGAACACAACCCCACCCATTAGCAGAGAGGCTGCCTAAAATCATAATAAGTCCACAGACACCCCAAAACACACCACCAGACATGGACCTGCCCACCAGAAGGACAAGATCCAGCCTCATTCACCAGAACACAGGCACTAGTCCCCTCCACCAGGAAGCCTACACAAACCACTAAAACAACTTTAGCCACTGGGGACAGACACCAAAAACAACGGGAACTACGAACCAGCAGCCTGCAAAAAGGAGACCCCAAACACAGTACGATAAGCAAAATGAGAAGACAGAGAAACAGACAGCAGATGAAGGATCAAGATAAAAACCCACCAGACCTAACAAATGAAGAGGAAATAGGCAGTCTACCTGAAAAAGAATTCAGAATAATGATAGTAAAGATGATCCAAAATCTAGGAAATAGAATAGACAAAATGCAAGAAACATTTAACAAGGACCTAGAAGAAATAAAGATGAAACAAACAATGATGAACAACACAATAAATGAAATTAAAAATACTCTACATGGGATCAATTGCAGAGTAACTGAGGCAGAAGAACGGATAAGTGACTTGGAAGATAAAATAGTGGCAATAACTACTGCAGAGCAGAATAAAGAAAAAAGAATGAAAAGAACTGAGGACAGTCTCACAGACCTCTGGGACAACATTAAATGTACCCACATTTGAATTATAGGGTTTTCAGAAGAAGAAGAGAAAAAGAAAGGGACTGAGAAAATATTTGAAGAGATTATAGTTGAAAACTTCCCTAATATGGGAAAGGAAAGAGTTAATCAACTCCAGGAAGCACAGAAAGTCCCATACAGGATAAATCCAAGGAGAAACACACCAAGACACATATTAATCAAAGTGTCAAAAATTAAATACAAAGAAAACATATTAAAATCAGCAAGGGAAAAACAACAAATAACACACAATGGAATCCCCATAAGCTTAACAGATGATCTTTCAGCAGAAACTCTGCAAGCCAGAAGGGACTGGCAGAACACATTTAAAGTGAGGAAGGAGAAAATCCTGCAACCAAGATTACTCTACCCAGCAAGGATCTCATTCAGATTTGAGGGAGAAATTAAAAGATTTACAGACAAACAAAAGCTGAGAGAGTTCAGCATCATCAAACCAGTTCTACAACAACTGCTAAAGGAACTTCTCTAGGCAAGAAACACAAGACAAGGAAAAGACCTACAATAACGAACCCAAAACAATTAAGAAAATGGGAATAGGAACATACAGATCGATAATTACCTTAAATGTAAATGCACTAAATGCTCCCACCAAAAGACACAGATTGGCTGAATGGATACAAAAACAAGACTCATATATTTGCTGTCTACAAGAGACCCACTTTAGACCTACAGACACATACAGACTGAAAGTAAGGGGATGGCAAAACATATTTCATGCAAATGGAAACCAAAAGAAAGCTGGAGTAGCGATTCTCATATCAGACAAAATAGACTTTAAAATAAAGACTATAAGAAGAGACAAAGAAGGACACTACATAATGATCAAGGGATCAATCCAAGAAAAAAGATATAACAATTGTAAATATTTATGCACCCAACATAGGAGCACCTCAATACATAAGGCAAAGACTAACAGCCATAAAGGGGAAATTGACAGTAACACATCCATAGTATGGGTTTTTAACACCCCACTTTCACCAACGGACAGATCATCCAAAATGAAAATAAATACGGAAACACAAGATTTAAATGATACATTAAACAAGATGGACTTAATTGAT